>NC_136069.1:731603357-732803357 GCF_964261635.1 Lissotriton helveticus | reverse complement strand
AAGAGCGAGGCGTCTTCTCGCTCATCAACGAAGACTCTGTGAGTGAAGCCGGGGATCCGCAAGGGCTGCCAAGTCCCCCTTTGCATCAAGAAGGTAACTAGCTCCGATCTGGGACCGAAGCCGGCGCTGGGGAAAGTGTGTGTGCAGACGCGATGTTGCCAGCCGCCTGAAAGTAGTGATTCAATCTTCTGCGCCTGCCGTGAGTCTGCACATTTGCATGGGGCAGTGATTTCTCAAGCCAAAAGTTGAGCATGCAACTGTAGCACCTTCAGTGCTACGGCGGGGGCGAGATTCATAGACAGCGTCCTTTTTGTGACTGGCGCAATCCCGCGTATTCGCTAAGGGGGAGTTTCTGAAGGGAATTTAAGCAAGCCCCACTAGCACATTCTGTGCTAAGAGTACAGCGGGGGCATTTGGTTGTTAAGGGCCCCGTTTTTACAGTGATACTCCCGACGCCAAGAGTGTCCTTATTGAGAAGCACATTGTTGACATTTTTGCAAGTACCTTCCCCACGCTAGCAATCTAGCAACGAGAGCTCACTGCCATATTGAGCCCACAAGTGTTTTTATCCTTACAAGAACTTTCTCCTATAAAAGAACATTATTTCAGTAATCCTTTTTATTGACAACCCATGATTGGAAGAGATTAATATGATTTTTTTTTATGTCGTTTTGATCTGCCTAATCTATATAAAGAGATGTATATTTTTATAGCCCACTTGTGTAGTGTCCATTTGTGGTGTTTCACTATATTACTGTGAGTGTTGGTACAAATACTTCACACATTGCCTTAGGGATAAGCCTGTCTGCTCGTGCCAAGCTACCAAGGGGGTGAGCAGGGGTTATCAACAGTGTGTATCCCCCTTACCCTGACTAGAAGTAAGGGTCCCTATTTGGACACAGGTACTTACTTCTGCCAACTAGAGACCCCCAGATCTAACATTGGTGGTCAGCGGTGAGGATTTGAACTTGTATTTGTACTTGACCCACAGTGATTGGTGTACATCACTAGATTAGTGCAGACCACAACGACGCCACATACTGTATTTTTCTTTTTGGTTCTATTTTTGATCTGGTTCTAAACGTGATTCATGCATCGTGTCTCAGAATGGTGGTGCAGCAAGTGAAAAGGCAGAATTGGAGTGTGTTGGACTTGGCCCTTTTTGCAGGGTCATCCCTGAACTTTTTGCCTTCCTTCTATATTTTGTCTGACCTGTTGGCGGCTGTTTTATGACTCTGGGCACTTTACCACTGCTGTCCAGTGCTAAAGTGCATATGCTCTCCCTATTGTAAATGGATGTATGGATTAGTGAGTCCATGATTGGCTGATTTGGTTTACTTGTCAGACCCTAGAACAGTGCACTGAGTGTGCCCAGGGCTTGTGAATCCAAATGCTGCTGGTGGGCTTGCAACACTGGTTGTGCCACACACAGAAGCAGCCTTGCAAAATGTGTATAAGACCTGCCATTGCAGAGTCTGCGTGCAGTCTGGTACTGCCATACTGACTAGGCAAGTGCACGCATTTGCCAGTCCCTAAATCTTCCTTTTTCTTCATGTCAGACACCCCTATGGTAGGCCCAAGGGTAGGGTGCATTGTAAATATAAGGTAGGACATGCAATGGTGTGTGTGACATGTCCTAATAGTGAATTACAGCCATTTTCGTTTTGGGATGTCCCACAAGGAGTAGCGCTAAAAGGGATGAGTTACAAAAGGTCTTCAAAGCCTGGTGAGAGGCCAAAGGAGCAGCAAGAGGAGATGATTCAGATGAGGAGGTGAATGACCAGGGGAATGGGTTTGGGCCACAGGATTTGCCTGTGCCAAGAGCAACCGGCAGGGCTAACAGCATCCATTCCGCAGGGAGTCTCTCCCGGGAAGAGCAGGAAGAGAACCAGAGGATCAGGGAATATGAGCTTGAAGTTTTAAAACTACAGAACCAAAAAGCAGCCATGGAGGAAAAGCGATTACTTTTGGAGAGTGGAAAAAGGGCAGAGGAGAGCAAGCACACTCTAGCCCTTGAGGAAAATAAATTGCTTTTGGCTCATGAACTGAGCATTAGGGAGCTGGATATTAAGGCCAAGAGTCCAGTGCAAATGGTGGCAGCGCACAGCCAGTGCAAGGGGGTAAAGTATACATACCCAAGGATTTAGTGCCAAATTTCCAGAAGGGAGAGGATATTTATGCATGGTTTGAATCATATGAGCTTGCTTGTAGAATGAATGGGGTGCCTGAAAAGAGCTGGGGGGTGGGCCTGTGGAAAAAATTCCATGCCTCTGGGAGGGCAGTTTTACCACCTTTAGAGAAGGAGGGTTCCCTGACTTATGCCAAGATGAAGGAGGCGTTATGCCTCAAGTATGGGCTCCACCCAGAATAGTACAGAATGAGGTTCAGGAACTACAAGATGTTTGATTCAGACACTTGGGTTGAATGTGTGAGAGTATACACCCTTGCACTGGAAGGTTGGGTGAAGGGCAGCAAAGTTACTGATTATGAGGGGTTGTACCATCTAATTAGTTGGGAGCCCTTGAGCAGTCTATGTGTTCCAGAGCTGCACCAGCAGCTTTTGGACAGTAAGTTAACTGATCCCAGTGAGCTTGCTAAAGAGGCGGACCGCTGGACTAGCACCAGGGTCCACAGGGGGATTGTGGGTACTACAGCCAAGAGTGGGCAGGGTCCTCAGCAGAAGAATGGGGGTGGGCAAAGGTAATCAAAGAGAGTTCTCTAAAGGGCCCTAAAATAGTTCAGAGGAAAGGAGTCCCATCCCCCACCAGCCTAAGACGTTGCAGCCGACTAAGGGCGGGCGTAACTTCCAGGGTCCCCCCAGGTGTTACAACTGTGGTGAGAAGGGCCACATTGCCCCTAGGTGCACCAAGAAATCCCAAGCACCCACTGGTGCTCAGACACCGGGTTTAGTGAGTGTAGCTTTGGAAGAGGAATTAGTTTCCAGTGGGGAGCAGGAGCAAGCAGTGATGACCCTTGTTTCTCTAGGAGACAGAGAGATGGTTGAGGAAAACTAATTGCCTGAAAACACTAAAAAATACAGGCAGTGGGTGACCATCAATGGGAGGAGGGTGGAGGCTCTGAGAGACACAGGAGCCAGCGTTACATCTGTGAGGTGTCAGTGGGGTGTCTGAGGAGCAGGTCATTCCCAATGCACTTCACCCTGTAGTTGCAGCAGACAACTTGGTGCGCCTCTGCAGAGTGGCGCAAGTTCCCTTTGAGTAGGGGGGGAGGTCTCAGGTTACTTGAAGGTCTTTGTTAGTCCATCCATGTCTGTAGACTGTCTGCTAGGAAATGACCTGGAGAGTTCCCCATGGAGGGAGGTGAAACGCCAGGCTTATTTGGAGATGTTGGGGCTGCCTGAGTGGGTTTGTGTCACCACTCGGTCAATGGCAGCCGGTAAGGGTAACCAAGCGGACCTGGAGCCTGAAACAGTGGCCCAGGTACCTGCCAGGAAGAAGGGCAGGGGTGTGGGAAACCTGCCCCAACCATGGTCCAGGAGGAGGCGGAACCTGAGGGGGATGCCCTGGAACCTACAGGGGAACAGATAGCCGAACTGGGAGCCTTGCCTGAGCTGGCCCATTGGCAGCAAGAAGGAGGTCCCTCCAGGGAGGAGTTCTGCAAGGCACAGAGAGAATGCCCTTCTCTCATTGGTATACGGAAACAGGCCGCAGACCAGACAGCAGGTGGCAAGACCAAGACTAATCTCATTTACTGGGAGGTTGTGTTACTCTATAGTGACCCTAAGGTCGCTGAGCCCAGTGCAGCCCATGTGCTGGTGGTACCCAAGCGCTTCAGGACCTTCTTACTGGGGCAGGTCATCTGGGGCATGACAAGACCTACCAAAGGCTTGTCACCCACTTTTACTGGCCCCAGATGAAGACGCACGTCAGACACATTGTAGGACCTGCCAGACTTGCCAGACTTGCCAGGTAAGTGGCAAGAGTGGAGGGAAGTGTAAGGCTCCCCTAAAATTCTTTCCTGTGGTGAGCAGCCCTTTTGAGCAGATGGGCATCGACATTGTGAGGCCTCTGGAACCCAAGACCGCCTTAGGCAACAAGTTTATCTTGGTCTTGGTGGACCATGCCACCAGGTACCCGGAAGCTGTCCCTCTCCGGACAATCACAGCCCCTGTGGTGGGCCGTGCATTGATAGGGATCTTTTCCCGTGTGGTGTTCCCCAGAGAGGTGGTCTCCGACCAGGGTACCAACTTCATCTCTAAGTACATGAAGTCTTTGTGGGAGGAGTGTGGGGTAACTTACAGGTTTACCACTCCTTACCATCCTTAAGGGAATGGGTTGGTTGAGAGATTCAACCGAACCCTGAAAGGCATGATAATGGGCCTTGCAGAGCCCATGAGACGGAAGTGGGTCGCTTCTTACCATGCCTGTTGTTTGCCTACAGGGAGGTGCCTCAGAAGTCTTTAGGGTTCAGTCCCTTTGAACTCCTGTATGGCCACTCTGTTAGAGGAACTCTCAGTCTGGTGAAAGAGGGTTTGGAGAAATCCCCTGGTAAGACTCCCCAGGATGTGTTCAGCTATGTGCTGGCCTTCCGCAACCAGACTCTGCGCTTCAGGAAACTCGCTCAGGCAAACCTGGAAGCTAGCCAGGAAGAAATAAAAAGATGCTTTGACCAGAATGCCACTCTGGTCTAATTTCAACCTGGGCAGAAGGTGTGGGTGGTGGCGCCAGTAGAGCCTTGCGCACTCCAAGACAAGTGGACTGGGCCATATGAGGTGGTGAAGCGCAAGAGCGATGTAACCTATCTGGTTGACTTGCAGTCTTCCAGGAACCTTTTGAGGGTGTTACAGGCGCCAGACACGAGCGCACAATCTGGGGGCTTGAGTGGAGTCGGTCTTGCGCTGAATACAGTCGCCGCTCAAAGAAACCACAACTCCCAGGGTGCCTTGCACGTCATGTATGATGTGGCAAGAGACGGCCCATAAAGAAGTCGCGGAACCCGACACAGCGTCGGAAATTCCTTCCCCGTTGTCCTGAAGGTGCCGAGGAGTCCCAGGAGGAGAGGTCTGGTGAGGGTGCAAGCGCACCAACTCTCGCTCCGTTTTCTGTTTGGTTTAGGTTATACCTCCTCTGTTGGTTGTGCGGCAACTCGTGTGGAGGAGGAAAGACGCCTTTTTGTTTTCGCCCGGTATTGCCGGCCGGGACTTAAAAGTGTCCTCCATTGGTGAGCTAGTTGCTAGTGCGGAGGACGATACTGAGATTTAAAGCGCCTTCACCCTGTATTGTCGATCGGGGGCTAAGCACATTAACAGAGCATTTAAAGTGCCTTCGCCCGGTATTGTCGACCGGGGGCTAAGCACATTAATGATGCATTTAAAGTGCCTTCGCCCGGTATTGTCGACTGGGGGCTGAACTCACAGTGAAGTTTGTGTGGCTTACACAATATTTGCCAAATACTAGTCAGTAACCTCTTTCCTATTAGTATTGCACATTCTTGGCTGACACTTTTCTATATGACATCTTATAGTTGTTTTCATGTTCACATAGTTTATTATTGAGCTTACTCATGTGGTGAAGGAACCATTCAGGAAATTATTATCATCGTTTTTTCATATTTTGGTTGATTGGATACTGGGGAATTAGCACAATGGTAACTACTCATGTGTTGTTCTGAATCTATCTTAACAGGGGTAATAGGAGTGGTATGGATTACGCTCTATCCCTGTGACGTGGAGTTCAGGAAAGGGTAGGTCTTTAGTAAGTCTTTATACTTATCATTGGTGTTGTCGTTTTGTTAACAACAGAAGGAGTAAATACTCAACGTGTGTTTTCTTCTACGTTTTATTTCCATTGCAGCTACAGCCCAACACGAGGGGTTACCACACAGAAGGCACGTCTTATATAGAAGTCTATTCTTCTAACAGTGTCGTTATTTTTTGTTACAGGTATAGGAAGGGGCATTACAGATACCGTTATTGTTTGTATGCGTTAGTGACAGTTCATGCAAGGATTATATGATTGTGTTTTATCCTTTCAAATCTCCCTCCCTGCTGTTCCCTTCCTTCGCTTCCCCCGCTTGATCCTTCCACTGACCTGTGCCATTACGGCTATTCAGGCTTGGATAGATCGAGAGGTGGTCCATTCCGAGCATCAAACCGATCCTTAGGACCGACCTGTAACAGAGAGTCCTACATGTGAACCGCCTCAAGCCACACTTTGAGAGGTCTGATGTGACAACGCTCCTTGCTACAGTTGATGGGATGGAGGAGGAAAGTGATCCTCTTCCTGACCTCCTGTCAGCCAAGGATCAGGATGGTTCAGTGGATGGGGTGAACCTCTCTCCCACACCGACTCCAGAACAGCAGAGGGACTGTCGCCATGTGTTGGGTCAGTTCACCTCCCTGTTCTCCCTAACACCAGGAGTCACCGATTGGAGTGTCCATGAAGTGGACACTGGGGACAGCCTACCTGTGGAGCAGAAGTTTTACAGGGTATCTGACAGGGTCAGGGCCACCATCAAGGAAGAAGTTTCCAAGATGTTGGCGTCAGGGGTAATTCACAAATTTTGTATTTGGGGAGATTGGATACTTGCTGTGCCCTAATAAAAGTAATACATTATGGTTTTTTTTTTAGAAACTTGTTTCTATCAAACTGATTGAAAAGTTCATATTGCAGTTTAGCTATTTAGGTTTTCTGTATTTTATTGTTTGGCTAATCAGTTTCAATGAACGCAGTTTTCCATGACTGCTTCTCATTAACTGGTGAATATGTATTTTCAGTAAAACATGAGAGTCACAGCCCTCTCTTGTTAGGTTAATGTAGAATCAGCTTTTAATTATGGATTTACTGACTGTGGTAGAAGTGAGAGAAAATGGGTAATTTTACTTACAGAAAAACTCACTGTGCTTTTAGATGAGGTGCAAAGGCAGGCCCCAAAAAACTGTTTATGGTATGGAGTAGAGTGACAGGGAGTGGATCACAACGGCAATAAAAAACAATCGGACTCTTACCTTTGGAAAACTCGGGATACATAAACAATGTGGAAAAGAATACAATTGAACAAATAAATAAATCTTTTTTCGGCAATGTGGGTTGGAACATCTATTGCTACTGGTAAAGCTTAGGGTAACCTATGGGGAGACGATGATTATATGTTTTAATACCCAGAAAGCACTGAAGTGCGACTGACCAGGATTACAGAGAAGATGGGTATGAGGAGAGCACCCATAAGATAGATCGGAGCAGTAAAATGTGGGTTTTTCTGAATAGGGTCTACTGGAAAGTCAAAACTAACTACGGAGTTTGTTGTAAGAGAAGCATAAGGATGGAGTTATCCTGGGGAATAAGGAGATGTGATTTAAGGTTTGATCACACAAAGGACAGACTGGGCTGCATAAGCTCATGTTGGACCAAGATTGTACCCTATAATAGGCCGAAGTGGGAATCCACGTAGTTTACAAGTAATTAACAAGTGTGTGACTCTATCTAGATGTGTTTGTTGTAACTTTAAGTTTCACAAATAAAAAAAGAGTGATAGACTAAGTTGATGGGAGAGGGGCACTGTTTAGACTTTGTAGGTGAGTGAAAGACACAGAGGTGCATGAAATCTGTGTGCGAGTAAACTAACATTGCTCAGTCCTGTATACACCACACTCGAATCAAACATCACAGGATTAATAAAACCCTATACAATAGTGAGGATGTGTGTGTGTGTGTCAGTTTATGCGTCAGAGGTAAACCAAGTTCAATCCAAAAATGACAAAAAAGAGTGAGTTAAGGCTAGTGGGAGGTGCAGGAGGTGAGTGTGTGCGCATGTGTGTGTACAGGCATGTGTTTGTTTTAAGTGGAGTAATATTGTTCTGCATCTATAAGATAAGATATAAAGCACAAAGAAGTTTGTGAGACACCGTATATAGGGAACTATTGTTTGGAAACAGTACCAACCAAGAGTTTCCCATTCTGTACTTTTTAATTTTGTGCTGCGAAGAATATTTCGCAACAGAACATGGAGTTTCCTAAAGCTGAAACACTTCTTCCGGTACTGCTGCATTTATTTGCAATTTGAGACCTTCCCAGAGCTTGAGTTTGAGTGTCTAATTCTTGTTCTATTGAGAAGAAATGCGAGTTGGGTATTTCAATACACCATGGCCATTTCAAGAGATCATATCCTTTCATGAAGAGAGAGTCCTCAAAATTGTGC
Organism: Lissotriton helveticus; assembly: GCF_964261635.1. Taxonomy (NCBI): domain Eukaryota; kingdom Metazoa; phylum Chordata; class Amphibia; order Caudata; family Salamandridae; genus Lissotriton; species Lissotriton helveticus. The sequence goes on along the minus strand of NC_136069.1, from coordinate 732,795,200 downwards.
TTTGAGAGAGTTCCTGACATCAACGCTGTACTGTTTCTGAATCATAAATATGTATTTTACACTATCAGTTTAGGGCAAGCCATGCGGCTTTGCATGTTAACACACTGAAGGTAGGGACCACTTCAAATCTGACCACCCTTCCACAGTGTAGGAAGAGGGACCAGGCATGTATTTTTTTATGTTCGGGGACACATCTAAACACAATTTCAAGATTCTGCCTTTTTGTGTGTGCACTGCTTTGATCATAACTAGGTCCAAATCCTTCCGTCTGCTGGCTGTGCGGTCCTACACCTCTAGGTGTTGCTGCAAATTTCTCAGAAACAGGCTGGCACTGGATATCAGTAAAGCTAATTAGGTACTTTAATGTTTTCACTGGCACTGTTATAAGTCTTTAATTTATCAAAGACTGAATGAAAATTCTCTCTAAGGAACACTTTGTCATGTTTAGTACTCAAGACTGCCCCTAGGTATGCTACCAGAGTCCAGGAATTAGGGGAATACTTTTTCTAATTCACATGAACTCCCACTTCTTTCAGGTATAAGGTTGCCTAGGTTCCCTCCCAGAATTATGCTTTGATAAGACAATTGTCTAATGCAATTCTAAAAGTGATTTTCCAGACTGTATGCCTCGACCTCCTCGTTTTCAAGCATGCAAGGGACAGGAGTACAAGGCCGTTTAACAATGCATGCACAGCTTGCTCAACAGCTTTAGTATACTATTTAAATGCCATTAAATACAAATTGGGCTGATTCAGACATGTGTTATACTAATACACATTCAGGTAAATGTGAATATACATTATGTAAAATATCTAATTGTATGGCATTCTAATGCGTAAAGGACTTCTGCAACCGTTCCTAAATCTATACTTGTGTAATGCATACAAATATTATGCAAACTTAGTTTTAGGAAAAAAGACCAAACTGCTATCTTAATTAAAGACAAGCAATTTAATCTTCGTCAAATTCTTTTAACTAATGGTAGAGCATGTTTTTTTTTTTTTTTTTGTTTTTTTTTTAATCAAAAGGAGGGAGGGAGATCAATGGATCAACGGACACTAGTTACCACTAGAGTGGAAGGTCCAGTTACAGCATGTGTCCGTGAGTGGTCTTCACTAACAAAACGGGGGGCTGAACTGTTCCTGCAAGGAGTGGGAAGAGAATAGGAAGACTACAGAGGGCTGTGCAAGAACTGGCGTGACCAGAGGTGTATATGTAACACCTGTGGGCATCCCTTTTGTTGGATGTATTTGCCTCACACACCGAGCATGTTTTTTCACACACCATTTTTTTCACGTGTCAAAAACTTGAACTAGGGTTCTTGGTTTAATCTAGTGTAATCATTGAATGTGTTAAAATTATACTCTTTATAGGTAAATACCCTTTTACTCCCTTGCCATTTTTCTAAATACAATTTAATCCTGTTTGGATAATACGGGGTTAGCGTTAACAGAAGCACTGGAATTCAAATGTATATTACATGTGAGATAAAAAAACTGACTTGTAACTGTTTTACTTTCTGCACTTTGTTTATTTCCATGCTAAATCAATAACGGTTGAAAGGAGGAAATGCATCAAACTGCCAAGATGGATCCGCAAGTGAACCCTTGCATCAGACATCTGCTGTGTTCTGAAGGTCATAAGTTTGAATCCTAGTAAAGCAGACTCCGCCTTCCGAAGAATGCGAGCTTATTGCCATCAAACTGGGTAATACAAGCATTTGCAATGCAACAGGTCTCACATTTGCAAGAGTTTAAGCTACTCGCATTGTAAACGACAATGCCTTTTATTGATCTGTTTTGATAATTAGCATAAATAAAAGTCATTGTCATTTTCGATGGCAATAGCTCAAACTCTTGTAAAAGCGAGACCTATTTCACTTCAAAGAAGCGTCCGCCATTGTCCCGGGCTGCTTGGAAAGTGAAGTCACGCATGGCCCGCTCAATGTTGCAGGAAAGCATGTTGTGCCTGTAGTAGGAGAAACTCGTTAAGGAAAATAGTGCTTACAGACTAAAGAAGACATATGGTTTGCTCGTGGGAGGTTACAAATTAAGATAAGGCGGTACTAAGGAGAGACTAACAAGCCTATTAACGAATCAGAAGCCAGCATTTAAAAGGGCAATGACACAAGCCAATGAAAAATATGCCAGAGAGTGGGCGGGGCTTTACGTCCATACTCTAATACAGCATGCCTCACAGAGCAGCGCATGCGCTGCCCAGGTTCGACCAAAAAAATATCTGCTATCTTTAGGGCTTAAAAACATCAGAAGAATTTCAAAAAGAGCTTTGTTTAAGCGAGTTTAAAACAGTCAAATGCATCTCCTGCAAAGTGTGGTATGCAGAGGATGGAAAACAACTCGTTTTATGGCTACTCATCTCCCCTCTTGCTATGTCCATGTAACATGCGGGGCACATAAACAAAAGGGCTTGTCTCTTCCATCTAGTAAACCATGTTAGCATGGATTTAATGCATCTTCAAGAGGCAGAGCTTTATCATTGTCGGACTTCTAGGATTATGAGAACTACATTACACAACAAGGTCTTCTAAATTAGGCAGCACATTATCTGGCAGTATTATTTTCTTTCACTTTAGCTGGAAACAACCCTTGTTGTGAAAATTGGAAATTTCGCAAATTATGTTGCAAATGCAGTAATACCATAATTATGTGGCACACACTGCAGCCACAGAGTCACATAAATCCCCTGGCCTTCATCATGCTCCACTGTTTTATTAACAGCTTATCCTCAACATTTATACCTGAACATTCTAATTCCAATCAGTGCCCACTGTTAGCTGCACTTTCAAGAGAACTGCTTTTTCAAGCTAACTACCCCAAAATTAACGTGCAATCTAAAACACATAATGGGTAATGTGTAATATGATGCTACATTGTCATCTCGGGGCTATCGTGTAATTTATAAAACATTCGGCCTTCAACCTCATGGTTTATGATGACACCAGAATTTCTTGATGGGCATAAAAGACTGTATTAAATGGTTACCTTAATATCTATTGTTTGTACGCAGAGTAGCCGCGATGATTATTGTTAATTATTCTCTGCAACAGGTTCAGAAAGTGACACATATCATATCTAGCAGGAGAAGTTTCAGACAGTGACTTTGAAGGCCCCAAGCTATAGTTGAGGGGAATATTACAACTCACTATTGTGGGAGTTGTCATTAGATTTCGATATATGTCAGATGTGGACAGGGGATTTTAATATTCTCATTTGGAAATCATCCAAACCTTTTTCCGGCAAACTCTATCAGAATTTTGTAATCCGTATTATTAAAGAGTAGGATGTTCTAGACTCCAACAGTTGGGCTAACCCAATATAATGTATTCCCTTCTTCCTAATAACATTATATAGATTGTATTATTTTTTGTTTCTATGTCATGCGTGTGTTGTAGTTACTCTGCCAATTTTTCATGAGGGAATGAGCAAAGTCATTAACAGAAGTCATGCACATTCTTTGTCCCATAACATTTCAGATGACTAACTTTTGCACTTTCTATAATATTGCATTTATTTTTAGATCGATACTAGCACAATTTTATTTTGACCAGTATTTTCATTAGTGCCCTGTCGATACAAGCAACATGTTATGTATATTGCTGATGTTGAAAATTCAATAAAATTATATTTACAAAAAACATAAGTCATTAACAGCCTAAGGTAGGGAAAGCAGTCTCTTTGGCTCCTGTAATTAATTATACAAAATAATTTCGAGATTTAATTTCTATGCTCTTCCCTATTTTCAATCACATACTGGTTTGGGGAGTAACTCAAGAATCCTGGAGTAGGGTCATATAAGTGTTTTATAAAAACCTGTTAAATCCAATCATTAATGTGGACCTTACTGGCCGAATTCTTAACTCAATACAATTATTAACTTTTTACTGAAATAACAGCAAAAGAGATTAACTAGGCACAGATTCATCATCCTTAGGCATATTCCGAAAGCAGAAGCAACACAAAGTACCCACCAGGTGTGTCTCACTGGCCATTTTGCTGGCCAAACGGGCAATAGCCATGCACTGGCGCTCCCCTACAGGCTCCCCGACCTCGGCATCAGTGGGAGCTGTCCTCAAATGGGCTGCGACAGAGGAAGAAGCATTGCGCGAGGAGGAGGTGAAAGGGATACGCAAACTCCCCATATCCATGGAATGGGCGTTGTTACTGCACCAATTCAAACAGGCCCAGCTCCTTGAGAACCCAGACCACGATACACAAGTTCCTAGTGCCTCACAATCACCAGCTCAGCCCACATATTCACACCCCAGATCTCACACTGAGGCATCCATGCAGAACCACTAGCGCATAGGGCCATATAGTACATCACATCTAAATACCAGCCAACAGGACGCGTCAGGCTTCATATCGCCCACTTACGGGATATAATTACACTGACCACTGTGCATACAATGCCCAGATAAGGTCACTAGACAACAGTACCCAGAAGTTCAGGAACACCCCCCGGTTCTGTACCCCAGAAAAGTAAGGGTCAGATGTATGAAAGAACTTAGCATTTCCTAATGGTCTGATTAGCAATTTTGGTCTGTTAAGAAAATGCTAACTTGCCTTTCTATATGCACAAAGGGAGATAGGGAATCGTAAAATGCCATTCCTACCCAGTAGAAATCACATTTTGGGATTCCCTAAATAGGAAATCGCAAGTATAGATTTCCTATTTGTGATTGCCTAAGCACATGTACAAAGCAATTCCGAAATGTGAAATGGGAATTTAGGAAATGCTATTACCATCAACTCCAATTCGATGGTAACCATGTGCAAAAAAAGCATCTCCCCAAAAAAATGTTAAGTGCCATAAAGTACACACATGCCCCTAGGGCATGCATGTGCTGTACATGTGCACCACTTTTTTTGAGGTACATCAAGGGGGGCCTTAGGCCTATAGGCACCCTTGCTTTTGCATTTCCAAATTTGGAATTTCCAATTAGGAAATCGCAAATTTGGAAATGCAAAACCATTTGTACCTATGGGCCAGTAGGCCCATAGGTATGAATGTTTTAGCGTTTCCTAAATAGCGATTTACTAACAGTGATTCCAACTCTGTAGGAATTGCTGTTAGGAAATCTCTATTTTTGTACATTGCATTTTCCTAAATAGCGATTTCTTAGAATTTGCTATTTACGAACTGCAAAAACTGAATTTCGTACATCTGGCTCAAAGTCCCTTGCTATTCAAAAACTACAGTTCAAAACTTACTATTGTCCTAAAGGTGCAAAACAGTAGTAAATATACTACTACCCAACTTTGGAGTAAATCAAGCACCACACATGGTCATTCACAGGTACAGCAACACACTCACATAGAAAACAATGGAGGCAGGGAAATAAAATAACATCCCATAGGAACTAATATTAAAATAATTACATTAGTATTTAAAATTATATATTAAGAGTTTGTATCACAGTATACCATAATATCGCTGCCCTCCTACGTGAGCATTTTTCAGTCGAGACTGGGCAGCGCAAGTGCTGCTCTGCAAGGCATACTGTATTAGAGTATGGACTTGACGCTCCTCCCACTCTCTGCCCATATATTTCATTGGCTTGTGTCACTGTCCTTTGCAAATGCTGGCTTCTGATTCGTTAATAGGCTTCTTGGTCCCTCCTTAGTACCGCCATGTCTTGATATGTGACCTTCTGTGAAGACTGGCCCTTTTACTTCTGTCGTTACACGGTATGTCTTATTTAGTCTGTAAGCACTATTTTCTTTAATGAGTTTCTCCTACTACAGGCACGGCATGCTTTCCTGCAACATTCAGCACGCCATGCGCGCTGTCACATTCTAAGCAGCCCAGGTCAATGACGGACGCTTCTTTCAAATGAAATTGGTCTTGCGTTTACACGAGTTTGAGCTATTGGCATTGTAAATGACAATGCCTTTTATTTATGTGTTAATTATCAAAACAGATAAATAAAAGGCATTGTCATTTACAATGCCAGTAGCTTAAACTTTTGCAAATGCGAGACTTATTGCATTGCAAATGCTTGTTCATTTGTTGGGACAGGGGAGGACGGACGCCACAGGCATCAATCACAACTTTGAAGTATCTTGAAAGCAAATATTATAAATATTAAAGCGTCAACACATGAAAATATGTGTAATCGTTCAAAAACATATCCTGATTGACGATCATCGCAGTAGTCAGAAGGGTCAGTGTTTATTTCGGAACCATTACTTACTTCTGGTTTAATCTCGGGGTAATTAACTTCGGGCCCCTCTTGCTTTTTGTAATGTTCCATTTAACATCGCATTAAAAACACTACTTAAATGCGACGTTAATTTCGATATCCCCTGCAGATGGCACTGTTGCTTCATTTACAAACGTATTCTCCCTTCTCTAATATTATATCCATTGTTTTGCTGAGCCGGCTTGAGCGGGCAGCAGCAGCCTGCAAGACGTTTGATACCAATTTGCCACCCAAATACAGCAAAAAGCTACTGAAAGGTGACCAGTCTTTAACTTCCAGATGCCTAGCCTTTAGATGTTAAGCAGATTATTCCCTAAGGCTATTCCGTCAAACCGCAAAACCTATAAATTCACTGCTTCCATCCAGAGGCGCAACTAGAACCAAATTAGGAAAATCCAAAACTGTATATTAAATAAACGGATGTATGACGGTACAACGCGTACCGTCACAACGCATCCCTTTACACCGCGTCCCTTACAACGCAAGTCGTTACCACGACTTGCGTTGGGGGCGTGGATTTCGAATAGTATCATTTACTATTCTAACACCAGTCCCCGTGGACACTAGGGAAGGTGTTGGGATAGTAAATGTACTATTTTTAATCCTTTAGCGCCCTCCAGCGCAAGTCGTGGTAACGACTTGCGTTGTAAGGGACGCGTTGTAAAGGCCACGCGGAGTAAAATCCGCGTGGTAAAGGATGTTTCCCTAAATAAACATGGAGTAGGATGGGCTTTCTTGCTTCCTCGGCATATGTTCATCTGATGCACCCTAGTGATCATGCATGCTGGTTAGAAAGCGATTTTTCAATAAATCCACTTTTCACTTTTAACTTCTATCTTTATAAAAACAAAATAAATCGCCAATGGGTGTGGCTTAACGGCTAGAGCGGCATACTTTGAAGGTGAGTCTGGCAGGAGACTCAAACATCCTGTGATTCTGGGCAAATCACTTCATCTCTAAGTGCCTACAAAAGGATGAATGTGTCGGTCTGTAACGCAACTGGTGATCATGTAAAGCGCTTTGATACCTTTGGGGCGAGTTCGTGCTATACAAAACTGCAAAATAATAAAAAGTAAATATTCTCAGCATAAACCCGTATCATTTTGCTGCATGCTTCTTCGCAACATGTGTCCCACATACCTGAAGGTCTGCCATATCTTGTTTAAAGTCCTCTTCATACGTGCGTGCAAGTGACGCCGGCGACATGTTTAACTTGAAAAAACAGGAGAAGAATGTATTAGTATTGAACAAACAGCTCAAATAAAAGCACAACCTCTTGAGAGGACAGGTCAGAAACATGCTAAAGTGGGGCACACTACTAAAATGGTCAAATGTTACTCACCTGTGTGAATATTTTGGATTTCACTATGTAAAAAGGGTTATCCAATACTTTGGGACAGATTTACAAAGCTGGTGGAGCTTGTTAGTTTTAACTCATTGTGGATAATCATTGTACAAATTACTTTCATATTTCACTATACTAATTCACCACTAATCCTTTCTGGTTTCCAGAGTAGCACGCTACTCGCCGAAAAAGCGCTTCAACACCACATCAGGGGTAGCAAGCGTTACATAAATGTAAACCTTTTCCCTCGTCTATCCCTACACTATCCTTCTCAATCCAAATAACTAACATATCCACCACTCAAATTACTTTCATATTTTCACTATACTAATTCACCACTTATCCTTTAAGGGTACCTGAGTAGCGTGCTACTCGTCAAAAAAGCGCTTCAACGCCTATTCAGGGGTAGTAAGCGCAATGTAAATGGAATTACAATACAATACAATACTTCATGCTAACTCTTTGAGCCTCTGGAGAAGGGCCGCCGTAAGGCTCAAAAGTCAAAACATGCAAATCCAGGGGTTATGTTAATGGAAATAACGAAATTTAAAAAATATTTTTAATTAGCCTTCCACGTTGTCATCTTTTAACCTTTGAAAATTTGTTGGTGCCAGTGATGCATGACGTAGGAGATCTGAAGTAATTTTTAAATCAGCAATAGCTTGTCAGTTTTGCCTTCAAGAAGAAATAGTCAATAAAACCGCATTTGCTGCTCACAAAAGTAACATACATGGGCCTTAATATTTTTAGCAAAAGTGTGGGAACAAAGTCTGGTAGTGCATTTTTGTGTTTTTTTGTTAACTTTGCATCTTTGGTAATCAGATCAAGTTTAAAATGTTTTGCTAACAGTCCCTTGAGATCAAAATGCCAGATGATTAGAGTGTTAAGTTTCTTTATATCCAAAAATCTTTATGCTGTTTTAGGTACAGTCTAGTTGTTTTTATTCTTCAGCACAGTGCCTTCTACTATCATGGTGGATTGCGATTTCAGGAGAGAGATGGATTTGGCTTGAAAAAATGTTTACACATATTTTTTGGAACTATCTTTATTCTGATTTTATGCAATCCGGTATAATAGGGGTAATCATAAATCAGCTGTGCCAACAGTAGTATTGTAGGTAGGTTCTAGTATGACTTGGTGCATACAAACATTCGTAGATAATATCATGGCATACAGATTTTAAGGGGAAAAAAATACTAAACCAAACCATGAGCCTTGAAGAAAACGTAAATGTCATGGAGTGCCGCAGCATCGGGGAAAATACAACATTGCGAAGAGTGTAGCACAGAGATGCCACAGGCGACTTGTGTCTGTGTGATAGAAGGGGCTAATGATGAGGTGGGGGTACTCAGGGTGAACGCCGGCTGGGAGGAAATGTAGGATGCTGCTTGTAGGGGTATTCTCAGGGGTGGCCGGCATGGCTCACGGGTGGTGGGGGCATGCGGTCTGGTTTAAAAAAATAATAATAGAAAAATAAAGCTTACCTTTCCGCTGGGTACCGCGTCTTCTCTCCTGCTTGCCTGTGTCCGACTCAAGGTCGGAACAGGAAGCAGGCGGCCAGGCTCCCACCCCTATGCCAATCACAATGCTCCAATGGAGAGTGGTGATTGGTCTGAGTGCCATGAAGTGGGGCCTAGCCAGGGGCTGTAGGGGTGGGCATGTTCTCCATGCAGGCTGTAATGCAGCCTGCATTGAGAACATGGAAGTGCGCATTACTGTTTTGGGAGGCCTGTGAGCGCACAGGAGTGCCTACCACTCCTCCCCTGCAGCTCCGCCCTCCTCCTCACGCACTGCTGCAGCAGGAGGAAAAAATAAAATGATAATAACATTCAATTATTATCACTTTATTTTTTTCCTTTCTTTGCTCCTACTGGCCAGGCCCGGACTGGTCGTTGCGGGCACCGGGCAATACCCCGGTGCGCCGCAAGGGTGGAGGCCGTTTTGTTACAGGGCCTTTTTTGCAGCAAAAACCGGCCCTGGCAAAGGGGGGGGGGGGTGCGGGGGCTGTTCGAGCACTTTGCCAGGGCCGGTTTTGGTTCCCAGTCCGGCCCTGCTCCTGGCAGAGGGGCAAGGCTCCTCTGCCTTAGCGGAGGAGCCACCATTGGGTGTTCTCGATAGCCCACTGTGCAATGCGCCTTGCTAATTTGGAGCAGTGTCGCTGTCCGGTGTGCTCTGAAAGGCAGACAGTAGGTGGTCCCATGCAGCCACAATAGGGTGTTTTCGTAATCCATGAGCCTCCTCGAGGTGGAGCGCCGTGGCCTCGGGGCCCATGCCATTAACAACGCTGGATCAATAAAGTGGGTAGAGGCGACACAAGCTTTATAATGTTTAGCAGACTGCTAGCCACGTTGTTCAGGTCCGTACGACCTGTTACTCTGGCAAGGGCATTTGTGACCTCCCTCCTAATGGCTCGGACATCAGGGCAATCCCAGAATATGTGTGGCATATCCGCCTCAAGAGCACAGCAGCATAAACAGTTAAGTGGTGTCGCAAGGATACATTTTGTATAGTTTGGCCAGGGTAAGGTATGCCCTGTGGAGAATGTTATATCGTATATTTTGAAAACAGGCGCTGTGGGAAACGCTTCACAGGTGAGCCTATATTTTAGTGCATTCTTCTTGGGCCAGTTCACAACCAATGTCCCGCTCCCAAGCCCGCCGGAGTGTTGTCAGCGGATCCTGAATTTTATATAAAAAGGGCCCCAGTAATTCAAGCGATCAGCCGGCGGCTAGCACCCATTGTATATAGTGTATTTGTCAAAGGGTGTGGATTATAAGGTGACCAACTGGCATTGGTGCAAATTCAGGACAGTGAGTCTAAAAATTCAGGACAAAGGGTCAAAATTCAGGACAAAAATTCAGGACAGAAGGTCAGAATTCAGGACAACAATTTGGGACAAAAGGTACATTTTACAGACACATCAGAGGAGGTCGTGCAATATTACATAAGTAAACAGACAACCAACACAAGTACAAGTCAAAATAAGTTTATATTAGATTGAGAGAACCTTGCACTGCATCTGTTGTGTGCCGGAGTGAAACTTAAATACCTGTGTTTGCATATTGGATGCACCTGGGTAACATTAGGCAAAATGAAACCTCCACCCCCCAGAGCTGGGCCCCTGGTGAGGTGACAGGAGCCTATAAACAAAAACAGTTTGCCATGCTCTGGGCTCCGCAGGAGCAGTTGCCGCTGGTTACATTTGAAAGTGGTGGGCGTAAAAGTTTGTGATGAGTGCCCGGTGGCGAGCGCAGCGAGCCTGAACGTCATTAGGAGAGGTGGTGGTGGTGGTAATGGGGGGTTCTTCCCTGGGAAAAGTTTGCAAAAAGAATGGGCAAATGGTGCCTTTCCAAGAATATTTAAGAAGCAAGATGGTTAATAAAGCAATTGTGAAAGTGTAGGTATTACATCAATAAGGAGATTTGACGTAGGGAACCGCTTATTTAGTATAAGCGCATAGCTGTTATCTTGTCTGACATGGCTGCCCATATCTCTCGGCCTTGGCTCCTCTCGAGTCCCAGCCTCTATCTTCCCTCCTGCCAGGCCCTACTGTTTTTGTGCTCTCCCTTATCTCCACCTGGTTCCTAGACAGTCCACCCCTTGTGTTACCTGTGTTCCCTCGGTTCCAGTACATCGTTTGTGTGCTAGAAGTCTCGTGTGCTATCGTTTGACACCTTTACATTGCTCGTATGCTCCCTTTCCACCTGATGCTCTTTCTAGGCCATCAGCCTCCTGTGCCTACACACAGGCATGCATCCACCTATCCCGGCCATGGTCCCACCATTCGCTGTCTCTCTAGGTCATATCCACCACCAACATCCATGCATTCACATGCCCACCCACACCAAGTCTGCATGCATCAGTCCAACAAAACAACTGCTTCAATCTCCCCACAACACTGTAGACACCCACAGCTTTGAATTGCCTACTCACCCTTCTTTACACAGCCATCAATCCACACATTCATCCAACTGTCATATATATATGACTGTATGGGCACTTATATGTGTTGTTTGATTGAATGCATATCTAAATACATTTCTCCGTGTGTTTCTGAGTGTAAATGTGCATCTTGGTATTGTCTAGTGCATATGGGGAGCTTAGATGTGTTTTTTTCTGTTCATGCAGTATACAACCATGTTACTGAAGAACATTCAACACATAAACCTAAACAAGCCGTACCTATTGGCGTTGCCAGTGTTTATTGGTAGTGTGGCATAAGCAGTAACCCCCCCCACCCTCTTGTGATGTGCGGTGTTTGTAACAAAGCAACCAAACAATAATGCTCTTTAAAATAAAAAGAATTAAAGGAATACATTAATTTTAATAAAATGGGGAAGGAATGGTAAGTGACAAAAATCACAGGGATAATGCTAAAATATACCTACCTACACAACAAGCAAACATGTTGCAGGTTACCAGTATGTTTGCCAGTAGATTCATGAGAAGAGTTGGATATTGCTCCCTGCTGTTGGTACGGGAATTATTCCAAGTAGCACACACACTGGTTTAAGATGTCTCCTGTTCTGGCAGAGTGCCAACCTTACATCTGAGGAAATCTCCCAGAAGTCATTGTAAGCAAAATCCAACGTGGCCCAAGTCATCATCAAGACAGAGCTCTTCACAAGGTTGCCCTTTCCCAAGTACAAAGGAATTCGAATGCCTTCTAGAACTGATCCCAATAGGGCATACCACACAGACAAAAAGCATGTGCAATTCAATAGGTTTCGCATTTACGCGAATTTGAACTATTCACATTGTAAATAACAATGCCTTTTGTTTTTGTTTTTGTTTTAAGACATAAATATAAGGCATTGTCATTTACAATGCCAATAGGTTAAACTTGCGAAAATGCGAGACCTATTGCATTGCAAATGCTTGTTATTCATTCCTCTGCTCTTCCAGTCGTACACTGAGTAGTAGTTCCACTACACCCTAACAATGCTGAGCGAGTTGGACAAAGAAACTTAACTCATCCTAGCTTATTAACTCTCAGTACACTTGCCTAGTTAGCGCTGAGTTGCCCCAGGGTGATTTGAGCTCTTTCATAAATATTTTCATAACATAACATTTAACGTAACACAGCATAGACAGGAGTATATAAAGCCTCACTGGCCCCTGATAACTGAAGCCAATAATGTAACCCCTTAACCTTAAAGATGAAAGTGGCATTGCAGTGGCAGCTGGTAACATTCACTGAGCAATGCTGCTGCACACACAATTGATCCGATCCGTGAAAAGAGCAGTGAGTGGAAGAGGAGACTCAGCAAATGCTGTCACTGGCCCATTACCACTCTGTATGTGATAATTAGGCCAACATACAGAATGATAATGGGCCTGATAGCAATCTGTGCCAGGTCGGGAGGGGCTGCTGCAGGCCACTGATCACAGCAGGAGCGCGAGCTGGCCCCTGCTGTGACAGTTACAGGACTCTCAGGCTGCTTGCAGGGGGCAGCTGAAATTAAGGACAAAAGGCGTCCGTGAAAGAATCCTTCACGGACAACGGACAAGAGGCCAAAATTACGGGCAGTCCGTGAAATTTACGGACGGTTGGTCACCCAGGGCCTAGTGGATCAGGCTTTGTGTCCACTATGCCCCACAGTCACTCCAGCTGTCCCGTTAGTAGTCTATATGCCAGTAATTGGCCCGCCAGGAGTTCTGTGTTCTCTGTCACTTGATCAAAGGGGCTAAAGGCCCTGTCTTGAAACAGGTTACCGAGGGAACTCACCTTCACCTCTAACTGGAGTTCCGCCCCCTCCCAGCCTATTTGCGCCCAGAAGGCTCTTTGGAACGCAGAGGGATCTCCCAAGAGTACAGTGGCATGTCCGGCAAGACCCGCAGTACCCTCTTGTAGCTCTCATGTGCCCCTCTTAGAAGGCTGCTTGCGGGTGATATTAACACTGTATTAGGGAGAAAGATTTCTCAGACGAGTCTAAGGGCAGGGTCGGTTTGGGAGCACAATTCGGCCCAGGCACCCCCAAAAAAGTGGCCCACATTCCCGGATCACACCCTGTTCACGAAACAGCATTTGGCTAGTCTCATTGGGCTCATTTTATCAAAATGATTGATAAATTAAGTATTTTAAAGCTCATAGAGCCAGTAACATTATTGAAAACTAGAAGCCCTAAATTTTGCCTGGGAGAGTAAAGTGAAATAAAGTGCGCCTGATATGGCTAGGTTTGCCACCTGGCTGTTTGTTTTGCCAGTATTACCAGTATTTTAATGCCCTTGCCAGTACGAAAATGAAGGAAATCACCTAAAGCTGGTGTTTTCTCCCTTGATCAAAATGTACTTTAAAGTTTAAACAGTAAAAGTAATTTGAAAGCAGCAGTTTAAAATCTGGTCTAAAGCTTCTTTCATGATAGTTAAAACTAGACAAAGGAAGAAGAGCCATGTTAATAAGGAATACAGACAGAAGCGGACTTAGGCACACCACTGGACCAGGGGCAGCCTAAGCGAATAGGGGTCCTAACACAGAAGGTATCTTGTAATGCACGCTTTAAATTAATACATTTTAATTTCCTGCACCGCACCTACCTCACTCCGATCTTATTGAAGCGTTACTCCCCAGACAGGGGAGATAATTGTCCCAGATGTTGCGCAGAGGGGGCAGGGTTCCTGCACTTGGCTTGGGACTGCCCGCTCATCCAGAGTTTTTGGGTGAGCGTAGTAGAACACATTCTGGCCACAACAGGACTCCGTATCACACTGACACCTTTGCACTGCCTGTTGGTGCTGGTCCCTCGGCCAAAGAAACGAAAGCTGTCCTATAGATTAATGCAATTGATGTTGGTGCTGGTCAGATGCAGAGTGGCTATCACTTGGATGGGCCAGAGGGCCCAGGAGATACCCATGTGGATCAGGGATGTGCAGGAATGGTCCCTAGCAGAGGAAACACATATGCAGAGCTGCAGGAGGGATGATAAATTACAACAGGACCTACTGGCCAGGCGAGCCATGTGTGCGACAGGATTGGGGGTACGGAGAAACACTTCCTACAGCGACTCAGAAGGGACGAGTGGAGAGCTATTCTCGCCGCAGGGATCGAGATCTGAGGAGGAGGCCAGGGGAGCCCCCTAAGGTGCAGCTAGTATACGGTGTAGTGTAGGGACTGGTTAAGTACTCACAAGGATGCTTGTTTCTTGTATGTTATTCTGTTATGTCTTCTGGGTGATCATGTATCCCGGTGCGGCCTCTAGTCAACGAAAGTGCCTTAATAAGTCAGTCGATGTGTGTACGTGCTGTTTTGAAGCCAATTGGGGGGGGTGTTAAATGTCTGTACAATATAAAACTGAAAAATAACGTTAAAAAATAAATAAAATAAAGAATACAGACTTTTTTATTATTGAATAAAGAATCATCTCTCATTATTAAGTTCCAGCCTATGCAGATTCTTAAATCATGAGCAAACTCAGGTTATGTTTTTTTATTGTAGTTTGATATACAGTAAACTCGGCCAAAGGCCAGCAATTATATGCGCACTGTGTAACATTACAGAAGAACAAATTCATTTTCATTTTAGGGCTTGGGAAATTAAGTTATTTGCACAGAATCACAGGATGTTGAGGTGAGGCTGGGACTCAAACCTATTTCCATTGTTCCACATTGGGCAGCTCTGACCCTAACATTACATTAACTCAATTTACGTCTCTGGGAAAGGAGCTTCACAGCGAGGTTTAAGCAAACATACACCACCCTCCCACCCACCAAGGTCTAAAAGACAAGAGCTGAGGTGCCAACAACAAGCCCTCAGCAAGGCCATTCACTGACACCAACTGTAGCCTCAGGGTCATGGCCTGGCAGGGATGGGGTACAGAAAATCACAGAGCTCCTGCTCCAGGGGAGCCGAGGTAATGATGGCCCATGGCAGGGTAATGGGACATTGCTTCTGGGCGTCTGCGCCGGCCCCCACAGGAGGCCAAGATAAAGTCTGCAGGGACAGAACAATAGTGGCCTAGCAACACTGCTGAAAGCTACCCCCTCAGAGCCTCCCTCCCATGATGCTGGCTCCCATTACAGTGGCCTGGTGGGAATGAAAATAAGTCTCTGTGGGCCGGTTGACAAAAACCGGCCCACTGGTGACCCTTAGGCAGCGTCCCATCGGCCAATGCCCGACTTCTCAATCCGATGCTGTCTAAGTGCCTCCTCCTCAGGACTCAGGCCTATCTTTGCCAAAAGTGGCACCCTGCCAGGCAGCATGTAGGCCACCAAACTGTGCCACCAGATAGTAATGCTCAAGCACCAGAGAGTCCAACCCCTCATTCCGCCAGGGGCTGCAATTTGACCAGGGCCACTATGCGTCTCCATGTATTCCATATGAAGCGACCAAGCATTGCATTCAGTGACCTGAATGTGCTTCGGGGAATGCTCACCAGCAGGTTAGTGAAGTAGTACCGGAGTCTCAGGAGCATCACCATTTTGGACAGAGACACTCGGCCCTGCACTGTGAGGGGGAGCGAACATCAAAAGGTGATTTGGGGATGGAGGGAGGAGACTACCTTCGTGAGGTTTCCATCAATCAAGTCCTAGGGCGAATTGTACATATTGATGCCCAAATATCGAAAAGTGTGAGCTTCCCAATCGATAACATTGGCGTCTACCCTGGTATACTGTGAGGTGCAGTCTGGGTTCAGCGGAAATAGGCATCTCTTTGCCCAGACCTGAAGACGTCTAGTATTAGCATGATGTCATCTATACCATTATGGATATCCTTAATATAGACTAGGACATCATCATTGTACAGGTAGACAATGTGTACCGTGCCTCTGAGGGGTAAGCCCCATTGTCGGCTGGCCTGGTGGAGCTGCTGCACCAGTGGCTCCACTGCTAAGGCGAAGAGCAGGGGGGAGAGTGGGCATCCCTTAAGCAGAATATCTGCCCCTTACCCATTGGTAATACCAATGGGTAAGGGGCAGATATTCTGCTCCCTATCTTCACTCTCGCTCTGGGGCTTTTGGATAGTAGTTTGACCATGCTCTGGAATCTGCCTCTTATGCCCACTGCATCCAGCACTGCAAACATGTGGTCCTAATCTAAATTATCAAATGCCTTTTTAGGTCTAAATCCAAGCAGGCAGCATGGGGCCAGCGCTGTGGGGTCTCCACCTATACTCTACGCAACCTTCGGATGTTGAGGGCCATAGATCTCACTGGTATTAACCCGTTTTAGTCCTATGGACCAGGGTTAGCATGTGTTCTAGTAATCAAGTAGCTATAACTTTGCCCAGCAGGAATACTATGCCTCCTATTCCACCATGCATGTGGTAGCAGTTTCGCTGTTTTCGGCTATGTAGTTTGTCAGGGTATCTTGGGTAGAGTCCCGAAACACGGAGTCCTCTAACATTGTGGGTTGCAGATGCCAGGTTGGTGCTGGCGGAACGGGCTCTCCCCAGGTGAGGTGGAGGTGAAGCGGGTTGTGATTCAACTGGGTCTTCCCCAAGTACTCTGCATCTGTGACTGTCAGTTGTGTAGTGCGGTGGCAGAGGATAAAGTCTAGGCGCACATGCAGGTCATGGGTCGGCAAATAGTAGGAGCACTCTCGGACAGGTGGATATAGTGCATGCCAGCTGCTGACAAAAGACAAGTTCACTTTCACATCAATCACTTGAACCCCTTCTCTTTTCATTTGAGGCACTCAATTATCTAAAGGTTTTTGATTCCATTGTATGTTCATTGTGATTAAATAACAGTGAACTATACAAGTTGCATATGCCTTATATGTTTTTTTTATTTCGTTAATGTTGTGTTTATGATAAATAATTTTGTACTGGGACCACATCCCATACTGTACTGTTACATACCCAGGTCCCATGGACAAAAATTGGGTTTACCCTTATGGTAACAACTGGCCATATTTGGGCAGGGTTACCGCCGCAATCCAAGTCACGTGGTCAGCGTGCTGATATCCCCTGACCACATGATCACGAGTGGAGGAGCTAATCGACGTGTGTATGATGCGCCAGCTGCAGCTTATCATCATGTGTCCTTATCTGGCAAGGCTGAGTACACGCTGGTTATACTGTCTTGCCAGGGTGGGATGAGGTGAAGCATGCCACATTACGTGGGTGAGGCCTTCTCATCCAAATATATTATGACTCACAATGGCTCTAGGGACACCAGAGTAGGAACGGGAAAGTATCCTCTCTACTTAAAATATCCACCACACCTGTCGTGTTTTTATGTCAGTTAGGGCCATATGTATGAAGGTACAGATTTGCGATTCTGAAATAGCGATTTTTAAGAAATCGCTATTTCAGAATCGCAAATTGGTATGTATGTACAAATTCACTTTTTTTTAGCGAATTCTTAGTATTCCTTAATTGCGATTAGCAAATTGCGAATCTCAATTAAGGAATACTTTCCCATTCATTTCTATGGGCCAGGAGGCCCATAGGAATGAATGGGAAGGTATTCTCAATTTTGCGATTCGCAATTTGAAAATCGCAAATTGACTTCTTCACATTGTGGAATGTTGGAGAAAACTGTGTATGGATTCGGTTCCACTGTCACCAGCACCAACAAAACAGCTGTGCACCGGTGATCTCAAGAAGAAGGGAAGAGCAAAGTAGTAACAGGGAGAGAGAGACCTGACTCGAGACAAAAGCTAAAATGTCAACTGGCTTGAACGAGAGGGTCCTTAACTCCCACATGGTGAGAGCCACTGGACAGGGCCTATATACAATAATGAATGAGAATTTTCAAATAGCTCATTGAAAATGGTAGCAACCTGAAGGGAGTGCTATACAATGATTAAGCCTCTAAAGCAACTATAAAATAAAATATAATGCATGTCCCTGGGAGTGAAGTGGGGAGGGGAAGGGAATGAACAATGCCTTCTTTTTGAAGCTTTTAAATGGGAAAATGTAGATCATTCTGGCACTTGAGCAGCAACAGCAATCTGAAAAGCACGGACGGTGGCTGCTGCAGATTAACTTTTCAAGGAAATTCAATCAAGGAGGCGCCAAAAGAGTAACAGACACTGGAAATGGATGAACAACATTAGTTAGAACACTTGAAACAAGCATTGGTAATGCATCGGTTTCGCCTATGTTATGAATAAAGAGGTATTTTCATCAATCATCGTCCGGGAGAAGGAGAGCTCCCTGACAGATAACACGAGAGTGGATAGGATGTGGCACAGCAGGCAGAGCTGCTGACTCCCCACCTTGAGTCTTGGCAGGGCTGCACAACATCCTGTGATTCTATGCAAATTACTTAATCTCTCCAGGTGATAATTTGTAATATAAATATGCTACAATTGCAAAAGGCAAAACTTTACAGAAATATAGTTCCACCAAAGTGGATGTTAACAGCATTTAGGCGACGGGAAACTCATAAGAGAAGCAGTCGAGCAACAAGCATTGGTAAATTGCAGGAAAATATGTTTACAGCCAATAGAAATTGAGGAAAGGTAAGTGGCGCGCACAGGAACCAATGAGAAGATAGGAAAGAGAGAAGGCGGAATGTAATCCCTTTAAGTTTATATTAAAAACAATAGATTTCTCAAGCAAAGCGCAATTGCTGTGGAGGAAAAACCTAACAAGCACAGTGCTCAGGTGAAACCTAAAAGAGGAGCTAAACAGATTGTGGGACGTCTGTTCCATGGAAAAATAACGTGCGAAAGGGAAAGTTTTGAGAAGAGGATCTTTGTGATGCAGTGCCATCAGGTTACAAGAATGAAAATATAGCAAGGGTGGAATGAAAATAATATTAGCGTGATCAAAGGAAATGATGTTAATATTAATAAAACACTCTTCCAAGGATCTGGAAGCATTAAAAAGGAAATAGACCCACTGGAGGAAGACCTATGTATGTTATGTTATGTAAAAGTATTTGTAGAGCGCAACTACCACCTGACGGTTTCTTGGCGCTGTGAGCGTGTGGAGGCAGATCAGAGAGGGACTTAGTTGTGTGCTTTACTGAACAAGTGAGTTTTGAGAAGGGACCTGAAAAGGGGGTAGGAAGCGGTAAGCCTAAATTCTAGGGGAAGTGTGTTCCAGAAGGATGGGGCTAAGAAAGAAAATCTGAGCCAACCATGTTTCTTGCGTTTGAAAACGGGAGTATGGAGTAGGGCAAGGTGGGCAGAGCGAAGATTTCGGGAGGAAATATAGTGGTGAAGAAGAGAAGAAATGAAAAGAGGGCCGAGGCCTACTAGGGCTTTAAAGATGATACAGCCTAGTTTAAAGTAGCAGCGTTCTGCTACCGGAAGCCAGTGAAGGGTCTTCAGCAGGGGGCGCACATGCTGATGCCTGGGCTGATGGAAGATTAGCCGTGCAGCCTGATTCTGAACCAGCTGTAGGCGGGTCAGTTGATAGATGGGAATGCCAGCATAGAGAGAGTTGGCATAGTCTATTCTGGAGATAACCAGCGCCAAAAGGGTCAGGGTGAGGGCATGAGTAGTGAGAAAACGGGCAATTTTCCGGATCTTTCGCAGATGAAAAAAACTAGAGGAAACTAGAGCATTGATCTGGGGCTTCATCGATAGATCGTTGCTGATGATCACCCCAAGACTTTTTGCTGAGTTTGTGGGGAGGGGGGGGGGGGGGGTATGGGAAGGCCCAAACTTGTTGGACAAAAATGAGGCCTCCAAGGGTTGGCGGCACCCCCGATAAGAACCAACGCGGTCTTATCGGGGTTAAGTTTGAGATGGTTTGCCCCCATCCAGTCACTGATGTGACGTAAAGTAGACTGAAAATTATAAACAGATTGTTCTGAGGAATTAATATAAAAAAATCAGCTGAATGCCATCCGCATAATTGAATGCGGTGACCTTGCTGTTACGTAAGGACTGGATAAGGGGGGTTAGGTACAAATTAAAAAGAAGCGGGGAAAGGGAAGAGCCCTGTGGGACACCACATGTCATCCCAACTCTCTCCGCGGAGAACTGGGAGAGACGAACAGCCTGGTAGCGATTGCTCAAGAAAGAGCGGACCCAGCTAAAGGCCGATCCCTGGATGCCGGCCTCCCTGACACGGTCGACCAGAATCTTATGGTCGACCGTGTCAAAGGCGGCCGATAGATCCAGGAGTACCAAGGCCTGGCTGGTGTTAGAGTCGGCTCCCCTCCGCAGTTCCTCCATCACTGAGAGGATGACAGACTCAGTGGAATGGGCAGGTCTAAAGCCCGCCTGTTGGGAGTCGAGGAACTGCGAGCGCTCGATAAAGAGGCTCAGGGAGTTGGTGACATGGGACTCAAGGACTTTGCTAAGATAGGGGAGTAAAGAAATAGGGCGAAAGTTGCTCATGACTGAAGGATCTGCGTTGAGTTTTTTAAGAATTGGTACCACCTCAGCGACTTTAAAAGAGCTGGGAACCAGGCCCAATTTAAGGGAGTTATTCAAAAGTGTCAAAGGGGGGGGGGGGAGCAAGCGGAGAAAACCTCACGCAAGACATGGGGGGGACAGCAGTCAGTGGAGGAGCCAGAAGCCACTTTATTCAGAAGAGTCAAAAACTCATCTTGTGTAATCGGGGGGATCTGAGTAATCAGTTGGGGATTAGGGATATCAAGGTTCGCCACAGGAGTGAGGGGGTCTGGGGTGGCAGGGGGACAGATGCTATTTTTAATTTTTTTAATTTTTTTGACAAAAAACTGGTTGAGAGTGTCACAGAGCTCCTGGGAGGGAAGGGGTCTAATGGTGACCCTGTCTGGGTGTGACAGCTCCTCAACAATAGAGAAGATGTCTTTGGCTTTAGAAGCTGAGTCAACAATCTTCTTTGAAAAATAGACGTTTTTTGCTTGCAGGATGGCTAGTTTATACTCTTTAAGCTGGGTTGCAAATGCCGACTTTTTATCAGCGGCATAATCTCGGCGCCAGCACCGCTCAGCCTGCCTAACTCTAAGCTTTTTGCCTTTCAGTTCCTCAGAGAACCATCTGTGTGCGTCATGAGGACGTTTAAGTCTGACCTGTTTGAAGGGGGCTACAGTGTCGCAAGCCGATTCAAGCCAACGATTTAGGCCAGAAGCCTGGTCGTCTAAAGAGTCAGTCAGGAGGAGGAGAGGCTCTAAGTAAGGATACAAATCCGCTGAGGTCGGCTCTATTCCAGTTCCTGGCTAGGAGATTACCCTCTAGAATCCCACTAATGTCCGACCCGATGGTAAAAGAAAAGGTAATAATAAAATGGTCCGACCAGAGGCAGGGGAGAATGCAGGGAATGGAGATATCTAAATTAACAGTCCAAACCTGGTCCAGAATTTGGCCTTTTACATGGGTAGCCGATTTAATATGTTGGGAGCAATTGATGCCCGTCAATAGATCAGAAAAGGTCAAGGAACACGCACTCTCTTTATCGTCGGTGGGCCAATAGTTAAAATCCCCCAAAATTGAAACTTTGGAGTTGTTAATAACCAATTCAGAGAGCATGTCACTGAACCTAGATGGGAAATTGGGCATGTGCTGAGGGGCCGGTAGGCCAGGACACAGATAAGAGGTACAGCTGGAGATTCCAACCTAAGGACAAGACAATCGACCGAGGGAATATAGTCCACGGCCAATGAGGAAAAACGGGTGGGGTGCTTGATGATAGCTGCCACCCCACCACCCGGTTTGCCTGGGACCCTATTAGCCTGGAGAATGTAATAACCTGGCGGGGTCGCGGCAAGAATATCCGGGGAAGATTCCTTGTTGAGCCATGTCTCGGTGAGAAATAACAGGTCGGGTTTGTCAGAATCCAAGAGTTGAAATATTTCCAGCTGATGCTTAGGCAAGGAGCGAGTATTCAGATAGCTCACAGTAAACTTGGAATTAACAGTCTTTTTAGCGAAGGAAGAGGGGGGGTCCGAACATGGTGAAGTGCCTAAAAGGGGTTCCCTGGCCCAAGGAGAAGCGACCTCGGGAAAGGCCCGTCTGGGACAAAGCAGACCCAGTGAGTTAAGTGTGGACTGAATAGTAGTACTAAGGGGCCACTGAGCATGTAAATGGTACAGTTCGAGGGCCGAATACCTGGCAAAAAGAGCAGAGTGGGATGCCCCTTGCCCCGGCCGGGCGCAGACGTGCTTACCTTAGGCGCGCATGCGGCGCGCCCGCTGCGCGTCCGAATCGACATGTGCAATATGTAGCCTAGACCCGCCTCCAGCTAGACCGCAACCTACGGTCCTGCCAGTCTAGGGACTGACCCAAGATGGCGCCCTGCCCTCCAAACAATCGGCAATGCAGCCGTGATGGACCGGGGCAGGGGAAGCACACCTCGCAGCAGGTGAGTGCAAGAGTAAAGATAAAATGAGGGGACAACAATTTTAAAAGTCAGCAGCCGCTTTTAGTAGCGTAAATGAGGAGTTTAAGAACTAGCAGATAAAATAGAGTGAGGGTGAGAGAGAATGAGCAGGCAGAAGAGGACACAGTAATCGTAAATCATCACACAGCGCGTGCCTCGCAGTCTGCCCCCCAGCACTCAGCGGTGTTTGCAGGAGCTGCCACCACCTACTAGTACCGCAGCGTATCTCTCTCACACGGCCAATATGTAGCCTAGCCCCGCCTCCAGCTAGACCGCAACCTACGGTCCTGCCGGGCTAGGGACTGACCCAAGATAAAAACAATCAGGCCAGGAAGAATCTGAAGCTTTCAAGAACGAAATGGAGAAAATGTTTTAGACATATAGGATGATGTTACACAAACCAAGCAGAAGTTTCTCAGAGATCTGATTGACTAGGAAGGCAGTCGCACATAAACCGCTGCAAAATGAGGGCGAATTCACTAACAGAGAATCATAGAGAAATCTACCAAAAATGTCTTTTTTATGGACGAAATTAAGTTAATCCATTTGGAAAAATCCTCATTTGAGAAAAAGTAAAACAAAAGGTGAAGGGCGTGGCTTGGCACCCAACAGATATGGCGGTGCCCGTGTGAAGCTCTCCGATCCGTCCAGGCGGCTGCACGTTTTCCGCACTGCTTCAGCGACACGAGTGCAGTGTACGGACGTCGGAAGGTCTGCTGCACATTCTGGAGCCCTTGCTGTTTTTACTCGCAGCAATAATGAAGACTTTTCCGATGCTGTAAGTCTTCTTGATAGCGTCGCAATCTCGCGGCCGTAATTTTGTTTTTGCACTTGTGCCGCGACGCTTTTTCCAATGTGGAATGCTTCATGACAGTAGTGATAAACTTTCCTTCAATGTTTGCTTACACCATTTTTCTATGATGCCCCTGTCCTGATGTCTTGGCTGACTGTAATGAACATTTTGCAAACAGCGTTTGCATCACATATCCGAGAGGATTTTCAGAGAGGAAATACCTGTGACAGCCATTTTGTGGATTCCTCAATATATACGCAGTTTTTGGAAGTGCATAAATCCAGGATTCATGGAGGCTACTGATGGAGCGAGCTGCAGAACAAAATTTTGTTAAAACTCGCAAAGTTAAACTTCCATAATAAATAATCGTATTAATGAGTTCGTGAATGAAAAATACTAATCAACCTAGTTTAAAATGTATTACACGACACAAGGGACTAATTAAATGTGCTCTATGTTGCAAATGCAAGTACGTTGAAGAATAATAAACTAACCTTGTCTATTATCTTTGTCAGTATTAAATGCGGCTGTTTAACTAATGGCATGTGCTTATTTTGTGTGCTTATGTTATGTCTTTTCGTCTTTATGTGGCATAAGTTCGTTGAGAAACCTGTGGCCTATAACAAGAAGGTTAATATAAAATGCTGCTTTTTGTGCTTTCAGCTAGTTAACATAAATTAATGGGATATTAATTAGCAAAGGGGGTGGGTAACAGAAAGGGTCTCAATTCTTTAATTAATCGATGTCTTGTGTTTCTTTGAATAATAGTTCTCCATGAGAGAGGCCTAAGGCTTGAGGCCTAGCGTTTTGAAAATGGGTGTTTGGAATCCTGTTGTGAAGAGCCGAGCACAGAGAAATACATCAGAAAAATATATGAAAGTGACTGTGCAAGATGAGCTCTGAAAGTGACAAAATCAAGGACAGGATACGGCAGACCTGCCAAGCTAAGGAAGCAACGGACTGTTACAAATAATGTTGCGTTTCCGAGGAAGCCAATGGTTGCGTGAGGAAAGAGGACAATGGCCTTTTAGAAAAGCTCAACTTTGGATTGAAAAAGGTGGTGATCTCATATGGACTGACATCTGTCAGCCAATTAGAACTCTGGAAGCCAGGAAAAAGTATACTTTTAGTGGAGATTAGCTAGTTAGAAAGGTATAAAAACCTAGCCCCAAAATGGGAGGGCGCTTCTCGCTTTCCGATTCCTGAAGGGCGTGACGTGCTGACGGACATTTGGCGCACGTAAGGATAGTAGGCCTTAATGACTTTTACTTTTAGATGAAGCGAGTTTTAGACAGGGAAAATAGAACTTAGGGGTTGGAGAACTGTTATATACTTTAATTCATGCTGAATGATTTGCTCATAATTGTCAGTCTAATATGTCCTTTCCTCAATAAAATGCTGCTAATTTGCTAATAATAAAAAAGATTCTTATTTGAAAATGCTCTTTCTTTGATTAATAAAGCTAATAAATTAGATTTTGAAATGACAAGCTGGTCTTGTTTATTCATGGTCTAGTTGCCATCAGTTGATCCATTTACCTTAGTGACTTAATTAAATGATTCTTGTTTTAAAACCATGGTTAGTGATGATAAACTGCAGTTGTATATAAATGTGTAAATAGTTTTATGAATAGTTCTGATTAATTAGGTCACATGATTCAGCTGCCCAAAATTTGTCTCGGTAGTTTATGGGCCTTGTGAGAGTTATATGATTAATGGTGAGTATCAGAGTGTTGGGTAGTGTTGTTGAGACAGATTTTCTATAAGGGTGCTGCATCAATTCCTTGGTAGCAGAGGATGGTTACTATGGTAACAGACATGCTACATGGTAGTTACATAGAACTCATGACTAAAACATGTTAAGTTTGTCAACTTGTTATATGTTGTTGAAAAGGTTTTTTCCAGCAGTGTGAAAATTCCTGGTTTGCCGGCTAAAGTGTAGTGTGACAAGTGAAGTTGCACAGTGCATTTGTTCTGTTTCAAAATAGTGGTATTGTCATATATCACTAGTTTTGTGGACGTACAGCACAAGTTTAGGGATTTTAGGTGTGCTAGGTTAAAATGTATAGTGAGGATTGTCTATAAAATTGTAGCTTTCGAGTATAGGGACTTGGAGCCTATTTTAAAACTCACTGTGAAAAGAGTAATAGAATTTATCCAAGCTTGAGTGAAGGGTAAGGAAGCGTCGTCTATCTTACTGGCGAGTGTGGTTTTCTATGGTTAGTTAAAGTCCTACCAAGATTCATGTATGAATGGTTAGGGTTTCTTCCGTTTGAATGTGCGTAAATGATTTTGTAATTTCGATCGAGTTAAACTTTGAATTGTTACTATATGTGCATTCAGAGGGAAACAAGTTCGTTATTACCTGTTAGAAGGGTAGAGTAGCCATACTTTATCAACAAATCTAAATATTCTGTGAGAATAGCGTCGTCTATTCCACGCAAGGAATACTTGAATGATTGTAAAAACTATCACTTTATTTTAGCGAAACAGACAAATGGTTTGTTTTTCTGTAGTTACTAACTGAATTCCATTGAAAAGAATTGTTAAAATGGCGCCGTGAAAATATTTTGTAAAGGAGGGGCTAATTTGTGGAGTGAGAGACAGCGAAGCTGCAGCGGCAGTGTACGTCACAAGGTTCGCGCTGTGATTGGCTAACATACGTCACAGCTAGCGCGCTGATTGGTTCACGTGACCAAGACGAGCTGACAGCTGATTGGTTCATTCTGAAAGCAGTAATTCTATTGGTTGAGCAAGGTGGTGACGTAGCTTAACCTGATTGGCTTGTTGGTGAGTTTCGCGCACGGATTGGCTGGTTTTGCGGAACCACAAGAAAATACTTACGATCATTTAGAATTAAGCGGATTTGTTTAAAAACATGAGTTATTACTGGAAGAAAGAGGAAAAGAAGCTTACATGGCTTCAGAAATTGAAAAATATATTTAAACCGGACAAGAAAATTGAAACGCGAGGTGGAAAGTTACTTCACAAGTACAAAACACCCGCAGCCTATATGGAAGGTGAATATGGTTATCATACTTGTCTATGGATGGATAATTGGATGGAATATACCAAAGATGATGGTGTATTAGCATGGCCGGAAGACGGGTCATTTAATATTAAGGTTTTGAAAAACTTGAGAGAAAAAATGATGGCTCTTGTACCAAAGCCTAGACCTACTCAATTTGAGGCTTTAGTTGAATGGGAGGATGAGATGTTTGAACTCGAACGAGAAAACAGAGGTGTAACAAGAGGTCCAAAATTAGACATTAATAGGGAAACTCATGAGGATAGAATGCGTAGATGGAGACGCGCAGACATGTGTGATGGTTTGTACCCAGTAAGAGTAATGGTTACTGAAGTACCAGGTCAAAAGAATACTCAAAAGAGAAATAATATTAATGAAGAAAATGACTCAGAAGATGCGGTTTTAGAAGAGATTTATATCACAAAACCGAAACCGCCACCGTACCAATATCAACCTGTTTGTTCATGGTCAACCCCAAGAATTTCAGTCACACCAAGAGTCTCCTCGAGTGCTCCTCCCCCTCCAAAAGAAATTATTGATGAGATGTGAGAAGTTGGCCTGATAGGTGATGTTTCCAATTCTGGAACCACCTATTATCAGACCAAACAATCCCTTATGGTGTCTGGTTGTAAGTCAACCTTATTAGACAAGCTATCCTAGGGGTAGCATGGACTAAGCAGCCTAAAGGCTTAACTTAAGAGGTCGTGTTAAGCGAGCTGTTTTACCACATACAATCCTGTAATATCAAATGAAAGGACACCACACAAGTATATATTATAAAAATATATGTGTTTATTACTAAAAACAATCCCCAGTATTCTTTATGAATAAAGGGGCACAAGCGTTAAATCAAAAGCACTGTTTAAACATACAAGTTGCACAATTATGGATGAGGGCAGGGGGCCACTCAAACCATATACTAAACAAGTGGTATAAGAGATGCCACTCGAGCAGTGGTTAGGCCTAGGGCCTAGGGAATCGCTGGGAGCAGTCAGGACAAGCAATGCTGAAGTCGGGAATGGCCCTCGGGATTCGGGAGCAGTGCGGAAAGCGCACGCATGCACCAATGTTAACCAATGGTGCGTAAAAAGTGTAAAGTTAGAGTTTTAGGACACTTCCGCTGAACCTAGAGGAACAAAACTTAAGACACAGACCCTAGAGGTGTGCACCAGTGTGGGAACACCGGCGGAGCAAAGTTACCTCACCCACAGGAAGTGGGTGCACAGGGTCGAAGTGGCGTCGGGTTTTGACACGCAGGCTCTTGGTGCTTGAAGCTGCAAGGGCTGCAGGCGGGTTGAAGATGAAGTGTCCGGTGGAGTCCAAGGGTGGACTCAAGTCGAAGGGTACCTGAAAGCAGAGGGGACAGAGTCTGGGTCACTCAGCAGTGACCAGGGTGGAACCAGGACGGAACCAGGCAATGTCGGGCGCAATCAGGTGGTCGTCGAGGAGCTTCTCTCCGCTGTCACGTGGGCTCTGGGGCATCTGCGACGTCCAGGAGCAGGTCACGATCTGTCCCACGCAGGCTCTCGCCGTCGGCGCTGTCGGCTTCAAGTTTGGAGCAAACAACACTTGGCAAGAGCAATCCACGCGGAACCGGAAGATTGCTTCTCACTCGAACCAGGAAGGTCAGAGTGGGGGCTCCTTTTCAGGGGAGCTGGTGTGGATCTGGAGCAACCAGATTCACGAGTCTTCTTTGTAGTTTCGTCGGCACAGGGACCACTAGCCGGCTGGCAAGTGACCGGGCCAACGCGTTGAGCCAAATGGAGCAGAAGGGCCCCACGCAGCACTCGTCGAGTGTGGAGGGCTGAACTTCGGTTCAAGAGTAGCTCAGGGTGGGGGCTTCTCAAACCCCGGTGCACAGCTTCGAGGGTCACTCGTGGGCTGCACGGTCAGCGTCTCGTGGTCAATTCAAGATGGCGTGCCCCACGCTTCCGGTCGCCTCCACGGGTCTCAGCTCTGCAGGGACAGTGGATCGGGCTGTTGGAAGGCAGGCAAGCTTGATCTCGTCGATCTCAGTCGCTCGAGTTCCGGCGGGAACTGCAACCAAGTAGACGTCAAGGGCTGGATGGTGCCTGCTGCTGCAGGGTGGTCACTCCTTGACCACAAGGGAGATTCTTCGGGCTTCCACGTTGAGATGGAGGTCCAAGGGTCCAGAGTTTCGTTTCTAATGTTTCTTCCAGGAAATCTGATGTGCATTGGCACTGCTCCCACTCTTATTCGAATCTTGGGGGCTGGATTACCTGCTAGGTCCCCTCCTATGGGTGGGACCCAGGAAGTGGGTGGATACACCCCCTTCCTTTGATCCAGGCCGCCCTGGCACGAGGGCTGGAGTGCCCCAGAACCGGTTTGGCCGGATTATGCAAGGGGCAGCCTTGTGCGCCCCAGGCAGTGTCTGGTTTCTTTCAGACCTCCCTGCTACAATCCACTATCTCCTGTCTGGAGGGTGGTAACACCCTCCTGCGACAGGAAACCCTTTGTCCAGGCCCCATTTGGCTGAGTTTCGGTCAGCTTCAGGGGGTCAGACTCTTGTCTGTGGCAGAGGCATCCATTTTGTGGATCTAAGGTCTTTGGAGAAATTAACCGCATTTAAGTAAAGCAACATGTCCTACCCCTCTAGAGGGGTGGAATGCTATCCCCGTCGCCAGAACTGGCGAGGGGATAGTATTCCAAATCGTATGACACCTTACACGACATGTTTTGATAAAGCCAAACCAAAGTTGCTATATAACCGCGAGGATTATAAGGCACTTAAGAGTATATGGTATGGCATTATCCTGAAACAGCTTAGGGAGTTGTTCCCGACAGCTGCAGACAGGCTCAGCTCATGCTAGAGCTCCATCTCACATTAAACCACGCACTCTGCCTCCAGGATTGATGAGGCCTTCCATAGGAGTGGCTCACAGGTTAATATGTGTCCAGATATAGGTTTAGATATAGGTATACTATATCTAAGCAAGGGGTGATTACACCACCTTACCCCAGCTGAGTGATCAGCCAGTTGTGTCAATTTAAGAACCAGCCAGGGGTGGCAAAAGATATGCTGCAGCCCCTGGTAGGCCTTGGTGGCCCCTATGCCCTGGGCACCTATAGTGCATTATACAGGGGCTGACAAGGAGTCCATTTCCAATTGTGGTATGTACCTAGGGTACATGGAATCCATTTTACAGAGAGAGCAGATGGCCTGGGGCCCTGATTAGCAGGGAACCAGGTCAACTAAGTCAAAAAACCAGCTAAACACAGGCAAAAAATCTGGGGTAACCATAGTCAGGTAGCCACCTTCCTACATAACCCCCCCCCCCCCAAACGAAAGGAGATAAGGCTATCCTTGGCCAGGTAAGCCTATATTGCCTGAGTGGCCATATAAGGAAGTACCTGCACTAGCATGGGTACCCCCTGTCTCATGGTCCACTAAGCAGTCCCTCACCCTTTGGGTATTAGAGGGTCTCCACCATAGGGAATCACTACCTTGGGTGTGTTTATGCAAAGTTAAAGGCTGGTTTGGATATGGAGTATTGAAGTGAGGCTCTACTAAGTTAGGGCTTGGCTTCCTCCAATTATCTTCCACCATGTGTGCCTTTCTTTCTTTAACTGAGTTGCACTGTGCTCTCAGGGTCAACCTCTGGCTACCTAAAGCTGGAGGCTGGGTCCCTCTGTTTGGCTTGCTGGAGGGACAGTTCAGGTTTGGGCCCTTTGGGTCCCAGGTTTGGCTGTGCCCAACAGAATCCATCTGTGGGAGGTCCCTAACTGCTTTTAAGGGGGCTCCCTCAGGAGTTTTTAAAGTTTTCACCTCACTAGGGCTACTAGTTTTGGTGCCCCTAATCTGTTGATGGGGGTGCTTTATTTGACAGGGGGCCCTCTGGGTCTCACTGTCCTTCTTGTCCTCTGCAGCCCTGGGCTGGCTAAGGCAAGGGAGAGAGGGGCAGGTTACCTGCTCCAGACTGGGTCCCACCTGAGAAGGGTCCACTGACATCAGGGGTTCTGTCAGGCTAGGCCCAACCACCTCTGGGGCAGTTCCTTCATCAGGGGTAAGATCAGTTCCCTGAGGAGGCTGATCCGGTCCTAAAGTCTGGTGAGGGGGAGATTTCTCTTCCTCCTCCATGCTCTCAGTTTGTGTGGAGTTATCCATCATTTCAGGTTTCACAACACACATATCAGTTTGAGTTTGGGCTGTGGCCATCACAGCCCCACCAACCTTTTCAGGAGGAGACTCAGTTTGGGTTTCTGCTGTTATCATAACAGCTTTGCTATTCTGTTCAGGAAGAGCTTTTGCTAAAGATGGGGCAGAGAGTTTCTCAGCCCTACCAACCTTTTCAGGAAGGACATCTTGAATTGGGGCTGTAGCCATTACAGCCCCACTAACCTTTCCATTGGAATTTACCATTCTAGAATGGATTTCCTGTTCAACCTCAGCCCAGGCTGAGATTTCCAAATCATTACCAAGTAGGCAGTCTACAGGCAAGTTTGATGACACTGCCACTCTCTTTGGGCCAATGACACCTCCCCAGCTGAGACTTACTACTGCCATGGGATGATTGGTTTTGACGCCATCAATGTTTGTTACCTGGTATGTGGCACCTGGTAAAAGTTGCTTAGAGGGGACTATACAGTCAGCCACCATGGTGATGCTAGCCCCTGTGTCTCTGAAAGCTTCAACTTTCAAACCATTGATGATGGGTTCTTGTCTATATTTGCTCAAAGTATTTGGGCAATCAGAGAAGTTGGCAAACCCCCTGCCAGTCTCATAAACAAGATCATTTGGGGATGGGGACCTGGATAGGCCAGGGTCCTCCTGGGCTCCAAAAGTAAACCCACCCAGATTCCTGGGTGTGCTCCCACTTCCTGGGGGATTACTGCTGACAGTAACAGGAGGTGTTGGAGCTGGCTTTGGAGGTATATTCTCTTTATTGTTATTCTTGGGACAACAGTTGTCTGTTTTGTAATGCCCAATCTGTTTACAGGCATAACAATAAGGCTTTTTCTCAGTTGAAGAAGTGTCTTGGGACCCACCCCCATTCTTGGAGTTTTGGGGCCCTGGGGAAGTCTTTTCTTTATTTTTATCCCCACCCTTATCTTGAGGCTTGGTAGACTCCTTCTTCTGGTTACTGTCCTGATTCTTAGGCCTAATCCTGGTTCTGACCCACTTGTCTGCCTTCTTTCCCAATTCTTGGGGAGAGGTCAGATCAGAGTCCACCAGGTGCTGGTGTAAGAGCTGGTTCTGACAATTACTTAGGATCTGCTCCCTCATAATCAAATTATACAATCCTGTAAAGTCATGTACTTTGCTGCCATGTAGCCAACCCTCCAGAGCCTTAGTAGCACAATCTACAAAATCAGTCCAGTCCTGTGTCTGTGTCTTCTGGGTGTCTCTGAACTTCAACCTGTACTGTTCAGTGATTAAGCCAAACCCATCTATCAGAACACTCTTCAGGACTTTGTAATTGTTTGCATCCTCATGTCTAACAGTGAGGAGCTTATCTCTCCCTTTCTCTGAAAAGGAGTACCATAAGATTGCTGCCCACTGTTCCTCAGGAACCTGCTGTACCATGCAGGCTCTCTCAAGAGCAGTTATCCACTTGTGGATGTCATCCCCTTCCTTGTAGGGGGGCACACTCTTTGTCAGGTTTCTACTATCATAGGACCTGGGTTTCTCTTTAGGAATATTGCTGCCACCAGTGGCATCTAAGCCACTCAATTTCTGCTCTCTTGCCAAGGTAAGTCTAGCTTGAGCCAAGGTAAGTTTAGCTTGAGCCAGGGCTACCTCCTCCCTCTCTATCTGGAGTCTGACAGCCCTCATTCTGGCCCTATGCTCAGTCTTTTGAGAGGCAGTCATACCTCTCTCAGATTCTCTTGAGGCACTAGAAATATGAGAGTCCCCTGAGGGAGATCTCACTCTTCTGTTGCCTGGGAGAATGCTATAGGGTCTGGGGAGGTGCTGGCCCTCTCCATTCCCCAGTAGGCTTAAGTTGGCCTGGCTAAGCCTGGCAACTCCAACCTGGCTACCCTCCTGATCCTGATCTTCTGGGTCCTCTACATCTGAGTCCTCCTCCCCCTCTTCTCCTTCTTCTCCTTCTTCCTCCTGAGGGTGATCAGTTACAGTGGGGTTCACACCATCTCCTGACTCTACGGTAACTTCATTCACCTTTGCTAAGTCATCCTGCTCTAGAATGGCTATCAGGATAGGACAGGTGGGACTTCTGCCCCTTTTTAACCCTCTTGATTTGCACAAGGCAATCAAGTCCTTTCGGGTTAGTTTGTCATAGCTGGAAGTTGCCTTGGTAAGGTCAACTGTCACAGGAGCAGACCCTGAGGCTTTTCCTGTGTCAGACATGACTGCTAGTGAGGTGTAAGTGGTGCACTTACCTACACTAAGTGTTTTCCTACTGTACCTTGCTAGTGAGTTGTAGTCAGGGTGTGCTAATCCCTTTAATCTACAACTACTAAGTTCAGTAGAACTTAATATGCTAAGCTTTTGATTTATATGTACCTAGAGGTACTTGATGTGATCTTTCAATTTGATAAAAAGATTGCAATGGTAAAACAACAGCAAGCTCAAATCCGCACCGCTGCTCACCAATGTGAGAAGTTGGCCTGATAGGTGATGTTTCCAATTCTGGAACCACCTATTATCAGACCAAACAATCCCTTATGGTGTCTGGTTGTAAGTCAACCTTATTAGACAAGCTATCCTAGGGGTAGCATGGACTAAGCAGCCTAAAGGCTTAACTTAAGAGGTCGTGTTAAGCGAGCTGTTTTACCACATACAATCCTGTAATATCAAATGAAAGGACACCACACAAGTATATATTATAAAAATATATGTGTTTATTACTAAAAACAATCCCCAGTATTCTTTATGAATAAAGGGGCACAAGCGTTAAATCAAAAGCACTGTTTAAACATACAAGTTGCACAATTATGGATGAGGGCAGGGGGCCACTCAAACCATATACTAAACAAGTGGTATAAGAGATGCCACTCGAGCAGTGGTTAGGCCTAGGGCCTAGGGAATCGCTGGGAGCAGTCAGGACAAGCAATGCTGAAGTCGGGAATGGCCCTCGGGATTCGGGAGCAGTGCGGAAAGCGCACGCATGCACCAATGTTAACCAATGGTGCGTAAAAAGTGTAAAGTTAGAGTTTTAGGACACTTCCGCTGAACCTAGAGGAACAAAACTTAAGACACAGACCCTAGAGGTGTGCACCAGTGTGGGAACACCGGCGGAGCAAAGTTACCTCACCCACAGGAAGTGGGTGCACAGGGTCGAAGTGGCGTCGGGTTTTGACACGCAGGCTCTTGGTGCTTGAAGCTGCAAGGGCTGCAGGCGGGTTGAAGATGAAGTGTCCGGTGGAGTCCAAGGGTGGACTCAAGTCGAAGGGTACCTGAAAGCAGAGGGGACAGAGTCTGGGTCACTCAGCAGTGACCAGGGTGGAACCAGGACGGAACCAGGCAATGTCGGGCGCAATCAGGTGGTCGTCGAGGAGCTTCTCTCCGCTGTCACGTGGGCTCTGGGGCATCTGCGACGTCCAGGAGCAGGTCACGATCTGTCCCACGCAGGCTCTCGCCGTCGGCGCTGTCGGCTTCAAGTTTGGAGCAAACAACACTTGGCAAGAGCAATCCACGCGGAACCGGAAGATTGCTTCTCACTCGAACCAGGAAGGTCAGAGTGGGGGCTCCTTTTCAGGGGAGCTGGTGTGGATCTGGAGCAACCAGATTCACGAGTCTTCTTTGTAGTTTCGTCGGCACAGGGACCACTAGCCGGCTGGCAAGTGACCGGGCCAACGCGTTGAGCCAAATGGAGCAGAAGGGCCCCACGCAGCACTCGTCGAGTGTGGAGGGCTGAACTTCGGTTCAAGAGTAGCTCAGGGTGGGGGCTTCTCAAACCCCGGTGCACAGCTTCGAGGGTCACTCGTGGGCTGCACGGTCAGCGTCTCGTGGTCAATTCAAGATGGCGTGCCCCACGCTTCCGGTCGCCTCCACGGGTCTCAGCTCTGCAGGGACTGTGGATCGGGCTGTTGGAAGGCAGGCAAGCTTGATCTCGTCGATCTCAGTCGCTCGAGTTCCGGCGGGAACTGCAACCAAGTAGACGTCGAGGGCTGGATGGTGCCTGCTGCTGCAGGGTGGTCACTCCTTGACCACAAGGGAGATTCTTCGGGCTTCCACGTTGAGATGGAGGTCCAAGGGTCCAGAGTTTCGTTTCTAATGTTTCTTCCAGGAAATCTGATGTGCATTGGCACTGCTCCCACTCTTATTCGAATCTTGGGGGCTGGATTACCTGTTAGGTCCCCTCCTATGGGTGGGACCCAGGAAGTGGGTGGATACACCCCCTTCCTTTGATCCAGGCCGCCCTGGCACGAGGGCTGGAGTGCCCCAGAACCGGTTTGGCCGGATTATGCAAGGGGCAGCCTTGTGCGCCCCAGGCAGTGTCTGGTTTCTTTCAGACCTCCCTGCTACAATCCACTATCTCCTGTCTGGAGGGTGGTAACACCCTCCTGCGACAGGAAACCCTTTGTCCAGGCCCCATTTGGCTGAGTTTCGGTCAGCTTCAGGGGGTCAGACTCTTGTCTGTGGCAGAGGCATCCATTTTGTGGATCTAAGGTCTTTGGAGAAATTAACCGCATTTAAGTAAAGCAACATGTCCTACCCCTCTAGAGGGGTGGAATGCTATCCCCGTCGCCAGAACTGGCGAGGGGATAGTATTCCAAATCGTATGACACCTTACACAACATGTTTTGATAAAGCCAAACCAAAGTTGCTATATAACCGCGAGGATTATAAGGCACTTAAGAGTATATGGTATGGCATTATCCTGAAACAGCTTAGGGAGTTGTTCCCGACAGCTGCAGACAGGCTCAGCTCATGCTAGAGCTCCATCTCACATTAAACCACGCACTCTGCCTCCAGGATTGATGAGGCCTTCCATAGGAGTGGCTCACAGGTTAATATGTGTCCAGATATAGGTTTAGATATAGGTATACTATATCTAAGCAAGGGGTGATTACACCACCTTACCCCAGCTGAGTGATCAGCCAGTTGTGTCAATTTAAGAACCAGCCAGGGGTGGCAAAAGATATGCTGCAGCCCCTGGTAGGCCTTGGTGGCCCCTATGCCCTGGGCACCTATAGTGCATTATACAGGGGCTGACAAGGAGTCCATTTCCAATTGTGGTATGTACCTAGGGTACATGGAATCCATTTTACAGAGAGAGCAGATGGCCTGGGGCCCTGATTAGCAGGGAACCAGGTCAACTAAGTCAAAAAACCAGCTAAACACAGGCAAAAAATCTGGGGTAACCATAGTCAGGTAGCCACCTTCCTACATGAGACATCTACCATGTCAAATCAAAGTTATGGAAAAACACCTGATAGAGTAGAGTTAAGATCTAATTCTAGTATATCTGGAGAAAATAGAAATTATATTGAAATTCCCAGAAATGATTTTGAAATTTCCCCAGTGCAGAGAAATGAAGTCCCAAGGAATGTAATGAGAACAGAAAGATGTAATGAATTACCAAATTCCTCAGAATATTTCCGATCAAAAGATGAGTTAATACAACAGTTAACTAAAGGCATGGAAGCAGTAACAGTACCAGTAACGATTGGTCCTGTTCAACCAGTGTTTGATCAAAGGGAAATTAGACACTCAGCTTTGACTATTCAATTAAATGCAGAAATTCAAAAAGTGGCTGAAACATTTTACTCAGAATTGTCAGAGATTCACCGAGAAAAAACAATGCCTGACTTAACTTTTAATCAAGGTTCACCATGTAAAACTCGGTTTGGTGCAGAATCTGATACTGAAACTCCAGAAAAGAGCACACATAAAATAGATTTAACACATTCTCCACAAAGTTCAGAATTTAAATTACTTGATGTGGCAAAGTTAAAAGCAGATTTGGAGGAACTGATTATTGCAACAATTGGACCTGGCAGTTTGAAGCTATAGCAGGATGATGAATTATTGTTTATTTGTAAAAGCATACAATGGAAAACGAAAAATAAGTATGAACAATTAGGGGAAATGGCTACTGAATTAGAAGAAGATTTGAGTAGGCAGAAAAATCTGCAGAAACATTACAGAGTGGATTTCTCTGTATGTATGTATGTATGTATTGCGACTTATATAGCGCACGTATCACCCGAAGGCATCAAGGCGCTTGCTTAGGGAACCCGTCCTGGTATTCCCCTGTGAGATACCCCGGCAGGGTATCCACAAGGTGAAAGCCAGGCATCCCGCCGCGAGGGGCCGTAGTGGAGATTAAGCAAGCCATTGCCCAGAGTCGCAGAGTGTGACCCCGTGAGTCGAGTAGGCACCAGAGCGAGAATTGTCGAGTCCGTGGAATTTTTTTGAGCCCGAGACCCGCCGAGGCGAGGAATCGAACCCTGGTCCACGGCCGATCTCAGCTTCCGGGTCTGCCGCCTCTAACCACTGAGCCACGCTTCTCCACTCAGAAAAAGACATTGAAAATATGAATACCACAGGAAGAATAATTCATGTAAAAGAATTAATTGTGTTCCTAAAAAGATTAGGTGAATTAAGTAAATGGAGAGTAAAATGGACAAAGAAAAGAGAGGAAGAAAGACGAGAAAGAGGAGAAGTAGCAAATCAGTTTCCAATGAGAGAAATAGCAGGAGGTGGATAAGTGCATGTTCCTTGGACAAGACAGGACATTTTATTGTTCACAAATGATTTTCCTCGGCTGAGAGAAAAACCTGTAGAATGGTATCGACAGGTGGATAGATTTATTAAGGTTTCAAAAGTTCTGTGGATTGATCTAGATGCATTCTTTGACATTGTTGTCCCATCGGATCTTTGGACAGAATGTAAAATTTCTGTAAGTTGGCCTAAAGAAGAACCTGCTCGAGATAGAATAACAGGTGCTCCATCACCAGATGTTATGGATCTGTATGATAAAGTAATTTACTGGTTGAAAACCAAGATTCCCCCGAAAGAAGTAGATTGGGTTAAAATAGACAGAACAAATCACGAACCAAAAGAATCAGTACATTCATTTTATGAAAGATTGCTGCTGGTATTTAAACAATATAGAGGCTATGAAAAATTAAGTGAAAAGGACATGAGCCACTTTATATACAGATTTGTTTATGGCTTAAGACCTGAAATTGGTGATATGATTAGAAATGGAATTGTAGGTTGACAATCACTTACAGTTGATGACATTCTGAGAAAAGCAAAACACTGTAGTGACGAAATAGATGGCAAGCAAAAGAAGCTAAAGGAGAAAGCTATGTGGGCACAGGTAAAGGTAGCTGAACAGCAAATAGCAACCCTCGAAAATAAAAATGTTCATCAGAATCAAGGTAAATTTAAGGGTAATTTTAATAAGCCAAGATTAAATGTGAATATTGAAGAGCTTAAACAAAAACTCCCATGTTTTAATTGTGGCGAAATTGGACACTGGAAGCGCGAATGTAAAAATCCGCCCAGAAATTTTAAAAATGCACCATTAAATCCACAGACGCAGAATGAGATAAATCTGCAGCAACAGCTACAGCGACAGGTAGTGAATCAGCAGAGTCAGTTTCCACAACCGCCACTTCCAAATTGTGTAAATGTGCAGAGATACAATACAGAAACGGGATTCTGCAGAGGTGAACAGGCAAACAGACCGTAAAGAGTGAATGTGTCAAATGTTTCTCAACAATATTTGTTGAATGAAAATGGAGGGAGTGATTCTGAAGATTACTTATGACGGTGCCTGAGAGAGGAGGAAGAGTGTGTGCTTGGAGCCACTCTTGAGGTAGATCAGTCTGGTCCATTTGTAAATGGTAAAGTGAATGATGTAGAAATCACTTTTCTATTGGACACAGGTGCTACCCGTTCTACTGTTAGATCAGTGGAAATAGAAAACCTACCTCTCTCTGGTGACACCATCCAAGTAGTTGGCGTAGCTAATCAACAAATTAAAACAGACTTAACAGAACCAGTCGAAGTTGAAATTGGTAAATTTAAAGACAAACACAGATTTGTAGTTTGTAACAGCAGTCCTGTAAACCTGTTAGGGAGGGACATTTTATGCAAGATGAATTGCAAAATATATTGTTCACCGGATGGTATTGAGCTCCAAACTCAAGAAGAAGATGGGCTTTACAGGTTAACAATGTTAATGTTTGAAGCAGAGGAAAGTAAATTATTTCCTGCATTCGAAAAAGATAATCTTCCAGAGGAGTTAAAAGAGACAGTCAATGCTAAAATTTGGGATTTGACTGGAAGTGAAATGGGCTTGATGAAAAATGTTGACCCAGTAAAAATTACAGTAAAACAAGGAGTAGATTTTCCAAATATTCCTCAGTATAAAATGAAAGCAGAAACTATTGAAGGTGTTATACCTGTAATTGACAAATTTATAAAACAAGGTGTTCTAAAAGAAATTGAGAGTAGTCCATGCAATTCACCGATTATGGGAATTAAAAAGCCAAACGGAACTTTCAGGATTGTTCAAGACTTGAGAAAGGTTAATCAGATAGTTGTTCCATGTTGCCCTGTTGTTCCAAACCCAGTGGTAATTCTTTATCAAATTCCGCATGATGCAGAATGGTATACAGTTATTGACCTTTGTAATGCCATTGCATCCAGATAGCCAGCACATTTTTGCGTTCAGGTTCCAGGAGCGTATTCTAGCATGGTGTTGTATCCCTCAAGGGTATACAGAAAGTCCATCTAAATTTTTAATCAGTTGTTAAAGAAATCCTTGGAAAATCTAGATTTACCTGGTAAGTCAACGTTAGTGCAATACATAGATGACCTCCTTGTGGCTGCAAAAACACGAGATTATTGTGTGACAGATACCATTACCCTGTTAAATCACCTGGCAGATGAGGGACATAAAGTGTCTCCTGCAAAATTACAGTTTTGCAAACAAGAGGTAAAATACCTTGGTCACAGAATCGCAAGAGGAATCAGGCAAGTGACAATTGAGAGAATTAAAATGATTCAGGGAATGCAACCTCCAAAAACACAAAGACAGGTCAGAATGTTTTTAGGAATGGTTGGTTATTGTCGCCAATGGATTAGTGGATTTTCAGTAATTGCAAAACCACTGCAGAGACTGACAAAAGCAGACATAAAAGACCCGATTACTCTAACAGAAACTGAGTTAGAAGCTTTTGAGCAATTAAAAAAGAGTTTGTGTGAAGCACCTGCATAGGGTATGCCAGATTATGAGAAAGAATTTGAGCTGTATTGCAGTGAAAGAGAAGGTTGTGCATTATCAGTTTTGATTCAAATACATGGCAAATTGAGAAAGCCAATTGCTTATTTCTCAGCAGTTCTTGATCCTGTTGAAAAAGCATTACCAGGCTGCTTAAAGGCAGTAGCTGCAACTAGTGTAAGCCTTAAGCAATGTGAAGGAATTATAACGGGATTTCCTGTAAAAGTTTATGTACCCCATTCTGTTGAAATTCTTCTTGCCAGAAGTAAAACACAGCATTTAACAAGTAAAAGGTTAACCAAATATGAGAAGGTTATTTTGGGATCAGATAATGTTTCGATTGTGAGGTGTGTGAATTTGAATCCTTCCACATTGTTGCCTGATGGTACTGTAACAGAAATCAGGAATGGACCCAGGCAGGACATTAAAGATGTGCCTTTGGCTGAATCAGATTTTGTTTATTTTGTTGATGGTTCATGCTTGAGAACGGATGAAGGTATTCTAAGAGCAGCATATTCTGTCTGCACAGTTGCAGATGTAGTCGAAGCCTCTTGTCTCGAAGGAATTCGTTCAGCTCAAGTAGCAGAATTGATTGCTTTGATTCGTGCATGAGAAAGAGCAAAAGAGTTAAGAATTACCATAGTGACTGATAGTCAGTATGGATATGGCGTAGTTCATGACTATGGCCAGCTCTGGTCTCAAAGAGGTTATTTAACTTCTGCGGGAACTCCAATAAGGAATGCTAAATTGATCAAAAGATTGATCGATGGTATTCAGTTACCAGAGAAAATCGCTGTTGTGAAATGTGCAGCGCATAAAAAGGGCGAGGACTATATTACTAAGGGTAATTCCTATGCTGATGAGATCGCAAAGTATTGTGCGAAAAACTATTTTTCAATGAATCGGGAAAAAGACAATGAACATGTTTTGAACTTATTTATGCTAACATCTGTATTTGAGACATGGCAAGGAGTTAAAGATTTACAAGATGAGGCAGATGATGAGGAAAAAGACACATGGTTAAAAGCAGGTTGTAGACAGCGAGAAGAAGAAGAGATTTGGGTTTATAAAGTTGACAGACCAGTAATGCCAAATAGCATGATTGCTGACATGGCTAGAATGTATCATGGTCCAGGACATATTGGAAGAGATTCTATGATTAGGTTATTTAGGCAAACATGGTTTAATCCAAAATTGATTAATCCATCAGATTGATTGCAGAATCTTTTTGTCAGAGATGCTTGATCTGTCAACAGATCAACCCAAACAGAAAAACAGTTGTGAGCATGGGAACCATAGGACGGGAGGGTGGTCCTTTCACCAGACTGCAAATGGATTTCATTGACATGCCACCCCACAACAAGTTGAGATATGTACTAGTGATAGTCTGTTTGTTTTCAAGATGGGTGGAAGCTTTCCCAACACGTCACAATGATTCAGTTACTGTTGCAAAATTGCTTTTTAGGGAGATCATACCTAGGTACGGTTTTCCAGTGACTGTTGAAACTGATCGTGGAACACATTTTGAAAACAGACTATTACAAATGATTTGTGAAGCACTGAATATAAAACAAAAGCTGCATTGTGCTTACAGACCAGAAGCATCAGGTGTTGTTGAGCAAGTAAATGTGTAGCAAGATTAGGATAGCAAAAATGTGTTTAGCTACAGGGGTAAAGTGAACTGATGCACTTCCACTTGTTTTGATGTCTCTGAGAAGTACTCCAGATAAAAAGACAGGACTAAGCCCTCATGATATTGTCATGGGAAGAGTCATGAGACAAGCATTTGTACCAGTTGGAAAATTAATGAGTATAAATGATAGCGTCATTTTGGAATACTCCTGGAGCCTTTCTGACGTCGTAACTTCTGTGTTCCATCAGGTGGGAACTGAAGTGATAACGAGAGAAAAGGAACAAGCTCATGATCTGTTACCAGGAGACTGGGTGAGGACAAAAGTTCACCGAAGAAGAAACTGTCTAGTACCCAGGTGGCAAAAGGCAAGACAGGTAATACTTGTCACGACAAATACAGTAAAGTGTAAAGGTTTGAAAAGGTGGATTCATGCAAGTCACACCATTCGTGTACCTCCACCTGAAAACCTTAACGAAGGTGATACTACAGATGATTCAGGCTCTGAAGAAGAACCTGAAAGAAATCCAGATCTTGAAGATCGACAAGAAGGTCGACATCTGGAGGAATCAAATGCGAATGAGGCATTGAATGAAGATACTGAAGAAATCGTGATACTAGACTCTGAAGACGATGAAGTCGTTCTAGAAAAAGAAGCAGAAAAAGAGTCTGAACAAGAAGAGAATCAAGTTCAGGACGGTATTGAAAAGTAGATTGGAAGCTCTGGAAGAAGGAATGAAAATTCTGAAACCGGGAAGTTGAAGGTAATTGAAGAAGAAGAAGAATTACCAAGTACCAGCTATAAGGATGATGTTCCTAACAGAGTGAAGCTTCAGAGTAAAGAAGTACCTGAATCTAGAATTCAAATGTCAGATACTGAGACAGAAGAAGAAAGTGATGATGAATCCCAACTGAGAAGCTTAAGAAAAAGAGCTTGGAGAGCAGAATGTAATCAAACTGGCCAAAGAAGAAATTATCGAGAAAAGGAGATAATTGGCCTAACGAAAATGAATGCCTAAAATTCAAATTAGTAAACAGATCAAAGGAGCAAATTAATGAAATATCAAGTCAAAAAGGAGATATAGATAAGAAAATTCAGGCAGGTAGAAAAATAGAAGTG
This sequence comes from Lissotriton helveticus, assembly GCF_964261635.1. Taxonomy (NCBI): domain Eukaryota; kingdom Metazoa; phylum Chordata; class Amphibia; order Caudata; family Salamandridae; genus Lissotriton; species Lissotriton helveticus. The sequence goes on along the minus strand of NC_136069.1, from coordinate 732,752,688 downwards.
ATTAATAACAGAGCAAAAAGAATTGTAAAGCCAAACCAAAAGTACAAGTCCCCTGAGTGGACGTATATTATCATCCCACCTGTGGTGGAGGTGAATAGCAGTAGTCAGGAAGATTTAGATGATACAAGTGACAATGATTGATTTTGTTTCAATATATTTGGCATAAGGCTGAAGAAATTGTGTTAGGTGACACAAGGTCGAAGAAATTGTGTTCGCTGGAAAAACACATTGATGTAAGACGTAAGGTCGAAGAAAAGCTGTTAGAAAGTAGGGTTTTCTTTAAAAAAAAAAAAAAACAGGAGGGTGTATATATTTAGTGATTTTTATATATTTAGTGATTTTTACATTTTTGTTTTTTCTAAGAGGCTCTTGCTTTAAAGAAAAGATGCCGTATATCAATAATAATTCAAGATGTTCTATCTTTAAGAGATGCTGTAAAATGTCTTCTATTTGTGTGATTTTATTAATTTTGGTCTGGTTAATTTTAGCTGTCATTTTCCCTTTTGGATTTGACAAAGAAATGTACAAAGCTAACATGACAAGCAAAGTTGCATTTAAACAAGAAAATCATGATGTAGTTGATCATAAACCAGAGATCCACCAAGATAGATTTGTTGGTGATTTTTCTAGTAATACCTTTTCAAGACTTCTTTCTGAATATGTCAGAGTGATGGAAGTTAAGGATTGTTATATTTGTGTGAAACTACCTACTTCTGTTTCTGAGGGGGTGACGTACAATATGCTTCCTCTTACTTATGGCATTACTTGTAGTGTGATAGCTAGTCTGTTTTATCAAACAGGTCGTCTAGAGTATTATTATTCGAACTATGACGAAATTTTTGCAAACTTAAAGGTTGATAAAAGCCTGAATAAACATAAACATGCTAAGCAGATGAGGGAATTTTTCATTGTAACTAATGAACTTACTTATGAGTATGCTTTTAGAAACAATTTAACATGCAAGCTGAGAACTGAAGAGAAATCTTTCTTAAATTTAGTTGGAGAGAAGAGCAATTTATAAAAGAAATGAAATGCTGAAACAAACCAAATCTAAGTTTTGGCAAATCGAAGACGAAAAGCTTAATGGTAGAATAGAGAATGTTGCAATTCACATAGATAAACCTGTTAGTGGGACGTTTTGTATTAGAAGAGACAATACGCTTTTTGATAATTATTTTGTGGGTGCAAGTCAGTGTGAGGATACTTATCAAATCTTGGGTGGTTGGGGATTTAAAGGTGGTAAAGATCTAATTTTCCCTGGAATTTATTTTGTATGTGGGGACAAAGCATATTATAATCTCCCAGACCACTGGTATGGGACATGCTGTGTTGGTTTAGTTTTTCCAAAGATTTTTCATGTAGACAGAAATGTTGAAGGTTCATTTGAAATTAGCAATCATCTGAATAGATTCAAAAGAGAACGTTTTTCAGAAATTTTGGGAGATATTTTTGGTGCAGTAATACCTTTGGTGGGTATAACCCTGAATGCAGTCAAAATCAGAAAATTGTCCACAATTGTTGATAGGTTGTCTACTGATACAGCTAGTGGTTTCCAATTAGTGGATACTGAGCTTATTGCCATGAGATCAATGGTAATGCAGAACCGTCTTGCTTTAGACATTCTGCTAGCAAAAGAGGGAGGAGTCTGTGGAATTTTGCATGTCCAACATTACTGCACGTATATCCCAGACAAGAGGCAAAACATTGAGATGTACATTAGAAACATCACTGAGGTGCATGCTGAAATTGTACCTATAGAAGATGAAGATGATTTTTCAGAACGTCTGAGCAAAAGATTTGCAGCAATCAAAACCTGGTTTCAAAAGATTGGTAGTTCAATTTTAGGTAAAATACTGACACCTTTATTAGTTATAGTCTTTGTGATACTTTTGTTAAAAATCAGTTGCATGTTACACAAGAGAAAGAAATATCTAAGGGAAAAGAAGAGAATATATAATCTCAGAAAGGAACAGGAAAGAGAAATAGAATTAGAAGAGTTTCGTAGAACCCAATATGAGAGTAGCAGACAAACAGCTGAGTCAAGACTTTAGAAATACTAATACTGTGATTATCCAAACATGTTCAAGGGTCTTTAAAATTTTGCAGAAAATGTTTGGGTGTAGTTTGGTGATTTTTAAATCACCAGATGAGGGAGTTGATGGAGCGAGCTGCAGAACAAAATTTTGTTCAAACTCGCAAAGTTAAACTTCCATAATAAATAATCGTATTAGTGAATGAAAAATACTAATCAACCTAGTTTAAAATGCATTACACGACACAAGGGACTAATTAAATGTGCTCTATGTTGCAAATGTAAGTACGTTGAAGAATAATAAACTAACCTTGTCTATTGTCTTTGTCAGTATTAAATGCGGCTGTTTAATGGCATGTGCTTATTTTGTGTGCTTATGTTATGTCTTTTCGTCTTTATGTGGCATAAGCTCGTGGAGAAACCTGTGGCCTATAAGAAGAAGGTTAATATAAAATGCTGCTTTTTGTGCTTTCAGCTAGTTAACATAAATTAATGGGATATTAATTAGCAAAGGGGGTGGGTAACAGAAAGGGTCTCAATTCTTTAATTAATCGATGTCTTGTGTTTCTTTGAATAATAGTTCTCCATGGGAGAGGCCTAAGGCTTGAGGCCTAGCGTTTTGAAAATGGGTGTTTGGAATCCTATTGTGAAGAGCCAAGAACAGAGAAATACATGTGAAAAATATATGAAATTGACTGTGCAAGATGAGCTCTGAAAGTGACAAAATCAAGGACAGGATACGGCAGACCTGCCAAGCTAAGGAAGCCCCGGACTGTTACAAATAATGTTGCGTTTCCGAGGAAGCTAATGGTTGCGTGAGGAAAGAGGACAATGGCCTTTTAGAAAAGCTCAACTTTGGATTGAAAAAGGTGGTGATCTCATATGGACTGACATCTGTCAGCCAATTAGAACTCTGGATGGCAGGAAAAAGTATACTTTTAGTGGAGATTAGCTAGTTAGAAAGGTATAAAAACCTAGCCCCAAAACAGGAGGGCTCTTCTCGCTTTCCGATTCCTGAAGGGCGTGACGTGCTGACGGACATTTGGCGCACGTAAGGATAGTAGGCCTTAATGACTTTTACTTTTAGATGAAGCGAGTTTTAGACAGGGAAAATAGAACTTAGGGGTTGGAGAACTGTTATATACTTTAATTCATGCTGAATGATTTGCTCATAATTGTCAGTCTAATATGTCCTTTCCTCAATAAAATGCTGCTAATTTGCTAATAATAAAAAAATTCTTATTTGAAAATGCTCTTTCTTTGATTAATAAAGCTAATAAATTAGACTTTGAAATGACAAGCTGGTCTTGTTTATTCATGGTCTAGTTGCCATCAGTTGATCCATTTACCTTAGTGACTTAATTAAATGATTCTTGTTTTCAAACCATGGTTAGTGATGATAAACTGCAGTTGTATATAAATGTGTAAATAGTTTTATGAATAGTTCTGATTAATTAGGTCACATGATTCAGCTGCCCAAAATGTGTCTCGGTAGTTTATGGGCCTTGTGAGAGTTATATGATTAATGGTGAGTATCAGAGTGTTGGGTAGTGTTGTTGAGACAGATTTTCTATAAAGGCGCTGCATCACTACCATCATAAATGTATGTCTTTGCTTATCACTCACCTTACTGACTTTTATGTAGTGACTTTTCCTGTTTCTACGGTCAATTGTCTCTAATGTGGAAATGCTTGTTGACAGAAGTTATAAACTTTCCTTCAGTGCTTCCTTGTATCATTTTTCAATGATGCCCCTGTTCTGAATGCCTCGGCTGACTGGAATGAGCATTTTGCGAGCAACGTTTGAATCCCATATCTAAGAGGAATTTCTGAGAGGAAACACTTGTGACAGCCATTTTGTAGATTCCTCAATATATACGCAGTTTCTGGGAGTGCATAAGTCAAGTTTTCACGGAAGCTACCATCATAAATGTTTGTTTTCGCTTGTCACTCACCTCACTGACTTTTCTGAAGTGACTTTTCTTGTTTCTACAGTCAATTGTCTCCAGATAAACAGCTTTACCATTTTCCTACTATACATGACTTTTTCAGTCGGTTTCTTTTACTACCTCAGCGGTGTGACTTTCAATTTTTTTCACTTTACACATCTTTGGTCCGGAAGTTGTGTTTACTCTGGAGATTTATGGGCAGATTAAAAGGTGCTCTTCATATGCAATCAAATACAAAGGGTATTTTTGTTAAACATTCAAAAAAATTTACTGAATTCTCCAAGCTAGAGGATTCTTTGTTATCAACATCTCGAGACACTATGGCAACCATGGATCCCTCAACTGCACCATCGGGGAAATCCATCTCTAAATGCCTAAAACAAAATCCTCCATCTCCGCCTAAATCAACCTCACCTGTTTCTATGGAAATATTGTTGGAAGAAATTAGGGCCTTGCGTCCCTTTATGAAGGAAATCAACGCAAAATTACAAATCCTCACTGACAACTGGTCACTACTTGACACCAGAGTCACCACAGTTGAGCAAAACATGTCTTCTATTAAGGAAACCTGTACCAAAGATTCTCTGCTTCACTCTCAAGTTTCTATACTCCAACGTCAAGTGGAGGATCTTGAAAATTGTAACATCCGTAACAATTTATGGCCTGGCGGAAGGAGTGGAAGGGTCTGAGCCTCTTGCTTTCTTTAAATCCTTTCTCCTCAAGATACTCCACATGCCAGAAAGCACTGTACTTAACATTCAAAGAGCGCATAGATTGGGCCGCCTTTCCGCCACTGCCTCATCCTCACAACGACCGAGAGGTGTCATCTTGTACTTTCTGGAGTATACAGATCTGTTAAAGGTTTTATCAGCGGTTAAATCTTCTCAACGTATCATCTGGTCAGGTTCAACTTTATTTTTTGCGCAGGATTACACCAAGGCTACTGCAAATAGAAGGGAGGCTTTTCTTAACGTGAGACCTGATCTTCGAGCGATGGGTGCCCGTTATGGCCTCTTTCACCCCTGTCTCTTTAAAGTCACATTCAATACCAAAACAACGACATATGAAGATCCCTTACGACTACAAAGCTTCATAAACTCTCATAAAACGGATGCTATGGACTCTTCAGGGCCTTCATCTTCGAATATTGGTTGACTTTATGTACTTTTCTGGTTTTGAAATATTTCCCTAGTTACTCTATTAAGCTGATCTATCTCATTTTTCTTTTTATTTAATATATGTTCAAAAATATATTTTTAAATTTTTTTTTTCATCTCCACAGATATTCCATCCTTGTGATGTGTGATGTGCTGCCCCCTGGTCCTCTGTTTGGTTGATCCCAGTTGTATTGTCTGTTCTGTGTGGCTCCACCCCTCCCCTTGTCTTCCTGAATCGTCCTTTTGTAGGTATGTTCTATTTTTATATCATCTTCTGGTTCTTATTATGTGATCTTTCTTCACAGTTTTTCCCTTTTTCCTCTTGCTTCCCCCTCTTTCTTTTCTTCTTCTTTTTCCTTAGACCTTTCTTTTCTCTTTACTATTCTTCTTCTCTCTCTTTATCCATTTACCTGGAACTGTTTTCTCTCTCATCACTTTTCTTTTCTCCCTTTGCTCTTATTGTTGCAAGTATTTCTAGAATCATTTCCTATAGTTTTTTTTTTATCATAAAATGTGTTGCTCCTCTTTTGCTAAAGAGTCTAACTTACAAGATTGTTTATTGCATTGTATGCTTCTTGTTTAATAATGTTACCTCATCTCAGTTCAATTCAGGGTTACTACATGGAACATTAAAGGATTAAATAATCCTATTAAAATACAACGAGTATTATCCCATTTAGCTAGATTAAAAACTGACATCGCCCTGCTACAAGAAACCCATTTGTCTGATGCTGAAGCCCTTAAATTAAAAAGAGTTTGGGTAGGCAATGTATTTTCTTACCCAGCTTTGGGTAAGAAAAATGGTGTTCTAATTCTATGCCATAAAAAGTTTGATGTCTCTGTTACCCATCAAGATAATGACTCAGATGGTCGCTGGGTGATTGTTAAATTGCTTATAGATAAAATACTATTGGTTCTTTTTAATGTTTACGCTCCAGTTTCTGTTGATAACACTTTCTGGTTACAAGTTTCGGATAAGTTACTCTCGTTTGATGATGACTACATCATTTTAGGCGTGGACTGCAATCAAATCCATGACCCCGTTCTAGATAGAGATTCCCCAGTTACATTTGTAAATACTAAAATGCACACGCAATTTACCTTTACTATCCATCGGAAATCCTTAATTGATATTTGGAGACTTTACCATCCGGATCTCCAAGAATACAGTTATTTTTCTCCCCCACATAAAACACAACCCCGCTTTGACTATCTCTTTTTAAGTAAATCTCTCACTCAACATGTTATCCATTCAGAAATTTGTGGACGATTTTGATTTAATTGCCTTCTCTCCATCCGCTGGTAGATGGCGATTTAACAACTCCCTACTGGCAGACCCTAAATTCTCTAGCCAGTTCAGTTCTTTTGCTTTGGACATTTTCACTACCAACAACACTTCTGACTCTTCTCCAGCTATGATTTGGGACTCTGTTAAAGCGACTGCAAGAGGTTTCATAATCAATTTTGTCTCACAGAAGAAAAAGAGTTTTGAAAAACAATCAACTCAGGTGCTCACTAAAATTAAAAAGTTAGAGTATACTTATTACCATTCCTCCACAGAAACCTCCTTGAAAGATCTCATCTCTGCTAAGATTACTTTTAATATCTATCCACAGAAGCTGCTGCTTCTTATCTCCTGAAAAGTATTGCCCGATACTATTGGGGCCAAAATAAAATGGGAAAACTGTTAGCGAATTATTTAAAATCGCGCCGGGATAGGACTAGAAGCGCCTCCCTAATGAATTCTAATGGGAATACTCTGTTTAAAGACGACGATATTCTACAAGAATTTGTCTCCTTTTACAAAAACCTTTACACTCCTGAAACACAACCACTTCAATCTGATATATCCTCTTACTTCCAATCAATTAATCCTCCCCCCTTCTCATCATATTGACTTTGATTTGCTAGAAACGGATATAAATTTGAAAGAAATCTCCCAAGCTGTTTCAGTACTAAGAAAGAGGTAAAACTCCTGGACCTGATGGTTTTACCATTGAATTTTATGAAAAGTTTTCAAAACTTCTTTTTCTGAACCTTCTTTTCCTATTTAATTCCTTTATTGCAAATGGATCATCCCAAGGAACCTTTCAAGAAGCCATGATCTGTCTAATCCCTAAAGAAAATAAAGATCCCTCTTTTTGTAAAAAGTATCGTCCCATCTCTCTAGTCAATACAGATTATAAAATCTTCGCAAAAATACTTGCCCTACCCATTGACCCCATTTTACCCGAACTTATTGGACCAGAACAATCTGGTTTCGTAAAGGGTCATTTATCCTCTGATAACTCCAGAGTCTTCTTAATGTTATCAGCAAAGCCTCATCCCTAGATTACCCACTTGACGCTAGAACTCTAGACGCTGAAAAAGCATTTGATAGATTCAGTTGGGATTTTATGTTCCATGCTCTAAAATGGATAGGATTTCCTCCCAAGTTAATCTCCTTAATTTCTTTATTATACTCTGGTCCCAAGGGTTCTATCTTTGCCAATGGTAAAGTCTCAGATTACTTTTCTCTCTCTAGGGGAGTCCGCCAAGGCTGTCCCTTATCTCCTTTATTGTTTATAGTAGCGTTAGAACCCTTCTTAACAAAGATCAGGCAGGATACTCAAATCACGAGTTTTCACCTAGGCTCCATTCAAGTTAAAATGTCTGTTTATGCCGATGACATCCTTTTATATTGTACCAACCCAGATATTTCTCTCCCTTCCTTTCTTCATCAAGTTGATACTTTTTCGCAAATATCAGGTTGTCGCCTTAATCGAGATAAATGTGAAGTTTTATCCCTTAATGTTTTATGTCTTAAACACTATTTTAGTCAGACGGGATTCTCCTGGCAGTCAACTAAATTCAAATACTTAGGGTTATGGTTCTCCTCAACTATTTCAGAAACCCTAAAATTAAACTTTGATTATATTACCAAAAAGCTAAATGACTCAATTACCAGATGGCATCCCCTCTTTCTCTCTTGGTGGGGTAGACTAGATTCCATTAAGATGATGCGGTCTCCTCTAATCTTATATTTTCTTTCCATGATACCTATGCACATCCCAGGTTATTATTTTTAAAGTTTAGACTCACTCTTAATAAAGTTTCTATGGAAAAATAAACCTGCTCGAATAGCCTTATCTTGTCTTAAGAAGGATAAAATTAATGGAGGTCTTAAATTCCCTGACTAAGTCTTATCATTACGCCTTCTCTCTAAAACAAGCTTCCCGATGGCTTTCTACAGAAATCCCTACACTTCCCCCAATATGGTTGTCCATCGAAAAATACTTTACTTCTCCCTTTGACTTCCCAGAAACTCTCGCATTCACTACTAGCACTTCTTTTTTACACTCCCCTGTTATTGCTCACACTCGTAAACTCTTAAATCCCCTTCTGCCTTCCTCATATTCTTCCCTTGCTTCGTTATCTCAGCAACCTATCTGGCACAATAAATTATTGCGCATCAAGAATCGTACTTTTTATTGGAAATCGTGGAGATCCAAAGGCTTATTGTGGATTTCTCAGCTCCTGTTTGACAATATACCTTTATCTTTTACTGATCTCCAATCTACCTTCCTTCTTCCTCACTCTTTTAAAAAACAATACGATCTTCTACTCCCCGCCCTTCAGGAATATCTTAGATCACTTCCATCTTTCCCTACTCTTCCTACATCTTGTTCCACAATATTCCCTTTATTAGACACTTCTCCTTCTACATCTTGGATCTATAAATGTTTATTATCCCCCTCCGAAAGGCTCAAGACAAAGACTAAATTGGCATGGGAAAAAGATCTATCGCAATCCTGGTCTGTTTTTTTGTGGGACAAGTTATGGTTAAAAATTCATAAAACCTCAAGGGCTGCCAATAATACCCAAACCCTTTATTTTATTTTTCAACATTTATTGCATTCCCCAGCAAGATTAGCATCATTCTCCCCTGATTCATCATCAATCAATCAATCAACCAAAGCATTTATATAGCGCACTACTCACCCGGAGGGTCTCAAGGCGCTGGGGGGGAGAGGGTACGCTACTGCTCGAACAGCCAGGTCTTGAGCTGCTTCCTGAAGGCGAGGTGGTCCTGGGTCAGGCGGAGGTGGGTCGGAAGGGAGTTCCAAGTCTTGGCGGCTAGGTAGGAGAAGGACCTTCCTCCTGTGGTGGCTCTTCGGATGCGGGGGACGGCGGCGAGGGCGTGGCTGGTTGATCGAAGTTGGCGTTTGGGAGCGTAGAAGTTGAGGTGGCTGTTGAGGTATCCTGGGCCTTGGTTGTGTAGGGCTTTGTGTGCGTGGGTGAGGAGCCGGAAGGTGATTCTTTTGTTGACCGGGAGCCAGTGCAGGTCTCTCAGGTGTCCGGAGATGTGGCTGCGGCGGGGGATGTCCAGGATGAGTCGTGCTGAGGTGTTCTGGATCCGCTGGAGTTTCTTCTGGAGTTTGGCGGTGGTTCCGGCGTAGAGGGAGTTGCCGTAGTCCAGACGGCTGGTGACGAGGGCCTGGGTGACCGTCTTTCTGGTCTCGGTGGGGATCCATCGGAAGATCTTACGTAGCATGTGCAGGATGTTGAAGCACGACGAGGAGACGGCGTTGACCTGTCTGGTCATGGACAGGGAGGAGTCCAGGATGAAGCCCAGGTTGCGTGCGTGGTCTGTGGGTTTGGGTGCGCTGCCCAGGGCCACCAGGAGTCGTCCCAGGCGGAGGGTGATGATCCCAGGATGAGGACTTCCGTCTTGTCCGAGTTCAGTTTCAGGCGGCTGTTCGACATCCATTTGGCTACGTCTGTCATCCCTTCGTACAGGTTGGCTCTGGCTGTGGCGGGGTCGTTGGTGAGGGAGAGGATCAGCTGGGTGTCGTCGGCGTAGGAGATGATGTTGAGGTTGTGCTGGCGTGCGATGGCTGCGAGGGGGCTCATGTAGACGTTGAAGAGTGTTGGGCTGAGCGAGGAGCCTTGAGGAACGCCGCAGATGACTTCGGTGGCCTCCGATCTGAACGGGGGGAGGCGGACTCTCTGTGTTCTTCCGGCGAGGAAGGAGGTGATCCACTCCAGTGCCTTCTCCTGGATTCCGACGTTGCTGAGGCGCTGTACTAGGGTACGGTGGCAGACAGTGTCGAAGGCCGCGGAGAGGTCCAGGAGGATGAGGGCCGCTGTTTCTCCGTTGTCGAGCAGGGCTCGGATGTCATCGGTAGCTGCGATCAGGGCGGTCTCGGTGCTGTGGTTGGCCCGGAAGCCAGACTGCGAGAGGTCGAGGGAACCGTTCGTCTCGAGGGAGGCGGCCAGTTGCTTGTTGACGGTCTTCTCGATGACTTTTGCCGGAAACGGGAGCAGCGAGATGGGGCGGTAGTTCTTGAGGTCGGTGGGGTCGGCTGATGGTTTCTTAAGTAGAGCGCTGAGTTCGGCGTGCTTCCAGCTCTGCGGGAAGGTCGCGGTGTCGAAGGAGGTGTTGATGATGTCCCGCAGGTGGGGTGCGATGACAGCGTCGGCTTTGTTGAAGACGTGGTGAGGGCAGGGGTCTGTCGGAGATCCGGAGTGGATGGAGTTCATCGTGTGGACGGTGTCTTCGGTGCTGATCGGGGTCCAGGCGCGGAGGGTGGTGGTGGGGGGCGGTGGTTCGGTCGTGGCGTGCGTCGGTTGAGTGCTGAAGCTGTTGTGTATGTCCGCGATCTTGTTGTGGAAGTAGGAGGCGAGGGAGTTGCAGAGGTCTTGCGAAGGGGTGATGTCGTTGTTTCCGGCGTTGGGGTTGGAGAGCTCTTTCACGATGTTGAAGAGTTCCTTGCTGTTGTGTGCGTTGTTGTCCAGTCGTTCCTTGAATGCGGTTTTCTTGGTGGCGTGGATCAGTTGGTGGTGTTTTCGGGTGGCGAGCTTGAGGGCTGTCATGTTGTCTGGTGTTGGGTTTCTGCGCCAGGTTTTCTCGAGTGCTCTGCAGTTCTTCTTGGAGCTCTTGAGTTCGTCGTTAAACCATGGGGCTTTCTTGCTGCCGGGTCTGCTGGGCGGGGTCTTCAGAGGGGCGAGTTCGTCTGCGCAGTCGCTGATCCATTTCGTGAGGTTGGTGGCCGCTTGGCTGGGGTTCGTTGTGCTGGTGGGAGGGTTCTTGCTCAGGGAAGTAGAGAGCTGGTCATCTAAATGCTGGTCCTGCTCCTGCCCAACTGCTGATCTAAAGCACATGTTGTTTGATTGTCCTAACACATATAAATTCTGGCAATTCATTTGGTCTCGAATTAATAACATTTTTAAGACTAATATTCAATTTTCCCTATCTAATATTTTTCTGGGTTCCATATCCCCAACTTGGCCTCAAAACCCTTCACATTTTAAATTGTTAGATCTATTACCAGCTATAGCCCAAGATTTAATAACCTCCAATTGGAAAGACGCACACAAAGTTACTTATACAGCTTGGTGGACTGCCGTTTGTTTTCATCACAGACTTGACACCAATTATGTTACTCCTATTTCCCTAGCAACTAAAAGAGATTCCTTATGGATTCCTCTTACTACATACTTATCTAAACTTGCTTCTCCAAATAATCCCAACATTACCAATGTACATACATCGAACGAGGTTCGTAAGCCGCCTTGATTTATACCTTATTGTCTTTTCTTCTTAACAATTTTCTAACGTTATTAGGCTTATGTTTGTATACACTCATAATTTTATCTTTATTGATATTTATCTGCATGCAATGTTGTTTTCAATTTTCACATTTAATTTGTCCTCAAATTTTCCGGTAATAATAATTGTATCATTTTTCCCCACCTTTCTCCCCCTCTTTTTCCCTTAGTTTCCTATATATAATGTTTATTGTAACCATTTTTACACCACATTCTTCAATATGTAGTTCATTATTCATCTATGTACGAAGTTGTTTTATTATAGTGATGTTTTATTTTATTTGGTGTCAATAAACTCAAACTTTAAAAAAAAGTGAAAAATAGAGAAGCGAACAAGGAAGGAAAAAAAAAAAAGAAAACGGTCAGCAAGGAGAGAAGAGACACAAACAGACAAGAGAAAAGAATGGGGATGGGAAACTAAGAATGATTAACATGACGTAACAATGGATGAAATAAATATGCTGGAAAGAGAATTACGTTTTTGTTCAGAGACAGACAAATTTTGACTTGACAGAAACAAGCATTGATATTTACATATATGTAAAGAAAATCAAATTAGCCAAAATAAATATAAAGAAAAATCTTGCTGCAGAAAGGGATAATGGATAAAGAGGAATCTTACATAAATTTAAAAGGCTTGTAAGTACTACAACCCTCTGATAATAATTGGAAAACAATGATGATACAATTTCTAAAAAACTAATTTTACAACAAATAGACATAAAAGAAAACACTAGCTGGCCAAGCAATTTAAAACGAAAGCCTCAAACGCGTACATTGCTAACTGCTGGCAATTAGGAGTGACATTTTCATCACTTAGTGAATGATAGAAGCTATTTGAAAAAACAAGTAATGGATAAGACAAGCAACAAAAATCATTGAGGATAGACAAAATAATAAAGATTAAAACTGCTGACAAAGATGGTAACATTGTTATAAAAACAAAGGAAAAATATGAGGAAGAAGCTCATGAACACTGGAGGAAGGAAGCAACTAGAAGAAAACCCAATGGAGCAAATCAAACAAAGGGAAGATGAGAAATTGTATCAGTCAAGGGAACATTGTCTGATAGGTGAGGAGGAGCTGAAATTTCTTGTGGCGTCTCATCCTGTGCTCACCCTACTCTGCATTTCCTCCCAATCATGAACCCCCAGTCCCCGGTCAACCAATAATATCGTCCTGGGCATCATTAGTTGAGAACATATCCATAGATTACAACCACGTACTTCAATTGAGCATCATGTAGACTTAATAGTATGCATGCTTTTTCTAGTCCAGAGAAGTACACTCAGTGCTAATGAACATGATCAACATGTGTCTAAATCAAAATGATTTTTGAGCTGGAGGTGTGCCAAAAACAATGCAGAACAGCTATAAGAATCTACTTCTCCACAGCTTTGCAAATCTTATAATGAGCAGGTGGGAGAAGGAGGCAACATGGAGCAAAGAAAATCCTAAGTATGTGCAAAAAATTGTGATGTGGCTGAGATTCAAAGATTTCTTTATTATTTGGGACAATGCAGATGAAGAATTTAAAACATATTAAAATAACAATAACAATGATCCATACAACTTGATATTACCTATGGAATAAGCTCAAACAGAGCAATTTTCTTGGATGTGAAATTCTACAATTGCCAAGACAGAGTCCATAAATTACATCAAGGAAGATAGCCACAGTCACAAAAAGCATTTTACATGCCACCTTAAAAAAAAATCTGAAATGGAGTATTTTATTTGGAGAATTTCTTCAATTAATAAAAAGGAGCTGTTCATTGAAAGAGATTTTGATAAACATGTTTAGGAAATGAAGTGCAGGTTTGAGGAGTGAGGCTATACAAGAGAGATTATCAACAAACACCAAAAGACAGCAACAACACAACATAAAAACAACTGGTAACCAAAAGAGAAAACAGTCACAACCACCAGGTAAGTCAATTAGAGAAATGCAAATGATTTTGAGTTGTATGCAGAAGTCACAGAGAATAGGGAAAAACAATCAAAAACACTGTAATGTGATGAAGGATGACATGGATATAAGTTAACAATTTGGCGCGTGATCCACTGTAACAGGATGAAAGGGTAGATCCCTAAAAGACATGTTAGTTAAAAGTAATTTTATTAGCAGTCGGAAACAAACATGGCATGATGTAGGAAAGAAAGAGCTTTCATCATGCTCGTAATGCATGGCATGCAAAAACTGGGTGAACATGGAAAACTTTAATGGCTGCCAATTAAAGAAACAGGTGTTAAAGGGATGCATTAATTGAAATAGTAATTTTATATTGATATCCTTGAGTGCCCAAGCACACTAAAAAAAGTGGACAGCATGACATGTTTACTGAAAAAACTAATTTCTGAGCCCATATGGGCAGTCAAAAACAAAAGTTACAGCTAGGCTATAGCAAAGTGATTCAGACAAAGCATAAGAGTTAGCCAGAACATCGAAGGTTTTATGCAATTGACCAACGGCCAGCTGTACCGAGCTTTTTAGCATTTCTTAAAGAACCAAATCGCTATTTTGGGCTGTTAAGAAATGCTAAATAGCCTTTTGGCCTGTAAAAAGGCTTAAAGGCGGTCACAAAATGTGATTACTTCCCAGTACTTCAACTTCAACTTCAAAACGACTTTATTTCGATTCATAACGAATCATAAAAAGCACATAGACATGAAATACATAATTAAGGGGTACAGTTACAACGGATTGCAGTCACTGTTAAAATAGAACAATTAAAATATTTACAAAATTTAAAAAAATGCAGAAATTTTTCAATAATTCCATCGGGTATTGTCAAAAACTGATAAGTTATCTATTTCCAAAACGTTTTTTAAGACGAAAAGCAGCTACCAAGAAGTTAGCGACACTAAACATAAATAGTGGTGAATCTAACTTTTTTAAGTAAAATAGGGCAGGCTTGATTTGGACGAACCCCTTGTTCTTAAGCAATGGAACAATATACTTTTTCCTGGGCAAATCATATATACCACAGAAGAACATAAAATGAGCAGTGTCCTGCAGAGAAAAACCATCACATTTGCAGGCCGCTAAGTCCTCTGGCTTGGCCCATGCCTTCGAGTCATTTAACAGCAAGTGAATCTGGTTAAATCTTAGTTTGGTTAATAACCAGCGATGTAATGGAATAGACACTACTGTTAAATAAGTTTCAATGGCCGGTGTAGTTTTGGAAATATAGTGCTCCCTCACAGTGGGTTTCGCAAGCTCACAGCTCTCCCGCTCCATTTCTCTCACTTTAGAAAAAGTCACTTTGAACCATTCCAGGTCATTCTTAACGATGCAGTCTGGTTTATGGAAAAGATCTGGGCGGCCCAGGGAAGTTAGTGTTTTTTTAATATATGCTAGCCACGGGATATTTTTCATATTGTCCAGAAGTAGGCAGTCTCTCATAATTGTGTGGTTCAGAGTTAAGTTGGAGTTCAGCCATGTTTTTAACCACATCAAGATAGGGGATTGTTTGATGATGTCACTGATATACCCCTGGCCTAGTTCCATATGGACAGAAAAAGTGGCTGTAGATTGAGGTAATCCTAGTAGCATACGTAAGAATCTGTTTTCTTCCATCTGTATTGATTCTATATTTTTGGAATAACCCCAGATGGAAGCCCCGTATCTTACTACTGAGATTGATTTCGCTCTGTAAAGTGCCAGCATTGCTTCCGTGGGCTTACCTCCCAGACGTTTTGAGAAGCCGACAATGGCGGCTGCTGTTCTTTTCATGGCATTGGTTTTGACAGATATTTGAGGTGCCCACGTGCCCTTATCGTCATATACTACCCCCAGGTAGGTAAAAGTTCTCACATTGGAAATAGGAGTATTAGCACAGTAGAAGGTCTTCATGTCCTTATTTTTTCTGCCACCTACAGCCATAACATGGGACTTGTCTGTATTGATTTTTAAATCAAGGGAGGTCATAAAGGCATCGAAGGATGTCAATAGTCTTTGTAGCCCAAGAGGAGTACGTGCCACGAGCACCGCGTCGTCCGCGTAAAGGAGGACCGGAGTGGTCAGTCCACCAAAACGCGGGACGTCGAGTGTTGCCAGCTCCAATGTGGATTCCCAGTAGAAATCACATTTTGCAATTCCGTAACTAGGAAATCGCAAAACAATTTCCTAAGCACATGTACAAAGCATAAGTGTGAAACAGGCATTTAGGAAATGCTATTACCATCGACTCCAAGTCAATTGTAACCATATGCAATTTTTGAAAATGCACCTAAAATGCATTTTTTAGGTTTCGCCTCGCTGAAAGCTGCGCAGCAGACTTTCGCGCAGGGCGAAATCTTATGTCTAGAGATGTGTACTCATGTCCCGCCCCTCTGTTCCATTGGCTAGCTCCTTAAATGGAGGCTAGCCATTGGAACAGACATCTGTCCGTCATGGCCGGAGCAGATTCGTGGGCGTTCCCGTGATTTTTACTCATCCCACCCCTTTTCCTACGTCATGCGGCGGTGGTTTATTTTATTTATTCTTTTACTTTTTTGGGGGTCATTCCTTCAGGCCGACCGCTGCCGGAAGAAGTCCTGGTGAGTGCTCCCCTCCCCTCCCGCTGTCCGTGTGCCCGTTCCCATTCCCGCCCCCCTCCCGCTGTCCGTGTGCCCGTTCCCGCCCCCCCTCCCGCTGTCCGTGTATGCCTTCTGGTTGGGTTTTATTTTTAATGAATGACACCACCTCTGATGACTGAAACAACGAGGCTGCTCCCCCAGCCCATCTTCCATGAGTGACTCACGGTGCCGGCCTCAGTCCCTCTCGATGGATGTATGGGTGGATGAATCCCCACGCCCCTCCCCCTGCCCCCAGGACAGAAATAGCTCTCCTTTCAAGCAACACAGCCGGTTTTTGCTGACAAATGCCATTCTTGGCCGCCCGGAGCGCGCTCACTCTCTGACTCTCTCTTGCTCCCCCGCCAGACCCCCCCCCCTTTGCGGCAGGAAGATGAGCTAATCCCCTGGTGAAGGAGCTCTCTGTGGGGCTGCTTGTAATTAGGGGTCCAGGGGAGGGGGGATTAGGGAGGAGAAGAAGGGAGTTGTACACTGGAGAGGAGGCATAGAGACAAATTAAATGTGATCGCCACAGAGCGAGGGGCGGGGAGCTCAAAACTGGGGGGCACGTGGGGTCTGAGAAGCCCCACTGCCCCCACAAAGAGCAGTGAAGGGGTTACACCCTGAGGCTAAGCCTGTGGGCCGGAAGAGAGATCCTCTATTTATTTATTCATTTAATTATTTTTATATAGCGCGGATATTGCCCACAGGTGTTAGAGCGCTTTACAACTGAGATAGATCATTGCATAAGATGAAAACTTACATCATCCGAGGACACATACACATTTAATGCCACGGACACTGGGGGCAGTATTAGTTGCGGCACGAATAGAAGAATCTACTGAAAGGCGAGGCACTGGGAACATGGGACCTTTTCTCACGGTGGTTTTTGCACGTATGTGGGGGTGGGGGGGTGGTAGTGTCGAGACGTGGACAGCCATCAGGTGGGGGAGGGGTGAGACTACTGTGACAACAACACTGCCAGCAGGGGTTCTACTGAGAGACTGATGATGTAGGCTCCATGTCATTGGTCACAGAAAGAGCAAAGGTCACCTCACGTGCACAAGAAGGGAGGGCAGGTTCTGACTCAGGTAAACACACTACAGAAACTCTACTCAGCGCCATCATCTTTAAAACTGTGCTCGACCACATCCTCGGTCTGCCGAGAAGGGTCCAGTGAAAAAAACCTGGCTCTGCCCCCTGTGAAAAAATACTCCTGAGCAAGATAGGGCATTCGACCCTCACCTTTTCCTGCCACCATGTGAAAATCCCTTCCCCAGTCAATAGAAGAGACAGTTTCTATGCCAGGAGTGGGGGGCCCTTGGGAGTGGGGAACACGAGGGGTGTCATGGCCTCGCGCTCTTACAGGCTGTACATGGACACCCCGTTGGCTAAGGTACATGTCAAACCTGTTCAGTTTAACTGAAGCGGGAATACAACTCCCAGAATGCACTAGTTCAGGTGCCTGCCACACAGACTCATCGTGGTTTATTGCGGTAACTCAGATGCCGTTGCCCACATCCTGCTGTCATGGAAACGAAATACGCACCAGGACCGGTTCCAGCAGGTGAGAACCCGCTGCAACTGGGGGGTGTTGTGGGAAGATCGCGGGGCAACAGAACCAGCGCTTTGCTGCAATAAATGCTTCTTCCTGGCGCTTCTGTTTTTTCAGAGCAATCCCCAAACTAACCCTCTCTTTTAAGAACG
The DNA here is from genome assembly GCF_964261635.1 of Lissotriton helveticus. NCBI lineage: Eukaryota > Metazoa > Chordata > Amphibia > Caudata > Salamandridae > Lissotriton > Lissotriton helveticus. The sequence goes on along the minus strand of NC_136069.1, from coordinate 732,734,696 downwards.
AGGTCAGTCAGCCTTGAGTTCAAGCTCCCTTTGTCGAGCAGCAGGAGAGCTACAGCTAGCACCGGCTGCGGTGTATGTATCATTTGTGCAGCAGGTGCAGTGGCCACCGGGTAACAGGGGTCCACTACACCCGAATAATTACTGCAAGATGAAGATACAATATAAACGCGAAAAAAATGACTACAAAATTAATAAAATATTAGAACGTGGGGAAAAAAGCACTGTCTGAATCAAGTATTATCTGACAAGTCATGGGAGTGAAGTGCACTACTTGTTAGGCGGATGTGCACAGGTGAAGAGGCTGAATGCTGTCACCTACCGACTGGCCCATTGTCCGAGGCTGTGGGGGGCGGGAGCAACACGTGAAAGACAGTTGTACAGACCAATTAAGGAAGGCGCCCGATGCAATCCACTCAATTGATGTTTGTAAATATGTATTTTTTTATTGCATGATGCCAAAAAAAATAAAGCTGCCTCTGGGCCAGACCTACAAGGGGAGGCGAGACGGGTCAGAGAGGTGAAGGAGAGATGCAAGGAGGCAGATTCTACGCCTGCCCCGGTGCTGACTGCCACTGACCCACCCCTGGCATGGCTCACCCACTGACGGGAAGGGCATGACATGCCTTCTATTCCAAGGATGCTTCTTCTCTGCACACTTCCCAGCACCACCCCTCTCCCTCTTCCTAGGAGGCTGTCACTCTGTCTGGAGTCCCAGTCAGTGGCTAATTAATATAAGAGCCTCTCTTAGAAGTGCCCCCTCTCCCCCCTCAGACTAGAACCCCAGACAGAAGGTTCAAGGGACTGAGGATCGAGGTGGGAGGGGCACTAACACACAAATGGCAGTAGTCATTGTGTACAGCGCTTAGCCAAAGGCACTAGCCGATAAAATAATACACGTCTCTCTAAAAGTCACTTCGACCCCCAGCCTCTGTCGCCCACCTCTTTCTCGGCCCCTCTATCGTATTGTCTCTCTCGGTCCTCCTTCCCTGCCTCTTCTCCTTTTCTTACCCTCTTTACCTTTCTCCAAGACTCTTCCACCTCTCTTCCCCTTCTCCCACTACTTCTCTCTCCATCCACTCTCTTTAACCACACGTGACGCTCCTCACTTGTTCCAGCTCTGTTTCCGTCTGCCTCCCATCTTGTTTTTTCCTCTCTCTATCCCCTTCTCGCTCTGTCCTTCACCCTCTCTCCTCTTTCATTCTCCATTTTTTAAATCAACGGAATCTTGTGTAGCACCATCCCGTGCGACTGGTTACCTGTGGTACTTTGGGGGACAGACGGTTTGTTGACTGGCCTCCTAGTCAAGCTTCTAGGACTAGTCGACTGATGTGGTCACTAGTTCCTTGGGCGCCAGACCGTATCATTCCTTTTTGAAGACTGTCTGGCAGCTGATTGGAGTTTGTTCAGGGTTGGTTGAGAGCGGTGATGGTACGGCCCGGGGGTGGGTGCTTGCGGCCCTCTTGACCTTTACATCTGGCCCTCTGGTGAATAGTAGCACCAGCTGCTGTTTACTTGCTGAGCACTAATATTCAGAAAAAACGATAAATAAACGGGCAAGAAATTATTTGCAGGTTAAATGAACTGCTGTGGTGTCCTGCACCACTTAACTTCAATTAACCTGCAAATAAATGCTTGCCCGTTTATTTAACATTTAGACGTCCTTACGCAATCACTGACCCACCCAGGACCACTACCGCTATAGTGCGGCCCTCTGTCACACCACAGATCTGGGTGTGTGTGTGGCTCTGGGTGTGTGTGTGTGGCTCTGGGTGTGTGTGTGGCTCTGGGTGTGTGTGTGGCTCTGTGTGTGTGTGTGTGTGTGTGTGTGTGTGGCTCTGTGTGTGTTTGTGTGTGTGGCTCTGGGTGTGTGTGTGTGGCTCTGGATGTGTGTGTGTGTGTGTGTGGCTCTGGGTGTGTGTGTGTGAGTGTGGCTCCGAGTGTGTGTGTGGCTCTGGGTGTGTGTGTGTGTCTGGCTCTGGGTGTGTGTGTGTGTCTGGCTCTGGGTGTGTGTGTGTGGTAGTAATTGCTGTCTGCTGAGCTCGTCCGTAGGGTACAATAGGTCTCACATTTGCGAAAGATTAAGCTAATGGCAATGTAAATGACAATGCCATTTATTTATCTGTTTTCAAAACCAACACATAAATACAAATTGTCATTTACAATGCCAATAGCACTAACTTTTCGCGAAACCATTGCATTTTAAATGCTTGTTTCCTGTGCCATAGAGCGCCCACTTGCCCCAAGGGTAATTGAGCATTCTACATGAGCACCATTCTTTTTTCGCCTTAGGCCCAAAGGAATAAATGGGTTTGCATTTCCTAAATAGCAATTTCTTAAAAGGAATTCACACTGTGTAGGAATCACTATACGGAAATCGCTATTTTTGGTACATTCCATTCAGCATTTCCTAAATAGCGATTTCGTAAGATTCATTATTTAGGAAATTAAAAATTGGAGTTTCGTACATCTGGACCCAAGTTCCCAAAAGGGAGAGAGGAGGAGATCGAACCAAGAAATTGAGAACACTGCAATCCAAATAGATCACAAGTCTGTGAATGGTGATCCTTGGTGGCCTATATCTGAATGAAGAACTACCTGTGTATGTGGATTTGAAAAAGAGAAGATCAAGAGGAGTGTAGCAATAACCAAAAAGTCTGATACTAACAAATTGGGATATAAAGAGATCACCAATTCACATGAGCAAGCCTGAATCACCACAGAGTACCCCAATGAAGGTCAAGCTGTAGCCTAAAATTGGTATGAACTTGGTAAAAATAAAACAAGAAGCCATAAATAAACTGGAATAATGACTTGGATGGTGGATATGATTTAACAAGGAAATTAAAAAGATCATCATGATAATTTGGAGAGCCAAATGAACAACAAGTACCTTAAAGCACTGTTTTGGGAAAATGCTAAATAAGACGTGTTAATCAGATGAACTGAGAAACTGATAAGTATAAAAGGTTAAATCTTAAGTTACAATTTACAAATTGTGAATCCCATGAAACTTAGAAAACAAAATAAGAAATAAGCCCAGCCTCAGATAGTGTGATGCTCCATCTGGTATAGGTTAGAGGGGTGGTATTGTGATCATAAGGTTCAGGACCCACTAAGGGTGCAATGTGATATGATAATGTCAAAGGTGATTACATCTACCTGAATGTATATATTTATAGTGTAATGCATTCTGTTTTTTTGGGGGGGAGGTGTGTGTGTGTGGAGGTGTGTGTGTGTGCGGGTGTGTGTGTGTGATATAAAAGAGCTTTTTCTTTTGCAAGGAAGAAAAGCACCGACTGGACAAAAAAATTACTGGGTGTTGTTTTTGAATAATACAGATTTGGTGTTGCTAGTCAACACCACCTCTTCTGACTAGTCCTTAGGCTGCTCTGCTTCACTACCCTGAGTGAGTGAAGTGCTACAATGGAAGCCTTGGTTACCAGTAAAAACGAAATGGCAGATGTATTACTTGGGAAGGACTCTTACCCTTCGCAACTAATAACCCCAATTCTAACAGCATTTATATACCCCGAACATAGCAGAATGGATAGAAGCACAGTATAAAGTCAAGGACGAAGGCACAGTTAATGTGTGATGGGAAAGGGTACCTGGTTTGTAGACTGGTACAGCATCTTGATGTAGTATTCTGTGCTTATATAGCCTTCCATTTTATAACTCTCTTTCCTTCCCGTTTCCTCCCCGTGGTGAAGTTCTTTAAAGCCTATAAGAGTAGCTTATTTACCTGCACTGTGGCTTGACTGATGGGGTTCCAATGCAAATGTCAGTTGTTTAACCTCATCACTGTGGCGCGAATTCCGCCGCAGCGCTGAGATTCCAATCGCGGGCGTGGTCATGACGGCTCCCGGCCGTCATCAGCACACGCCCACCGTGACTCATGACAGCCAGGAGCCGTCATGAGCATGGAAGAGGTTAATTCTTGCAGTGTTTCAGTCTGTGTGGCCTTACCATGTCAGGCTTCCGTTTTCTACATTAAAAAGGTCTTCAAACAAAAATATATATATATTTCCTGGTCTTACCAAAGAATGTGAAGCTTGTATCTCTTGGGAACAGGAAAAATACAGATATTAATAATTCTGCATTGTATTCCCTTTTAGGGCACCTTCAAGTAAAGGAAATGAGAAGTGCAAATATTTTTGCAGATAGCAGCAGGGTGCCAGCCTATTAGCTACTGATGCGTCTCGCCAAATAAAGAATGGACTTGGGAAGTGGTGCCATGGAGTAACTGCAGAATCTGGGTGTCCCTTAAAAGGACCGCCATCAAGAGCATTCGAAACAGAGAGCAGGTGTAAAGCTGTGGAAACTACAAGCTTGATCAAACATTCGGAAATGTCATTCAAATTAACAAAGAAGTTGTTTTATTGCCATAAATTCAGCTAGATTATTATTATCTTTTTTACAAATTAAGAAACATGCTTCCTAATATTTGGATCTACCCTTCCATTCATATAGTAGCTGATAATATAAGTGCTCGCCCAGATGTGGGTGTCACTTGTTCACTGTGCCACTGGATTCAAGCTAGCCTGGCTGAAGAAGGGTGACATACCCTGAAACCGGTCCCAGGATGATTGTTTCCGGCCCAGGGAGGACCTGGCATGGCAGTTCAGTCTGGACTGTTCCCATGGAGCACAGGGTCAAGACTGATTTGCATATGGTTTGGTTCAAACTGTGGTGGCGTAGTGGGCAAAAGAACGATGGATTTAACCCAGATTTTTTGACTGGCGGAGAATGTTTGCATTGTCAGCATTCCGTCCATCATTTTGTTTGCAGTAACACTTTTCGCCCTAAGTGGGATGGGTATGCCCAGACGTGGGTCCCTTGCTCACTGTGCCACTGGATTCAAGCTAGCCTGGTTGAAGAAGGGTGACATACCCTGATATCGGTTCCAGGATGCTTGTTTTCGGTCCAGGGAGGACCTGGCCTGGCAGTTCGGTCTGGACTGTTCCCATGGGGCACAGGGTCAAGACTGATTTGCATATGGCTGGGTCCAAACTGGGTTGGCGTAGTGGGCAAAGGAAAGATGGATTTAACTCAGATCTTTTGACTGGGGGAGAATGTTTGCATTGTCAGCATTCCGTCCATCATTTGTTTGCTGTAACTCTTACAGTCCAGCATCCCCTTACCTTTCGTATGTAAGTACTTAGCAGTGCAAAACATGATCAGAAAAGCATTAGCATGTCAACAGATTCAAACCGGTTGACATGAGCCCAAGAGCAAAAGGGTCTTCACAGGAGCCTCAGCCCGAAAAAATTAACACATTCAAACCAACACATTCTGGACTATTACTTGAATGTAGGTTCTCCTGTTTCTAAGTGTGTACAAATATCAAACCGAGAGCCTGTACAAAGGTAATAGTAAGAATGTGTACATCCATTTTACAAACTGAATTGTGCTAGGCACTGATGAAAGATGTAATTACCCAATAGTTCTCACTACACCCACTTCAGAAGGATGAAAGAGGGAGTCAGCCCACGTAGATTCAAACATATGACCTCCAGGACACAAGCCTTTTAAGTGGAGGCGTTATCTTGCTGTGCTACCTTACTGAAATCTGAATGCAGGTTGTTTGCACTGCTACCTTATTCAACGATTCTCTTGCCTTTGTAGTTAACTAACTTGAAGATGGAAAAATTCTAAAATTCGAGCAATGGACCATATGTACTAAACGTGTGGTCACAAATAGTGGTCTCAAGTCTCTTGTCGACCTTTAGGGCCATATGTCCAAAAAGTAGAAATTGAGAATTCCTAATGTAAGAAAACTGAAATATTGAATAGCGATTCCTAGTGGGTTGCAAATCGACCTATCTCATGAATATTAATGAAAGTAGGTCACAGTTTCCGACCCATTAGGAATGATGGTCATCACAAGGCACAGGGATGGTGGCTTGCTGGGGTCAGCAGACTACCATGTCTGTGACTGCTTTTCAATAAAGCAATCTTTTTTTTAGTCTTTTTTTTTTTAATGCAGCCCGTTTTCCTTGAAGGAAAATGGGATGCCTTTCAAAAAAGAAAACGAAAAGTTTAAGTTTCATTTTTTAAGAGCAGACAATGGCCGTGGTACCACTGTCTGCTCTTAAAACATATTTTTGTTCACACTCTCAAAGGGGAACAGGTCCCCCTGGGGATCTCCATCGAGATGTTGGTAAAATATTAATGTTTTGCGACCGGATTTTGGTTGCAAAACAGTAATACATATCACTGCGATTCAGTAGTAGGAAAGGGTACCCTAAACACATCCCTTTCAACTACCGAATTGCTAAAATAAATTGAAATTTGGTAAGAAGTTACTGAATTGTCATTTGGCATCTGTACATTAAAATATGCTTATTTGCGGTCACAAAATGGTGGATTCTGTGATTCAGCCGGTCCGAAACCTCAAAAAAGTTTTGTACTTATGGCCCCTAGTTTTTAAAAATAGCTGGTGACCGGTAGCAAAACTCAGATTTACCGAAGCAGAAGATTTACGACTGGTCGAAAAAACAAAAAAAATCAACCCAAAAGAAAAATTAGTACCTCTCACCCTATGTTTCGAAGTGTATGGGACAGAAAAGGAAGACGAGATACAAGATACAAAGTGATAAGACGTAATTCGCCTGCAACTGACTGCTTTAACAGTTTATTAATAGCGATAATGTTGCATAAAAACTTTTCACTTGTTGAAATTCCTCTTACTGTCTGGGTACACCAGACTTGGTTTATTGGCACCCTTTCCCATGGGCCTGGGCTAGTTTGAATGGGCCCTCTCAGTAATGAGGGGGCTACTTAGCCAGCATTAGCAGGATATATACCATACCATGATTTAGGAAATTTAATTTTTCTACAAACACGAGGTTTGTACAATGTTCTATGTGTCTTATACAGACTCCTAACTACATTTCTTTTGCGTACAATTTTAGCTGGTCCAGCTAGAATTGGCCTGCAAGCACAAGCCCAGTTGCCTGCAGCGCCTGTTGTTAGTGCTGTAATTGTTCATTCAGTTATGGGCAAAAGACCCACTAATAGTGAGGAAATTCCATTTTGGATTGCCCAAAACAATGGATCAGCTTGAAGCTGTGTTTCACCTTACTGGGCCACATGACAAGCACAGAATTTTAACTATGTGTTTACCAACTGGGTTGGTTCCCGCTATTGGAAACTGTTTAACACCTGGTGGACAATTTTTGCCAAAGTCTATACTATATGTCATGGTACTCACTCGATGGCCGTTTTACCAAACGTTCTCAAACAGATACAGAATGAACATGAGGCAGGTCCTGCCCTAGATTTGGGGATGAAGCTAATGAGTAATTTTCCCATAGTCTCCGAAATGATTCTTTCTAATGTTAAAGGTGAAGCTGCATTTCTGCTATATGCCAGTGAATTGCTGTGGCAGCAGTAGCGGACCACGAACATGAGTTGCCTATAATTATTGATAATGTATGTACATCTTTGAGGTACAATAATTTAGGAACCAGACCTTCAGTGCCACCACTTGGCAAGCCTAGCACTGAGAAGGATGCCTGACCAATGTGTGAGTTTGTTAAAAAAACAAAATGAGATAAATCTAAACAACAACAGGAAGGTAAGAGTAGATCCTGTTCATTCTTAATCCCAGGAAAATAATAAAATGCACAACATGTACTGGTTCTGTGAGAAAATACAATGTGGCACAAAGGCAAGCCTAATATTTAATCACGTTTAAAATAAAAGTGTCCTACAATATGTACAATTATGCTAATATAGAGAAAACGACAGTGGCCCATACAAGAAACACACAGCACCCTCCCTTGGGTCAGACACTAGCACCAAGACTAAATGAAAGAATGCAGCTGCTGTTTTGAATACACGGAGGACAGGGGTTCTGAAAAAACACACTCAGAGTAAATGTCCTGAGACAAGAGTGATACGTCAACTGAGATGTAGAACATCAACCTAATGCTAAGGTATGGGGTTCACCACTAAACTATAGCTAGTCGGACTCAGGCTCACAGATACTGAGTCACCATACCACCTCAGTATCTTTGAGCCAGAGTCTGACTGGCTATAGTGCCTCACTTGCCCTCCTATTCCTTCCAGAGAGACAAGTGATTTGGCATCCCAGAACACAACACTCTCGACCCTCTCAAAGATCGCGGTAACAGGACACACCCTTTCGCTCTCTTATTTGTACCTGTCCACAACAAGATAAAAAAAAGAGACATGAAGGAAGTTTGCAATGTTTATTTAAACTATCATGCCCTAAGATGCAATTATTGTGCCACAATTATAAAAACAGTTACATGTTAATAATGTCGTCAACATGGTTAATAAACCATATACAATTAAGAGCCCTGTCTTGTTATCTGACAGATCTGCCTAAACCCTCCCGTACTACTGAAGCTAATGTGGTTATAAATTATAGATCTCTGGATTTAGTGGTGGCCTCGTACCTTAGCACACCTTTGTGGATGTTCTACATCTCAGCTGACGCAGCGCTCGTCTCAGGACCTTCATTCTATGAGTGTGTTTTTTCAGAACCCCGGTCATTAGTTTAGTTATATGACAAGATATGTGTATTCAAAACAGCAGCTGCATTTTTTTATTATGTCTAGGTGCTAGCGTCTGACCATAGAAAATAACAAGGGGTAATGTAGTTTCACCTTTCCTAGGCTGTTCAGACTAAATCCCTGGAAAATAATTAAATACAAAAACATGTGATGGTTCTGTGTGAAAATAAAATGTGCCACAAAACCAAGGGTGATATTTAATAATGTGTTCAAAATAAAAGGGGCCTACAGAGTGCACAATTAGGCTAACAGGGAAAACCACAATGGGCCATACAGGAAACACAATAACTGCAGATGTTTTGCACAAACCTGCCACTAGATGGCAGCAGGACGCTAGGTGGTTGATCCATGCAGCAAACATATCTGCTGCAGAGCGCCAAGTTATCAGATTCAACTAATGTAAATCCAGAAACAATGAATTTGAACACATAATTCTAAATCATCTGAAAAGCTCAGAAGACTCCTGCAACAACCTACGAAATCTGTTATGTTAATGCTTGCGCTATCGATATAATAGACAACAATTTGCAACACATTACAAATATATATGAGACACAGTAGGCACTTCAGGCGATTTGGTGCTGTCATATTTAAACAAAGTAATTCAATTCAAAGTTAATCTTATGCTTCTCAGCTAATAAGAGCTTACCTCATTCGCTCTCTTGATTATCTTGTCGTCAATGTCTGTGATCACCATCACCGACACCAAGTCCTTTTCAAAAAACTTACTTAAAATTCTTCGGATGATATCAAATCGAACATACGAACTGAAAAATATGCAGAAATGTTTTTACTAATGCGTGCATAACACCTTTTCCATACGTCATTTACTTATTTTCATAAGGTCATGCGTAACCGCTATCCACCTCTGTTCAAGTGCACACTTAAAAGGATTACAGGTGAAGAAAAGGCCTCAAATTATACCACCAAAGTGGGCTTGTCCAGCTCCTGCCTCAAATCTCTATAGTTCAAGACTTCAGCTTGCATTCCTAGATGTAATCGTTTCCTTTCCGTAGACAGTAGCGAGCACAGCTCTGTACTTCAGGAAAATCCGTTAACACCTGCTCCAAATCCATAAAAGGACCACTATCCTTCCCACAAGCTTCTAGTGTAGTCAATATGTAGACTGTCTACTTTCTGGGCACAGTAGAGCAGTGCTTAATTTGTGCTGGTGATTGCAGGGACTGGGACTTATTTTTCATCATCTGATTGGGACCCAGAACAAGAGAGAGGAAGGCAGAGAAGGAAGAAAGAAGTATGCGAAATAAAGGAAAACAGTAACAAAAGGAACAAGCATTTGCAATGCAATAGGTCTCGCATTAGGAAAGTTTGAGCTATTGGTATTGTAAATGACACATTTTTTATTTATTTATGTGTTGGTTTTGAAAATAGCGAAATTAATAGCTTAGTCATTTACAATGCCAATAGTTATAACTTTCGCAAATGTGACACCTATTGTAGTGTAGCTCCTATTTTCCCAATAGGCTCTGCGCATTGGAATAATACCTACAGCAGTAAAGGCCTAGACCAGACGTTAACTAGGTCTACTACTGTCGATACTAGACTTAATTTTTGGGTTTGCCAGCGTAGCTCAGAGTTCGCTAGAAACTTTCTCGAATGTTCAAGGAGGAATTAACTTCCCTGATTAGACAAGAAGGGATTTAGTTTCTGACAACCATAGAACATGACAACTTTGCTCTCCCCTAATCAAGAGTCAATCTCGAGAGTCGTGTGAGCACAAGGCAATTATTTTACTCAGTCAGTACGTGCATTCTTAGTCTCATCAGAATGTAGAGAAAAGGAAGAGACGGGCGTGTTCAATAAAAGGTGTTATTTATTGATCAGTCTCTTTTCTCATACATGAGAAATGGATCGATATTATTGCAATACTTATAGTTAAGTAAAGTGCATACATTAAAAGCAATAGTATAAAATAATACTGTAAAAACATTGATATGGTTTCTGAGCCATATGATGTTTAAAATGATTAAAATATATTTACATACACATATACATTTGACTAAACGTACTCAACTGGTGTTTCTAAATACCCCTACCCCGTGTACCTGACCTAAGTCTAATGCGTGGGCGGGAATAGAAAGTTACAGTTTAAGTTAAGTTTGTTTTTGCCAATTGAATAACTAAAGAATTCTCTGTGAGGGGTTATTCAGTTCTGTACCTGGAATTTAGGATGAATGAGGAATGGTATCTCTTTCTCTGCTCTCGATATTCCAGGCTGCCTGCGAGGGCTACCCGGAAGCGCCGGTGCTGGGTCTCTCGGCTTGAGATAGCAGCGCGTCTCTCAGCGCGTCAGGAAGGCGGGGCTGCGCCAGCGGGGTCTGCTTCTGCTCTCGGCTTCGGCAAGTATGGCTGCTCCGTCTTGTCACCACGCGTGTGTTTGCATAGGGCAAGATCGGTAATATTTATACCTTAAAGGTGCCGAGATTGACGTAAGGATGGACATAGGTACGTCAATAAAGATGTCATACGACTTGCTCGTTAGCACATTCTTTACTAAAGTTCTCGGTGAAATCAAAACAATGGCCGCAGGGTTTTTCCCAGGTTGTCATAGGTTTGATTTGTTATGAGAACGTCGTATGCCTTATCAGGGGCTGGAGGAATGTCGCTTGTCTAATTAGATCTCAAGCGTTATGACCTAATCAGATAACACGTTCCTGTGCCGTAGTGTGACTGCGTCAGATAACGGTATCTGCATCATGGGGGCTTGTCTTGCCTCATGGGCTGACTGTTAGTTAACTTGATATTTAGTTTAACCAGAATAGGGTCAGGAATAGGGGGATCGATTCAGAACCTATAGGAATACACGACACTATAGCATTTGTAATGCAATATGTGTTGTATTTACATGACTTAGATGTATTTTTGTACAGCAGTCATACTGAACTCGAATATTGAATAGTAATTTTAATGTGATAATGAAGAAAAATGAGGCATTGAAATTAAATATTTGGCGAAGATCACATATTTTGCGACCAGATAGATGGGTCATGCGCACTGCAGTTAGTTCTATTCGATTATTCATGTCACTAGACCTGCAGGTTTGGTAACATTTTAAAGATTTTTTTGAGGCCTGACTCGCCCAATAGCTACCACCCAGTCAGAAAGGCTATGCAGTGGATGAAACAGTAAGTAGGGAATGCTACAATGTAATACATGTACCCAATACTTGCCCGCAGATGCATGCACACTCCTTCAACGATTTGATATCTAACTACAGAAAACAAGAGTTCAACCAATGCCCCCACTTAATTGCTTTAATTGTCTAAAGAGTCTACCGCATCTCCCTAGGATGTGCCCAGCAGCACTTAAGACTACATGTTGTCCTTGAAATCATCTTAAAAATGAAATATTAGGTTGTCGGGGCAAGAGTGAGCAAGCTCAGGAAACAATATCTAGTTTGCCCACAAAAACATCAGCGATTGGTATGGGTTGGACAACTCAGCCGTCAACCCAACATAATGAGTTATCTTGGAAGATAAGGATCCCATATACTCTGGCAACTTTCAGATTGGTGCATTATTCCGGAGTTAAAAATGCTGGCTTCCTTGTATTTTATGTTGTTAACTGGCACACAGTAGATTCTGTTTCAGACTGGTATATTGTTACCAATAGCCAGTGTCACTGATACTAGTTCAGCGTACAAAATTAACTGTGAGAAGTCTTCCATGTTGATAAATACTAGTGTGGCAGAGTCTTACTCCCACCACTATAAGAAGTTATTTTCTGTGCTACGGGTCTTCGATAGCTTCAACTTCCTTTTCTGAATCCACTGTGTGCAACTACATGTCAGAATGACTATATGGGTTGGACAACTCAGCCGTCAACCCAACATAATGAGTTATCTTGGAAGATAAGGATCCCATATACTCTGGCAACTTTCAGATTGGTGCATCATTCCGGAGTTAAAAATGCTGGCTTCCTTGTATTTTATGTTGTTAACTGGCACACAGTAGATTCTGTTTCAGACTGGTATATTGTTACCAATATCCAGTGTAACTGATACTAGTTCAGCGTACAAAATTAACTGTGAGAAGTCTTCCATGTTGATAAATACTAGTGTGGCAGAGTCTTACTCCCACCACTATAAGAAGTTATTTTCTGTGCTACGGGTCTTGGATAGGTTCAACTTCCTTTTCTGAATCCACTGTGTGCAACTACATGTCAGAATGACTATATGGGTTACCGATTACAAGAAAGATCCCAGAGGGCTACATAACAATCCTCAAGTCAACCGAGTAATTATTGCAAATAATTTATTCCACAGCAGTGTAGTAGTAGACAGAGCAAAAAGTGAGCGATCTGACCTTCATGAGCCATCCTTCTAGATTGGGCCAATACCTAGCTGGAGGAAATAAGGCTGAAAGAAGTTTAGAATGATTTTTATAGTTGGCTAACACTTGGCAAACGTAAAAAAGGAGTCACGTGTTTATTAGTTGTAAAAGCTCTAAACCACAACTATTCTCGGGGTCGCTATGTTAGAGATGTTCTATGGCGAGTCTGATAATCTGGAGACAATACCAGCAACCTAGATCTTGGAAAGACATTTTCTGGGGACTAACAAACATAGTAAAATCATGAATGGATGGTGGTACATGCTCTTTGTTCGGCTGCTCTTGCATTTTCCAATTATACTCAGTGAATCACCTCGTCTGTCCACGAAATGGCATATTCTACTGAAAATGCTTAATAAGACTGACTATACTACATACGATTGGTGCTATCAAAATCCAGCGTTTTCATTAAGAATTATCAATTATTTCAGCTATTTTGTGTACTTTGAGATTCATGGTGATTTGGACATGGTGTGTCAATGAGCACTTATCACTCAGCTGCGATTGATAATGCATTTTATGGTAGGTATAAGTAAAATATGAGTAGCGTCACAAAGAATACATAGGATTTGCCACGTGAGGCCAATAAAAGCGTGGTCAAAACTAACTTGAATTTGGCTGGGTCCAAACTGAAATGGTATGGTGGGCAAAAGAATGAGTGGGAATGCTACCTGAGGTATTGCCATTAGTTAGGTTTATTGCAAGCATTTCTCCCATCACCTTTTGTATGTTTGATGTACTGCCCTAAGCTGCAAGGGTATGTATGCTCAGACGTGGGCCCCATGCTCACTAGCCCACTAGAACCAAGATACACCAAACAATACCAATCATAGAGTAACTTATCTTGGGTTGCTTGTGCTCTGGAACCTAGCCTACATGAGCAGTTTCGAATGCTTCCCCTAGCGATAGCCAGAAGTTTAACTTATTGCAAGCATTCCTCCCAACATCTTTAGTGTGTTCGAGGCTAATGACTGAACCAAGTGAAAATAACATTTGCGCCAAATGAAATCTGGTGACATATAATTATATAAAATAAAAACATCTCGCCCGTGGGGTTAAAGTAGATGTTCCCGTGACACGAGGCTATCCGACAGGCATGTGTGCTAATGACGCTTCCATCAAAAGGCAGCTTGAGTGTGAAAGAGTAAGCAACGCCAGCAAGAACAGATTTGCATTTATATCGAATCGCTTGAAATGTGGGAGTACCTGATGTGTGCTTTACTTCTTGCATTTGACAGGGCGAAGACTCTAGGCTAAGAGATAAAAATGCAGGCCCTTTACTACATTTCAGCCTTTTCCTACCCAGAACCGCATTGCGCCTTAGTGGCCGCCAATGAAGAGTGGGAGGGGTACCATGAGCTTTCTGCGCATCTGACATCACTGCTCTTTGTCTCGCGCACACAAACGGAAATACCGGCGGTGATTGGGGCGGTGGTGAGGGGGGTGATCACATTACACGGGTGGTGGGGGCTTGCGATAGGGAGTCTACATCAGTGGGTGGCACTTCCAGCTGGAAACCGTTAACTCTACAACTGCCTAGAATTCTGGGAGAGTGTATGTCAAGAACTCTGCGTGCGCCGTTACCGGTCGCAACGGTTTAACACCCAGAGCCCGGAACATACAAAGGCATTTTCTTGAGGGTTGAGGCGCGACGCTTCTCTAGCCTGCGTGAGAAGGGTTGTCTAAAAAGGACTTGGTTCTCGCCGCTCGTTCTCTGACATCTAGAGGAAAAGTCTCTGTCCCCAAAGGGGCCGTGGAACCGCAGGTTACCACGACCACCCTTCCGCCCCGCAGGACGACCCTCACACCCTTCACATATCCCGTACCTCTTCCGCGGTCTGAAACTCGTCCATCGTCAGCCTGCGGCAGCCCCTTACCAAAAAACTGCGCACGCGCACCGCCCCTGGTAACGGATACACACACAGCCATGCGTGGCACCGCCCCCGCGGCACGCGCTGCAGTGAAACTAAGAAAGGACTCCCCAAGGCGCTGTGACCTGCACCCGCTTATCCCACCGCCCACATCAATTGACACAAAGAAAGGACTGCAACGGAAAGAACAAGCACCGGAGCTGGCAGGAGCCGGAGCCGCTTTTCAAGCACCGGAGCTGGCAGGAGCCTACCCTGCGGGTGCCGAAGAAGGGAAGAAGAGTCCTGCTGCCGGGCCCTGCAGCTGAGGAGAGCCGCCGCAGGAATGAAGCCGGTGAGTGGGTTGCTGAGCCGGGGGGGGGGGGGGGGGGGAGCATGTGTGCGCGCGAGTGCGGGGGGGGCGGGCTGTGTATGTGTGTGTGCGTGCGTGTGTGTATGTGTCTGGAGTGCGTGTGTGTGACTGTGGGGGAGGTGGGTGTGTGTGTGAGCGAGTGTCTGCCGTGTGCCTGCGTGTGCATGCGCTCGCCTGTGTGTGCGCATGCAGAGGGGTGGGGGGTGGGGGCTGCCTATATGTGAAGCGCTCTGATACCTGATTCGGTTCGGGGCTGGGAAAAAAAAAAAATGGCAGTTACTCTGCGCATGCGCGGGTGAGACGCGCGCTCCCGCGGTGAAAACCGGGAAGGAAACGCTCGTCCACATCGGTGTCCACATTCCCATTAATGGGCAACAATAGTAGTCGAGCAGACACTCCGTCTGCTCGACCTAAAAAGCAGGGATGAAAAAAATCTGCAAGGGTGAGATATAGGGACAGTGTGGGATGGTGGAAGACATGAGGTGGAGTCAAAAGCAGGCAGCCTTGGTATTTGACAGCAGTGCTAGTGATCTATGGGCCTCTGAATTTATTTATTTAAAATGAAGCACTTCTCGAGTGCGAGCCTAGAAATGTAAAATAAGAAAGTTGCTGTCACAGGGTCAAACACATTTTATTGAGTTTTACATGACTGAACAGGAACATTCTATGTCTGAGATGAATCGTGCCAAGGTACATATAATTCAATGAGCGAAATCGTTATTGTGTGCAATACAAATATAGTAACTGGGCTGTGTATTTCATTAGTACCTTGTATCCTAAAACATTTCTACCCTCCTAAAATTTCCCCCACCCATCCCTCCCACCAGGCGTGTCACATACAATCAGTATTTTGATCTGCGGACTGGGGTTGCTGCAGTCTAGCTTCGCAAATGTAACTAAAATAGTGCTTTGGGATCCAACCCTCAATAAGGGCGGGGGCGCATTGTGTTCAGTGTCTGGGTCTGCCATGTCATATGGTGCACCGGGGTAAGCTATCTAATCTGCCTCTCCAGGAGCTTCAACCACGGGATCCTCGTCGTTATCACTATCTGGGATCTTCAGTAACACCACCAATGTTTCCCATGCCCTCGCTGCCTCTAATGCCCGCTCACTTCCCACTCGTTCCACACTTTCTTTGCAGTAGGCATATTAACCCTCTGTGCTACATTAGATAAGTCAAAGATGCCACTGGACAAAGCTCTCATCTCTCTCCAGCATTAATCACTGGTGTTATCTTACCACTTTTATTGTTGCTCAAAAACTGCTTATTATACAAGGAACTTTGCTGCCTGAGGACCCCCTAGGAATGTGTCAGGGACCCCTGGGGGTCCGTGGACCCCATTTTGGGAAACACTGCTCTAAGTAAAACATAGAAGTGCACCAGTTGGAATCGGGCATTTCTGGAACTCTTCCACACCCGTGCCACAAGATCAGCCCAGGCCTTTTCCGGCATCCCCTTCCCCACATTTTCTCTCCATTTTAGCCGCAATGCAGTCAAGGGTACTAGCATTTCCTGTGTAATGTACCTATATAGACACGTGACCGCTTTAAAGGTTACTGCCGCCGTCACTATGTATTGACACCCCATCGATGTCTGTGATTCATTGAGTCCCTCCCTCCAATGTTTTCGGATAGCCGTGGTGAGCGCAGAGTGTAATAAAAACTCTCCTCTGGGCAGGTCATATCGTTCCTGTAAATCATTGAAGGGAATCATAGTGTTGTCCTCATATAAGTCCCCTATAGTGGTCAATCCCGCTCTCTCCAGATCATCAGTCCCTTCCAGGTCTCTCCATACGGTAATGCCTCACACATGGACAGAGGGATTTCAGGCGGATAGGGATATTTAATCTGTGCCCGTTTCAGGTTCTTATTCCAGCATTGCTGTGCTGTTCTTAGTCCCACCCCCCGAGACAGTATACATTCGGATGGGTAACTTCAGAACAATTTGGGACAGTACCCGCAACAACAGAGTTCTATCCCTTAGTTCTTCCATCCCTCGAAGTCCAGATGCCACTTCCTGCGTGAGCCATTGTAATTGAGCTACCAAGTAATAAGTCTCAAAATCAGGTACTGCCAGACCCCCTCTGATCTTGATCTCATGAGGACTCCGAGTTCTACCCTCAGTCTGCCAGTTCCCCATAGGAATTCCGTGACCATTGTCTTGAGTTGAGTAAAGAATCTTGCTGGTATCCAAATCGGCAATGTCCCAAAATAGTTCAGCAGTCTTGGGAGGGTCATCATTTTAAGTAAGGCCACTCGTCCAGCTACGGACAGAGACAGTGCCCCCCCAGAAATCAAAATTGCCTTTCATTCCCCTGTTGGCTCTACCTATACTGCCCTCCAGCAGATCCCCCTGTGTATGGTATATTTGCGTCCCTAGATATGTTAAACACCTGTACTCCCATTTCACTCCGTCAGTTTCTTGTGGGCCAGTTCTATCTCCGGTTGTCGGGAATAGGCAGGACTTTGACCAATTTACTTGGAGCCCGGCCACTCTTCCAAGGTCGCGGAGAAGATCCTTCACTCCATAGAGCGCTTCTCTTGAGTTCGCCTTGACTGCACTTCTAAGGTATTAGTATTGTCAAATCTGTGTCTCCTCTAGAGATTACAGCCATAGTTTAGAGGACAGTATGGAATTAAACTCTCAAAATAACTCTATGACTCACAGTACACACCATGTACACGCTTTGCTCTACCTAAGTCCATCTTACATCCACATCTCTCGCCTCACTCCCAAGCCTGCTGCATCAATGTGGCCCTCAGTCAACCCACAGACCATACTTTTTGACTCATGGAAAATGTATGCAAGTAGCCATGGTGTACTTCATCACTAAAAACCTTTGGAAAAGCCAATAGGTTCCAAAGGCAAGACCTATTGACTTTGTCAATGCGTATGTCATAGGGCTGGGACTGTTTAAAAAAGAAATCATTTGGTGATGGAGCTTGAGAGAGGAGTTCACTCTAGTGCTCTCCTTAATGGCAGTAAAGACGATTCCTGATACAGTGCAGAACATTTGAAAAATTAGAATCATGTCGGAGAGCTTGTGCAGTGTTACTGACAGCGATGCATGCTGCAGTGCACAGGGGAGGACCCAAATTGGCCTCGTTCAATACCTAGTGGCATGAGATCAAACAAGCTCGGCACAGTAGAAGCACACCTGGCTCATAGACAAACTGAGTGAAATTGTTGGCTGCGCACTTTGGATCTTGGAGTTATAGACTTGTGCACAACCTGAAGGACAAACAGAATCTGTTGAGGTACCCCAGCGAAGTGGCACTCATTCCAAAACACTTTCTCAAGAATGTTGGTAGTAGCAGCCCATAACCTACCCTACCAGCTGACAAGGCTTCTTGATGAGAGAAGTAAAATGTAACAAATCGCAAAGCGACTTACCATCTTGCTTGAAATGGACGGGTCGTAACCTCACAAATTACTCTTTGGGAACTCCTCAAGGCAACCTTAGTCCCACTATAGCCGCCAACAAAATATGCTCTTCCTCAACTAAGAACCTTTATTCCAGTCTCTCAAACCTACACTTCAAATGGTCCAATATTTCACTTCAGAATTACCAGTGGTGAAATATGAAGCAACTACAGCCACAATAGATTTGGCAAAAGATGATGCCAGTTACTTACCCTCAGTAACGTTTTATCTGGTAGAGACAAGATCTAGCCGCAGATTCCTTATCTTAGAATCCTCCCCTGGCAGTACCTCTGCGTGTCAGTAGAAGGCACCGAACGACTCTGTAGCGACATCATCTCCCGAATGTGATGACAACGGAGTTAATATAAACCCTCCCCCGACGGCTGATGTCAGTTGCTTCTGTGACTATTTTTGCACCAACAATGCAGAGCCACTTAGAGAAATAGTCTCTGGAAACAGTGTGCCAACAAGGGACATATTGTGTATCAACAAGCACAGGTTGAAAGAACTGTAGTAGTATGAAAAGAAAGGATACTCAGTTCGCAGAGCGGCGTGCAGGGTCAGAATAGGAACCAAAAGCAGCCCACGTACTTTGGTCGGACCAACCCCAGGGAGGGGGGGGAATCGGGGGAGGGAGGGGGGCAAGTGTGAAACACTGCTGCTTTTGTTACAGGGGTCTGATTTACCAGCCTATCAGTAACAAAACCGGCCTCCACTTGCAAACCCCGCCACCACCCCTCCACCCTCCCAGGGAAACGCCCAATGCCCGGCATGGCCAGCTTGGCCCTGGGGGGTAAAATGGGTGGGTCAATAAGGAATCTGTGGCAAGATCCTGTCTCAACCAGATAAGTTGTTACTGAAGGGAAGTTACTTGCTCATCTGATAGAGACATCTAGCCGCAGATTTCTTAGCTTAGAATCAGATACCAAAGTAACACCATCCTTGGAGGAGGGGCTGCAAACTGACCTCACAAAAAATCCCCAAATAGGAGAAGCCGGTCCAAAAGATAGAAATGGATTAGACTATCCAGAAAATGATAGGTGTAGCAAGATGTTCACCAAAAGGACTGATCCCAGGAAGGACTATGGGAAGCCCGTAGGAAGTAGAAAGCTACAAGACCATTAGAAACATGGTATAGAACCAGTAATAGAGGCAAAAAAGGGATGCAACCTAAGATCCAAAAAAGGAATGCAACCTAAGATAGGGGAAAACAATTAGACCAAGGACAGCGGTCCATAGAGTCCAGGCTCAAACCCAAATGGAAGGAGCATACACAGCATGCTCAGCTGCAGCAAACACATACAATGAATAAAGAGCACCCACTGATCGTCAAAGAAACTACCCTAAGAAAAAAAGTTTGAAAAAAGGTACCTCCGACCATAAAATGATGGAGAAACGAGAAAGAGAGAACAACTAAAGCTGAAGAGCATCGCTAGAAAACAACAACAACGGTAAAAAGAAACCACTCTTATACTGAGAACTTTGATAGATTTATAAGGCCCCCTCCAGAATGATGTAATGGAGAATGCCCATTGAAGAGAAAGAAGGAAACAGACAAGTGCAACCAAAAGAAGGTTGAACCAGGTCACAAAGAAAGGTGTAGGTAAAATGCAGTGCCATACACCGTATAGAAGTCCAGACGACCATATGTGAAAACACACACACATATATATATATATATATACCTAAAGTAAAAAGACATCTACAAGAGATCCATTAAAGAGATATGTATATACATGCAGACACATACATCCAAAGATAAATGTATATAAGGATAACTGTATATAAAAAACATAGGGATAGAAATACATAACTAAAGACAGATATTCCCGTAGACACACGAGTGATACAGGGTATAGCAAAAGCATATCCACCCCTCCAAAGGTATCTCGCATCCTCCACCAGTCAGCGGGAGGACGAGAAGCGGAGGAACAAAGGACACTCCAAGAACAGAGGCAGGACAGAAATAATACAACCCACTGTTGATAATGAAGAAGTTACGACAGTAACTTAGGTGGAGACAGAAAGACAAAGCTGCAAAACAGCAACACGCTGCCACATAAAAGTAGGAAGTGAAAGGCATCGCCCACTGCAGTAAATTTATTTATTTATTTTAGAAATTTATAAAGCGCACAAATGCCCTGGGGCGTCTCGGCGCTGCAGACCGCAGGCAAGATCTGTGGACAGGGTTACTGATTGAACAGCCAAGTCTTTAGCCTCTTCCTAAAAAGAAGCAAGGACTGGCACTCTCTTATCTCCAAAGGGAGAGAGTTCCAGAGTTTGGCTGCCGTGACGACAAAGCGTCTGTCACCCCAGGATATGGTTTTTGTGCGTGGTACGATGAGCTGAAGTGCCGCGGAGGAGCGAAGCAATCTATTTGGACGGTAGGAGGTCAGCTGATTTAGAAGAAACTGAGGGCCTATTTTACGTGAGGCTTTATAGGCAATACATAATGTCTTGCATTTTATACGATTCCGGACTGAGAGCCAGTAATATCTTTTAATTATGTGGGAGATTGGTTTGAACCTGGGTGTTCTGGACAGCAATCTGGCAGCCGCGTTTTGAACGGTCTGCAATTTTTGGTTTACCCTGCTTTGCGCGTTAGCAAACAGCCCATTGCAGTAGTCTAAAGATGACATCACTAGTGTGCTGACCAGAGTTTTCCCAGCGTTTTCAGGGAGAAATGGAAGAATCTTCTTAATTAGTCGAAGTTTATAAAACGCTGCCGATGCCGTCCGATTTGCGTGGGGTGCAAATGTCAGCCGGTCATCTAACAGAATGCCTAAGTTTCTCACCTTTGGAACTGGGTTGGGTGGAGATCCTAGTAAAGGTGTCCACCAGCAGCTGGACCCGGCAGGAAGTAGTTTGCCAAATATGATGACCTCCGTTTGATCGGAGTTCAATTTGAGGCAATTACTGGTCATCCAGTCACTGATGGCCAGCATGCCCTGTTGACAGTTGGCTGCCACCCTTTCTCCGTTGTTATGAACCACCAGTACCAGCTGGGTGTCATCAGCATATGATGTAAGGCCCATCCCATATGTCTTAATGACCCTTGCTAGGTCCGACACATAGATATTAAATAGTGTCAGACTTAGGGATGAGCCCTGCGGTACCCCACAAGGCAGTGTCAATTGGGCCGAATGGAAAGTGCCCAGAGTCACCGCCTGGGTGCGGTTAGAGAGAAAGGATGCCAGCAATTCTTTTGCCATGTCTTGAATCCCCATTGCAGTGACATGGTCGATCAAGATGGTGTGATCGACCGTGTCAAATGCCGCTGACAGGTCCAGCAATATAAGCACCGCCGTACCTCCTTGATCTATGATGGTTCTTATATCTTCTGAAGCTTTGATAGGAGCTGTTTCCGTACCGTGTGCTTTCCGGAACCCAAATTGGGTGTCATCTAACAGTTGGTGATGTTCTATATATTTGGAAAGTTGTTGGTTCATCACCTTCTCGACCACTTTGGACGGGAATGGTAGGCTAGCTATAGGCTTGTAGTTCTTTTTCTCGTCGGGATCTAAGTGAGGTTTTTTTAACAGAGGTTTTAGAATGGTCTGTTTCCATGTAATGGGGTAGATCCCTATTGTAAACATGGTGTTACAGATATTTGCCAATACTGGAGCTATCAGGTCCATAATAGGGGCAAGGATCTTAAGTGGACAGGGGTCAGTGGCTGATCCTGATTTGATGGTGGTCATTACCTCAGCGATGTGATCACTAGAGATTGTTTCAAACTGTCCAAGAACCTGGTCTAAGGAAATTGGAGTTATGGGTGGAGTATTATGGTTTGTGTGTGCTGAAAATCCCTGGTAAATCATATTTACCTTATCATAGAAATAATTCGCTAGGGAATTACAGAATGATTGTGTTGGAGTGGAAGCTGCCACTGCTGATGGACCCGCAAGCTAATTGAATACTTGGTATAACTTTTTATTTGAGTTTTTGGCTGATTCAATTTGTGCTGTGTAGAATTAACTTTTTTCGTGTAGGATCATGGTTTTATATTTGGCGAGTTCTTCCCTGTAGCGCAGTTTGTCTTCGCCTGAGTAGAGCTTACGCCAGTGTCTTTCTCTGTTTCTACACTTTTGTTTTTGTTCCCGGAGGGAATCAGTGAACCAGGGTGCTGACGCGGAATTCCTATTTTTCGAGGTCTTTTTGTTAGGCACCAGTAAATTAATCGCATTATGCAGCCAGTTTGCATACTTGGTGGCAGCTGTATTAGGGTCAGATGGAGTCTCAGGAAGCGTTGAGTAAAGGAGAGTTTTAAACTGATCATTATTTATATTTTTCCAAGCTTTGAACACCTCTGGGCCAGAGGCTGATGTATTAGCGAGCTGATTGTTACCGGGTAATATGTTAAATATTATGGCGTGGTGATCTGTCCATACCATAGGACAGACTAATTTGCATACAGCCAGGTTCTGAAACTGGGATGGTGCAATGAGCTAAAAAACGGTGTTGGATCTAGCCCTGATCTCTTGACTGGGTGAGAGTACTCTGCTTAATTCAGAGACTCTGTCCATCACCACCCCTTGTTGTAAATAATTTTGTCCACCCTGGGCGTGGAAGGGTATACTCAGATGTGAGTCCCTTGCTCATTGCACCATCAGGATTCAAGCAAGCCGGGCCGAAGACGGCTGTAATGCCAGAAACCGGTCCCCGGAAGCTTGTTTCCTTCCCAGTGTAAGAATTGGCTTTTGTAGTCTGGTCTGCCCTGTTCCCATGATGCACTGGGCCAGGGACAGACTAATTTGCATACAGCCAGGTTCTGAAACTGGGATGGTGCAATGAGCTAAAAAACGGTGTTGGATCTAGCCCTGATCTCTTGACTGGGTGAGAGTACTATGCTTAATTCAGAGACTCTGTCCATCACCACCCCTTGTTGTAAATAATTTTGTCCACCCTGGGCGTGGAAGGGTATACTCAGATGTGAGTCCCTTGCTCATTGCACCATCAGGATTCAAGCAAGCCGGGCCGAAGACGGCTGTAATGCCAGAAACCGGTCCCCGGAAGCTTGTTTCCTTCCCAGTGTAAGAATTGGCTTTTGTAGTCTGGTCTGCCCTGTTCCCATGATGCACTGGGCCAGGGACAGACTAATTTGCATACAGCCAGGTTCTGAAACTGGGATGGTGCAATGAGCTAAAAAACGGTGTTGGATCTAGCCCTGATCTCTTGACTGGGTGAGAGTACTCTGCTTAATTCAGAGACTCTGTCCATCACCACCCCTTGTTGTAAATAACTGTCCATACCATAGGCAGAGTGTTTGTAACCTCAATATTTTTAAAATTAGAGAAGATACCATCCAGGGTATGACCTGCCTCGTGGGTAGGCTTCTTAACTAACTGTGTTAAACCCATGGACTCCATGTCTGCTAGTAGGTTGTTGGTATCATTGTTGAAAGTATTTTCCAGGTGGAAATTGAAGTCTCCTAAAATGGTAAAGGAGTCTTCAACCAGCAGTCCTTCTACCATGTTGTTAAAAGAGGCTTGAAACTCAGACCTTGCTCCCGGAGGTCTGTATAGTAGCATTCCTTTAAAGCTTTGCGAGGGTGTTATTAGGAAAGAGAAATGAATTGCTTCAGCCGTTGAAGAAGGTACATGTAGTATTCTAGTGGAGAGGTTCCTACGTGAGATTATAGCTAGTCCACCTCCTTTTTTGTTTACTCTATCCTGTCTTTGAAGAGCATAGCCTTCCGGGGTTGCTACCAACAAATCTGGCTCAGGAGCTTGGTCAGTCCATGTTTCAGTGATAAATAATAGATCAATATTACGATCAGTGATCAAATCAGCTATATCTTGCTTATGCTTGCTCAAAGAGCGAGCGTTGATAAGGGCGGCGACTATGGGGGGGACCCCTTTTAATGTCCCTGACACACGTGGTGGTGATATTGACGCTTGGGCTAATAGGTAGGTTGACCTCACAGTTGGGACATTGAGATACGTATGTGTTAACTAAATCATCGGGTGCAAGCAGTGTACATGTGTGGTTAAGTGGTGGACGTAGCTGATAAAGTTCCCTACCTGAATAGGCCTTCTTAACACTTGTAAACTGGCGACCAGGGTGTATGACCCTAGGCCCGGCGCGGACGGGCGCAGACGGGCTTGCCTTTGGCGCGCCGCCGGCGCGTCTGCTGCACGCGCGCGTTTGGTGTACCTCAAATACTTTCCCTGGCACCAAAGACTGGAGCGCTGACCCCAGCATGGGAGAAAGCGGAAGTGAGTCCCAACAGCCCTCCAATCAATTGGCACATGCCGTGTTGGAAGCGGGGCTTTAGGGAGGAGGTGGTGACAGAAATACAGTAGGTGAGCAGTAAAAACGGTATTTTAAAACGGTATTTAAAAGCACAAATTCCAAGAATGACTAACCTTCGTTTTCAGCAGCTAGCAGCCTCTGGTTAGATCAGTGAGTCCTGCGTCCGCCGCACGTGCGCGTTTGGTGTACCTCAAATACTTTCCCTGGCACCAAAGACTGGGTTTTCCCTGGCACCAAAAACATGGGCAACCGGCCAAGAACCAAGCCACTGACTGAGGTAGGGTGCCAACAGGCGGTAACAGGTTAACAAAGAATAAACAGCATGTGGAAAGTGCACCATGAAGAAGAAGACCGCCACGGTAAAGATAAAGGCTGGCGGAAACTAAGGGCAACACATAGCCGATTTTGACAATCACAGATTGTCCAAACCATGGAAGCTTGAGTAACAGGTAAGAAACCTGACCAATGCTCTAGATGAAAACTGGGAGTACAGAGTATGAAGGGAACAAGCGTCTGGAAGGGGAAAAGGCCCCTAACATTGGATGACAGTGGAGAACCAGCAGAATTATATAGATGGACAGAAGAAAGGAAATGCCCAAAGAAAAAGTAATGAAATACCCCCACCAAAGAAGGGGGTAAACGGAACCTCTCCCCAAGGAAGAGATAGAGGAAATAAGAGGAAGTAGTCCACCACACAGAAAAACAACACCACGACAGGCGTAAGTGGGATACAGAGCTATGATAGGAGATCATTATCTCCACCTAAGAGGAAGAAGAAAACATACAGGAAAAGAAAGGGAAACCTAGCCTCCTGTGAAATTGTGAAATAAGGATACCAATACATGGATGAAACAATCAGGGGCTCCAAGGGGAACAGAACTGAAAAAGACCAGCAGGCGTAACAGCTAGCCCAAGGGTGTGATGTCAGAAAGTATAACACCCCCCCCCTTCCCTCCCGTCGGGAGGAGCAACAACAATGGCTGTAACCCAATTTTGTAGGTTTGAACACCCAAAGGGTAAAAACAGATACAAAGAATACCAAACTGCTTAAAATTAACAGCATCAGGAGCATGATAAAGAGAACAAGCATTTACAATGCAATGGTTTCGCCTTTGGAAAAGTTAGAGCTATTGGCATTGTAAATGACAAAATTTGTATTTATGTGTTGGTTTTGGAAACAGATAAATAAATGGCATTGTCATTTACATTGCCATTAGCTTAATCTCTGCAGTCACTCTGCAGTCCCTAGCACTCCATAGCACTCCCTAGTCACTCTGCACTCCTTAGCACTTCTTATCACTCCCTAGTCACTCTGCACTCCCTAGCACTCCCTAGCCCTCCCTAGTCACTCTGCACTCCCTAGCACTCTGCACTCCCTAGCACTCTGCACTCCCTAGCACTCCCTAGTCACTCTGCACTCCCTCGCACTCCCTCGCACTCCCTTGCACTCTGCACTCCCTTGCACTCTGCACTCCCTAGCACTCCCTAGCAGTCCCTAGTCACTCTGCACTCCCTAGCACTCCCTAGTCACTCTGCACTCCCAAGCACTCCCTAGCCCTCCCTAGCAGTCACTCTGCAGTCACTCTGCAGTCCCTAGCACTCCCTAGCACTCTACAGTCACTCTGCACTCCCTAGCACTCCCTAGCACTCTGCAGTCACTCTCCACTCCCTAGCACTCCCTAGTCACTCTGCACTCCCTAGCACTCCCTAGTCGCTCTGCACTCCCTAGCACTCCCTAGTCGCTCTGCACTCCCTAGTCACTCTGCACTCCCTAGCACTCTATAGCACTCCCTAGCACTCTGCACTCCCTTGCGCCCTAGTCACTCTGCACTCCCTAGCACTCCCTAGCACTCTGCAGTCACTCTGCACTCCCTATCACTCTGCAGTCACTCTGCACTCCCTAGCACGCTGCACTCCCTAGCACTCCCTAGTCACTCTGCACTCCCTTGCACTCCCTAGTCACTCTGCACTCCCTAGTCACGCTGAACCACAACACATATCAAACTCTCCAAAGCACAACAACTATACACTAGTCCTTACATACACCCACACACACTGGACCGCTAAAACTCACACACCAGCCACACACGCCGAACCACATGCATCAAGACAAACTCACAGCGTCCATAAACTACAAACCACGCACATATGTATAGACACCAAACTACAAAATACATACTCACATGAAGCTACACAAAAGGCACACAGGGGTAAGCACACTAATACTCACACAGGCGCGCATGCCGATAAACACACATACCAAGACCCAGACAAGGTGTACAGATAAAGGCCCCCGCACCACATTTGCATTCACCCATCATGGTCTGCCTACAGTTGACAGGTTGTGTGATCTTGGCCATATGACCGCATTCCAGTGTGTGACCCCCCATTGTTGATAGCTTGGTTGTGTATGTTTTAGAATTAAATACATATAGGCCTGTCTGCAGAAGTTTACCGGAACTGTGGTACACTGATAGAAAACCTCCTTTTTGCCCACAGAGAGGCGGCGTCAAGGGCCCTTTGTCACCGGAAGTTCTCACTAAACCGGAGTCAGAAGATGCCCGCGAGGTAGCCCTTATTGTAACAACTGTATTACATAATGCACTGTGAGCCCATTGTATTGGTCACATCATTTTGCCTCCCCTCCCCATGAAAAAGCTATCCTGCTGTAATAAATTTCAAGGAGTAGGAACCGATTTTCATTGACTCTAGAGCTGGGTGGGTGAAGGGGAATTAGGTGGTATGGTTGAATAGATGTTCATCCTCCAAAGGTCGATAACATTTGAAATGTGTGCTTTTTTCAGTTTTACATACAATTACAGGATGTTTAGCGTCCCCACCGAGACTTGAACCTGGTTCCCCAACTTTGAGGTCGGCGGTCCTCTGCGGTGTAATAGTGCCCCAGGAGGAGGGTGGAGAAGGTGACTACGGCCACCCAAAAGAGGCTGCAGTGGTTCAACCTTGGAGCTCGGGTACAAAAGACTTTGATTCCTGGAGGCTACGTTTGGGGAGCCTGCCCCTCCCCTTAACAGTTACTTCACGATCTGCAGGAACGCGTGTGTGGGTTAGTTCTAGGTCCCCCTAAGAGAGCGCGGTGAGGCAATGGAGTTCTAAGTGTACTCAGCGGATCACCTGTTCCAATCTCGGTAGGTTAATGCGCCGACTGCAGAGCTCTGTTCGAGCCGGTGAGGTTAAAGGTTCCAATTCTAGTAATATTGTAGGGTGGGTTAATGCGCCGACCTTGGAGCTCTGTGTATGCCCGGGAAGCTGCAATATTGAAGCCCAACAGGGTGGCGGTAGGTGTATAGCTAAATGTACCCTCACAAGTTGGAGGCGGGCCGGGTCACCTGTAATTCCAAAAGAGCACTTCAAGCCACCCACATAGCTCCGCGGGGACCCGCTGCAGCGCCCAGCGAGCGGCCCCCGTGCCCCATTGTGAGCTGCGCATTTCAGTTTCATTTCAATCGTTGTTACTATCAGTGGGTGATAGAGGTACGCCCACCATCTTTTCAGATATACATTTTTTTCTGTGCTGACAGAAGGAGAAACTAGCAACTCTACCTGCATGGCTCACTGCTAGGCTGCGTGATGGTAGTGTGGGGGAGGGGCGAGGGGCGAGAGGCGAGAGGCGAGAAGCTCGGGGGTAACATGGCGCAGCGAGGTTTCATGGAACAGGCAGAGTGCAGGGAACACTCACCACATACCAGCAGAATAAACTAGGCACTGCATGGACAATATTCATGAACAAAAGATTAAACAAGTAAGTATTGTAGATGCATTGTTTCTAAACCGAGGCATAACTATTTACTTTAAAAAAAAATTGGCGAGGTTACTATCGGCCTCAGTGGGATTAAACAATGAGCTATCGGCATTCAAACTTATTATCTACAGGTCATGTTGCACATCAGTCTTGTTGAGGCGTGGGAAATGTTCTTGGTGACAGTTACCCTCGAGCTATATAAACTTTTGAAATGGGTATCCTTGTGGGCAGTAGCATACCATTTAATTGACTTCATACACAAATATATCGGCTTAAAGCACTATGTTTTGCGGTTATGACTGACATTCGGTGTTCTTTAAAATGCATCACTGAACGCCAAGAAATTTTTAAAGCTCCCTCCTATCCGAAATTAATCCATAAAAGAAAATGAGTGACTGTCACGTTTTAGACATACGAATGGTTGCCATACAAAAACTAAAACAAACTACTGTTTTTCATATAGACTGTGTGGAGTAAACCTCTTGGATTTTTATTTATTTTATGCGTTTTTATATAGCGCAGACTTTACCCAAAGGTGTCAGAGCGCCTCAGAATAGGAACAGAACTGATGCATGAGAAGAACATTACAAGTGAACAAATTACAAAAGCAAACGTTAAGTTAGATGAGGCAAAAATGACAATTGAAGGCAAACAAAATACAAGAGGTAGCAAACGGTGCGGTTCACTGGGTGTGCCTGGTGGGGTTAAGGGACAGACACTCTGAGGCCAAGGGAGGCTATAGGTTCTGGTTTCATTTACAATCTGAGAGGCCAGTAATGGCTGAATTCACCCACATGGTATGGGGCCATTTGTGGCACAAAACGTTTATCTCCCTGTCTTCCTCCATGTTCATTGTAAACTGTGTAGTCAGTCTCGCGGAGGGCGAGAGTGAGCGTATGCCGAGGTTGATGCCCCTATTGCAAGGCAGCTTGACTGACCCCGCCTGGGTGGTTGTATTCGGGAGTGTGATTTTCATGTCATCTACTGCGGTACTGAGTGGGCTCAATTACGATAAAGCAGTAATTGTAATTTTTGACATAATGTTGGTAATTATGGAATGTTTCCGAGATCCTGCAGCATGACTAAACATAGTCGGTCCTATTCCGAGCGTTGACTCACCCAAGACTTTCGGTCTAGTTGTTCGTATTCCTAACGTAAGTCTTAGAGATAAACGAGGGATTTGTAAGAGCGCGCCTCGTTGGTGTGTGGGTACAGCACACTGCCTTTCGCTAGTAGCGGGCAGAACGGAACCACTTTCTGTTATGAAAACAGCTCTTTAATCAGTGGATAAAAATATAGAACCTGATGATAACATCTGTAGAGTACAAGGCTAGGACTGCGGAAATGTCCGGAGTGTTCTGTGGAACTTTCATATGGCTCGTGAGACAAGAGGAAACGAAACCTGATTAGCAAGAGGGATGAGTGGACGAGACAGGAAAAGCATTGGCCGCGTGGTCGGGCCGTGCAATGAAATAATAAAAAAAACAAGACTGGGATTGAGGGCTGAGATACGGCTAGAGGTGCCCCGTGTGACAGCGGGGACGGGCACACGGACAGCAGGAGTCACGAGGGGGGGGGGGCGAACAAAGACACGGACAGCGGGAGGTGGGACGGACAGCGGGATACAACCAATGCGGGACCAGGACGATCGAACAAATGAAGAAAAACAGCCATGTTAAAAAAAAACAACAAAAAAAGTACACGCCCACAGTGGACACGTCTTCATGACGTTGCGAAAAGCCTAAAAATCGCCAGAACGCCCACGAATCTGCTCCGGCATTGACGGACAGATCTCTGTTCCAATGGCTAGCCTCCATTTATGGAGCTAGCCAATGGAACAGAGGGGCGGGACATGAGCACACATACTCTAGACATAAGATTTCGCCTGCGCGAAACGCTGCTTGCGCAGCTTTCGACAGGCGAAACCTAAAAAGGGATGACACAAGAAGACAGTACCCAGGCGCAATGTGAACTAATAGGCCAAAATGATGTCGATATCACAAGGGCATTAGAAGAAAAAAATACACCATAAGGTGAAGGTGGCATTATGAAACCTAGACCAGTAAGGCCAATAGAAACACATTTTCAACCACTTGGACATAAGGAGCAGAGAAAAGATGAAGTTGAAGTCCCTATTAAGTAGGTAGCTCACAAAATGCCTATAAGGCATACAAAATAAGGTCCCTGAAAAACAGGGAACAAGGCTGCAGTGCATCCGCACAACAGAAACAGAATACCTGCCATAGAGTAAGTACTCGGGTAGAAAAAAAATCAAGCGGCAAAAAGAAGCTATAAGAACAGGCCACAAAGTAAGATATGTACCACATGGCTGGAAACTAAACCTGTCACTGACAGCATAAAATTGAAGAAAAGCACCTGCAGCAAGCAGGTACACCACGCCAGGTGTAACTATGGAAGAGAGAGAAGAACTCTCCCCTTTGAAGTCTGATAGGAGCCTAAACAAGGGGAAACAAATTGTCCCTGAAACACCTAGTACAACAACAGAGTTAAGACTTAGTACCACCATGACTATCTCTGAACCAGCGTAAAGCTGAGTCAGAAAGCATGCAAAAAAGGGAAGCGCCACCAAAAGGCATGTCAATCAGAGGAATGCATATTTTTACATAGAGTGTGGGATTGCAGCGTGGTGACTCGCTTCAAGACGGGGGTAGTGTCCTGTTTAAGTGCTGTGGTAAATAAATAATTAATTACCGGTTCTATTTTTCAGGATACTCATATAAACAGATAGCTCAATAAATAAGAGACAGGATTCGAGGTATCTTGAGTCTACAGGCTTTAATCAGGCATAAAGGACAGGAACAGGACAGCCTGCATGGGAATAGGATGGCAGCTGCCGGGGGCAGGAATGGGATGAGCAGGATCGCTATAATGGGTACATCACATTAACAGTACATGATATATATATCAAAGCAATTGCATTACATTCAATACAGTAGGCGTAGCAGTAGGCGTGACTATTAGCAGTCGCGAAAGATAAGGCATAAAATAGGTGTAACAAGAGGCGTGTACATAGACATGTGATGTAAACGTAACAGAAGTGTCATAAATGGGGCGGAAACATGGAGGGGGCTACCTGAGCAGCTGGGACCTTTAACCTAGTGGTGCGCGCAAACGGGCAATGACGTGTTACCAGGGAGAACTGGGGGCTATGACTTCTGTGCTAGAAGAGGAGACTAAAGTCTGGAGTGTCAGAGCGACATGTACCTAAGGCATATCTGGTATCTGGTGTTTAGAGAACATGTTGATAGAATCCAAAAGTTATCAGGGCAAAGGCTACTTGACACTAAGGCTGGTGCATGCATTATTCTACATCTATTGCGTGTGCGAGGAATATTCTATGAATATTAGTACAGTATTTCTCTTACATGGAGACAGGAAGGCTAGACTATGGCTGAAACTATTGATGCGATTCAGTAGCTTAGGAATGCAGAGAAGGAGGGCTGGACTGATAACTAGAAGCATAACATACTCTTGGCAGACAGGCAGGCAGAGCCAGGCCGGGCCGGGCACTGTGCGGCAGAAAGTAAGTGAAGGGTCAGGGATGCAGGTGGGGGCTGTATCGTTCCTCGGAGAGGGTTCAGGAGACAGGAGCTGAATCTGGTGTCCGGGCCCTTTTGAGGCCTAGAAACGGGGACAATTCAATGGATTAACGTGCACACTGTAAAACATGGCAACATAGGTTTACATAGGCCTAATATTCGTTGCTTTCACGAAGACTGGAAACTGGCTTACTAGAGTTGGACACAACTATGATTGCGTCTTTAATCGATCATAGGGGGATACATGCATATCGATCATGCACATATAACATAAGATGGGGAACACGTAGGCACATATAACATGGCAAAATTTACTTTTCCACATTCCCTCCTTGTGCCCTACGTTTCCATCAGGAAACATCAATATTCATGATACCATCTATTATTTCATATAGCATCATTTGCTCGTCTCGAATTGTCTTGGAACGGGACTTAGGACTAGGACTAGGAATACAAGAGGTAGCACACATGCCGCAAATCGCAGGGCCACATTGTAAACAGAGGCAGCAACTGAATACGATCATTACTGCAATACCTAGGAATGACAATACTTTCCATCCCCAGGCAGATATGATACTCCAGAGCCAACCGGACCATGTCCAGGTGCCTGGATTCTGGTGTAACTGATGGGCAATTTTGTGAAGTCTGGTTATAGCTGAATAAACAGACGGCGCGTTATTAGGAATGAAAATGCAGCAACTAGATCCGATGACTCTACATGCTCCTCCTCTATCGGCCAGTATGACGTCAAGAACGAGACGATTTTGGAGCACGACAAATCTCATAGCAGATTGCTCTTCGGTTAAGTTACCTAGAGCAGAAGTAGTCTCATTCACTACTGCTTCAAGGGTTCTGGTTAACCTACGTATTAACTTACTATTCTGGATAGGTCCTATAAAGAAGAAGAAACCTCTATTGAAGTCTGTATACTGTTCTAAAGCAGTTTCAGTTTGATCGACAATTGGGGACTCGATCTCCCTTCTATGTCTAATGTGTACTAGATGTGTGTTTCTATGATAATCGGATGGGGCTAGGAAAACTGGTGGCAGTAGGAAGGCAATGTAACATGTTCCATCCCAATCGAGGGGCAGACGAACATATGCGGTCTGACCACAAACAAAATAAGAATGACGTGAGGCTTTGAAAATAGATTTCCCACTGTCACTATACTCGACCATAGTAGTACAATCACTATGTCCTACATGTGCGGAACCATTCTTTCTGACACATAATTCGCCTTTGACTGGTAGTACTGAAATAGCAGGTAGATCTGGAGTAGTATCGGACTGAACATTCAGAACCATAAAATTTGAGGAATAATTACCTAAATCGTATACTTCATTTTCTAGATCTAACCCTGTTCTATGGGAAAGACCTTGCTTGTCTGGGAAACATGTCCTATTCAGGAAGGACATATCAGTTGAGGATGACGTTAACGTGGACCACGCTCCACATGAACCATTATGTGAAAATGGATAAGGAAAAAGTGGCAGAACTCCCTTTGGTGTCTGAAAAGGGGGGAGTCGACCACACACCCAACAATTAGTGGCATTGCTGGTCTGGTGTGAATAGTGTAACATTCGGATGAATGTATTATTTCGCATAGCAAGACGATAGGATAACTCGTGAGGAGGCAGATCACTAAATGTGTGCTCTACTGTAGCATTAGAAAACATATGTACATGTGAAATTGGAAAACATAAATGTAAAGCATAACTTGTGCAGGTAACCATAAGACTCAAAAATAATAGGAAACATAGAATAATGATACATCTTTTAGAGTTTTGACTAACTCTCTCACTGTGGGGGTCTATCTCATACATGTCAGGAACCTGTCTAACCGTTTCACCCGAGAGGGACTTAGACAATTAAACTGGCTGACTTATTTTACTAGACCTGAGTTTCTGTTTATACTCCTGCTGTGGAGTTTTCTCTAACAGGGGAGGCTTGAGTTCAGAGTCTGTATCTGGGCAGTCCTTGAGAATAGGGCAGTCTTTAAGTCCGTGAAATTTCTTTATATGGCTCAGATGGACCCATCCTTTTCTTCCCTCTAGCTTGACTGCGGTCCTTGTTGTTAGTAAGATCATGCGGGGCTCCTTCCAGCGGGGCTCCAGCGGACTTGAACGATCAAAATTCCGGACAAATACGAGATCACCGGGAACGACTTCATGCGGTTTCACCTCGGTGTTGTCTGGAAATGCGGCGGCAACCTGTGAACGACAAGAGTGTAGGGCAGACATCAAGGAAGCTAGGTAATCTGTCAGCATATTACTGGAAACATCTGTAATACTACGGGGTCTAGGTGTACCCCACATATTTGGGGGGCGGCCGAATATGACCTCATACGGGGACAGACCTGATCTGGAATGTGCAACCATTCGCATGTAAAATAGAGCAACTGGCAAAGCTACTAGCCAGTCTACACCTTTTTCTTTACAAACTTTTGCAATGCGGATTTTCAGAGTCTGGTTATGTCTCTCTACGAGACCGGCTGCTTCAGGATGGCGTACACAATGGAACTTCCACTGGTACCCTAACAGAAGGGAAATTTGTTTCATGAGTTCAGATGAGAATGGCTGGCCGTTATCTGAATACACGACCCTAGGTAATCCATAGCGGGGAAAGAATTCACGAACCAACTGCCTGGCAGTGGTCGCAGCTGTGTAATCTGGGACTGGATATGCTTCTGTCCACCTGGACAGAGCGCATACAACTACGAGGACATACTTGAAACCTCGACATCGCTCCATCTGAATATAATCCATCTGGAGGACTTCAAAAGGGTGGTCAGGAGGTTGGAATCCACCTTGTTCCACCGGGACACTTTTACCTGGATTGAACTGACAACATATCATACAGGTACGGACTTTCTGTTTGGCTGCAGCTCGTAAGTGCTTGTTGAACCAGAGGTTCTGGATACTGTCTAGCATAGCTTTTTCTCCTAGATGTGCTGGACTATGTGCGGTATTAATAATGACTTGAACCATAGAGTCGGGGAGAAACCATGTGGCTTTTCCCTTCGTCAACCATCCCTGATCTGTCTGGACCCCTCCTTGTTCAGACCATTTCTTGATTTCCTCGGGAGTAGCATGTAACTGTATGTCTATGACATCTTGTGTAGGGTCCTTAACAGTCATACAAGTAGTCTGATCTGGAGTGTGTGTCAGTGTTGTGTTAACTGGAACGTCTGGAGTCTGAGCTGTAAGCTTGGCTGTTCGATCGGCTAGATCGTTGCCTTGGGAAATGATGTCAGTGACTTTCGTATGTGCTTTGCACTTCATGATAGCGATAGCTGTCGGTAAATGTATTGCATCTAACAGAGCTTGAATGAGGAGACCATGCTGAATCTTGGTTCCATGAGAAGTCATGAAACCTCTCTCTTGCCAGAGCACTCCAAAGTCGTGTACGACTCCGAATGCATAACGTGAATCTGTGTATATGTTAACTTTCAGGTTCTTGGCACGTATGCAGGCTTGGGTCAGAGCGACTAGCTCTGCTGCTTGAGCAGACAGGGTGTCAATACGATGTGTTTCTATAACTTCAGTTTCAGTAGTCACTGCATACGCGGCTACTATTTCTCCTGTACTTGTTCTCATACATGAACCATCCACATAAAGTGTCAGGTCAGGATCAGGTAATGCAATATCTGTCAGGTCTTGTCTTGGCTTAGTCATGGTGTTAACAACTTCCACACAGTCATGTGTGGCAGGATTTGAAGTAACTGACGGTAACAGTGTAGCAGGATTCAGAATATTGCAGCGTCTGATTTCTATGTGTGGCTGGAACAGTGTCAGTTCATAACCTGTTAAACGTGCAATTGTCAAGTGCTGAGTCTGTGTTCGGTTCAAAAGAACTTCCACGGAGTGTGGGACTTGTACTGTCAGGGAATGTCCTAACACAATGGAATCACTTTGTCTGATAGCTAGTGCTGTGGCTGCAACTGACTTGAGGCACGCAGGTAGAGCCTGGGCCACTGGATCTAATGTGCTCGAAAAATAAGCACAGGGCTTGTATTGTCCTGCTTGATCCTGTGTGAGAACAGATAATGCAGTACCTTCGCGTTCAGTAACAAAAAGTGTAAAAGGCTTACTGTAGTTCGGTGTTGCTAGAACAGGTGCTTGACATAAGGCTTTCTTTAACTCATTAAAGACAAGTGTATGTTCCTGGGTCCAAGGGAGGACAGTCGATACGGCTGCCTCCTGTGTCGTTAACTGTATCAGTGGCTTGGCTAGAAATGCATACTGAGGAATCCATTGTCTGCAGTAAGAAGTGAGGCCAATAAAAGCTCGTACCTCCTTCTGGGTCTTGGGCTGTGGAAGATTCGCTATTAACTGGATACGGTCAGGTGTCAACTGCCTACCCCTCTTGGACAGTAAGTGTCCTAAGTAGACCACTTGCTGGACACAGAATTGTAATTTGGAAGGGGACACCTTGTGCCCCATCTCGGCCAGAAAATACAGGACTTTAAGTGACGCACGTTCGCAGTCACGTTAAGAACGGGCTGTGATCAGTAGATCATCGACATACTGGAGCAGGGCAGTGTCAGTTGGCATATGAATATTGTCTAGTTGTCTCTTAAGTGCTTGACTGTAAATGCTAGGACTTTCTGTGAAACCTTGAGGAGCTCGTGTAAATTTATAGCTCCTTCCATTTAAACAAAAACCGAAAAGGTACTGGCTGTCTGGATGAATAGGAACACTGAAAAATGCGTTCTTGAGATCGATGACTGTAAAGAACGTAGCTTCAGAATCAATAGCTGTCAATAGGGATGAAATATCTGGGACTACTGGGTACTGTGGAATAATACATTTATTAAGTTCTCGAAGGTCAATCACTAATCGATATACTGGAGGTGCATTTGGATCAGTACGTTTCATGACTGGAATGATAGGAGAATTACATACATTGGAGTCAGTTTCTACAACCACTCCTTGAGCAATAAGTTCGTCAATAATTTTGGATAAGGCTGCTACAGCCTCAGGTGGCAATCTGTACTGTCTGATTCGTGGCAAAACTATACCTTGCTTCAGAGTCACACGATGGGGTGTGATCTGCATACAACCTACATCAGTTGGACCTTGCGCCCATAAATGCTGTGGTACATTCAATAATCTTGGATCAAAATCGCGTAATACATAATGACCTTTAAAGTCTCTAAGGAACAATCGCACTCCTTCTGGGGAGCAGCATATAACTGCTCCTAACTCTTTCAATGTCTTAATGCCTAACAAATTTTCTGGACATAACTTCGTAAGTAACAAATCAGTAGTTCGGGACAACGGACCAACTTCTAGAGAAACTGGTTTCGAAATTTCATTAACAATAGGCTTTCCTGAAAATCCAAGGGAAACATTTCTAGAGCCTGAGAGCGGAGCCCCTGGAACCTCGTCATGACTGATGGTAGTCCTACTTGCCCCTGTATCAATCAAAAACTTTCTGTCTTTCCCTAATACTTGACTGTGTACATAGGGACCCTCTTGATCTACAGGTATCTCGATGAGAGGCAAGCCTACCTCCCTCTCTAGGCTGTTTCATGAATACTGCTGATAATCTGGATACTCAGACTGTGCATACTGGTACATCTGCTGTGTAACGTGTTGTGTTGCAGCTATAGGCTGCGGTACTGTAACTGTCTGTTGTGCATTCTGTGGTGGCTGAGAAGTCTGTGAAACTTGTTCTTGTCTAGGCGGACGTGGTCTTTCTTTAGTCTTACCAGTAGCTATGTTGTGTTTCAGAACTGCACACTCGTTTATAAAATGACCTGGCTGTTTACAGTAATTGCATGTCCCTTTAACGGGAACTGCAGGATGACTGGCTTGATTCGGACCCCTCTTCTGACTGTCTTGGGGAACAGATTGTGCAACTAATACTTTCATTTTCGTGTCTTTCATACGTCTCCTTTCGTGTTCTTGCTCTTCCCTGATTCTGTTCTGGTGGTACTGGAGCATTTGTAACATCTGTGACGGAGTATTAGCTTGCCAGGTACTTTCGACTTTCAGTACTCGATTTTTAACTTGTGGACTTGAATTCTCTACTAGTTTGGTAACAAAAGATTCACTACTCGTTCTCAGACCACTGTTAATAATAAAACATTTCTCAAATCTAGAATAAAAATCACTGGTATCTTCGTCTTGTTTCTGTTTACAGGCTGAGATGGCATCCCAGTCTTCCTTTTTCGTGGCTAGTAATCTTGGCAAAACTTGTATCAATAACTCGGGCAATTCTTTAGCTTTATCCCCAAGACCGGTACCTGGTACTCGTGTATTATCTTCAGCTTCTAGAGCTGTCCAATCTATCTTTTTCTCTCCCACCTCCCATTCTTTTTCTTTGAGTTTTTCATATATGCCCGCAGGCAACAGGACCTTTAACATCTTAATGATATCAGGATACGTGTATTCTCCCATACGGAGCATGTCTTTTAATTCTCGATGGAACCCTGCTGGATCTTTGTCGTGACAGGGAATTAATTTCTTCATCTCTAAGAGTTCCATCTTTGTGATAGGGGTGTAAACAAATACTCGTTCTAGATCACCACCCGCTGTCCTAACTGGGTGTACTTCTCGTAACGGATTCTGTCTATCTATGTAGAATGATTTACTTTCTGGGGGTGAGACGTGAACAAAATGCGGATTCAGAAACGTTCGGTATTTGTGGCGCTGTTCTAGAATGATACTAATCAAATCGGTACCTAGACCTCTCCATCTATACTGGAGTACCTCGTTCAAAACATCATGTAACGGACCTGGATCAGAATGCTGTCCCTCATACAGTGTAATGAGGTGCTGGATCATATACATACCCACCAGTCGCTGCTCGGCTGGGGGCAATTTCAGAAACATTTGTGCCACTATTTCGTCTGGAAAAGTGGTAGAATCAGTAGTCCATCGGACTGCTGATCGGGCTAGTTCTTGTTCATGCATTGTACTAAGCTCACTATAGCCTATTCGTGATTTCAGGATTTTATCTGTAGCCTGGAATACTTGTTCTAAAGAACCTTGTTCTGCTGCTGGAGAGGGAAAAACTTTCTTGTGATCTAGGCGTGAATGTCGGTCGGAAAGTCTAGTTTTACCTACATACGCTATTCTGGAGGGATTCTCGTCGTCTACCTCTTCCGTAGAAGAGTCATTCTCTTTCTCGGTTGCTCTACTTACTCTTTCTTTCTCGTGTATACTTACAATTTCTTTTCTTATTTTCTTGTACATACTCTCTATACTGTTCTGTGTCTTGTGTTTTCCCTCAGCTATGTGGTCACTCCACCTGGTCAGGACCTTCATTTCTTCCGGATCTTTATCTGGATAGTCTTGTTCCCTTATTAAACAATTAATTAGGAATTTTAAAAGCATGAGCTGAATCTCGACTTTTCTTTGGACCATGGCGTCGCCAATACTTTCTGGATCTACTCCTGTACGGATAAAACGATATATTCTGTCTAGATAACCTTTCATATCGGGCAGGGTGTCCAAATATTCGGTCACCCGTCTTACACGCAATGAATATATGACCATGTGGCCATCGCCTGGAACTGGATCATAACGGCATTCGGTAAGAGCTCGCTTGATATCTGCAAATGTCTGAATTTTTGGCGTACGCTGTAACGCTCGTTCATGTAACTCAAGTATCGTCATACGTCTGTGTTGAGGCGGGGTTCCAGGAGGACTTCCCCCCGTGGCCCCTAGACTAGAATCGTTGACGGGTATTGTACGTGCTGGCAGAGTGACTGATGTAGCGGGTACATGTACTGTAGGCTGGACCGGGGGTACCGTGACAGGTACTGCAACGGATGCCCCGGTGGCTGGAGGAACAGGAATTACATTATTTACAGGAGCTGGCGGAACAGGATTTGCATATTCTGGGACTGTGTCGTCCAAATAGGACGAGAGAAAAATATCAGCTGCGGTCGGTTTATGACGTAGCTTAATCGTAAATAATGGTGGCGGTAAATTACATGGTGCTTCCGGGGTTGCTTTTGGCAAGCCCTCGGCAAGAAGAGGATACATACCCTTAATAAGGGCATTTCTCTGTCTGTCTGACTGTTCTACTTTAACTCGTTCACCTACTTCGATTAATTCCCTTTCTTGGGCTTTTTCTGAGGATTCCCTACTTAATTCTGTTTTTCTGATTTCTTTTTCTGTTCTTCTATGAGATTCTTTGCGCCATAACTCGATGGCATCTTTCTGGGACTGTCTGGCTTTCTTTTTCCATAATGCTTCTTCTACTCGCATGATGCACTCGGCATCCCATGTGCCTGATACAGGCCATCTATATTTTTCTTCGAGATGTCTGGTATAATCAGACCATAAGACTAGATATATTATGGCACTTAAGCCATGCTTGTGATACATAAAATGTCCTGGACTGTCCCTAGGAGGGACAGGGACTGCTTCCTCGAGCAGCCCTTTTCTGGTTTTTAACTGACGTAATTTGGAGAATAGAGGCATTCTGTACTTGAATCTGAACGCAATACAATACACGATAAACACAGTGATGACTAGAAAAACAAATCACTCATACCACGACATTGAAAACACATTGAAATAACATTTAAAATAACAGTTCGGACAGAATATTACCTGGAATACTGAGAACAGAAACACATGAATTTCTCGAGAACGGAACTTACTAGAATTACTAGATGCACTGCTGAAACAGTACGAAACATACCGGTCCCATAAAGAGACACGTCAGGACCCGCATCCACCTAGATGGACACTTCGTGTTGGATCTGTGTACCCAAACCCACGGACCAGAGACAAATTAATTGACCCTGTCTAGATACTACCCCAGCAACGGTACTCACCGGGCAGCAAGAACGGAAGGCCTCGGACTGGACTGGACTGCTACCACGACGGACTACGAACTTCGGACTTCAGTTACAGGTGGGCCTCCGGATACCTCGGACCTTGTACTCTCGGCTTGGGCTCTGGTCGGGACTCGCCGCGTTCCACACCGCCTCGTCTGGATGCTGGACCGCAACCTCCGTCTCCTCCGTGGGCCTGAGGGATACTTGAAGCAGAAATATCTGCACGTGCACGGTATGGTTCCGTCACGGCTGCAGAGGGTCAGGGGGCCTGCGTGGCTTCGCCGGCGCGTGGGGAAAGGGCAAGTCCCTGTTCGGGCGCCATTATGTGGTAAATAAATAATTAATTACCGGTTCTATTTTTCAGGATACTCATATAAACAGATAGCTCAATAAATAAGAGACAGGATTCGAGGTATCTTGAGTCTACAGGCTTTAATCAGGCATAAAGGACAGGAACAGGACAGCCTGCATGGGAATAGGATGGCAGCTGCCGGGGGCAGGAATGGGATGAGCAGGATCGCTATAATGGGTACATCACATTAACAGTACATGATATATATATCAAAGCAATTGCATTACATTCAATACAGTAGGCGTAGCAGTAGGCGTGACTATTAGCAGTCGCGAAAGATAAGGCATAAAATAGGTGTAACAAGAGGCGTGTACATAGACATGTGATGTAAACGTAACAGAAGTGTCATAAATGGGGCGGAAACATGGAGGGGGCTACCTGAGCAGCTGGGACCTTTAACCTAGTGGTGCGCGCAAACGGGCAATGACGTGTTACCAGGGAGAACTGGGGGCTAT
This sequence comes from Lissotriton helveticus, assembly GCF_964261635.1. Lineage (NCBI taxonomy): Eukaryota > Metazoa > Chordata > Amphibia > Caudata > Salamandridae > Lissotriton > Lissotriton helveticus. The sequence goes on along the minus strand of NC_136069.1, from coordinate 732,692,975 downwards.
GACTTCTGTGCTAGAAGAGGAGACTAAAGTCTGGAGTGTCAGAGCGACATGTACCTAAGGCATATCTGGTATCTGGTGTTTAGAGAACATGTTGATAGAAACCAAAAGTTATCAGGGCAAAGGCTACTTGACACTAAGGCTGGTGCATGCATTATTCTACATGTATTGCATGTGCGAGGAATATTCTATGAATATTAGTACAGTATTTCTCTTACATGGAGACAGGAAGGCTAGACTATGGCTGAAACTATTGATGCGATTCAGTAGCTTAGGAATGCAGAGAAGGAGGGCTGGACTGATAACTAGAAGCATAACATACTCTTGGCAGACAGGCAGGCAGAGCCAGGCCGGGCCGGGCACTGTGCGGCAGAAAGTAAGTGAAGGGTCAGGGATGCAGGTGGGGGCTGTATCGTTCCTCGGAGAGGGTTCAGGAGACAGGAGCTGAATCTGGTGTCCGGGCCCTTTTGAGGCCTAGAATTGGGGACAATTCAATGGATTAACGTGCACACTGTAAAACATGGCAACATAGGTTTACATAGGCCTAATATTCGTTGCTTTCACGAAGACTGGAAACTGGCTTACTAGAGTTGGACACAACTATGATTGCGTCTTTAATCGATCATAGGGGGATACATGCATATCGATCATGCACATATAACATAAGATGGGGAACACGTAGGCACATATAACATGGCAAAATTTACTTTTCCACAGTGCAGTTATTAGCCTGGGAATCCCTCTTGTCCCAAAACTGCTTATCCCACATAGTACAGACAGAATTGAGAGGAATCGCTATAAATGCCACATACTATTTCTCAGGCTTACACTGCCGAAGAGGGATATAGCCAGGCAGTGTAGGGCCAGTGAGTCGCCGTATCTTGGGGCATGGTAGCAAAGGATGGACTTCTGTATGGGGTTGGAGGTGTAGGTGTTCCAAGCAAGGGGGTGTTTCGAAAAACATCAGAAGATTTGGCAGAGGGGGCCGATTATAGCGGCTTGTTGCTAGGGCGGGTATGTTCAACTGAATCCTACTTGGACACTGAGGTTAGACAATATGGCTAGGACACGATAGATACTGTGGAAGGGTCTGGACACGCAATTTTATAAAACATTTGATGCTGTGTTGGGGAGGTGGCTATGAGCTTTCATGCATATTTTTTGTGTTTTTTATGGTTCTGGGGTTTCATCCTACAGTCTCCTGTATGTATGCCGCCCACGAGGGTCTTTATTTTGTTTCAAAAACCCAATAAAAATTGTTGTGGGAAAAAAAGGCATGTGAATCAAAGTAGTTTGCACATCCTTCGAAAGCCTGGAGGTACACAACCATGCACGCCACGTAGAGCTATGGAAGAGGCCATAGCCCGATCAACAGAATCAGTGGTATCCATACCACAGTGGATGCTAGGTTTGGCAGCTTGTTGCCCATCTTGTACCAATGGAACAAGGGCATTCCGGCTTTCCTCCAGAAGGGAGGGCAAGAGGCGCTCCACTGAGTCCCACAAAGCACGGGAGAAGTGGGCGAGGACACAAAAAGTGTTCAGAGATCTCAGGGCAGAGCTAGAAGAAGAGAAAATATGCCTACCACAAGAGTCCAGTTTCCTGACCTCTCTTTCTGAAGGGAGAGGAGAGATAAAATCAATATTTTCGGCGGCTAAAGCAGCCTGTACCACAAAGCTTTGATTAGACGCATGTACAAGGAGACAGGACAAGCCCTCTGGGGCCAGGTGAAGCCTGTGAGAAATAAATCGATCCACAGGGAGCCCCGTTTCAGGTTTAGCCCAAGCAACCAAAAGGATATCAAAAAGACATTCACTACAAGGAAGTATAGGCTCTACATTAGATTGGTCAGGATGTAGAATGCCAAGTAAAGGGTCTGTTGACAATTCAACAATGATAGACGAAGAGGTTTCCGCTCTCCTACGAAAGGGAGCAATTTGCCTCACAGAGGTTCATACCGGGGGTTTCCACAGGAATCTCTTTTTGGTCGACAAGGCTGATGGGGGTTGGAGGACGGTTATCAACCTCAAGGATTTCAGCGAGTGGTTCATGTACCGCCACTTCAAGATGGAGGGTATCCATCTCCTCAGGGACGTGCTGCTTCCATTCGATTGGATGGTTCGCCTGGACTGAAGGATGCATACCAGACGGTTACGATATTCCCTCCCCACCGTTGTTTCCTCCAATTTCGGTGGCGCAAGCATGCTTACGAGTTCCTAATGCTGCCCTACGGCCTCTCGTCCGCCCTGTGGTGTTTCACCAAGGTCCTCAAGCCAAAGGTAAAGTTTTTGAAAACGCAAGGAGTCCGGCTAATTGTTTACCTGGACGACATGCTTATACTGGCGCAATGCCTCTCGAGACTGGGGGTTTAACTTCAGATGGCCGTGGAGGTCTACAGGGTTTGGGCTTTGTGATCAACAAGTAAAAGTCGCTCAAGGTCGCGAAGCAGAGGGTGGTCTTTCTGGGGTTCGTCATAGACTCCACCTCCTCGTCTCTGCGTCTTCCCTTGCGGAAAATCTCGAAGATCCGACACGAGATTCGCCAGACAGCGGACCTCTTTGAGGCAGCTTGTGCGCCTAATGGATCTATTCTCAGCCTGGATTCAGTCGATCTTTCCCGGCCCATTGCACAACCGAGCTCTGCAGCCTCTGAAGGCGCATCATCTAAGGAAGGTTCTTATGTACTCCAAGGTGGTCCCCCTGACGGACGAGGGTAGAGAGGAGTTGAAGTGGTGGCTAGCGCATATGGAGGCCTGGAACGGAAGGGCGATCTTCAGTTCCATTCCCGACTTGGTGATAATAATACTAATAATAATCCACATTTGTAAAGCGCACAATCACCCGTAAGGGTCTCTAGGCGCTGGGGGCCGTCGGGAAGATTAAGCGAGCTATTGCCCAGAGTCACATGGTGCTGGGCTAACCTGCCGCCGGAGCCGGGGATCGAACCCTGATCCCCAGATTCCAGCGTCAGTCGCCCTGGCCGCGGCGCCACACCTCTAGAGTCGGACGCCAGCAGGTAGGGCAGGGGCGCTCGGTGTGGGGATTTCTAAACCAGTGGAAATTGGTCTCCTCAAGAACAACATCTGCATATAAACTGCCTGGAGATTTTAGCAGGGTCGTTTGCGGTCCGCTGCAGGGCCAAGGATGGGGTTCAGTCCTCATTCTCCTAAAGATGGACAATGTCTCAGCAGTGAGGTATATCAATCATCTGGGAGGCACCAGGTCTCGAGCCTTGGCGAACATGGCCAAGGAGTTTTGAAATTTCTGTCTGGACAACCAGGTCTCTGTGACAGCGGAGTACTTTTCTGGCCGGGACAACCAAGTAGCAGATTGGCATTCCCGCCATCTGCAGGACACCAGTGTCTGGAAGCTAGATCCAAAGGTTTCTCGCCTGCTGGCCAATTCATGGGGCTCCTTCTCCATTGCACATACATTCCATTGCAAATCAGGAGGAGAAGAGGAAAGCCCCTTTCATGTCCTCTCCACTATCTGAATCCAAATTGGTTACTAAGGGGGTACTTTGCAAATCAGAAATACATTTCCAGTTCGTACTCTTTGTGGATTTCAAATCTGGATGTTGTGGGTGCAGAGCTTGCTTGCGCTTTTGCAAATCGCAGGCTTTGTGACCACAAAGACTTTGGTAGATAAGGCCCTTTAACAGTGTTCAAAGTTCTATTTTATTCCAATCAGGTAAAGTCAATGTTAAACACCGTTTTAAAATTCAAATAATACAGTCACAATGTAGCCCTCATCTGGAGCATGGCATATCTTTGATCCAAAGCTATCTGGATTTTTTTGCTTCAGCCACGTAACCAGCTTCAGTTCCTGCTCACTAGTGCTGTACCACACTGTGCTCCATGTGTCTGGCAAAGGTCACATACTATGCTGTGCCAGCTGATAAAAACAAGCAACCTCACACCTTTTTCTTTAAAGGAGAAAGATAAACAAAACTTGTTATGTTTTACAATACCTTAAGATGACTTTTTGTCTAGCATTAAGTTAATGGTATTCATTGTGAACTTGTCATATTTGTATCTTTACAGTCCGCTTGCAATTTGACTATTTTGGAGCCTGGCTTTGCAGATGACACCATACCTCTAACCCCATCTTTGTCCACTGTTAAGGAGCACAGGGAGCTGGCTAATTAACAAAGTGACTTCAAACAAGAGGACTCCTTGAGGTCTTGTTTAAAACAGAAAATAAATAAAATCACACAGATATATGTACATGTATATATATATATATATATATTGTCAAACAAATGCCCTCGAGCTCTTAGGACGCAAACACAGCTTGCCTGCTCTCGGCATTAAACATCAGCTTGCCTTCACCGTCCGGTAATTTAGTTGTGGCCTGACCATCTTTACATCATGAGAGGCTGTGGAGGGAAACGAGTTCCATTCCGTGTTTACAGCACAGCTTGCCTTAATGAAGAATGTCTTGTCCTCACTGCGCTGGATCCTACAAAGGAAATTAATTCCTTTGAACTCATGGCACATTGAAACCTACGAAGGTAATTAATAATGAATGCTCACTGGATGAAAAACTACATATCCCAGCATGCCGTCACAATGAACATGTGCACTATGCCAAGCCCACTGGGGGCTGCTAACCAATAAAAAGGCATGCTGAATAACGAGCTTGATTCCTTGTGCGATGTGAATGGGCCTCTGAGGGAGTGGCGCTCTAGCCACGAAACGCGTCAGGCCACAACTAAATTACCGGACGGTGAAGGCAAGCTGATGTTTAATGCCGAGGTCAGGCAAGCTGTGTGTGCGTCCTGAGAGCTCGAGGGCATTTGTTTGACAAAAAAATATATATATACATATATATATATTTTTTTTTTATAAACATATTTTATTAAATTTTGTTTGTCAACATCACGCAACAGGTGCATCAAAATACACAATCATTGACCAGAAGGGAAGTTGTCATGCCTAGACAATACAATAGTTACTTAATTTAACAAAACAACTGAAATCAAACAAAACCTCCACATGTATAGTTTTTTGGGTTAAACATTGCATCTCAGGTCAATATTTATAGCCCCTCTAGATATTTTACAGCCTATGTTTTATACATACAGAGTGTACTCCTTCACTGAATAATTTGTTCTTGAAAAGAGACCTCCTGGGGACCTCTTCTTTTAGGTTAGCTTGTTCCAGACCCATCCCTGTGTGCATATTGGGTGCTCCCTCTCTGTTGTCCGGATCAACAAAGGGGACACACGCGTGTAGTTAATGTCATCATCAGCAACAACAGATACACCCCCACAGCAGACACCGAAAGGCTAAAAATGGAGAAGAAAACTTGAAAAAGCACATTTTACACGAAGATCAAAATGAAAATAAACCGGAGCGAAACAAGTCATGACAAACACATTTCTATCGGTCTCCTATTATTCTGCCCATACCCGATTAAAGTAACATTTAAAAAAGTCAATTATTCGTCAATTTCAGTACATCGAACATAAATTGCTATAATCTATTTGTTCGAAATATACTCTTTGGTACCTGAAAACAACAGCATGTTAAGAGTGCGCTTTATGGCAAACATTTTGAAATCTGAACAGCTGCAGCTGGGCACGCTAGGTGGTGGCGTATTCTGCTCAATGGAAGACTACTAGATGTAACTTGACCAAACATCTAAAGTTTTCCCTGGACTGATTTTGGCCTTTTTTTCTTTATTTGTTCAATAGAAATGAGCATAACTATGTGAATCCCCTTGTGAACTTTCTCTCGGTGCTACAAGTGGAACTGAAAACAACCTCTCTATAGTGAGTTGTCCTGAGGGCATATTTACATTGTCAAGCTATTGATTTGTAAGTACAAATCAAAAAGTCAAATACTGAAAAGGGCTAGTTGTGCAAAACAAAATAGTAATTCCACAGATGGCTCATAACACAGAGCTAAGAGAGCCTGAACTACCCCCTTCACGTTCACAGACCGTTCAATGAAGGTTTGAGAAAAGGCTCAAACCAACATTTATGAGTAACAATATTAGACCTCCAAAAACCCAGATGTAGTGTTTTAATTAGTACAGACGGCAAAGGGGGAACCACGCATTGCAAAAAAAGTGTCATCTATGGCACTTGTCCTCCGCTTTCTTGGTCCTAGGGAACAGGTCTCAAATTGTCTTCCATGTCTTGTCGAAAAGGTCACTATCAGAAGTTTCATGGAACTGCATGCTGTTGTTTCCGAATTAATCTGATGTTTAGGCATGTAAATGCCTTATCGGAAACATACATGTTGGATTGTTATTTTTCACAGTGCTTAATTTGTGCCGGTATTTGCAGGAGATAGGGACTGGCACTCTTTTTTTTTTTAGACTGGGACTTATTTTTCACTATCAGACTTTGACCCCAAACAAGAGACACAACTAGAAGTCGAACAAGCATTTACAATGCAACGGTCTCGCCTTAGCAAAAGTTAGAGCTATTGGCATTGTAAATGACAATTCTTTTATTTATGTGTTGGTTTTGAAAACTGATAAATAAATGGCAATATTATTATTAAATGGCAAGTCTTATAGCACTTTCATAGAGCACTTGGTACATGACAAATGGTCATATACATCGTCTACAACCTACGTGCCTCATGTTACAAGGTAATTTGCATATCAGTTGCTGACTTCTGCGTGGTGAAAATACTTTGGGCCTGTTAGTCAATTTAAAGTATTCCGTTGGTAAATCTATGCCGCAGCCTCGGCTCAAAGTCATGTGCAAGAGTGTTGTGGAAGACTCCTGGCATGAGCGCGATCAAGAATTGCCTAGCATCACAAGCTGTAATTTACCCAACACAGCACTGTCATGCAAGCAGTAAGTACCACGGAGGGAGGCGGAAGAATACCCCACAGAGCCAACAGCATGAGGTGAAAGACTGGTACGCCTCCTTTAAGTTGATTTTGAAAGAATTTTTAAAGATACGTCCAGCAGAGAACTGCGCTGTGGAGCCAGGCCTCAGGATGTTATTAACGTCGAACCGTGTCACGCTTGCTAAGTTAGTTAACAAAGAGAGCAAAAACTTCCCGTGAAAGCTCTTCCGCGCATGAGCACATCTGGATGCATGCGCAAACAGCAACAGAAGCAGTGCACAAGCTTAAGTGTGCGAATTGCATAGGATTGTTGGCTAACCGTTCAGCCCGTGGGCGCATATATTTAAAGACGTTACTGGCGACGTGAGTCAGGCAGCGCTATCACTGACCTTCAAACCTTTCTACTTCTGCGCTTATTTTATTACGCTGCAAGACCCAACACTGATAGATCGGCCCGATTAAGCATCATAAACACGGAATACGAAAAGGCTGCTCCCGCAGGGACACACAGCGAATTGGCAGTTGCAGAAACAGTTTGTCAATACAGATGGATGGAAACAGTTCACGTATTGTTCTGTTGAGAGATATGCGGGGACAGGAACAAAGGGCCGTTTAGGCGGGAGTGGCAGGAGAACAAAACCCACAAAAAAGTGGGAAGCTTTCAAGGTAAAAGTCCCTCACATAAACAGATCAGGTCTCATTTGCATCTGCAAAGGTGAAAAGGGCTAGTCAGCATCAAAACCAAGCCTGAAAACTCCTTTGCGCACGTTAGCATCTGTAAACATGCAAATAAATGCTCTCATTAACTTAAAGTCATTTCAAGTATGCCTGTAACTCGCCACTTAGGAACTAGTTTCGTGCTTTCTACAAACCTTTCACCGTCACACATGACGAGAACGGATTCTAGAGCAGCCGCTGACCTGCTTTAGAACAAAGGGCGTGGAGAGAGGAAGATAGCTCTGACGTCACAGAAACTATTTTTATACGTTGATTACTTCGAACTGTATGTACTTTATTTACTACAAGACACTGGGATTATCCATGTCCAAAGAGACTCGAGGTGGGAGGGCAAATGCATTTATAAAGCCAACTTAACTTACCAGTGCCCCCCAACCACACGCGCCTCTCGGATTCCACACGCGCCTCTTGCCTGTTTATCAGTGCTGCGCGCCTCTCTGCAGACTCCCCCTGCATTCCAGAGAGGCGTGCGACGCGATCCGGTCTGCATTTGCATGCCGTGGAGACAAGACCTGGCCGCGCGCACAACGTTATCCTATGGAGAAACGCTGCGCGCGGCCAGGTCTTGTCTCACTTCGTCGGTCTCAAACTGCTGAGACGATGACTATAGTTCTCGCTTACGAGAACGCGCTTTCAGCGCGTTCGTCGTAGGCGAGACCTAAAAAAGGTCTGTCGGACCCATACACGAGGAGGCGTTTCAAGGCGGCACGATATTTTAACGAAGATAAAAAGACACATCGGTAACTACGACAAGAAGACATAGACATACCAAGTTGATATTCAGAACACTTGTAAAAAAAGATTGTATACAACAAGAGATACATTTTTATCGTTCTCAGTGATTCTACCTACTTCTAGACGCCCCTTATATCCATGGTGATCTGGCAATAGGAACAGCTAGACGTTACTTACAGAGCCGTTTCTCTATAGTGGATGGCATACAATTCGTCTCTAAACCCAACCAGAACAGCACAGTGGGATTACCTTGTTGTATCCCCATAGATGTCGATACAGAAAGCTTTATGTCTTGTGGAGTGAACGTTTGTTCTGTCAAAAGGTCCTGAGGAAGGTGGTCACAAACCCACCGAAACGCGTCGACCTTGCGTATTAGATCACATAACCACACGTGATCCCTCCAACACAGATTGTAGTATGAATGTAGTGTGTATGACAATGAGTGCATGAATGTATTAGAAATGAATATCTAGGTTTCTTTTGCTTGTACGATGTCTAGTGATGAATTGCTTTATAAATTTTAAATGTTGTATTGTTAGAACTGTTTTTCTATGAAATGAACAAAGAATTTAAAGAAATGATAAAAAATGAATAAATAAAAAAAAGTTCAAAAATAGTCACTTTTGGAGTCACCTTGTGTATATGAAATAAGTAGATATAAAAGTGTTTTTGTGAATACTTCAAGAGGTCGTGAGGGAATTTGTGTATTTTGAGACCTAAAAAAGGAGCAGAAGAAAGGGAAACAGTTACAAAGGGAGAAAGCATGGAAGAAAAAGAACCTTGCCGGAGTGAGATAGCGAGACAGTGTACCGTGGTGGAGAAAAGTTGCATGAGGTGGACTCAAGACTAGACAGCCTTGGTATTCGATAATACTAGCATTCAGCATATCCAACATCTAAGAGTGCTGGCTTCTAACAAAAACTTCAGGTCTCTTGATTTTTTTTAGATTTTTTTTTTTACTTTTTACAAATTAAATATTGGTCGGTCACTCATGTGGCAGCAGGGCGACTCTTTCCAGATTTGAGCTCTCGGTTAGGTTAAAAACATCTACCGGCTGATCAGCGAACCACTGCTCCTCAGATGTAAGGTATCTTTAGGCCCTCTGAATACGCCTGTTCTCTGCCTCCCAACCTGAGTAGAGTTGACAGAGTGCTGCCGCAATTGGTTCTGACTTCACCCTCTCTGGCTTCAGAGCATTCAATCCCACACTACCTCAGGAACAGAACATGGTACCTGCAAAATGCTGCGCCTCATTCTAACTGCGGGAAAGTGGCAGTCACTCGTTGTCAATCCTTGGCGACGTATGCATCTATCACTGGGTGCTGCCAGCACACCTTCAGTTCACCACTCTTAAAGTTGCACCTGGAATGCCTAATAACCACGCTTGAATAAATAAAGAGGTAAGCTACACATGCTTCCTGGAGATGTAACACCAGTGGCCATCATGAACCTAACCTGGCTTCAAACTCCACCTAACCTCTTCCAAACTAAGTCCTACTAAAGGTGAAATTTCAGTCAGCAGAACAGATCCATGTTTACAGAGCTAATATGTATTCCACCCCTCCAAACTTAAGTTGCAAAAAGCACAGCTGGAAGGTGAGCATTGGAGGATCTACATTCAACCTACCTACTATACCAAAGATTGTAGGAATGTTGCGTTAAACTTGAGATTTGTCCTGTGACGGAACTGGAGGGATTTTACGTTACGACAGTGCTACTCATTTTATGTATATATGTCTAAGTGTAAAGTACTGGAGTTCTACTAATGTTTCTAAGAGTTGCTAAGATACGAAATGCAGAATGGTAATGCTTGCTAATTCCCTTGCAGTGACAGAAGAGTCAAACAGAAACAATAACTCACCTTCCACAGATTGCACAGTGATGAGGCTGGAGGTACTTATTCTCCTCAGAGAAAAGCGTTAGCGAACATATATTTAAGATACTACTCCCCCATACTTTTAGTTTCAGGAATCGTCAGGTCAGCAGTCGAAACTCAGTCATTCAGCATCTCTTCTCAACAACAGGTCCATTTTCCTATTTCTATCCCTCCACTAGCAAAGTATATTCACCTTAAGTGATGTCTAATGGAGTGATGACGAGTTACTAGTGATCACTTCCTGTTTAGCAACCAAAATGGGCATATACCCAGCTTTGAAGAAGCGTATGGAAGGGAATGCTACTTTCACCCCTACCTTTCAAACATCTCTACAAAAGTATCTTCCCCAGCAGCCACAGTTGCAACATGTGCACCAGAGAAGTGAAAAGTTTCCTTTCCCTGTCTTGTTACTTTCAGCTATGACAAAAAACATGGAGTTTATAAATGGAAAACATGGTGATCGAGCACACATTTGCTAGCATTACCATTCAACACATTAGGCTTAGAGTCTAGAAAGCAGCCTATCACACACAGGTTCTAATATTAAATGCAGTCATGTTTACACACAGTCAGGCCTATCTTGGATGTAACATGCATTATTATCATACGAAAGCTCTGCCCCACACAAAAATATCATATGGCGGCTGAGTCTCCAATATGGGAATCGTGCATCAATTTAAAACTTGAACATACTAAATAATGTCGAGACTTGGAATAGCGAGCGCGTGGTACTTCAACCATGGCGGCCAAAAATTTGAAAATTACTGCATCACATGAGATGTGCCCCAGTCCTGACAAGCCAGATAGTCCAGTTATCTCCATAAGCCCGCCCAGCGAAAGCACCCTAGCATGTCCAGAATATGCAATGCAAAGTCTTGGTGCTCACCCATTAATGAATATAAAACTGACGAGACTGGAGTACTATGTTGGTTTCTGGGCATCATTACGGACCTGGTGATTGGTCCAAACAGATTTTCAATTTATTGCTTTGTTCCGCAATGACTGAGACCTTTATGTACTTGCCTGCCTTGCTGATGCATGTATGGTGTAAAAACATGTTTCCAGGACAATTTTACTGGCTGTAAATATGTATCATGGGCATCCGACACAAATGTGAAGGGAGATGCCCCAACAATGTTTGCACAAGATAGGTGCATTTACTGGAAAGTACACTGGAGAGTGTTCAAAAGTGAGTGCAATCACCCCAGTAGTCAAAGTGTTAACCCTGGTATAAGGGTTGTTCCTACAGTTTCAACATTGCTTTTGGTCACTATTTATCTAAACCAGGAACACAGCATTTCTACAGGGTTCCCAGCCTAGGTGATCGCCAATAAGGCAGGCCATTTGAACAGAGTACACTCCTGGGGTGGGGACATATTCTGTGAAATGCTTGGTAATCGCTGTTATATTTATATTAATTATATATTATAAATTAAATGTTAATTTATATCATGTGGAGGTGTTTGTGCACCCCCAAGTAATGCTCAACTTTTAGGTATTTGGAATAAGCTGGTGTTTCTGTTTCATTCCAGGCACACAGGGTTTGACAAGTCATTTCTCTTCTTGGGGCTGCTTATTGAGAGATGTGTCTCTAAGGGACCAAAGCAACGCTCAGTTGAGGTATCGTTAAAATATTTGGACTACAGGTAAGAGGGGACATGATCCTTGTCCAAAGCGTCTTTATTTTATACTCCATTAGAGGTCAGACATTAGATGCACTGCCGTTTATTACTCCAAGATCCTTTGGAAAACGCATAGCAATGGAATATGGAAAAATAATTTTAGCAGCATGTCTCACTAATGTAGAAGTGGAACAGAGAGCAGGTAAGCAAATGGATTATGAGTTTGCTCATGATTCTATGTCAGGAGCGGAGGCTTCTGATTAGGCTGTCACTTTCTCCTTTATTTTCTCCAGCAGCCATTAAAAGGTATCAACAAAACTCAACAAAACTACATTTCCCATGAGCATCAGGGAAAATGGAAATAGAAAATGTCTCTGCAACTGTCCAATCCCAGTCCAGGGCTTCCCAATATCCTTCCCTGCTGGCACTCTATCCTCCTCTTTCTTCGCTACTCCAGCAGCATACAGATGAGTGTTTTTCCTTTTCTGACTAACTGTTTTACTGTTTGCTGATTTATATGCTGAAGCGCTTAATATCGCGCTGGTTTAACGCACGGCGGTTTCTTCCCGGGGGGGGGGGGGGGGTGTCATAGCGACTTTGTGCGTGTGTGGAAAAGTAAATTTTGCCATGTTATATGTGCCTACGTGTTCCCCATCCTATGTTATATGTGCATGATCGATATGCATATGTATCCCCTATGATCGATTAAAGACGCAATTACAGTTGTGCCCAACTTTAGTATGCCAGTTTCCAGTTCTCGTGAAAGCTACGAGTATTAGGCCTATGTAAACCAATGTTGCCACATTTCACAGTGTGCACGTTAATTCAGTAAAAGTCCCCGTTTCTAGGCCTCAAAAGGGCCCGGACACCAGATTCAGCTCCTGTCTCCTGAAACCCTCTCCGAGGAGCGATACAGCCCCCACCTGTATCCCTGACCCTTCACTTACTTCCTGCCTCACAGTGCCCGGCTCGGCCTGGCTCTGCCTCCCAGTCTGCCAAGAGAATGTTATGCTTCTAGTTATCAGTCCAGCCCTCCTTCTCTGCATTCCTAAGTTACTGAATCGCATCAATAGTTTCAGTCATAGTCTAGCCTTTATGTCTCCATGTAAGAGAAATACTGTATTAATATTCATAGAATATTCCTCGCCCCGCAATACATGTAGAATAATGCATGCACCAGTCTTAGAGTCAAGTAGCCTTTACCCTGATAACTTTTGGATTCTATCAACATGTTCTCTAAACACCAGATACCAGATAGGTTTTAGGTACATGTCGCTCTGACTCCGCAGACTTTAGTCTCCTTTTCTAGTGCAGAAGTCATAGCCCCCAGTTCTCCCTGGTAACACGTCATTGCCCGTTTGCGCGCACCACTAGGTTAGAGGTCCCAGCTCCTCAGATAGCCCCCTCCATGTTTCCGCCCCGTTCATGACATATTCTGTTACGTTTACATCACATGTCTATGTATACGCCCTGTACACGCCTCTTGTTACACCCACTTACTGCCTTATCTTTCGCGACTGTTACAAACAACACCTACTGCTATGCCTACTGTATTGAATGTAATGTATTTTGTTTAACTATATATACTGTGCACTGTTATTAAAAAGTTGTCCATTATTCCCATTCCTGCCCCCGGCAGCTGCCATCCTATTCCCGTGCAGGTTGTCCTGTTCCTGTCCTTTATGCTTTATTAAAACCTGCAAACTCCAGCTACCTCGAATCTTGACTCTTATTTATTGAGCTACCCGTTTATTGATTATTCTGAAAAATAGAACCGGTATTTAATTATTTATTTACCACATAATGGCGCCCGAATAGGGACTTGCCCTTTCCCCACGCGCCGGAGAAGCCACGCAGGCCCCCTGATCCTCTGCAGCCGTGACGGAACCATACCGTGCACGTGCAGATATTTCTGCTTCAAGTATCCCTCAGGCCCACGGAGGAGACGGAGGTTGCGGTGCAGCATCCAGACGAGGCGGTGGAGGAACGCGGCGAGTCCCGACCAGATCCCAAGCCGAGAGTCCAAGGTCCGAGGTATCCGGAGGCCCACCTGTAACTGAAGTCCGAAGTTCGTCCGTCCGTCGTCGTAGCAGTCCAGTCCAGTCCGAGGCCTTCCGTTCTTGCTGCCCGGTGAGTACCGTTGCTGGGGTAGTATCTAGACAGGGTCAATTAATTTGTCTCTGGTCCGTGGGTTTGGGTACGCAAATCCAACACGAAGTGTCCACCTAGGTGGATGCGGGTCCTGACGTGTCTCTTTATGAGACCGGTAAGTTTCGTACTGTTTCAGCAGTGCATCTAGTAATTCTAGTAAGTTCTGTTCTCGAGAAATTCATGTGTTTCTGTTCTTAATATTCTGTCCGAACTGTTATTTTAATGTCATTCATGTATTTTCAATGTCGTGGTATGAATGATTTGTTTTTTCAGTCATTATTGTGTTTATCGTGTATTGTATTGTGTCTAGATTCCAGTCTAAATCATGCCTCTGTTCTCTAAGTTACGTCAGTTAAAAACTAGAAAAGGTCTGCTCGAGGAAGCAGTCCCTGTCCCGCCTAGGGACAGTCCAGGTCATTTTATGTATCATAAGCATGGCTTAAGTGCCATAATATATCTAGATTTATGGTCTGATTATACCAGACATCTCGAAGAGAAATATAGATGGCCTGTATCAGGCACATGGGATGCCGAGTGCACCATGCGAGTAGAAGAAGCATTATGGAAAAAGAAAGCCAGACAGTCACAGAAAGATGCCATCGAGTTATGGCGCAAAGAATCTCATAAAAGAACCGAAAAAGAAATCAGAAAAGCAGAATTAAGTCGAGAATCCTCAGAAAGAGCCCAAGAAAGGGAATTAATCGAAATAGGTGTACGAGTTAAAGCCGAACAGTCAGACAGACAGAGAACTGCCCTTATTAAGGGTATGTATCCTCTTCTTGCCGAGGGCTTGCCAAAAGCAACCCCGGAGGCATCCAGTAATTTCCCGCCATCATTAGTTCCGACTAAGCTACGTCATAAACCGACCGCAGCTGATATTTTTCTCTCGTCCTATTTGGACGACACAGTCCCCGAATATGCTAATCCTGTTCCGCCAGCTCCCGTAAATAATGTAATTCCGGTTCCTCCAGCCACCGGGGCACCCGTTGCAGCACCTGTTACGGTACCCCCGGTCCAGCCTACAGTACAAGTACCCGCTACATCAGTCACTCTCCCAGCCCGTACAGTACCCACCGACGATTCCAGTTTAGGAGCCGCGGGGGGAGGTTCTCCTCGTACCCCGCCTCAACACAGACGTATGACGCTACATGAGCTAGCGTTACAGCGTACACCCAAATTTCAGTCAGTTGCAGATATCAAGCGAGCTCTTACCGAATGCCGTTATGATCCAGTCCCAGGCGATGATGACATGGTCTTGTATTCATTGCGTGTAAGACGGGTGACCGAGTATTTGGACACCCTGCCGAATATGAAAAGTTATCTAGACAGAATATATCATTTCATCCGTACAGGAAGAGATCCAGAAAGTATTGGCGACACCATGGTCCAAAGAAAAGTCGAGATTCAGCTCATGATTTTAAAGTTTTAATTAATTGTTTAATAAGAGAACAAGATTATCCAGGAAAAGATTCAGAAGAAATGAAAGTTCTGACCAGGTGGAGTGACCATATAGCCGAGGGAAGACACAAGACACAGAACAGTATAGAGAGTATGTACAAGAAAATCCGTAAAGAAATAATAAAGTTACACGAGAAACGAGAAGCAACACAAGCAACCGAGAAAGAAAATGACTCTTCTACTGAAGAGGTAGACGACGAGAATCCCACCAGAATAGCGTATGTAGGTAGAACTAGACTTTCCGACCAACATTCACGTCTAGACTACAAGAAAACTGTTCCTTCTCTAGTACCAGAACAGTGTTCTCTAGAACAAGTATTCCAGGCTACAGATAAAATCCTGAAATCACGAATAGGTTATAGTGAACTTAGTACTATGCATGAACAAGAACTAGCCCGATCAGCAGTCCGATGGGCTACTGATTCTACCACTTTTCCAGACGAAATAGTGGCACAAATGTTTCTGAAACTGCCCCCAGCCGAGCAGCGACTGGTGGGTATGTATATGATCCAGCACCTCATTACACTGTATGAGGGTCAGCATTCTGATCCAGGTCCATTACATGATGTTCTGAACGAGTTACTACAGTATAGATGGAAAGGTCTAGGTACCGATTTAATTAGTACCATTCTAGAACAGCGCCACAAATACCGAACGTTCCTGAATCCGCATTTTGTTCATGTCTCACCCCCCGAAAGTAAACCATTCTACATAGACAGACAGCATCCGTTACGAGAAGTGCACCCAGTTAGGACAGCGGGTGGTGATCTAGAACGAGTATTTGTTTACACCCCGATTACCAAGATGGAACTCTTAGAGATGAAAAAGTTAATTCCCTGTCACGACAAAGATCCAGCAGGGTTCCACCGTGAATTAAAGGACATGCTCCGTATGGGAGAATACACGTATCCTGATATCGTTAAAATGTTAAAGGTCCTGTTGCCTGCGGGCATATATGAAAAACTCAAGGAAAAAGAATGGGAGGTGGGAGAGAAAAAGATAGATTGGACGGCTTTAGAAGCTGAAGACAAAACACGTGTACCAGGTACCGGTCTAGGAGATAAATGTAAAGAATTACCTGAGTTATTGATACAAGTTTTGCCAAGGTTACTAGCCACGAAAAAGGAAGATTGGGATGCAATCTCAGCCTGTAAACAGAAACAAGATGAAGATACTAGTGATTTTTATTCCAGATTCGAGAAATGTTTTATTATTAACAGTGGTCTGAAGACGAGTAGCGAGTCATACCCTCATCTTTTTGTTACTAAACTAGTCGAGAATTCAAGTCCACAAGTTAAAAACCGAGTATTGAAAGTCGAAAGTACCTGGCAAGCTAATACTCCGTCGCAAATGCTTCAGATGCTCCAGTACCACCAGAATAGAATCAGGGAAGAGCAAGATCATGAAAGGAGACGTATGAAAGACACGAAAATGAAAGTATTAGTTGCACAATCTGTTCCGCAAGACAGTCAGAAGAGGGGTCCGAATCAAGCCAGTCATCCTGCAGTTCCTGTTAAAGGGACCTGCAATTACTGTAAACAGCCAGGTCATTTTATAAACGAGTGTGCAGTTCTGAAACACAACATAGCTACTGGTAAAACTAAAGAGAGACCACGTCCGCCGAGACAAGAACAAGTTTTACAGACTTCCCAGTCACCACAGAATGCACCACAGACAGTTACAGTACCGCAGCCTATAGCTGCAACACAGCATGTTACACAGCAGATGTACCAGTATGCACAGTCCGAGTATCCAGAGTACCAGCAGTATTCATGAAACAGCCTAGAGAGGGAGGTTGGCTTGCCTCTCATCGAGATACCTGTAGATCAAGAGGGTCCCTATGTACACAGTCAAGTATTAGGGAAAGACAGAAAGTTTCTGATTGATACAGGGGCAAGTAGGACTACCATCAGTCATGACGAGGTTCCAGGGGCTCCGCTCTCAGGCTCAAGAAATGTTTCCCTTGGATTTTCAGGAAAGCCAATAGTTAATGAAATTTCGAAACCAGTTACTCTAGAAGTAGGTCCATTGTCCCGAACTACTGATTTGTTACTTACGAAAGCATGTCCAGAAAATTTATTAGGCATCAAGACATTAAAAGAATTAGGTGTAGTAATTTGCTGCTCCCCAGAAGGAGTCCGATTGTTTTTACGTGACTTTAAAGGTCACTATGTATTACGAGATTTTGATCCAAGATTACTGAATGTCCCCCAGCATTTATGGGCGCAAGGTCCAACTGATGTAGGTTTTATGCAAATCACACCCCATCGTGTGACTCTCAAGCAAGGTATAGTTTTGCCACGAATCCGACAGTACAAATTGCCACCTGAGGCTGTAACAGCCTTATCTAAAATTATTGACGAGCTTATTGTTCAAGGAGTGGTTGTAGAAACTGACTCCAATGTATGTAATTCTCCTATCATTCCAGTCATGAAACGTACTGATCCAAATGCACCTCCAGTATATCGATTAGTGATTGACCTTCGAGAACTTAATAAATGTATTATTCCCCAGTACCCAGTTGTTCCAGATATTTCTTCCCTATTGACAGCCATTGATTCTGAAGCCACGTTCTTTACTGTCATCGACCTCAAGAACGCGTTTTTCAGTGTTCCCATTCATCCAGACAGCCAGTACCTTTTCGGATTTTGTTTAAATGGAAGGAGCTATAAATTTACACGAGCTCCTCAAGGTTTCACAGAAAGTCCTAGCATTTACAGTCAAGCACTCAAGAGACAACTAGACAATATTCACATGCCAACTGACACTGCCCTGCTCCAGTATGTCGATGATCTATTGATCACAGCCCGTTCTGAACGTGACTGCGAACGTGCATCACTTACAGTCCTGTATTTCCTAGCCGAGATGGGGCACAAGGTGTCCCCTTCGAAGCTTCAATTCTGTGTCCAGCAAGTGGTCTACTTAGGACACTTACTGTCCAAGAGGGGTAGGCAGTTGACACCTGACCGTATCCAGTTAATAGCGAGTCTTCCACAGCCCAAGACACAGAAGGAGGTACGAGCTTTTATTGGCCTCACTTCCTATTGCAGACAACGGATTCCGCAGTATGCATTTCTAGCTAAGCCACTGATACAGTTAACGACACAGGAGGCAGCCGTATCGACTGTCCTCCCTTGGACATCCGAACATACACTTGTTTTTAATGAGTTAAAGAAAGCTTTATGCCAAGCACCTGTTCTAGCAACACCGAACTACAGTAAGCCTTTTACACTTTTTGTTACAGAACGTAATGGTACTGCATTATCTGTTCTCACACAAGATCAAGCAGGACAATACAAGCCCTGTGCTTATTTTTCTAGCACATTAGATCCAGTAGCCCAGGCTTTGCCTGCGTGCCTCAAGTCAGTTGCAGCCACAGCTCTAGCTATCAGACAAAGTGATTCTATAGTGTTAGGACACTCCCTGACAGTACAAGTTCCACACTCCGTGGAAGTTCTTTTAAACCGAACACAGACTCAGCACTTGACAATTGCACGTTTAACAGGTTATGAATTGACACTGTTCCAGCCACACATAGAAATCAGACGCTGCAACGTTCTAAATCCTGCTACACTGTTACCGTCAGTTACTTCTAATCCTGCCACACATGACTGTGTGGAAGTTGTTAACACCATGACAAAGCCAAGACAAGACTTGACAGATATTCCATTACCTGATCCCGACCTGACACTTTATGTGGATGGTTCATGTATGAGAACAAGTACAGGAGAACTAGTAGCCGCGTATGCAGTGACTACTGACACTGAAGTTATAGAGACACATCGTATTGACACCCTGTCTGCTCAAGCAGCAAAGCTAGTCGCTCTGACCCAAGCCTGCATGCGTGCCAAGAACCTGAAAGTAAACATATACACAGATTCACGTTATGCATTCGGAGTCGTACACGACTTTGGAGTGCTCTGGCAAGAAAGAGGTTTCATGACTTCTCATGGAACCAAGATTCAGCATGGTCTCCTTATTCAAGCTCTGTTAGATGCAATACATTTACCGACAGCTATCGCTATCATGAAGTGCAAAGCACATACGAAAGTCACTGACATCATTTCCCAAGGTAACGATCTAGCAGATCGAACAGCCAAGCTCACAGCTCAGACTCCAGACATTCCAGTTAACACGACACTGACACACCCTCCAGACCAGACTACTTGTATGACAGTTAAGGACCCTACACAAGATGTCATAGACATACAGTCACATGCTACTCCCGATGAAATCAAGAAATGGTCCGAACAAGGAGGGGTCCAGACAGATCAAGGATGGTTGACGAAGGGAAAAGCCACATGGTTTCTCCCCGACTCCATGGTTCAAGTCATTATCAATACCGCACATAGTCCTGCACATTTAGGAGAAAAAGCTATGTTAGACAGTATTCAAAACCTTTGGTTCAACAAGCACTTACGAGCTGCAGCCAAGCAGAAAGTCCGCACCTGTATGATATGTTGCCAGTTCAATCCAGGAAAAAGTGTCCCGGTGGAACAAGGTGGATTCCAACCTCCTGACCACCCTTTTGAGGTCCTCCAGATGGATTATATTCAGATGGAGCGATGTCGAGGTTTCAAGTATGTCCTCGTAGTTGTATGCGCTTTGTCCAGGTGGACAGAAGCATATCCAGTTCCAGATTACACAGCTGCGACCACTGCCAAGCAGTTGGTTCGTGAATTCTTTCCCCGCTATGGACTCCCTAGGGTCGTGTATTCAGATAACGGCCAGCCATTCTCATCTGAGTTAATGAAACATGTGTCCCTTCTGTTAGGGTACCAGTGGAAGTTCCATTGTGTGCGCCATCCTGAAGCAGCCGGTCTCGTAGAGAGACATAATCAGACCCTGAAAATCCGCCTTGCCAAAGTTTGTAAAGAGAAAGGTGTAGACTGGCTGGTAGCTCTGCCAGTTGCCCTATTTTATATGCGCATGGTTGCACATTCCAGATCAGGTCTGTCTCCGTATGAGGTCGTATTCGGCCGCCCCCCAAACATGTGGGGTACACCTAGACCCCGAAGTATTACAGATGTTTCCAGTAATATGCTGACAGATTACCTAGCTTCCTTGATGTCTGCCCTACACTCTTGTCGTTCACAGGTTGCCGCCGCATTTCCAGACAATACCGAGGTGAAACCGCATGAAATCGTTCCAGGAAACCTCGTATTGGTCCGAAATTTTGATCGTTCAAGTCCACTGGAGCCTCGTTGGAAGGAGCCACGACTGGTTCTTCTGACCACCCGCACGGCCGTGAAGTTGGAGGGCCGCAAAGGCTGGGTACATATGTCCCACATCAAGAAATTCCATGGATTGCGTATAAAAACATTTGCCAAGAACATTTCTAAGGACTGCCTAAAAATTGACTCTGAATCGAAAGTTCCCCTGTTAGAGGAAACTCCGCAGCAGGAGTATAAAAAGAAACTCCGGTCTAGTAAAATAAGTCAGCCAGTTTAATTGTCTAAGTCCCTCTCGGGTGAAACGGTTAGACAGGTTTCTGACATGTATGAGATAGACCCCCACAGTGAGAGAGTTAGTCAAAACTCTATAAGATGTATCGTTATTCTAAGTTTCTTATTGTTTCTAAGTCTTATGGTTACCTGCACAAGTTATGCATTACATTTATGTTTTCCAATTTCTCATGTAAATAAGTTTGCTAATGCTACAGTAGAGCACACATTTAGTGATCTGCCTCCTCACGAGCTATCCTATCGTCTTGCTATGCGAAATAACACGTTTATTAGAATGTTACACTATTCACACCAGACCAGCAATGCCACTAATTGTTGGGTGTGTGGTCGACTCCCCCCTTTCCAGACACCGAAGGGAGTTCTGCCACTTTTTCCTTATCCATTTTCACATAATGGTTCATGTGGAGCATGGTCCACATTAACGTCATCCTCAACTGACATGTCCCTTCTGAATAGTACATGTTTTCCAGACAAGCAAGGTCTCACCCATAGAACAGGGTTAGATCTAGAAAATGAAGTGTATGATTTAGGTAATTATTCTTCGAATTTCATGGTCCTAAATGTTCGGTCCGATACTACTCCAGATTTGCCTGCTATTTCAGTACTACCAGTCAAAGGCGAATTATGTGTCAGAAAGAATGGTTCCGCACATGTAGGACATAGTGATTGTGCTACTATTGTCAAGTATAGTGACAGTGGGAAATCTATTTTCAAGGCCTCACGTCATTCTTATTTTGTTTGTGGTCAGACCGCATATGTTCGTCTGCCCTTCGATTGGGATGGAACATGTTACATTGCCTTCCTACTGCCACCAGTTTTTCTAGCCCCATCTGATTATCATAGAAACACACATCTAGTACACATTAGACATAGAAGGGAGATCGAGTCCCCGATTGTCGATCAAACTGAAACTGCTCTAGAACAGTATACAGACTTCAATAGAGGTTTCTTCTTCTTTATAGGACCTATCCAGAATAGTAAGTTAATACGTAGGTTAACCAGAACCCTTGAAGCAGTAGTGAATGAGACTACTTCTGCTCTAGGTAACTTAACCGAAGAGCAATCTGCTATGAGATTTGTCGTGCTCCAAAATCGTCTCGTTCTTGACGTCATACTGGCCGATAGAGGAGGAGCATGTAGAGTCATCGGATCTAGTTGTTGCATTTTCATTCCTAATAACGCGCCGTCTGTTTATTCAGCTATAACCAGACTTCATAAAATTGCCCATCAGTTACACCAGAATCCAGGCACCTGGACATGGTCCGGCTGGCTCTGGAGTATTATTTCTGCCTGGGGATGGAAAGTATTGTCATTTCTAGGTATAGCAGTAATGATCATATTCAGTTGCTGCCTCTGTATACAATGTGGCCCTGCGATTTGCGGCATTTGCGCTACCTCTTGTATTGCTAGTCCTAGTCCTAAGTCCCGTTCCAAGTCAATTCGAGACAAGCAAATGATGCTGTATGAAATGATAGATAGTATCATGAATATTGATGTTTCCTGATGGAAACGTAGGGCACAAGGAGGGAATGTGGAAAAGTACATTTTGCCATGTTATATGTGCCTACGTGTTCCCCATCCTATGTTATATGTGCATGATCGATATGCATATGTATCCCCTATGATCGATTAAAGACGCAATTACAGTTGTGCCCAACTTTAGTATGCCAGTTTCCAGTTCTCGTGAAAGCTACGAGTATTAGGCCTATGTAAACCAATGTTGCCACATTTCACAGTGTGCACGTTAATTCAGTAAAAGTCCCCGTTTCTAGGCCTCAAAAGGGCCCGGACGCCAGATTCAGCTCCTGTCTCCTGAAACCCTCTCCGAGGAGCGATACAGCCCCCACCTGTATCCCTGACCCTTCACTTACTTCCTGCCTCACAGTGCCCGGCTCGGCCTGGCTCTGCCTCCCAGTCTGCCAAGAGAATGTTATGCTTCTAGTTATCAGTCCAGCCCTCCTTCTCTGCATTCCTAAGTTACTGAATCGCATCAATAGTTTCAGTCATAGTCTAGCCTTTATGTCTCCATGTAAGAGAAATACTGTATTAATATTCATAGAATATTCCTCGCCCCGCAATACATGTAGAATAATGCATGCACCAGTCTTAGAGTCAAGTAGCCTTTACCCTGATAACTTTTGGATTCTATCAACATGTTCTCTAAACACCAGATACCAGATAGGTTTTAGGTACATGTCGCTCTGACTCCGCAGACTTTAGTCTCCTTTTCTAGTGCAGAAGTCATAGCCCCCAGTTCTCCCTGGTAACACGTCATTGCCCGTTTGCGCGCACCACTAGGTTAGAGGTCCCAGCTCCTCAGATAGCCCCCTCCATGTTTCCGCCCCGTTCATGACATATTCTGTTACGTTTACATCACATGTCTATGTATACGCCCTGTACACGCCTCTTGTTACACCCACTTACTGCCTTATCTTTCGCGACTGTTACAAACCACACCTACTGCTACGCCTACTGTATTGAATGTAATGTATTTTGTTTAACTATATATACTGTGCACTGTTATTAAAAAGTTGTCCATTATTCCCATTCCTGCCCCCGGCAGCTGCCATCCTATTCCCGTGCAGGTTGTCCTGTTCCTGTCCTTTATGCTTTATTAAAACCTGCAAACTCCAGCTACCTCGAATCTTGACTCTTATTTATTGAGCTACCCGTTTATTGATTATTCTGAAAAATAGAACCGGTATTTAATTATTTATTTACCACACGTGAGCCGCGGGAGCGTTTTCCGCTCCTTTCGCGGTGTGTTGTTCTGTCAGGCTCTGTGCGCGGGCGGCCTCCTGCACTAGGGGACCGCGCATGCCTCGCTGCCGCTCTGAGGAGCTTACCCCTCGACGGGCGCGAGTCGTCGAGTTCCGCTTTCTACTCGCGTCGGGAGAGGTGGCTCAACGTACTCGCGCACCGCGGGGGAAGACTGGTGTGGGTCGGAATTTAGAATTGTGCAGCGCTAAGGTGTTTTTCTGAGATCAGAGCACCTGCTTGGAGCCTGAACACCCGCGAGGCGGGTAGGAAATTGATCGAGTCTTCAGGACCGGCCCGGCCAGGTTTTTTCACGTGGTGCCTCATAGCAGAGGCTGTTGGTCCCACCTTGAATTTAATTACCCCGCTTCGGTGGGAAGAAATAAAGCTTGTTCCAGGGTTCTGCCCTACCTTTAACCCCTATTTACGTTGGCTTCTTGGTGGCGCAAGGGCGCTATGGAGTATGATGAGTACTACGAGGAGGAAGAGAAGCAACAAGTCATGTACCTGCCAGTAGATGACCACTTCTGCCAGGTTATGGCCTCTTCCATTCACAAAGCGGTGTCGCGGGTGGTTGCACCCCTAGAGAAGAAGATTGACCTGCTACAGGCGCAGTGCCAGCACCCCGGGCAAGGGGCAGACCTTTCAGGGCACACGAGACCTCAGATCCCAAGAGGAAGCGCCCTGCGGATGCGGGGGTGGACTCCGACGCGTTTTCGAGATTAAAGAAAGCCTTTTTGGACGCGAAGATTGCGGATACCCCTTCCCCCTCAATGGAGGCACAGACTGGCGCTTTGGGGGGAGGCTGGGACGACGCGACCACCGTCGACCCGGATGAGTCACCCCAAACCTCGGATGGTGATGGGGAACCAGAGAATTCGTGGCTTCCCGCCCAGCCCACTCAGGAGTCCAGCTCAGATCCCAGCTCTGACATGCTTAATCCTGACGAGTTGCTTCACCCGCGCTCGTCGCACTGGGTTCCCGCTCCTAAGGTGGCGGCCTATATGGCAGCTAGGCTTCGCAAACCTTTGGACCAGGAGGTACGTAGTTGCCTTCGGGCAGAGTGCCCGCGCCCCACCTTGGAGGGTAAGGTCACGGTAACCCCCGAGATTGATCCAAAAAGGTCTACCTTACTAACTAAGTTTGTGAAGGATCCCAAGAAGGGCATCGACCGTTCTTGCAGGGCCTGCCAAGATAAACTCTTGGACACGGCCGGGCCGTTGGCAAAACTTTTAGATATGGCCGAAGACGCCAAGGCCTCGGGATCCTTGATCTCCCCGGAGATCCTTTCCGGTTGGGCGCAGAGAGCGATCATTTTCCTGGGAAATGCAAACGTAGCCATTTCGACGGAGAGGAGAAGATCTATTTTAATCAAGATAGACCCGAAGTTGGGGGAACTAGCCACATCCAAGGCAGGTCCGATGGCGGAGGGTAACCTCTTCAGGGACCCGTTCGTAAAGGAGCTGGGCAAATTCGTGAATACCTTCAACTCTTTGGACAAGGCTCAGACGTCCGTCAAACGGATCTTCACGCCACGTGTTTTTGGCGCAGCCAGTCGTGGACGGGGCCGCTCGTCTGGCAGACCCTACAACAGAGGCTCCTACAAGCAAGGTGAATTTCACAGAGATCAATACCAGGACCCCGACAAGTTCGGGAATTTCTACCACACCAGAGGCTATCCCCGCCGCCGTGGTGGAAGAGGAAGAGGAGACGGCGGCTACAATAATCACAAAGGTGAGACTCCAGAATGTAACGGGCCTGAAAGTGGGGGGCAGACTCCAGTTTTTTCTTCAGGCATGGTCTTCGCTCACCTCCGACACCTGGGTCTTACAGACCGTCGGTGGGTTCCAAATAGAATACTCAGGACTCCCCAGGCAACCCGTTCGTCCCAGACCTATCAGCTTCACGCAAGACCAATGCTCTCTGATAGACAGAGAGGTAGCGGATCTCCTGCGGAAGGGGGCCATAGTGAAGACGTAACTGCACCCGCGAGGTTGCCTCAGCAACATTTTCATTGTAGAGAAGCAGGACGGGGGCTATTGCCCAGTGATAAATCTCAAGGAATTCAATGGCTGGCTCATCTACCACCATTTCAAGATGGAGGGCATTCACCTCCTGCGGGACCTGAAGGACACCTACCTAGCGATCCCCATCTTTGCTCCCCACAGACGCTTTCTTCAGTTTCAGTGGGGTCAGCAGATCTACGAGTTTGCCTCCCTTCCTTTCGGACTGTCGTCCGCTCCGTGGTGTTTTACCAAGGTGCTGAAACCGGTAGTGGAGCGCTTGCGTACAGAGGGCATCCGTCTTATAATTTATCTGGACGACATGCTCCTCCTGAATCAATGATCACGGACGTTGCTAGCCCACCTTCAGAGGGCGGTCAACCTTCTAGAATCCTTGGGGTTCATAGTCAACCAAGCCAAGTCGGACCTACTCCCATCCAGGAGAATGCAGTTCCTAGGTTTTCTGATAGATTCAGTGGAGGCCACCTTGTCCCTGCCTTCTTGGAAACTTTCCAGGATCAGGCACGAGTTGAGACGTACCCTGGCACGTCCAACGATCCTGTTGCGACACCTTGCCAGGGTCGTGGGCCTCTTATCGTCGTCCATTCAGGCGAAATTCCCGGGACCCCTTCATTACCGGGCCCTTCAACGCCTCAAAGCGTTTCACCTCCGCAAAGGTCTCACTATGTGAATCCCCTTGTGAACTTTCTCTCGGTGCTACAAGTGGAACTGAAAACAACCTCTCTATAGTGAGTTGTCCTGAGGGCATATTTACATTGTCAAGCTATTGATTTGTAAGTACAAATCAAAAAGTCAAATACTGAAAAGGGCTAGTTGTGCAAAACAAAATAGTAATTCCACAGATGGCTCATAACACAGAGCTAAGAGGCAGCCTGAACTACCCCCTTCACGTTCACAGACCGTTCAATGAAGGTTTGAGAAAAGGCTCAAACCAACATTTATGAGTAACAATATTAGACCTCGAAAAACCCAGATGTAGTGTTTTAATTAGTACAGACGGCAAAGGGGGAACCACGCATTGCAAAAAAAGTGTCATCTATGGCACTTGTCCTCCGCTTTCTTGGTCCTAGGGAACAGGTCTCAAATTGTCTTCCATGTCTTGTCGAAAAGGTCACTATCAGAAGTTTCATGGAACTGCATGCTGTTGTTTCCGAATTAATCTGATGTTTAGGCATGTAAATGCCTTATCGGAAACATATATGTTGGATTGTTATTTTTCACAGTGCTTAATTTGTGCCGGTATTTGCAGGAGATAGGGACTGGCACTCTTTTTTTTTTTAGACTGGGACTTATTTTTCACTATCAGACTTTGACCCCAAACAAGAGACACAACTAGATGTCGAACAAGCATTTACAATGCAACGGTCTCGCCTTAGCAAAAGTTAGAGCTATTGGCATTGTAAATGACAATTCTTTTATTTATGTGTTGGTTTTGAAAACTGATAAATAAATGGCAATATTATTATTAAATGGCAAGTCTTATAGCACTTTCATAGAGCACTTGGTACATGACAAATGGTCATATACATCGTCTACAACCTACGTGCCTCATGTTACAAGGTAATTTGCATATCAGTTGCTGACTTCTGCGTGGTGAAAATACTTTGGGCCTGTTAGTCAATTTAAAGTATTCCGTTGGTAAATCTATGCCGCAGCCTCGGCTCAAAGTCATGTGCAAGAGTGTTGTGGAAGACTCCTGGCATGAGCGCGATCAAGAATTGCCTAGCATCACAAGCTGTAATTTACCCAACACAGCACTGTCATGCAAGCAGTAAGTACCACGGAGGGAGGCGGAAGAATACCCCACAGAGCCAACAGCATGAGGTGAAAGACTGGTACGCCTCCTTTAAGTTGATTTTGAAAGAATTTTTAAAGATACGTCCAGCAGAGAACTGCGCTGTGGAGCCAGGCCTCAGGATTTTATTAACGTCGAACCGTGTCACGCTTGCTAAGTTAGTTAACAAAGAGAGCAAAAACTTCCCGTGAAAGCTCTTCCGCGCATGAGCACATCTGGATGCATGCGCAAACAGCAACAGAAGCAGTGCACAAGCTTAAGTGTGCGAATTGCATAGGATTGTTGGCTAACCGTTCAGCCCGTGGGCGCATATATTTAAAGACGTTACTGGCGGCGTGAGTCAGGCAGCGCTATCACTGACCTTCAAACCTTTCTACTTCTGCGCTTATTTTAATACGCTGCAAGACCCAACACTGATAGATCGGCCCGATTAAGCATCATAAACACGGAATACGAAAAGGCTGCTCCCGCAGGGACACACAGCGAATTGGCAGTTGCAGAAACAGTTTGTCAATACAGATGGATGGAAACAGTTCACGTATTGTTCTGTTGAGAGATATGCGGGGACAGGAACAAAGGGCCGTTTAGGCGGGAGTGGCAGGAGAACAAAACCCACAAAAAAGTGGGAAGCTTTCAAGGTAAAAGTCCCTCACATAAACAGATCAGGTCTCATTTGCATCTGCAAAGGTGAAAAGGGCTAGTTAGCATCAAAACCAAGCCTGAAAACTCCTTTGCGCACGTTAGCATCTGTAAACATGCAAATAAATGCTCTCATTAACTTAAAGTCATTACAAGTATGCCTGTAACTCGCCACTTAGGAACTAGTTTCGTGCTTTCTACAAACCTTTCACCGTCACACATGACGAGAACGGATTCTAGAGCAGCCGCTGACCTGCTTTAGAACAAAGGGCGTGAAGAGAGGAAGATAGCTCTGACGTCACAGAAACTATTTTTATACGTTGATTACTTCGAACTGTATGTACTTTATTTACTACAAGACACTGGGATTATCCATGTCCAAAGAGACTCGAGGTGGGAGGGCAAATGCATTTATAAAGCCAACTTAACTTACCAGTGCCCCCCAACCACACGCGCCTCTCGGATTCCACACGCGCCTCTTGCCTGTTTATCAGTGCTGCGCGCCTCTCTGCAGACTCCCCCTGCATTCCAGAGAGGCGCGCGACGCGATCCAGTCTGCATTCACATGCCGTGGAGACAAGACCTGGCCGCGCGCACAACGTTATCCTATGGAGAAACGCTGCGCGCGGCCAGGTCTTGTCTCACTTCGTCGGTCTCAAACTGCTGAGACGATGACTATAGTTCTCGCTTACGAGAACGCGCTTTCAGCGCGTTCGTCGTAGGCGAGACCTAAAAAAGGAGCAGAAGAAAGGGAAACAGTTACAAAGGGAGAAAGCATGGAAGAAAAAGAACCTTGCCGGAGTGAGATAGCGAGACAGTGTACCGTGGTGGAGAAAAGTTGCATGAGGTGGACTCAAGACTAGACAGCCTTGGTATTCGATAATACTAGCATTCAGCATATCAAACATCTAAGAGTGCTGGCTTCTAACAAAAACTTCAGGTCTCTTGATTTTTTTTAGATTTTTTTTTTACTTTTTACAAATTAAATATTGGTCGGTCACTCATGTGGCAGCAGGGCGACTCTTTCCAGATTTGAGCTCTCGGTTAGGTTAAAAACATCTACCGGCTGATCAGCGAACCACTGCTCCTCAGATGTAAGGTATCTTTAGGCCCTCTGAATACGCCTGTTCTCTGCCTCCCAACCTGAGTAGAGTTGACAGAGTGCTGCCGCAATTGGTTCTGACTTCACCCTCTCTGGCTTCAGAGCATTCAATCCCACACTACCTCAGGAACAGAACATGGTACCTGCAAAATGCTGCGCCTCATTCTAACTGCGGGAAAGTGGCAGTCACTCGTTGTCAATCCTTGGCGACGTATGCATCTATCACTGGGTGCTGCCAGCACACCTTCAGTTCACCACTCTTAAAGTTGCACCTGGAATGCCTAATAACCACGCTTGAATAAATAAAGAGGTAAGCTACACATGCTTCCTGGAGATGTAACACCAGTGGCCATCATGAACCTAACCTGGCTTCAAACTCCACCTAACCTCTTCCAAACTAAGTCCTACTAAAGGTGAAATTTCAGTCAGCAGAACAGATCCATGTTTACAGAGCTAATATGTATTCCACCCCTCCAAACTTAAGTTGCAAAAAGCACAGCTGGAAGGTGAGCATTGGAGAATCTACATTCAACCTACCTACTATACCAAAGATTGTAGGAATGTTGCGTTAAACTTGAGATTTGTCCTGTGACGGAACTGGAGGGATTTTACGTTACGACAGTGCTACTCATTTTATGTATATATGTCTAAGTGTAAAGTACTGGAGTTCTACTAATGTTTCTAAGAGTTGCTAAGATACGAAATGCAGAATGGTAATGCTTGCTAATTCCCTTGCAGTGACAGAAGAGTCAAACAGAAACAATAACTCACCTTCCACAGATTGCACAGTGATGAGGCTGGAGGTACTTATTCTCCTCAGAGAAAAGCGTTAGCGAACATATATTTAAGATACTACTCCCCCATACTTTTAGTTTCAGGAATCGTCAGGTCAGCAGTCGAAACTCAGTCATTCAGCATCTCTTCTCAACAACAGGTCCATTTTCCTATTTCTATCCCTCCACTAGCAAAGTATATTCACCTTAAGTGATGTCTAATGGAGTGATGACGAGTTACTAGTGATCACTTCCTGTTTAGCAACCAAAATGGGCATATACCCAGCTTTGAAGAAGCGTATGGAAGGGAATGCTACTTTCACCCCTACCTTTCAAACATCTCTACAAAAGTATCTTCCCCAGCAGCCACAGTTGCAACATGTGCACCAGAGAAGTGAAAAGTTTCCTTTCCCTGTCTTGTTACTTTCAGCTATGACAAAAAACATGGAGTTTATAAATGGAAAACATGGTGATCGAGCACACATTTGCTAGCATTACCATTCAACACATTAGGCTTAGAGTCTAGAAAGCAGCCTATCACACACAGGTTCTAATATTAAATGCAGTCATGTTTACACATAGTCAGGCCTATCTTGGATGTAACATGCATTATTATCATACGAAAGCTCTGCCCCACACAAAAATATCATATGGCGGCTGAGTCTCAAATATGGGAATCGTGCATCAATTTAAAACTTGAACATACTAAATAATGTCGAGACTTGGAATAGCGAGCGCGTGGTACTTCAACCATGGCGGCCAAAAATTTGAAAATTACTGCATCACATGAGATGTGCCCCAGTCCTGACAAGCCAGATAGTCCAGTTATCTCCATAAGCCCGCCCAGCGAAAGCACCCTAGCATGTCCAGAATATGCAATGCAAAGTCTTGGTGCTCACCCAATAATGAATATAAAACTGACGAGACTGGAGTACTATGTTGGTTTCTGGGCATCATTACGGACCTGGTGATTGGTCCAAACAGATTTTCAATTTATTGCTTTGTTCCGCAATGACTGAGACCTTTATGTACTTGCCTGCCTTGCTGATGCATGTATGGTGTAAAAACATGTTTCCAGGACAATTTTACTGGCTGTAAATATGTATCATGGGCATCCGACACAAATGTGAAGGGAGATGCCCCAACAATGTTTGCACAAGATAGGTGCATTTACTGGAAAGTACACTGGAGAGTGTTCAAAAGTGAGTGCAATCACCCCAGTAGTCAAAGTGTTAACCCTGGTATAAGGGTTGTTCCTACAGTTTCAACATTGCTTTTGGTCACTATTTATCTAAACCAGGAACACAGCATTTCTACAGGGTTCCCAGCCTAGGTGATCGCCAATAAGGCAGGCCATTTTGAACAGAGTACACTCCTGGGGTGGGGACATATTCTGTGAAATGCTTGGTAATCGCTGTTATATTTATATTAATTATATATTATAAATTAAATGTTAATTTATATCATGTGGAGGTGTTTGTGTACCCCCAAGTAATGCTCAACTTTTAGGTATTTGGAATAAGCTGGTGTTTCTGTTTCATTCCAGGCACACAGGGTTTGACAAGTCATTTCTCTTCTTGGGGCTGCTTATTGAGAGATGTGTCTCTAAGGGACCAAAGCAACGCTCAGTTGAGGTATCGTTAAAATATTTGGACTACAGGTAAGAGGGGACATGATCCTTGTCCAAAGCGTCTTTATTTTATACTCCATTAGAGGTCAGACATTAGATGCACTGCCGTTTATTACTCCAAGATCCTTTGGAAAACGCATAGCAATGGAATATGGAAAAATAATTTTAGCAGCATGTCTCACTAATGTAGAAGTGGAACAGAGAGCAGGTAAGCAAATGGATTATGAGTTTGCTCATGATTCTATGTCAGGAGCGGAGGCTTCTGATTAGGCTGTCACTTTCTCCTTTATTTTCTCCAGCAGCCATTAAAAGGTATCAACAAAACTCAACAAAACTACATTTCCCATGAGCATCAGGGAAAATGGAAATAGAAAATGTCTCTGCAACTGTCCAATCCCAGTCCAGGGCTTCCCAATATCCTTCCCTGCTGGCACTCTATCCTCCTCTTTCTTCGCTACTCCAGCAGCATACAGATGAGTGTTTTTCCTTTTCTGACTAACTGTTTTACTGTTTGCTGATTTATATGCTGAAGCGCTTAATATCGCGCTGGTTTAACGCACGGCGGTTTCTTCCTGGGGGGGGGGGGGGGGGTTGTCATAGCGACTTTGTGCGTGAGCCGCGGGAGCGTTTTCCGCTCCTTTCGCGGTGTGTTGTTCTGTCAGGCTCTGTGCGCGGGCGGCCTCCTGCCACTAGGGGACCGCGCATGCCTCGCTGCCGCTCTGAGGAGCTTACCCCTCGACGGGCGCGAGTCGTCGAGTTCCGCTTTCTACTCGCGTCGGGAGAGGTGGCTCAACGTACTCGCGCACCGCGGGGGAAGACTGGTGTGGGTCGGAATTTAGAATTGTGCAGCGCTAAGGTGTTTTTCTGAGATCAGAGCACCTGCTTGGAGCCTGAACACCCGCGAGGCGGGTAGGAAATTGATCGAGTCTTCAGGACCGGCCCGGCCAGGTTTTTTCACGTGGTGCCTCATAGCAGAGGCTGTTGGTCCCACCTTGAATTTAATTACCCCGCTTCGGTGGGAAGAAATAAAGCTTGTTTCAGGGTTCTGCCCTACCTTTAACCCCTATTTACGTTGGCTTCTTGGTGGCGCAAGGGCGCTATGGAGTATGATGAGTACTACGAGGAGGAAGAGAAGCAACAAGTCATGTACCTGCCAGTAGATGACCACTTCTGCCAGGTTATGGCCTCTTCCATTCACAAAGCGGTGTCGCGGGTGGTTGCACCCCTAGAGAAGAAGATTGACCTGCTACAGGCGCAGTGCCAGCACCCCGGGCAAGGGGCAGACCTTTCAGGGCACACGAGACCTCAGATCCCAAGAGGAAGCGCCCTGCGGATGCGGGGGTGGACTCCGACGCGTTTTCGAGATTAAAGAAAGCCTTTTTGGACGCGAAGATTGCGGATACCCCTTCCCCCTCAATGGAGGCACAGACTGGCGCTTTGGGGGGAGGCTGGGACGACGCGACCACCGTCGACCCGGATGAGTCACCCCAAACCTCGGATGGTGATGGGGAACCAGAGAATTCGTGGCTTCCCGCCCAGCCCACTCAGGAGTCCAGCTCAGATCCCAGCTCTGACATGCTTAATCCTGACGAGTTGCTTCACCCGCGCTCGTCGCACTGGGTTCCCGCTCCTAAGGTGGCGGCCTATATGGCAGCTAGGCTTCGCAAACCTTTGGACCAGGAGGTACGTAGTTGCCTTCGGGCAGAGTGCCCGCGCCCCACCTTGGAGGGTAAGGTCACGGTAACCCCCGAGATTGATCCAAAAAGGTCTACCTTACTAACTAAGTTTGTGAAGGATCCCAAGAAGGGCATCGACCGTTCTTGCAGGGCCTGCCAAGATAAACTCTTGGACACGGCCGGGCCGTTGGCAAAACTTTTAGATATGGCCGAAGACGCCAAGGCCTCGGGATCCTTGATCTCCCCGGAGATCCTTTCCGGTTGGGCGCAGAGAGCGATCATTTTCCTGGGAAATGCAAACGTAGCCATTTCGACGGAGAGGAGAAGATCTATTTTAATCAAGATAGACCCGAAGTTGGGGGAACTAGCCACATCCGAGGCAGGTCCGATGGCGGAGGGTAACCTCTTCGGGGACCCGTTCGTAAAGGAGCTGGGCAAATTCGTGAATACCTTCAACTCTTTGGACAAGGCTCAGACGTCCGTCAAACGGATCTTCACGCCACGTGTTTTTGGCGCAGCCAGTCGTGGACGGGGCCGCTCGTCTGGCAGACCCTACAACAGAGGCTCCTACAAGCAAGGTGAATCTCACAGAGATCAATACCAGGACCCCGACAAGTTCGGGAATTTCTACCACACCAGAGGCTATCCCCGCCGCCGTGGTGGAAGAGGAAGAGGAGACGGCGGCTACAATAATCACAAAGGTGAGACTCCAGAATGTAACGGGCCTGAAAGTGGGGGGCAGACTCCAGTTTTTTCTTCAGGCATGGTCTTCGCTCACCTCTGACGCCTGGGTCTTACAGACCGTCGGTGGGTTCCAAATAGAATACTCAGGACTCCCCAGGCAACCCGTTCGTCCCAGACCTATCAGCTTCACGCAAGACCAATGCTCTCTGATAGACAGAGAGGTAGCGGATCTCCTGCGGAAGGGGGCCATAGTGAAGACGTAACTGCACCCGCGAGGTTGCCTCAGCAACATTTTCATTGTAGAGAAGCAGGACGGGGGCTATTGCCCAGTGATAAATCTCAAGGAATTCAATGGCTGGCTCATCTACCACCATTTCAAGATGGAGGGCATTCACCTCCTGCGGGACCTGCTTCAGGAAGGGGACTGGATGGTCCGGTTGGACCTGAAGGACACCTACCTAGCGATCCCCATCTTTGCTCCCCACAGACGCTTTCTTCAGTTTCAGTGGGGTCAGCAGATCTACGAGTTTGCCTCCCTTCCTTTCGGACTGTCGTCCGCTCCGTGGTGTTTTACCAAGGTGCTGAAACCGGTAGTGGAGCGCTTGCGTACGGAGGGCATCCGTCTTATAATTTATCTGGACGACATGCTCCTCCTGAATCAATGATCACGGACGTTGCTAGCCCACCTTCAGAGGGCGGTCAACCTTCTAGAATCCTTGGGGTTCATAGTCAACCAAGCCAAGTCGGACCTACTCCCATCCAGGAGAATGCAGTTCCTAGGTTTTCTGATAGATTCAGTGGAGGCCACCTTGTCCCTGCCTTCTTGGAAACTTTCCAGGATCAGGCACGAGTTGAGACGTACCCTGGCACGTCCAACGATCCTGTTGCGACACCTTGCCAGGGTCGTGGGCCTCTTATCGTCGTCCATTCAGGCGAAATTCCCGGGACCCCTTCATTACCGGGCCCTTCAACGCCTCAAAGCGTTTCACCTCCGCAAAGGTCTCACTTATTCCCAGGTCGTTCCCCTAACGGAAGAGGCCAGGACGGAGCTTCGATGGTGGATCGAACATATGGATGCCTGGAATGGTCGGGCGATCTTCGGTTCCAAACCAGACTTGGTGATAGAATCGGATGCCAGCGGCCTGGGCTTGGGAGCGCCTTGCGGCGCTGTTTCTACAGGCGGAGTATGGTCATCCACAGAAAGAGACCTTCACATCAACTGTCTGAAGTTGATGGTGGGGTCGTTTGCGGTGTAGTGTTTGACGAAAGACAGAGTTCAGTGCTGTGTCCTTCTAAAGATGGACAACGTGGCGGCGGTGCGCTACATCAACCACCTGGGAGGAACCAGGTCTAGGGCCTTATCCGATCTTGCCCGGATTCTTTGGGAGTATTGTCTATCCAACGAAATATCCCTGTCGGCGGAGCACCTCCCAGGCTCAGCCAATCAGGTGGCGGACTGGTGGTCTCGTCATTGGAGGTACGCCAGTCTATGGCAACTTCGCCCGGATGTGTTCAAGGCGATCCAGGACAAATGGGGTCCGTTCACAGTGGACCTCTTTGCTTCCCGCCTGGACGCCCAGCTGGAGCGTTATTTCAGTTGGCGACCAGACCCGTCAGCAGCGGCGATAGATGCGTTTCTGCAAGATTGAAGCATGGAGAGGGGCTACGCGTTCCCTCCTTTTGCGATGATCATGAGAGTGTCAACCCAGGTACCAAGACACCCAGCGGATCTGGTGATGATCACCCCGATCTGGAGGTCGCAAGCCTGGTTTCCGGTTCTGATGGAACTTTCCTGGGATTTTCCAATCCCTCTACCCCGCGTTCCAGATCTCCTCAAGAATCCTCACCACCTCCTGACCACAGGCAACCTGTGTCTGATGGCCTGGCGGGTTACAGGCATCGCTGGCAAGTCCCGGGACTTTCGGAGGACACTGCCACGCTGTTGGCCAAATCCTGGGCAGACAATACCAACAAGAGGTACCGATCAGCATGGTCTCGGTGGAGTAGTTGGTGTCTGCGACTGCAGATTGATCCTGTGGGGGCAGACATTGTCAACGTCCTTAATTTCTTAGCCTCCCTGGCAAAGGACGGCTTAGCGTACAGATCAATCAATACTTTTAGGTCGGCCATATCGGCTGGGCATATCCCGTTGGAGAACCACCCAATAGGGGAACACCCTCTTGTCTGCAAACTGCTGCGGGGGATTAGGTTATCAGTTCCTCCGGAACCCCACTATTCAGTTTTATGGGATGTAAATAAGGTCCTTCACTTATTTCGAGAGTGGCCGTCCAACAAATACCTGTCAAGGAAGCAGATTTCAGCGAAGCTGGCAATGTTGCTTTGTCTGGTGTCGTAGAGTCTCAGATGTGAGAGCCTTGGACCTTACAGGTCGCGTCTTAACCCCGGATGGGGTTACCTTCCTTATTTCTAGGCGTACCAAGGGGGATTCCCGGTCTATCCCGTATCCTGCATTACCGGATGTCCCGAAGTTATGTGTGGTTAGGGCACTGAAGGCCTATGAAGTGGCGACGATTGATTTACGCCCACAGGATGTCAAACAACTGTTTATTGCTCTTACTAAACCACACGGGCGGTTTCATCCCCTACTATTGCGCGATGGGTGCGAAGGGTTATGCAGGAAGCTGGTATAGATATTTCCCAGTTTGGAGCCCATTCTGTGAGGGGAGCAATGGCGTCCAAGGCATATTCCCTGGGGGCTCGTCTAGAAGACATTCTGAAAGCTGCAGACTGGTCTTCAGACTCCACCTTCAAGAGATTTTACTTTAAGCCAGTAGCTTCTCTGGCTTCACTGGTGGTGGATAAGCTTTAAACTAGCCTAATCAGAAGCCTCTGCTCCTGACATAGAATGAAAAATTTCCTAGCTAACGTACAGGAAAGTTTCAATTCTATTAAGGAGGCGGAGGCGGGGGTTAGCCCACCCTGTCTTCATTCGAACCCGCCCAGAATTACTACGTTGGGACGCTAAGTAAAATCTTTATGATGCAGTTTCCTACTGTGCTATTGACGGTGATGACGTTCTATTTTTCACTGTCCTGTTTAAGGATGTTGTTATGCTCATACGTCGATTATCTTGTTAACTAATGTGATTGGACGTTCACTTCCTGGTGCCTTACGTAATCTGTTTGTGCCATAGGTTCTGAGACGGGCAAGCAGGAATAACGGATGGAAATCTGTGGCAGAGTCGCAGGAAGAAAGAGGAGGATAGAGTGCCAGCAGGGAAGGATATTGGGAAGCCCTGGACTGGGATTGGACAGTTGCAGAGACATTTTCTATTTCCATTTTCCCTGATGCTCATGGGAAATGTAGTTTTGTTGAGTTTTGTTGATACCTTTTAATGGCTGCTGGAGAAAATAAAAGAGAAAGTGACAGCCTAATCCTCGCCTCCGCCTCCTTAATAGAATTGAAACTTTCCTGTACGTTAGCTAGGAAATTTTTCATTATGATCCAAGATGGAGCATTATAGAATTGTACGTTTATGCCATGGTATCAGACAATTATCAGAAGGAAAATAATCAATATCACATTATTTTTAAAGATGGGAATGCAGTTGATCATAATTTTGAAAATGTGTGGATGTTAAACAATTGGCACATTTATATATGTCATGATTAATGAGATGTTGATATGCAGTACCAATACCAAAGCCATGAAACCCTCCATGCCAGGATATACTTGTGGGTGATAGTGTGCTTTACAAATACACAACAACCGCATCTTGAGTAGATATGTTACAAATTGTAGACGTCCAACAAACTCAAGCAGCAGAGAATACTTAAAGGAGAGCTGTCTTTTACTTAGGACAGTTATACTTTGGGCAGGCCAGCAGTGCCAGCGAGCAAAAACACACAATGGTTTTTGTCAAGTTCAAAATGTCTTTCCACGGCCCCCTAATCAAACTGCCCTGGGCAACTTTGGCTGGCACACAGAGTTCATTGAGCTGCCATTCACCAGTACATGTTTGAGCACCAAGATTCAATCCCTAGTACAATCTGTGTGTCCAAATCCTAACAACGCCCCTTCACGCCGCTACCAATCCCACAATCCACAGCAGTTTCACATCATTTAGATTGGGCGTGGTGGTTTTAAACTGCAAATGCAGCTCAAGAAGAGTGTCAGCAAGACACTTAAAAAAATGCACCAGATGAGATTGGAAAATACCATATTCTTTTTTTCACCAGCAAGCAACTATCCGCTAACTGGCTTAATCCCTCCTTCCCATTGCCAATGCAACGTCG
Source organism: Lissotriton helveticus (assembly GCF_964261635.1). NCBI lineage: Eukaryota > Metazoa > Chordata > Amphibia > Caudata > Salamandridae > Lissotriton > Lissotriton helveticus. Next base: position 732,654,785 of record NC_136069.1, on the reverse strand, counting down.
TCTGCTGCCTCAGCACCTCAATGACTCTTCAGCAAAGGTCTTCTAACTTTTTAATGCCATGCCCCACCTCGTGTGGAGACAGTAGCTGGAGCGTTACCTGAGAAAGAGCAATTCAATGTCGAATATTTCTTTACATTTGGTAATTTCTGGTCAAAGGAGACTCCACAGTTTGTGCATTAGCTGTCTTGCAGTGCCTAAGTAAAGGTACTTATTGGTTATGTATGTAGTCTTGCACATGCTGCATGATTTAAAAATTAGCCTATGAGCCAGCTCGTAGTCAGGAGAATAAAGTCATCACATTCTAGACTAAAAAGTGGAGGCTGATTTATCTCCCTGCATATCTCCATCCACTTAACGTCTGCTGTTTGGGGCGGGGGGGGGGGCATGGGTAGGGGACTAACATACCTGGGCATGAAGACATCAGCAACACACATAGAGGAAGGCAGAGCGATCCAGGGGCCTCGGAGGAACGACAGCATTCTAGCAGCCTCAGGCCAACAGGATGGTAAAGAGAAGAGAAAACAAGCATTGGCATATCCAATAGTTATCGCCTTTGGGACCTTCTAAGTATTTAGTTATGCAGCACAATATCCTTGGTGCAACAACATCTACTGTTACATGGTTAAACACTTATAGGGTCCAGAAGGCGAGACCTATTGGTTATGCCAATGCTTGTTAATATATGCCAGTCACCCCTAAGAAATGCCACCTGAGCTCAGGAGGCAGGGTGTATTATATTCAAGTTGAGGACATATAAGTGCAAACTTATGTGTCCCTATAGTAGCTTATTTCTATTAAGAGATACTATAAGTGATCAGCGGGCAATAGGATAACAGCAGAAGGCACCCGGGCAACCCAAGGTTGCCAGCTCCATTATGGTAGTGCTGAAATATGTCATGTTTGGTATCAACCACCTTGCCTTATCCCCCCTGACATGATTCCTACATCATAGCCGATGTGGCATGCACCAAGGTGGTTACCTAAGGGTTTTCCCACCTGGTTGCCCCAATAGCAAAAAGAAAATGCACCTGGTTGCCCCGGACTTTTCTGTGCCCTGGCTGACAGCCCACAGTTGCTGCTGCTACCACCTAGACAGGAATTTGACACCCTGCCAGGAGGTGTGAACACTCCCAGGAGTCAGACACAGTGGCCTGGCCAGGAAGGAGGTGACACCTCCCTCCCTGACAGGATGGAAAATGAAGTGGCACAGCAAGGCGGTGAGCTTCAAAGCTTGCACCCCCTTTTATATGCATCCAGACTGCCTCCAAAATAAGGACAGCCAACCCACCCGCCCCAGGCACATTTGCACCCGGGCAGGTGAGAAAATGATGTAGTCAAATGCTGTACACCCCCAGAAGGCTAGCCAGAACCCTAGGGTGGGCTACCTGGTTTGTATAGCCAAGGAAGGTTTCTGCCATTTTTAAAAGTGGCAGAGTAGAGGGTTCTGGATGGGAAATGTGACACCCTCTGTGGTCACCTCAGGGGTGGATTACCCGCTGGGGCTAGTAGTCAGTTGGCCACTTGCACCCACACCCCTAACACCCCTAAATCTAGGATTTAAGGGGCAACCCTGGCACTAGAACCTCAGTTCTGAATTGAAACAGGACAAAAATTAGACCCAAATCTGCGTCTACAGGACCTGCACAAAATACTCGGCAGTAGTGGCAAGATTTCTTTTGATTCATGTCAATTACTTATCGTCCATGTTGGTACTCTGAAATGCTTAACATGTTCCTCTAGTAAAACCTGACTGCTCTGTGACACACTACTAGGACTGAGCTAGGGATTTATTAGTGTGAATCCAATGGACCTACTTTGAGAAATTGTGAGATTATTGCATAGTGAAGCCTACCCAGCCTCACTACATAATACTCCACTTTTCTCCATCGAAGAACACAGTTTCTTTGAGCTACCTCAAGTACATGTGCTTGATGTGGCGTTCCTAATTCCTCTAACGCACTGGAGCAAAGGACCAGCCAAGGCCAACTATGTAAACCGTGAGTTGCTCCCTTCTTTTAGCTGGTTGCTCATATTACTCCTCAGGCCAGGGTCTGTGCCAGGGTTGCAGTCTCAGGAGGGGCCTGATAGATGGCAGCATTGCTGATAGAACCAGTGGCAGTTGTGTTATGGTCAGATCGAGAATAACAGACACCAACCAAAGACGATATGGTGTTCCTGGTGAGGAAACGAGTGCTGTTGGGCCTGACACTAGAGTCAGAGTCAGAATGTAAAATCCAGACGTTAAAAAATCCCTCAGGTGTAAAATCATAGACTGAGATGGAGACCCAGGAATGAGGGCCTATGACACATCGTCCTGGGCCTCATGTCACACATAGGTACACCGATGTAGTAAGCCTCAAAGTTGGAAAAGAGGTTAAAGCAGCTGGAGCGGCAGCCAGGACTGCCCCCGTTACCAATACAAAGTCAAAAGATCTTGTTAAATCCTTTGATAACAGAGGGTTGTAAGCCTAAACAAATTAGGATGGTGAAAGAAATTTGTTTAGGAGTGCCATTTGGAGAGCCAAAATATTAATTCATATCAAAAGAAGGTGTTTAATCAGGACCAAGAAGCCTGAACAACACAAATGGAGAACATTTTGGTCAGCTATATAAACGTTGTGGTGGGATCAGTGTCTCTGTTGAGGACAATCATGAGATGCTTATGCTAAGAAGCGGTACAAAAGGGGGTGGTGATGGACGGAGCATATGAACCAATCAAACACTCACACCCAGTCAACAGATCTGGGTTTAATCCATCACCTTTCTTTAGCCCACTCTGCCACCCCAGTTCAGACATGGCCATATGCAAATCAGTCTGACCCTGTGCCTCATGGGAACAGTCCAGCCCGAACTGCCAAGCCATGCCTTCCCTGGACCGGAATCAAGCTTCCTAGGACCTGTTTCTGGCATTACAGCCGTCTTCAGCCAGGCTTGCTTGAATCCAGTGGCAAAGTGAGCAAGGGACTCAATGTCTGAGCATACCCTGCCAACTTATGGCGAACAAAGCGGTACAAAAGGGGGTGGTGATGGACGGAGCATCTGAACGAATCAAACACTCACACCCAGTCAACAGATCTGGGTTTAATCCATCACCGTTCCCATGAGGCACAGGGTCAGACTGATTTGCATATGGCCATGTCTGAAATGGGGTGGCAGAGTGGGCTAAAGAACGGTGATGGATTAAACCCAGATCTGTTGACTGGGTGTGAGTGTTTGATTTGTTCAGATGCTCCGTCCATCACCACTGGTGGGCTTTGTAATTTGGAACTCTCATATTGACGGAGCAGCCTTTCCCTACCTGGGAGCCTTTCTGCAAGTGGAGCCTCTGTGTTGGTGTCTTGGTGTCTTGGCGGTGCGAGAGGGCTGCGGGGGGACGCGTGCAAAACATCCGGTGGGTTCTACTGGTCTCCCCCGCCGCTGCTGCACCCTACCATCCGTGCGCGGCCGCCGAGGGGGGAGACCACAACCCCCAGCGCTCCCCACGGCTGACCCCGCCCACAAGGATTCCGCGCCAGTTGGTGCTTTAAAACGAGGCTAGAACTGCTGAGGAGCGGGCGGACTTTGTAATTTGGAACTCTCATATTGACGGAGCAGCCTTTCCCTACCTGGGAGCCTTTCTGCAAGTGGAGCCTTTGTGTTGGTGTCTTGGTGTCTTGGCGGTGCGAGAGGGCTGTGGGGGACGCGTGCAAAACATCTGGTGGGTTCTACTGGTCTCCCCCGCCGCTGCTGCACCCTATCATCCGTGCGCGGCCGCCGAGGGGGGAGACCACAACCCCCAGCGCTCCCCGCGGCTGACCCCGCCTACAGGGATTCCGCGCCAGTTGGCGCTTTAAAACTAGGCTAGAACTCCTGCGTCGCGGGACGCGGTGTGGGCGTAGCCGGGCTAAGCCCGGGCAAAGGGCAGGCCCTCTGAGTAGCCGAAGGAGGCCGGGCTGGGCCCACTCTCTAACCTCATCCTCATTCAAAGACCGTCCAGCCTGATAGTCTAAAAACTGTGAGCAATCCCCCTCGCCACATACAATGTCCTTGAGTCCAATTAAAGGAGTCGTGTCTCCGAAAAGAGGAGGGTGTAGGAGAACACTTGATAGCTATTTCTTGAGGGCAGTTAAAGATGTCGATATTGATAGAGAGCCTATGTTGGCGGAACGCCGGTCAGAGCGGCGACGCTCAGTGGAATCTTTTAAAAATAATCGCTCGCCCCAGGGTCTAGTGCAGTCTGCTAGTATACTGTCCACGAGCCACCATTCTGACACAGAGGTCTTAGACACAGCATGCAGTGATAGCATCCCACTGCTTTTGAGAGATACTATCGCTTCTTCTTTCCTTGAAAGGTCTAACGAGGAAACGCCTATAATCATTGCTCCCTCTCCTCGTAATGTGAGCATGGTGGCCGAGGTCCTAGTTGACTCACAGGTACCCGTAGTAGAGGTCATACAAAACAAAGCCATAAGCGCTAATCGATCCCGAGCAAAAGGTTCACCACCTAGAAAAAGGAGAAGGAGGGGGAAAGTTTCACCAAATAAAAAAGGTCAGCCATGCGGACTTTAGCAAACTTCCCGATAACAACCCGTCACATTTAGTTACACCTTCTGGCTCGGTTATCTTAGAACAGGGCCCTACATCAGAGATACCTAGTACCGAGATAGCAGGGACCCTTGAGCTGCTGCTTAGATCCTTCACATCACCACTGATTGAGAGACTCAAGAGAATTGAACCTTGGCTAGGGATCTTAGAACAGGCTATAGGCAAAAATACAGGGCTAATTGAGAACATGGCTAAGACTGCCCAGGTGCCCCCAGTTGTTTTATTACCTGCTGTACCATCTTCTAAGGGTATAGCCCAAAAGGTTATAAAAGATAATATTTTAACTTCAGCTAAACTCTAGAAGCAGCCGCCTCCAATTATTCCACAGCACCCAATAAAAACAAGGTCAGTGAGACACAGGGGGGGGAGAAACAACCACACTCAGCTAAGGATTTAACAAAATTGGGGAGTAAAAGTCCAAGTAGGACAGTAAAACCTATGAGGTGTCCAGATCTACCTCCAGAAGCTGTTCCGTTGGTGGTGGTTCTAAGGGGAGTCCCCACTCTGGAAGAGGGTCAGAGAGAAGGATACTTCCAACTAAAAAACAAAGTCGCTTATTGGCTTAGCCATAACCGACCCTTACCCCCTAATTTAAACGGCGATATCCTTCATGTGCGGCGTGCCCCTTGGATGGGCAATCGAAAAAAGGACATTAAGGGGGACATCATTATAATTAACTTTAGAGACCGCAGAACAGTTACACACATCTTAGACTGGCCCCCCGAATATGGCACCAGCCCCTTAATAGCCAGTGATCTGACCTACTTTTACCCAAGACCCTCCATGCTTCCTATAGTCAACCCCAGACCCCTAATGGGGAACTGGGACTATCGTCCCATTCCTCTTAGGAATCGCTATGAGGCCCTTTCAGGCCTAGAGGGTGTGGATTGACTTTCCCATAAGGGCACTGATTTGGTCAGAGGCGAGAGTGTGATTGACACACTCCACTCTAACCCTGAGCAGAATTCTATTTACAATAGTCTGAAGCCCCCTCCCAACAACTCTCTGACAGAAGTTATAGCTTCCGACCTGTTGGAGAATTATACCGGGGGTATAAGGTCACCTTCTATTGCAGTTTCTGTCTCTGCACAGAATTCATCATCTGTGCAGATTATCAGAAAGTACATCCGGACAAAGGGTCATAAGAGTAAGGAACACCATACTGATCATGTAATGGTAGACAGCAAAGGAAAGCAGGATAAGTTACTGGTTCCACCAATTACAAAAGGCAAACAGATAGGGATAGGTTTAAGGGTCTCCTTCTGGAACATAGCTGGTCTTCGTGCAAAGACCAATAATTGCATCTGGGTAGATTTTATTAATGATGTAGACATTTTCTGTGCCTCCAAGAGACTTAGTCCCTTGAGGAAATCCATCTAGATGGCTTTATAACTTACCATGTCCCTGCAGATCCCTCCAGTCACGGGAGATGTAAGGGGGGGCTTTGTGTATATGTTTCCAATCTTCTTGAGGTAATAACAATTGGCATGGTGAAATCGTGCAGCCAATATCAAATTGTTGTAATACAAGTCTCCCCCAAGGTGGAGCTAACCATTGTTAACATGTATAACAGTTTAGACAAGGGTAAAGTAAATGAAATGGTACACTCCATCAATGTGGCGATCAGGAATATTGCGGCTAAATCAGGGATGGATTCGATTTTTATCTGGGGAGGTGACTTCAATCATAATCTTTGCCAACACTTCCAGAGCGGATGTGGTGATTATGCTGAAGATGAAACTGAGTTTCAACCACACTTTGCCCACCATAACGGGGGCGACGCGCTCAATGAGTTGATGGCTACCCACAATTTGGGCTTCCCCAACTTGCTTTGTGTACCCCCAGTGGAGTTCAGCCCCACCTTTGTAGGAAGAGGTTACAGTACCTTGATTGATTTCATAACAATTTCTAATTCCTATGCAACTTGGGTGGCAGATTTTGCAACCAACACCCTAGGAATTAGTGACCATCTCCCGCTCAGTTTCAGAATTTTACTCCCTAAGGATAGAGACCGCTCACTGGTGGAAAGGTTGGCTTGGACCACTGGGTGCACATTGGCTAGACAAAACGGTTACGCCTTGAGTTGGGCACAATGCAACCCTGAGGTAATGAGCTTAAAAATTAAAGAGCAAGCTATAGTACCTATTACCAAATGTCTGCAGGACGAGGTCTCATATGTTGACATATTAGACTCTTTTGCTGATATAACCAGGATAATACAAGCCAATCTTCAGCGACCCATAAGAAAGAAGAAACCTGGTAATGTGTGGTGGTTTGACGCGTCCCGCACAAAGACCAACTCACAATTGCTAAAGGCATTGCATAAAATCCCAAGAAACAAGGCAGATATAATAAGGTGTAGGAAGGAGTATAATACAGCGAGGAAGGCAAGTAAACAAGAAATTAACAAGCATTTGCAATGCAATAGGTCTCGCATTAGGAAAGTTTGAGCTATTGGTATTGTAAATGACACATTTTTTATTTATGTGTTGGTTTTGAAAATAGCGAAATGAATAGCTTTGTCATTTACAATGCCAATAGTTATAACTTTCGCAAATGTGACACCTATAGCATTTGTAATGCAATATGTGTTGTATTTACATGACTTAGATGTATTGTTAATACACATAACAATGGCTTTTATTTTTTTTATAATTAATACTTAAAAAAAAGTTATTGTATTTTATAATGGCACTAGCGTAAGTTTTTGTAATTAACTTTTGTGAAGATTATGTTCAGTGTATTTTATTGAGACGAAAACCCAAGAACAGAAGTGAAATATTAACATCTTTTTGTGGGCTTGAAAAAAGTACAGACGGACAGGAGGACGGTGTTGCAGCTGCTGAGATGGGGTTCAGGAGCATAGGGTGTGGTGTAACAGGACAGTGGGGGGATGGTGGGGTTTGGGGGGATGTGAGGCTTAGGTTCGGAGCTGCCGTCTTTGGAGTGGGTGGGGTTGGGTTTGGGTCTAGGTGTGGTTTATCGTCCTGGGGCTCATGTGGAAGGGTGCAAGGGGGGACGACACCATGTTTAGGCAGCCTGGGGAGGAGGCAGCGAGGAGTTTTCATTGCTGAGTTAGGGGGAGCGCTGCATTTCTGCTGTTTTGCCACTGGAGGTTCGTGGTTAGGATGGAGGAGACGGATTGGGGGTTGGGACGGAGGCGCACCTGGGTGTGCGGTGGGGGAGGGGCAATAAGTTGGACAGCTGGGGAGGAGATAGCAAGGGGTCTGGCGGCAGGACGGATGGGGAGGCGATGCTGTAGACAGAGGGGACCGTTGCGGCAGGGGGGGGAGGGGGTAGTCATCATGCCAATGCCTTTATCCTTCAGAGGCCAGTTGGGTACAGTGTCTCCGGGCACTCGAGAGACATGCAGGCGCTGTCTGGGAGGGGTGAAGGGGGTATTGCAAGGGAGGATGTGGGGAGGGCTGAGGGTGATGGGTGCAGGTATTGCCGAGCAGATTGTCACCTTCAGAGGTGGCATGGATGGAGTGACCTGGGTTAACCGGGCAGAGGGTGTGCGGTTTCACGGGGCGGAGGGGTGTGGGGCTCCAATTTGGATGAGTGAGGGAGTGTCGCAATGCTCGGGAGCAAGGGGGGGGACCTGTAAGGTGATTGTGTCCCGGACAGCGGGAGGTTGAATGGCGGTATAGGAATGCTGGCTGGGGGGGGGGGGTTGTCGGGGAGCACGTAGGGGTGGAAGAAGCAGGTAACAGTGGGCAGGGTCTCAGTGGAGGGGACGAGCCTTCTGGGATAGGCTGGTAAATCAAAATAGCAAACACTTACACGCTGACTAGGGTTAGAAGGTGGAAAAAGCGCGCCAGGGGCAGCAATTTACGTAGCTGAGGTAGAGATAGCAAAGGGTCTGATTACAGGGTAAAGGAGGGAGGGGACTGGGTTGGGGGGATGAGGTCGTCCAGGAGAAGGACTGTCTCAGATAAAGATATCTGGGCGTGCGGTAGTTATTAAGGAGCTTTTATCGGGGGTCAATGGGTGGGGCAGAATCAAGACAAGAACCGCATGTGGGGGAAGCAAGGTGGGGTCAGGGAGCCTGAAGCAAGAGGGAGGGTACAGTGGAAGTCAGGCGGAGGAGCGGCAGCCTTTGAAGTCTGATGCGAGGCACAGACAAATGGGGCAGTGGGGAAGAGCCTATCGGGGAGAGCACTCCGAAGTGAACTCGAGCGGCCATATGGAGAGGGAGGGGGTGGGATGCCTGGTGAGTTTAATGCCCCGTGGCAACAGAGGGAGAGTGCGGCGCGCGCGCACAAAGTCTCTGGGAGCAAATGGAAGCTCTTAAAACAAGCTTGGAGAATATGTAGGAGCGAGAATTGATTAGCATAATATGATTATGTCACAGGGGGCGATGGCACACAAAATTTTACATTAATGGCAAGAGAAGGAGGGGCATCAATGAAATGATTAAATCAAGGCAAGTTTAAAATACCGTCAAAGATGTAATAAAAGTAAACTTACTGCTTACAAAAATAGTGGAGAAACATAACCTGAGTAAATGTTGGCCTGGGCAAGGGTGCTGCTCATCAGGGACGTAACTACCATTGGTACAGCTGGGGCAGTGGCACCAGGGTCCAGAGCCCTGAGTAGCTAACCCAAACCCAGATAATTGCTGTTTTACAACACGAACAGCAGTCAAAGGGGTGTTGTTTGCCTGTCTTGTATCAGGGGGCATGGCATCCTCGCCACTACTGCCGCCGAGGTGCCGCCTGGACTCTGGTGCATGTCACTGCATATGATTCACTTATGGCAGTTGTTATTGAAGGTCGCCAAAGTTCATGTTTAAAAACATTTTCTCAGATGTCCATGTAGAGGCAAATTGTGTTATCTTAAAGTGAAACAAAGCATTCAGAAGTAACAGATATGATCCAGGGCATTGCTGGAGCCACGTGTTAGGCCGAGTCTCTCTCACCGGGAGCGGACTGGTTGCAGTGTGCAGGGGCCGCGGCAGAGAAGTTATACTGTCCTCCCTTCCCCGCCACCCTCGGTCGAGCTGCATCAGTTCCGACAACTCAAGCCCCTTGTCCTGAGCGACAGCTGCCCATGACGTCGAGCCTGGAAACGTCCCGAAAGAGCACGTTTACCAAAAGTCATAGCCCACTCTGATTGGTTGTAATATTAGCCTTTACACTGAGTAATGAGCCCTTCTGCCTGCCAACATGCTGTATTCAGTTTCATTGCGACTGTATTTCAAGGGTTCTTTGTGTGTTGCAATGACTTTCTCGGCGTGACAGCTGATTCTTAGCCCAGTTTACGTGATTCTCATGCACAATGCGTTAGGCTTGGTCTGTGCAAAATTATTTCTAACTGCTCGTGGTCAGTAAACATATCTACCATGTTTGTGTGTTTCAACGTATTCACGGTATGTGTAACAGAAACAATGACCCTCGAAAAAGGAGAGCGACTCAGTGGGGAGCCTTTTGGTTAGCGGTACTGGTGGGAAACGGGAGCCGAGGGCCAGCCAACCGAGCAAATCGCAAGCTTTAATCTGCGTACTAAACTAGCATACATACCGGGCTTTGAATAGTGGTGACCTATGACCCGGCAGCATTGTAGTGGACTGGCTTGGATCATTTTAAGGAAGGCTGTCTTTGTGGCAATGCTAACTTCGGTTCTCGTCGCTTGAAAGACACTTGCACGTTTTATGTTATTTACAGTACGGGTGGTACTTCAAGCCCCACTGTGTGTTTTGTGGAGTACGAAGATGTTTTCGGAGCATCACTGATGAGAGGCTAAACTGCGGAGCTAAAGGCAACGCCGCTTAATGATCTGCCACAGTCACGTGATCGCTGGGTTTTCTCTGTGATCATTAACAGCTGCTTATCAGACAAAGGCACCGCTGACGAGCTTTTGAAAACACCAACGAGGGAAACATTGAAAGAAACATCGCTGCGATCCCTACCACCGTTCACATGCATTGGAGGGATGAGATTCTTTTTCTTTTTTCATATATTTATATTCGGGAAGACTACAAAGAAATATAGCATTTGTGAAAAGTAGGCATGAAAATCGTTAGGCCGTAGATCAGGTATTTACAAACAAAAAAGGGACACTGCTCGGTGCTCTTGGTTAAAACAAACAAGCTCTCGGCATTGCGTGGCGGGGGGAACGTCGAGTCGGAACAAAAAACAAGTGAAAGCGGGATGTAAGTAGGGGGGAGGAGAAGTCTGGGCAGGCAGGATGACTCAGGGGAGGGGGCGGAGCGGGGCAGAGCGGCATGTGGGTGTGAAGAAGCCGGGCCTTTGAAGTGAAGCTAAGCTTCACTTCAAAGGTGTCGGAGGAATGCAGGCGGCTGTGCACGCGCTTTTAAGCTCAATGCACATGCGCATTGAGCTTAAAAGTCACGGGCACTGCAAGGAATCGCCACGATTCCTTGCAAGTTAGATAAAGAGTCGATGAGCCCCTATAGTCTCGCTTGCCATGCGCATCGACAGGCGAGACCTAAAAATGAGGCTTGGGTGAATTTACACGAAGCCTCACAAAATAGGGAGAGTTCCGCGTTCTGGGCGGCAGTCAGGGCACCGTTTTTTAACCCAAAAGACCACGCAAAAATTGAGGTGGCAATACCCGAAAAGTCTTGGATTACCTTTTTCTCTGAAGAATACAATCCGGGGGTGGTAGACAATATTGTGGACACCGGTTCACTAATAGGGGGGAATCAGGATAGCTTTGCCCCCATGTCTCTATCTATTACTGCCAAAGAAATTACAGAGTCTATTAATCAAAGTAAGGGAGGAAAAGCTCCGGGGGCAGATGGAATACCCATCGATTTATTTAAAATATAAGAATTAGTTATGGTCCCCGCTCCTTACACGTGTGCTTGAGGCCAGTTGCAATCTGGGTTTTATTGATACATGGTCAGACTCAATAATTATCCCTATTTTCAAAAAGGGCGACCAAAACAACCCTTTCTGCTATCGCCCTATATCGCTCCTGGACTCTTTTATGAAAATAACTGGGAGAGTAATTTTGAATCGACTGCAGCAATGGGCAGAAGAAGCAGAAATTCTGTCGCCAGTCCAATATGGTTTTAGGGTAGGTCGGGGCACAGTTGAACAAGTTCTTAATTTCTCATTACTCCTAGGAAAATACACCCAGGCAAGAGAGGGGAAAATCTACGCTGTATTTGCAGACTTAAGCGCTGCCTTTGACTGTGTTAATCACAGTCATTTATGGAAGATCCTTAAGGAGTTGAAGGTGGACGAGGCCCTAATTTCCTTCCTTAGGCAACTTTACGTGGGAGCCAGGGCAAAAGTTAGATTTGGTACCAACGGCGAATGCACTAAGCCGTCCCATGTCCGGCAGGGTGTGAGGCAAGGATGCGTCCTCGCCCCTTTTCTTTTCAACTTATACACCAATGATTTAGAGAAAGATTTGAAGGCCGAGGTGCGCGATTCCTCCCAGGTCAAACATAATCAAATTGTTTCACTCCAGTATGCTGACGACGCTGTGGTCATGGCCAGAACTCAAAGAGGGCTACAAACGGCCTTAAATACATATATGAACTTTATGGACATGAGGGGGTTGAAACTAAATGTAAAAAAGACATTTGTAATGACCTGTGGTAGACGTAGGAATGAAGAGTGTCGTATGCTAGCAGGGAAAGAGAGGATAAAAAAAAATGGGGAAAAGACCTGCAGATATATTGCTGAAAATTTATCAAGTTAAGTGTATTAGCACAGCTACTTATGGGGCGGGAGTCTGGGGAATATCCAACACTCATGCAGAAGATAGAAAACGCATTTTTAAAATTTATTCTGGTTGTCCCCCTAAGTACACCTAATTTTAACTGTCATGGGGGGGTTAACTGCAAGAAACGGGGGGTTGCTGTTCTTTCCCCGAGAGACGCTGCATTTTTTGCTCGCCAGGCCTGCCTGTCTGCTCGTCTCCCTCCCGCTGCCGCACCACCACGCCTGAGCGGCCGCCGAGTGGAGGGGTACCAGGGACACAGACCACAAGTCCCAGCCTGCACAGCGGCGGAAGCCGACGACGCCCATACTTCCAGCGCCAGGAGGCGCATAAGAGGGAGAATTTCCCCTGTGGAGCGGGGGGTTAACTGCAAGAAAGGGGGGTTGCTGTTCTTTCCCCGAGAGACGCTGCATTTTTTGCTCGCCAGTCCTGCCTGTCTGCTCGTCTCCCTCCCGCTGCCGCACCACCACGCCTGAGCGGCCGCCGAGCGGAGGGGGACCAGGGACACAGACCACAAGTCCCAGCCTGCACAGCGGCGGAAGCCGACGACGCCCATACTTCCAGCGCCAGGAGGCGCATAAGAGGGAGAACTGCCCCTGTGGAGCGGGGGGTTAAATGCAAGAAAGGGGGGTTGCTGTTCTTTCCCCGAGAGACGCTGCATTTTTTGCTCGCCAGTCCTGCCTGTCTGCTTGTCTCCCTCCCACTGCCGCACCACCACGCCTGAGCGGCCGCCGAGCGGAGGGGGACCAGGGACACAGACCACAAGTCCCAGCCTGCACAGCGGCGGAAGCCGACGACGCCCATACTTCCAGCGCCAAGAGGCGCATAAGAGGGAGAACTGCCCCTGTGGAGCGGGGGGTTAAATGCAAGAAAGGGGGGTTGCTGTTCTTTCCCCGAGAGACGCTGCATTTTTTGCTCGCCAGTCCTGCCTGTCTGCTCGTCTCCCTCCCACTGCCGCACCACCACGCCTGAGCGGCCGCCGAGCGGAGGGGGACCAGGGACACAGACCACAAGTCCCAGCCTGCACAGCGGCGGAAGCCGACGATGCCCATACTTCCAGCGCCAGGAGGCGCATAAGAGGGAGAACTGCCCCCACGTCGCGGGATCGCGCGCGGGTCTGCGCCGGGCTAAGCCTGGGCAAAGGGCGGGCCCTCTGTGGCCCTCAGAGGCCGGGACGGGGCCACCCCCCTTGACTCCATCATACTGCCAAGGTAAAAACGTTATCTCCCCGACATTTCGGCAAAGGATTACCGACAGGATTCAAATCTAATATTAACCTCACATTTTCTTGCGGTCGTGTTACAGCTTAACATTGTACATCCCACAATGACTCCCAAGGGAGTGACCAATAAATCCATCTCCCGGAGAGGTTTGCACTCAGGGTCACAGGTTCTTTGTAGGCCATCTCCGTCCACCGCCCTAACGAATGAACCTGGCAAGACCAGCATATTCACCAACCAACCGTCCGATCCAACGAATGGTATAGCGCAACAACTCTCGCTGTTGGACGAGTTAAACTCCCTTTGTAAAACAAGGTATGCCACTGTGGAACCCAGAAATTTAACTAAAAGTCCCTCCCCTTGCCCCGCTAAAAGAACCAGTTTGTCAACTCCAATCTCTAACCCTCTGGTACATCTTCCCCAATTCATTGTTAATACACCAAACACAGTTTTTCCCCAGTCCTCAGCTAGTAAAAGGAAGTGGGACGGGGTCAAGCCCACAGGGAATAAATCAAAACAACAAAAACTGTGTTTTAGTTCCCCACTCACTGCTACTAATCCCTTTCCACAACTAGAAGAAAAAATAGACCAATTGATAATATCCCTCAATTCAGACCTTTTGTCCCACATCGAACAATTGGTTAGCTCACTCATTTCCCCCCTGATTGTCAAAATTTCCACCCTACAGGATAGGTTGCTGGGAATAGAGAAATGTATAAAGGCCAATCAAATTCGCACTGAAAAGTCTGTAACAACAATCTGTCCCAACCCACCTGGTCCAAGCAGTAACAATCAAACTCACCTCCCAGTCCCTACCCTTCCACCCCCTAATGCCCCTAAAGTTAATCCCAAATCCGGCCCCTCAAAATCTATCGCTACAAGAGTAGAGCCTAGCAATACAACACACATACAGCTACCCCCGGAGGCTGCACCCTTTGTTTGTGTTCTTGCGGGAGTCCCAGCACTCAAACGTGGAAAAACTGAGCGGGAACAAGACTTACTTAACAAAGCCACGCACTGGTTAACAAAAAACAGGCCCCTGCCCCTAGGTTTGGACGGTACCATCATGTCTGTTAGAAGGGTGGGCTGGTTAGGCCCCCTAAAAAAAGATATTGACGGTGATCTTGTCTTAATAAAATTTAGAAGCTGCTCAGTCGTTCCCTACCTGCGAACTTTGTACCCCCGTGAAGGTGTTGGCCCAATATCCGTCTGGGATCTACGTGACTTTTACCCAAGCATGGTATATACCGCTCATCCAAAACCAAGGGCAGAGTCAGCACACTCGAAGGGCAGAAATACAAGTGCACTCTGTGGCCATGGTTTTTCCGCCTTTAATCACCCCTTAACAATGTACATTGGTCATGGATATGGAAAATCATGAACTCTACTATGAAACAAAGGAACTAATTCATGCTGCATAGACCAATGTTTTATTTTCTTGCCATTCTGTCCTTTTGTATGTAACTTTTGTCATGAGTGTTTTTTAAATGTATGCTTTTATGATTTTAAACAAAAATCGAATAAAGCTGAACTGAACTGTAATGCATAGTTGGGCATTCGGTATGTAAGTGATCTTATTAGCGTGCAACCGCTATTGCTGTGGCACCGAATATGGACCTCACCCGATCTCAGCCTGAACAGAGACATTGTTACTGACTGTATGAGCCTAGATCGGGCTACTAGAATCCCCTGGTTGACCTATATACGTAAGTTTGCTAATGATCTAGGGAGACCTGAGTTTTATCATACACCTGAATCACAGTGTAATATTTCCAGGAAGGACTTGAAGCTGCTTTGCTGGAACCATTTGGAAACCCTAAGGGCAGGAGTAGAACTGGTTAAGAAATCTGTGACTCATCATCAAGTAACGATAGTGACATATTCTATCCAACCTTATTTAAACTGGGGCTCAAATGGTTTCGATCTTTATTTATTGACAAGATTTAGGTTTAACATCTTTTTTCGTTTAGTAACTTTCCCAAATATGAACAACTGGGATAGGATGTTATGCAGTTGTCCGTGTGACAATATGTCAGTTCAATCTACATTGCACGTTATCTGCTTCTGTAAATTTTATGTGGATGAAAGGTTGAGGTGGATTAAATCACTACTAAAAAACAGTGGAACATGGAGACAATGCAGGCCGGCCCTACAGTTTCTTTTATCTCTTAATGATGTACACACTGTGGCCGTAATGACAGTTTTTTTTTAAAAGTGTACTAAAAAAAAGGAAAAGCTTAAATATTCTTTAAATTTAATTGTTCTTTTTAAACATTCTTAATGTATCTACATGAATTATTGTATGTGCATTATTGAATTTGTTGCTTTTATGATTTTATGTATTTTAAAATCGAATAAGGCTTTTTCATTCATTCAGTTATATGTAAATTATTCTTAAATCTCTGGTCCTGCCCACCGAGAATTTTACAAGACAACCTCAAAATATTTACGAATAGGCTCACCCACTACCTTCCTTCTAAAACTCTAAGATCATCAGATGCTTTCCTTTTGAAGGTACTGAGGTTCTGGCTAGGTACAAGAGGCGGCCACTCCTCTACTTACCCGGCTGTCAGGGCCTAGAATGGGCTTCCAGACTTGGTGTGATGCACTACCAATGAAAATCATTTCCGGAGACACCTGGAAACTTGGTTATTTGATTTGTAACAATTCATCTACGCTTTGTCAACACGTCTGTTTCTAGTGCCATGTCGCCTGATGGATAGCTGAGTGCTTTATAAACTTGGCTTGATAGACTGAGGATAGAATTTTGATTTTAAAATAAATATTTAAAATACATCCATTGTTTCCTAGTGTTCTTGAGTAAAGGTTTAGATTATGAAAAGAGGTTTAAATTCCACTAATTATCCCACTGATATTTTAAAGAATTGACCATTAAGGGAAGCACATCTCACTACTGTTTAGTGGGTTGCAGAGTAGTTACAGTCCAACTGGCTTTCTGTCTCGTAGTGAAAATCTGAAAAAGTGAGTAATGTGGATACTGACTATATACCCTCACTTTGGGGATACGTTCCCTGTGCCCTCATATGCTGGCAGAACTTCCACCTTCTATCAAGGGCATGGTGGTATGGTACTTCCACCATAGATTTCCTAAAAAATATGGCACTGCTCATGGCCGAGAGCCATTTTGAGCAAAAGAAACTTGGCATAGCGAAACATCTTGTGAAATAGTATACTACTCCAAGTAAACAG
Organism: Lissotriton helveticus; assembly: GCF_964261635.1. Classification (NCBI taxonomy): domain Eukaryota; kingdom Metazoa; phylum Chordata; class Amphibia; order Caudata; family Salamandridae; genus Lissotriton; species Lissotriton helveticus. The sequence goes on along the minus strand of NC_136069.1, from coordinate 732,638,073 downwards.
AATACTACCCCATGTAAATCAGGAAGTAAGTCTGTTGCTTAGAGGCAAGTGTAAAAAGTTTGTATTTTAGAAAGGTAATAAGAAGGCTCATACATGTGTTATATGGGTAAGTTTCATTTGCGTAGAAACTGTGAGGAATAATGTTGTGCAAATAACACTGCTTGCATTAACTATACCCAGGCATTTATTTTAGTTGTTCGTAATTAATGTTGTTTATACAATTGTTTTTCTGTCTGCTTTCACTTTTTTGCTTCTGCTATACGGGACAGAGACCACTCCATGTAGCCCTAGCTCACATTTCCGTGTTCTAGCAAGTTCTTTTTTTTCCCCTTGGTTGTTGACCTTTCAGCCCGCCTTCGTAATCCAAGCAAATCCTGTCTGTACCTCAACCTTCTCCGTGCAGTATTTTTTTAGGTCAATTTAAGTTTTGGGCCTAGTCTAGAAGAGGCAGCTTTCGCTGTTTCGCTAATCTCATATTTTCCACACAAAAAATAATGTAATAAAGATACTTACATGAAGGGGTCAACCCTCTTCATCCACTGGTGTGTTCAGGTGTCACTCACATTTTGCTTCCGCCCACCTCAACCTACACTCTGGGCAATGGTTCAGCCCGCTTTAGCCACTGGCCTTCTGCACTGTGAAAGATGGCATTTCACTCTTGCACATGTTGGAACGATTATAACGAGTAGCCCTCTTCAGTGCCATGGCTGGTAGGCGAACCTCGGTTTCAATTTCTTGCTTTTTTATTTAATTTTTGCAATGAGTCAGTCTTTACTTCCTTCTTTCTGCAAACATGTATTTGCACACAACCTTTTAAACAATAACTCGTTTAATTTTTATTCATTTTGCACTTTAAATGCAAATGTTTGGGAAAAAAATGGAAATGGCAGGCTTGCCAAGGACAAGCCAATTGGCTGTCAGTGTTTTTTGATTGCAAAGGCCCGCTAATGCCAGCCTACCTATCAGCCTATAGCTGAAGGGTTCCCTTCTTTTCTGTCACACTTCCGTTCATTCAAAAAGTTGAAACTTTGGAATGATTCAAAGACACGTGGGTTCAAACGGAGACCACGGAGTAAACATGAACGGGTAGTTGAGATTTGTACCTACAAAGTCAATGGTGCTATGTATGATGTGTGTTGATATTTGGAAAACAATAAAGCTCGTTTATAAAAAAAAGTAACGGTGGAATGAAGTTTCTGATGAAAGAGGTTCATATTTCGTCATTTTTCCAAAGTAGATGTTAGAATTTGCTTTTCAAACAACATTTTCACATTTTATGCCAGCAAGATCTAGCTGTAAAATACATTCCATATTTAATTCTGAACTTCGATGTCTGAAGTAATAACAGAGGTTGGACGGGGGAAATCTACATAGGGTTCTAAATGAATCACGAACAATAGATAGGAGAGCCTTACGACTCCTTATTCTTTAGGCTTTAGGGAGTTTATAGCCGTGAAGAAAACTGAGTGACCACATGGGCAGTGTCACTTTGGCTGAAACATGTAAGCAATATTAAATGTGGATGTAGAAACCATTGTTTCTTTGAAACATCCAGTTCTTTTTTAATAATGACATAGATGCCCATTGAATAAAGAGAAATCTGGGGTTTATCTATAGTTATTTTTAACTGGAACCCTCCACAATATTTAAAAAATATATATCTTTATTTACTATCTCCCAAAACTGATGAGGTGCCTATTCTAATATCTTAAAGATACCCCTTAGGACATTATAGGAAGACTTAAGTGAAGGACTTATTGATGTTCGGGCTATTAAACGTTTTGTGGTATAATACATAGTCCACTGCGCAGCCACACCGTATGAAGGTCTCCCTCAGAATGCCTACACCACGACATGCAAGACAGGAGCCCTGCCCAAAGAACCAAAGCTTCGGAAATTTCAAGTATGTGTAGTGGAAGTATTTAAATTGGATTAGTCTGTATTGAGCAGCAAATGCTACTTCACACTGGGCCATAAGTGCCTCCCTCCACTCATCCTGCTATAAAGGCCTCAAGTCCACCTCCCAGCTGACATGAGGGCTGGGAGGAAGTCATGAGTGTTAATCACCAGAAATCGATTGAATCGCAAGAACCGATGCCAATAATGCCTCCCATTAGTAGCTTGGACTCTATGGAATGAAGTCTAGGAGATCCTCAAAGATAATGGAATTGGTTAAGAAGACTTGAAGGAGATGCAACTAGCAAAAGCATTGGTATTTGTTTAGGCAAAATTCTGAGTGCAGATCTGTAAACGTCTCCTTAGTGTTAACCTAAATGGACAAGTGGAGTTGTGGGACTTGTCCGGCACCTAGTCCATAACCCCAATGACATTCCGCTAGTGTCAATAGTCCAGACTGGGAGGGATGGGGGTCTGGAATCATGATGGTGCTCGCTAGTGGGGGTTGGGCATATATGTTGACAAGAGTTAGAGGAGTGCGGGGCAACAGCCCAGAGGTGGCAATGTGGTTGCCCGATAGGTTGCACTACATCTTAAGCAACTGGCAGGACAAAGCACATTTGAAAAGAATAGCCATCTCCCTAGAGTCCTTTATGAATTGTGTAGAACCACCAAGAATAAACATTGTAGTAAGAAACCACACTAGGTTACCATTAGGTGTGTTTTCTGTTGGAAGAGGATGTCAAGGAATGTCTACTGGCCACTTTTAGGACGCCAATCGCTTGATTGTATCCAGAACTTCCCAAGTTAACAGCTGAAGTGTGAGGGTTAGCGGTACTTTATGTGGACCCGCTATGAAATGTTATAGGAACAGGTTGGAATTCAGTTAATACCATATATTAATCTTTGCGTCAACATTTTGATAGCTGTAACCAAGATTACACAAATGTCTAACGAAGACCATATTCTTGTACGTTCAGTGGTTGTTGACTCAAATTGTTAAGGATTACGCTAGAAAACATACAATAAATTGTTGTTTTTAAGAAGAAATGTGGACCCGCTATGCAAGTGGGTGTTGCTAAAGCTATGATGGGCCGCCTTTCTGTGCATACCTGTGAGTAGCACAACATTCTTAAGCATACATAATATTACAACTTTTAAGTCATACCCCGTTCTCATACTTCAGAAAATGCAGAATCTGTCATAAATTTTTTGGAAATGATATGCATAGTACACTGGGAACTCATGTTGCTGTCATCCTGTGGTATATAAATAAATAATACCGGATCTATTTTTGACTGGATATAGTAATAACAGATAGCTCAATAAATAAGAGTCAAGATTCGAGGTAGTAGGAGTTTGCAGGTTTAATACAGCATAAGGACAGGAACAGGACAACCTGCACAGGACTAGGATGGCAGCGCTGCCGGGGGCAGGATCGGAATCGGCGTAACATTTAATAACAGTGCACAAATATATATACTAAAACAATTGCATTACAGTACATACAATAGGCGGAGCAGTGGGTGTGGTCAATAACAGTCGCGAAAGATAAGGGTGAAAGTAGGTGTAACAAGAGGCGTGAACATAGACATGTGATGTAAACGTAACAGAATATGTCATAAAATGGGGCGGAAACATGGGGGGGCTACCTAAGGAGCTGGAACCTCTAACCTAGTGGTGCGCGCAAACTGACAATGACGTGTTACTAGGAGAAGCTGGGGGCTATGACTTCTGCGCTAGGAGCAGAGACTGAAGTCTGGAGAGTCAGGGCGACATGTACCTAAACACTATCTAGTATCTGATGTTTAGAGAACATGTTGATAGGATCCAAAAGTTATCGGGGTAAAGGCTAACAGACACTAAGACTGGTGCATGCATTATTCTACATGTAGTGCGTGTTGAGGAATATTAAATGACCATAAATACAGTATTTCTCTTACATGGAGACGTAAAGGCTAGACGATGACTGAAACTATTGATGCGATTCAGTAGCTTAGGAATGCAGAGAAGGAGAGCTGGACTGATAACTAGAATCATAACATACGTTTGGCAGACTAGTAGGCAGAGAGCCAGGCCGAGCCGGGCACTGTGAGGCAGGAAGTAAGTGAAGGGTCAGGAATACAGGTGGGGGCTGTATCGCTCCTCAGCGAGGGCTCAGGAGACAGGAGCTGAATCTGGTGTCCGGGCCCTTTTGAGGCCTAGAAACGGGGACTTTACAATGAAATAACGTGCACACTGAGAAACGTGGCAACGTAACTTTACATAGGCCTAATACTCGTAGCTTTCACGAGAACTGGAAACTGGCATACTAGAGATGGACACAACTGTAATTGCGTCTTTAATCGATCACGGAGAATACATATGCATATTAATCATGCACATACAACATAGGATGGGGAACACGTAGGGACACAGAACATGGCAAAATTTACTTTTCCACATTCCCTCCTTGTCACTACGTTTCCATCAGGAAACATCAATATTCATGATACCATCTATCATCTCATAAAGTATCATTTGCTCGTCTCGAATTGTCTTGGAACGGGATTTAGGACGGGACTTGGGACTAGGAATACAAGAGGTAGCACAAATGCCGCAAATCGCAGGGCCACATTGTATACAGAGGCAGCAACTGAATGTGATCGCTACTGCAATACCTAGAAAGGACAACACTTTCCATCCCCAGGCAGAAATTATACTCCAGAACCAACCGGACCATGTCCAGGTGCCTGGATTTTGGTGTAACAGATGGGCAATTTTATGCAGTCTGGTTATAGCTGAATAAACGGACGGCGCGTTATTAGGAATGAAAATGCAGCAACTAGATCCGATGACTCTACATGCCCCGCCCCTATCGGCCAGTATGACGTCAAGGACGAGACGATTCTGGAGCACGACAATTCTCATAAAAGATTGCTCTTCGGTTAAGTTACCTAGAGCAGAGGTAGTCTCAATCACTACTGCTTCAAGTGTTCTGGTCAATCTACGTATCAATTTACTATTCACGACAGTACCTAAGTAGGGAAAGACACCTTTATTGATATCTATGTATTGTTCTAGAGCAGTTTCAGTATAATCGACAATCGGGAGGTCTCTCTTGTGTCTAGTATGTACTAGGTGGGAGTTCCTATGATAGTCAGGTGGGGCTAGGAAAACTGGTGGCAGTAGGAAGGCAATGTAACAAGTTCCCTCCCAATCGAGGGGCAGATGAACATATGCGGTCTGACCACAAACAAAATAAGAATGACGTGAAGCTTTGAAAATAGATTTCCCACTGTCACTATACTTGACAATAGTAGTACAATCACTATGTCCTACATGTACGGAACCATTATTTCTGACACATAATTCGCCTTTGACTGGTAGTACTGACATAGCAGGTAAGTCTGGAGTAGAATCAGACTGAACATTCAGGACCATAAAATTCGAAGAATAATTACCCAAATTATAAACTTCATTTTCTAGATCTAACCCTGTTCTGTGGGGAAGACCTTGCTTGTCTGGAAAACATGTACTGTTCAGGAAAGACATATCAGTTGAGGATGACGTTAACGTGGACCATGCTCCACACGAACCAGTATGTGAAAATGGATAAGGAAAGAGTGGCAGAACTCCCTTCGGTGTCTGGGAAGGGGGGAGTCGACCACACACCCAACAATTAGTGGCATTGCTGGTCTGGTGTGAATAATGTAACATGCGGATAAAGGAATTATTTCGCATAGCAAGACGATAAGATAGTTCATGAGGAGGTAGATCACTAAACGTATGCTCTACTGTAGTATTAGAAGACTTATTTACATGAGAAATTGGAAAACATAAATGCAATGCATAACTCGTGCAGGTAATCATAAGGCTGAGATATAGCAGGAAACATAAAATAATAATGCAACTTTTAGAGTTCTCACTAACTCTCTCTCTATGGGGGTCTATTTTATACATGTCAGAAACCGGTCTAACCGTTTCACCTAGGGGAGGACTTAGACAATCAAACTGGCTGACTTATTTTACTAGACCTTAATTTCAACTTATACTCCTGCTGCGGAGTTTTCTCTAACAGGGAGGGCTTTGAATCAGTGTCTTTTGCGGGACAGTCCTTGAGAATAGTACTTTGGCAGTCTTTAAAATCCTCGGAAATGTTCTTGGAAACAGTCTTTAGTCCATAAAACTTCTTTACATGCGACAAATGCACCCAGCCCTTCCTGCCTTCCAGCTTGACGGCAGTACGGGTGGCCAGGAGGACTTGCTTGGGCTCCTTCCAGCGGGGCTCCAGCGGACTTGAACGGTCAAAGTTCCTTACGAGAACCAGACTTCCGGGAACGATTTCATGCGGTGCCACCTCGGTATTGTCTGGAAATGCGGCGGCAACCTGTGAACGACAAGAGTGTAGGGCAGACATCAAGGAAGCTAGGTAATCTGTCAGCATATTACTTGAAACATCTGTAATACTTCGGGGTCTAGGTGTACCCCACATATTCGGGGGGCGGCCAAAAACGACCTCGTACGGGGACAGACCTGATCTGGAATGTGCGACCATGCGCATATAAAACAGAGCGACTGGCAGAGCTACTAGCCAGTCCACACCTTTCTCTTTACAAACTTTAGCAATGCGGATTTTCAGGGTCTGGTTATGTCTCTCTACTAGACCGGCTGCTTCAGGATGGCGTACACAATGGAACTTCCACTGGTATCCTAACAACAGGGAAACGTGTTTCATCAGTTCAGATGAGAATGGCTGGCCGTTATCAGAATATACGACCCTAGGGAGTCCATAGCGGGGGAAGAATTCACGAACCAACTGCTTGGCAGTGGTCGCGGCTGTGTAATCTGGGACTGGATATGCTTCTGTCCACCTGGACAAAGCGCATACAACTACAAGGACATACTTGAAACCTCGACATCGCTCCATCTGAATATAATCCATCTGGAGGGCTTCAAAAGGGTGGTCAGGGGGCTGGAATCCACCTTGTTCCACCGGGACACTTTTACCTGGATTAAACTGGCAACATATCATACAGGTACGTACTTTCTGCTTGGCTGCAGCTCGTAAATGCTTGTTAAACCAAATGTTCTGGATACTGTCTAACATGGCTTTTTCTCCTAAGTGTGCTGGACTATGTGCGGTATTGATAATGACTTGAACCATAGAGTCGGGGAGAAACCATGTGGCTTTCCCCTTCGTTACCCATCCCTGATCTGTCTGGACCCCTCCTTGTTCGGACCATTTCTTGATTTCATCGGGAGTAGCATGTAACTGGATATCTATGACATCTTGAGTGGGGTCCTTAACTGTCATACTAGTAGTCGGATCTGGAGTATGTGTCTGTGTCGGATTAACTGACATGTCTGGAGTCTGTGCTGTAAGCTTGGCTGTTCGATCTGCTAGATCATTACCTTGAGAAATAATGTCTGTAACTTTCGTGTGTGCTTTGCATTTCATGATGGCAATGGATGTCGGTAAATGTATGGCATCTAACAGAGCTTGAATAAGGAGACCATGCTGAATCTTGGTTCCATGAGAAGTCATGAAACCTCTCTCCTGCCAGAGCACTCCAAAGTCGTGTACGACTCCAAATGCGTAGCGTGAATCTGTGTAAACATTGACTTTCAGGTTCTTGGCGTGTATGCAGGCTTGTGTCAGAGCAACTAGCTCTGCTGCTTGAGCAGACAGGGTGTCAATACGGTGTGTTTCTATAACTTCAGTGTCAGTAGTCACTGCATACGCGGCTACTAGTTCTCCTGTACTTGTTCTCATACATGAACCATCCACATAAAGTGTCAGGTCGGGATCTGGTAATGGGATATCTGTCAGATCTTGTCTTGGCTTAGTCATAGTGTTAACTACTTCCACACAGTCGTGTGTGGCAGGATTCGAATTAACTGACGGTAACAGTGTAGCGGGATTTAGAACGTTGCAGCGTCTGATTTCTATGTGTGGCTGGAACAGTGTCAGTTCATAACCTGTTAAACGTGCAACTGTCAAGTGCTGAGTCTGTGTTCGGTTTAAAAGAACTTCCACGGAATGTGGAACTTGTACTGTCAAGGAGTGTCCTAATACTATGGAATCACTTTGTCTGATAGCTAGTGCTGTGGCTGCAACTGACTTGAGGCACGCAGGCAGAGCCTGGGCTACTGGATCTAATGTGCTCGAAAAATAAGCACAAGGCTTGTATTGTCCTGCTTGATCTTGTGTGAGAACAGATAATGCTGTACCATCACGTTCTGTAACAAAAAGTGTAAAAGGCTTACTGTAGTTTGGTGTAGCTAGAACAGGAGCTTGACATAGAGCTTTCTTTAACTCATTGAAGCTAAGTGTATGTTCAGATGTCCAAGGGAGGACAGTCGATACGGCTGCCTCCTGTGTCGTTAACTGTATCAGTGGCTTGGCTAGAAATGCATACTGAGGAATCCATTGTCTGCAATAAGAAGTAAGGCCGATAGAAGCACGTACCTCCTTCTGTGTCTTGGGCTGAGGAAGACTCGCTATTAACTGGATACGATCGGGTGTCAACTGCCTACCCCACTTGGACAGTAAGTGGCCTAAGTAGATCACTTGCTGGACACAGAATTGAAGCTTTGAAGGGGACACCTTGTGCCCCATCTCGGCAAGGAAATACAAGACTGTAAGTGATGCTCGCTCGCAAGCACGTTCAGAACGGGCTGTGATCAGTAGATCATCGACATACTGGAGCAGGGCAGTGTCAGTTGGCATGTGAATGTTGTCTAGTTGTCTCTTAAGTGCTTGACTGTAAATGCTAGGACTTTCTGTGAAACCTTGAGGAGCTTGTGTGAAATTATAGCTCCTTCCATTTAAACAAAAACCAAAAAGGTACTGGCTGTCCGGATGAATGGGGACACTGAAAAACGCGTTCTTGAGGTCAATTACGGTAAAGAATATTGCCTCAGAATCAATGGCTGTCAACAGGGATGAAATATCTGGAACAACTGGGTACTGGGGAATAATACATTTATTGAGTTCTCGAAGGTCAATCACTAATCGATATACTGGGGGTGCATTTGGATCAGTACGTTTCATGACTGGAATGATCGGAGAATTACATACATTGGAGTCAGTTTCTACAACTACTCCTTGAGCCATGAGCTCGTCAATTATTTTAGATAAGGCTGCTACAGCCTCAGGTGGTAATCTGTACTGTCTGATTCGTGGTAACACTACACCGTGTCTGAGAGTCACACGATGGGGTGTGATTTGCATGTAACCTACATCAGTTGGACCTTGCGCCCATAGATGCTGCGGGACATTAGACAATCTCGGATCAAAATCTCGTAATACATAGTGACCCTTGAAGTCACGTAAAAACAAACGTATTCCCTCTGGGGAACAGCAAATAACTGCACCTAGTTCTTTCAGTGTCTTAATGCCTAACAGATTTTCTGGACATGATTTTGTAAGTAATAGATCAGTAGTGCGGGACAATGGACCTACTTCTAGAATAACTGGCTTTGAAATCTCGTTTACAATAGGCTTTCCTGAAAATCCAAGGGAAACATTTCTAGAGCCTGAGAGCGGAGCCCCTGGAACCTCGTCGTGACTTATGGTAGTCCTAACTGCCCCTGTATCAATCAGAAACTTTCTGTCTTTTCCTAATATTTGACTATGAATATAGGGACCTTCTTGATCTACAGGAATCTCGATGAGAGGCAAGCCTACCTCCCTCTCTAGGATGTTTCATGAGTATTGTTGGTACTCTGGATACTCTGTCTGAGCATACTGATACATCTGCTGTGTAACATGCTGTGTTGCAGCGATAGGCTGCGGTGCTGAAACTGTCTGTTGTGCATTCTGTGGCTGAGAAGTCTGTGAAACTTGTTCTTGTCTAGGCGGACGTGGTCTTTCTTTAGTCTTACCAGTGGCTATATTATGTTTCAGAACTGCACACTCGTTTATAAAATGACCTGGCTGTTTACAATAATTGCATGTCCCTTTAACGGGAGCTGCAGGATGACTGACTTGATTCGGACCCCTCTTCTGACTGTCTTGAGGAACAGATTGTGCAACTAGTACTTTCATTTTCGTGTCTTTCATACGTCTTCTCTCGTGTTCTTGCTCTTCTCTTATTCTATTCTGGTGATACTGGAGCATCTGTAACATCTGGGACGGGGTACTAGCTTGCCATGTACTTTCGACTTTCAAAACTCGATTCTTAACTTGTGGACTTGAATTCTCGACTAGTTTAGTAACAAAAAGATGAGGGTATGACTCGCTACTCGTCTTCAATCCACTGTTTATAATGAAACATTTTTCAAATCTAGAATAAAAATCACTAGTGTCTTCATCTTGTTTCTGTTTACAGGCTGAGATTGCATCCCAGTCTTCCTTTTTAGTGGCTAACAATCTGGGCAAAACTTGTATTAACAGTTCTGGTAATTCTTTACATTTCTCTCCAAGACCGGTACCTGGTACTCATATCTTATCTTCAGCTTCTAGAACTGCCCAATCGATCTTTTTCTCTCCCACCTCCCATTCTTTTTCCTTGAGTTTTTCGTATACCCCTGCGGGCAACAGGACCTTTAGCATTTTAATAATATCTGGATACGTATATTCTCCCATACGGAGCATGTCCTTTAACTCTCGGTGGAACCCTGCTGGATCTTTGTCGTGACAGGGGATTAATTTCTTCATCTCTAAGAGTTCCATCTTTGTAATCGGGGTGTAAACAAATACTCGTTGCATTTCACCATCTGCTGTCCTGACTGGGTGTACTTCTCGTAACGGATTCTGTCTATCTATGTAAAACGGTTTACTTTCTGGAGGTGAGACGTGAACAAAATGCGGGTTCAAAAACATACTATATTTATGACGCTGTTCTAGAATGACACTAATTAAATCGGTACCTAAACCTTTCCATCTATACTGGAGTAACTCGTTCAGGACATCATGTAACGGACCTGGATCAGAATGTTGACCCTCATACAAGGTAATGAGGTGCTGAATCATATACATACCCACCAGTCGCTGCTCGGCTGGGGGCAGTTTCAGAAACATTTGTGCCACTATTTCGTCTGGAAAGGTGGTAGAATCAGTAACCCATCGGACTGCTGATCGGGCTAGTTCTTGTTTATGCATAGTACTTAACTCACTATAACCGATTCGTGATTTCAGAATGTGATCGGTAGCTTGAAACACTTGTTCTAGAGAGCCTTGTTCTGGTGCTGGATGATGAAAGACTTTCTTGTGTTCTAGGCGTAAATGTCGGCCTGGAAATCTAGATTTACCTACATACGCTATTCTGGCGGGATTCTCGTCCTCTACCTCTTCGGTAGGAGAGTCATTCTCTTTCTCACTTACTTGTGCTGTTTTACGTTGTTCGTGTAACCTTATTATTTCCTTACGAATTTTCTTGTACATACTCTCTATACTACTGATGGTTCTGTGCTTACCCTCGGCTATATTATCACTCCACCTGGTCAGGGTTCTCATTTCGGCCGGATCTTTGGTCGGATAATCTTGTTCCCTTATTAAACAATTAATCAGAAATTTTAATATCATGAGCTGGATCTCAGCTTTCCTTTGAGACATGGCTTCGCCAATACTTTCTGGATCATCCCCTGTACGGATGAAACGATATATTCTGTCTAGATCTTCTTTCATATCCGGTAGGGTGTCCAAATACCCGGTCACCCGTCTTACACGTATGGAATATATAACCGTACTATCATCGCTTGTGACTGGATCATAGCGGCATTCAGTAAGAGCTCGTCGGATTTCTGCAACGGACTTATATTTGGGCGTACGCTGTAACGCACGTTCATGTAACTCGACTAACGTTACACGTTGGTGTGGCGGCGGGGTACCAGGAGGACCTCCTCCTGCGGCCCCTAAACTGGAATCGTCGACTGATACTCTTCGTGCTGGCAGAGTGACTGATGTGGCGGGAAGTTGTACTACGGGCTGGACCGGGGGCACCGTAGCAGATACTGCAACAGGTGCCCTGGTGACTGGAGGAGCAGGAATTTCATCATTTACAGGAACTGACGGAACAGGATTTGCATATTCTGGGACTGTGTCGTCCAAATAGGACGAGATAAAAATATCAGCTGCGGTCGGTTTGTGACGTAGCTTGGTCGGAACTAATGGTGGCGGAAAATTGCTGGATGCATCCGGGGTCGCTTTTGGCAAGCCCTCGGCAAGAAGAGGATACATACCCTTAATGAGGGCATTCCTCTGTCTGTCTGACTGTTCGGTTTTAACTCGTTCACCTATTTCGATTAATTCCCTTTCTTGGGCTCTTTCTATGGATTCTCTACTTAATTCTGACTTTCTGATTTCTTTTTCGGTTCTTTTATGAGATTCTTTGCGCCATAACTCGATGGCATCTTTCTGTGACTGTCTGGCTTTCTTTTTCCATAATGCTTCTTCTACTCGCATGATGCACTCGGCATCCCACTTACCTGATACGGGCCATCTATACTTTTCCTCTAACTCTTTGGTGTACTCCACCCATAAATCTAGATACAATATGGCACTTATGCCATGCTTTTGATACATAAAATGACCTGGACTGTCCCTAGGCGGGACAGGAACTGCTTCTTCTAACAGACCTTTTCTAGTTTTTAACTGACGTAGTTTGGAAAACAAAGGCATGACTGGACTGTAATCTAGACACAATACAATACACAATGAACACGATAATTACACCACTTTCATTCTACGACATTAAAATACATGAATGACATTTTAAAATAACAGTCTTGACAAAATACTACCTGGAATACTGAAAACAGAATACATGAATTTTCTCGAGAACAGAACTGACTAGAACAGAAACTAGATGCAATGCTGAAACAGTACGAAACTTACCGGTCTCATAAGAGACGCGTCAGGACCCGCATCCACCTAAGTGGACACTTCGTGTTGGATCTGTGTACCACCAAACCCACGGACCAGAGTCAATTAGATTGACCCTGTCTAGATACTACCCCAGCAACGGTACTCACCGGGCAGCAAGAACGGAAAGCCTCGGACTGGACTGGACTGCTACGACGACGGACGGACACACTTCGGACTTCTGTTACGGGTGGGCCTCCGGATACCTCGGACCTTGGACTCTCGGCTTGGGCTCTGGTCGGGACTCGCCGCGTTCCTCCACCGCCTCGTCTGGATGCTGGACCGCAACCTCCGTCTCCTCCGTGGGCCTGAGGGATACTTGAAGCAGAAATATCTGCACGTGGCCGGTATGGTTCCGTCACGGCTGCAGAGGATCAGGGGGCTTGCGTGGCTTCACCGGCGCGTGGGGAAAGGGCAAGTCCCTTTTCGGGCGCCATTATGTGGTATATAAATAAATAATACCGGATCTATTTTTGACTGGATATAGTAATAACAGATAGCTCAATAAATAAGAGTCAAGATTCGAGGTAGTAGGAGTTTGCAGGTTTAATACAGCATAAGGACAGGAACAGGACAACCTGCACAGGACTAGGATGGCAGCGCTGCCGGGGGCAGGATCGGAATCGGCGTAACATTTAATAACAGTGCACAAATATATATACTAAAACAATTGCATTACAGTACATACAATAGGCGGAGCAGTGGGTGTGGTCAATAACAGTCGCGAAAGATAAGGGTGAAAGTAGGTGTAACAAGAGGCGTGAACATAGACATGTGATGTAAACGTAACAGAATATGTCATAAAATGGGGCGGAAACATGGGGGGGGCTACCTAAGGAGCTGGAACCTCTAACCTAGTGGTGCGCGCAAACTGACAATGACGTGTTACTAGGAGAAGCTGGGGGCTATGACTTCTGCGCTAGGAGCAGAGACTGAAGTCTGGAGAGTCAGGGCGACATGTACCTAAACACTATCTAGTATCTGATGTTTAGAGAACATGTTGATAGGATCCAAAAGTTATCGGGGTAAAGGCTAACAGACACTAAGACTGGTGCATGCATTATTCTACATGTAGTGCGTGTTGAGGAATATTAAATGACCATAAATACAGTATTTCTCTTACATGGAGACGTAAAGGCTAGACGATGACTGAAACTATTGATGCGATTCAGTAGCTTAGGAATGCAGAGAAGGAGAGCTGGACTGATAACTAGAATCATAACATACGTTTGGCAGACTAGTAGGCAGAGAGCCAGGCCGAGCCGGGCACTGTGAGGCAGGAAGTAAGTGAAGGGTCAGGAATACAGGTGGGGGCTGTATCGCTCCTCAGCGAGGGCTCAGGAGACAGGAGCTGAATCTGGTGTCCGGGCCCTTTTGAGGCCTAGAAACGGGGACTTTACAATGAAATAACGTGCACACTGAGAAACGTGGCAACGTAACTTTACATAGGCCTAATACTCGTAGCTTTCACGAGAACTGGAAACTGGCATACTAGAGATGGACACAACTGTAATTGCGTCTTTAATCGATCACGGAGAATACATATGCATATTAATCATGCACATACAACATAGGATGGGGAACACGTAGGGACACAGAACATGGCAAAATTTACTTTTCCACAATCCAATGATTTAATAATGCCCTTATTAAATTGCCATGTTGAGTAACCATTACCTCCTCGTCCTGTCTTCCTCGCCACAGTAATTACCCATGAGCCTCCGGCTCCACACAGAACTCCAAGTAAAAAACAGCGCTCTAGTCTCCCTCTCCCTCCTCCAAGATGGCCCCCAGTGGCTCCAGCCAATCCCATAAAGGGACACAGAAGCACCAACACGACCTGTTCTTTTTTTCTGCACTTCTCCGAGTGCTGTGTTCCCTGCTGGTCAGGTGAGTGAATGTTGTTGTTTCTTTGAAAGAAAAGGCTGGGGTCTTGCTTGAGCAGCCCCTTTTGGCCTTGGGTATTTCGGTGGGGGATGTGTTATCGTTTTTGTTGTTGTTTCTGGATTCGATATGTTTATTTATTTGTATTTTTCATGCTTTTATCCCCCATTCGTTTGCCTCCGCGCTCCGTGTCCTGCTGTAGCGGACCTTGGGGGCGTTGGTTTGTTTGTGCTCGGTCGCTTTGGACCTCACGCTATGTAGGGGCTCCTGTGGTCCTGCTGAGCGGGGCCGTTTTCGGGACTGCTCTTTCCGGGCCGCGCGTCGTGCTGAGCTGACTTGGCGCGGCCAGGTGCGGTGGTGTTCGGGACCGGCGGGTTCCTCTTCCCCTCCGCTTCCCTTCTTTTTTTTTTTTTTTTTTTTTTAAAACCTTTATTGTACAATGAAGCTCACAAATACGGGCCTACAACCCACCAGGGCTGGCCACCACATGGTAGAAAACATAATAACCGAAAATAAGTTCTTTACAGGATACGATATCAGGAGCATAGGTAAAACAATAAAAGACATCGAGCAATCAGAAAGAACAGGATAATAAAAGGTTAATTTTCTAATGCGGGGCGGGGTACAGAAGAACAACGGGCCGTGTAGGAAACAACCAGGGAGGAGGGGTCGCGGCAAGCCGCCATCTTAGGAACACAGAATGAAAAGGAAGCCATACAAACATCGCTATCCAAAATAGAAACAAATTCGGAATATAAGGAAACGAGAATGGCAATAATCAAACCGCGCCCATCCATCACCGCCCCCACCCAAAGTGAGGAGGCATGATCAAAGGGCCCGCGATGTAAAAACAATACGAAACGCACCCCGACAGAAATAAAAGGACCCTCATAAGGGAGGAAAAAGGGGGAGAGAGTCCGCTTCCCTTCTGACGTGTCTGAGCACCGTTCTTCGGTGACGTTGTTCCTGTAGTGATATGTGTGGACTCCACCGTGGGTTTTGGCTTTAGGTCGAAGCGCGCCGGTATGCATGCGCTCTTATTCTTTTGCAGGGCGTGTATTATGGTGATTGGGACGGTTGCCTAGCGACCTCGGATCCTTTTCTTACCGAACGTGTGGATTTCACGTATGCCTGTGTTTGTTCGATTCTGTGGAATAGACATGGAGCGTGTTACTTCTGCCGTGCCTGCTCTTGGGCCCTTCTCTGTGACTTCTCCTTCTGGGATGGTGTTTCCCTCTATGGAGTTATTGCAGCGCACAATTGTTTCTGCTGTGACTGCTGCTTTTACGGAGTCGTGGGCCGGTGCCTGCTCTATGTTGGGCCGGTGTTGGTGACGTTCCTTCTGTCGGTTCGGCTACTGAGGAGGAGGTTGATGTTATGGACGCTTTGTGCTAGGGGCCGTTCTTACGTTGGTCCTTGGGCACATTCGCGAGCTCTTTGTACTTCCTGATTCTGTGTCTCCTCTTTATGATGTTTTGTTCTCTCACGCTGGGTCTGGTGGCTCAGTGGACTAGAGCAACCACTGCGGGGGTCTGTGTTTGACCTCATGGTCGCAGGTTCAGATCCCCGCAGGTCCTCTCAGGCTTTCATCCTTTTGAGGTTGATAATATGTGTACCATTGGTTGGGTTGCAATTAACATCTGTTATTCAGTGCCAGGACTCCGTCGAGTGATCATGCGCTTTACTGATGTTTCTGTCTTGTTATGTTATGGTTCAACGATGCGCACTTTTTGCAGCTGCGATTTTCTGTCAGGGCTGCTGCCTGTTCCTCTTGCTCGATCCTGTCTTTGCTTGGAGATTTCATTCTCTGGCTAATTTCTTGGATCGAGGGGGGGTGTTGTTTCTTCTACTATGGAGATGTTTGGCCGGCGTGTACGCCTGCTGTCTGGTGTTTCCTTTGATTCGTTGGGGGCGGCGGCTTCTGCAGCTGGGTCGTCTGTCGCTGACAGGCGTCAGTTGTGGCTTCATTCCAGTACGGCTGATGCTGCGCAGTGGCTTCTCCTGCTGAGGGTCCCTTGTTGGGTTGTTTTTTGTTTGTTCCTCCTTTGAATGACATGGTGAGGTACACTGCGATGGGCCGTGGGCTCGTTGCTCCTGTGCGTACTGGTCGCTTCCGTGCCTGTGATTCCCAACTTGCTTTTGGTCATTCTGGGTGGGGCCGTGCTGGTCAGCCTTTTTCGTGGGCGGGGGCGTAGCCTGGGTGCTCCTTCCTTTGGCGGATTCCAGTTCTCTGGTGCTTCTGCCTCCTCCACTCCCGCTTCCGATTCGTGACTGGAGTGTTGGTCCGGTTGGGGGTCGCCTCACTTGATTCATGGACTCTTGGCGGATGACTGTCAGCCCGATGGGTTCATCAAGTGATTTCGGCGGGTTTCCTTCTTGCCGTTACCCGGACTCCCCCGGACTGTTTCAGTTTCGCGCCTTGTCCCTGTGTCCCTCGTGGGAGGTTGGCACTTTTGAGGGCATCGATTCCCTGGTGACCACTCATGCGGTGATTCCTGTGCCCAGCGATCAGCTGAGGTTGTGCGTGTCTTCCGTCCCATTTTTGTGTCCACACGCACCGGGGTTCTTCGACCTGTGATGGTCCTGGAGTGGGTCGGTCCTTCGTCCCTCACCCCTATTTCGAACGGGTTTCCCTGTGGTTGATCCTTCCTCTGGTGTCTCTGGTCGGTTCCTGGCGTCCTTGGACTTGGGAGGTGCTTGTCTGCTTGTGCCTGTTCATCCCGTCTCTCGGCGGTTTCTCCGGTTTTGCGTCCTGGGTCGTCATTACCGGTTCCGAGTTTTGCCTTTTGGACTCTGCTCTTCTACCGGGTTCTTTACTGTGATTCTGGCCCCTGTTTTTGGACACCTGCATGGGGATGGCGTTTGTATTTCTTCCTTTTCTGGATGACATTTTGCTTTCTGCTTCTTCTCTTTCTGAGGCGGAGTTGCATGTCCGGGGTGTGTGCCATGTCCTGGGGCATCACGGTTTCCTCGTTACTGTGCCGATGTCCTCCCTGGTTCCTGCACGGGACTTGACTTTCATTGGGCACTGTTCGAGACTCCTTTGGGGATGGTGTTACTGCCCCTCCCCGGATTCTGTCCCTGATGTCTGCAGTTCGTTCTCTGTTGTTGTGGCATTTTCGTCCCGTGTACCTGTGGTTGGGGGTTCGAGGTCTGGTTCGGCGTCTTTTTTGACGGGGGCGTAGGCTCGCCTCCGCGTGTACCCGGTGGTGTCGCGCATTTGTCGCTTTGGGACCCCTATTCCCTCGTTATGGGTGTTTTTGGTTCCTATATCGGAGGTTGTTCGGGTGGTCCTGGGTTGGTGGTTGGCCAAGGGTCTTCTGACCTGGGGCCGCTTTTTTTCTGATTGTTCCCACCCGCGTGGTCACTGCCGCTGCCCGCCTGCTGGTATGGGGTGCTACTCTGGGGGATTCGACGACTCGGGGAGTTTGGCCTCTTTCTGGGTTATCGTGCTCCTCCACCTACGAGGTGCTGCTGACCGTCCTTTTGGGTCTGCTGGATTTCTCTGATCTTCTTCGGGGTCGTGTGGCTCTTGTCGACGGTTCTGGTGGTGCTGTCTTCTGTGATCCTTCTTGGGGGGTGCAGGGTTCTCTCCCTCGGTTGCCTCTGCCTTCGGTTTTTGTGGTTAGGCGGGGGTGGCCCTAGCCTACCTGTCTGCCGTTTACCTGCCTGTGGCGGATTGTCGCACTGGGTGTTTTCCTTCCGTGGGGTCTTTTGTCCCTCACGCGGTTGCTGTTCGGGTGCTTGCGGGAGATGTTTGGCTGTCCGTTTGTGGACCTGTTTGCCTCCCGGTGCTGTGCCAGGCCCCTCTGCTTCTGCTCGTTTTTGACTTGCCGGGTTGCCTGGAGGCTGGACGCCCTGTCGTCCTTTTGGCCTGTTCTATGCTCCCTGTTCCCGTTGGTCTTGCAGGGGATCGAGAAGGGGGGTCATTTCTCCTTCTGGTTGCTCCGGGGTGGTGCTGTCATTCTTGATATCCCCCGTTGCTGGATTTGGCTGAGTCTATGGGCTGGACGTTGCCGTTCGTGCCCTTTCTTCTGATGGTTCCTCTTCTTCCTCTGCCTCTGTTCCGGTCCCTGGGTCTGCGGGCCTGGCTCTTGTGTGGGGATCGCTGTTGGATGCGGGTTGTTCTTTTGCGATTGCTGGCGTAGTTACGCTGTCTCAGAGGCCTTCTACTCTTGTGTCCTATGCTGAGCATTGGGTTGACTTTGCCTCTTGGTGTTTGTGTCACGGGTCTGTCGTTGGTTTCTTTGGACCCTACTCGTCTTCTGGATTTTTGGATGATGGTTTCCTTTTGGGCTTCACCATTTCCACTCTCGGGGCTCGTTGGGCCGCCTTTCGGGCATTCCATGTCCTGCCTTTGGTTGGTTGGTTTGTCCTTTGATGTCTCGACTTTTTTAGGTCGCTTTCTTGGCATCGTCCCCGTCCTTTCTTCTGTTCTCCTCCTTGGGACCTTCCTCTGGTGTTGCATTCCTTGCAGTCGGCTCCTTTCGGGCCTTTGGTGTCGGTGGTCATGGAGTTCTTGACACTCACGGTGGTGTTTCTTGTGACTCTTGCCTCTGCCTGGCGTCTTGGTGTGCTGGATGCCTTCCTGCAGTCTGCTCCGATTTTGGTCCTTTGTCTGATCGTGGGTTCTTGCGCCCTCGTCCTACTATTGTTCCTGCGGTGGTTTAATTTTCACCGTTCTGCTGGAGTGGTTCTTCGGCTTCTTTGTCCTGGTCCTTCCTCGACAGGGGATTGCCTTCTCCTGGATGTGCGTGGTGCTTGTTGGTTTCTTCATCTCGCACTTCTTCCTTTGGTGTGGTTGCCACTTTCTTTGTCATTTTGGTTTGTCTCGCCAGGACCTGTGGCCCTCCTTGTCCACTGTCGGTCGTGGGATTCAGGGTGCCATGCTGTTGGCTTTTGGTTCTGTTTCTGCCCTTCCCCCTCTTCCTGTTCGGGGTCGGTCCAACGGTTCTGTTTCGGTATCGTGGGCCACTTTTTCGGGTGTGTCCATGGTGGGTGTTTGCCGGGCTGCCACTTGGTCATCCCCGCTTAATTTCATGTCCCATTGTCGCATTCGGATTGGGGGTGGAGGTTCTGTTTTCCTTTGCCTCTTCTGTACTTCGGCTGGGATTCCTTGAGGTGTATGTTTCTGTGGGATTTTTATGCCTCTTGTGCTTGCAGGATGTTTCTCTGCATGTTTCTGTGGAGTGTTTTCCTTGCATGAAGCTGATTGCTTTGGTATCGGCTCATGGGTAATTACTGTGGCGAGGAAGACAGGACGAGGAGGTAATGCCCCGGTTACTTACCGGTAATCTTCATTACTCCGAGTCCATGTCTTCCTCGCCACAGTATAGTTTCCCTTCCCTCCCGGCCCTGGTGGTGGCTTCATGTCTGCGGCTTGGTTCTTCAGGTCGTGTTGGTGCTTCTGTGTCCCTTTATGGGATTGGCTGGAGCCACTGGGGGGCATCTTGGAGGAGGGAGAGGGAGACTAGAGCGCTGTTTTTTACTTGGAGTTCTGCGTGGAGCCGGAGGCTCATGGGTAATTACTGTGGCGAGGAAGACATGGACTCGGAGTAATGAAGATTACCGGTAAGTAACCGGGGCAACAGCCATTTCGTAGGCATGGGTTATACTAATGTGCCTGGTGCCAGGAACTGCCTACTCTCTGCCTGAGATGGGAAGGGAGCTGGACCAGTCTCCAAATGACGAGCACAGGTGACAAAGGTAAGGAAGACATTTCTCCAGGCAAACTGGGGTGAGGCTCACACATTCAGCCGCCCCAGCACCTCCACTAGCCTCACAGAATTAACTGGAAAACAGCCAAAAGGAAGGGGGCTCTCTGCATAAGTAAAAGATACCTTCCCCTCATACTTTTGGATTATTTGGAGACAGTATCTCGAACTCGTAGCATCACCTCTTTTCCATCACATAAGACTCTGATCACTTACAATCCAAATTTCCTGCCTGGCCAATTAGACCAGGACTTCTAAGGTTGGAATGAAACAAACCCACTATGCTAGGGGATTTTTACAATCAAGGGACATTAGCCGATAGAGACGTAAATTCCATCTCCATTCACATGATGAATATAGACTAGCCCAACTGCTACGCTGGATGGGGAATAGAGAAGTCCAATCAAAGGCCAATATAGATAAGACACAGATTGAACACCTGTTCCATAATAAAACAAAACAAACAAGCATTTACAATGCAATGGTTTTGCCTTTGTTAAAGTTAGAGCTATTGGCATTGCTCTTGACATTATTTTTATTTATGTTTTTTTAAACATAAATAAATGGCATTGTCATTTACAATGCCAATAGCTTATTCTCTCTTATCATCTCACCCCTCCACCCTGCAGCCCACTGCTTTTTTAGAAGGAATATGTAAGTATCACACCGCGGCCATCTTGTGTGTGGTGTGTGCACCTGTCCTGAGTGTAAAAAGAACAATTGATAGACAGAATGCAGAACAATGACATAAATTCACCCCAGTATAGATATTTGGGCCATTGTTTTTTTGCTCACCATGCCATTCCAGTTTGGACCCAGCCATATGCAAATCAGTCTTGACCCTGCGCCCAATGGGAACATTCCAGCCAAAACTGCCAGGCCAGGTCCTCCCTGGACTAGAATCAAGCATTCTAGGACCGGTTTGGGGGTTTCACCCCTCATCACCCAGGATAGCTTGACTCCAGTGGCATGGAGAGCACGGGACCCACACGTCATACCCGTCCCACTCGGGGTGACAAATGCAAAAAGACAATTGATGGACAGAATGCAGAACAATGACATACATTCACCCCAGTATAGAGATCTAGGCCTAAAGCCATCTGTTTTTTGCTCACCATGCCATTCCAGTTTGTACCCACCCATATGCAAATCAGTCTTGACCTTGCACCCAATGGGAACAGTCCAGCCCGAATTGTGTGTCATTTGCTTTCTCGCCATGACCTCTTCCCTTGACCTCAGTCCCCTATATGGCCTCTGCCCATGCCGGGCACACTGCCTGTAGTCTCTCACTCCTGCCTCTACTTCTTATGCATTAAAAGCCTCTCATTCACAGCCTGTCATCACTTTGTAACATTCAGTCACACTTGGCAACCCCCGCAGTGAATCTCTGCGCCGCTTCTTGGGACCTCGACTCCAGCCCAGTTCCTTGTCACTAACTCGCGCGCACGTACCTCTTGCGCGTGCACCGGTCCAGGATGAAGAAGCGGCAGAGGTGCAGACGGGCGCAGTCCTGGCCCGGGCACCGTTCCCTCGAGCACGTGCGGATGGCGGACAGCGCCAGCACCAGCCCCGCCGGCTCCAGCAGCAGGAAGCGGGAGGCCTCCTCTCGGAGGATGCTTGTGATGTGCGTCGGTGAGAGGCTGAGGTGCTTCCGGATCTCGGGAACGGCCAGGCACCCGCCGCGCTCACACAACACCTGGGTCAGGAAGGATGAGATGGCAAGGTCGGACATGGAGGGCTGCTTGGCCGAATCTGACTCTGTGCTCTTCTTCCACATGGCGAGGATGAATGACTGAAATCACGTGTATAGCGCCTCGTACGCCCAGGGTGCTGGTGAGCGCTTCTGAGTTGCGTTATCTAAGGCTGTCAACAGGAGCAGTGCATGTGACAAGTCGCTTCCGAGGCCATCAGTGTAAATAACTGCATGCAGGCTGGCATTTCAAAGCCAGTGCGCCTCTCTGAGTAAGAGTGTGGGTCACTCCGCTAGCTTGTGTGGAAAGTATCTCCTTGGTTTTCCGGTGCCACCAGTCACCCGTAGAACTGGTGCTTTTTTTTTTTTTTTAGATTAACACGGTTTGTCAAATTACTCCTGGAGTTGGTGAACTGAGTGCCGTAGGGAGCGTGCCCGTCACTGTCTAGAATTGGTCTAAACTCAAGAGACGCCGCAGACAAGTAGGTCACTCCTACAGGTGGTGTACTGTGTGACGCCGGGTGCGTGCCAGTCACTCCCAGAGTTAGTGCACCGGGTACAGCCTGGGCTGCCGGGTGCGTGCCAGTCACTCCTAGAGTTGGTGCACTGAGCACAGCCTGGGTTGCCGCGTGCCTGTCAGTCGCTCCTGGAGCTGGGACAGGTCTGCCTTTGGTTTGCCAGGTGCATGCCGGTCACTCTAGACAACAGCTGATGTTCCCGGGAGGCTGGTCGGATACCGGTCACTCTCTCGCTCCTCTCTGTTTGCAGGACGCTCGTGCCTCCGACTGGCTCCCGTTAGTCTGTTGTTTCCCTTCAGTCGTCCCCGCCCTTCCTCTTCTTCTTACAGCAGACTGAAGAAACGAAACCGAACCAGGGAGGGCAGCAGAGGGCGGGGCAGCGGAGACTGCCGGTGCGATGGAAACAACGCAGAACCTTGGTCTGTCTTATTATCCCCAGTAAAATGCCATTTTCAAATGTTTGTAATTTAAATGAAGTTATTTTGTGTCAGTCCCATGTGCCTTGTGGTGGCAGATCGCCCTATTTATGAAGGGAAAACATCCGTTTGGTTCATCTATGAATCTGTGTGTAGGCTGACGAAACGAAGCTGCGGCCAATCGCAGCACGGCTCCAGCGATGACGCGGCGGCTCGAGAACCACTCCTAGCGCGGCGGCACTGAGGGGGCTCGACCGCCTCAGCCAATGGGAGGGCAGCTCCTTCGTTCTTGCTCTCCGCGGCCCCGGCGAGGTCCTCATGTTATTCTCGGCCCCGGGCAGTGGCGGCAATCAGGGAGGCAGCGTTTGCACCGTAGTAGGAGGCGGCAGAGCGCTCGGGGTGCCACTAGTGCCTTACCAGTTTCGGGGGCGTTCCCGAGAATCGGCTTTCGGCTGACGTAGCGTGACGTCGGCAAAAGCTAAAGAATCTCGGGAACGCCCCCGAATCTGGTCCGGCATTGACGGACAGGCCCCTCGTCCAATGGCTATGCTCCATTTATGGAGCCAGCCAATAAATGACGAGGGCCGACCCAAACCCACACTACAGTTCTCATTAGGTTTTCGCCTGCGCGAAAAGCTGCGCAGAGCGCAGCTTTCGCCAGGCAAAACCTAAAAAGGGGACTTCCCTCTTGTACTCAGTAATAAAACATTCATAAACGTACAACTCCTCACTTACACATCAGCTTGGAGTAGAGATTTGGGTCAAGCAATATTAGATGACACTTGAAGAACGGTGTGGACTACGGTGGTGAAATCTTCTATTTGTTTACAACACAAGGAAAATGCACATAAACTTCTCACAAGAAGGTACTTCACCCCTACACGACTGAAAGCAATAAATGGAGGTTTTGACCTCTGTTGGAGAGGATGTGGGGTGAGAGGAAACATGTTACACATGTGGTGGACCTGATGAAAGGTACGCATCTAGTGGGAGGAGATCATTCAGATGGTGGGAGCGACCACTGGAGTAAAATTCCTGATGGATCCTCTCATTCTCCTGTTGGGGGCCCCGGGCAAGAATTCTATATACCCACTAACAACCCCAATAGGCAAAATCACAACTCGCCTGCTGATGGTGGCTTTTTTAATGATGGAGCAATTCTGGAAACAAGCCCTAACCCCCTTTTACATGTTTGGTGAACAAAAGGATGGTCCATCTACGCAAATGAAAAACTGATGGCATTACTAAAGGACATACCATATAATTTTGAAAGGAAGTGGGCACCCTTTCAGACCTTCATGAAAACAGAGAGGAGGAATGGATGGGGATCAACGGGAAGACCACCCATACTCCAACATTCTTGAATAGATGGAATGTTCTCAACATCAGAGTCCGACTCACCAGGTAAAGGTACGTGAATCGCAGCCTAGCTCCGACTATGTTAATGTATGAATATCATCATTAACGTTTCTATGATCAGTGGCCCAGGATATAGGTAGTCTCCTTCCTCAGCCTACAGACTACAAAGTGATTTTGAACACTGTGATGACCAATCTGTAACGTAAGTAATAATCAACCTATTATGCTGTAATACGAATTATCATCACATACACTAATGAAGATGTAAGCAATGATACCCGTGGACATACATAAAAGGAAAATTTAAAAAAAATACCCCACCACAAGATTAGAAGAAAATTACCGAGGGCTCTCCTCCTGCCTTTCCATTTCCAGTCCTCAGTCCCTCACTCCGTACAATGAGCTGTAGCACAGGGCTCACAGACACCTCCATGATTTCCTTTGAATGTGAATTAAAAATGGGGACTAAGATATCGAAGGAAGAAGAACCTCTGCCAAAAGGGGCTCCTGCCCATGCTATGCACCATCAGTTTGTAGAAAGCACATGCAGATATTTGAAACAATAGCTAGGACTCACTATTTATGGTGAAAAGAAGTCCTTTCTGGAAGAACGTACCTTTGATTTAGAAAGCTTAAGTAATTTGACAAAATGATTGAAACATACTAAAAGTAAGATCATTACAGTGCAATGGCCAGTATTTCTGAAATGGTATGGAGAAGCTAATAAGCGTACGTAAAAGTCTCCAATCAATGGTATGAAAAAGTCCGAAGGGAAACTCCAATACCAAACAGGTCACTTGAGAGACATGATTAGGGATTGTGCTCCCAACACCCCTCCTCCTCCGTATCTATTCCCCAAAATTACTGAACCACCTTAAAAAGTTGAATAATATAGGGAGGATGCCTTGGATGTTCTAAGTTTCCCCACTCCAGTGAGAGATGCTGTGGGTGCACCTATAACTGCACCCGGGCAATACTAGCAGCACAGCCAGCAAATGGGGCACAAGCAAATAATGTGCAAGCGAGAGTGGGAAGTTAAATGGTAGACAGCTCAGCTTTCGAGGACAGTGTGTGGCGCATAACACTCCCAGGGGTGGTCCAGGTACTGGACAGCTTCGAGAAGGTCTCTGGTTTCAACATCAACATAAGCAAATCCCAGCTCCTGAACCTCACTCTACCAGGGAACGTCCCATGACCTCCTAAAAACTCTAGCTTCCTTGCAATGGTCACCCAAATCTGTCAGTTTCTTAGACCTAGTCTTCACACCCCACCTCGAGAATTGGACTAAAACCAACTGGCCGGCCCTACTTCGCAACCTCCTCGAGGATCTCCGGAGGTGGAGACCCCTTCACATCTCTTGGCTGGCTCGAATCAACTTCATCAAAATTGATGTACTGCCCAGGGCACTTTATCTGCTCCAATCCAACACCACCCCGATACCCGAGATGGACAGTCACATACTGCAAAGTACACTGCGCACCTTTATCAGGGGGGCGAAAATACGCATTTCGAATAAGCTGTTGCTACTCCTGCGCTAGGTGCGGGCGGGGGATGTTGACCTTCCTCAATTTAATCTCATATTACTGTGCAACTCAGCTCCGCTACATCTTGGAATGGGTGGTCAGAGATTACGAGAAGGTGTGGTTGCATAAGGATCGCGCAGTAGCTACGGGACCTGGCCTGGCTGCTGAAACACCGCAACCCTAAGGGCGCCTACATAGCCACACTCACCCCAACTGTCATAGAGATATGGGACCGCATGGCAACCGAGAAGGGGCTCATATCCATCCCCTCGCCCAACACCACCCTCCCTGGCAATACAGACTTCTCCAAGGTCCTCAACCCAGACCATTAAGTGCCTGATAGGTGGGCTGGGGGGTCTGTAGTACTCTCAGAGAAGTATTTAAGGGCCCTCTCATCAAATCTTTGAACAATGCAAACAAACTCCACATCCCAGAAAACGCTCGCCTCCAGTACTGTCAATTTTGGCATTGGGCCCTACACCCTGAAAACATACACGCAGCAACAAGATCCCCTACCCCATTTGAGACTCTGGCCCGATCTTTCTCAGGCACTAAAGGACTTATCCCACGCACTCACATTACAATACAGGACTCTAAACCTTGCTCCCCACATGCTTTCAAGATCTGCTGGGAGAAAGATCTGGGCCTCTCAGTCAATAATAAGCAATGGGATGAACTCTGGAGGGAGATCCCCAAAACCCACAGAAGCATTTCTCACAGAGAAGCGGCTCTGAAGTTGATGTACCGATGGTACTTGACCCCCGACAAGCTGTCTCACATGTACCCCAAAGCTCCCAAAACATGCTGGTGCTGCTACAAGGAGGCAGGCACTTTTTTTTTTGTTTTACACATCTGGTGGTCCTGCTCAGTGGTTTAAACATACTAGAAAGAAATCCTAGGACACAGCCATATCAAAGGGGTTCTAGGTTACCCTCTCCGTTTGATCCAGCTATCTTGGTCCAAGGCATGAAACCCACCACACTCAAGGGCATGACGCATGCCAATTGGGTCTCAGCGCGTCACGTCGGGTGCGGCCAAATAGCTCCTGGCACTTTACTGGAAACTACAAGAACTCTCTCCACTTGCATCCTGGTTTCATAAATTCTGGAAGATCCTGGCAATGGAACATCTAACCCACAAAATCCCCCACACAGAAAAGAGAGTCATCTACCTATGGCAGCCCTTCTTTGACTACTTCTCTAAATTAGACTACATGTACTTCCAGTCCCGTTGCCTTCGGGCGCTACATTTATTTGCCTGAACAACACTTTCTCCCCATCCTCGTTCGCACCCCTTTCCCCCTCACTCCTCCATTCCAGCATTTGTTGATGCCACATCCCTCTATTCCCCGGGATCCCAGGGGCAGAATTTGTTTCTCCACCATCTTACTACCCAGCACAAGGACGGGTGTTCTCCTCTCCTACACTGTTTCTGGGATGTATACCCACCGGAGGATAGCCGCCATCGCCGCCTGGACACAGAGACACAGCTATGGCATAGCTAAATTGTATCATGTGTACGAATGTTGCACACTTTGTTAAAAATTGGCCACGTCAGCGACCAAGATGGCCGCTTAGGGACTCGGCTCCACCGACTTCCCTCTCCCGACACGACGTCCTGTCCACTATCCTGAGCCCCAACCACACTCCCTTGTAGGAGAGCTGCATCGACGCCCGGGGGTGTTGTTTCGGGCCGCCCCCAAGGTCTGGCGGTGAAGAGACGCCGTCGTAAAGGTCGAGGCCTACTTCATCCGGGAAGCCGGGACCTCGAGGCGGCCGATGTAGTGCATCAACATCGGCCACTGTGGGCAGGATGGGGTCGGCCCGATCTTGAGATGAGCCGTGATCGGCCCAAGATATGTTAGAGGCCCTACAACGTTGAAGCATTGACTGGGCAGTAGAGAAGGGGTGCAGACACAGAATTACCTGCTAAACCTGCCTGATTGCTCGCTAGTGAGAGCCCTGGAAGGTCTTGGCTGCCCCTGGGGACTGCCCGGTGAGTGCTGTGATCCTGCTACACAGATCGGACCCCCCCCCCCCGCCGAGGCACAGAGAGTGCTCGTTCCCCACTTGCCATAGCCTTGGAGAGGCGCCTTGGGGAAGCGGGCGTTGGCTGTCGCAGTGACCCGGCCCTGGGGACCTGGATAGCTGTGATCATTTCAAGGTGTGCCAAGTTAAGACAAACAGGATGATAATTTCTAGCTGCAAGCAGAACTATTGAAAGTCACTGCCAGATTATTTAGACAGGATGAAAGATAATTCTTAACATTACTCGGGCATAGCCAGTCCAACTGAACAAGCTCAGGAAGCTAAGGGTGCTGCTTCTGTCCAGGGATTGTTATCTAATGTGCAGAACTACCTGTGCACTATTTGCATTAGGAGGTAAATTAAGAATTTACCAGAATTAGTCTCAATGACTGATCACTGTGTGGCAGTACAGGAATGAAAAAGGAGCCCAACAGATCTAAACTAATGTCTTTATAAATGCAATTGTTTCAACAGAATATAAAAGAAATGGGGAGCCCTGATCTCCAGAGGAAAATGATGTGAATAGGCAGGAAAGAGGGCAGAATGGAATAATGGAAGGGAAAGAGGTGAGCAGGCCCCCCCAAGTGGATCCTGTTTTAACTGTCGTCAATTAGGGTATTGGAAATGAGACTGCATCAATTTGATTTAAGGTGTTTCTCTCAAACCAGATTCTCCAGAGTGTACACAAACAGCACACAATTCATGTCCATATTACAGCCCAAGGGGTGCAGGGAGTGTTATGAATAACTTATTTCCAGATGAACAGAAGGGTCCCCATGTAAATTGTATGATCAATGGTAAACTACAACATGCCTTATTGACACTAGCTCCTCTTGTTGTCCCTTAAAACATCAGAGTTCTCTTCAGTACATCCTTTGGGCTGGTCTCTGAAAGCAGACGGCATCTCAAACAAGTTACCAATCACATCACCCAGGGTCCCATTACTGAAAACATACCATTTTACTAAGCCCGCTTAACCTGCAAACTTGATGGGTAGAAATTTACTATGTGAACCATATGGAGCATGTTGGGCATGAGTGATAGGGTGCTCCTAAACATCCCGCAAACAGATGAAGGCATTGTGCTACCTGTGCTTTGTGTGTTAGATAATCAGAATGTTACATCTGATTCTCAAATATTTGTAAATATAAATAAGTTACTTGCGCTAGTTCCCTCCTCTTTGTAGTCTGCCCATGGAAATTACTTCAAATTAATTTTCTCGATAGTGCCTGTTAAGAATAAAGTAAACCCCACAGTCCACATAATCCTCTAAGCCCAGAGCCACTAGGATTATGCGATTGTGCGGCCGCGGAGAGTTTTGCATAATTACACATTTACTACAGCTGCCACATAATCCACCATCAGCTGCATAATCCGCAGATTTTAACGAAAAAAAATATGTTTCCAGCTAAAACGGTTCAAAAGTAACACAAAATTCAGCGATAAGTGTTGCCATGAAGCAGATTCCTACGAATCCTCCAGTTTCACTTGCTGCTGGATCTGCATAATCATATCATACTGAATCGCAGGATCCTTACTTAAGTCATAAACAGCGTATTCCAGAGACCCATAAAGGGGTCCCAGCATGTGGGAATGTTCAAAGTTTATGGTTTCATAAATGAATTCTGGATTTTCATAATTGTTCAGGTGTCTGACTTGGTGAGTCTCCTCACCGTGAAAGTTTATGGTTTCAGTAAAGTTCACATCCGCGTGAGTTTCAGTGAGTTTTTTTACTTTGTAGAATTGAAATTGGAAATACAAATAACATTTCCTTTTGAAATATTACAGGCATTTGATTTGAAGGCTCTGCCGCGTCCATTCTCAGGTCCAAGCTATCGTGCCTAACTGCTCCACCAAAGCCTGTCACAACCTGCAGCCCGGTAGGTGTGTCTTCATGAACGTGCACGGCAGCAACAATGGATATTTCTATTTCAACTACCAAAAAACACAATGGTTTCCAGATGAAAGTATAAGGACTGCTGCCAT
This sequence comes from Lissotriton helveticus, assembly GCF_964261635.1. Taxonomy (NCBI): domain Eukaryota; kingdom Metazoa; phylum Chordata; class Amphibia; order Caudata; family Salamandridae; genus Lissotriton; species Lissotriton helveticus. The sequence goes on along the minus strand of NC_136069.1, from coordinate 732,608,211 downwards.
TTACCTTGCCTATGCTGTCAATGGCTGTATCTCTGAGATCCAGCCATCTGCAGTCTTTTTGTGGGCCGTAGTGAATGGGTATCGTTCTCTGTGTCATTCATGAATATGATCCACCCTTTAACTTCAGAGTTGCTCTAGGAATCCAGTATTTCTGCAGCCTGTCCAATGAGAAGTATGGAACATATTTTACTTGTAGGAAACAAGCTCATCCCTGGCTGCCCATAGATAATGAAATTCTTGAGGTTGATAACCGGCCTCCGACCCCCATCAGCCTTGTCGACCAAAAAGACATTGCTGAGGAAACACCCCAGATGACCTCTGTGCGGATAATTGCTCCCTTCTGTAGGAGAGCAGAAACCTCTTTGTCTATCATTGCCGCATCACAGTGGAAAAGGAGATTGGCCAAGGGCGTGCGAGCTGGCAGGGGGAGCCATAGAACTCTATTTTGAAACCCTGTACCGTCTGGAGAACCCAAGCGTCCCCAGTAATCGCCTCCCAAGCGGGGAGAAACTGTGGCAGCCAGCCCCCCACTCGCACTGCGCTGAAGGCAACACACTCACCGTTGGAACATTTGCTGTTGCCGCCTTTGTATCCTCTGCGGCCTTTGAAACGTTGTCCCCTTGTTGGGTAGAGGTTAAATCGCGGGTTTACCTGGTACTGCCCACGTCCGGAGCCTTGGGGTTTTGAGATGAGAACCAGCCTGTCAAGCGGCATCTGCCACGATCAGCCCCTTGGAAACGCCGAAAGGACGCCCGGGGCAATCAGGGAACCGGACAGCCGGGCCTCTTCGGCCATATCCAAAATCTTGGTCATGGGACCAATGGCATCCAGGAGCTGGCCAGTAAGCCCGCCATGACCGATCTATCCCCTTTTTGGAGATCCTTAACAAACTTTGCCAAGAACATGGCCATCTGGGCATCGATATCTGGCGTCCATGCGGACCGATAATGCTTAGAAGTGCTGTCGGCCCAGGCTCAGGAAAGCACAAGCTCAGCAGGCTCCAAAAGGCCTCTGAGTCACCACCTTTGCCTGCAATCCGCCAGGTCATGAGGTGTAACGAGCCCTCTTCCACCAGACGGTGAAACTCACCCTCCGGATTTGTTAGAATGAGAGGAAAGTGGGGACGTCGGGTTGGAGAAGCCAAAGAAAGTTCCAGAAAGAACCAGAAACCAAACTTGCGACCTCCAAAGCGGTGTTACTAGTACCACCGTTGCCTTCTGCCTGTGGACCAGGGCTGCCGTCCGAGTGATCATCAAGAATGGGGGAAACGCATACCCATTCTCCGGACTCCAATCCTGGATGAATGCATCCGTTGCTTACCCCAGCGGGTCCGGCCTCCAACTGAAGAACCGTGGGAGCTGGTGGTCGCACGCAAACAGGTCAATGGAGAAGGGGCCCCATCAATCGGCCAGCAGGCGAGAAACCTGTGGACCCAGCTTCCAGACACTGGCGTCCCGCAGAAGGTAGGAATTCCAATCCGCTACTTGGTTGTCCCAGCCAGGAAGGTACTCTGCCGTTACCGAGACCTGGTTGTCCAGACAGAAATTCCAGAACTCCTTGGTCATGTTTGCCAAGGCTCAAGGCCTGGTGCCTCCCAGATGATTGATATACCTCACTGCTAAGTCATTGTCCATCTTTAGGAGTACGAGGACTGAACCCGATCCTTGGTCCAGCGGGGGGACTGCAAACGACCCTGCCAAAAGCTACAGGCAGTTTATATGCAGGTGGTGTTCTTGAGGAGACCAATTCCTGCTGGTGGAGAAATCCCCACACCGAGCGCCCCAGCCCGACCTGCTGGCGTTCGACTCTATCACCAAGTCAGGAACGGAACCAAAGATCGCCCTTCCGTTCCAGCCCTCCATATGCGCTAGCCAACACTTCAACTCCTCTCTACCCTCGTCCATCAGGGGAACCACCTGGAAGTATGTAAGACCCTTCCTTAGATGATGCGCCTTCAGATGCTGCAGGGCTCGGTAGTGCAACGGACCGGGAAATCGAGGCTGAGAGTAGACCCACGAGGCTCACGATCTGCTTCAAAGAAGTTCGCTGTCTGGCTAGGGACTGGCATATCTCATGTCGAATCTTCGCGACCTTCCGCAAGGGAAGACTCAGAGAGGAGGAGGTGGAGTCTATGATAAACCTCAGAAAGACCACCCTCTGCATCGGGACCATGAGCGACTTTTGCTCGTTGATCACAAAGCCCAAGCCCATTAGAAGCTCCACGGCCTTCTGAAGGTGAACCCCCAGTCTTGAGGGGCATTACGCCAGAATAAGCATGTCATTCAGGTAAACAATTAACCGGACTCCTTGCATACGCAAAAACTCTACTGCCGGCTTGAGGACCTTGGTGAAACACTACGCGGCGGATGAGAGGCCAAAGGGCAGTGTTAGGAACTTGTAAGCTTGCTTTGCACCACAGAAATTGGAGGAAACGACGGTGGGGAGGGACTATCATAACCATCTGGGACGCATCCTTCAGGTCCAGGCGTACCATCCAATCGAATGGAAGCAGCACGTCCCTGAGGAGATGGATACCCTCCATCTTGAAGGGGCGGTACACAAGCCACTCGTTGAACCCCTGCTTGCCAAGATCCCTGTGACCTGTGAGAAAGAGGAAAGCGTTGGAGGAAGCCAGGTCCAGTGGGGAGTCCTACTGCGAGTAATCACTGTGTGAGGATTTGACTGAGCACCGATCTGGCCATCGCTCATGTGCAAGATTGTTTTCGGAGACCCCCATATGCCAGGTGGGGTCGCCATAGAGTGAGCTGTGTGTTGAGCGACATGCAGGTCTTGCTTAGCCCGTCCCGTCAGCCTGTGGTGACCCCGTATTCCAGAGGAGACCACTGATAAAGTTACCTCTTCAAGGCGAGCCAAGACTTGTGATGGTCTGGGGTGGGAGCGCGTGTTGGGAGAACCTGCACCTGGATAACCCCATACCGTGGCAACCTCGTAGGTCAGCAGGGGCTGCCGATACGAATGTTGCCAAAAGATTTGAGCCACCACCCCAAGGAGAGATTGAGGCTACTATTCATGTGTTCGACCCACACTGTGAAGGAATTGCCCCTGACTCACCATTGAGGACTGCCAGAGGCGCTTATCATCAACAAAGATAGAAAAGACCAAAAATGGGGAGGCTTGCCAATTATCCACAACAACAACTTAACGGTTTCAGAAATCAATACCTTTAACCACAAATCCTTTGAATGCCTATCCGCCAAAATCAGTACCACCAACAACAATGTACTGCAGTGCCACCTCCTGTACCATCCCACAGGCAACACCACCACGTTCATGGAGCACCTGTCAGACCTGATTGCCCACTGCTCTCTCCAAAACACCAACAACCTCATTTTAGGCAACCTCAACCTCCACTGGAATGATGAGAATAGTGCTCCAGTACAAGTCCTGAACGAACTATTACACTCCAACAACCTTACCCAGCACTGCTCAAAAGAAACCCACAACAAAGGGGCAATCCTGGACACCATCATCGCCCAACAGGACGCAATTACTATAGACCACATCCTTCCAGTCGACTGGTCGGACGATCACCTAATCCTATTCCACCTCTCTCAACCGATCAAGTGTCAAAACTCCATCAAAGACCCTCCTACTTGGTCTAGGAACCTATCGCAGATCAACACTGCTGACTTAGAAGAAAGAATATCCTCTCTTCTGCCCATCTCCCCGGACAGCCTTTCAACTGCAGAACTCACAGCACATTACAACACAACGATGTCCTCCATCTTAGACCAACTTGCTCCCGTGAAACTGAAGAAAAAAAAACAGGAGCATCCCCTCCAGACCTGGTTCAACAAGGACATCAACAAGGAAAGAAGGCAACTCAGAGCCTCAGAATGGCTCTGAAGAAAGAACCCCTCCTCCAGCCATTGCGAAGAGCTCAAATCAGCAAGAAGAAAGTACAAAAAACAAATCAACAACGAAAAACTAACTTCTTCTGTACCGCGCTGGACCAAGCTAAAAACAGACCAAGAGAACTCTTTGACATCATCAAAAAACAAACGTCCAAGCCGTCTACGACCCATGTCCAGCCCTCCAAAGCCTTATGTGACAACTTCGACAACTTCTTTAACGAAAAAATCTCCAAGATCGAACTTTCCCTTGACATTAACCCCTATCCTCCTGGCAACAACTACACCACAGCAATCGAAACCACCACTAGTAGGCGACCCGCAATTACTTTCTCCTCCTTCGACCCCGACCCGGAAGCTGAGATCCTCAACTTAATCTCCTCATCCAAGCCCTCATCCCACAACTTGGACCCCATACCCTCCCAAATGGCCAAAGATCTGAAACTCACCCTTGCTCCACTCTGGTGCGAAATCATAAACAGTTCCCTAAAAACAGGCACCATACCTGATTGCCTCAAGGTCGGACAAGTCACACCTCTCCTGAAGAAACCAGGTCTAGACACTAACGACATGAATAACTTCAGACCGGTCTCCAATCTTCCCTTCTTGGCCAAAATTCTGGAAAAATGCGTTCTCCGGCAACTGAACAAACATATTGACACTAACAATTTACTACACCAGCACCAATCAGGAATTATAAAAGGTTGTAGCACCGAAACCGCAATCCTTAACATTGTGGACGACATCTGCAACGCCCTTGATTCAGACCATTGCTGTCTGCTCATCCTCCTCGACTTGTCAGCAGCCTTCGACACGGTAGATCATAGTCTTCTCATCAAGGCTCTCATAGAGCGGTTAGGTGCAGACGAACTGGTTCTTCAATGGTTCTCCTCCTTCCAGAATCGCTCCCAGAGAGTCAAAATCAAATCCTTTACATCTGACCTTCTCCCCCTGAACAGAGGCGTCCCCCAAGGATCCGTTCTCTCCCCTCAACTGTTCAACATATACATGGTACCCCTCACCACCATTCTGAATAAAGCCAACATCCCTTTCCATCTATAAGCAGATGACACCCAGATATACGTGGAATCCTCCTCCCTCAACGACATTCTAAGACTCAACAATACTCTCAAAGAAGTCCAAGAGTGGCTATCATCTAACCACCTTAAACTCAATTAAGGAAAAATCGAGATCCTCCTCATCTCCAACAAGGAAATAAAAAAACGCAAATGAAGGATTGGCTGAAAGCCATTGATGCACTCAACGGGAATCTCACCCTGACAAACACGGTAAAATCACTGGGAATCACCCTTGACCACAAATTATCCATGACTAACCATATCAAAAACTCCGCTAAGAGCTGAAGCTACTCAACAAAATCAAACCCTACATTCCACCTACGGACCTCAAACAAGCCACAAAATCTCTGGTGTTATCCAGACTGGACTATGGGAACGCAATCCTCTCTGGTACAGCTCTCTCCCACCTAGCACCCCTAAAAACCACCCTCAATGCAGCGGCCAGAATGGTCTCAGGAGTCAAAAAATTCAACCACATATCTCCCGCACTAAGAGATCTAAAATGGCTCCCAGTGGAAATGCGGGCCAGCTTTAGAACTTCCTGCCTGACACACAAAGCCTTGCACACAGAGAAATCAAAATAGCTAGCTTCTAAACTCAAGAAAGCCGGCCAGTCTAGAAGTCTCAGGCGCTCCAACTCACTCCTTCTCATCCGCCTGAAAACACGCAAACAAAAAACCACAGCCCGCTCTTTTGCAGGCAATGCTCCAAAAATCTGGAACGCCATCACCGTGGACATCAGAACTACCCCCTCCTTTCTAAAGTTCAAAAGCCGCCTAAAAGTCCTCTACCTCAACCGTGCTTTCCCAAACTCAATTACGTGACTCACAAGCTCTAACCTGACAGTCACCGGACCTCCCGCACCCTCAATCTACCTCATCCCCTCTCCCAATCCTATCGCATGGGGCCACCACCACTAGGAGAAATTCTCAGGATAAAGCTTTGGCGCATCAGCTTCGCACCTCAGCCGCTCAACTCATGTGTACTCTCCGAACACTTATGTTTGCTTGTATTCTGCTCTTTTACTCTGCATTTGACTTCTCCACATCCTGTTGTAAAGCGCTCCAATACCCTTGAGTCGGGCCAGCGCTACAGAAAACTCCTAAAATAAAAAATAAAATAAAAGAGTAGAGATTTGGACCCTGATCTAAGGGACCTGGGTGGCAGATATTTGGTAAATGTATCTGCCAGGTAACTGGGGGCTTTGCCATTCAGGGATTTGTGCACAATGCGACAGATACTAAATCAGATCCGCTTCCCCACAGGTAGCCAATGCAGTTGTTGCAAAAGAGGGAGGGAGGGAGGCAGTTCAGGGAGGAGCATTGGAGACCAGGCGAGCTGCGGTGTTCTGAACTACTTGCAATCTATTCAATGGAAGCTACATTATCTGAAATCAGCAGAGCATTGCAAGAGTCCAGGTGGCTTAGCACCAGTGCCTGGATGAGAGTTTTTCAAGTGGTTAAAGAAAGGAAGGGGAATACCCTATGGTGGAGACTCAACACAAGGAAGTATGCACCGACAGTAGTTGTGGCGTGCTCCTTCATTATCAGTTTCTGATCCAGGCGGACTCCCAGGTTTTTGACCACCAGTTTGGGAGTTGGAGCAGTGACTAATTCCTCTGGCCTCCACCCTGGGGACCACCTCATCGATGCTTCTCCAAACAGCATGACCTTGGTTTTCCCCGCATTGAGCAGGAGGAAGTTGTTCCTCGTCCAGCCAGAGATGGCTGTCACCTCCCCTGAAAAGGTAGAATGGGCGTTGGGATTGGTTTTATCTAAGGAAAGTAGGAGCTGAGTGTCATCAGCATATGAAATTGGAATGAACCCTAAATTCCTAAGTAATCCCGCTAAGCGAGCAACATATATGTTGAATAAGGTGGGACTAAGACAGGATCCCTGAGGTACTCCCTTAGTCAGTCTTGTAGTCATTGAGCGGAAAGGGCCTAGGTTGATAGACTGAGTTCTATTAGTGAGAAAACTCGACATCCATTGAAAGGCGGTTCCTTGGAGGCTACGTTCCCTAAGTCTCCCAAGCAGAGTCTGGTAATAAATTGTGTCGAAGGCCGCCGACAGATTAAGCAGTACGAGAAGCACTGCTTGTCCATTGTCCATGTACATTCTAATGTTGTAGGTGACAGCAATCAAAGCTGACTCAGTGCTGTGCATGGGTCGGAAGCCCGACTTGGATGGTTGGAGGCAGCTCGAGACTTCGACGAAGTCAGATAGATGTTTATTGATGTGTTTTTCTAATAACTTGCTCAGGAGAGGTAACAGCGAAATAGGACGATAGTTAGATAAATCATCCATGGGTGCCTTAAGATTTTACGGATGGGGATTATTTGCACCGCCTTCCATTCAGAAGGAAGAAGACCCTCTTTCATGGAGCAATTGAGGATAGAGCAAATTGGAGCAACAAGTTGTTTGGAGATCAGTGAGGTGGTCTTAGCTGGAATAATATCTAGCGGGGAGCATGATTTTACTGTGTTTAGTAGTGACTCTACATCCCCGGGCGTAAGTGTAGGAAAATTATCTAACATCTGCACGTTAGATGTGGCCACGAGGTGTTCTACTGTGGTAACTAGTTGAGAACTTCCAGCTGAAGTAATTTTATTGTAGATCAATTCAATTTTCTGAGTGAAACGAGTTCCTAGTTTGTCACATAGGGCTTGTGAGGGAGCATCTTCATTGTTGCACGCCTTCAGATTGAAGAAGGATTTTAAAATCTTGTAGAGGGTTATGGGACATTCCCTGCCTGTTCAAGTTGCAGCGCAATATGGGCTTTTCAAGCCGTTTTTATATGTTTATGATAGTGAGCCAATGTGGTTTTGTATCTTTCTTTATCCAATGCGTAATCTGAGAGGCGCCAGTGTCGTTCCAGTTTTTTGTAGCAACTCTTTTCTGTCCGGAAATTGGGGGAAAACCATGCTGTCTGAGGGCGTCTAACTGAACTAGGGCATTGTTTCAGTGGGGCCAGATGATCCATTGTCGTTTTAATTATAGAATTAAAGCGGACCAGGCACTCCTCTACATTGTCTGAGTCAGGGTTCAGGGGTGTTGGGATTATATCCTGGAAGTTGGTGGGCGTGATTGTATGCCACTATCTGTGCCAACTAAAGGGGGTTGTGTAGGAGACGACAAAGGAGGGTGGGACAGATTTTTGCCTGACAACTACTATAGCCAGACCTTAAGTGGGAATGTTGTGCTGCTTCTGAATGTCATACTTCACTGCATGCGTGGAGTTAAAAATAAAATACTACTTTGTCTTATAAAAGCAAGTATTTGGCATTGATTTATTGTTTGTACTGTATGCTCTTTGCGTTACGAGTCGTGTTCACTGACTTGTACCTACATTTCCTCCTTCCAAGAGAGCCTTGATTGCTCGACCACAGCTACCACTGAGAATCAAGTGCAGAAAGGATACTTGGCCCAGCTTAGCAGGAGCCATAGTAGGTCGGGCCCGAGACATCCGGAGTAAAAGGCCTCAACCACCACGATTGGACCTAGTAGCCCCTGCGTGCCTGGTGGCCCTCTGAAAGGGGTTCTGACACAGCCCAAACAAGTGAAGACTAAGCAGTCGATTTCTAAACCTTATATTTGATACTCAGCATCCTCAAATTCATACTGCAACAACGTTCAAAAGTTCTTTTCACAAAAAGATGGATGTTTAAAGATTTTTCATAAGCTTTTTCCTTGTCTGCAATTTCTAAGTAATTAGCACTCCAAGACTAACAAATATGTTGCAATTATCCTACTCATTTTTTACAATCCAATCACGTTCTTATATATATATATATATATATATATATATATATATATATATATATATATTTAAACACAGAAAAACTTACCAAGCATGGCCAAGGTGTGCGTGATCGTAAACTGTTGGGCCACAGCTGTACCTGGTTAAAAACAAAAGATAATTGCACCTGTCAGAATAAGGCAGTAATGGTGTGCAGAGAGACAGGGAGTTCAATGTATATTAAGTATTCTAATTAGGTAAACTGTTCCAGGGAGGAACAGGGTTAACTCTGTATGTCGGAGCAGTCTTGCCTCGTTTTATTTTTCAAGAAATCTATTTCCCTTATCCTCCCCATGACCTTTTTCCCCACCTGTCATGAGTCTGCTCAGGAGGAGATTCTTATCTCAGACAATTCTGGTGAACAAAGAGTTATTGTCTGCTCTGTGGTGTCACTGCTTCTGCCTTCTTTTTGGTCTGCTGTCTGAAAGAAAGGGGTGGAAGCATGGCAGATGGAAGTAGGCATTACCTCTACTTCCCTCATTCTTGCATCAGTCATTACTTAATGAGGTGCTTTTCATCCATCCAAGGACAGGAAACAAACAGGAAATGCTAGCCCATAACCACACCTGCCAAAGCAGAAAGCTATTTAAGGTTTAGCATGCCCTCAGCACTTCCTATCATACCAAGCCATGTCAAAGGCTTGACACAGAGAGGGTTGGTGGGTTGTGAAGAGTAATGAAGATTACTGGTAAGTAAACAGGCCAATTGTTCCTTCGTTGGGCGGTAGAAAAGCTTTATTTAACCCCTATGACAGAAGACAAGGGAATTGAAAAAGATTAGAGAAGCCTTGAAAAATTGTGTGAAGGGTTCCTTAAAAAGGGAAGACATGCTTCCATTTTAATTAGGTCAAGTGTAGTGAAATTGCAGCACCTGACTGCTTACAAAGATTATGCGCTATGAACCAGTTAGCAGTACTGATATGCTTAGAGTTGGACAAACTCAGTTTTTATTTTAAAGGAATGTTTAATGTCAACAGCATAAGAACTGTAGCAGAAGAATTTCTATATTTTTTAAGGTGCGTAGCAACGTTTAATGTGGCTGGGTTTTTAATGCACTATACTACCATCAATAAGGCAGGATTTGAAATACTGATTTCAGCTGTGGTAAATTGTCTACACAAAATGTGTTTTGCACAGCAATGCAATGACAAACATCAAATTATCACATTTGTCAAATCCCTGTACAACAGTTTCTGATCTAGCAGGAAACATTCCTGAAGGAAATTAAATGGGATGTGCAGCATTTATATTACCTTCAACTATGCCCCCACCGACCAAACTTCCTGAAATTTGAGACAAAGAACCTTAGCTGGGCGTATCAAGTTCTGGCATATTTCATGTAGATTTGGCCAAAGACACCAAAAGTGTTTAGAAATCCAACTAATCTCCGCCAACGAGACAAATCACATTACAAATTAAGATAATGAACTCAGGTGACAGGACATATGATGTTACTATTAACGGTATGTATGAGACAGTTATGGATACAATAGGATTTATTTGTTTCCTTTTGTGTTGATACTTAATGATGGTGTGCTCTCAGATGTACTTATTCATATAGTTGGTGTTCAGTCATTAGAATTGCATCTGGTGTGCAAATAAACTATAACTGGGGATTTAGGTTTTATTTTGGAACCATAACTAAACTTTATTCTGTGTTCAAGTAAATTTCAAAGGATATTTAACATAAATCAATATGTCAAGAGTAAAAGAACCCATAAGACAAACAAATTAAAGAAAACACATTTATTTGATGAACAGCAGTCAACCAATCCTAAATTTTAACAGGATATAGGATATGCACTTTGTGGAGAACCTTGCACTCACTTGACAAACCATGCAGTCTGTTGAAACATTGGGCTACACAAATTATGCCCAAGCTGGATAGCTGTTCCACACTGTGGTGGCTGGCAACACACATGTTTGTTAAAAGAAACCTCACACACCAACTTAGTAGGTGTCATGTTTCATCATCAGGTTCCCAGCTGAGTAGCCGAATGCTACCCAGCTGAAATGCAACAACTGATTACAGTGGAGCTGTTTTTTCTTTTTTATCTGAGTGTGATGAAGTGGTGTAAGTTAAAAATACCTGTGGGGATTCCAACTGTTAATTACTTTATTCCCTGTGGCCCAGGGTATATTTAAAACCGAATGTGGATATTTTTTTAAGACTAGTGGATTTGATCTTAATTATACCTGGTCTACATGTTTCAGTCTTATATAAAAAAAAATTGTAAGGCTTTCATCAGGACCTACCTAATGTGCTAGTGGTGATAAAAATAGTGAACAAGTAGGTGGTAAAAATCATACCACGTGTGTTTGCATTTTTTGCACACACGCTAAGGTGTGCTATGCATGCTGTGGACTAACCGTTTCTTATAGATCCACTGCTGAGAAAATGTACGTTAGCTATGAGATTCCTCTGCTAATCTGTTCCCGGGAGGGGCGAGCCCCTATAGTCACACTTTCATCAAGGTGCTTGCCCGCTGTGGGCAAGCACCTTGAACCATCAGCTTTCCTGGCTTGCAGGTCATAGGACTTCACCTCACTAATAACAAACAATACAATGTAGTTACAATGGACCTAGCATCATCCGCCCCAGCATGCCTGCAATCAAATGTTTAAAGTTCAGTTCTTATTGATTAACGCTTTTATAGAGTGTCACTTCCGGAAGGAAGTGTCCACAAGATAAAAAAAAAAACACGCTATTCACAATGGAATAATTTGCTGCTGTTTGAATCCAGCCTCTGGGGTTCATGTGGTGTGTGGGGGGAGCTTTTACAATGGATATGGTGCACCTTTGCCAGAGCATTTCAGAGATGCACGAAGGGCCACTGCATGTATGTGCTTCCACGGATGCTGCGTCCCCTTGCTTTCCCACCTAAATTGCCACAGTTGCTACATAATGCAATAGGAGTTTCATGATTCACCTCATTAAAGAGTGTACTAACGCAGCAATAGAGGAAGGAGTTATGTGGCATTGAAGGGCAATTATGTTGCATATTGTGGCAATCTTGTACAGCAATTTTCACATTTTACCACATTCATAGAAAAGAGAGCCTAAGTCTGTGCAAAAGATTTTTTTTTTAAACGCTGTCAAATGAAAAACATAAATAGTAAAATAAAGCATTTTCACGAAAAAGAAAAAAATATTTATTTTAACTCAATTATATTTAAAAGTGTACTACTTTGTTTCCCTTCAACAGAGAAATGAGCCTTGCTTTTTTTAACTCATGGTCTGTGCAAACAATTACTGACAACTGCACTACGCATGTTAATACAACTCATAAAAGTTTTTATATATGTTTCATTTATTTATTTTTTAAGTGGTTTTAGAATATGAACTCTGCTGCTGCTAGACTTTTTTATATGGGAATTGTACATGTTTTAAATAAACAAACAATAAAACATTACTTACTCCTTACTTCAACAGACAAAAGTCAATTCCTAATCCATCAACTGGAGATGTTAACACTTGAGATAACTCTTTACTCTCTGAATACACAAAAAAACAACTCAAAGTGATGATTTAACTTTTGCAATGTTTTTGGTGTGGTGTTGCACTCCATGCATTTCTTTTTTAAATAACTTTTGATATGTCTGAGCTATAAATAATTTTTTGTTGAAATTTGCAAATTGTGTAATTGATAAAGCATTCAGCCCCACAGGGACTGTATGAATGCTTTCGACACTTGTGTTGATTTACGAAAACACAACCCTAACATGCCAGAGTTGTCAAACATCTAATGCCCCAATTGCCCTTATTTTCCAGGAATTGTATCAACATTGCAGCTTGTCAAGGACGTCAGCCCTGCCAAGTACCACACAACAGGGGTTAGACTAACGCATATTAGTGCTGATTTCCCCATGTTCCAACAAGGCACTAACAAGGTACAATTAAACAAGCGGATGGATGGAGAGAATGTGGTGTTAAGGCAAGTGCTGCCAACTTTGGTGCTGGGGAACCAGATTCCAGTGTCAGAGTCTGCTCAACATCCCATGATTTTGGGCAAATCACTTAATCTCCCTTTGACTTTAAGATAGATAGATAGATAGATAGATAGATAGATAGATGTGACCTTATGTAAGGTAACTGGTGCTCATGAAAAGAGCTCCAATACCTTCGGGTCGAGTCTGCACTGTATAGAACTGTAAAAAAAAAATATATATATATAATAATACAAGGTAATTCATCTTACTCTACTTTACTGCACCATGCAATCATCAAGCCAACCCCCATCAGCACTGCTTACAACAAGCACTTCCTGCAGGCCTGCGGCCCCAAGCACGGCCCAAAGACGCTATCTGGCTCAGCCTGGCAGCCACTGGGGAGGCACTTCTGGTTGACAAAGTTTAATTACCCTGTATTATTATTATATATATATATATATGTTTTACAGTTCTATACAGTGAAAGCAATTGGACCGCTGCTGTCGTCTTTTTATTACATATACTAAGCCCCAATGCATTTTGATACAATGTCCCTCCTCCTAAAGAAAAATCTCTTTGGAGATTTATATTATTTGAATACATATATTCACCCATCATAATAAAAACGTGTCTAAAGCTGGACAGTTTGTCATCTTATGAGTGTAACCAAAACACAATATTAAAATCTAACCAGGTGGCCACTGCTGGGCGAGCAAGGACGAGGGGCTCTTTAGTCCTGGTCAGGCTGTTGTAAACCTGTATGCCTGTGGGATATCCTGCTGGTGGGACCCAGGTCGCCCTGCTGCTGCTGCTCCTAGTATCCTTGTAGAGCGATAACAAACGCTGCCTGCGGGCACATGGACTCGCCACTCCTCGCCGAACCACGCATAGCAACATATCTGCAACCATGTCCAAGTGACCAGCAGAAACGGAACGGGTTCTCTAGTTACTACCTACTAACGAGCACCTCTCCCGCTGAAGCGTGGAATGGGAACATGCTGTAAGCCATGTATATTGGTGGCGGTGGCTGGCCACTGCCTGGGCGCATCCGCTGCACGATACGCTTGCAGCCATTTTAAAGTGCTCAATTCCCTTATTTGATGTACAGAACGTTCATGAAGTAAAATACGTTTTGGGTAGTTTGGTGGAACAACACATGGTAATGTACTTTTTTCGTGGTTTATGGAGTATTCGGTGCGCCTCTATTTTAAATATGTCGACATTTAAAACTAGTTACGAGCAGCGTATTACGACGTGGCGTCTTCAATCACAATGTAAAAGAAGACTTGGCACGTTACAAAAGGATCATGTGCTGCCTTTTATTTTGTATTTTCTGGTTAACTATATTAACGGTACAGAAATCCAATGGCAAAACTTCTTCATGGCCACTGTCTGGGGCGGTGTATTTAAACGCACAGTGTCGAGCCGCAAGTGCACGCAAGGGGTGGAGATTCAAGGGTGACTTTTTCTGCGAACCTGAAGGGGCGGCTTTATAAATTCCGAAGAATTGGTGTATTGTACTTAACAGTGTGAAGCGAAGGTCGTTGAGATCTGGGGTGCTGTCTTACAGCGCAGACTGAACATAACAAGTCGTAAGTACATACGGTGGACACCGGGGATTTTTTTTATTTTTTTGAGAACCTGGTGGGCGGGCTTTTAAAGTCCAGCGACCAATGGAGATAGCCGAGGGTGGAGCGAACACCCAGCGCAGACTGTAAGTACAGTCAGGGACGAGTGTAATCTCCACCCCCGGCTTCCCTTACAGGCTAAGCGGCATCACGTGACGATTTCACAACCAAGGGATAGCTTTTAGCGTAGCTTAATAGAGATGACAGGCTATATGTAGCCCCCCGACTGATTACTCCAGTCGTCATCGAACGAAAGTGATTTTACAAGGCACAAAACATGGCCACTGCAACCAGCTGCCTGTTTGAGCAGACTAAGCAAAACGTCCGAAATGCAAGTTTATACTCCTGCGAACGTTGCATACTTTAGTGAATTAGCCGCCGTCACAGGTTTGTAATCGAGTCCTTCCAAAAAGTACAATATTTAAATTTGTATCAAATAGACCCTGACGCAGAGAGGAAAGAGGGTTTGTCATGGACGGAAGATCGGCGTAGGTATGTAACTAGGTTAACGGATAGAGAAGGGTGAGGGCGAAATAATCAATACCCAATAAAAATGATAGGTAACAAAGTGCGAAGAGCTAAACGCTCTGGAGGCAGGATAAGCGTTATCTGAAGAACTAATGAGGAAACCCGTACTTGAAGTTAAAACCCGCCGATACAAAAATCCCCTTATATAAAGTAATTTGTTTTTTCTTGCGAGCACAGAAAACCACAAGAAAAATACAGTGCTACCCTTAAGGGCATGATTTTTTCAGTTTCTAGTAAATAGAAAGCTTCACAAATTTGGTTTGGAAATTTCGAATGATCCACACTTTGGGTCTCGTAAAAGAGGCATTCTCTCGCCCAGCCTCATCTAACAACGCAGAAATTAATGACCGCTCAATAGTACGTGTGCTTTACTTTATATTGGCAGTTAGAAATCTAAGAAAACGCCACCCCCATGTTGCCAACCCACTGTTTGCCTTCTAATGTGCGAAGGCTCTGCCCAATCGTCTCCTCCACAGGGGGAGCGATATTGCAGTCAGCAGAACGGTCACATTGTCTAGAGATTATATATATCGGATGGGAGAGCAGTTTGCCTGAACCTAAAATGGCCGCCACCCAGGACTTGGCCCATCCACTCTGCACCTTTCACTGCCGCATAAAAATAATGTCTTAAACTATATACTGATTATAACCTGGCGGGAAGAAAGCGCGCAGTCGCAGACATATCCTGCAGAAATTTGTGTATACGCTTTGGTTGAAGGAGAATGCTACAAACAGTAAGCGGGTACAGGCTCAGACAAGGGGCTGGTGCTCGACAGTTCGCTCCTCCTTCTTTTCAAGGAGTTCGTGGCGCGAGCACAGGAGACGCCCAGTAGTTACCATGGTATCGGCGCGCTCCTCAGGCAGCTGGAGAGAAGAGTGTTTCTGCAGCCTTGCTATTGAAAACCCATACCAGGACGTTTACACCCGGCGGTCATCACTTTAAAAAGAAAAGTTTTGCATCGCGGCATTAGCAAGGTACCGCTCCAAATGTAGCTCGTGTTTTGATTTTTTTTTTTTGCCGCATCCCATTGCGAACAATGTGACACATCAGCATTGTAATATAATAACAATACAATAGAAATTTGAGAGTCCATTTTTAGAGGATGCGCATGCATGCCAACATTTCGAAATAGGAACGAGAGAAAGTAGTGAAAAAAATCGGGGGAATTCATTTTCACCAAGTTGTGAGGAAATGTAGTGTGTCTTTCTCGTAACGCCGTACTGTGAAGATATAATGTAGTGAGGTAGAAAATAATTTGAGTCAATGAAGCGTTGTGTTAGAGCAGCGCACAACTTACAGAGGCAGCTCCTTGCCGAGCTAGGGTATTTACAGTAAACTTGACCACAAACAAGACTGCAGTGTAGAATATTCACTGCAGAAAGTAACCACGAGCGCCCCAGCAAACGACCCTACTTGCCTTTTCAGTTACAGAAATTCATGCTGAAAGGCTCAAGCGCGTTTCAAACCGCACCACCGGATTCACTAAAGACAACTTCAAAACAGAAGGATGCCATTCCAATAACTTTGAACAAAGGAGCCGCGTTGAAAAAACATTTTTTAACCTATATTTCAACGTTGTTAAACAATTTGAACATTAACTGGCGTCTCATGTGCCAAGCCAAGAACATCCCTTCTGCTCTCTGCAGTGTCTTGTAATTAAATTACGCTGGAACTCTTTTGGTTGCCACTGTACACCGTAGACTGGTGAAAGAAGAGGAAAAAGAAGAACCGAAGAAGCAATAACTGCAAACTGCTGGTGGACTTCTGATGCCAAATACTGCTCACCGACAATTGCGACAATCCGACGCGTCCTGCAACTGTGCTTTTCGCCAAATCTTAGGTGGAGCTCCTGCACTTCACCAAGCCATCAGTATCTCCCTTGAAGTGGAGGGGACACTTCCCTGCAGCCTTCAGTCACCGACCGCAATGTTCTGATGTTCACATGGTCCACCTTAGCAGCAGCCACCCAGGAGGAGGTCACCATGCTCCACGAGTTCTGAACCATCTCCACACCAAGTGAGAAGAGAAGACGCCAGGACCAACTGGAGCTGCCCTGCACCAATACCCTGGGTACCGACCCTTTGTAGCAGCCAAATCTTGTTTGAGTCCAATCCGGACTCCAGCACCACAGACCAGTCAACGAAGATGTCAGCATCGCAGATGCCAGCACCAAGAGTGGCCCAGCTGGCCTGTTTTGTCCCCCTTTGCAGGTCTACCCGAGAACCACCGTGGGTGCCTTTGATGCACAGGCACCAGCCGACCAAAAGCCTCTGCACCAGAGCTCACTGGCCTGGGTTCACGACAACCAACTGTGCTCCCCTGTACCCAGGATCCTCACAAACTGAGCCACCCATTGTGAGTCCCTCTCCACGGCCTGTTTCTAGGTGGGCCCCTCTCTTCGCCTACGGTGAAGCACACAAGGCTACCAACCCGTCCAGCACCTCTGCACCCAAACACTCCAGGGCAGTTAAACCTGAACTGCTGGTGGTACTGTGGACCGTGCCCCCCAGCACCTTAAGTCATAAAGGGGAAGTTCTTGGTGTTAAAATACATCTAAAAATACTTGTTACTTTTCTAAATTGATCCAGAGTCTCTTCTTGAGTGTGTGCCTCATTTATTGACTGTGTTCGACAAATGCTTAACACCTCCCTCTGATAAGCCTAAACTGCTTGCCCACACTACCACAAAAGAGAGAACTTGGGATTATTAATTTAAGAAAAGTTTGTAAACTTTTGAAAACGTTGTAACAGTTGTGTTCAACTACTCCAGCTCTTCTTGGGCAACCAAATCCAAAAGGTAGATGTCCCAGGTGGCCAATAAGGAGCATCTAGACAGTTACCTGGCCACCAAAGCGTTTTCCTGTCAAGTTCCAAACTTTTTTTTTTTTTGTACAGATAAGTGTCTTAATTCCCTAAACCCGGAAAGTTCCCAATCTTTCAGATGATTCAAAGATATCTTAAGACCCATTTTGGCACATTCAGACAAACTCAAAAAATTGGGGCCGTTAGAGCCATGTTTTTTAAAAAGGAGCAGTAATCTTGCTGTATACACTTTTAGTGTCTTATATCTAGATTTCTTGGGGAGCTTAGCGGTCTTTAAAAAGATAGGAATTTGAGAACTTTTCTCACAGCTTCCATAGACTTCAGCGGAGTGGTCCTGATGCTGTGGATGCAGAAGATGGGAGATGCTCAAGGATGCCCTGAGTGCTGTGTGGTCGATGGGGGTGGCTTTACGGTTATTCCTCTGTCCACAGGTCAGGTAGAGCGGATTTGGCTACAGAGACCAAGGTCCCTCGAAGTCCTCTCTAAGACAGTAGAAGGCCAGCTGCGACCGGTCTCCTCACACAACGGTCCCAGAGATATCCTTTGGTGGAGGCTAATGCCCCTCTTGACCATCCAATATGAACTCAGATGACACTCCTGGGTCCAGCTTAATGAGGTGCAATTTTTCGGCTATGTTGGTATCTAGCAAAACCAGTGTGCCCTACTCTGCCCAGTCTCATGGTGTCTGAACCATTCCTCAGATGTCAGGAGCTCCTCAGATGTTAGGAGCTCAGTAGCCCACCCTAGAGGTGTGGCTATCTGAGGGTACATGCCCACGGGAAAACCGGTTTGGGCACTGGTCTCCCCTCTCGCCACCCCCAGCTTGTCTACCTGAACAAAATGCGGCCCCTCAACAGTGTGATTGCCAGCTCGCCTTTTGGGATAACACCCTGAGTGGGTTTCGTGTGAAGGAGAGGTAGCACCTCGCCCTGTAGCAGGATGCTATTGTTCCTAAGCCTGCGAGTCATTCACACTACTCTCCAGGAGGGCAGAACGCTGTCTGATGGCCAGTGACCGTGTGAGGCCACTGGACAAACTGGGTCGCAGATTGACAACTTTCTAAAAGTTGCATTACTTTAATAGTGACATTATATTCAACTAGGGCCTCAAGTTGGGTTTAATGCTACAATTAAATTGATATCTTACAGTACCCATTTTAGTAGTCACATTCAAAACTTAGCCGGGCTGAATGGTCAGTGAGTAACTCTGTGTTAGCCAATGGGGCTACTAACTCTTCCACAGCAAAACAACAATTTGGAAGTGTTGCTGCCGGGTTATACATCTAAAATGCATGTCCCACATGCTAATACGCCGCTCCCTGCCTTAGGGCTCGATAGGACTTCCTTAAGGGAGCCATGTATATTGTCAAGGGAAGTTGGGGCTTTACCATTAGTTTAAATAGCAAAGTCAAACTATCGATTTTATCACTGTCCATCCATTCTGCAGTGGCAGGACTGGGAGCCATTTGCTACCATGTCATACACAGGGTGGCACAATCAGTGCTGCATCCCTGGATGGACACTGCATTATATGCACTCGGTACCACAAACTAGGGACTTATAAGTAAGTCTCTGTCAATTGAGGGTATCAAGTCCAACATATACTTTCTAAGGGGTTAGAACACTGGCACTGAGGTCTGGTTAGCAGGCATCAATTCACTCTAAGAGTTGAAAACCAGCAGCATCAGTACAAAAATGTGGGGGTGAACATGTAAAAGGAGGATTTGCTTACATCCACTGTGTAGTTTTACGTAAGTCAGTTTCCATAGGAGTGTTTTTTATTTTGCTAATAACTTTGGCCACCTTAACTCCTTGAAACGCTTTGTTATGATCTGTCATGCTGGGACTGAGAAGAAAGGGGAGGGGGGGTTCAAGCACTTTTTCCCCATTCAATTTCCCTAGGGAATTCTAGACGGTAATACAGAAAAATTGTCAGAACAGATTTACACAAAATTTGTCAGAAAGTTAGATCTTTACTCAGAAAGTGTGCTTTTTGTGATTAGGTGTTACTCTGTTCTGCCATGTTTGAAAAATGAAGGTAAAAATTTGCAATGGCTAATGCTGTGGGACTTCCAAAGAAGTTTTGTGGTACCAGAATTCAAAAGTAAAGCATTCTGATTGGCTAATGGGGCTTTTTTCCCATGTGCCATCTTGGTCCCAGGGTACCAAGACTGGCTCATGGGAACGAGCACTTTGATTGGCTGCCCCAACATGAGGTGAAACGTTGCAGACCCCATTATAGGACTCAAGGACTCCGTCTCAGAGCCCTGATGAATAAAGAAAAAAAGGAGATAAGGGGGCAGGTGTTACGTTGGTACTTCCCTGTTTGCCCCCTGCATGCCCCGCGACTCCCCGCATTTGCATGCATTACGTCAGACAGCGATTGTCCTATGCCATCTGACAGTTGAGTTGACAGTTGTAACTGTCCATGATTTTGAGCTGGTGACCGGAGCGCTCTTTCTTTTACTGGTGTGTCGTTTATGACAGAAAATAAAGTTACACTTCTAAGACTTATTGAATGTCTTGTCTTAACAAATTTGGCGGCGTACGACGCAAATAAAAATCGTTTAACAGCGAATCCTACAGAAAGAGTACAAAAACAGTATCCTTTACAGTAAATAACAAGGAAATAGAGAATTTTGAAGCAAAATTAACAGAAGTAAAAAAAAAAAAGGGGGATAGTACTGGGAACTGTAAATAAAAAAAAAGAACAGCGTAGTTTAACATTTATAATTTACAGCCACCTGAGCCATTTTTGAAAGGGGATGGTACACCAAATGTAAAATGGGAAGAGTCGAAGGAATATTTTTGTAATTATATATCCATATTTGAGAAGGAGAATGAACCATTAAAACCAGAGGAAAAGGTAAAAATGTTGTTACACAGTTTGGGGGCAGGTGGTCTTAAAGTGTACAATAACATTGCAAAGAAATTCCATGATGGAGTAGGCGGGAATGTATTTGAGGATGCAATGGGAGATTTCGATGTACATTATAAGCCAGTGGTGTGTGTCGATGTACACAGGTACAAATTCTACAGGAGAGATGGTGATACCAAAGAGAAAGTGGATGAATGTAAAAAAAAACCTGAGTGTGTCATCACCATAGGAGGAGTTGACATATATATAATCCTTGATTCAGGGTCACATTGTACAATGGTTAACAAGAGTATATGGAAGAGTAAATTAGTAGAAAAACTAGGAAACGAATTAAAGGAAGCCGACATATCCATGGAAACATACACAGGTGAAAACATTGAAATAATTGGATTCAGAGAGATGGAATTGGGTTTCAAAGAGAGAAGTACCAGGAGTAAAGTATACATTTCAGAAAAAGGACCCTCTGTACTGGGGTGGAAAGAGCAGGGAAAATTAAGAATAACGCTAAATCCCAACAGTACAGAAACAGTGAATGGGTTGGCTCTAAACGATAGTACACAAAATACCCATTTTGAGTTGTTAAGTGGGAGAACACCACAATCTAAGGACAATGTGGGATGGAAAAGGGCTGCAAGGAGAACTGAATGGACAAGTGAAGCAGCAATGGATAAATTCAAACACAAACAAGGTACATACATGGGAAAAGATAATGGAAAACATATAAGAAAAGAATTCGTGATCAAAAAAAGTGAAGGAGAAAGAGTGGAAAAGAGAGTATTTGTCAAAAAGGGACAATGTAGGGTTACACAACCCATAGGGATAGAGGAGGACTTTTGTAATTCTGCCCGCCTCAAATATAGGAAAGTGTGGCATGCTACTGCACTGATTGAGTCCAAACCTAAAGTAAAGGAGAAATATGCAGGTGACATTGACCTGGAAGGGGAAGATGGTCTGAGCCTGGATGAACTAAAGTGCAACAACAAAGAAGATTACTATGACTGGTTATATAGTGAGGAACCAGAGAATGAGGGTAAGGAGACACACAAACTCCTACAATGTCCACACCCTGAAGTAAACTTAGGAGCTGACTGGATGTATATTGAGTCTATTGGAGAGCACGAGTTCAGCGGATCAGAGGTCTCTGCCGAATCCTCCTGTGAAATTCATTTGTCCATGTTGGAGGATGGACAGGACTTAGTGTAGGCCATTACGGAATAAACTGACCTTGTTTACAGCAACACCACCAGTGATTCTGGAACTGAGAACAACTAGAGGTCCGAAGTTGGACTATACACAGATGGACAACTGGGAAGAAACCAGTTACCCGTGTCGACATGGGCGCCTTGTGAATAGACCCATGGAGTACAAGGGTGTCTTGTGTGACTAACTGTTACATGTTCTTTTTTTTTCTTTCTTTTTTTTCTTCCTTTCCTTCGGATGGAGGTGTTACGTTGGTACTTTCCCTGTTTGCGTTTGTCCCCTGCATGCCCCCGTCGCACGACTCCCCGCATTTGCATGCATTACGTCAGACAGCGATTGTCCTATGCCATCTGACAGTTGAGTTGACAGTTGTAACTGTCCATGATTTTGAGCTGGTGACCGGAGCGCTCTTTCTTTTACCGGTGTGTCGTTTATGACAGAAAATAAAGTTACACTTCTAAGACTTATTGAGTATCTTGTCTTAACAGCAGGGTGCAGAGAGACCCTGAGCCTCTAGCCCCTCTGAGACACCCCCAGGCCAAAATAAAAAAATATATATTTTTGGGGTCGCCTAATATATATTTTCAAACCCTAAAATTACCCTTATACCCTTTTACTTCTACTAACCTTTATACCCTAAATGTACCCATGCTTCCTTATACCTTAAACCTCAAAATCACCATTAGCGTCCTTTATCTCTAACATCCCAGTACTCTAAATTTACCCGTAACTCCCTCTACCCATCCCTAAACCCTAAAATGACCCTTACCTCTTTTTACCTCAACCCACCACCAAACCCTAAAATCATCCTTACCACTACTCCACCTTTACCCACTTAAAAAAAAACCATTAAAATTATGTTATTAAAAAAAAATACTAATCGTTGCTGCTAAAGTTCAGCGTGGTAACATAATTGTGATAAGGGTTAAAAATTACTTCCCTGTGTGGTACTTCTCTTCATGGTAAAGATGCCTTAGTAACGGTCGTGCTTTGTAAAGACTGTTGTAAATGGTATTTCCCCCCCTGAAAGTTATGTTCTTCAGAGCAATCACAAAAACCCTTCTATTTTGATTGCAATTAACGTTTGAATTTGGTGCCCAGGCTTCTATGAATATTTGATACAAAATGCCTCTGAAATACTACAGTGTACCTCACAATACCTATGCCCTTTCTAATTCACATATCTGTCAGGCATAGAGATGAATAGTTAGTGTACTCACATTTCATTTCTTGTTATGACACCCTGAAAGAGAGGAATAACCCTATTGCTTTCACCTCTTATATAATTCTACTGCTTCTCTCTAGAGCGCCTATAAGCAAACAAGATGTATACGTGCATGTTATCAGAACAAACATAAACCAATAAATCCTGGCCCACGTGAGTGGATCCTAACCCTAAATCCCAGATCTTCAATGACATCTGCAACTAGTATAACAGGTGTGAGCTTAATCCCCATGTGTCCTTTCCCACCAGACGATTTTGACTGACCAGCCATTCTTGAGATACAGATCTCTATTGTTCTATCCTGGGGTAGTTGGTAGCCATTTTCCAAAGTTGATAGCCCAACCCTTTAGTTACTCTGGAGACCACTACGAGCATCTACCGACCTTCTGATAAAACGTGTCCAGTGGCACCTGTGGAACTGATTACCAGAGACCAGTAGCCCTGTTAAAGGGAGCTTTGACTTTAGCCCTTTTTTGGCACTTCAAACTCCCTTAACCATTTGTAACCTGGTTTGGCTTTTCACACTCTCTGCCTTCAGTTTTGACCATCACAATTCAGTCTAGCATGATGTAGGCCTCATGTTTATTGCAGACTCCTGCAGAAAGGGGTTGTACGTGGGATGCCCCAGCATATGCAGTGAAAATTCATAAGATCTTACAAAATCCATCACATTAGTGAAATCCCTGGTTTTTACGAGATTAGATGGCTTTGTTTTGCAAGCCTTTACTCGCTAAATCAAGTGGACCCTCACCGTGTCTTCAGAGTTGGTCAATGTGGAGGGCTTGGCGTCCCCACAGTCTTGTTTGGAAATTTAGTGGACTCCTCCTGTGCCTGCTCAGTACTTAGCTACATCACTGACAAGAGGGCCTAGGTGTAATCCATGGTTGACACTCCAGTAGTCCAGGCAGTTGTCGCACAAGTGGTTCCAGACACTCTGTTTTCCGTATTTTGGCTACCATGTAAAGCAATATGTAATTATAGTAAAACAGATCCATACTCTTTCATCCCACCCATGCTCTGCGCGATACAGCCCCCTCCCCTTCCCGTACACATTGGAACTCGGAACTAGGATTAGAGCTCACGGATGACCAGTGGGAATATTGTTGCTTACAAACGAAGCACGTCTCGGCCAGTAGCAGGCTCCGTATAACACATTATCCATTTTTACACAGACTCTATTACACCCCAGTATAAATACAAATTGAAGGAATCATATCATTGTGACAGATGCAGATGTCCAGGAGCAGACTTTTTTCATCTGGCTTGGGACTGTTCAGTGGTTTTTGAGGCCTTAACACAGATGACAGCCCTTCCTCTGAAGGTCACTCCACTGACGGCACTATTGGACCACACTACCCTGGTGGCGAAGCCCTGCCGTCGCTTTGTATCACTTGCATTGCTGATGGCTAAGTGCCGTGTCGCCTGCAGATGGGGCAGGGCGCCAAAGTTTAAGGACTGGCTTTCCGATTTAACATACTGTCATGAAAAACTGTGCACTTATGCCAAGCTACTTCCTTTGTCTTCCTGCCCCAGAGACATTTGGAATCCACTGAAGGCTTACCTTGCTGCCCAGCCTAATGAGACGCCTGAGGACGCTAGTTTGGAAACGGTGACACAGGTTCCATAGGAGTGACCTCCATGTGTAGTGGCTTCTTGTGGTGGGTGGTGATGACATGTCATCCTCACTTGCTATATGGATAGGAGTGGATATATAGGAGCGGCTATAAACTCGATGTAGTATGGTTCAGTCTTATTTATGCACGACGTGCCTTCCCTTTGAGCACCCAAGGAATGTACATACTGAGATTTGTAAGATGTAATGTTGGCTGAAACTGAGGGAGCCTAAATAAGCATCTGGATGAATATGATTATATTTCTTTTTCTTTATGTAAATGGATTCGACTGTCTCAACTCCTAATTGATAGTATAAAATGAAATGTCTGTCTGAACTTGATTCTGCTGTAATAATTACCTGTCTTTAAAAATCAATAAAGAAAGTAAAACATTTTTTATAGTATAACAGAAATTGTAGATTACCAAATTGACTGCTTAGTTCCAGACCAGCAAAGAGACAGGAGCAGTATTGAAACAGTCACTTTTCCTTCATTCCACTGGTCAGGAAATCCACTTGTCATTTCAGATATTGTCCTGCATGGAAGCTTGTGATGACTATAACCTGACAGTAAACTCTTTATCTCAGAAAATGGGTTATTAATATGGGATAGCGGATCCTTACTCACTCAATAAATCCTTTCTGGTTAGATCAAAACACAATTCTAAGAAAGTCTTTGCTCAACCCTGGAAGCTATGTCAGTCCCCAGTGAAATGCAGTTTACGTTTAAGCAATGCCAACCATTTCAAAGTAAAGAACACAACACAATACAATACATTTTCCCAGCACCATTTAGAAGAACCAGTAAGATGTTTAATGAGCAAAATGATGCAAAGATAATAAAATAGGTTCCTGGAAACCACAGATATGAACTTTTAAAGTTCTAAGGCAAAAAGCACTAAGAAAAAAAGGCACTGTTTGCTGTTGACTGGGATTTAGGCATGATTTTAGGCTGATAGCGGTGGAGCAGTTTTCGCATGCACAAGTGGATCATCCAGTCAAAGTTTTTACCTTCGGGCTTAGTCTTGTAATGAATGTCAAAATCTTCCAGCGGGGCAAGTTCAAAAGTTGTGGCCAGCAATTGGCCCTCAAAGTCCGATACGTCTTCATCAAGCTCCTGCTGAAGCGTTGTTGTTTTTGGTTACAAGTTCAGAGCGGGACAAACCTGTCGATTATGTAGCCACTGAGGTTGCTTTGTTTGTAGGATAGACTGTCATCTCACCTCGATCCAAAGTTTTACGCCAGCATGGTAATGCTGAAATTAGTAGCTGTGTAATTCTCCAAGGATAGCTTTGCTGCTAGGTCCTGCTGAATCAGTTTGTAGTGTAGCAACACGCTCTGAGCAGGACAACCTGTTTTTTCCAGCCTGTTGTAGGAAATAACCATCTTTTGTGTGGTGTACCCCCAGATATTTTGCACTATCTGGTTTTGATGGCTTTAGAACTCTGTACAACAGTAGTAAAGTGCCTGTGCTCACCCTTTTCAACATGGTCAAGTTGGCATAACCCTAATTGGCAAATTGAACATACCTGTACACCCCTAGTATATGGTGCAACGTGTACCCAGGGCCTGTAAATGATATGCCACTAGTAGACCGCAACACCTATTGTGCCATCCTCTAAAGTGGCAGAGTAAACATGGGGTTATGTCCTACCACTGTATCCTGACTAAAGCAGTTTTTAAACTGCAATACAACCTGTCAAAGTAAATCAGTTTGACAGGTCTAACCATTTATTCAAAATATTTGTCACTTATAAGTAGGCATTATGGCCCATAAGTGCATGGTATTTAAAAGTAGGACATATAGACTTTTAATATTAAACATGTCCTTACAGTTACTGGCACCTAATAGCTATTTTCACTAGCAATCCTGGCTGTTCCATAGGCAAAAACTGGGATGCAATATTTAAATGTAATAACGCTATCTGCGACTAGGAAATAGCTAGAAATGTAATTCTTGGACTCTTTGTAATATTTATTAAAAGCCCAATTTGCCCGTGAAGTTGGATGTTTTAAAAAAAACTAAAGAAAAAGTACTTTTAGAAAGTTACCTTTTTCCTGCCTAAAACACCTGAAAACTAATTTGCAATAGCCTCCAGCTGCTGCCCTCTGAGTGCCCACCCTTAAATAAGGTGTAAAAAGCTTCTCCCAGTGCAAAGACAAAGACTGGGGTATGGGTAGGTATTTCTGTTTCTCTGACAGGATGGTCTTTTGGGCAGTGCTCAGAAACTATATTAACTTCATGGGGGCCTCCCTTGTCACAGGAAGACATCAGGCACAGGCTAATTTTTTCCTCCAGTCAGCCAGCCTCCAATCACAGTGGGGAGAGAGCTTCCTCCAGAATTGGTTTGAAGTGACCACAGTGGAGGGATTGATCAATGTTATGTTATGCAGAGAGGGGCATTGTGGGATTCTTTGTAGTAGAAGACACAAATAAAATGCCAGACGTGGGTAGGGTAAGCCCTGGAAACTTTTACCCCATTGGTTAGGGAGGAGCCAGGAGTCACCTCCACTCACAAGTTAGTGCCAGGCATAAATGTGGCATCCCCAGTACTCTCCTCAGAATAGTACTGGACCTGAGAAACATCAGAAGATGACTGAACCTACTGTCTGAAACCTGAGAAGAGCCCTGAAGGATGAACTCTCTCTCCTTTACAAATAAGTGGACTCCAAGGGTCTTAAGGCTGATCTCTTGTTCACGCTACAGGGACACAACTAGCTGCAAGAGGCCTTTCCTTCAACTGCTCAGCGGACCAGTTCCAACTGGATCTGGCCTGGACCCTGCTATTAGCCTCTGCTGGAGTGAACCCTGACTCCTAAGTTCTATTCCTGAGATCCTGGGCGGTGTCTGAGTGTACTGCTTCTAACTTCCTGAGAAACCTTGGACTTAGAAACGTTTTGGCTCCAAAGACCTCTGGACAACCAGGAAAAAACCTGCCAAGCTGATCAGACCAAGATGTGTTGCAGTTGAGTTGAAGACTCAGGTTTTCCTTGCTTGGCGCTTTTCACAGCAGCAAATCTGATGCAGCAGGACATCAGGGAGGATGTATGGAACCTCCTGGAGTCCTCTTTGCCTACAGCCTTGCCCTACTAGAGGAATCCGAGCTCCAAAAAAGTATCTGACTGGTGAAAAACAAAGGCTTCACTTGGACCTTATCCAACAGCTATCTGACTGGATGGTATCCTCAGCTACAGCATGATACCGTGCTCCACTGAAAAATGTGGACTTTACTTTTTGAAACTAAGTACCAAGGTAAAACATCTGACTGGATTAATTCTGGATCTGTATCCGACCTGAACTCCTTTGCGGTTGGCCTCAAATCTCACCTTGGTTCAAGCCTACCACGATTAGTTGCCTGTGAGTGCTGCTTAACACCTATTTGGAGCTATTATTATTTAAAAAGTTTAACATTTGTATCTCTTGTTCCCCTTATTGGATTTATGTTGTTGTTTTAGTGTCATTTTATTTATTATGCACTTTTGTTGTGTTTTAACCAGTGGTGGCTCCTCCGATACAGCGGAAGAGCATCACCCCACTGCTTTTCAGCAGTTTAAAAAAATTAAAATAAATTGATAACACAATGTTAGTATCATTTTATTTTGCCCCGCTGAAGCAATTTTGCAGGCGGGGCGGCTCTGCTCACAGAGCAGGGGGAGGAGCGGTGGGCACTCTATAAGTGTGCATGATGGTTCGGCCAGCTGTCTTGAGCCAGCCAAACAGTCATGCGCACTTAGCATGTTTTCTCCACCAGGCTGTATTGCACAGCCTGGGTGGAGAACATGCACAGGCTCCCAGTCCCAGTCTGAGCAGCAAAACATGGCACTCAGACCAATCATGACACTGCTGACAGCCGCATCGTGATTGGCTTAGGGGAGCCTGTGTGCTTCCGTTCTGGCCGGACTTGTCAGGAAGAGACGCGGATAGAACAAGGAAGAGACGTGGTGAAGCGGTAAGTGTATTTTTGCTTAACACCCCCCAGCCCCGCCTTCCCAATCTGTGATAGCCGCTACTGGTTTTTAACTTTATTACTGTTTTAGTACTGCATAAATACTTTACTTATTGCCTCTACGTTAATCCCATCTACTCTGCATCATAGCTACCAGGGTTAAGAACCCTAACATGGATTGTGGTTATTGACTAAGGTGGGTCATCACCCCCTTAATTGATAGCCCAATTTCAAACATCTGCCTTGGGTGTGACCACCTTGGGAAAGCCTCAGTACTTTGTCCTAGTCCGCCAGAGGTGAACAAAATGAATACATTTCCACTTTATTCACACTGCTGGAACATTTCCTCCTGGTAAGTTCTACAGCCCCAGCTCCCCATGGCAGACTTCAGAGAACCAAGTCACTCACAAGCCAACACTCCAACAGGGTGCATTCCTATGTGAACAGATAGGCCCACTTGGAGTCGGGAGAGAATTTTTGTATCCTGAAGCGGGAGAAACGGGAAGTCACTGCTTGATTCTTGGAGAGCAGTTCTGGAACCTGGTTGCCAGCAGGATTTAGGTGTCCTTGAGTGTGTCACTTTTTCCAGCAGGAGTCAAAAGCCTTCTTCCAGTAGCACCTTTGTCTTCAGGTGTGGTTTGCCAAGCTTAAGACTGTTCTAAGGTGGTGGTGGTTACCGTGCCAGACGTATTCTATGTACTAGCCAGTGATTGAAGAAATTCTACTACCCAATTCTAACTATTTGTCCGCAGGCCCTCACCTACTTTTGTAGCATTTACTCTTTCCCTTACTGTAAAATTACCCAAGAGCCCCTGTTTAAAGATGTCAGAAGTCATCTGCCACCGACAGGCCCATTACAGCTCCTTAGCCAATCTCCTAATTAGAGGGTGGGTATTCTTCTCCCATCTTACAGGGGCTAAACTTGTTCTGTCCTCTACTGTGACTGCAGCATGGTTGTCTGAGAGGGTCTTCGGAATAATTAGGATAAGTCATTCCAGTTGGTGTCCATGGGCTAGTATCTTGGAGATTGAGCACAGCCCAGGATATGGGAAGTTGTGTCTCAGGTAAAACTCTGTCAATAAATAAGTAAAGAAGGACAATATTTATAAATTCCAAATGGTCCAGTAGTGAGGCTGTCCTGGACCTGATAACACCAGAAGTTGTAGTGCAATGTGTGTGGACAGTGCATGCTTAACGATAACTGTAGTGTGCTCACATCAAATGAGTTTTTATCTGTGAGACTCAACATCCCAGATATTGGAATGTGCTCAATCTGTAAAATACTAGTCTAAAGATACCAATTATGTATTAAAATATACTCAAGGGGGGTTCGTTTATCTTGGCAAACCCCGGGATTTGAGTGGAGAAGTGATCCCAATACAGAGACTTGTATGAACTCAAAATATCCCCATTTGCCGATAATGGTATGTAGACTCTTGAACCTTCAAGTGTCGATTTTGCCGCTTCAAGACACCATGAAGAAGTCTGGCAGACTTTTTGTGGAATGCAAATGCAACATTTACATCACTATTTCAGCAGTATGCTGATTTTTCCACCAATGAAAGGACAGCACAAATCTGGTAATTGTTATGAACTAACATGTGTTCTTGAAATAGGATGCACATTGGAAAGGTCATAGATAAAGATGATTGTGTTAAGGGTGCACAAATTGGCCGGAATGTTTGATAACAATGTTGTTTATTATATTTGAAAATCAATAAAATATTTAGTAAAAGCGTAAGTGTTCAGTATGTGAACAGACAATCACAGGGACGGTGTTCAAATATTAGAATGGTCAAATTACAGATGATGCTTTTGCAAACGGTGACACTAAGTGTAAGCCTGGCAGTATATTGGCCTGTCAGGAGGTACGTTTAAGGGGGTCACGTGCCTTTATAAAGCGATAAGAGGAGAGCTTTTGTTGAGTCCATATGATTGTCGGTTTACTCTGCTTAACAGTGCTCTGCCCCTCCCCGCCCCCAGCTTAAGGCCATGTTTTGTGTAGCATCACACGATGTTCGAGACAGTTCGTTCTTTCTTTTACCGATTACTAATGGTTTGGGGTTTCACTTGAAATGTGGGTCCTAGTGTGGGTGGGCGGAAAGTGGGGTATCCATAAACAGTATCATTTGGTGCAGGGTTGTGGCAAACAGCAGGGAAGTACTACACAGTATTGTATTTGTTTAATATTGCTGGTTTTCAATGGTACACAAATCTGACCAAGTGGGTCTGCCATTAATACTTATTACTAGGAATGTCAGAGGTTTGAATAACCCCTGCAAATGCTGCCAAGTTCTCACTTACCTTAACCGTTATACAGCGGACAACATTTATTTGCAGGAAACACATTTGATGCCAGGGAGAGGGACAGGTCTGCTGACCTCTTGGGGTCCTCGCCAATACTTTGCTTCTTACTCTTCCTATTCAATGGGGGTGGCTATCATTATCAGTAAACAGGTGCCATTTTGACATGTCCAAACCCTAGCAGACCCTGACAGGCGGTATGTACTTGTGCAAGGCTTCATAGGATACACACATATTACATTGCTCAATACATACGGCCCCAATGTGGATAGCCCTGATTTATGTTGTGCTATACTTAAACAATTTATTGTAGTGACCCTAGGTCAATAATCTGGGGGGTAGACCACAATCATATTGTACCTTATCTCTTATTAATGTTGATGGCAAGATTCTGGCCAAACTACTGGTGAATGGCTACTTCCAATAATGCCGAACCTGGCCCAGCCGGACCAGTCTGGCGTCATCCAGTGCCGTTCTACAGCAGATAATGTCATCTTTCTGTTCGCCCTTACACATCAGTTGGACCCAGACTTATGTGTTGTGGCGGCATTTTTAAATGCAGCGCAGGCGTTCAATACAATTGAATGGCCTTTTTTGTTAATAATACTTACTAGAATGGGAGTGGATAGGGAATTCATGAAATGGATACGGCTACTGTGTAAAGCCCCCTTAACACGGCTTCGCTTGAATGGTGACTTGTCAGGGCCCTTTGAGATTGGCAGAGATATGCAACAGGGATGTCCCCTGTTGCCCCTCAATTTTGGCCTCATGGTGTAGCCAAGTGTGTGTGTGCTCTACGCAAGTACCACCGTATGGGGGGGGTAAGTATGGGGGTTTGCTATATACTATTATCCACGTATGCTGAGGATGCAATGCTGGTAGTGACGGATCCTTCTGTGAACCTGACTCCCATTATACCAAAAATTATTGAGTTTGGTCACAAGTCCGGACTCAAGATCAATTGGTCTAAATCAATCATGGTCCCTTTGACTAAAGCCACCATCAAGCCGGATACACCTGATCATCTACAATGGTGGAATGAACCGACTAGATGTCTCAGTATCTTCTATCATACTGATATCCCCACTTTGATTAGAGCAAATTATGGAGGTCTTAGAATCTCACGTTGACAAATGGATAAGTCTCCCGCTGTCAATGGTGGACAGAGTTGCACTAATGAAAATTACTGTTCTGCCTTAATTACTATATCTATTACAAAATATTCGGGTTCCGCTAAATAAAGCTTTCTTTACTCAACTCCGTTCCCTCATGATCAAGTTGGCATGTGCGGGTCGTCCGCTCAGGATCGTCTGGCGCATTCTACAGCTCCCATTTTGGCATGGTGGGTCTGTAGCACCCCACTTTGAGGCTTATTATCTGATGGCGCAAGCACACTTTATTTGTCACTGGTTTCATAATTGCAGACATGCCCCCCATGTTGTTCTCAAGAGAGGCCTGGTGGCCCCACCCTCCTCTCAGCGGTCCCCTATACCCAACTCCCATGGCCAACCCAGGAAATTCACATAGTGCGGTACACTGTTCGGGCATAAAATCGATTGGCAGATCTGTGTAGTGTACCTGTGCCCGATTCCATGCACATACCCAATAGACACTACCACAGGTTTAACCTGGATGACATTCCTAGGTTTATACAATTCCTAGGTAAAAGAGACATTATAACACTGGGAGATTTATTTCTTGCACATATGTTTAAAACATACCAGGAATATGTGGGGGAAGAACCCGCTACTATGCTAGATGTGCTTACTTATAGCAAGCTCTCACATGAAGTCCAGACCCTTTCCAATACGTTCCTGCATGAACCCCCAGAGTGGCTGATGTTGAATATCCTCCCTACCAACCCACAACCATATAGACTCATATCGAGATTATATGCTGCAGTAATGGAATGTTTGATTCCTGAGTTTCTCAGGTCTCGCCGGGCATGGATGGGTGATCTGGGACAGTATATAACTGATGAGCAATGGCAGTTCTGCTGCAAGCAAACTAAAGATGTTTCCATCAATGACCGGTATAGATTGCTTCATTATAAGTATCTACAGAGGATGTATCTCTCCCCAGTGGATCTTGCACAATTTCCTCCCAAAGTTGACTTTTGTTGCAAGCGGTGTGGTATTGAGGGAACAGATTTCTTTCATCTAGCATTGTCGTTCCCAGCAGTGGCCACTTCATGGTCTCAACTTACAAATGCTCTACTTGAGATGACGGGCGGGCCTGCCGCCTCACTCCCACCATAGTGTTGTTGGGTTATGTCAAAGTGATTCCAAAACCATTTAATAAGTTCACTGCCACAGGGTTACTTTTGGGGAAGCGTAGAGTGGCCATGAGATGTGGTAGAAGGCTTGCCCCGAAATTTGTGGAGTGGCTGAAGAACATGTCCCTATGTGAGGAGTGGTCGGACACATATGCAGAACTGTTGCCACCGACATCTGCCCAGGGGACTTCTAGGATCCCTTGAGAACTTAATTGTTACAGTTAAATTCTGTCTCTTAGGCGTGTCCTACTTCCAGCGGTGTCATGTGCTATATCTCACTGGATTAAATGTAATGCTTGATTGACATTTACTAAATGAGGCATTATGTTACTGTTCTGCTAGACGTTGTACTCTCACTATATGTTTCCAACCAATGTCGAATCATTCAATGTCGAAATAGGTTTTTATCAATTGTATTCTGAGAAATGTGACTTTCTGCTCATCATGCCCAGCCGTCATGCCATGCGCTGTCATATTGCCATGCTACTAGTACTGTTTATATTTTCGAAAATGTATGAATAAAAAAAACCTAACATGGCCACTTAACAAAGGGCATCTTCCCTGAATATTAGGACGGGTTGCAGTTTGACCGGTTATAAAGTGAGGAAGATGTTTTCAGTATTCTCAGATAGATCGTCGACATGGTGAATGTAATGCCCAAACTTGGCTGGTTGTCATGCACCGTTTTGAGGAGCTACCCAAAAGAAGTGCTGGTGGTCATCAAGGGATGTATGACGTTACAACGCATACTTTAACCACGCCTACCATTACCACGCATTTTTTACAACGCAGGATCCATGACAACGCATACCATTACCACGCATGTATTTACAACGCATATACCTTTACAACGCATACAATTACAACGTAAGTATTGGTAAGTATATAATATTTTTTAATATTTAATTTAATTAAAATTAATATAATTTAATTTAATTAATTTAATTAATTTAATTTAATTTAATGTAATTTAATTAATTTAATTTAATTTAATCAATTTAATTTAATGTAATTTAAATTTAAACCCAAAACTGACCTTGAACCCAAAAAATACCCCTTTTACCAAAAAACTCAAAACTGACCCTGAACCCTAAAAATACCCCTTTACCCAAAAACCCAAAACTGACCCTGAACCCTAAAAATACCCTTTTACCCAAAAACCCAAAACTGTCCCTGAACCCTAAAAATACCCCTTTACCCAAAAACCCAAAACTGACCCTGAACCCTAAAAATACCCATTTACCCAAAAACCCAAAACTGACCCTGAACCCTAAAAATACCCCTTTACCCAAAAACCCAAAACTGACCCTGAACCCTAAAAATACCCCTTTACCCAAAAACTAAAAACTGACCCTGAACCCTAAAAATACCCCTTTACCCAAAAACTGAAAACTGACCCTGAACCCTAAAAATACCCCTTTACCCAAAAACTGAAAACTGACCGTGAACCCTAAAAATACCCCTTTACCCAAAAACTGAAAACTGACCCTGAACCCTAAAAATACCCCTTTACTCAAAAACTGAAAACTGACCCTGAACCCTAAAAATACCCCTTTACCCAAAAACTGAAAACTGACCCTAAACCCTAAAAATACCCCTTTACCCAAAAACTGAAAACTGACCCTGAACCCTAAAAATACCCCTTTACCCAAAAACTGAAAACTGACCCTAAACCCTAAAAACACCCCTTTACCCAAAACCCCAAAACTGACCCTGAACCCAAAAAATACCCCTTTACCCAAAAACTAAAAACTGACCCTGAACCCAAAAAATACCCCTTTACAAAAAAAACCAAATAATATTTTTAATAAAATAATATACTTACCAATACTTACGTTGTAATGGTATGCGTTGTAAAAGTACCTGCGTTGTAAATACATGCGTGGTAATGGTATGCGTTGTCATGGATCCTGCGTTGTAAAAAATGCGTGGTAATGGTAGGTCGTGGTAAAAGTTGCGTTGTAAAGGTTGTATACCGTCATCAAGATAGTGTGGACTTCCCCGTCTCTGGCAGACAGTATACAGCTAGTTTTTATTCCAAGCCTGGGGTATAAGAATAGGGAGATGCTAAGGAATGGAAGCTGTATTTCAGTTACTGATTGCAGCCTAACTGGTCATTATGAGGCATCTGAAACAACTCAACAACCCAACTTGGCCCTGAATCTTGGGAGAGACTGCAAGCAATGACAATTACTTAAGAAGCACTTCATATTAATACCTAGAAACAATGGCAATCATTCGAGACACCTCGAAAGGACAAAGATATTTTCCTTTGGATAATATTGGAAGGACACCCCCAGGAACTGCTATGCCCTTCCGGACTTATGCGTCCTACACTTTTTCTTTTTTTTTAACAACTTTATTTTTAAGTTATCAGCAAATAAAATAAACATATTACACTTACAAAAACAATATGTTAGTCCACCAGAAGCGAGCATTACAGAGCCTAAATAGCCACAGAGATAATAGTACAACAATGAATGTGTAATGATCCCAAGGCAAACCACATCATAGAAGGAATCGAGAATGGGAAACCCAGACAAGCATATTTCGGAAAGGTGTTGGCAGGGCTTTAAGTGGTATGAAAAAACTGGGGGGGGGGGGGTCTCTCAAGGGGGCGTGGCCAATGTAATTAAGGACGTGGCTTAAAACACGCAACCTAAAACTCTGTGCTTAGCATAGTGTGCTGCCCGACTGGTATTTTGCTGTTTCTGGCATTGCATCCAGATATATGATACAACAAGTAACATCATACCTACAACAAGTCAGGACTATTGGCTTTGTCAATGGTTGTTAGTTGCATAAGATAAATAAGCAGCTAGTGTGGCTTGTATATAATATTGAAAAAGCTTCCACATAAAGCCCTGGTAACACCACGACAATGTTGCTGCTTCTGAGTTTTGAAAAGAGAAGAGAAATCCAGAGAGAAAATGACTCTCTTTAAAGGATTTCCCTTCCCCTATAACTCTCGGAAAAAACGGACATCCTGTGCCAGGGCACAAAACAGAGCCCGACTGAGACCCGTTTCGAGGCCTCCTTAAAAAACTGCTGGTGCTCAGACCCGGTGAGACCCGGCCTACTTAAATGCCTGGGTGTAGGCATTCCAACAGCCTCTGTGCACCTCTTCCGATCCCTCTGCTGATTCACACCAACTCCACCCAATCCTGGGCTACAAGACATGCAATATATCAGAAACTGGGGTCGCACATGCATGTGAACTGCAGAACTATCTAGAACAAAGGTCAGGAAGGGGGTCCATATTTTGTCAAAATGCAACT
Organism: Lissotriton helveticus; assembly: GCF_964261635.1. NCBI lineage: Eukaryota > Metazoa > Chordata > Amphibia > Caudata > Salamandridae > Lissotriton > Lissotriton helveticus. The sequence goes on along the minus strand of NC_136069.1, from coordinate 732,571,836 downwards.
TTGTATCTCTCACAGTAGCTGTCAAACTCTCCATAGCGTAAATATCCTAGATCTTGGCCCACCACAAAGTCATAGTAGGGATTTCTGGGCAATTTTCAACCGCTCACCCAACAAACAATGTGTGATCAATTTACCTGAAAGGGTAATTGAGTGGGTAAAGGCCCTCCTCATCTGGAGCCCCCAGGAGCACCTGGGGGGGGAGGGGTGGGGGTATGGGGGTAAGTGTAATTTTCAGAATTTCGTAGATTTGACGAAACACGTTTCCAAAACTCGTGACCACCGAACGCTCCCACCACATATGAAGATTTGTGCCCTGAGTTCCGCACCCCCACCAACAACTATCACTCGACCCCATCATGTGGGAAAGTTGGGCCGGGGTGAGATACCAACACAGGAGTAATTTAATACAACAAAAATAAACAACAATATCTCAACCAGATTCAATAGAAATAAATACACTTGTATGTGCAGGACATTACAGGAAGAAAACAAAAGGAGAGAGACTACAAATTATTCGTTGAATGTGCTCAAGGCATCATATATTTAGAAGACTAGGTTATACACAACAGTTGTAACAGCACTGTTAAGCTTAAATCCAGAGGCAACCCTAGAGGACTAAGTGCACATTGTGCTCGTGACAGGACGTGACGGCGCAAGTGACAAAGTGAGAAACACAGCGCTAGGCGCAAGGTGAAACGTGATATACAATATATACAGGATAGTTGGTGCGACACAATGAATTCTTTAAAAGGATTAGCTATAATTCTACAGCGATTTCATGAACCAAAGAAGGATGTGCCCCATAAATTGCACTGGTGAGAGAGGGTCGACGGCGTTTCGTTTCTTTCAAATTAGGATCATCGTCAGGACCGTGTAGCCAAGCTGGTAGGTGCTGTAGCAAGAAATGGTGAAGACCCAGGGGTGGAAGCGCTAAACCTGTGATGCGGTGGCAGAGTCGGGGGCGTCTGCAGATGATGGCGGACCATGGGAAATGAGTTGTCCGGTGATAAGTAGGGGAGGCAGGGTCGGAGCCTCGATCCACTGCAAGGGAGACCAGTAGATTCCTTAGTTATGCATGCGTGGTAGGGAAACAAATGCTCAGGGGGCTGGGGGGGTGAGTAGCGGAGGGCCGCCACAGTGTCCGGGTTATGCCAGTGTCTGGAGTAATTTAATAAATGCAAAAAGAACAATTGATGGACAGAATGCAGAACAATGTCATACATTCACCCCAGTACAGAGATTTGGGCCTAAATCCATCGTTGTTTTGCACTCCACACCACCCCAGGTCAGACATGGCCATATGCAAATCAGCCTTGACCCTGTGCCTCATGGGAACAGTCCAGCCCGAACTGCCAAGCCATGTCTTTCCTGGACCGGAATCAAGCATCCAAGGACCGGTTTCTGGCTATTAGCCGTCATCAGCCTGGATAGCTTGACTCCAGTGGTGTGGAGAGCATGGGACTCACGTCTGAGCATACCCATCCCACTAGGGGAGTAATTTAATAAGCACTTTCATTGTATTGGATGCATATAGAGGACTTAGCCATTCTTTGCCATACTGCTCCCCATCCCCCTCGTTGATTTCTATGACCAGGTCCTTCGACCATTGTATAATATATCCAGCTATAGTCCCATCCAGAGGGTGTTCCAGCTCTCTATAAAAATGTAAAATCGCTTTCCTTCTGTCCCTACCACTCAAAATATCTTCCAACAAATATGTCACCCGTGTCCCACCCTGGAGAGTGGTGGCCTGGCGAGCCCCATGGTACAGTTGTGTCACTCTGTACAGGTGGGTGCGATGTAATGAAAAGTCAGTCACACACTGGTCTTTAGTCTTGGGCACCCCCCCAACATATAAATCATAAAGGGTGAGGTCAGCACCCCTATCCCACTTGCCGAACCTCCCATCCAACATACCAGGGGGAAAGTCTGGATTACCAAGAACCGGGGTGTGCAGGGACGGGTACAACTGAAGCTTGCGGGCCTCTCTCTGATGGTGCAGTGTGGATTAGGTAGAGTATAACAAAGTGCTGACAGAAGGGAGGCTGTGGAGTGGTAGCCATGGTAAGTGTTTAAGATGGAGTTTACACGAAAGCTGTTCCAATCAGACACAGGCTTATTGGGATCAGAGATCCAGTCCAGCGCCAGAACAAGCTGAGCGGCCATGATATAACAAGCTATGTTCGGGACCCCATACCTACCCTCTCACGAAGAACGGTACAGAGCTGCCTTAGCCACCCTAGGGGGTATATCATTCCATTCAAAGGACCACAGCTTCCTCTTAATCAACGCAACCACCGTCTTCAGCATCCGAAGTGGGATAACCCTAATAATGTAGAGAAGTCGCTGTAAAAAGTTCACTTTGAGGCAGTTGAACTTCCCCATTCAAGAAATCTCTAACTGGCCTTATCTATAGAGGTCCTTGAAAAGAATGTCCAAAAGAGGTGGAATATTAAAAAGAAGGACATCCGAAGGGTCTATCGGAACAGACACCACTAAATACTGAAAGTCAGTAGAGGCCCATGCAAAACCGCTGGACTCAACTCGTTGCAGATTAGACAACATGAGACCCATCCCCATACCATCCGGTTTTCAATAGTTAATTTGAAATCCAGAAACCTCCCTCAAGTGCATCCAAGGAAGCAACAGGGTTAGCCGGGAAGCAAAGGGGAGATTTACTAAAAGTGACCCAATTCGGCCCAAAATCTTTTTTCCCAATTTACTTTCCAGCGCTAAACTTGTTCAGCACTGGAAATAACAGAGAGTAATGCAAAGCAGTGCATAGCTCTGCTTTGCATTACTTTGCGCCATGGGTTCCCATGCAACCACCCAAGGTGTCTCACGCTAAACCCAAATTTACTATATAAAGTAGATTGGATTTAGGATGAGAAACCAGCGCACTTTTCAAGTAGGGCAATACTGAGAGTTCCTACCGGTGACCGCTAGGTGGCGATCGCGTGCGCGGCCCCAGAGCAGCAGCAGAGCAGCAGAGCAGGGCCGAAGCTCCAAAGCTCCGGTGAGAGTCGGGGGCGAAGGTGAAGCGTGAAGCAAGCCCTCAGTACTGGGGGAGTCCGGCCTGCCTCGTTTTTCGAGGAGCACGGAGCTAGAGCGAAGAGCGGACCGGCTGTGAGAGGCTGGTTGGCAGCGGTTTGGCGTTTGGCGTTTTCAGCATCCTGATCCTCTAAGTACCGGGCTGCACCTGGAGCGTGCCGGCCGGGCCGCCTTTGGCCCCACTTGGCCCTCCCCAATCGGGCCACAACTCCCTGAAGCTGCCGGCTGCCCTGTGCTTTCAGTACCACGGCAGGGAGAATGACAGCGCTAGAGAGACAGCGCTAGGGAGATAGTGTGAGTGGTGCTGAGCTGCTGTGTTGAGCCAAGCCAAGTCTGCTGAGGGTACTGGCAGGAGGAGACCAGCTGCCTCATTAGGTTGCTCCAAGGGGTCGGACCCAGTCCTTGGACCGCGCGTCGTGACCTAACCACACCCGAAGAGGTAGGGGTGCAGCGTTTGAGGCTCGTGTTATCCAAAACTGTCGCTTGCCTTCTGGGTTTTTGGGTTGACAGGGACACGGCGGAGAACTACCACACCTACTCCCACACCCACACCCAGTCTCCACTAAAAACTGAGCCCTAAGGCTAAAGACTGTACCGTCGTCGCCATCACCCTGAGTGCTGGGGGTGCGGGCTGGCGAATAGAAGAGAAAGCGGGGACAAGGCAAGGGACACGAGTTTGTGGGTTTTATGCCTGAATGATAGCCAGCGCGGCCTGAGGCGTGTAGGCATAAGAGACCAGTGACCAGCGATCTGGGCCTTGTGAAAAGGGACCTGTGCCCAGCGACTGGTGGCCAGTAGCAGCAGATTGAAGCTCTGCCGTAGCAGAGGTCCAGCAGCAGTTCTGTGAGCCTCTCCTCATTTAAGCTCCTCATCTACTTTTTGCCTCGAGATGAGATCTGGCAGGGTGAGGACAACGGCTCCCCAAAGGAAAAAGAAAAGCAAAGGGAGAGACGTGAGGACAGTCTCGGACCCAGAACGGTCACCTATTCTGCTGCTGAGCGACACCGATATCACAATTGATAGTGAGTCTCAGGCCCCCAGGAAGCGTCCTGATACAAGGGGCAGTAAACCTATTGGAAATCAACCGAAGATAACAACAAAATTCAACTTCATAAAGGACCCCGGGTCAACGGTTTTTTCTAGCAACAAGAACATCACTGGGCTTCCAACCCCCCTAAGCCCACTGGTGATCATTTCCAAGGGCCGCGCAGCAGATGGGGCATTAAGGACTCCTCAATGCAGTCACAAGTCAACTACAGTTTCCATCAAACCGCTAACGGCAGTTCGAACCGCGCTCAGGTGGAGCCCAGTAAGGAAGACTCCCCCAAGACTGAGAGCGTGTCGTCACAAATCTGCTCCATCCAGACTCGCTTTATCCATATCCAGCGTTGGCCTCAACACAAAGGAAATCGATATAGAACCAGCGGTAGAAAAAAACAGCATTTTGGGAAACTTTAACCAAATGCTTCCTGAAGCCAGCTTCAGCATCCCGTGCAGTCAAAACGGAGAATCTGCGCTTCATTTCATCAAGGGCATTAACACCGCCTTTACGACGGAAAAACCAGGCACCTCCCTCGGGGGGGGGTGGTTGCAACCAACAGGACCTATACCGTGTGTGCAAATCTGAGCCAGTGCACACTGAAATCGTAACGAACACAGAAGATGCTGAGGGTGTCATGAAGGAGCTTTCCTACCTCGATTCGACGGAATGGGCAAATATGTTGAATTCATATGGGAACTCAAATCCTGGCCCTCCCAAGCCACCAGCAACTCCAAGGCAGGACAAAAGCGAGGTCCCCTCACAAGAGAAAGCATGGGCTACTGCCCTTGATATCCTTCAAAAGTCAGCAGACGCAATGTTCTACCAGGCTGATAAAATGGACATTCAAATCAGCCTTCTAAATACACTTGCCGTATATGTTGCAAAAATCGACGAAAGGATCTCAAATCTAAACAGCCTGATTAGACGGGCCCAGGAAACTGTAGATCGCCCGCAGCAAGGATGTGATTGCTCACCAATAGTGGAGAAACTTTGTTCACTTCCAGGCATAATGGAAAAGCTTGTAGCAGACTTAAAAGAAATAGCAAAAGCTACACCTATCTCTGGGAATGGCAGCGATCCAGATGCCGGTAATCCAAGCGAAGCTCGTCAATCCAAAACAGTTTCTAATTCAAGGCTAAGTGAGGAAAAAGCTGTCATCTCCCCACGACCTGAAGAGAATACGGTGCAAGGTGGCGGCACGAGAGGAAAGCAATCTCCCCAGGTCACTAGTAGAGTTAGTTCCACTCCTCTCTCCCCAATTGAACAAGAAGAGGAAAACCCTGCGGGAAAAGTCAAAAGACAGAGGAAGCGGAAAGGACGTAATAAAATGAGAAGGAGCAAACAAGTCCTAAACCTCTACCCGATGTTCAACAGCCTTAGACGTCCTGGTGTCTCCGGAGACGATGAGCAAGGAAATCCCTCTGACCCAGGAATAACAACGGAAGCACAACTAATTAACCAGGATTGTGACAAAAGGAAGAGCCTCATTTCCAGCTCGCCAACAGTAAAGAAACCACCAACGGTCCCCCCGGGAAAATGCTTGCTCATTGAAGCAAAAGAACAAAAAACCTCTACCAACTCGGCTCCCCCTAACACACACATCACGCAGAATGAAACAGATGTGAATCATACTCCGAGTCTCGCGACAAAGCCGCCTGGAGGCCCCATTTTAAAGCAGGAAGATACAGCAAAGCGTGTCAACTACCAACAGGGCGCACTCCCAGCAAGTGAAAACTGGAACTTTGGTCAGGCAAACAATGAAAGGCCTGATACTGTGCGCAACGAGATCCCTTTTACGGGTCCTTCGATAAAAATTGCGCAATTGCCAATCATGGACAAAACAGAGGCAATTCTCAGGCCAAATAGCACAGTTCGGAGTGGGGACAACCTCTCTACCCTCTTCTATCCAGAATATAAGTCTAAAGGCAGCCATGATATCCTAAACCGGGGTAACATCTTAAAGCTGATACAAGCGTCAGGTTTGTCAGACGAAATTACCACTCAAGACATAATATCGGTAGAATTCATTGCACCATGTCAAGGCCAATTAAACGAACCCACAAAGATCACCTGGAGAACCGCAGAGGCAATGAACAAAATTCTAGGGCAAATCGACACCTTCAAGCAATGGGGAATATTGATACAACCGGGCAGGGAAGAGGGCTATCCATACGTTCTACAGGGAAGCTGTGGTGTTGAACATAGAAGTGTAGGGAGGGGTACAGTTTACTCCGTCCTCAGGGGTGCATGCAACAAAACTCCCACTTCTGTCCACCCAATGAGGAAAGCAAAAGAAGACGGGATCACAATAAATAGGAATCAGGACGAGGTGGGTTCATGGTCATGGCTGGCCGGCGCCCTGAATACAACCCGCCTTTTACGTTGACATCCCAGCAGGGTGGACTGCCACGAAAAGATTCCTTTAAAAATCTGTTCATGGAATATAAATGGCCTTACGAGCAAACTCGAGGACAACGCTACCATTTCCTACTTTCGGGGTTTCGACATACTCTTACTACAAGAGACATGGCTTACGGCACCGCAGCACCTAGAAGGCTTTAAAACCCACCATATTCCAGCGCACAAACTGAATCGTCCAGGAAGAGGGAGTGGCGGTCTTGCAGTCTATATATCGACAAAAAATGCAGTCACCTCCTGGGACCTGCCGGGCTCATCAAATCGCCTCCAATGTGTGGGAATCTCTCTTACTTTGAACAATGGCCAAAATTGGAGGTTAATCTTCATGAATGCCTACGTCCGCCCAAACACAGCATCCAGGAAATCCTTTGTAGACGAAGTAACAGCGTCAGTAGTAAGAGTGCAAACAGGTTTTCTAAACTCAGAAATCCTACTCACTGGTGACTTTAACATGTGGTTAATGTCAGTCCTCCAAAAAAATGAGGTCACTAAATCACATGATAGCATCTGGGTGATTCCACCACAAGCCAAGCCTGGTTGGCACAAGGACGATCCACATGGAAGTTCTCTACAAGGTAACCTTGAAAATCTGGGCTTAAGAGCCTTAAATGGGCGTTATCCTGCCGACAAGCCACCTCGATTCTCATATCTATCGAAAAAAGGCACTTCATTAATTGACTATACCTTCGTCAGCATCTCATTGCTCCACCAAGTAGCAGGATACTGTCTTGGAAACAGAACAGAAAGTGATCACTGCCCGCAAGAAATTATTCTGAGGACTTGCCTCACACAACACAAAAAGGTAAGGGACATGCCATCTGAGAGCCTTACAATCAACCTCAAACGCATCAAATGCTCCTTTAAGGATCTTCAACTCATATCAGCAGAGGCCAAACAAATAATTGAGCGCCAAACGTGCCTGGACAATATATGTGCCAACTGGTCAACATTTGCTACCGAACTTACTGACAGATTCGCCAAACCAACAAAATACACAAGTCAAACTGATCAAAAGTATACGCCGCGCTCAAATTCTGAAATACTATCTGCAACAAGATCGATGAATCGCTTATGGCGGGCTTTAAAAGCTGATCCAATGGATCCCATTAAAATAATAAAATTGAGAGAGGCCCGTAACCACCTCAAGAAAGCGAAACGTGAACTACGCACAAGCCAATGGAACCTGTTTTGGGTCAAACTGCAGCATGACATTAAAACAAACAACTCTGCCAGGTTTTGGCGCACAATCAATAGCGCATCTGGGCGCGCATCTGGGCGCACATCCAAAGTTGCTTCCTCGAGCATTCTTGAAATAGAGTGGGTTGAATTTCTCTTTTCCCACTTTAATGACCAGGAACTGCTCATTAACCATCCAAATCTCCCTCCCTTGGACACATTATCACAAACAGAGATTGTCCTGGAACCTCTCCTGAACACTTCAAACTCCCTAAATAAGCTAGGTCATAAAATGACACCAACAAAAGAACGTCACTCGACCCAAAGCCACGTCAATTTTGCGACAGTCCAGAAGGACGAAATTGAAAAAATAATAAAAAAGGGACGCAAGGATGGCGCGCCTGGTCCAGGTGGAATTCCTCAAGCTCTGTTCAAGGAAGATGCAACTTTCTGGGCTGCGAAACTAAGCCCCCTTTTTAACACATGTCTGCAAAACAACACCATACCGCCCTCCTGGCGTGGATCCATCCTTGCACCAATCTTCAAAGGCGGGGACAAAAAATCCCCAGGGAATTACCGTCTCATCGCACTCATTGACAACGAAGCAAAGTATTTTGCGGGAGTGCTGCTCAACTCACTTAGGGCATGGGCTGATGAAAACTCTATAATTCCTCCGAATCAAACAGGTTTCACAATAAACACCGGTACCTCAGTCAACCTCATGACCCTATCATGCTTAATTGACCAAGCGAAATTCTGCTCTTGTTCACTTTATATGGGGTTTATTGACTACCAAGCGGCTTTTGACAATGTCAACAGAAGTAAACTCTGGCAGAAGCTGTCCAGACTCAACATTCCTGAGGCCCTTCTAAGAGCCATACAACTCCTACACCAGGACACATGGGTTAGAATTAAGATCGGGGACGGCTCAAGACTGTCTCGCCCGATTCCGACGGAAAAAGGCCTCAAACAGGGTTGTGTCTTGGCCCCGACACTTTTTAATCTATTCTTAGCTGACCTCCCTGAAGCCCTTAATAAGGTCAACTCCCACGCTCCCAAACTATCTGGCTTGCCGCTGACAAATCTACTATATGCAGATGATGTGGTACTGTTAAGTAAAACAAAGATCGGAATGCAAAGACTTCTGGATGCTACTTCCGACTACTCAAACGACAATGAGCTTCGAATCAACAACAGGAAGACGAAAATTTTAGCGGTGCACTCAAGGAAAGTTAAGAAACTGTCATGGGCTTTGAACAATGAAAGCATTGTCGAATCAAACTGCCAAAGGTACCTTGGAGTCACTTTCAACAACAACGGAAAATACAAATCCCACCTAGAAGAGCAAAAAAGGAAGGGTACGGCACTTGCTTATGCAATCGGACTAATTCAAAAGAAACTACAAGGCCCTACTCTTGCACCCACTCTACAAGTGGCTCAGGCAAAAATCATTCCTACCTTAACTTACGGCAGCGAAGCTTTAAAAGGATTGGACAGTGACCACCTGGATAAAATAATTACTAAGATCTACAGGTCTGTGTTCAACTTACCAAACCATACATCACCGGCACAAATTAGGTTGGAACTTGGCATCTGCAAACAACGATTGGCCAGAGCCATGTCTTTCCTCGTGTGCTGTCACAAATTGAGGTTATCAAAGGAAGGAAGTTTAGGATACCATTTGTGGGCCAGCATTGATAACAACTCATGGCGAGCAGGACATGAATACTGGTCAAAAGGCTTAAAAACCCTGTGCCTAAATGACCTCTGGAACTTGCACGCAAGTCAGATGGAATTTAAAAGGCTAGCGAAAATCAGCACTAAACAATTATCAATAGTGGAAGACAAAGCCAGCCTTGCAAAAAGAAGCCATGGGTGGATGACCCTTCAATCTTATGCCTCGCTAATTCCACAGCCGTACCTTACTATATTGTTTAGTGCTCGGATGAAACTAAGTTTTTTAAAACTGAGACTGGGAGCTATTAACCTGTTGACTCATTGGCCAAAATGGAAAAGAGAACATGGAAAAGTTCAATGCCGACTTTGTGGGATGCAAAATGAAGACATCATACACATCATATGCCTATGCCCTCTACTATTGACAGAGAGACGGGCCCTACTCAAGCATCACTGGAATAGAAACATGATTAGAAGCTGTAGAGCAGCAGTTTTGGCCTGTTTCGACCCTAGGAACACTAAATTAAATTGTGCCCTAGTAAGATTCATGGAGCGCGCTGCAAAAAAACTTACCGAGCTGCCCAGAGTTTGCGACACCCCATTGGAATAATGCTGCCAAATGTTACTTGCTGTTGCTGGCTTTTAAGAATATGACTTTTTAAATGGAAGTTTCACTTGTTATCATCTATACATACTACTGACTTTTAATGAACTCAACATTCTAAATGCAATCTTGAACCTCTTAAATGTTTTGTACTTGCAATGGTTTATTTTTAAATCACGCAATAAAGTTTATTATTATTATTATTATTATTATTAAAAAAAAAAAAAAGTAGGCGCAAGAAACAAGAAATGCTTGAATTTCTCCTTCTTTTTTCGACTTTGCATGGGTGCTGCACTTTACAGCATATATACTCAGTGGGAAAATGATTAAAGTGAGCCTGAGCATAGTATTTTGTACTTTAAGGATTCCTTCCAGTACAAAATGTATGCTAAACTCACAGAGACACCCTTTCACCATAGCGCAAAGGTGTCTCCATGGCGCACAGCAGCTGATTTCAGCGCCGGTGCTAGTAGGAGGGGAGGAGATTGCCTTATTTTAGTAAATAGGGCACTTTCCTCCTCTCTCCTATTCACGTAGCGCAGCACAGCATTTGCGTTTGCTGCAGTGCACTACGTGAAAAAATTGTAAATCTCCCCAAAAAATTCTCCTTCGTGAACATTGTAATCTTTAGTTGCATATCACCCATAGGGAGCCCTCGTACGGGTTTTGCCTGAATTTTCTGTATAAGGGGTTCGACCCAAATGGCAAACAATGCTAGAGACATGGGACAGCCCTGATGGGTGCCCCTGGATAGCATAATCGGTTCAGACAGACTATCCAGAGTCTTAATCTTCGTGGTCGGTGTTACAGAATTGGCTAAAATATAAGATCACCAACGTGGACCTAACTTCGTCATGGACAGAACCGTGGTCAGAAATGACCAGGTCACCAGTCAAATGCTTTCTCTGCAGCTGTCCCTTGTGGCCCATTTAATGGCATTTATCACTGGCTAGATGTTGTCTCCGGTCTGTCTACTTAGAATGAAACCACTCAGAAGCGGGAATAGGAGGGTGGGCCAGACCCAGCCAAGCGATTTTGCCATCACTGTTCAAAAGTACTATCGGTCTGTACAACCCACATTGATCTGGGTGCTTGGACATTTTCAGTATTATAGAAAGCATATACTCCATCATAGTCAGAGTGTCCGAGCCAGTGTCAAGGAAAGAATTTAAAGACCTGTGATTATCTCAGGCATTTTATATACCCAACTTGTGATACTAGCCACAATTTACGGTCCAAACATAGATAACCCGGATTTTCTCACCCATGTCTGGAAACTCATTTCCTCTATCAGCCTGCTCCCATTGCTGTTTAGGCGGACAGTATTGCCCCGCACAGCACTCTCGACTGCTCGGACTCCCGCACACTTAATCCCCAGGCCACCGTCACTCTGAACTCCATAATCCAAGATAACACCCACAACTCGCTTCGATCTATGGCTTGTCACCTGGAACTTGCTGTGCTGGTCCTCGTCCTCCTCCCATCTTGCGTGTACACTATCAGACCACTCTCCCGTGCTCCTCACCATTCGTCTCCCCAGCTGGCCCAAAAACATGTTTGCATGGCGACTCCCCCCACATGCGCTTCGGCACACTACGTTTTGTGAGGAACTCCGCAGGCTATGATCGAATTCTTTGAACTGAATGTGGGTTCAGTAGACTCCCCCTCCACTTTATGGGAAACATTTAAAGTTGTGGCCAGAGGCAAATGTATAGCCAGACAATCCGGGGTCCTAAAATCTCTTCGTGGCACTCTGGCGGGATTAGAATCAGAAATCAAACAACTCGATCTGAACTATCGCAGCACCCCTTCCCCCTCACTCCTAGCGGACATATGCCTAAAAATGACGGAATACCAATCCGAAGCTGAGCGTGAGGTTGCACACTTAGGCCGTAAAGCTCAAGCTTGACGCTATGGGGATTGTGACCGGCCACGGAAAACTCTTGCACATCTACTGCGAAAGCCACATGCTTCCACCTATATCACTGAGCTACGGGACGAAAATGGTACCAGAACCATTGCCCCACAGGGCATACTTGACAGAATTTCCCAATTTTACAGCCGCTTATATACCGCTAGCACCGAGACTCCTCCGGATGTTCTCACACAATATTTTGATACTATTGAGCTATTATGGCTCAGTAACGCGCACCGGGAGTACCTGGATGATCCCTTCACTCCTGGAGAGATCGCCCAGGTGATTTCAAGCCTTCCCGGAGAAAAGGCGTCCGGAGCGGACGGGCTAACGGTGGCCTTCTATAAAGAATACGCTGATATCCTCATTCCTCATCTGATAGAGCGCGCGAGGTCACCCAGCCAATGATTCCGCCGTTTCCGGCTTCAGGGCCCATATACTTTCAATTCACACTATTCATTGACAGGGCGACTTCACGGGCTGCTACCAATTGTGTGTGTTCCCTACTGTTATCACTCAGTGTACCCGACTTACCATCCACCGACACGGGTACCTATGACCTCAATGGATCAGGGGCCTAGCTGTAAAAGGAAAGGCAGCAAATGCAAATTCAAATGACATTCAATACTGTTGTAAAATGACCACGGACAACTGGAAGTTTTAAAATGTTTATCTAAAGTTCGTTTTCATCAAGCATCAAACTTACAAGAATAAGGCAATCAATAACCAAGATAATGAAAAGTACATAACTATAGAGAAATAAAGTCAGGGTAACCATTTAAATGCTAAAGTGAGATGCAAACAGAAAAACGCTATGAATTTAAGGCAGAAATCCTTTAGACAATTTAAGTAAGGCCGTTCTAGACCATATCAGAAAATGACAAACTGCAATGCAAAATATGATTTCTAAAAGGTAGGATAACATAGGAACAAGTTAAGAAAATATGCAATGGACTTTATGATTCAATAGTTTGCGGCAAAAGCATGGAAAAATCAACATGTGCAAGATGTCACTTTATTAAAGCAAAGACAGGAAAATAGAAAGGTGCAAGTTTAAAGAACTTAGAGCAGTATTTACCTAGACTGGTGTGGAAACCAAACCCTGGCCACGGGTCAGTTTAAGGACAGGAAACCCTCAAGGAAGGATACCCCTCAAAGGACAGCAGGTGCAGAATGGACACCCAGAACAGGACAGGATACCCTCAGATTAGGAATCAGGACAGGACCTCAGGACAGGACAGCAAACCCTCAGGACAGGACCGCTCAGGACAGGACCGCACCCGCAGTTTGGAAGCAACGCCTGCGCTCCACCCTCTCTGCAGCTATCGATCAAGACCCCGATTGGGTCAGCGAACTCCCAGCAAAGTGCTTCGCCAGCACTTTAAGGTTCAGTAGAACCTTAGTCTATGGTCAATTTCGGACAGAGTGCTCCGCAGCGCTCTGTATCTTCAGTCACCTATTGAGTACGATGGGTCAGTGACAGGTCAGCTAAACCAGACAAGTCGGACAATTTCCCTAGGTGAACCCAGGGTAGATATACTGTTTTGGGACAGGGTACCACCCCTCAAGTGTTGCAAAGTGTCAGAATCCCCAATTTCGATTGGTCCTAAGGTAGGATTTGGGTAATACACCAATCATAACACACTATTTGGATGCTTCATTTACATATCTGGGTACCGCCTAGCGAGATTGGGGTTCCCATGAGAAACTGCATAGAAATACAATAGAGATATTACATTGTTTCGGAATAAGGACATGTGATTCCGTCCTGCTAGGGTTGCAGGTCAGTTCTCAGGAGCATCTTGCCCATCACTGCCAACTGGCGGTGTTCCATCAGCCAAGGTTGTCGGTGCCCCAGAAAGTCGCACATGCGTAGAAGGGACCTCCAAGATGGCTTTTGGTGCAGTTAGACCCCCATTCCCCGCGGTACATGAAAAGTAAGCGAAAACAAATTAATACATAGAAATAACATTATGAAAACACATCACAGGGTTTGTACTTTCAACTTATCACTATAAAATATACTTATGCAACCTAAAGGTTAGCTACATATAAACAAACACAAGAGCAGTGGCACGAGCAGTACCACGTTACTGGCAAAGCTATGTATTACGCATGCGCATAAATTTCCCTCCAACTCTGCAGACACGTCAGGACACGTGAGTGTGACTGACGCATGCGCAGTAACTAAATACAAGCGGCGGCCATGTTAAATGACTCGAGTGAATTATTTTAGTAAAACACATATGCAAGCATCCAGAAACCTCGTTTAAACATAAAATATCGTTAGTAAAACATACATGTGATTACCTTGTTACACATAAACGAGGTTCATGACTTCGGCAAGTCGCAAAATATGCGAAGCTTTGCTTCATCAATCCCCTCTTTGATGATATTTACTATCATCACAAAATTTTAATGGAACCAGATGCCAACTTTCTTTCACACTTTGTACAACTCTATCTCTTCCAGCAATTTCTCCAGCTTTTCCCTTTCAGTTTTGGTAGGGTGAGAATTTTTCACCTTTTTATAGATCTGATTATTCACTTCCTCCAATTCTAGCTCATCCACACTTCGTTTCACCCCTCTTGCATTCACTTCATGCTTTCTGGTGTGCTTACGGCATTTGCAACAGACGAATATGAAAAATAGGATGAGACCTATAATTCCAATTGGCATCAGTACTTTAAACAATAAGCCTTTACCTATGCTAGCAAACCAATGACCTACATTTGAGAGACCATCTACCAGTCTCTTCCAGGCACTATCAACCTCGAGTGGTCTGAGTTCTTTTGCCAAATTAGTAATGTTTCTCACATATCTTTTGAGCTGTACACTTTTGTCCGGAATATAAGTGCAACAATGTTGCGCCTTCAACATCCGGCAGACTCCGCCCTCTTTCGCCAATAAGGTATCAAGAGCAAGTCGATTCTGCAAAACCATTGATCTGATCGCAACCATTTCGGTATTGACCAACAGAAATCCATGAGCTGTCTCAGTCGACAACACATCCACTATAGTGGACAATTTGCAAATTCTGTGAGTGTTCAGAACCACTCCCACTCCAGGTATCAGTGCACTGAAAATACTACCCATTATTTCACCTATGCTTTCTCTTGTACTACGCACTAAGCCATTAGTATTTTCACTGCTTCCAGCAACTCCATTCACATGGTATATTTTCGGGAAGACAATGCCAAAATAGCAGCTTCCATACCAGTGATCCGGCAATTTGAAATAAGCCTTGTCCCCACAAATATAATAAATTCCAGGAAACACAGGCTCTGACCCATTTTTTTAAACCCCAACCTCCAATTACCTTGTAATTATGTTCGCATTCACTGGAACCAATAAAAATGTTATTATAATAGCTAGTCTTCTCGCGGTGAAGACATAGCTTGCCTTTCTTTTCAAAATCCAGCAACAGAGCAGGACCCGCCCCACCAGTTGAGGTGCCTTCCATGTTCTCTGCCCACCTTGGTCTTTTCTGACTTTCGTCATTTGCTTTCTTTTGTATTTTAATTCTCCTTTTCTCTGCCATGTTCAGGAACATCTTTTCCTGCTCACGCAAAGAACAAGTCAAGTTATCTCTGTGTGCGTCACCTATGTCAATATCACCAATAGTCAGAAAATAGTCTCCCATATATCGTATTACGTCGCTTTTGGTATGTACAGGATTCAAGTTCCCACGTATAGGAAGCTCAGAAAAGATCCCGTCATTATTAGAGTAATAGTACTGTAACGGTCCTCTTTTGTAAAATAAACTAGCTAAAATGCTACAGGAGATTCCGTATGTCAGCGGCAAGTGATGGTATGTCACGCCTTCAGCTACAGAGGTAGGTAGCTTCATGCAGACATAGCAATCTTCAATTTCCATAGTCTCTACATAGTGTATTAATAAGTTTGCGAAAACATTTAAGCGTGTCCTGTTTTTAATTCCATGATAATGTAGTTCTCCCTCATCTGATGCTTCTAAGTCTTGTTTTGTTTGTCTCAGTGCTCTCTCATGTCTGGCTACACTCTGTGTTGTCAGCTCTTCACTGTCAGTATTTACAATTTCAGTAGGGACAATATTAGTATCTTTGCTTACAGCAAAGGGAATGAAAATTGTTAGTCCTATCCAAACTAATATCAGGACAACTACACTACAGACACATACCTTGCAGCATGTTTTGCAACAGCTGCGACTAGGTCTACCATTCACGTTTGAATCAGACATTTTGGCTCAGAAGAAGTTTTTCGACCCCTCTTTGTGACTCTACACGAGTATCTTACTTTGTGCAAATTCACGGTGGCTCTTCTTCTTCTTCGTCAGAGTACTCAGGGACGGGCTCTCCGTCGCTTACGTCAGTTATATCAAGATCTTCAAGTTCTTCCAACACAAGTGTCCATTCAGGTGACTTGTACTTTTTGTTTTGTCTCTTTATCCGATCACTCCTTCTTTTGGAAGTGTCTTCTGGTTGTTCTGCTATGCGAGCACTTCTCCTTTCATTCTTCACTCATGTAATTATAGTTGATGTCATTTATTTTGTTTTATTTTTAGAGTATTATCAGTTCCTGTTTTTTTACGTTTTTTTTAACCTTATTATACTTTTGCTCATATATATATACTTTTTTTGTTTGCCAAGGACATTGTCATATACAAAACATTAAGAAATTATCACATAAATAATCGCTTTTTTTTAAAATAACCACATAATCATTATAAGAAACTTAATGTAAACGCAGAATTAATTCCTTCAACGCGTTTCGGCCGTCGCCTTCCTCAGGAAATCTGCCTTGTTCTTTACTATAGTTAATGTGGCTTGATTATAGGAGCAAACGGCTTCTAATAGATATATTTTGATTACTTCTGTGCGGAGGCCGAGGACCCAGATCCGTGTGTCTTGTCTAGTGCTTATTTTGTGCTGTATGTCTCCGTCTATCAGTCTCGTTTGCTGCAGAGCAGGGTAGCTTCCTGTATGTTTGCTGGATTCAGCGGGGATGGTTTATATTGTCTACTTTAGAGTGCCTGTCGACTCCACCACAACTGCTGCCTCATTCTCTTTCATGGGTCTGCATTTCGGCTATAGATAATTTTGGACCTATTACTGGTCTAAGACTTCTTCTGTGCGTTACCGCGTGGTCTGCTCTGATGTTTGACTGCTAGGGTGTTCGGACCCTGGATGCTATGCGCTGGGTGATCTCCTGATGTATTCGGGTACCGTCCTCGATATATTCCGATTGTCGATCTAGATCGACAATCGGAATATAGAAAGAGAATGAGGCAGCAGTTGTGGTGGAGTCGACAGGCACTCTAAAGTAGACAATATAAACCATCCCCGCTGAATCCAGCAAACATACAGGAAGCTACCCTGCTCTGCAGCAAACGAGACTGATAGACGGAGACATACAGCACAAAATAAGCACTAGACAAGACACACGGATCTGGGTCCTCGGCCTCCGCACAGAAGTAATCAAAATATATCTATTAGAAGCCGTTTGCTCCTATAATCAAGCCACATTAACTATAGTAAAGAACAAGGCAGATTTCCTGAGGAAGGCGACGGCCGAAACGCGTTGAAGGAATTAATTCTGCGTTTACATTAAGTTTCTTATAATGATTATGTGGTTATTTTAAAAAAAAAGCGATTATTTATGTGATAATTTCTTAATGTTTTGTATATGACAATGTCCTTGGCAAACAAAAAAAGTATATATATATGAGCAAAAGTATAATAAGGTTAAAAAAAACGTAAAAAAACAGGAACTGATAATACTCTAAAAATAAAACAAAATAAATGACATCAACTATAATTACATGAGTGAAGAATGATTTATTGTAAAACACATGTCTAAATTACTCTCAGATTAATAATGCACTAAACCCGGTGTGCACTTTCCCTTTTAAAAAACAAATTCACCTTGCCAGGGTTCATCCTATTAGGCAGGGGCCCCATTTTTTCCAAACAAGCACTTCTCCTTTCTTCTGCACGTTTTTCTTCTACTGTTTTTATCCTCAATCTCAATTTCTTTATGTATCTAGGCTCAAGATGCTTTCTTTTCTTAAGTCTTTTGGTTGGTACTTGAACTTCGTTCCCTTCTCTTGCCCTTTTGTTCTCATTAACTGTTGGCAATTCTGTTTCAGTTTCTTCTTCTTCTATCTGACTAATTCCAGGGCTAGTATCTGTTTCTTCTGCCTGGGTGCTAATCTGGCCTGGTTCAGGTGAATTGAGTGTTTGCTCTTCAAGTGTCTCTGACTCTGTTTCCTGAACACGTTCTTCTAATTCTATCTGATCCTGTTCAAGCACTTCGATCTCTGAACTTTCTTCTGCTCGAACTATTACACTATGTCTAGTCTGTCCCTTCCCGATATCAGGTGTCAGTGGAGGAGTATCAATCACTTGCTCTGTATTCCTCACTGGTTCAGGATCCTTCACTTGTTCAGTATCGGTCACCGGCTCTGCAGCATTCACTTGTTCTGTATCAACCACGTGCTCTGTCCCTGTCTGACCTTCTCCTTCCTCAGTTTTGATGTGAATCTCAAGAGTCTGAGGTTCTTCGCCTGTGCCTTGCTTTTCCTCTCTAGTCCACTCTCTACCTTCCCAAAGTCGTTCACTTGTTCGAATGGGGTCTTCGGTGAGATCAATCAAGGGAATCCACTCCTCTGGCCATATGCTCGGCAGCTCGTCTTCAGCTACTTCTGGCTCAGCTTCTTTGACCCCTTCAGCAGGCTGGGCTCCTGGTAGTTCGTTGTCAACTATTCTTGGGCCAACGTCTGCTGATTCTGTAGCTCGACTGGTACTGGGCTGTACGTCGTCAGCTACTTCTGGTCTGGCTCCTGCAGAGTCCTCTGCGGGACGTCCTTCTGCTTCAGGCACCTCGTCTGGTGGTACCTTCTGGGTGTGGCTGGCGTGTACCCAACGTGGAACTCCTGCACACTTTACTGCTGTGGTAGTTACCAGGATCACCTGACGTTTTTCTCCCCACCTTGGCTCCAGGCAGCTCTTCCGAGTATGCTTCTTTATCTTCACCCAGTCCCCCGGGACCAGTTTGTGGAGAGGAGTCGTTGGATTGAGGATGGCGTCTTCTCCGATCTGGCGAGAGATAGAACGCACTTGGTCACCCAATCTCTTGCAGTATTCAAGCACCAAATCATCAGTAATACTCAACAGTTTGCTTCCAGGCACCCATGCTTGTCTCATCACTCTTCCCATAATGATTTCATGGGGACTTAGGCCTGTTTTGCGATCAGGAACACTTCTGAGTCCCATCAGGACCAAGGGCAGGGCCTTCACCCAGGTCAATTTAGATGCATCACACAGTTTTGCTAGTCTGTTTTTGATAGTTCCATTTATTTGTTCCACTACTCCAGAAGCCTCTGGACGGTAGGCACAGTGAAGCTTTTGTGAAATTCCAAAGGCCTTACAGAGTTCGTCGATCACCTCATTATGAAAATGTGAGCCTTGATCTGATTCAATAGTGACTGGAACCCCGAACCTAGGTATCAGTTCTTTTAATAAACACTTAGCTACTGTTTTTGCGTCATTTTGGGGAGTAGGGAAAGCTTCCACCCACTTTGAAAATAAACAGACCATGACAAGGACATACCGCTTCCCTTCACAACGGGGCATGGTGATGAAATCAACCTGTATTCTCACAAAGGGACCCCCTGACCTCCCAATTTTTCCCAGTTCAACCACAGTCTTCTTCCCTGGGTTCATCTTTTGACATGACAGGCACCTCTGGCAGAGGGACTCTGCTACTTTCCTGAACTTTTTACTGTACCAAGTCTGTTGGAACACTAGAATCATGGCGTCCCTACCAATGTGTGATCCTTCATGTATCAATCTCGCCATTGTGCTAAGTAAGTGCCTAGGTAACACAGGCATACCAGTTGGGCCCAAAATGACACCATCCACACGTCTTGGTCGACACCCATCTTCCTTCCACTTCTCTCTTTCTTGCCAAGGTGCCGACTGCTGCCACTCTTTCACTTCATCCCATGTAGGCACTTCTTCAAACACCTGAAGTTGGCAGCTGGTTCCTGGCCCCCCTCGTTTTGGATTTACGATATACCGATCTCTGGCGCACCATTGGGCCACTCGATCAGCAAAATCATTTCCCAGTGATACAGTGTCCATGTCCTTCTTATGGGCGACACACTTTACCACTGCCAGTTCCTTTGGTAACTGGATTGCCTCTAAAAGGTCTTGAACAACTTTTCCATTTCGAATTGGGGTACCTGATGAAGTCAGGAACTCCCTCTGTAGCCACAACTGGCCAAAGTCATGCACAACCCCATAACAGTACTGACTGTCAGTATACACTGTTATGCGTAGGTTCTTCCCAATTTGGCAAGCTTTTATCATAGCAATCAATTCAGCTACTTGTGCAGACTTTATGTGATATAAATAACCTGCTTCTTCAATTTTGGTTAAGGAAACTACCGCATAGGCAGCACTCAGGCCTCCTTGTTCATGTCTCAGACATGAACCATCCACAAATAATTCCTTGTCATGCACAGGCAATGGTGTTTCTTTAATGTCTGGACGTGGCTTGGTATTGAATTCTGTTAAATCGATGCAATCATGCTCATCATCCACCCCACCTTGCATATCCATTGGGTCGGGGAGTAAGGTGGCAGGGTTCAAAATACTGCACCTAACAATGTTTACGTTTGCAGCACCCACCAGAATCCTCTTGTATTTAGTCAGCCGACTAGGGGTGAGATACTGAGTCTTTGTTCTGGTCAGTAAAATTACCACTCCATGTGGGACATACACAGTTACCGGATGTCCCATGACAATGGACTCACTCTGCTCTAAACTTGCGCAGGTAGCAGCTACTGCTTTCAGACAACCTGGTAATCCAGCAGCCACTGGATCCAGGGTGGCAGAGAAATATGCCACAGGCCTTCTCTTTGTGCCATGATCTTGTGTCAGGACTGATAATGCACAATTATCACGAGTGTCACAAAATAGGGCAAATTCTTTGGAATAGTCTGGCATTCCCAATGCAGGGGCTGTACACAGACAATCTCGCAGTTTGGTGAAGGCTGTTAAGCTTTCATCATCCCATTCTACAACATCTGGTGTTCCTCTCTTGGTCATTTTTATCAAGGGCCTAGCTAGGACTGCAAATCCCAGAATCCACTGCCTGCAGTATCCTATCACACCCAGGAACATTCTAATGTCTTTCTGAGTACGGGGTAACTGCATCTTTTGTATTATTCTCACTCTTTCTGATGTCACTTTCCTGACCCCTTTCTCTATCTGGTGCCCCAGATATTTCACTGATTTTGCACAGAACTGTAATTTGTCAGGGGCCACTTTATGTCCCTTCTCACACAGGTGATTCAGTAGGGCAATGGTGTCAATCACACAATCCCTATGACTTTTAGACGCCACCAAGAGGTCGTCTATGTATTGTACTAAGACAGAGTTTCCAGGTAAGACCAAAGTTTCCAAACATTTTTTCAAAATCTGATTAAAGATAGAGGGGCTCTCTGTGTACCCTTGAGGGACCCTGTTCCAGCAATACACGTGACCATTGAAGGCAAATGAGAAAAGAAATTTGCTATCTGGATGCAAGGGAATGGAAAAGAATGCATGACACAGGTCTATCACAGTGAACCACTCAGCATCCCAGGGAATCTGATACAGAATCACTGCTGGGTTCGTGACAATAGGGCAACAGGGAACCACTATCTTGTTGACTTTTCGCAGGTCCTGCACTACCCTGTACTTGCCGCTAGGCTTCTTAATGCCCATAATCGGGGAGTTACATGGGCTACTCATTACTTCCTGTATGATGTTTCCTTCTAGCAATTTCTGTATTTCCAGTGTAACACCAGCTTTCACTTCTGCATTCATTCTGTAGGGTTTAGTATTGGGGTATACTGCATTGTCCTTGATGGCTATCTGTATGGGATCCACATTCTTCATTAACCCTACATCTTTCCCAGTAAAGTCCCACACTTCTGGCTTCACTGCTTCTTGGAGTTCTTTGGGTAAATCCTGCATGGTCATTCGTTTAATTTCCGAGTCAGGGCGGACTAACATTAATTTATAAATGCCGTCTTCATCTGGGGTCTGAATTTCAACACCCTTTGGTGTGCAAAAGATGGTACAGTTCATTTTGCACAGCAAATCACGTCCCAGTAAGTTCACTGGACTGGTGTCGCAAACGACAAATCTATGCATTTCCTTAAAGTTTCCAATTGAGATCTCCATGGGCTTGGTAACAGGAGTACTAATCAATTGATTAGATACACCCACTACTTGGATGGCTTCTCCCGAGAGGGGTAGGTTTGGAACGTCCACTGTTCTCACAGTAGAACGGGTAGCGCCAGTGTCCAACAGAAAGGTGACATCATTTCCGTCAACCTTTCCTTCAATGTATGGACCGGACTGGTCTACCGGCAAGGAGGCGCCAAGTACGCACTCCTCGTCCTCCCCTCTCAGGCCCCGTCAGTACTGGTCATCACAAAGGAAGGTATCATTCAATAGATACTGCGAAGTTGCTGCATTTCTGTTCTCATTGCTTTCCCAGACTTCTATCTCATCCCCCTCTGCCGCTTTCCCCCTATGTACTGGCTTAGGAGCTCGGGGCACCTGAACCGTCTTTACATGTGGTTGAGTCTTTCTTGGCCTTTCTTTCTGCGTCTGTGGAGTTAAATCAGGTGTTTTGGGGTTATCATCCGGCAAATAAGGACACTCGTTACGCCAGTGTCCAATTTCTCCGCACTGGTGACAGGGAAATTTCTTCATAGCCTCCTCCCTGCTCATTTTGGGCCGGGGCTTACCTCCTCCCCCACCCCCAGGACTTTGGTTCTGACTGTTTTTGACCATGTTACTCAACTGTTTTTCCTGCTGTTCTGCGAGCTTCACCTGAGCCCACATCACCTTCTCCTTGAGAGCCTTTTTCTTTTCTGCCATTTCGTCCTCGCAGTACTTTGCGTACCGCAGGACCTCATCTACCTTTTTGGTATGCCAACAAATTTTATTATCTTTTATCCACTGACAAATTTCAGGCCTTAAACCGTATACAAACCTGTAAATGAAATGCGTCATATCCTTCATCTCGATGTTATCTATACCACTGTATGTTTTAAACACCTGCAACAGCCTTTCATAATAGGAGTGCACTGTCTCCTCTCTTTCCTGCGTTGTTCTATCTATCCTGGTCCAATCAGTTTCCTTTGCTGGCACCTTATTTTTCAAATGCTGAATCACCTGTTCATATTTTTTCATCACTTCAATTGACGGCTCCCCTGTGGTAGAGTCCCTCGGGTACTCTTCACTAGGCCAGGCTATGGCTATTTTACACTCGGTCCATAGATCGACTGGGACCACAATGTCGAAAAACCCATCCAGGTCTTTCCACAGGCATTTTTGCACCTTTACGAACCTTTCCACTTGCCGGTACCAGTCAACTGGCTTTTCGCGCAACTTCGGGAAATCGTTAGTAAAGGACACAATATCCTGTCTGGACCATGGAACGTGCACATACCTCCCACCTGGCACTTCACGCATGGGGCATAATGTTTCAGGCTTGTCTACTTCTCTTAAAGGGAACTCAGGGGTAGCTTGTCTGGATCGAGCCTCATCTTTCTTCCTTGCCCACCTGCTTCTCCACCTTTCCACATCTCCCCATTTTTGCAAAACTGCAAGCAACTCTTTAATCTGCACCTTCTTCCCTGACACATTCAGGTTCTCTAAATCCTTGTCTGAGAATTCAGCTCTGTAAGGCTTTTGTAAGGGCTTTGATCTTGAAATATCTACCCCCATACTAGCTGCGGTGTCTGTCAGCTTTTCGTGGAGCACCCTGGTACTTCTGGTAAGGCTTTTACACATAAACAGCAACTCTTCTTCAGAATAGGTGTTTAATCTGTCTAAACCCACATTTCCTGCCATCAATTCCTCTATTTCTACCCTCAGCTTGTAGAGGTCTAAAGGTTTCGTTTGCGGAGCCTGTTTTTCTAAATCACGACTCCAACTTTCAATCTCTTCCAGAGTTACCAAGGAAACACTCCTAGTCCCTGTTGCTGATTCTAATTTAATCTCTTTCGCATCAAAAGGATTATGCCTCTTCTGCACTCCTTTCCCGGTCTGTTTGTTTGGCAGATCCAAGAACACAACTTCGGACTCGCACTCACTGGACTGATCGTCTATCAGTAGGGGCTCTTGCCTCGGCGGGGCCATTATCGGGTTCATAACTGGAGGGTTCGGACTTCCTTGACTATTCCCATACAACGGGACTACTGGTCCGATCGTTACCGGAATAGTCAAAGCTTCAGGACTAGTGTTTAACTGGGAGATTTTCTGAATTATTTCTGTCCTCTGTCTAGCTAGAACTTCTTGCTCCCTCTCTTCCAGTATCCTTCCTAATGTTCGTTCAGGCATTATCTGTGGGGTCAGGTGAGGAGTAAAACTCTGGGCAGTAGGATGCGTTTCACTCGGTCCTCCACCATAATTTGGTTTTGGGAACAAAGTTCCTGCACCAAATGACCTGCGCTCTTCCCCATATGGAGGCTGCAAAAAGGGTACTCCTGAACCTACTGGCTTTTCTTCGTTTTCATACAGAAGTCTGGGGAAAAACGTTCTTTCACGGGAATATTTTTCCTCTGAGCTCACGGGCATTCTAGGATATATATCGCGTACCTCTGCGGGTCCGGGGTTCTCAAAATAGGGCAACACCTGGCCACCTCCCCCCCTACATAGGGATCTGTCCTCCTCCTTAATAGATGGACGCTGGGGATTGTCTCCTGCACTGGTAGGTCGGGCTCCCTCATTATAAGGGGGCGGACTTCTCGTAAAGATGTCATCTAACAATTCATCGTCTGACTCCCCAAGGGCCCCCCAATGCTTACTTTTTTCTGTCCTTTTCTCTCCCACAGAAGGGTTACCTGCTGGCATCATGGGAAACAGACCCTCAACAATCATGCTCTGTCTCCACTGTTTCATCCTCTTGTCCCTAGTCTCCTGTTTCAGCCTTGGGTACCACTTGGTCAGACCTTTGTCCATCCGGGGTTTCTCTCTTTCAAAAGCCTCAATCTCCCATTCCTCTAGTGCCTCATACTGCGTTAGTCTCGGTCTGGGATGCAATTCATTCATTCGGGTTCTCAAATTAAATAAAATCCTACCATTGAAAGTACCGTCTAACGGAAAAGCCAATATTCCGTCATCTTTTGTGTACTTTACCCAATTTTCCAACCACACACAGGTATTGTACCCCCGGTCAAACATCATGAATGAGGCGGGAGTATTCGGTGGCGGGATAGTAACGCCCTCTCTAGACTTAATCGGTTTGTCCGTTTTGAAATAATTCTTTACCCTATTTACAAGGGACATCTTTCTCTTAGCTCCGTACATAATATCGTATCTATTAGCTTTCCACTGATCCCTTTCAAACCCTTGGTTTCTTGGATCGGGTCTAGTCTCTGGACAATACGAGTGCCACATACAATTTCTACGCTTAACTCTGTTTACAAAGTCACCTCCAATCAGAACGCGTCTTGCAATTCCGTGCGACCAATGAGGTGCACGCGTTCAAATATTTTCGGCCAATGGGTGCGCGGCCCCTTCGCGAGACTGTTCTCACGCTCCGGCGCTTCACCCCTCCTTTACAATTCCAGCCCCGCTACCCGCCCGCTGCTTCTACCAATCCCAGCGCGGCACGGAGTGACGTCAGAGGCGCTTCGCGACTGACTCCCTCCCTTTACAAGGTAACGGAAACTTTCTTTCCTTTTAAAGTGCTCAGTGCTTGGTTATTTTACAACAAATACACATTCGCCACAGTGCTCAAGTGTCTAGACAGGATAGTGTTGTTTCACTGCAAGTAAACTACTTCCATTTACTTTTCACGCGCTGCGGGTAGATCTCTTCCGCCTACCCTTCACTCTAGCATCGGTGAACCTGTTATTCCCCTAAACTCATCCACTTCTCCGGGATATATCCGAGTCTAAGGTTTCCCAGCGGACCCCTCTGCTTTCACCCTAGCTCCGAGGAACCTGCTACTCTTCCGATGTGACCCTTACTAGGTTACGCCACTATGGGAATTTTGCCAATGAACCTCGTTACTGACATTTATTCACACATGTATTCAGAAAACCCTAGTTAGTGCTTCCCGGTTATCCTAACCTGCACCTAACTTTCCTTAAGCCTGTGACCTCAGGACAATGGATTCTATTCACCACTTGCCCTTTCAATTCCCCGGGGAGTTCGGACAACACAATACGAGACGGTTTACAAATGCATGGATTAATACATATAACAATATAAGAACAAGAATAATAATGAAAAAACAGTTCATTGATTTCAGCAGCGTATTCACAAGAGAGTGATCGGGTCCCTCGGAACAGCCGCTCTTATAGCAGCATTAATGTACTAGCAGCTACCGACTTAACTAGCCTAACTAATCCTGCCTAACCTTTAGCTAGTCCCTAACCATCCTCTGATCTACCAGAAAACTGATAGAGCGCGCGAGGTCACCCAGCCAATGATTCCGCCCTTTCCGGCTTCAGGGCCCATATACTTTCAATTCACACAATTCATTGACAGGGCGACTTCAGGGGCTGCTACCAATTGTGTGTGTTCCCTACTGTTATCACTCAGTGTACCCGACTTACCATCCACCGACACGGGTACCTATGACCTCAATGGATCAGGGGCCTAGCTGTAAAAGGAAAGGCAGCAAATGCAAATTCAAATGACATTCAATACTGTTGTAAAATGACCACGGACAACTGGAAGTTTTAAAATGTTTATCTAAAGTTCGTTTTCATCAAGCATCAAACTTACAAGAATAAGGCAATCAATAACCAAGATAATGAAAAGTACATAACTATAGAGAAATAAAGTCAGGATAACCATTTAAATGCTAAAGTGAGATGCAAACAGAAAAACGCTATGAATTTAAGGCAGAAATCCTTTAGACAATTTAAGTAAGGCCGTTCTAGACCATATCAGAAAATGACAAACTGCAATGCAAAATATGATTTCTAAAAGGTAGGATAACATAGGAACAAGTTAAGAAAATATGCAATGGACTTTATGATTCAATAGTTTGCGGCAAAAGCATGGAAAAATCAACATGTGCAAGATGTCACTTTATTAAAGCAAAGACAGGAAAATAGAAAGGTGCAAGTTTAAAGAACTTAGAGCAGTATTTACCTAGACTGGTGTGGAAACCAAACCCTGGCCACAGGTCAGTTTAAGGACAGGAAACCCTCAAGGAAGGATACCCCTCAAAGGTCAGCAGGTGCAGAATGGACACCCAGAACAGGACAGGATACCCTCAGATTAGGAATCAGGACAGGACCTCAGGACAGGACAGCAAACCCTCAGGACAGGACCGCTCAGGACAGGACCGCACCCGCAGTTTGGAAGCAACGCCTGCGCTCCACCCTCTCTGCAGCTATCGATCAAGACCCCGATTGGGTCAGCGAACTCCCAGCAAAGTGCTTCGCCAGCACTTTAAGGTTCAGTAGAACCTTAGTCTATGGTCAATTTCGGACAGAGTGCTCCGCAGCGCTCTGTATCTTCAGTCACCTATTGAGTACGATGGGTCAGTGACAGGTCAGCTAAACCAGACAAGTCGGACAATTTCCCTAGGTGAACCCAGGGTAGATATACTGTTTTGGGACAGGGTACCACCCCTCAAGTGTTGCAAAGTGTCAGAATCCCCAATTTCGATTGGTCCTAAGGTAGGATTTGGGTAATACACCAATCATAACACACTATTTGGATGCTTCATTTACATATCTGGGTACCGCCTAGCGAGATTGGGGTTCCCATGAGAAACTGCATAGAAATACAATAGAGATATTACATTGTTTCGGAATAAGGACATGTGATTCCGTCCTGCTAGGGTTGCAGGTCAGTTCTCAGGAGCATCTTGCCCATCACTGCCAACTGGCGGTGTGCCATCAGCCAAGGTTGTCGGTGCCCCAGAAAGTCGCACATGCGTAGAAGGGACCTCCAAGATGGCTTTTGGTGCAGTTAGACCCCCATTCCCCGCGGTACATGAAAAGTAAGCGAAAACAAATTAATACATAGAAATAACATTATGAAAACACATCACAGGGTTTGTACTTTCAACTTATCACTATAAAATATACTTATGCAACCTAAAGGTTAGCTACATATAAACAAACACAAGAGCAGTGGCACGAGCAGTACCACGTTACTGGCAAAGCTATGTATTACGCATGCGCATAAATTTCCCTCCAACTCTGCAGACACGTCAGGACACGTGAGTGTGACTGACGCATGCGCAGTAACTAAATACAAGCGGTGGCCATGTTAAATGACTCGAGTGAATTATTTTAGTAAAACACATATGCAAGCATCCAGAAACCTCGTTTAAACATAAAATATCGTTAGTAAAACATACATGTGATTACCTTGTTACACATAAACGAGGTTCATGACTTCGGCAAGTCGCAAAATATGCGAAGCTTTGCTTCATCACATCTAGCCACAACGAGTCGGTCATGGTTGGTTACTTCGCCACCACACTCCGCAAGACACTTATCACTCTTTTGCTCAAACCTGGCAAACCCCCGACTCGTATCGCCCACTTTTGTTAATAAATATAGATAATAAAATGTAACTTGCTGACTGTGTTTGATTTAATTTCTTTAATAAAAAGAATTTATAAAAAAGAAATAAGTATAGATAATAAAATGTATGCAAAGCTCCTCGCTAATCGCCTCCTTCCCCTCATGTTGCTTATTGCTCGCTCAGATCAATCCGGTTTTACACCGGTCCAAGCCACCTCTCATAACTTACGTACCATCTTCTCCATTATACATCAAATTAACCCGAACACACCTGCAGTGGCTTCCCAGTTGCATGCCACTAAGGCATTTGACTCGCTAGAGTGGCCCTTCCTCTTTGTCTTGTTAGCCCGTTTGGGACTTATCCCGCTCTTCATTAACAAAATTAAGTTACTATATACTCTACCAACGGCACATATGGCCAAATCACAGAACCAAAACTCATCACCCCTGGCACCAGGTAGAGTTGCCCTCTGTCTCCTATGCTTTTTGCTATAGCTAATGAGCAACTGGCAGCACGGCTACGGCAGCATTACACACACAGAGCCCCAAGAGAACCTAGACCCTATGACCAGAGAGGTCATCTGATTTGGCCTTTACTCCGGAGTGCAGGTAAATTGGGGGAAATCACTTTTATTTCCGTTAACTGACGCAACTCACCCCTTCGATGCTGAATATTCCATTACATGGGCATCCGGCCTGATAAAATACCTGGGAATTTGGCTCACTAGGAATATTGACGAGCTGTGGAAAGAGAACTATGTCAGAGCAATTGATTGGCTCGAGTTCAGAATCCTTATCTGGAAAACCCTACAGCTATCTCTTGCCGGTAGAGTCGCCATCGTTAAGATGGTAGTCCTGCCCAGGTTCTTGTATCTGTTTTTAAATATTCCGCTGACACTTTCATCCCAATTTTTGCAGAGACTTCGCTCTAACATGATTAAACTATTCTGGGCGGGCCACCAACCGTGCATTGATTATGACACCCTGACACTTCCCTTTTCACGGAGGGCTGGGGGCTCCCAACTTCAAACTTTCTGCTTACTCAGCCCAAGCCAGTTTTATTCACTTTTGGCTACATCCTACACCATTTAAACCGCATGTTGCAGTAGAAACCGACCTTGCTGCCCTGTGGCCAATACAGACTGCCTTATTCCTTCCATATATGGCCCAAAAGGGCGAAATCTACACTGTTGAATGTTTGCGCTAGGCCTGGGAGGAAAGATGCAAATATACTGGGGTCCCAACGCTTTATGCCCCATCTATGACGCTTGCGAACAACACCTCATTCCCACCTCTACTGACATCAGGAATGGCGCGTTGCGCTGCTTCACTAGGCATTACCACCTATGCAGATCTGTACCCTAATGATAAGTTCCTTACTCTTCCAGAGCACACAACTTCTCTAGGTAATCTGCTGTTTTTCAGATCTGTGCTACATGCAACAACAATAATGCCTCATTCTCCGCCCTCCCCCACCCCCCCAGCCCAATGCGCTGTGCTAGAGTATATTCATTCTACCGCTTCCCCACAAAAACTGATCACAAGACTTTACGCGCTGACGCTCACAGCTTCTATAGTCGACTCTGAGCGGGTGCGACTAGCCTGAATGTCTGACCTCGGGTATATTCCCACACCTGCACAATGGACATATTCCTGCAATCAGTCCAAAAAGCTTTCCCCTAATTATCGCTTATGCCTCATACATTTTAAGTATCTACACAGGCTATACCGCACTCCAAAGAGCTTCATAAAATGGGACTGATTGCAGACTCTAACTGCTTGAGGTGTGCTGCTCCCAACGCCTCATTTATACACTTAGCCTGGACATGCCCTAAGATTACGGCCTTCTGGCTTGACATATCCCGCATCCGAGTGACATTACCTCAGACCCTATGACATGTCTGTTGGGCTACATCAAAGATATTCCGGACGCCAGCAGACGATTGTCCGCAATGTTGCTAATACTGGCGCGGCGCCATGTGGCGATCCACTGGGGTCAGAAACCAGCGCCGTCTCCCAAGGCCTGGCTGGCGGATGCTGCGTATTGTCAGACTCTTTAACTGAATATTGGAATCTCATGCCCCCAGCTAGCCGACCACACGACATATGGGCCCCACTGGTAGCGTATCTACAAT
Organism: Lissotriton helveticus; assembly: GCF_964261635.1. Taxonomy (NCBI): domain Eukaryota; kingdom Metazoa; phylum Chordata; class Amphibia; order Caudata; family Salamandridae; genus Lissotriton; species Lissotriton helveticus. Next base: position 732,541,272 of record NC_136069.1, on the reverse strand, counting down.
GATCAGAAAGTAGCCTTCCTTCCCCGGATCACGTAATAGCAGATCTAGATAAACCTTCGAGAGTTATGGTTGAAAATGATGATGTGGACTCTTATATTATTATGATGCAATGATTCCTCATGCACTGAATTCTCTGTTTGTTCTGAAAGCTAAATAACTGTAATGCAAACCTACTGGCTACCGTTGCGTGGCAAAGTTCATGTATCTATGCTACAGCTATTCTAAACTACTGTGTCTTCCAATGCATTGCCTTTAATGTTTGTTCTTCCTGAATAAAGTTTTGGAAAAAAAAAAAGAATACCTACGAAGGAGGAGATTAAGTGAACTGCAAGCAGCACTGTGTGCCGGCCAGTGGCGAGGAGAGGGCGGAATGAAAAAGTAGTGCAGTTAAACAAAACATATGGCCATACTGAAAGGATCCATGTAGCAGGGGCAGTTGGCAGGGCGAGCACAAAACAGTCACAAAGCGGGACAAATGGACACTATTCACCAATGGAAACTATGGATCAGTAAAGGCAGACCAAGCAACCAATGACAACCGGTGGGCTTGTGGTGGGTGTGTACAAAATTCATAGACAGAATACAGCATGCCTTGCAGCGCATGCGCGCTGCCTTTAGGCTCGACCTAAAAAAAAAATTCTCCTTATATAAGCAAAGTTGGACTTTACTGGCATGTTTGGTTTGATTTCCTTCAGGTATCAGACTCTCTCATGATGCCTGGTGTAGAGCTTTTTCTTTTTCTATCAGAGAAAATTAGCAATCTTCCACAATAAGGTGCTGTTTGTGTGTTCTGAAAGGCATAGGTAGATCGAAAATGGATAGTAATTCAGTGTGAAAGTGAAATGGAACATTTCATTATGATTGTTCCAGTGGTTTTGATAGCTACAAATCTGATGGCATGTAGTCTTTAACCCTTAGTCTTTACCACGGAGGTAAGTTAGGGTGACCAGATTTTGAAAACCAAAAACCAGGACATTTTGCAAACATAGAAGGACTACAATTTTAAATCAAACAAGGGGCACAGAATGGCCTAAATGACAGCCCAACATAGAAACAAACACAACAAGACACTATGGGATTAAATTAAATGCAACTTGTAAACCCAGTATTGTGTATGTTGATTAAATTGTTTTCTGATAAGATCTGCTAAATAGTCCTGCCTTGGAAAACATAAAAACATGCCTCTCCGTGCTTTCAGTCGAAGCTCTCTGAAAACAGGGACATGTCCTAAAATTGATGAAATCTGCTGGGACAGCTGGTGAAAAACTGGGATGCCATGTCACCCTAAGTACCAGGCTGGCCCATTTTTGGTACTTTACCCTGCCGTTCTTAGCCACATGTAATTTTTATTCTTTGTATTTATTTATTTTAATTTTATTTTTTATTGATTTGAAAATCAGGACAAAATTAAATTAATTAGATATTCATTATTGGCTGTAATCACATCAAGATAATAGGGCAACGCTACAGAGTTTCACACCCACAGATTAAAAAAACAACATACCTGGCCCCCTTCCCCGACCTCCGTCGACAGTACCGTCCTGTTACGGAGAAACATCCTCTGTTTAAATTTCTGGCGGGTCACAGATGTATCCTCTAAATTTGTTCCACGCCCCCCAAACCTTCTCCCATTTTCGAGGACACCCACAATGGATAAAAACCGCTTTCTCGGCCACCATTGCCTCGCCTATGTCCCTGCACCATTTTGTAAGCGTAGGCAGTACCTCCGACCCCCACAACATAGCAATGTTGCGTTTTGCCATCATCATACCTAACATAGCCCAGACTTGCTCTTGGAGATTGAGGTCATTCGATTCCCATACATTCAGCAGGCAGCGTCTTGGCTCTGGCAGGATCGAGATTTCTATTGTCTGGGAGATGGTGCCCATTACCTTGGCCCAATACGCCGCATTTGCAGACAGTCCCAGATAGTGTGATAAAATGTACCCTCCTCCCCTTATATGCGTAATCAGTATCGGTGTTGGGCTGTTCCAATTACATAGAGTGTTGTTCTAGTGTGGTATGTGCGGTGTAACACTTTGAGTTGGACACGTCGGAGCCTAGACGGTATGGCCGTTTCACGCGGCGAAGACAGGGCTTCCTGCCATTCTGACTCGTCAAAGTCTCCCACATCCCGGGACCAGGTTTGTCTCAGCTTGGATGTCGGGTCTGGCGAATTGTTGACTAATTTGCGGTAAGTAAAGGACGTCGCCCTGCTCGTCATGTGTTCCATCAGGAGTCTATCCTCCAATGGGGTGGCCTCTGGTAAGGAGGCGCCCAGTGCTATGGCTGCCTGAATCGCGTGTCGGATTTGGAGATACCTAAACTTCTCTGTCTGCGCCATGCCATATTGAGCTTGCAAGTGCTTAAACTCGACCACCGCCCCCTTTTTCCAAAGGTCACCCACTACGGAAATACCAATATTGTCCCAATTTTGAAACCCTTTGCTGTTACGAAGGCAGCCCAGCTTTTGTGAGTCCCACAGTGGTGTCATTAGTGTGATAGTTCCTACGCACTTTAATCGGGCCAGTGCTTGGTACCATATATGAATTGTGTGTGCCGTAGGGCCAATCAATCCTAGGGGTTTACGCTTTCTATAGAGGGTCGCCATCAGTCCTTCTCCTTCTAGGTTCTGCCTGTCTGCTTGGTACGCCGGTTCATCCTGCGGGGCATGTAACCAATAGTTGATTATTTTGAGATGCGTCGCCCAGTAATACAGCGGCACATTTGGAAGCGTTATTCCCCCATCGTACCAGCTGTGCACCAATTTATCCTGGGCAATCCGTGCTGGTTTGTTCCCCCATAGTAAACTGGAAACTTCGGCCGCTGTGGCCTTGAAGTAGGCCTGCGGGACTAAAAACTGCATATTTTCGAGAACATATAGAAAACGCGGGAGCGTCATCATTTTGTAGAGTGCCGCCTTACCCAGCAGTGTGACAGGAAGATTACGCCATATCACCACATCGCGCCTGAAACGTTCTAACTGTGGCTTGAGATTCTTCACATAGAACTCGTTGGGGTCAGGCGTTGCGTAAATGCCCAGATATTTGAAGGCTTCGTCAGTAATCCACAGCGGATAGTCTGCAGGCAACAGCGGAGGCGGACCGGTCAGTACATAAAGGACGGACTTAGACCAATGAATAGTGTACCCTGACACCCTACCAAATTTTTCGCATACGTTCAAGAGCTCCATGATGGATTTTCTAGGGGAGGTTAAATACAGCAACACATCCTCTGCATACAATGATATACGATCTTCCCAGGTGGCAGTCCACCGAAGCCCACGAATGGAGGGCTCCCATCGAACCCACGCCGCCAGCGGCTCTAGAACCAGCGCAAACAACAATGGGGATAGTGGGCACACCTGTCGTGTTCGTCGAGCTAGCGGGAAGTCCCATGAGATGTGCCCATTAGCTGCCACATGTGCCCATTAGCTGCCACATGTGCCAGCGGGTTATTATATAGCAGACGAATCCAGGCACAGAACTTTGGGCCGAAGCCCATGTGTCGCAACGCTGCAAATAAATACGGCCATTCCACCATATCGAATGCCATACTGGCGTCGAGCGAGAGAATGACTGCAGGTTCCTGAATGTAAGACCTCCGAGCCAACACCGCATGGAACCGCCGTAAGTTGAGTGCTGTGCTTCGCTGGGGCATGAACCCGGACTGGTCAGGATTTATTAGAGACGAAAGATGGGGGGGTCAATCGCAGCACCAGTAGCTTAGCCAGTATTTTAGGTTCCGCGTTGATCAGAGAGATTGGGCGGTAGGAGCTGCAATCCTCCGGGGGTTTGCCCGGTTTATGGATCGCTATAATTGTGGCCAGCTGCTGATCACGTGGCAGTTCTCCAGCCTGAAGACTTTCTTGAAACATGTTCAAGAGGAAGGGGGCCGTCAAATGTGCATTTTGCTTATAAAGTTAGATTGGGAACCCGTTTGGCCCCACTGCTTTACCGGACGCTAGAGAGCCAAGAGCCGTCTGCAATTCCTCGACTGAGATGTCGGCTTCTAAAAGTAGCGCCGCCTCCGGTGTGAGTCTCGGCATGTCAATATCTTTAATGTACCCGTGCGCTTCCTCAATCGTGAATGTTGAGCATGAGGCATACACCTGCTCAAAATGGTCAGCCAATGTGGCCACTATATCACTAGGAGCACTTACTAGAGAGCCTGTGGACGTATTCTTTTTATTTTTAACAAGTTTTTATTATGTTAATTGTCAAATACAATGCAAAGCTCTGTAACCCAGAGACAGACTGCAACATGTTACACAAGAAGTATTGCGTTGACTTTTAGCATATGCATTATGAAAAAACTGAAACGATACCGAAACAAACCTCCCGCACTGTCCTTGCACTATTAATAACACAACATCGCTAGCACATAAGGAACATTATCCGCAGGACCCTATAGGTCCGGAACCACATCTCCTGCCCAATTTAACCCTCAACTGCCACATCCCTCATGACAGGGGGCTCTAGGTCCAAACCCGGATATGTCGCCCACCTCTTCCAGACCTTAAAATGCTTCAACAGGCACCCTCGTACTTGAAAAATAGGAACCTCCAAACCCATATTGAAATGCAAACCATTTTTCCATGCAGAGAGCGGAGGTGGGGCCCCAGCCCTCCACTTACGAGCAATGTCCTGTTTAGCAGCGTAAAGCCCAGTAGCATCAGATGGCGCTTATAAATATTTCACCCCACCTCCTGCATTATATGTAACAGCACCAATTTTGGGGAGTAAGGGAGCTCCCAACCCAACACCTCAGCAAGGCAGGCCAAAACCTTTCAAGCAGCGCGCACTGCCAAATTGTGTGAAACAGGGTCCCATCCGCAGAGCCACATCTTAGGCACACCGGGGACTCTATCAAGCCCGCCCTCCAAAGCCTGACGCGCGTATAATATACATGGTGAAGATAATTAAATTGGATCAACCTGGAGGGGACGCAAGCGCTCCATCCAGTCCTCATCCAGGGGACCGAGGTCATCATCCCACCTCTCCCTAAGTTTATCTAAAGTAGTGGGGCAATTTGTCACCAAGGTTTGAAATATCTTGGAGATTTTATGGTCTTGTAGGTCACCCATAAATACTTTAGCTTCAACAGGACTGAACTCGTGAAGATACTCCAACTCCGCAACGCTGGGAAGTATGGCATGTCTAAACTGAAAGTATTGTGTTTTCGGCATCTGATATTCATGCTGGAGATCCTGGAAAGATTTTAGAACCTTGCCATGCATACCGTCCCCTAATGTAGAGATCCCAATGTTATCCCATTCTCTGAAACCCCCCAAGCCTGCAAGTTGTGGCAATCTACCATTGGACCAAAAGGGAGTCTGCCTTGTCAGCCTGCCCCACCACCCAATCCTGCCCACGGCCTGCCTCCACACCTGGAAAACTACCCTTGTGGTGAACAGAAGTGTCTTACGGATAGAAGCCGAGTATAAGACCATGTGTAAGAAATAGGAATTCATCTGGCACTCCACTGCATATGTAGGATCAGAGCGATCCCCATACCACCATTTGTTCTATATCAGGAGTTGCGAGGCCACATAGTAGGACTGGACGTCTGAGGTGGCCAGCCCACCACAGCACATGGAGTGAAAACACGTCCATAGCACTACCCTGGGTGCCCCTCCTTCCCTAAGAAACTGTCCCAGCACCTAATTAACCTGGCGGAACCAATAGGGCCTAACAGGAGATGGATGGTTCTGTAGATGGTCGAGCAAGCGCGGCAACAAGCCCATTTTAAAGATGGCCGACTGACCTGGAAGAGAAAGGGGCATATGAGACCAAGTTCTCAATTCGTCACGCACCTGAGCCCAAACCGATGCAACATTACGGTCCCAGGACTCCCCCGATGAATCGGACAGAAAACCCCCCAGATATTTCATACCGACCGCTTGGTCCGGATGGACCAGCAAGGTGATATGGGAGCGAAGGCGAGTGGCCAAGGCCTTTGCCAAAACCTTGGCCTTAATATTAAGCAGAGAAATAGGGCAGTATGAAGAGTGTTGGTCCGGAGGAGAGCCTGGCTTTTGGAACACGACCACCTCGCAAAAGGCGCTCCTGCTCCTGTGCCTCCTCCACCACCCGAAGGAGATGGGGTCTCAGTTTCTGAAAATATCTCTTGAACAACTCAAAGGGGAATCCGCTGGGCCCTGGGGCCTTCCAGGGGTTAAGTTCCCCTAATGCCAAATACACTTCCTCCACCATGAGTGGGAGATCCAATTCCACCCGAGCCTCATCGGAGAGAGACCGGGGCAGGAGATCCAAAATAAATCGGCAGACCATGTCCTCTGACAGGGACTCCCGTAGGGCATACAAATCCGCATAGTAGTGCGCGAAGCTCTCAGCTATAACTGAGGGATCACCCAACGCCCTCCCATCCGGCCCCAAAAGCCCAGGGAGAAGCAGGGAACCCCCAGCCCCTTGACACAGACAATGGAGCAATTTACTGGACTTATCGCCCCATTGATAGATCCTACACAGGGATGCCAGCCATGCCAATCAAGCCTCATCCAGCAATAAATCCATGTGCGTTTGTCTCGCCACTAGCAACTGTCGACACGCCAGAGCCCCCATCCTCCCTACCTGTGCGTTCCAGTTCCAACATATGGGCCTCCGAGAGCATCAAGGACTCCTTAGACCGCAGTGGAGCAATAAGATATGTCCACTCCCCGAATAGTAGACCTCATCCTTTCCCCCAGCGGTGCCGCGGTCGCCACCGAACCCACATTAAGAACCAGATATTGATCAATGGCCTGTCCTAAATGATCCGTATACTGGTCATCTTGTAAATGGCAGGAGGAGAGACGCCACCGAAATGGAGCCTCGCTGGGCCGAACCTCAGCATGAGCGCAACTGGGGAGTGGTCCGACAGTCCTCTAGGAAGGATTTCCGAGTCCGTCACTCTCGCAGCTACTGCAGCCGGTACAAAGACATAGTCCAACTGTGAGAACGATTCATGCACACCAGAGAAATATGTATAACCCTGCTCGTCTGCATGCTGCCGTCGCCAGGAGTCCACCCAGCCCAGACCCGACACCAAGGAGGATAATTTAGTTGTTTAGCCAGCAGCTGGCGTTCCCCCCCGTCGCCATCGATCCCGAGCTCCATCCATCACATTATTCCAGTCACCACCCACAGCTGTCACTCCATCCGGAACATCCACCCACAAAGTCATAATGCTTTCAGCCAATGTCCAGGGCAGGGGGGGAGGGGCGTAGAGACTACCCAGCACCACCCGTTCCTCATAAATAGATCCTTGGATAAAGACATACCTCCCCTGAGTGTCTGTCCATGTCTTGGAGTGTACATATGGGACCCTGCGATGGATAAGAAGAGCCACCCCTCGTGAACCCGACGTGGAAAACCTGGGAATAGCCATATCTCCGTAAGCAAAGGGCCTTGGTCCCCAATAAATGCGTCTCCTGCAACATAAGAACATCAGCCTGGTAGCGCTTAGCCTGGTGAAGGATAGCCCCCTCTTTACCTTATCCAGCGCCCCCCCCCCCCCGACATTCCAACTCACAATCCCCAGGGCCCCGGCGGTAGGCCGTGGGCTAACCACAAGGGCGGACATTCAGAGGAACAATAAACACAATGAGCAGGACCTGCGGTGACATGTAAATACACAGCGGCACATAGCAGCAATATGACAGTGCAGTGAAATCAAAACAATCCCCCAAAACGTAACAATTAGAGCAAAAAACATCCGATGAACGGTTAGAAGACTTGCAAATAGTGAACAAAGACATCCCCACAAACCCCAATACCTCAAAACAACTGAAGTATCTGTCGAGGTGAAGGTGGCATGGTGACTCCAACGGGAGACCCCGGCCCACCTCCGCCAATGGATCTCCAGAAGCCCCTCATGAAACCCAGGCTATCCCCCAGACCGCTATGGCTCACGGCGGATAATAGCCCGATCATATGCTTCGACAGCATAGACACAAATGTACAAATGTTTGTCCATCAGGAAAGTCCCAAAGAAGTCACAAGGCTGTCTTTCCCGAGCGGGGCACCGAGGCTGATCTACTGGCATCACTATGCGACTGTGAGCGGCGTCTGGATCTTGAGCGCCTGTTCCCTTTAACTTAAGGTTTAGATGGCTTGCGGGTGGATTCATTCGTTGACGAGTCGGACTTCCATCTTGGCGGTGAATGCAAACGCACCCTTACTGTCTCATCTGTGCATTGTAAAACATCCTCAGGGGAATTAAAAAACAAAGTTTGTGACTGATAGACCACCCTCAGCTTAGCTGGATACAGGAGAGCGTACAGCAGCTTCAAGTCTCGTAGGCGGGCCTTTGCCGCCATAAAGGATTTGCGCGTCTGCTGAACCAGTCAAGTGTAGTCTGGAAATATAAGGATACCAGCATTGTCAAAAAGCAGTGGTACCTTAAGGCAGGCTTGTTTCAGGATAGCGTCCCGCTCATGATAATTTAGGATTTTCGCTATGACTGGTCGTGGTCGAACTCCCGGTGGTGGCTTCTGCATGAGGGCCCGATGCGCCCTCTCAATGATAAAGCAGTCAGACATAGATTCTGGGGGGTGCCAACCGACCAGTCATTTGGTCAAGAACTGTTCCATATCCCCCTCCCAGCCCTCTGGTAACCCCACAAAGCGCAGATTACTTCTCTGTGCCCTCCCTTCTGCATTCTCAACACGAGATGCCAGGCCCCTAGTGAGGGTGTCCAATGATGCTACCTTCTTTTGTAAAGTCCTGACCGAGTCCTCCACTCCAGAGACCCTGTTTTCAGCCGCTCTAATGTGCTCTGTAGCGTTGCACAGGTCCTGACGAAGGAGTAAGACCTCGGAACCCACCTCCCCTATTTTGGTCTTGAGGGCCGTGCAGGACTGCGTAATTGCCGCCATAAGGGCAGCATTGTCCGATCTCCTCCCTGCGCATCCTCCTGCTCCGCAGCCAAGGGATCAGTAAAGCGATCCATTGTGCTTTGCTTAGCCGGGCCCCCGTGTGCTTATCCCTTGTCATGGTGGTGCTAGGACTCCAACCCCGGGTGAAACCTCCACTCCACAGTATGCACAACACAGACGATAAAGAGGCCACAACAATAAGTCCACCCCGAAGTAGGGCCCCCAGTGAACTAGCCATGTCATCCCGACCTGGCCACCGGATCTTGCCGCAGGGAGGAAAGCACGCATGTGGGAATACAGGACACGGCCCCACCGGAGACGGCTTCGCCGCACAAAGCCAAGCGGTCCACAGTGCAACACCCAAAGCTACTCACATACCTCCAAATGCGCACATGGCCTGATGTGACCGCTGATAATATGCCAGTACAGTTGGGGGGGGGGGGGCAGGCAGGATATAGCACAAAGCTGGGAGCCCCCAGTGTAGAAGCCGGCAGCAAAGCACACAGTCACCCCTAAAATGCAATAAATCAGTGTGCGTTTGTCTCGCCACTAGCAACTGTTGACACGCGAGGGCCCCCATCGTCCCTACCTGTGCGTTCCAGTTCCAAATTATGGGCCTCCGAGAGCATCAAGGACTCCTTCTTAGACCGCAGTGGAGCAATAAGATATGTCCACTCCCCGAATAGTAGACCTCATCGCTTCCCCCAGCGGTGCAGCGGTCGCCACCAAACCCACATTAAGATCCAGATATTGATCAATGGCCTGTCCGAAATGATCCCTATACTGGTCATCTTGTAAATGGCAGGGGGAGAGACGCCACCGAAATGGTGGCCTCGCTGGGCCGAACCTCAGCATGAGCGCAACTGGGGAGTGGTCCGACAGACCTCTGGGAAGGATTTCCGAGTCCGTCACTCTCGCAGCTACTGTAGCCGGTACAAAGACATAGTCCAACCGTGAGAACGATTCATGCAGAGCAGAGAAATATGTATAACCCTGCTCATCTGCATGCTGCCGTCGCCAGGAGTCCACCCAGCCCAGACCCGACACCAAGGAGGATAATTTAGTTGTTTGGCCAGCAGCTGGCGTTCCCCGCGTTGCCATCGATCCCGGGCTCCATCCATCACATTATTCCAATCACCACCCACAGCTGTCACTCCATCCAGAACATCCGCCCACAAAGTCCTAATGCTTTCAGCCAATGTCCAGGGCAGGGGGGGAGGGGCGTAGAGACTACCCAGCACCACCCGTTCCTCATAAATAGATCCTTGGATAAAGACATACCTCCTCTGAGTGTCTGTCCATGTCTTGGAGTGTACATATGGGACCCTGCGATGGATAAGAAGAGCCACCCCTCGTGAACCCGGAGTGGAAAACCTGGGAAAAGCCATATCTCCGTAAGCAAAGGGCCTTGGTCCCCAATAAATGTGTCTCCTGCAACATAAGAACATCAGCCTGGTAGCGCTTAGCCTGGTGAAGGATAGCCCCCTCTTTACCTTATCCAGCGCCCCCCCTGACATTCCAACTCGCACTCCTAAGGTCCCCGGCGGTAGGCCGTGGGCTAACCACAAGGGCGGACATTCAGAGGAACAATAAACACAATGAGCAGGACCTGCGGTGACATGTAAATACACAGTGGCACATAGCAGCAATCTGACAGTGCAGTGAAATCAAAACAATCCCCCAAAACATAACAATTAGAGCAAAAAACATCTGATGAACGGTTAGAAGACTTACAAATAGTGAACAAAGACATCCCCACAGACCCCAATATCTCAAAACAACTGAAGTATCTGTCGCGGTGAAGGTGGCATGGTGACTCCAACGGGAGCCCCCAGCCCACCTCCGCCAATGGATCTCCAGAAGCCCCCCCATGAAACCCGGGCTATCCCCGGAATGCTATGGCTCACGGGGGATAATAGCCCGATCATATGCTTCGACAGCATAGACACAAATGTACAAATGTTTGTCCACCAGGAAAGTCCCAAAGAAGTCACAAGGCTGTCTTTACCGCGCGGGGCACCGAGGCTGATCTACTGGCATCACTATGCGACTGTGAGCGGCGTCTGAATCTTGAGCGCCTGTTCCCTTTAACTTTAGGTTTAGGTGGCTTGCGGGTGGATTCATTCGTTGACGAGTCAGACTTCCATCTTGGCGGTCAATGCAAACGCACCCTTACTGTCTCATCTGTCCATTGGAAAACATCCTCAGGGGAATCAAAAAACAATGTTCGTGACTGATAGACCACCCTCAGCTTAGCTGGATACAGGAGAGCGTACTGCAGCTTCAAGTCTCGTAGGCGGGCCTTTGCCGCCATAATGGATTGGTGCGTCTGCTGAACCAGTCAAGTGTAGTCTGGAAATATAAGGATACCAGCATTGTCAAAATGCAGTGGTACCTTAAGGCAGGCTTGTTTCAGGATAGCGTCCCGCTCATGATAATTTAGGATTTTCACTATGACTGGTCGTGGTCGAACTCCCGGTGGTGGCTTCTGCATGAGGGCCCGATGCGCCCTCTCAATGATAAAACAGTTAGACATAGATTCTGGGGGGTGCCAACTGACCAGTCGTTTGGTCAAAAACTGTTCCATATCCCCCTCACAGCCCTCTGGTAAACCCACAAAGCGCAGATTACTTCTCTGTGCCCTCCCTTCCGCATTCTCAACACAAGATGCCAGGCCCCTAGTGAGGGTGTCCAATGATGCTACTTTCTTTTGTAAAGTCCTGACTGAGTCCTCCACTCCAGAGACCCTGTTTTCAGCCGCTCTAATGCGCTCTGTAGCGTTGCGCAGGTCCTGTCGAAGGAGTAAGACCTCAGAACCCACCTCCCCAATTTTGGTCTTGAGGGCCGTGCAGGACTGCGTAATTGCCGCCATAAGGGACGCATTGTCCGATCTCCTCCCTGCGCATCCTCCTGCTCCGCAGCCAAGGGATCAGTAAAGCGGTCCATTGTGCTTTGCTTAGCCGGGCCCCCGTGTGCTTATCCCTTGTCATGGTGGTGCTAGGACTCCAACCCCGGGTGAAACCTCCACTCCACAGTATGCACAACGACGATAAAGAGGCCACAACAATAAGTCCACCTCTATGTAGGGCCCCCAGTCAACTAGCCGTGTCATCCCGACCTGGTCACCGCATCTTGCTGCAGAGAGGAAAGCACGCATGTGGGAATACAGGACACGGCCCCACCGAAGACGGCTCCGTCGCACAAAGCCAAGCGGTCCACAGTGCAACACCCAAAGCTACTCACATACCTCCAAATGCGCACACGGCCTGATATGACCGCCGATAATATGCCAGTACAGCTGGGGGGGCAGGATATAGCACAAAGCTGGGAGTCCCCAGTGCAGAAGCCGGCAACAAAGCACACAGTCACCCCTAAAATGCGTCCCTGCACATCGCGCGTGGCCCGATCCGACCACCGATGCGGGGACAGAGCAACAGGGACGGGGTCTACACGCACCCCCAGGATAGGCTGGCCAGAAGCCCCACAGAGGCAACGGATCCCTCGAGATCTGAGAGCGGCATATCCCTGTAAGGATGCGGGGGGAGGGCTCTCCGCAGGTCCACCGGGCCACCTCACCCCCTCCACAATGGAACACCTGCAACGCACCCTCCGCCACTCTACTGCAGGCAGAGACTCACAACTGGGGCCCTAGATCGGCACCAGAGGCCAAGCACAGGAGGCCCCCTACACAGAGGCCGGTTGAATTACCCACAGTCTTCCTGGAGGTGAGTCCCCACACAGCGCCGCCATTCTCTCCCCTCCCGCGCATGGCCCGATCTGACCACTAGAGCGGGGGCAGGACAACGAACGGGGTACACACACACCCACAGGATCGGCTCACCAGGAGCCTCATCGGAGCAACAGACCCCCAGGGCCCCAAGAAAGGCAGAGCTCAGTAGGAATGCAGGGGGAGGGGTTTTCCGCTGACTCACCAGGCCACCTCACCCCCTCCGTAACAGCAGGTCAGCACTTCCCTGCCCGTCGCTTCTCCGCAGATAGGGGCACCCAGCCATGGCTCGATGTCGGTACCACAGGGTAGGGCAGCGGTGTGCCCGGCCCAGCCTCGCCACACCACCTCAGGCTCGTCACAGGGCCCACCAGCCACGCACCTCGACTGAACGGGCTGAAGCACGCCCGGGGCTGGTCGATGACACCGCTTCCCCCCTCACAGCGTTTCCACAGCAGCAAAAATCATCGAAGCAGGATAATTATAGGATTTTAGTGACGGGCTCAGCGGAGCTCGCCTACAGTGCAACCGCCATGATGGCACGCTAGGCCACGCTCCAATTTTTATTCTTTTTTAATGTCATAATTATGTCATTTAAGAGTTAATGGAATGGGTAAGGATTCATGGTGGTAAGAGTAAGGGAGGACAGCAGTAAAGGAAGGTTAGGGGTTGTAAGGACTCAGGGTCAGGTAGTAGTAAAGGGAGGTAGGGTATTGTTAGGGGTCAGGGGCGGTAGAGGAAAAGGGAGGTAAGAGGTTTTTTGGGTTCGGGGAGGTTAGAGGTAAAAGGAGGTAAGGTTTTTTAGGGTACATAGGCGAGTAGTTATAAAGGGAGGTAAGGATTTTATAGGGTTAGGTAAAGGGAGGGCAAGGTTTCTTAGGGGTTCATGGACAGATAAAAGTAAAGGGAGTTAAGAGGATTTAAGGGTTCAAGGGAGGTACAAGTAAAGGGGTAAGGTATGGTTCAGTGGTGGGTAGTGGTAAAGGGAGGCATGTTTTTTTTACGGTTCAGAGTTAGGTAGAGGTAAAGGGAGGGAAGGGGATTTAGAGTTCAAGGATAGTAGCGGGAAAGTGAGGTAAGGGATTTCTCAAGATTAACGCCGGGTAGAGGTAAAAAGAGGTAAGGGTTTTTTTGGAGTTCAGGGATGGATAAACATGAAAGGAAGTAATGGGTTGTCAGGGTTCATAGAAGGGTAGAGATAAAGGGATGTAAGGTGTTTTTAGGGCTCAGGGGCTGGTAGAGGTAAAGGGAGATAAGGAGTTTTGCAAAAAAGGAATAAAATGTAAAAAGGGGGATTTAGGGGGTTACCAGTGACAACGTAATGTTTAAAACATACAAAACCATTGAAGTTCACCACTTACAGTTGTTGGCAGGAAGCTAGATCTCAGTATCTTGGTCCAGAAAGAGTGCTTTTTGTGATTTGATGTACATCCGTTCAGTAGTTTTTGAGAAATTAAGGTTAAAAAATATTTGTATGTTTGGACAGTTGGGTTTGAAGGACTCTCACAAGGTGCCGCAAGCCCAACTTAAAAACATAGAGTGTTCTGATTGACCTAGGGAGCTTTTTTCCCGTTAGGCCACCTCGAACCCACAGGAGAAATGTTGCAGCGACCACTACAGGACTCAGGGACTTAGGGCTAGATGTAGGTAATTCACAAATACCGAGTCGTTATTACCGATTTTTACCGAATCGGTAATAAGGAATCGGTATTTGCGATGTAGGTAATAATTCGGTAAAATTTACCGATTCGGTAATAGTTACCGATTAAAATATTACCGAAAACCCATTACCGAATCAGTAAAATACCGATTCTGTAATACCGATTCGGTAAAACAGGAATTATTGAATCCGCCAATCCAGAACAAGCACATGACTCCCAACCAGGAAGTTGCCACACCCATGCAGGTGCACTGAATCAGTAGGTGTTGGAGGGACTGGGAGCAGCAGCAACAGCAGAGGAGCAGAACAGCCAACACCCAGTTCACAGAGACAAACTGCACCATGGCCACGTCTGATAAAAGCAAGGATTCTGCAGCTGGGAGGAAAAGAAAACTCAAATTTAGTGAGAAGGAGTTGGAGGTCCTCATTGAGGAAGTAGTAAAAGACCATGACCAGCTCTTTGGTAAGAGGTCACTAAACTTGCCTGAGTCCCAGAAAAGGGGCATTTGGATGGCAATCCAAGAAAAAATAAATGCAATTGGGGACACACCACGGACAATTGAGGACTTGAAAAAGCATTGGTACGACCTGAGAGCACGTGCCAAGGAGAGGATGGCTGAGCGCCAGAAACAATCTGGAAAAACAGGTGGTGGAAGCTCCACAGCGCCTGCTGCTACTGCCCTGGACCAACTGGTAGAATCCACCCTCCAGCCAGAGAGTGTCCGTGGAATTGGGGATGTGGATAGCTCTGCTAGACCTGCCAACACACAAGGTAAGTTGCATTACATCATACTGTTTCCCCTCCCTAACTCCAATCCCCCTGCCACAATCCCACTCCAGGCCATGTTTTATGTAAGCTGTGCAATGCATCATGGGAAATGTAGTCCCTATCAATGGGTAGCAAAACAGCCACTCCCCAATAAGCATAGGCAATTGTTACACATCTATAGATGAGATAGCAGAGGTCAGACAGCTAGGATGTCAGTTGTGAAATTTATTAGCACACATTTGCTGCAAGAAAAGTGAATAATGATACATTCTGTATCCACATGCGGAACAGCGCCACAGGCTTCAGAGGGGGAGACTGCTGATGCTCCCAGGGAGGATAACGGGAGTGATGAAGAAGTTCTGTCACCTCCACGCATTGCACCAACTACTCCACCACCACCACCTCCCAAGTCAAAGCGCTACACAGTTGCTCCACTTCCGGAGATTGATGCCACAGAGGAGAACAGGCAGGAAGTCCATCATACATCCCCAGGCGCAGACACACAGCCATCTGGGGCGCAGTCCCCCATGCGGGAACGCAGCACAGGTGTCTGTAGACGACGCCCGAGGTCACAAAGTCCAGAATTTGAAGGCTCAAATGTCTTTGCAGGCCTGGAGGGCCAAATGCTGATAGTGCAGCGCCTGCAGGGGAAGACAATGCGGACCATTCAGAGGCAGATGGTGGCAAACAACAGGAAGGTGGATGAAATGAAGGAGGCCATATACTGCCTCAACAATACAATGGCAGAGGGACTGAAGGAGGTATCTGAGGCAGTGAACAAATTAAGTGACAGAATGGAGGGGGAGCGCGCTGAAAGGCGGAGAGACAGGCAGGTGATTGCAGGCTTCACGAAGTCTGTGAGCAGACTGTGTACTGCGACCCACGTGCTCATTAGAAGATCTGTGGCCATGCAACTGGAGATGGCCAAGTGCAGCCGTGAGGTTACCCAGGGCCTGGTCACAGTCACCCAGTGCCGTGGAAATCATGCAGACAAACCAGATTGCTGCCACCGGTTCCGGGGACATTGAGGAAAGTGAGGGGGCAAGCAGTCATAGCACTGAAATCCACCCCCCCTTGCTAGAGAGTAGGAGGCGCAGTGTGAGGATTGGCTCTGCTGCAGGACACAGTGCTGCTGAGGACAATGTGCAAGCAGGATGCGGCACTGGTGAGCGGGGGCGCAGGAGATAGGTACGGCCCTATAATTCAAATCTGTAGTGGGTGAAGTAACCCTTTTGAACACATAGCTGGTGTCATGGTGTGCTGGTAATTTGCCTGATGAAAGGTCTATTAAACACCCTGACATAAATGCATTACCTGGCTTTGTCTCATCACTTACTCAAAAATAATTATTTGTGATCTCTGACCGTCTCTGTCTCCCATCTGCTGCAGCTGCGCCGCCTGCTGCGCTGTGCTGTGGCTGTGTACCTTCCTCATCATCATCCTCCTCTTCAGAATCACACATTTCAACAGGTTTACCCTTCTTAGTGGCAAGGTTATGCACCATCGCACATACAGCCATGATTTTGCAACACACCAGGGGCTGGTACTGCCGTGCACCTCCACTTTTGTGCAGGTAGCGGAACCGGCTTTTGAGGAGTCCAAATGTTCGCTCAACCACACTGCGTGTCGATCTATGTGCAACATTGTATCTCCTTTCACTCGGGGTGGATGGGTGAAAGTACGGAGTCAGGATGAAAGAGCGCACTGCATAGGCCCTGTCACCTGTGTGTGAGATGTAAGTAAGTATTACGTAGTGTACAATCTCAGCAACAGTTGTGTAATTTAGGGGGTGTTACATGTACTTACCTAGCAGGTAGCCTTCACCAAATTCTCCTGCAAGGAGACGGGTATATATCCCACTGTATCTAAATATGTATGAATCGTGGGTGCTCCTGGAAACTTTGCAACTATGTCGGTGATTATGTTCTTCGCATCACATTTGACCTGTACATTGACGGAATATGTGGACTTGCGATTGCGATAGATGTACTCAGTCGCAGCAGGGGGGCAAATTGGTATATGTGTTCCGTCAATGCAACCTATGACGTGTGGGAAGTGGGCCTTCTGATAAAAGTCCAACTTGGTCTTCAGCAGTTCTGCCTGTGTGCTGGGGAATTTGATGTAGTGTGCCATCCTTTGCAACATGGCATCCAGGAATTTGCGGGAAAAACGCAACAGGCAACTTAGTGAAACTCCACCTGTCACAGCTATTACCACTTGGTAACTGCCAGATGCCAGGAGGTGCAGGCAACAGAGTACCTGTACATGAGTGGGTATTGCGTGCGCCATTGGTGTCTGGTGCTCCAGGAGTGGGTGCAGGTCCCGTATGAGGTCCAAGATGGTGTTTGGGTGTAGCCTGTAGCGCTCATGGATTTCAGCCTCAGTCAGTTGGAACAGTGTTATTCGCACTCTGAGCACACGCTCCTCCCGTCTCCAGATCCTCAGTCCTGCTGCACGCAACCGTAGGCGCCTTGTTATCACTAATACAGGGCCGCCATTGTGTTCACACTGATGCATTTTGGGGCAGTTTTTATGCAGTGCACGTGATTACCACCTGCTTTCACTTAGTGTTAAATACCGATTCTTATTTACCGATTTTTGACAAATTCGGTATTACCGATTTTTGGTACATCGCATTACCGAATTTTTACCGATTCCTTATTTCCGATTCTGTCTTTTTTTTCCGATTCAGTATTTTTTTTTCTCCGAATCGGTAAATAAGAAATCGTTAAATGTTTTCCCTTATTTTTACCGATTCCTTATTACCGGAGCCAATCGGTAATACCTACATCGCACATGGCTAAATACCGGTCGGTAACAGTGAAATTTACTGAATTTCACCGTTACCGACCGGTATTTAGCCACCTACATCTAGCCCTTTGTTCCCTGTCCTGAAAATGTTTAAAAACACATATAGGGGACAGGGTAAGAGGGGGTCCCAGATGGAACCCCTGTGGCCAATATGTTTGCCTCTATCCTGGGGTACTTCTACTAGATTGTGGCAAAAAAAAATTTTTTTAATGGAGACCACCATTGTTATGTTTCGCCTATAAGGCGCTTGCGCCATGCTTGCGAAATCTTTTGCAACGAGAAAACAAATCTTAAAAGAGGTTTAGAGTCCACCTATTCCTTACCTTTACTTACCATTGGTTGGCTCCCATGACAATCTAGTTTCTTTTATTCCTATTGGTCAGTGCATCCTCCTGCCACCAGCTTTCTGCTCAGCTTCACCTCTATGTCTTTGCTGTGGAGCTTGGACCAAGTACTACTCCCGGCAGCCAGTGTCTTTCCACTGGCCACACATTTGCAACAAAGTTTCTGTTGCTGCATGCCCTTTCCCCGCGTTACCCTTCCCTGTTCGTTGCTGACCTGTCCCACCCACCACCTTGCTCCCGTCACTGCATGCTCCTTCCCCACTTTACATGAGCCCCAGTTACATTACACAAGGACACATTCATTTTTACACGCACAGGGAGACTAAGGGCCAGATGTACCTTGATAATCGTTAGCAATTACCAAATAGAGACTTTTTGCAATTTGTTATTTGGTAATCGCAAACACCAATGAACAAATGTTTCTTTGACACATTTTGCGATTCCCAGTGAGTCGCAAATAGGCCTACCTCATTAATATTCATGAGGTAGGTCTCGCTTTGCGACCCCCAGGGAATAGCAAAAACCACAGGGAGGGTGGCCTGCTGGGGTCAGCCGACCACCATATCTGTGATTGCTTTTCAATAAAGCTATTTTTTAAATACAGCCCATTTTCCTTAATGCTAAATGGGATGCATTTCAAAAAGAACAATGAAAAGTTTTCTTTTCATGTTGTAAGAGTAGGCAGTAGTCCCTGGGACTACTGCCTGCTCTCAAAAATGTTTTTACAAACATTCACAAAGGTGATTTCCCTTGGGGACCCCTTTCCATTCATGAATGGGTAACCACCGAGGTCGCAAAACATTCATACATACCACTGCGATTTGGCATTAGGAAGTGACGCCCTAAACACGTCCCTTCCTAATACTGAATCACAGATCCAATTTACGATTCTGTAATAGGTTACCAAATCGCAAATTGGGCCTTTGTACATTGAAAAGTGCCTTTTTTCGTTCGCAAGCAGCCTGATTGTGTGAATCGGGCCATTAGTGAATGGAACAAAGCTTTGTACATCTGGCCCTAAGTGATTTGCCCAGAATCACAGGATGCTGAGCTGGCGCCGAGACTCAAACCTGGTACCCCAGTTTCAAAGTCAGCAGGTCTGGCCAATATGCCGCAGCCTCTCCTTGCTTAGTGTTCCAGCTCGCTACATTTTGACATGCTTTAATTGCAATGGCCATTTGTTCAAGAATATAAACTGCATATTAAGTATAGGGAAAATAGAAATGTTAACTTTTTGTATGTGCAATTTTTTACTTTCCAGCATCCGCATTCTGTCTGTTGCTTGCCCGTCCCTACCAACACCTCAATTCGGTCGCTGCATGCCCCTTTCCCACCCCGCATAGCTTGTTTGATATAGAGCAAAGCCGACCGGAAGGACTTGGATCCTTTACATGAGCGCTGGTTACATTACATAAGGACACATTCATTTTTACAGGCACAGGGAGATTAAGTGATGTGCCCAGAATCACAGTCTCTTGAGCAGGCACCGAGACTCAAATCTGGTTCCCCAGCTCCAAAGGCTGCAGCTCCGGTTGTTATGCCACAGCCTCTCCATGCTCAGTGTTCCAGCTAGCTACACTTTGAAACGCTGGTATCTGCAATATTCAAGAATATAATCAACATATTAAGAATTGGGAAAATAAGATGTTTTACTTGTTTGTACGTGCATAGCTTAAAGTAAAATAAAAACGCTATGATGCGGTCTGGCCACATCATATCGCTTTTGTTTTTTACTTTATGCTTACGCTATGTAGCACTGCAGTTCACAGCACTGTGCAACATTTAAAAAAAACACATTACCAAAGCCAAAAGATCTTGCATAGGCGAAACTAATGGGCTTTGCCAATGCTTGTTTTTTTTAAATTAACGTGACCCCCCGGTGTTTTCCAGGGCCTGAGGGGGTAAAAAAATACAATTAATTGGAGAGCAGGCGTGTGTGTGGGGCCCCTCTCCTAGTACTGATATCAGCCCCATGGACCCCTGTCAGGCTCTTACCAGACTTGAGTCGTAGGAGCGAAATGGTTATACTGAAAATTCCCGACTTCCCTATAGGCCAAGTGAGTCATTTGTATGAACCCTACCTGGCCCAAGGGGACGAGGGGACGCGAACTGGTGAACGTCAGTGAATCACTTCAAGGCTCCTGTATGGTCTTGGCCTTCTCGCTTCCATAAAACAAACAACATTATTTTAGCATTTAATTAATATTGGTGTAAGCTATTTTAGAATTTGACCTGTTCTAATTTCCTAATGTCCCTTCCACCTTTGTCAGGTATACCCATGTTTCTAATTGTGTACTTGCTGCATCTACAATAAGGAACTACAATGTAAATCCTATTATATAATAACTTTCTCACCTATTTGATTAATATGCTAATCTAACATTTATGACTCTTACCTATATATATATACTCTCTAATGAGTTCTTGCGTAAATTGTTTTCAAGATGCTCATTTTCTAATGAACAATTATTCTTCAGGAAACAAAAAACAACTTCCAAAAAGATAGAGGACTCGAGACAAGCAAGAATAAATCAATAACATAATCTAAGGCTGCATTTCTGGTTAAGAGCTCAAACAAACTAGAATATTCAAATGCTCAATACAACTGAAGTCAGATGCTATTGCATATTATGTCAGCAAATAATAATTTTCATATATTTCACACATCTGTGTCCATAATATTTATAATGCCAATGTTTGTTTTCTCTTTTTAGGTATTTCAGTTTGTTACTCAGTCACTAGCAAGTTTCAACCCAAATCTATTGACAAATTCTGGGAATCAGTCTTTACAACAAGGTTTTTACGTCGTTGTGCCTTCACCACATATTTTAAGCACACATATTTTTACCATGTGCATGCCTTTACAACGCATGCATTTACCACGCATTTAAGGTAAGTTGTGAGGTGTGGGGAGGTCTCCCCCACAAATACATTGTTTTTATATACATAAAAACAATACGTGGTAATGGCATCTCTTGTTAAAGCATATTCGTGGAAAAAACATGAGTGGTAAAAAATGCATATGATGTCTTTACCTGCATTGTACCATCGTACAACCCAAATTCTCAGATAAGTTTCTCTATTGTTACATTTAAGGCGCCAGCAGCGCGTTACCCATTGAAGAGTTTGCCACTTATTTAAATATCTTCCTCTTCAGTTTATTTTCAGGAGCAGCAGCAGGCTTCCAGAGAACACTCAAGAGGAACTAGAGGATGGTGATCCCGACACACTTGGACGAACCCGACGCTAACAGCAGAGAAGAACAGGGATGGGGAAATGGCGAAGAAGTGGGACACAGCAAGAACAGACGGCGAGGCGCGGAAGCGATTACAGGTAAGTGGGCAGGATTCCAGCACAACGAGCAATCGTTCGTGGTGCAGCACGCAGTCTTAAGGCTGCGCGCTCCACCCATTAATGGGGCCACTCCGTCTGGATGCCAAGACTGGAGCATGCCCGACCACCCTATACCCCAGGGTACACCATGTAATACCCTGGAGAGAAGGGCATGTGGTGCCCCCTTCATGAATCTTCTACAGTCCCCTGCCACCGCATCCCCCAGGGCTGAATCGATAATTAGGGATGTCACGGCCTCCTCCCCCAAGCCTCATTGATTCCCCAGGCTGTAGCAGTTACAAAATGCTGCTCCCGGGTGGGCAGGAGCAAAGGAAAAGTGCCAGCTCTCACCAGCACACAATATGGTGCTGTCCAGGGAGCCAGCTGGGGCCTTGAGGCTCCCCCTTGGCCCCGAATGGTCCCAGCAGTGTGGGTGCCCCGGGTTTACACTGAGGCACCAACCAGATATTGTTTTAAAAGTGCCAGCTCCAACTAATGAACAGTTGGTCCGCTGATCTGGGGGAATTTGATCAAGCAGACTGGCAGACGGCGCTATCCTCCCAGCGAGAAGTGGCCATACCTTCCAGACTCCGTCTGGTACAGCTGAAAATACTGCATCGAGTATACTATACTAGGGTCACCTTGCACACTATAGGGAGAGCCACACACCGCTTTTGTCTAAGGGGTTGCGGGGAGGAGGGAACATTCTTCCACACCATATGGCAGTGCCCCCGGGTAGCAGCATACTGGGCTAAAGTCATGAGGACAATGTCACAGGTAGTAAAGGAATCTGTCATCCCAGAACCGCGGCGCTGTTTATTGAATATCTGGGAATCAAATGATCTCACTCACTCTGCCCAGGACTGGGTAACACTGGGTACAATGTACGCTAAACAAAATATAGCCAAGTATTGGGGATCTGTGGAGGTACCCGCACTCGTAGACTGGTGCAAAGATTTAGACGCTGCAATGTTGGCGGAGAGAGCGGTGTACTTGCACCAGGGGTGCCCTCGGAAGTGGGACAAAATTTGGAACGCCTGGAACGAATATAGGGGATATCTGTGCGAACCACCAAGGCAAGATGAACAGAGTGACACTGATTAAGGGATGGGAGGGAATGAGGTACTTAAATGATGTACCAATGGAAATTTTTATGGACTATCATAATTTTCTGCACCATGTATTGACTTTTTTATCTATGTTGATCAACCATAACCTATGTATGCACCCTATGATTGACTTATGCTCTACTGCTGTTACTCATAATAATAAAAATATAAAAAAAAAAAAAAAAGTACCAGCTCCCCCCAGGTGAACCGGCTGGGGCTGCAAGCCCTGGGGCTCCCCCTTTAACCTCCTAAAAAGTTTGAGCCGTGGGTGCCCCGCCCCTTTTTTCTCAGCCCCTGCTTGACGGATCACCCCAAAACTTTCCAGGAAGAAGCCGAGGTGGATGAGACTTGTTTAAAAAAGTTTTGGGAGGATTCGCCAAATGGCGCCAAAGTTAATAGCCCACCAAAAAAATACATTTCCTATGGAAGCGTAGTTTTAACTACAACTAACCAGTGGCGAAAGCCCTGCATGGCAGCACGTTGTAATGCCTATGTGGTGGAGATGTATGGGGTAAAGCCCTGCATTGTATTGGCTGATATACATTCAGATTCCTACTTTTTATGCTGCATTTGGGCACCTATTTTCCAGCTTGTTTTTCTAGCTCCTTCAAGCAGAATAACAGAACAAGCTCTGTAATTCACCAAAAGTCAGTCTCATTGGCCATTTGACAAAATGTTGAGTTTGCGCTTTACCATGTCTTCATGTAGGCCTTTGAATTAATGGAGAGTTCCTCTGGCACAACCCACAATGCAGCAGTACATATCTTGGCTGGCCAGTTCTCTGGCCTTTCCGGGTTATTCTCATATTGCGGGGTCTCAACATTTGTATTTATTCTTACAGCACATTGTTCTTCTCAGCACATTCTTGTGAAATTACATCTATTAGTAATTATTATGTCTCCTATTATGGGCGCCTGATTTTAAAACTTTAATATGTTTCCCTATGGTGTTAAAGAGTACTCGTCTAACAGTCTCCCTAAAAAAAAAAATATTTAAGGGCATGTGGGAGTTTTCCTGGTAGGAAAGATGGAAGAGCACCATATGGAGGTACTTATTCCTACTGTTTTATTCTGGCTGTTCTTTCTTGTCCATTATTTATTAGTCGCGGCATTAGCTGGAGCAGTGTGGTGGTCTGCATCTGTTTTTTTTCTTTTGGTATGTCCTTTGACAATCTTCTTCTTAATTCCAAACTCTTCCACAAATAATCCAGTCTCTGGCTTAGTTCAAGCTTTTTTTTCTAGCATCTTTTAATAAATCTCTCTCAACATACATTGCAGGCAGTTTCCCGCCAGATTCATATTTATTTTTAAATTATATGTTTGGATTTGAAATACATCACATTTGTATACACATAACTGGCATTCTGAATTTCTTGACTCGTGGCTTTCGGCAAGGGTGACACATATTATACAGTCACCAGGGAACCATTTGCTCTGTATTGCTATTGCTGTTAGGATTCTCCTTTCTCCTGTTTAAGGGGACGTCCAATTACCTGCAGGCCCCTGCCGGTGCTGTTTTTAATCCTGGCCCCAGTGACGAGCTAATAAAGTTATCTTCTCATATCTGGTAGCTAGTTTTACCATCACGATCCTCACAGCGCTCTACCCAACCTGATACATTTCTTCTCATTGCAGGATTTAGTATATCCTAAAGTTAGGAATAAAACATCCCTGAGCTCCTCCCTCTCAGTGAGGGGGTTGTACCCCTTGGTGGGACTAGGTTTTCCCGTCACAAGGAGAATCCCAATGATGAAGCATGCTCCCTACGGTGGGTGAGGGATTTCATCCTAATAAGGGGTCTCCCCATAAATTGTAAGAGATAATCTCTAGTGTCTCTTTTCTCTGTTTGTCAATTTAGACCCAAGGGTTTTTCAGTGTGTATTGGTATTTGTTTTGGGGAAGCAACCCTTGCTGGTCTTTAAACTTTCCTCGGACCCCCTCTCAATTTGTGTGTGATCAGTTTGAGCATTATTCAACTTAACCCCTCCTGTTCTCATGACGAGCTGAGCTCGTCATGAGCCACGGCGCTCCGGTGCTCATGACGAGCTGAGCTCGTCATGACCGCGCCTGTTAAATGGAACGCTCGCACGCTGGGCTGATTCCCCTGCTGTGCTGAACGTTCCATGGGAACGGGTGCGGCAATGACGAGCTCAGCTCGTCATGAGCACCGGAGCGCCGTGACTCATGACGAGCCGAGCTCGTCATGAGCACCGTGGCGCTGTGCGCGCCCGCCCCCCAGCACAGCGGGGGAAACAGCCCCGCAGTGAAGGGGTTAAATAATTCCCAATATTATGTTGGAATTTCCTGTTAAAGAGCTTGACATAAGGCATTTTCAACTGAAAGAAACACCCTTGGTGCTGGACTTGACCGGGTGGAATAGTAAAGGAGATTTGGTGCATATGGGCACCATTCTGAACTTAGGGCCCCTTTCAGAGTATCATTAGTTTGCAGTGCTCCGTGGTATGACATGCACCAATGAATAGCCTGAGGGGATGCCTGGTGGTTAGGGTGTCTTACAACCTAACACTGGTAACAAAGGTAGGTTGGTCCTCTACAGTAAAATGCTTTGCCTTTTTTTCTGTAGTTAAGATGGGGATGAGGAACAAACTCCTATGAAGTCACATAGGAGTATTACCCTGGTGTGAAGATATTGCTGCTTGCACTCTATGCAAATGAAGAAATATATTTGGCCTTTCTGAGTCTACTTGTCAAGGGTGAGGACGATGGTTTTGATAAAGGAGTGACATCACTAAATGAGCAGTTTAACTCTAGATCAATCCAGACTATGCATGAAAAATGGGCAATTGAACAAACACTGAAGCAGCAGGGTAAAACGTTGGATAATTTCCACACTTCTGAGGGTACTGACCAGCATGTGCACAGATAACAGGTCAAATAAATCAGGATTATACAAGGATGCAAGTCACTAATACTCAGAAGATGAATATTGGAGGTAGTTAGAGTCTGGAAATCATTCCCACATTCGGCTGGTCATATGAACTGTACCATGGAGGTGCCATAAAGATATACACGCCGTTGGCACAAAATACCATAAGAGCAGAACCAATGTAGATCCCTATTGCACAATCTGAAGGCAGTGACTGTAGGTAACTGTGTATAGGATTGTAGAGTGACAGACAAATCACACTGAAAGTATGATAATGTGACAACAAAGCTCACCACTCTGATGCATGTCCAGCCAAAGGATGAACATGTCAGCATGCTGAAAGATTAAACATTTCAGTTTTGCCTCAGTGTGGGAAAATTTGAACTTTGAGGATCTGCTCAGCGAATTTCAGCACTTTTTCAAACGTCTGGGATGTTCGTGAGCTCATTTTGTTCCCCTCCACATCGACCACACCAAGCATCCACTAGCACTTCATCACTATACAGTGGCGGCTCCTCCGCTAAGGTGGAGGAACATCGCCTCACTGCATGCAGCATTAAAAAAAAGGAAACGGAAAATTATAAAAACTCGAGGGTATAATCATTTTATGTTTTCCTGCTGCTGCAGCTTTGTGGGTGGGGCAGGGCTGCTCACAAATGAGCAGGGGGAGGAGTGGTTTGCCCACTCCAAGTGCACATGAATGTTTGGCTGGCTGTCTTGGGCCGGCCAAACAGTCATGCGTACTTTGCATGTTCCCCACCCAGGCTGCATAACACCCTGGGTGGAAAACATGCCCATGCTCCCACTGCCTGTCTGAGCGCCGAACTATGGCACTCAGACCAATCACAACACCACATTGTAACGTTGTAATTGGCTATGAGGAGCCTGCTTCCTGGCCTGGCAGGGAGAGGCGACAGAGGGACGACGGAGGAGAAACGCAGCAATCTGGTAAATTTTCTTTACACCTCCTCACCCCCTGCCCCTACTGCTGTTGAATACCATTCCACATCAGTTTTCTGGGTAAAGTGGAACTACAGAAGTGGAAAGAAACCACTGTCATAGAAAAAGTAAATGTAAGCCCACCAAGGGTATCACCAGTCAGTGTCACAAAGAAAATCCAAGGAGCTGGGTGGTGTGTTAGAATAAGCAGAGACAAGTGATTGCCCAGCAAAGCCTTCAAAAGGTAAAGTCACCTCCGATCAATTACCAGTGACCTACTGCCTGACCTCAATGAGGTGAGATGGTTCTCCAAACCAAATCTCAATGCTGGATACCACCAGCTGCCACTAGATAAGGAAGGTTAATATATTACCACACTTTTCACCAACACTGGGCTACGGAGATACAAGTGGCTCAACTTTGGCATCTTTTTAGCCGTTGAGGTAATCCAGAATGCAATCAATGAAGCCTAGGCTAGAATGATGGGAGTCATGAACGTGACCATATTCTAATATATGCTATTAAAGTCACTGACTACCATTGAACCACTGAAATGTATACTATGGAATGCGGACTGGCATTCATAAGAAAAAGTTTGCTGTCTTACCGTACAAGCCGGCATTCTTTTGGAATGTGTTCACCAGGGAGGATATATGTATGGATCCCCAGAATAATCACTGCCCACCCACCACAAACTGTTACCGCTGTGTGATTTTTCCTTGGCATATCTACATATTGCCAAATGGTTATACTCACTGAACCTCTGCAAGATTTGACCACAGAACTGGAGGCCAATGCCAACCCATTATGGCTGCAAGCTGTAATATTTCAAGAACTGGAATCCAACTAGTGTGCATCCATTTTCTTCATAAGCCATGCTCTGACCAACACAGAGTTTCATCATTCAGGAATCGAAAAGGTGAACTTCCACATTAAATGGGGCTGTCAGCATTTCATCAGTATTTCCATGGTCACCATTTCAAAGTTGTTACAGACTACAACCCGCGGAAACCTCTCTTGCAAGGATCTGTGGTGAATGAATCTCTGTAGGCCACTATTGTAACAAAGAAACAAAGACAGTGGAAACCCTTCATGGAAGGACAGAGCTGGGAATAAGCTACCCATGCTGCAATCCATATATCAAGCCCAGTGGAGGATGAGACACAAACTATGCATAACTGAGAACGTGCTCTCAGTGTTGACCGCAACATCATTCCAATCTCCACTCCTGGATTGTCTGAACTAAAACTTAGTCATGTTGTGGCCAGCAAGGGTTGGTTAAGACCTAAGCATAGATATAGATAAAGAACAGCAGAGAGAGGGAAAGCAACTGGAGCCACTCTTAGTCCCCCTGGAATAATAATAATGAATCAACAACAAAAGAGTGTATCCAATAAAGAAAGAGCTAGCAAGAGGAAATCACTGTGATTTTTAAAAGAGCCCTCACTCACCAACCTAGTTGGTGACATGCTTCATCATTGGGTTCCCACCAGAGAGGCCGAATGCCTCTCTGGTGTGCTACGACGCCTGGTTACAGCTGAGCAGGTTCTTTGGTGTAACGTGAGTGCAATTAGTAAGTGAAAAAAGTGGTTTAAAAGATGCCTCACTTTTATCCCACAAAAATCATTAATGGTGGAAAACTGGACACCGTTACAAACAGGTGCCTCGGATGTTTCACTACCTGGCTTTAGTTGACCAGATACATCCTAATGTGAAAAAGAAACAATTGGTCAACCTGTTTCTGCCTTTGGGTATATTTAATGAAGCATTCGTCAGGACCAGCACACCACGGCGGTATGCGCACGCTAAGGCGCACCCTAACCTGTGGTGGAATGAACCGAATAAACTCACGGTTAGCGTACAACCGTCAGGATTCCTGAAAGCCGTTGATATGTGAAGTATATGATGACTTCACTACATGAGTCCTGGCGGGGGCGGGACTTGTAGTCACACTTTTGTCAATGTCTGCCGCCCGTAGGACACCTTCATACTCCCTTCTGAGGACTCCGAAGATGACCTAAGATGACCTAAGCATGTCAACCCCTGAAGGTTTGATTTTCCAGTGTCACTACCCTGGTGGAATACCTGGTATCTCATCACCTATGTCAGGATTTTCGAAACCCGACCCCCAAGTGTTCATCATCACTGTGGAAGAGTGCTCGCATTGCTCAACAAAAACAAGTGCTGACTTGTAACCGACTTCATATGAACAACAACTGCTGGTTCTTGTTGATGCCTGCATCATATAATCGATGATGGAATTTGTAGCATCTAGGTCATTCAAGAAAATCATTCCCACACTGGAGAAAATGCTAGTGATGCAAAGAATATCTGCAGAAATCAACACAGATAATGAGCCTCTATTCAAATTAACTGAGTTCCAACAAAAAAACTTGTAATCTGAATATCAGACAATGATGTATCGGTTGGAGGGAGATGCATGCATGAGCACTGTGCAGGACGGTGTAAAGCCAAGCCAACCCTGTCCTACATTTCTCCACACCATGATGCAAATGAAATGCATATTTAAGTTATAGACCTAAAGACTGTACCTATAACCACATTGCTTCTGGAGCAAAGTGTGCTCACTGATGAAGACGGGTGAGTGCTTCCACTCGCTAATAACACACTATCCGGAAAGCCCTGAAGTATAAGGCCTCCATATGTATTTCTTTGGTGAAGGCCATAGACCAGTAGGGGCTGTTCCAGGCCGAAACATGTTGACCTGACCAGTGACTCAGCCACTAAACACCGCTTTTGTTTTTAGACTTATCCGAATACTACTCTTTTCCCCAAATAAAGATTCATCTAAAGGATAGGGGATAATTTTAATCCACTCATCACTGTCAACAGCCAGACAGCCTCCCTCCTGGTGGAGGTTTTGATGTCACTTGTGGAACGGGACAATCAAGTGACAAGAACCAATGATGACGCAAGTACTGGGGTCACAGCTGTGGAAGGAAGTGAGTGAGTAACTCGTAATGTGTCCGTGGTCAACCAAAGAATGACAATCTAGAGATAAGTTTAGAAGCTGATATTTCCCAACAAGTCGGGAGTGTTAATGATAATGGAAATCACAGGAATGAAATGGTGAAGCCGGACAACAACACTGATGAAGATAATTCCCCAGCTGAGTCTACTGATGTACAGATTGTCAACTGAGAGACGGGTAATGAATGGGGAGTCAAATGATGATACATCCTCATCTCTAATCCTTGTCACACAATGCCAGGGATGACAAACTAAAATAATCACTATTCGGTTGGCGAAGAATCTTTATCTCTTTACTTTCCTAAGTCTTTCATTTTTTGGGGAGGAAAGTTATATTGGAACATCTGGTACAAGTGTCTAAAGTAAGATGCAGCTTTGCAGCGGAGGCCTGCAGCTGTTTTGTCTCTTGGGAGCCCTCAGGAAGACTCTCAGCTGGTTATCAGTTGCAGCCCAAAGAACAGTGGTTCAGGGTCTAATAATATCAAGGCCTTGATTATGGAAATTCTCTTTATCTGGGCAGTTTACTTCCTGTTGCAAAAAAACTTCAAGTTATACAGAATGATGCTGCGGGAAATCTTCCCGGGTATTCCCAAATTTCAACTTCCTACCCAGCACTTGTAACTTTACATTGGCTGCCCATAGTTAGAGGATTCAATTTAAAATTCTCTTTATAGATCCCCTCATGATGCATAGAAAAAGGCTGTGTATTCTTCATCACCTGGTCAGCCCATATCTCCCCAAAAGAGAGCTAAGATCTAGCAACTTGAGTCTTCTGTCTATCCCTAGGGTGAAAAAAGCCAGGTGCGGTGGGTGTTCTTTTGCCTACCTTGCCCCCAAACTATGGAACACCTTACCTCTTACTCTTACGATGATTGACAATCTATTCAGCTTTAGAAAACAACTCAAGACCTATCTTTCCACCTAAAAGATCATGATACTGAGCCTGACAGACCTCAGCGATGGGAAGACCGTTTGGGGAGGGTAGCTATGCTCTCAATAAATGCTTTGAATTTAATTGAACTGAATTGTAGCACCACTCCATGGGTCTTTCATCTGTATTTATATGAAATAAACTAAACTAGGTTTAAATATCTCAACCTGTCCTATGTTGCTGTTCTCACTACTATTTGGTGACCAAGGGCCTAAATACGAGTTTCGGCAGTTCTGTACGGGGAGGGGGTGACATGCCTCTTGCTCGAGAACTACCAAAACTCACCATAGCCTACCAGATTTTGTGGTCAGGGGGGCGGCGGCTCATTGTGAGCCTTAAACAGCACCACAGCGCGACCCCCAATGCACGTTCCTACAGGGGAAGGAATGCACCAGAAAATAGTATCCCAGCAAGAAAAGGATACTGTAGCGATCCGTAAAAAACGCAAGGTGTTTTAGATCTTTTCTCTTAAAACCCAAGAGAAAGGTTTAAATGAACAGATCTCTTGGGAGAATGCTATTGAATTTTTTCCCTGTCGTACCCAGGATTGATAGTTCCCCTCCCCACATCAGTGGCATTGTCTCCTGATGGCTCTGTGAAGTGGTCATCTTTTTTCCTGCAGTTTGCACTCGTGTCTATACTCTTTTGAGAGGTTTCTGTCGCAACCCTGACACAGAAAGGGTCCGGGAATAATTGGATTCTAGGCTTTTGAGGGGATGAGTACAGTATCTGGTAGACTGGAAGGGGTATGGAGTAGGGAATAGGACCTGGGAACCTGTACAAAACCTACACGGCCCTAGATTGATTGAACGTTTCCATACCAAGTACCCAGGCAAACCAGGGCGACCGCCGTGATGACGGTCCTCGAGAGGGGGTTCTGTCGCGACCCTAACACAGAGAGGGAAACTGGGTCTGTCTTCCCCCGTGTGCTCCGTACCATGCGCAGGGGAAAATACAGAAAGAGCACAGTAGCGTTGGCAGCGAGAAACTACAGTGCCCAGAATGCCCTGGGACAGCGTCTCAAGGCAGGCGCCACCTCTCCATTGGATGGCTATAAAGCCTGCCCTTTCCTCAAACCGGGGCTTGACAAACTGCCCGTAATGTTCCTGAGGACAAGCGCCAAGGGGGCGGTGTTCCCCGCTGGAGGTCGGGCACTTTTCTTTACCCGCGTTTTCCTGTATTTTTGCACAGCCATTGTAATTCCGAACTCAAGCGCCAAGCGGACGGTGTTCCCCGCGGGAGGTTGGGCGCTTTACTTCAATGAGGCATGCAGTCTGGGCATCTCTCACTACATGACCAGCATGGAGTGTGGATCCTAAGCAGGTAATAGGTAGTGCCTGGAAGGTACTTTACGGATTGCTCGTTTTTTCTACTAAGGAACAACTCCCCCTTGTTTCAGGTATTAAGGTTTTATGTGAACAGTGCGGTGAGGATTTGCATTCGGCCACATTTCGAAGTACACGTTCATTTCACAGTCTCCGAGATAAAAAGGGGTGATTGTATTTCCTTTCCTTCTGTGTTACGAGGAAGCACTCGCTGTGAATTTAACAGCGAGGGTACCTTCACTGACAACTTTGTTATTAGAAGCAGTGCCAGCATTCCTCATTCAGTCTCTAGCAGGAAGGCGCTGTACTTTGCTTTGACTGTCCATTTGCGCCAGCTACAGCTACATTCACCAGGTTCTTTCCTGTGGCATTGGGCAACTGGAACAGGGTTAAATAGATATATCCTGAACTTTCCTTCCTTTGCGATAAGAAACTAGTGAGTATGAGTATTCTGGAGGAGGGTGCAAAAGTAGGTTGCCAGGCCTATACCTCATGAGTGATTCTGTTTTGTTTCTTCCTACTGCAGTGTCCAAGAAGGATTGTGGCATACCACGTTGGGCTGCGCTATCCACCTATCGTAGTCCCTCTGAGAGACCTTATCTGCAGAGCTTTTCTTGTTTTCTCCATTTTGCTTTTTTCCCAGAGGTGCTCCCTTACGCAGTGGTGTTCAAATTCCTCTGTGTGGGGTTGTCCTAAGGGGAGGAAGGGGGCGTTCCTCTTGCCATCGTCCCTGCTGGCCGATCTTTTAAAGTTTGTGGCTTTCTTGGTCTATGCTACTAGCATCCGCCTGACAGGTTGTCAAGCCCAAGTAGTTGCCCAGCCCGGACGATGGACACTAATGTAGTTTTGGCTTCATTGCTGGAGAGCCTTGTGGCTCTACAGCAGGAGGTGCATACCTTTCGCTTGGAGAATATGGAACTGAAAAAAGAGATGGGTACCTTGCGTAGGGAGGTCTCGGGTATTTCTAGAAAAGGCACAAGGAAGGGTCCCTTTATTAAGGAGTGGACACTTCCCCCTCCGGTCTCTGCCACCACACCGGTCCCAGTGGGAGGTGCACAAGGCCTTGGTTCTTTACGGTGCCAGCCACAACCTCTCCGCAGGAGGGAACCATTCCCATGGTTCACGTCTTATAGAATCATGGTATACCAGTGGCACCTCCTGAACGTTTTTATAGTAGACTTCAGTTCCTCTGCACACCCTCCGTGTTCCAGGATGACACGGCTAAAACCTCCTTTATGATGTCACACATGGGGGAATGCCGCTAGCTGGACTATCCCATTGATGGAGCGCAACAATCCAGCCTTGCACAATTTTCAGGACTTTTGTAGGGAGATGAGAAAGCTGTTTGACCGAAATTCGGCAGGGGTCACAGGACTTGTTGACCTACATTACCTCTTTCAATCGCCTTCTGGTGGAAAACCGACTGGCCCCACAAGAAAAGAACGACTCTATTCTATCAGGGATTGAGAGGAGAACTAAAAGACGTACTGTCCCAGGTGGTCCAGCTGCCGCAAACCTGTGAAGAGTTGATTGACCTCATTGTCCAACTGGATCACCGTCTTCAAGAAAGAAAGGGCAATAGAGGTAGAAGTGATACCTGTTTTTTCCTACCTCGACCTAAACCAGCTTCCGAAATCCCACCAAAGCAGCCCAAAGGAATAGAACCCATGCAAATCGGAGGGCTCCGGGGCCCGCTTACTACTCAAGAAAGAGAAAAAAACGGCAACAAAAGCTATGTTTATATTGTGGAAAAAGTGGGCACTTCATACGAGAATGTAGAGCAAGAGCAAAGGTACCTGATAGGCCAAATGCCTTCAGAACGCAAGCTGCTGCAACTCCACAACTGACAGAAAACTAGGAAACCCAAGCCAGGAGGGGATCTCTGTCTTGGGTTCGGAAACCAAAACGATCTCTTTAGCTCTTGCTAATAGCATACAGCCTTCAGTGGCTCACATGAACGTTTGTGTCACTTGGTGGATATGCAAAATGAATCCCATTGACGTGTCTGCCCTTTTGGATTCAGGAGCCACTGGGAACTTCATTGATTAGCAATACGCCTGGAACATCGGTGTGCCATATGACAGCAAGGTCACACCTGAGATCGTGAAAGCAGTGGACGGAAAAGCCTTAATGTCTGGACCGGTATGATACCACACCATTCCTCTTAATATGCGCGTAGGAAAGAACCACTACGAGACTATCCAGTTTGACCTAATAGACGCACCACACTTCGCCTGATTCTTGGCATGCCATGGCTGACTCTTCACGACCCTGTTATTCGGTGGACGGATCGCACCGTATCCCTAACCTCTGAATATTGCAAAGAGCAATGCATCAAGTTGCATACGCCCTCGGACGCCACCTGCAGTACGCAGGCAGGTCTTCTAGCAGAAGGATGTGAAGGATCCGGTTATTGCTGTTCTACTACGTTACCCGAAGAATACAAGGACTACCAGCCTGTTTTGAACAAAAAAGAAGCGACACTATTATCACCTCATCGGACGTATGATTGTCGCATTGACCTTTTGCCAGGAGCCAAAATCCCCTGCAGTCGGGTGTATGCCCTCACAGAGCCTGAAATCCTTTACCTAAAGAACTACTTCGAGGAGAATCTGGCCCCTGGCTTCATTCTTCGTCTCCAGCCTCTTCTCCTCTCTTCTTCATAACGAAGAAGGACTGCGATGAAGTGAGAACATGCATCGACTGCAGAGCGATTAATAAAATCACCATCATGAATCGATACCCCCTGCCCTTAATACCGGTTTTGTTGGACCAACTGAAGGGAGCTCGTATCTTCACGAAACTGGATGTCCAAGGGGCTTACCATCTGGTCAGAGTCAAAACTGGAGATGAATGGAAGACAGCTTTCAGGACCAAATTCGGACTCTATGAGTTCCAGGTGATGTCCTTTGGGCTGTGTAACGCCCAAAGGGCTTGTTGGACACCTTTTTCATAATGTACATTGACGACATCCTCATATACTCAGAAACACCCCAAGAACACGTTACCCGTGGAACGCCTATCGCTGTGATATTTGCGCTCCTCCCTTGGTTGAAACCCCTGATGTTATCCTGTCTCCCTAGGCCGACGTTCCTGAACTTTCGTATACTGTCCCTTGATTTGATTGACCTCCCCGCTGTCCCCCCCTGCCTTGCCTTATCCTGCTGATTGTGACTTTGGATTCCTGATTAGTGGGGTTCCCCTCCCCCTCCTGGGCTGACTCAGTTTATTATGCATTCGCCTTTTAGATGTTTGTTTGTTTTTGTGTGTATAAAACGGAAAATTGTCTTCTCCTGTTCTATAATGTGGGCGACATCCTGTATCCGGTTTGTGCCCGCCCGCCGGAAAGGCTCTCATTGTTTTTATTACATTGTGCTTTGCTTTTAGCGGCCAGCCCGTGCGGTTGTAGGCCCATCTCTGTAACTTTGATTTTGTTGCTCAATAAATGTTTTTAACCAAAAAAAAAAAAAAAGGAACACGTTACCCATGTGAAGACGGTTCTAGACAGACTCCAACATCATTCACTGTACGCCAAATTGGAAAAATGCCTTTTCCACGTTACGGAAGTTGCCTTCCTGGGGTATGTTATCAATGCACAGGGTTTTCAGATGGACATGGGCAAGGTTGAAGCAATCACGCAGTGGAAAGCACCCCAGCATGTCAAAGCGGTACTAAGCTTCCTTGTTTTCGCGAACTATTACAGACACTTTATCAAGGACTTTTCGAGGATAAAACATCCTATTTCACATCTGCTACGTAAAAACGCTCCTTTTGTCTGGGACCAAGAAGCGGATAGTTCCGTCGCAGAGATGAATAACCGTTTCACCTAAGCTCCCTTTCTGCGACACCCAAACCCTAGCCTGCCATTCATTGTAGAAACGAATGCGTCACAATATGCCCTAGGAGGCGTATTATCACAAAGACACCCGACACAGGACAACTTTATCCAGTGGTGTACTATTCCAAGAAGCTCACGCCCAGTGAAATAACCTACTCCATCACAGACAAAGAGCTCTTGGCGATCAAAAGAGCATGCGAGGAATGGAGGCACTATCTCCTGGGAGCCAGTCACACAGTGGAAATATTCACAGATCACCGAAATCTGTTGTTCCTAAAATCCGCTAGAGCCCTCACACCCAGCACAACAGCTACGATGGTCTTTGTTTTTCTCGGACTTTGATTTCATCATAAAATACAGACCGTGACCCCAAAACGGTAAAGCCGAAGCATTATCACATATGGGCTAACCCATGAATGATCAACATGAGACACCTAAGGAAATCCCTTCCATCCTCCAAGTAAACGCTTTCCAACACAAAACCGTAGCACTGATCGCTTCAAACGACTTCATAGAAGACTTGCAGGTGTCCTTGGCTCACCTGGATGATCAGGCCTGGATAAACGAAGACCCCGAACACCGGACCATGAATAATGATCTATTATACCATTACCATGCCTTGTACATTCCCCAGCCGGCCCAACAACTACAAGTATTGGCTTGGGCTCATGACTCGACACTAGGAGGACACCTGGGGGAGCACAAAACCATAGCCTGCATCGAGAGATATTTTTGGTGGCCTACACTACGAAATGGCACCAAGGATTACTTAAGGAAGTGTGCCGTTTGTGCTCAGAGCAAGGCCAGTCATTCCAAACCTGCGGGATTGTTACGCCTGATACCTATACCTCCGCTCCCTTGGCATACCGTGTCGATGGATTTCATTGTTGAGATGCCTCCTTGCGAAGGGTACACCACCATCCTAGTGGTGGTAGATCACCCGACGAAAATGGGACATTTCATCCCTCTAAAACGGCTGCCCACTTCTGCCGAGTTAGCTGTTGTCTTCCTCCAGCATGTGATCAAAGCTCACGTACTACCCACAGTACTCATAATAGACCGGGGCTCCCAATTCAGCTCTCAATTTTGGAAGGCATTATGTGACACCATGGCAGTAGAAGCCCGATTGTCAACCAGCTACCATCCCCAGATGGACGGAAAAACAGAACAACTCAACCAAACGCTTGAGCAATACCTAACTTGTTTTTCCCTCCAAAACACCATGGGCTGGTACCCATTGATCTGGATGGCAGAATTTGCTTACAACAATGCTGAACATTCTACACTGGGGTGTTCCACCTTCTTTTGTCTGTATGGGTTCCATCCAAACATGCTCCCTTTCGAATGGCCAGCGGTTTCAAGACACCTCACCATACAGGAACACCACGCCCATCTCAGAGCAGTGCTCATAGAAGCAAAAAGTCAGTTGGAGACTTCACAGACAGCACACAAACATCACGCGGATAAGAGGAGAACCCATGAACCTGC
Organism: Lissotriton helveticus; assembly: GCF_964261635.1. Classification (NCBI taxonomy): domain Eukaryota; kingdom Metazoa; phylum Chordata; class Amphibia; order Caudata; family Salamandridae; genus Lissotriton; species Lissotriton helveticus. The sequence goes on along the minus strand of NC_136069.1, from coordinate 732,504,243 downwards.
TTATCAGGTGGGAGATAAGGTGTGGCTGGCAACAAAAAATCTCCACCTAAAGGTAGGTAAACTGGCTCCTAAGTATGTAGGTCCCTTTGGCATCAAACAGATTATTAATCCTGTGGCCGTGAGGCTGTCTTTGCCCCAGTCCTGGAACATTCACCCCGTGTTCCACGTATCTTTGTTAAGGCCTTGTCCCATCGATATGAGGTTACCCTCCACGCCGCTGCCAGTAGAAGTGGATGGGCAGGAAGAATATAAGGGCCTTGAACAATTGGATTCTAGGCTTGTGAGGGGACATGTACAGTATCTGGTAGACTGGAAGGGGTATGGAGTAGGGGATAGGACCTGGGAACCTGTACAAAACGTACACTGCCCTAGATTGATTGAACGTTTCCATACAAAGTACCCAGGCAAATCAGGGCGACCTCCGATACGACGGTCCTCGAGAGGGGGTTCTGTCGCGACCCTTCGTCTGCAGGAGGAATCAAGTTTTATTCGACTAGCCCGGGCTATGGAACAGAGTCCCAAGCTCGTCGGAGACAAGGCAGAGGAGGCTGCTGCTTCACTCCGCAGCTTACAGGCCTTATATACACATTTCCCACCTTAAGAACCCAGTTCGGATGGGGACCTGGCGCCACCGAGTCAGAATGCAGTTACGCCATTCTTTGTTCAGGCAGGACGGTGCTGCAACAGATGGTACAAAAGATTGCGGACAGGTCTTGCAAAACAGGATATGTATGTGAGAGAACAGACGGGTCTTGAACAGCACGATATGTGAAAGAAACAAGTTCTGGGACGGTGGTGTGACCAAGTCTTGCGAAACAGGGTGGGTGTGTGCAGGAGTTCAGTGCGAGGGTGGTGAGGCCAATTCTTTGTTCCCTTTTTCGAAATTGGTTCAACCACAAGGAGCAGGAAGGGCAGGGTGGTTGTAGCAGTTAGAGTTTCATCAGACATCAGCAGAAACGACCAGGAGGGTTGTGCAGATGTGTTTGACAAGAAATGGCAATGCAAAAAGAATGGAGTCCTGACACAAAAAAAATGCCGACAAGGACACTTTTCCTCAGACCCTCCTTTTGCCATTGAGTGGCAAATACCCTAGGAAACGTTGATATTCATGAGATCATCTGTTTCTTGTTGGAGCATCATCTTTATATTGGTGTCGTGGATGTTAGAAGGTTAAGGTTTGAGAGCCTGAACACACGTTGCGCAGAGCATTGGCAGGCACTGAATGCACAAACAGCAGGAGACTAGGACAGCTACTCCTAAGGCAAGGAAGATGAGAACCCTCCATCCCCATTGGGAAAGGAGGCCCCAGATCCAGCCTGTGAGGGACCAGTTTCCTTCATCCTGATGAATTTCAGAGGAAAGGTGATGTAGACATTAGATGGCATCATATACTGTGGGTGCGTGGTCTGGAATATACACACAGCAGCTGGAGCCAATCAATTTACACACACCACTACGATCAGCGAGGATGATGTCAAGGACCATACGATTTTGAAGTGTTACAAGCCTGTAGCTCTGCAGTGATGTTGGAGAGGGCACCAGCTGTTTCTGTGATGGTGGCCTCAAGGACCCTGGTCAGTCCTCGTATAGCCCGACTGTTTGCCTTGGGGCCCCAGAATGGGAGGAAACCCTTAAAGAAGTCCCCGGCTTCCTGGCCTACTGTACCCTCAGCCGATATGACACCCCTACGTGAGCGGCGCAAAGCACCCTTCATCAACAGGTGGTAATTTCCATGGGTAGAATACGTTAGTGGAAGGAGGAAGGCCAGATAGCAGGTACCAGACCAGTTACGGTGAAGCCAAGTGTAGGCTGCTGTGCCACAGATAAAATAAGTGTTGGGGGACGCCACCAACTTTGGAGGAGACGTAGAGTTTAAAGTTTTAAATATGTCACAGATACTAGTACCAACTTTCTTAGTTCCCAAGGCTTGGATGCAGACACGGCCCCGCACATTTATAACACTCAGAGTGTTTTGTATATCTGGTAGTAGCCTTCCGGCGCGAAATTTGGTAAATGTTTGTCGAGAAGTTGAGTTAAATACCACCATCTCACTGAGTTCATCCGTTGGTAATAGCAATGTTGATGAGCCGGTCGGGCAAAAAGAGGTGTTGGTATTGCCAGATCTGTTTCGCCAGAAGTCATCTCTAAATGTTCCAAGGACAGAATTGGCAGTACCATTGATAGTATAGGCCTCCTGCATCAACATCCACCAAGCAAGACAGGACCCAGATATGGAAAAAGGATAAGGAAAGAATGGGACAGGTTGTGTCATAGCATGCAGCATCAGTCCACATACCTAACAGTTGGAAGTATTTATGATTAGCTGATGATGATGTAACATCTGGACAAAGGTGTTATTGAAAAATTCTGCACGGTGGAGTAATTCGTGGGCGGGTAACGTGAAATTCTGATGCTCTGCAGGAGTCGGGGTAGGAGTTGGTGGGGTGACAGGATAGTAGGTCAGTAACATCCAACCGACGATAGACAAGATGATTGAGACAAACAGCGTCACCATGGGGGCCACAAAGCACTTGGTATGTAGGAGACTGACATATTGTTTCTGGACTTGGGTGTATTGGACGGCTGCCATTGTACTAAGCCAGGGACCACTAGCGGCTGAGTGTGATTGGTGGTTGCTTCACTGGATACAGGTGCCAAGAGCCCTAGGGGCGTACCTTAGTCTGACACACCAGCACCGGTCTTAGCCGGGAGATCACAGCCCTACAGCCTATAGGTACCTGGGCGAAGTCAAGGGCAAGCCTTCCTTCTGGAACGCAAGTTATATCGGGTAGAAGTAGGAACAGTATGGTCTGGGAATAATTGTTCCTGATGCTGAGCAGAGTGAGGGGAGTGTTCCCCCTTTCCCTTTAGTATACTGTCACACTCTGCTTCTGTAGATGTGAAATGTAATCTTGCGTCGCTGAATGGAACAAACGTCGGGACTATTTCTGTCTCTGAGTCTCCTCGTCCTTCTCTCACCCACTGATCATATGGGAGAGGAGGAGGCACTTGTCTACAGTGTGTCGCGTGGATCCAGTTCTTCCATCCTTCAACTTTCACGGCAGTGTGTGTGGCCAGTAACCCCTGACAGGGCTGTGTCCAGCGGGGCTCGAGGCTCTTAGTACGTTGAAAGTTGCGAATAAGAACCCAGTCGCCAGGTTGGATAACGTGTCCTGGGCCCTCGCTTTTATCAGGTATGGCCTCAAGCACCTGGTGGTAAAGAGCACGAAAGGTGTTAGTCAAACTGTATAGATATTCAGTCAACACAGGGTATTCAACATCAGACAGTTTCTGGGGCCGTGGAACACCCCACACATTGGCAGGCCTCCCGAACACAATGTCATGGGAGTTAGTCCTATCCTGGTATGGGCCGTTGTCCTGACAGACAGCAGAGCCAGGGCCAGAGCATCAACCCAAGTGACACCTGTCTCGGCTACAATCTTGGCAGACAGCAGAGCCAGGGCCAGAGCATCAACCCAAGTGACACCTGTCTCGGCTACAATCTTGGCCATTTTAGTCTTTAGGATGCCATTGTGCACCTCCACTAGACCTGCTGACTGGGGGTGGTTAGCTACATTAAATTTTTGTTTCATACCCAGTGCTGAACAGACATACTCCATTATTTGAGCCGTAAAGTGTGTCCCAAATCGTGGGAAGTATTCTTTCAATAGTATTTTGGCTGTAGTGATAGTAGTGCAGTCTTTGACAGGGTAGGCCTCCACCCATTGACTGAAGGTACAGACCACCACCAGGACGTATTTTAAATTGTTACATCTGTCCATCTGGATATAATCCATCTGGAGGGCTTCGAAAGGAAAGGTAGGGGGAGAGAATCCTCCTCCAGGGGTTACTGTACCTTTTCCCAGGTTGTACATAATGCAAACAATGCATGTTTTGACCATCCTCTCAGCATATGCTGGTATCTTTGAGTTACACCAGGTGGGTTCCAGCAACTTACATATCCCTTTCGCACTAATGTAAGCAGGGCCATGGGCCATCGTTACTACCGGTAGCACATGACTGTCGGGCAACATCCATTGTCTCTCCATAGTGATACGGCCCAACAACTATCTATTTCCTTTACCGCCAAATGCTCCGTCGACATCCTCAGCTCCTCAGGGGTAGCATGGGACTGAATATCGATCACACTCTGTACTGCATCTTCAACCATGCCCCCCTCTGCCAGCCACCTGGCGGGACCTCCCACATGCATTCCTTCCTTTTTCTTAAGAGTTGTCTGTCTGGCTGGCTGGTCAGCCAGGGCATTGCCTTTTCCAACATCATCTGTCACTTTCTTATGCGCTTTACATTTTATAATGGCTACCTTTCTGGGAAATGTCAGGGAGTCTAATTATCGGTGAATTAGGGGGTCATGTTGAATTTTCGTCCCAGGTGAAGTAAGGAAATTCCTTTCTTTCCACAGTCTCCCAAAGTTGTGAGCCCCCCCAAAGGCATACTGACTGTCAGTATAGATATTAACCGTTATTCCTTTGCTTAACTCACAGGCTCTAGTGAGGGCCACTAATTCTGCAGCCTGAGCAGAGCACTGCGGAATCTGAGCTGTTTCTACTACTTGCTCCAATGTCGTGAGGGCGTAGGCAGCTCATGTGTTACTATCTGGCCCTCTGAGACATGATCCGTCCACATACAGTGTACCTTCTGGGTCTGATATCGGGGTATCATGTAAGTCAACCCGTACCTTCGTCTCCTCCTCGGTCCTCAATATACAGTCATGTGGATCTAAACAGGTATCCTGAGTATCCAGTGGGAGTAAGGTGGCGGGATTCAGTACAGTGCATCTCTTGATGTTAATGTGGCTGGGAAAGAGTGTCAATTCATATCCTGTGAGTCGTGTGCTAGTGAGGTACTGTGTCTTGGTGTTATTAAGGAGGGTATCCACAGAATGGGGAACCATCAGAGACAAGGGGGAGTTCATGACGATCCCCGCACTCTGACGGACCATGAGTGCGGCTGCAGCTGTCGCCCATAGGCATCCTGGGAGAGACCTCGCAACAGGATCTAAGGTAGCTGAAAAATAGGCACATGGCCGATGGTGACTATCTGGGTCAAGACAGCGCATGCACAGCCGTCTGTCTCATTTACAAAAAAGAAAAAATTGTTTATTATAATCAGAAGTACCGAGGACTGGTGCAGTACACAGAGCTCTTTTTAAATCCTGGAAGACCTGCGTTTGCTTTCTAGTCCGTGGAAATCCACTGTCTGCAGTATGAGGTTAGACCTATGAAGGCTCGCACCTACTTTTGTGTCCGTGGGGCCGCCATACCTTTGATAACGGTTACACGATCAGCGGTGAGCTGCCTTCCCTCCTTCGAGAGGAGATTACCTAAATAAGTCACCTTCTCTTGACAAAACTGAAGCTTTTTTAAAGAGACCTTGTGGTTATGGAGGGCAAGGTGGCGTAACAAACAGAGAGTAGCCTCTTTACATGTCGGGCGGAATTTGCAGTAAGGAGGAGGTCATCAACATACTGCAGCAGTGTGGAATTATCAGGGCGTTCCAAGGAATCTAGTTGACTTTTGAGAGCTTGAATATAGATACTGGGGCTCTCGGTGAAGCCTCAAGGGGCGCGGCAAAAACTAAAGCTCTGCCCACCAAGGGAGAAACCAAAAAAATGTCTGCTGTCAGGATGTATAGGAATACTGAAAAAGGCATTCATCAGGTCTATGACAGAAAAGTGCGTGGCATCGGAAGGGACCATCGTCAAGAGTGCTGTAATGTCGAGACAACAGGGTATTGGGAGATCGTTATTTTGTTACGGGCTCTCAGGTCAATCACGAATCTGTATATTTTAGGGGAGAGAGCATCTCCATTGGTCTTTTTAAGAACCGGAATAATGGGACTGTTACAGATATTACCACGTGTCTCCTCCACTATGCCCGTGTCCATCAATTCAGATATTATTGTTAAAAGGGCCGCTTCTCCTTCCGCGGGCAGTCGATACTGTCGAAGGCAGGGAAGGAAGGTGCCGGGCTGAATACGTACCACATGAAGGGGTATATTGAGACAGCCAACATCAGTGTCTGATGATGCCCAGAGGGAGGAAGGTAAATACTGCAACTCTGGTGGGAGGGGACCGGACAGATACATATAGGAGGCTGTGGTGGGGGAAATTGTTAGGGATACACCTTGGTGACTACATGATATGGTCGCATACAGAGCTTACAGTAAATCCAGGCCTAATAAGTTTTCACTGCAACCTGTAGTGAGGACCAAGGGAGCGTCAACATGTGCGGGGCCAATATCGAGAGGGAGGGGTTCAGAGACAGGGCTGGTCACGGGTGTGCCTGCAAAACCCACGGAGACATTCATGTTGCCAGAAAGGGGTGACTCCGGGACTGACAGACGTGCAATAGAAGACCTGGTGGCCCTAGTATCTAGAAGAAAATTCTGATCGTTCCCCACAACTGACATTTGAATATACGGGCCCCTTTAATCCACTGGAATTTGTACTCTAGTAATACCCCTTTCCTGGCTGTCCTATGCTTGATCGAACCCTGTCTCATCAACTTCATAGTTGCGTGTTGCTTCGTATCCATCAAACTTATTGCCCGGGCGTTGCCGGACAGGGGCGTCATCCCTGGATCTATGCTCTTTGTCCTGCGGACGGAGCAGGCCATGGTCCCTTGTTGGCCTCCCCTCCCTAGGAGAAGGCTGAGTCTTCCCTGTTCGGATGTTTTCAGCTAATACTGGACACTCATCTATTAAATGGCTGTACCCTTTACAATAAGCACACTGATCTGTTTGGAGGGCTCCCGTGCGTTGAGGGCCTGAGGGGGTAGACTGGCGAGCCCTCAGAGGGGGTTTAGGGCTGTGGTCTGAAATTCCCGCGGGCATCGGGACCTCGGGGAGGGTAAGCCTGCTGTAGAAGTACCTTAGTCTTAAGATCCCTAGCCCTCTTACTTTCCTTTTCTCTATCTTCATTCTCCCTATTCTCGTGATACTGTGACATAGCCAAGATACCAGTCATAGTCGAGGCAAACCATGTACTCTCAACCTTCTTGAGCCTGTCGGAAATCGCAGGAAGCAAGCTGCTGACAAACTTATCGACAAATACTGGGCTAGATCCGGGGGTCCAAGCCACTATGTCCCTTGTATTCTGTTTCAAAACGGGTAAAGAAGTCAGCCACACTTTCATCTTTTCGCTGCCTACAGGCATTTATCTTATCCCAGTTAATGACTGTTTCTGGCAAAAATGTTTTCATAAGCATTATTATTTTACCGGGCAAAGTCAGGATGGGAGCTTCTGGCTTAGTCCCTCCAGCCCTTGCGTCTTCCATAGCTTCCAGATTAGCCCATTTACCTCCCAGCTCTACTTCATGGTCAGTATGTTGAATTTTATTCTAAATTTCCGTAGGAACGACCGTACCAAAGAGCAAGTCGATGTCTTCAAGAATAAGTGTACCAGCAGATATTATCTGGCCTAATTCTTTGTAAAAGGCAGCCAGATTTTTTCGAGGATCTGGTAACTGCCCTTTCAACTGCATTACCTCTGACATTTTCCAAGAGACATGAACCCATAGCCTTCGCCAGTGGGCTTCAACAGGCCCTCAGCTATTATTTTGGGCATCGGTGAGTGCGTTAGACAGGGGCCGCCTCTCTCATTGGCATAGCTGTCTCTAGAGGGGGTTTGGGGAAGGCGGTCATATCACGGTAAGCTATCAAAGCAGACAGCGCCAAACATCTCCTCTCCCTGCACATCGCCTCTTTTTATTTGTGACCTGAGGTCCACTAATCCTGCGGGTATCTGTATAAATGAATTCTCGAATCTCTGCATAACCAAGGTACACATGTATTCAGCCCAGGTGGTCTGTTCCATAATCGTCCATTGGGAAAAGGTGGACCATATTTCTTTAAATGGATAAATATTCCCGCTATTTATCCAACATTCACACTGTTACTTTTGCAGGTCATCGCCTCGAAGGGACGAAAAGCTGACTGCAGAGCGCAAGGAAGCAAGTCGGGGGGAATTCAATAATCTATATAAATCCAGCTTAACCGTAGACCACGGGGAAGAAGGGAAGGGGCGGGCAGGGGTAAAGCTGCAGGGATTGGGTGGATGGGGACTCGTTGTCATTCCCGTGGCGAGGACAGGGGTAGTGTGCGCAGTCGGTGTCATAGGCGCCAAAATAGGGGGGGGTCGGTGTGACGGGGGGGGAACAGTAGGAAGGGCAGTGGGGGCAGGAGTGTGCAGCACGGCTGGTGCAGCTGCATGCGGGGCAGAGGGTGTCAGCGCAGGGTACATGGGGGCATAAGCAGGAGGACTTTCCAACATGGTATCTTCTTCCCCTTCCATAAAGCCTTTTCCTTTCTCTTCACGGGCCGGGTAGCACTTCTGCACCCACGCCCTATGTTACCTCTCAGCTATCTCTACAGATTTTTCGATTCTGTCCTGTAGGTGCTCCCTAGCATGATCAGCCATTGACATCAGCTTCCGCTTCCTTTATAGTGCATTTTCCTTCTTTGCTCTCTGCTCAATTTCCTTCCTCCACAACCTCACAGACTCAAACATCGAGGGACGAATCTTCCGTTTTAATAGATGTTCCTCTACATTTGCCAGAACTTGCGGGTCAAAAGACCTATACGGCGGCCATTGTAAATCTGAGTTACTTTGTTTAGTGTATTTGGTCCAAAAAGGGGAAAACATTATAGCAGAAGGACCATGTTTAGTATACATGATGTGACCAGGGGTCCCCTCTGGAGGAAGCAGACAGCTGGGAATCCTGCGCACACATACAACATAATTTCTTAAACTTACTACTGGCCGGCATGCTTGTAAACAGATAACAGACAACAGCGGGTTTAAAAAAATCACCTCGCTGGCTTGGCTTTTGCAAAAGTCAATAACAGCAGAATCATACAGACTCGGTGGGTGATCAGCCCACCCTTACCTGACAGGGGTAGTTCTCTTCTGCAGACGTAGGGCTGTGTCCTGTTCCAGAAATCACTTTGTTAGGGGACCCCAGCGAGGACGCGGTCATGTGCCCCAGACCAGGCGGGGAGGAACAGCGGGTGAGTCGTTTCGCTACCGGACTGCAAGAATCCCTCAGGTAGGGTACCTCCGTCGGAGTCTCTCCGTGCACCTCCTCACATCCACCGGGCCTGACCTTCGTGCTCGTGGGTGCCTATTCGGGCACCATTTGAAGAACCGTTTATACCCACTTACTAGGTCTCGGTGGCGGGGGAACCGCCCAAGTCTTCCATACGCTCCTTATATAGAAAAAAGGAGACACAGGAGCCTTCGTCTGCAGGAGGAACCAAGTTTTATTCGACTAGCCCGGGCTATGGGACAGAGTCCCAAGCTCGTTGGAGACAAGACAGAGGAGGCTGCTGCTTCACTCCGCAGCTTACAGGCCTTATATACACATTTCCTACCTTAAGAAACCAGTTCGGATGGGGGCCTGGCGCCCCTGAGTCAGAATGCAGTTACACCATTCTTTGTTCAGGCGGGACGGTGCTGCAACAGATGGTACAAAAGATTGCGGACAGGTCTTGCAAAACAGGATATGTACGTGAGAGAACAGACAGATCTTGAACAGCAGGATATGTGAAAGAAACAAGTTCAAAGACGGTGGTGTGACCAAGTTTTGCGAAACAGGGTGGGTGTGTTCAGGAGTTCAGTCCGAGGGCGGTGAGGCCAATTCTTTGTTCCCTTTTTCGAAATTGACTCAACCACAAGGAGCAGGAAGGGTAGGGTGGTCGTGACAGTTAGAGTTTCATCAGACATCAGCAGAAACGACCAGGAGGGTTGTGCAGAGGTGTTTGACACGAAATGGCAATGCAAAAATAATGGAGTCTTGACACAAAATAAATGCCGACAAGAAGGACACTTTTTCTCACTTTGTGCCAGCTACAGCTACATTCACCAGGTTCTTTCCTGTGGCATTGGACAACTGGAACAGGGTTAAATAGATATATCCTGAATTTTCCTTCCTTTGGAGTCTCTGCGATAAGAAACTAGTGAGTAAGAGTATTCTGGAGGAGGGTGCAATATACACTTATGGTAGGTTGCCAGGCCTATACCTCACAAGTGATTCTTTGTTGTTTCTTTCTACTGCAGTGTCTAAGAAGGATTGTGGCATACCACGTTGGGCTGCGTTATCCACCTATCGTAGTCCCTCTGAGAGACCTTATCTGCAGAGCTTTTCTTGTTTTCTCCATTTCCTTTTTTCCCAGGGGTGCTCCCTTACGCAGTGGTGTTCAAATTCCTCTGTGTGGGGTTGTCCTCAGGGGAGATAGGGGGCGTTCCTCTTGCCATCGTCCCTGCTGGCCGATCTTTTAAGGTTAGTGGCTTTCTTGGTCTATGCTACTAGCATCCGCCTGACAGTTTCCCTCTTCTCCCAATCATTGGGGGTCTGTACCCTTTTGCATTTTGGTTGCCCTGTTCTTGCATCAGTGTTTTTACCTTCTTATTATGGCTGCCGCACCCTTTCCCCTTAGATCGTCCGTTTTGTGCCACAAGCTCCCAGTATTCCTGGTGATCTAGTTTCGAGGGATGATGGACGTTTCCTCTTGGGACCCTTGGATAGGCATAAGTTTACAGACCCACCAGGGAGAACTTATTTTCTTTCCTCTGTTCGCTCCACAGCAGAACTTGCTCTGCTCTCATCCCTTGGGTGGAGTTACCCCCTGATGGGTCTATGTCTGCAACCTTTTACCCATCAGAAGGTCTTTTAGTCAACCCAGCCCGACCTTTCTGTCATCTTAGGTATGTAATTTCAGGGACAGTTGTTTCCCTTGTGTTGCATGAACGGTTTACTATTCCATCATTGCTGCCATATTGTCTCTAGCAGTATGGTTCTTGTTAGATTTGGGGGTCTCTAGTTGGCAGAGGTAGGTACCTTTGACCAAATAGGGACCCTTGCGTCTAGCCAGGTTAAGTGGGTACACTCCTAAAATAACCCCTGCTCACCCCTTGGTAGCTTAGCACAAGCAGCAGGCGCGGTGCGTCCATTGGGGCGTGGGGGCGTAGCCCCCCCGCCCGCAGCTCCGACATTTCTGAACTTAAGTAAACTGAATAGTTTACTTAAGTTCAAACACCGACGCCGAGGGAGAACTGACAATGCATGCCAGTCAGCATGACGTCAGACCGCCCACCCCCTTCAGAGACTGAAGGGGGTGGGCAGTCTGGCGTCATGTTAACTGACATGCATTGTCAGACATGGGGGCAGCAGGCAGCAGCACAACACAAGTGCGCATGAGTGGGGACGGAGGGCGAATTTTTGCACCGTGCTCACTTATGCGCACTTGTGTTCTTACTTGTTAGCCCATGCCCATTAGGAGCCCCTCGGTCTCCTAATGGGTGTGCTGCGGGCGAGGAGTAACTGTGCCCTGGCGCTGCAGATTGGCTTAGGGGTTGCCACTCAGTGCTGCTGTTCCTGTTCCGGTTCCTGTTTGAAGATGAGGCGCCAACGCGGACCAGGAGCTGAGGCGGTCAGGTAAGATTTCTCAATGTTATTCTCCCTTGGCGCACCCCCCACCGCGACCCCCTCCCCCCGCAACCCCCCCCCCTCTCTCGCGAGTACTGCAAGCCGTGACTGTTTGAATGGTTTTAATTAACTGTGAATAAATTAGCACTGGGCAGTGAGCGAATGCTACACTCACGGAGCACTGCACGCACACTACAATCATTGATAATTCCTCTGTACCCCTTGCACTGGGTCTTGGGGGCACACTTTAGTTACTGGGCAGCGCGTGTACTCTACTCATAAAGCAGTAGGCGTCGACTGCTGTCACCGGACTGCACGTATTCGTTTATTACTGCACTACCGCTGGCAGTGATTGCACATTCAGATTACTGGCCAGCCCTTTAACCGAGGGACAATGCGCTTCACTCGCTGTGCATTACGTGTTCACTGGTAGCTGCAGCGCGTGGACTCTATAATCGCTCGCTCGTACTGGTGTTCTGGCGCCGGTCCCCGGTGAGGCAGACTGTATTTATGGCAGAATTCAATGCTCAAGCCTTAATGTGGCAGAGATGTCTGGGTTGGGAGCGTGTTCAGGCAGCGCTAGGAAGGATCCTAACAGAAATAGTGACACAAACCCCAAATACCTCCCGGAGGTGAGCTTCTACCTCTGGGCACGAAGAGCTCACGTCACTTCTTTGTTCCACTTGGGTACAAACCTGCCAGTCAGCAAATCCCTTATTACTAGAAAGCGGATAATAAATCCCTGGGGCAGCGATTTCAGCCAAGACCCATAAAAAGCATCACTGACAATAGAGCATGCGGCAGGTCTGATATGAGAATAAAGCTCGCAAACGAACAAAATTAAATTTGGGCAGAGCGCGAGCAGGCGCATTGACCCACGGTTCTATTCTGGCTGCTGCATCTAAACCCACTTTCCTTTGCAGTGCAGGCTGTTGCAGTGACGAAGAGCCTACAATAACAACACCAGTGTCTGTGGGGGGGCTGCTTGCATTCTTGGGTCTGTGCTGAGCACCCCCAGCTGCTCAGAGGCCCCAGCTGACGTGGTGTTATGTACTGGAGTCTGTCACCAGGCAATGTCGGGCCTAGACAGGCTGAAAGACATGAAACCTATTGAGTGCAGTGCATTGAAGGGTGAGTGATGTCTGTGTGAGTATAGGGTGAGCAGTGTGCCTGTGTGAGTCCAGGGTGAGTGATGTCTGTGTGAGTATAGGGTGAGCAGTGTGCCTGTGTGAGTCCTGGGTGAGTGATGTCTGTGTGAGCGCAGGGTCAGCAGTGTGCCTGTGTGAGTGATGTCTGTGACAGTGCAGGGTCGGTGATGTCTGTGTGAGCGCAGGGTGAGCAGTGTGCCTGTGTGAGTCCAGGGTGAGTGATGTCTGTGACAGTGCAGGGTTGGTGATGTCTGTGTAAGCGCAGGGTGAGCAGTGTGCCTGTGTGAGTCCAGGGTGAGTGATGTCTGTGTGAGTGCAGGTTGAGCAGTGTGCCTGTGTGAGTCCAGAGTGAGTGATGTGGATGGGTGAATGCTGGCTTAGTGATGTGTCAGGGAAGGGTGAGTAATGGGTCTATGAGTGCAGGGTGACTGTGCCTATGCGAATGCAGGGAGAGAGATGTATCTGTGCAAGTGCAAAGAGACTTGTCTGGCTACTCCCAGAGATGTATTGGCCAAGATACCTCTTTCTCAAATGTGCTTGAGAATGCACCATTTGCCCACTCTTTTTTCAAAATGTTCTCTTGGGAGAACCCCTGAATCCCCCATAGGTGGTTGGGCCTCGCTCGCTGCGCGCACTCGCCACAGTGCAGTATTTACGCCTCACCACTTTCAAATGTCACCAGCCGCCCCTGACAAGCAGGCAGGCTTATCTCAGAGGCAGTGTGTAGAGCATGTGTGAACACATAAAGTAACAACACTACAGATGGACACCACACAAGTTGTAGTATAAAAATAAGTATTTTTATATAGACTTAACACAAGACCACTAACGACAAAAATCTACAACACTGTACTTTAAAAATGGTAGAAATAGCTTAGTTCTCTTGAGATGTAAAATGCAACACTTTAAGTGCAATGTACCTTTAGATGCGTAACGCTATACAACGAAAGTGTTGCAGGGAAGGTGATGCGTCGGTTCCTTACATGCAAAAACGGTGATGCGTCGGTTCTCCTCTGCATGGGGAGGTGATACGTCGGTTTCTTACTGCGCTTCCGTGGCGATGCGGCCCGCAACGCTGTGATGTGATGAAGATCCAGTGCAATGAAACAAAATGGCGTCTTCTTCTTGATGCAACAACAATGCGTGCACACCCGACAGCCATGCGGTGACTCAACGATTCTTCTGAGCCGCGACAGGTCCTGCGACACGCTTCTCACGCGATGCTACGGCATCTGCTGCGACGGCGACACTCTGCTCGGGTGATGCGAGGCGTTTCGGGTGATGCGCTGGCTGCAGGAGCGTGTTGGGGTTCAAGGGGGCCTGGTTCCTTCTGTCTAGTTCCCCGTTAGCGGTTTTTCTGAAAAGTGCCAAGTGCATATGCGAATTTATGGACGCTCCCTAGAGCTCGCTTTAAAAGGGGGCTGCCAACAGGAAACAGGTGCTTGGTTTCTTTATTGGTCCCTTGCCGTGTGTTTCCTGTTCCTGTGGTTCTACCTTGTTTCCCTTCCTTCGAGCTCCTTTCCAGCGGTCTTTTCTAGTGCTGGGTTTTGATCCCCTTTTTTCCCCTGCTCCCTTGTTTTCCTATTCCCTTGGGCATTTCTGAACCCTTTATTGGGGACCTGTTTTTGATCTTCGGTGACGTTCTGGGATTCGCGGCTGCGTTTCCTTTGAGTTCTAACGTCCCGTTATTATCCCTTTTTTGAATCCAAACCATCTTGTTATACACTGTGTTTGGGTGGTTTCACGAAGGAGCTGAATAACGGCCGTTTTTGTGCTACCTTCGTGTTCTTTTTTAGATTCCAGGTTTTTTTTTGGTGTCTTTCGTATTCCCTATGATGCCATTTTTCCCCTGTCCTTTTTTGTCCTAAGAATTGTGAATTCCACACCCCCTTAGTCATTCTCGGTGTTTCCCGAGGGGGCGTGGTTGGTCTGGGGTTACGCAAGAAACAAACAATACGATTGCAGTGGAAGAATTCCTGTTTCGTATCAAGCCACTCCCGTTTGTTATCTGGGGTAAGCAGGGAGGTCTGTGGTTCGTGTGTGTACTTGGCACTGGTAATAGTAGTAGGGGTGTGTTTAATCTTGTCTCCTTCTTTCATTTTAGCGGTCTCGTCTGTGTCAAGCTGTCAGCTGCCGAGAAGCCAGAGGAGACGAGTTGTGTTCCCCAAGACCTTGGGTTCCCTTGTTTTGTTACCCACCTTCTCCCGGTGTCGTGTTCTCCACCATCCGTTTTGATTGCGGGTGTTGGGGGTCACGGTGAGGGTAGAGGATTGGGACGTTCTTCACTCCTGCGGTGTTGGGCCGGTCGGCATCGGAACAGAAAACCAAGCCCACGAATTAACACACCGCCCGAGTGAAGAATGTTTGAGGAGGCAGCAGGGGGGGCTTCTTCGATGCAGGAAATCATGCAGGCTTTAGCGCACATACAGGGTAAAGTCCAATCCCTGCGTCAGGAGAACCAGGAGTTACGGGGGACACTGAGTGAGGTGAAGGAAAGCACTAAAAGAAGAGGGAGGGATCCCTCAGATAAGGCTAAGCCCCCATTGATTCAACCAGCCACATTTCAATATGAGAGGAGTGGGGGCAGAGTGGGTCTCCTTCTCCTTTGTCCTTTACAGTGAACACTCCCGTGCCGGTGCCTCTAGCAGCTCCAGAGAGGTTTTCCGGGGATAGTAGCAGATATGCTATATTTATGAACCAGTGCCATTTGCACTTTGTGTCGACCAACCGCTTTTCCTGACGACACTACTAAAGTAGCGTTTGTGATCTCATATCTTTCGGGTACTGCAGCTAGTTGGGCGGTCCCCTTAGTGGAAAATAATGACGCTGTGTTGAATAGTTTCCCGGCCTTTAAGAACCAGATGCATAGTCTGTTTGCTAAGCATGCAGGCAAGCGATGTTGAATTGTTAAAGCTCCGGCAGGGTAAGCAGGATCTTTTTGGTTATGTGACTACTTTCAATTGCTTAGTAGCAGAGACACAATGGCCCATGGCAAAAAGAACCTCTTTGTTTTATCAGGGCTTGTGCGAGGACTTAAAAGACATAGTCTCTCAGGTTGTAGACCCCCCTGAAGATTGTGTTGAGTTCATCGATTTGGTTGTCAAACTCAACCATCGTATGAGTGAAAGAAAAGGGGAAAAGATCAGGTTTCAACCCCCAAGGACAACTGTAACCAAGAGAGAAACATCTGAGAATGGGGGCGTGAAAATAGATCCTGAACCTATGCCTTTGGGTGGGGTGTGGGGTCCTTTATCCAAGGAGGAAAAGGAGCGAAGGCGCTTGTTGCAGTTGTGTTTGTATTGTGGGAGGGGTGGACACTTTGCTCGAGAGTGTCCAGTGAAACCGTCTCGGATCCCGGAGAATAAGGCTGTGGCTTTCGTGGGAAGGGATTGCGAGAGTCCTTTAGTCCATGAAAGAGGTTTTTGTAACCCATATGACGTACAAGGGGCGGTTCAAAGAGTCCTGCATCATTTCATGATATCGGCTTGCTTCGCTTACTCATCTTGTGGTAGAGCTTCCTTGTCGGTATTATTGGATTGTGGGGCCACAGGGAACTTTATGGACATTGGGTTGGCCGAGTCGTTGATGGTTCCCTGTGTGATGAAGAAACAACCTGAACCCGTGAGGGCTATTGACGGCACGGAGCTAACCTCTGGGTCGATTGTACGACAAACCGAACCTTTGTTGATGACATTTGATAATGGGCATTCAGAGACGGTTTGTTTTGATCTGATTGCCGCACCAGCATTTGGGGTGGTACTCGGGGTACCCTGGCTACAGGCCCATAATCCCAGAATCGATTGGGCGCGGAGTCTGGTTACGCTTGATTCGGAGTATTGTCTACTTCACTGTTATTGTGAGGCTACTGATAGGGTGTCTCCGTTGTCTTGTGCAGGGAGTGGTTGCGATCAGAACGGTTTGCCTACTTCGTTTGTGGCATATATGGAGGTGTTTGATAAGGATCAGGCGTGTGTATTGCCACCACACAGGGCTTTTAATTGCCGTATTAATTTGGTTCTGGGGCCATTTTGCCCTGTAGTAGGGTTTATGCGTTGTCAGAGCCGGAGGAGAAACATCTACGGCAGTATTTGGATGAGATGTTAAAGAATGGGTTTATTCTGCCTTCTTCTTCGCCTGTGTCTTCCTCCATATTTTTTATACCGAAGAAGGAGGGTGATCTTCGCGCTTGCGTAGACTACAGAGCGTTGAATAAGGTCACAATACAGAACAAGTACCCATTACCTTTTATACCGGTGTTGTTAGACCAGCTGCGACATGCCAAGGTGTTCACAAAGCTTGATTTAAGAGGTGCTTACCATCTCGTTCGCGTCCGCTAGGGCGACGAATGGAAAACGGCGTTCCGTACTAAGTTTGGTTTGTTTGAATATTGTGTTATGCCTTTTGGTTTGTGTAATGCCCCTGCCGCTTTTCAGTTTTTTATAAATGAGTTTTTGTGTGAGTTTTTGGATGTCAGTGTGATTGTTTACATTGATGATATTTTGGTTTTTTCCCCGTCCTTTGAGGAACATGATGATCATGTTTCGCAGGTTTTGTCTAAGTTGTTGGAACACCGTTTATTTGTCAAGCTGGATAAATGCACTTTCGGTGCGACACATGTTGAGTTTTTGGGATTCCTGATATCTGCGGATGGTATAAAGATGGATCCTCGGAAGATCGAAGCTATAGTTAACTGGCCCATACCCGCATGTGTTAAGGATATACAGATGCTACTTGGTTTCGCCAACTTCTACAGGCGTTTTATTAGTCATTTCTCTGACATTGTTTCGCCTATGACTTCATTGTTGAAGAAGGGAGTGGTGTTTGAGTGGACGCCTGCGGCACAGTTGGCTTTGGAAAGATTGATTGGGCTTTTTACATCTGCTCCTGTGTTGATGCATCCTGATCCTGCTCTTCCGTTTTATGTAGAGGCAGATGCGTCCCAGCTAGCCGTTGGGGGCATGTTGTCTCAGCATGACAATGAATCTGGGTTGATGCATCCAATAGCGTACTTTTCAAAGAAACTACTACCTGCTGAGCAGAATTATACGATTGCCGAAAGGGAACTATTGGCCATAAAGTTGTCTTTTGAGGAATGGCGCCATTACCTTTGGGGGGCTCGTCACCCCATCACCATCTATACGGATCACAAGAACTTGGAGTTTTTCCGGTCCGCTAGGGCTTTAACTCCCAGACAGATGAGATGGGTGCTATTCTTCAATGAATATGATTTTACCATCACGTATAGGCCAGCTGCTCAACAAGGGAAATCTGACGCATTATCTCGGATTTATGCGGATCCGTCACAAGGAAACCAGACGGAGGAGTCCTGTTTTATGATTCCTGGTGATAAGATAGTTGGTTGTGCTTCCATGGACGATTTCATGGTTAAAGTGCAGGATGAAATGAAGCAGTTAGATCTGGCTCCGTGGCTGTCGGAACCTGGAATCACGTTAAAGGATGGGTTATTGTATCAGGCAAAGAAGTTGCTTGTGCCCCCCGAATTGCGTACACTGGTTCTTACATATTGTCATTCATCGTCCTTGGTTGGGCATCCGGGGGTCAATAAGACCAAAGAGATGTGTATGCGTTGGTTTTGGTGGAAGTCTCTGGCCCATGATGTACAGGTATTTGTGGCCTCATGCCCGGTGTGTGCTGTTAGTAAGTCCTCGCACATGTCTCCGTCTGGGTTGTTGCTCCCATTGCCAGTGCCTCCTTTCCCCTGGCATACGGTCAGTATGGACTTTGTGACCGATTTGCCACTTGATTCAGGGTTTACGGCCATTTTAGTTGTTGTGGATTTATTCACAAAAATGGCTCACTTTGTTCCCTTGCCAGGGTTACCTACATCTAGAGAATTGGCTGATGTGTTTATGGCCCAAGTGGTCCGACTGCATGGGGTTCCTACTGCCATCGTTTCAGATAGAGGGGCACAGTTTGTTTCACATTTTTGGACTGCCCTGTGTCGATCATTAAAGATGGAAGTACGTTTGTCAACAGCTTACCATCCACAAAGCGACGGGCAAACAGAACGTACCAATCAAACCATGGAGCAGTATTTGCGCTGTTTGCTAACGTCACTGACGGGCAGTTGGGTACAAGCCCTTCCTGTGGCTGAGTTTGCATATAATAACAGCATGCACTCAGCTTTAGGCACGTCACAGTTTTATTGTTCAATGGGGTTCCATCCCAAGACTATTCCTATTCAGCCATCTGAGAGGGTACCAGCAGTGGATTCCCTGAGTAGGGGTTTGATTGAAATCTGGAAGAAAGCCCAACAGCATTTATTTGAGTCCAAGAAAGCCATGAAAGAACAGGCAGATAGGCATAGACGGCCAGCTCCTCTGTATGCAGTCGGGGATAGGGTTTGGCTATCAACGAAGAATCTGAAGTTGCCAGGACCAAGAAAATTACAGCCTCGGTTTGTAGGTCCCTTTCCTGTGCAGAAGGTGGTGAATCCAGTTGCGATCAGGTTGGCTTTACCGGCTGAGTATGGTATTCATCCTGTATTTCACCCCTCTTTGTTGAAGCCATACGTCACCACTTCTCAAGAGTTGCCACCTCCTTCTCCCGTTTTAATAGATGATAACGTGGAGTATGAGGTTAAAACTGTTATGAATTCCAAGCGGATGAAGGGACGGCTGTATTACCTAATTGACTGGAAGGGTTATCCCCCAGAGGACCGTTCTTGGGTTCCGGCAAGTAGGGTTCATGCTGCCCGGTTAGTTTGTCTGTTTCATCGCCTGCACCCTGGGAAGCCAAGGCCTGTAGGGAGGCTTTCTGGAGGGGGTACTGTTGGGGTTCAAGGGGGCCTGGTTCCTTCTGTCTAGTTCCCCGTTAGCGTTTTTTCTGAAAAGTGCCAAGTGCATATGCAAATTTATGGACGCTCCCTAGAGCTCGCTTTAAAAGGGGGCTGCCAACAGGAAACAGGTGCTTGGTTTCTTTATTGGTCCCTTGCCGTGTGTTTCCTGTTCCTGTGGTTCTACCTTGTTTCCCTTCCTTCGAGCTCCTTTCCAGCGGTCTTTTCTAGTGCTGGGTTTTGATCCCCTTTTTTCCCCTGCTCCCTTGTTTTCCTATTCCCATGGGCATTTCTGAACCCTTTATTGGGGACCTGTTTTTGATCTTCGGTGACGTTCTGGGATTCGCGGCTGCGTTTCCTTTGAGTTCTAACGTCCCGTTATTATCCCTTTTTTGTATCCAAACCATCTTGTTATACGCTGTGTTTGGGTGGTTTCACGAAGGAGCTGAATACCGGCCGTTTTTGTGCTACCTTCGTGTTCTTTTTTAGATTCCAGGTTTTTTTTGGGTGTCTTTCGTATTCCCTTTGATGCCATTTTTCCCCTGTCCTTTTTTGTCCTAAGAATTGTGAATTCCACCCCCTTAGTCATTCTCGGTGTTTCCCGAGGGGGCGTGGTTGGTCTGGGGTTACGCAAGAAACAAACAATACGATTGAAGTGGAAGAATTCCTGTTTCGTATCAAGCCACTCCCGTTTGTTATCTGGGGTAAGCAGGGAGGTTGGTGGTTCTTGTGTGTACTTGGCACTGGTAATAGTAGTAGGGGTGTGTTTAATCTTGTCTCCTTCTTTCATTTTAGCGGTCTCGTCTGTGTCAAGCTGTCAGCTGCCGAGAAGCCAGAGGAGACGAGTTGTGTTCCCCAAGACCTTGGGTTCCCTTGTTTTGTTACCCACCTTCTCCCGGTGTCGTGTTCTCCACCATCAGTTTTGATTGCGGGTGTTGGGGGTCACGGTGAGGGTAGAGGATTGGGATGTTCTTCACTCCTGCGGTGTTGGGCCGGTCGGCATCGGAACAGGGCGGAACACATCTCGGGTGATGCAATGGCGTCTGCTGCGACGACGACACTCTTCTCTGGTCATGCAACGGCTGCGGCTGCGACACGCTTCTTCGTCTTGAGTCGCGCTTCCAGCTCCAAGCGATACGCAGTCTCTCAGAAGGTCCAGCTCAACAGCAGGCACTTCAATTCCCAGCAAGGGAAGGCAGGGGAGCTGGTTGGTGAAGTCTGTTGTCCCTGAGACTTCAGCAGGAGGCAAGCTCTATCTCAAGCCCTTTGAGATCCTTTACAAGTTGATTTGAAAGTAGCACAAAGTCATTTCTCCTTTCTTTGGCAGTCAGGCAACCACTGCAGGCCAATCCCCCAAACAGCACTCAGCTTAGGGATAGTCTGCTCCTCAGTTTTTCTGGTTTGTCTCCTCAGCAAAGGTTCTTCTTGTTTCCCAAAAGTGATCTAAAGTCCAGGTCCCCGTATTAATACTAGCAAATCCTTTGTCTCTGGATGCAGAGAGTGTCTGTGCCTAGTCCAAACCAGTTCTGTGCAGTCCTGGAGCACTTTGTTGACAAGACTCCTTCTTTCCTTTGACAGTGTGGGTCAGGGACATCAGACGCAGCACATGAGGTGGAGCCAGCATTGTGGAAGGCAGGCACAGCCATATTCAGGTCCCAGGTGCAACTCCTCCCAACTATCTACATGCAGCTAGCTCTATTTAGCCCTGGGCTGACTCACCTTGTCTCCTGGAATCCCCCAGCCCCTGTCACTCAAACTCCAGAAAAGGAATACACAACCTAGCAGAGGCAGGCTTGGATTGTTAGGCGAGAAAATACCCACTTTCTAAAAGTGGTATTTTCAAACACAGAATGTTAAAACCAACTTCACTAAAAGATGTATTTTATCATTCTGAGTTCAGGCATACTAAACTTGAATTTCTACCTAGTTCCCTGAGTCAGTTAGGATTATAAGGTGTTATAATCAAACTGCCCATTCTAGCCTATGGGGAACAGGTAGCCTTGCAATAGTGAAAAACGAAAATGGCTGCAATTCACTATTAGCACATGCCACACACATCAGGGCATGTCCCACCTTTTACCTACAATGCACCCTGCCCATAGGCCTACCATAGGGGTGACTAATATGCAGAAAAGGGAAGGTGTAGGAACTGGCAAGTGGGTGCACTTGCCCAGTCAACATGGCAGTACCAGACTGCACACAGGCTCTGCAATGGCAGACCTGAGACACATTTTACAGTCTGCTTCTTTGGGTGGCCCAACCAGTGCTGCAAGCCCAACAGCAGCATTTGATTTACAAGCCCAGGGCACACTCAGTGTACTGTACTAGGGTCTGACAAGTAAACCAAACCTGCGAAGCTGAGAAAGTACATTGTGGGCCAGGGCATTTAGATGTGAAGTCCTTGCTCTGAAATTTGCAGGCCGGTGTTGAGGAACTGCGATGCGAGGTCTGGTGTTGAGATGTGTTGTGCCGCTGCAAAGTCGATGGCTCATGATGAAGAGCTAAGATACGTCATTGAGGAGGCCGGTGGGACTTGCGGAAACTGGTGCTATGATGCGTTGGTACACGGGACAAGATGGGTTGCCCTGGGCCGGTGACTGCTTCAAAGAAGCCACCGGTGCTTGAGAGGGCTTGTGATGAGATGCATTGAGAACAAACTGTGTCACGCTGGGCCAAGATGGTGGGCTATGTTGCACTGTGCCAAGATGCATAGAGATGTATAGACGTCGAAGAAGCTGGTTATGTCCCTGTGGCTTGGAACAGAAGGCCAGCCAACTGACCCTTGAAGATTTACTGGGATTCTGGTTTCACACAGACAGACTGGATTCACAAAGATTCAGCAGGGCAGCCCACAGCAGAAGAAGGGTCCTGGTGCAGCACCAGCAGACCTAGGCAGCAATGCAGACCTTGATCAGCAAGCAGGTCAGCAGGGCATACACCCCAGCTGGACAGTTCTTCTTCCTAGTAGAGTCCACAGATTCAGAAGTAAGCTGAAGAGTTAGGTCTGGGCGTTTAATATTTATCCTTTGTACCAGCTTTTAAGTAAGAGAAGTTTCTATAGGGTTCTCCTCCGAGACGTGTTTGGCATTTGCTGCCTCTCCTGGCCCCAGTTTCTCTGGGGGTGCAAAAAACGTGTGTCAAACCCTTTGTAAGCACCAACATTTTGTCCCCCTTTATCTCACTGTCTGGGTGCAATACACAAGGATCATTTATCAGCTACCCCTAGTCATTTGACCCAGGATACAGGCTACATGGACCAAATGGTTGGGGCAAGAAAATGCCAGCTTTCTAAAAGTAAAAAGAACAATTGATGGATGGAATGCTGATAAACGCAAATACTCAGCCCCAGTCACAAAGATCTAGGTTTAGTCCATCATTTTTTTGCTCACCAGGCCACCCCAGTTTGGACCCAGCCATATGCAAATCAGTCTTGACCATGCTCCTCATGAGAACAGTCCTTGCCAAACTACCAAGCCAGGTCCTCTCTGTACCGGGAACAAACATCCTGGGACCGGTTTCTGGGTATTCACCCTCATCAGCCAGGCTAGCTTGAATTCAGTGGTGCAGTGAGAATGGGACCCACATTTGGGCATACCCTTCCCACTTAGGGCAACAAAATCAAAAAGAACAATTGATGGACGGAATGCTGAGCAATGCAAACATTCACTCCAGTCACAAAGATCTGGGTTAAACCATCATTTTTTTGCTCTCCACGGGACACCAGTTTGGAGACAGCCATATGCAAATCCGCCTTGACCCTGCTCCTTATGGGAACAGTCCAGCCTGAACTGCCAAGCCAGGTCCTCCCTGGCCCAGAAACAAGCATCCTAGGGCCGGTTTCGGGGTATCACCCCTCATCAGCCAAGCTAGCTTCAATCCAGTGGTGCACAGTGAGCACTGGACCCATGTCTGGGCATACCCTGATTTGCATATGGCTGCCTTTTTTCTTGCCTTTCTTATCCACCCAGTGCCAAGACATATTATTTGGCTGTCAGATTCCTTCTGACAGTGGTATGTTTTGGATACTGAGGCGGTAGCCTCATTACTCCACATTCACTTTGAGTTTTTTAGTCGCAGTTTTGGTTTTCTTATTGATCTGTAACACAGGTAAAGTTGGTTCACACAGTCAGCGCTGTGATGGGCCACTGATAGTGGTTAAACGGGTTTGCAGAAATGTCAGCAAGTTTCTTATCAGTGGGTTTTCCTTTTTATCTAATCCTTTGTAGAAGTTCTCGTTGAGTTTGCAGAGATGGTCGTCCAACATTTCAACACCTAGATCTCTGTGGAGGTCTGCTGTTCTTGTGAAGCAAGGAGCACCTGCTGCTATCCGTAAGGCCATGCTCTGTAGTTTCTGCGGGTCTTTCTGATACTTCGGATGACAAACACTCCATACTGGTGAAGCATATGGCATTGTCGGTCAAATAAGTGTGTTGATGGTGCACACCTTGCTCCGCATAGACATTGACTTGGTCCTCAGAAGTGGAAACAATTCAGCCAGTTTGATTGGCAGATTGATTTGCTTTCTGGCAGTTTAGAAGTGTAATTTGTTGATGTTTAATTAATTAAAATCATTACATCTTAAACGGTGTGAGAAAAGTAAAAACAGAGTAAAAACACGCATTTGTGCGGTAGAAAAGTAACACTGGTATACAGAATAAAACTCATGATGGCGTGGTGCTATATGGATGACACTACAAATAAGGACAAGGCCATTCTTGAAAGGGCGGCCCAGTAAGTGCAATCAGCTAAAACCCAAAAAGAGCATTGTGCTTTCAATGGTAAAACATAATTTAGACACAGGTTTATAATTCATAACTCTTTCAAATGCATCTACTCTACTCTTTTTTTTTTTAATTAAAATATCTACCTCAATGCAGGATCGTAAATGTTGGCATGACATATCAGTCTTTTTTGTTTTGATAATCAATTTTATTAGGTTTTTAAGAACAATCAAATTCATTGGCAGCAAATCAAGCATCGCAGTTAAAACACATCTCATCATATACAATCGACAAAGGTAAAGGTGGCCCCTCCTGACTGGGCGTGTTATTCCCCAGATATTACAGCTGTACAAAAAGACTCGGACCCTCACACTGGTAGTAAACTGAACCATTTACCCCACACTTTACGGAATAATTCGGGGCATCCCCGGGCCTCGAAGAGAGACTCCTCCTGCGCTCCACACCCATCCACCCCCCTCTTCCATTTTCGCACAGTCAGCGCCGCTGTCTGAGACCAGAGCGCAGCTAGGTCTCTTTTCGCCACTACCACTGCTGTCCCCAGGAAATGCTTCTCTGCCCTCGAGCCATCCAGGCCGTCGAACACCCCCAACAGCAATCGCCTCAGATCATGGTGAACCTCCCACCCTAGCGCCTGCGTGAGCTCGAGTTCCACCCCGCTCCAAAACGGCGCCAGAGCCGGGCATTGCCACACCATGTGGTAGAAGTCTGCTGGAGCAGACGCGTAGCGAGCACATGCCGGGGAGGATCTCATACAGGCCCGGAAAAGGCATGCCGGGGTGAGGTATGCCGCGTGGAGATAGTAAAGTTGGACCAGGTGTAACTTGGAGGATGTAGTCAGGGTTTTAGGTGGCATAAGGGCGTCCCGCCAGTCTGCCTCTTCCAGAGGGCCTATCCACCCCTCCCAGTGCTCCCGAAGCCAGTCCAGGGACGCAGGACCGTTGTTCACTAGTAACCGGCATATTCGGGACACCCCCCCCCCCCACCCCACCCCCCCACCCCCACCGCCCCCTCGCCAGGTTCCCCATCATCACCTGGGCTTCCGGGGGCTGAATTCCGGGAGAGAGGTGGGGGATGGAATCTGTGTGTGAAGGGCGTGTCTGAGATGTAGGTACTTATAAAATTAGGAATGAAGAAGTGCGTGACGTTGTTGTAGGTCAGCAAAGGATCGAATGCGGTCTCCCACCCACACGTCTCCAAGCAGCGGGATCCCAACAAGGTCCCAGTGTCGGAACCCCTGCAAAGACGAGACATCCCTCAACCAAGCACCATTCCACAACGGCGTTTGTCTGGTGAGCTTCCGGTCCCATTGCACATGGCGAAGGGCTGTACGCCAGGCCGTGAGCACCGTCCTAGTGACTGGAGGTAGAGCCTGCTGCACTGGGCAGCCGTATAAAAACGCCTGAATCTGCGCGAAGTCCAGTGTTCTGAGTTCCACCCGGTATGCAGGGTCAGACCAGCCGTCCGCAAACCAATCGTGGATCATGATGAGTATCGTGGCCAGGTAGTAGAGGGGAAGATTAGTCACCCCCATGCCTCCTTCAAAGGGGGGAATACGACAGTGTGCCAGGGACATTCGCGACCGCCCTCCCCCCCCCACAGAAACCAGGTGGGAGTGCCATCCAGTTCCCGAAACCAGCTACCTCGGAGGTAGATGGTGATATTTTGCAGAGTGTAGAGAATGCGGGGGAGGATCATCATTTTGAAAAGCGCACTCCTACCCAGTGGGTTAAGGGGACGGGTCTGCCATTTCTTAAGGTCTGCCTTCATCCGAGCGACCAGGGGTGGGACATTCAGGGCCCATTTCGAGCTCCAGCAGGAGGGTAACCTACACGCCCAGGTACTTAAATGATTGTCTCCGGAGGGGAATCACCGTCTGCCAATCGAAACACGCCCGAGAGGGGTGCAACGGGACCAGGGTTGATTTTGCCGGGTTAAGTCGGAGCCCAGAGACCCGCTCAAAAGCAGAGAGGGCCTCCAGGCATCTAGTGCCGGATTGGTCCGGATCTGCCAGGTAAAGTAGGACATCGTCTGCATAGAGAGCTATCTTATCAACCTGGCTCAGGTCCCAGGCCCAACCCCGGATGAGAGGGTCCTGGTGGATGAGCGCCGCCAGGGGTTCCATCACCAGCGCAAATAAGAGTGGTGAGAGCGTGCATCCCTGACGGGTGCCCCTCCGGATCGGGAATGTCTCGGAAAGCTCACCATTAATGAGGACACGGGCCCTAGGGTTACTATAAAGGACCCTGATCAGGCGGCGGAAGGGAAGACCAAATCCCATCCTCTCCAGTACATCCTCAAGGTAGCTCCAGTCCACCGTATCAAAAGCTTTCTCGAAGTCGATGAAAAGCAACGCCAGATACGGGGCAGTTGATGACGATGGGCCATAGCCAGGTGGAGGAGACGAATGCAGTGACCGGTACCTCTGGCAGGCATGAACCCACATTGGTCGGGGTGGACCAAGTCCTGTAGGAAGGAACGGAGTCGCTGAGCTATCACGGTGGCAAAGATCTTAACCTCTGTGTTAATCAACGAGATTGGGCGGTAATCCGCACAATCCAGGGTTGCGTCTTCGGAATGACCACAATAGTGGCCACATCGGTTTCAGGCGGGAAGGACCTCTCCTCACCACATGGTTGAATAGGTCCACTAAGTGGGAGACCAATTCATCTCGGAAGGCCGCGTAGTACTCTTGGGGGTACCCGTCCGGTCCGGGCGTCCTTCCTGGATACAATAGGGAAATTGCCCTGTGAATTTCTTCCGAGGTGAAAGGGTGGTCCAAGGTATCATCGGTCTCTTGGGGGAGACATGGCAGCCGGGTACCGGTCTCCTCCAGCAAGCCTGCCAGGGAGGAGCAAATAGGGCGAGTGGCGTATAAGGCCACATAGTAGCCCGCCAGTGATCGTCCGAATCTCGGGGATGATACGGTTAACTTTGGGGTAGGACACTAGGTTGTGGAGAAGCTTGCCATTTTTATCTCCCCATCCATAAATACGTGCCACCGAAGAGCACCAGTGCATTTTAGTGGACTCCAGTGAGATCCGACGAATCTCTTCAAGGACCATTGCTAGTTGTCTAGAGGAGTCATCGCTACCGGTGGTCAGCTGCACTGCCTGGGTCTCCAACTGCACAAGCTGGGCGGCCTGTTCCGTACGTTTCGCGTGGACCAACCCTTTGGCCACACCCCGAACAACTGCCTTGCCGGCCTCCCACAACGTCCCTGGTGAAGGGACCGAGCCCATATTAGTGGAGAAGTAGTGGCGTAATTCCTGCCCTAGGGATTACACCAGCGCAGAGTCTTGCAGGAACCAGGCGTTCAGCCGCCAGGAAACCCGTGGGCCCACAGCGGAGGCGCCAATACGGAGAGAGATGGGGGGGTGATCCGAGATCCCCCTGGGCAATATATCAGCCCCAGACAACAATTGGCAGTCCGTGGCGGGCATTAGAATGAGGCCAATACGGGAGTGGGTATGGTGAGCCGCCGATGTGTGGGTGTATTGTTCTTTGCGGGGGTTCCATACCCTCCAAACGTCGCAGAGGCCCATGCCGATGACCAGCCAGAGAGGCTCTTTGCGGAGGCTATACGATGCGCCGACGGGACACCCGTCGTGTCACATGAGGGCTGCAAGACGGCATTAAAGTTACCCCCAACAACAGTGAGGCCCTGTGGAAAGGAGGAAATCACCAGCGTGAGGCGCCGAAGGGTGGACGCCAGGAGCGCAGGGGGAACATAAGTGCACAGAAGGTTCATAGGGTGTCCCTCAATCGTCCCCGACATGGCCACATACAAACCCTGCGCGCCAGTCTCAGCTTTAGCCGGGGTAAAGGGAAGCCCCTTTTTGAGCAAAATGGCCACCCCCCGGGCAAAACCGGAGTGCCAGACCTGGTCAAACCCGTAACGGGCTAGGAAATTGCATTGTGAGCCCAGAAGGTGCGTCTCCTGGTGAAACAAAAAACAGACACATACCTGCAGGACACAAAATCAGTTCTCTCGTTACTCAAAGATCTAACTTTTGATCCAACCAAAAATATCCTCATTGGATTAGATGTGGAAAGTCTATATACAAGCCTGCCCCACACAGAAACGTTACAGATATTGGAAGATGTCCTCTTTGAAGAAACATGGAGATACCAGACTCCACGACATGTCATCCTGGAATGCTGTCGTCTTGCCCTTACTGAAAATTTCTTCAGGTTTGAAGAAACCCTATTCCGCCAAATACATGGAACCAGTATGGGCAGCACATTCGCGCCGAGTGTAGCGGGCCTATACGTACACCAACTGGAGAAGCATAAGATCATTAATGACAATAACCCATACAGGCAACATCTTGGCTTATGGAAAAGGTACATCGACGATGTCCTTGTTATTTGGGAAGGAACGGAAACAGAAGCAACGGATTTTCTTGAATGGCTGAACCAACAGGACCCTTTCCTAAAATTTACACACACTATGAGCAGGTCCCACCTTGTCTTTCTAGACCTAAACATTTTGGCAACAGGAAAAGAGTTAAAGACGACCACGCATTTTAAACCAACAGCACGGAACTGCCTGTTAATCTTCGACAGCATCCACCCCAGACAACTTAAAGAAAATTTGCCGTTTGGACAATTTTTAAGGTTAAGGCGGAATTGCACTGACAAAGATGACTTTTACCAACAAGCGGATGACCTAACTGAAAAACTCATCCATAGACAGTACCCAAAGAAACTGGTGAAAAGCCAAAAAGAGTGCAGCCAATAATAACAGAGAGGCTTTACTGGAACCCAAAGTGAGACAGGACACAACAGGTGAGAAGAGAACTATCTGTATCACCACGTACAATATTGCCTCGGACAGAGTCACTAAAATCATTAAAAAACACTGGCGCACTCTGAACTGCGGAAACCTGAACATTCCCACACCAATGTTCAGTCATAAGAAAGGCAAAAACCTGAGGGACTTTCTAGTTCAGACCCGTCCTAAACTGGAGAACAAATTCAATAGACAAAAAACAATCACAACGGTTCCCACAGGACACTACCCATGCAGAGATTGCAGCGTTTGGCACTTGACTTCCGCCACAAAAAAAGATTGAATTCAATAACAAAATGACGTGGGAAATTTGCAATTTCACGAACTGCAATACTACAGGCGTAGTGTATATGATCACTTGCATTTGTAATCTTCATTACATCGGTATGACCACGCGAAAGGCAAGTACACGGATAGTGGAACATAGAAGTAACATTAGATGTAAGAAAAATACAACCAAGATGGCCTCTCACTTCATTGAAACACATTACACACCCAACGACATGAAATGGGTGATACTGGAACACCTCAGTGGCCATGACAACCTGGAACAACGCCTATTACAAAAGGAACAACGCTGGGTGTACAAACTGAAAACTGACAGCAATGGATTAAATGATGCTATTCCATGGGGACAGTTGTCAAAACAACCATGAATCTAGCTTTAACTGAAATGAACTACACATCCGTGTTTATTCTCCATACCCAGGATACACTAACCTATTGTCAATTTTGGTTTTATCTCAGGACACCACCTTTCCTTACAGGATGATTGTTCCTGCTGATTTTTTCTCCCTTTTTAAAAAAAATAATCCCCTATCCTGGGCACCCAATCAGTTTCTTTCAACATCCCTATGAGTGTTGTTTATTTCTATCAGCCCATCCTTTCATTTTTTCATCATTATTTTCTCATTTATTCTATTTTTTCTAAGGTGATGATAATATGGTCGACTAGATTTCAAAGTAATAAGCGACCATGTAGTCAAGTCATTTTATATTTATTTTTAGTTTCTTATTTTTACTTAATTATTTTTTCACATTTGTCTTTATTAATATTGAAATATAAACATCAGTTTTTCACTGTCCCACCATGATGTGTGTACCAGTTATGTTAGTGTTATTTATCGTCTATAGTACTTTCACCAATTCGGAGAAAAGTCCGTTTTTCCAATATGGCCCCCACGTTGTTCCAATGTGAGTCGGCCATCTTAAAACGAGCCCCGCACCATGCTTCCACAATCTAGCAGGGCGGGGATGTCCTTCTCTTGCTTATTACCCAGCGCCCCGCCAGACACAGAATCCATCGGTCGCGAGGGACGCCGAGTAGGTTTACCGGCAGGTAGCACGCCCGCACCAAGTAAGATTCTTCCCCCCACCTAGGCACCAAGGAGCAAGGGCGCGACTGTGTTTAAAACACACAGCACACCCGTGTGAAAACCCGGTCAGAACAGCGTTTCAAAGTAATATGATTCTTTATTTCCACTAACTGATGGACCACGCGGACCTCCCCACCCCCCTTATGTGACCTTGAGGCTTAGCAAAGCCTGCATATACGTATGTGTAACGTTCTGTCATATTTGTGTGTTTTCTAGCGTGATTATACATGTGCGTGTGTCACTTTAAGCAACTTAACTTTTCGGGTCCGTTTTTAACGTTATTTCGCACTCGCACTTTAGATAACATGAAGCACGAAGCATCCGGCATGCACAAGGAAAACTATGTATATATGGTGTTTTATTTTAATCACATGAGATCGTTAAATCCACAGGATCGGCACTAGGAATTACGACTCATCGACTAGTTGATGCCACATCAAGCATCAAGAATGTGTGGTTAATTAACGACGGGCAGTCAATGCATTATAACATTGTTTTCCCCCCTTTCCTCAACAGATTGACCACAGAAATTCTGAAGAGTCGTATGTATATATATAATTTGAGTGCTCATTGCTAGGCATTATTTTCACGGTTTTTGGAGTGGAAATCACAGGGCTGGACCTTGTGATGTCCTGAGGAAGAGCTGAGGGGTACAGCTCGAAACTAATTGGCTATCTACTAGGTTCCCGGTCCCATTAGACAACCGACTTTACCTAGAGACCCACCCCACCTTTTAATATATCTGCTAGGAGCACGAATAAAAGTATTTTTTCGCCCACTAGTAAGATATTTTTAATTTACACCACTCCACTCACTTTTTCACATTACACCACACATAGTCCTCACTAATAGTGCTCCTACGTATTTCGCAAGTCGTAGCACGCCTCAACCCGCAGCGGGTTGAGATGGCCCCTATGATGAAGCATGTCACCGTGAGGCAACTCCGGTGAGTGACGGGACTCAAGAAAAGGGGTATCCTCCCCCCTTTTTCCTTAAAAACACATCTATTTAAGATAGTGACCCTGACAACATAGCTAAGTTCTTTGTCCGACACTTCGGATTTTTTTGACACAGAAACAGAATGTCAGGCATGTGGCGGTGGGCAGCACGGAGGACAGCTGTACGCTTGATTCAGGCGAGAAGGCCATTTACATTCCAGGAGATGATGTGGAGAGGTATGTTAAGGGTGTAAGACATTTAGAGGGGTGAGATGTGGAGGGTGCGGATGCGAGCGGGGGTCCGCGTTCGGTCTAAGGGAAACACCCACCCCGACCCGGGGCCTAAAGATGAGGCTAGAAGAAGTAGTGATGTGCTTTTCTACTGCGGAAGCATCTAGGAACGCGCGGCTACCAATGGGAACTAAACACAGCGGCCCATAGGCGGCTAAAAATAAACTGTTGGGAGACAACGATCTCCCCCCCCCCCCCTCCCTCGCCCCCAACTCCCCTCACCCTACACTTCAGAAAAGGAAGCATCTGTCGCCCTGAAAACTTCCCAACCACCAACTACCCCACAAAGAGATGAACTGCTAATCTAAAACGGTTAGCAACAAACAAGTAAGGACATGGCTGAGTTGGACCCCCTCCATGTATTCGGATGAAATGCTAACAGCTGAAAGCATAGAATGACAATCGTGTGACTAATAGAGTGCATCGAGCCCAGGACTGCAAATAAGATCAAATCCCAACCGGACCACACAGTAGAGCCCGGTAGCCCCGGCTCGTGGGGTCAGGAGCAGTCACGTTGTTGCGAGACCCGAAGAGTGAATTGTGAGTTGCACCATGGGGCGCCAGTCATATTCCCTCTTCCCCACCAGATCCACGGATCACAGGGCTCCCGGACAGGTCCGAGTCCGACATGGCCCGTCGCAGAGTTTCACCAGGCCCGGGGACGCTGCCCAAATCGACCAAGGAAGAAGTCAGGTTGGGGGAGGTGGATCCCTTATTTGGAGTCTGGGCCGGAGAGCGCCAGGGCTGCGCCTCCGGCGAAGGGGAACCCCCTCCCCGGCGGCCGCCACACCTCCGAGACCCGGTTAGGCGCCGCTGGGACTTAGGTGCGACCTGGTTTGGGTGCGTAGGGGCCCTCTGGGCAGGAGAAAGGGCCGCCCCCGGCAGGAGGGGCCGCTCCTCCGTGAGCCAGGTCCACGCCGCATCGGGGTTGTCGAAGAAGAATGTCTTTTCCTGGAAGATCACCTTGAGCCGAGCTGGGAAGAGGAGCCCATAGCGAAGGCCCATTGCCCTGAGTTTTTGTTTAACCTCATCATAGGATCGGCGTTGAGTCTGCACCTCCCTGGAGTAATCCAGAAAGACCATCATTTTGGAATTCTGGAAGTGCAGCGGACCCAGCTCCCTGGCCGCCCCCAGTATAGTGTCCCTGTCCCGGAAATTGAAGATTCTGAGGATGGTGGGACTAGCAGGAGCTCCAGGCAGAGGTTTGGGAGCGAGAGAGCGATGAGCCCGCTCCACCGCGAACTAGGAGGAAAGTTTCTCCTTGGGCATCCAGGAGCGGATTCAGGTCTCTATAAAGGTGTCAGTGCGACCCTTCTCCACTCCCTACGGAAAACCCAGGAGGCGCAGGCTGTTTCTTCGCGCCCTGTTTTCGGCATCTTTGGCCCTACGGTGTAGCTCCGAGGACTGCATCTGAAGACGGGCCAACTGGGATTTGAGGGAGCCCACATCATCCTTTACCGTGGAGATATGGGACTCCGCCTCCGTGATGCGCGCCGTGGCCTTGCGGAGGTCCTGGCGAATTAGGGCCACGTCCACCCGCACCTCTCCGATCTTGCTCTCCTACAGAGGCCTGTGACGTACTTATCGCCTGTAGGATGGTAGAGAGATCCTCCCCGGCGATGCCAGGCACGGCCGGAGGTCCTCCACCTGGATCCCGGTCTGACGTGGTGAACTGCTCCATTTTAGTTTGGGTTGTGGGAACAGGGGTTTGAGTGGTGTGGGTTCTGCCCATGTTCCCGAGGAAGGCAGTTGAATGTGTTCAGAGGGGGGGGGGGGCAGCCGGCATCCCCGCCACTCGATGTAGTGGCCGATCCCTCCTCCCACGCACCGCACCCAGGCAGCACCGATGACACCCCAGTCCTCAGAGCACATCCATCAGCGGCCAGCAGCAAAGTACCAGGCACTCTGAGGGGGAAGTTTGGGGGGGGGGAGGGGGGCGCCACCCAATGCGATGGCCGACTTACCCCCTACACAGAGCCACAGTACTCGGCTGCGTAGTCGGTGAGAAGAAATGGGCCTCCACTGCAATGTACCCGGGGCAGGCAGCCGAAATCTCGAGCCCCGGAGGACGGGCACGCAGCAACCCCCCGTAACCGGGCAGAGGTCAGCACGGTTCCTCGCCTGCCCCCGGGGAACACAGAAGGGCCAGAGTCCACTTGATCCACACACCCGATGAAGCCAGCAGCTCCCTGCGCTCCCGCACCGCGCCCTCAAAATGGCGGAGGGCACGATGGACAACAGCAGCCAAGAAGGGAATGTGGCCTCCTGGTGTAGCCCCTCTCAAACCAGGATGGAGTCGCTTATGTCCGGCCACCTCCTGCACGATGGCCTCCCGGCCCCAGGGGCAGCCCGCTCGCCAGGGCACCGCAATTGATCAAAATCCTTTCGGCCACTTCATGGGAGCACACGTGCGCGGCCTAGGCAGTCTGGAGCAGGGCCCGGGGAAGGCGGCAGGGGGCTGAACGCCAGCCCCCAGCACACTCCACAGGGGGGCCCCACACAACAGTCTTGCCGCGACCAGGCAGGGCCAGCACACAGCCCACACATCTGGTTGGTGCCGGGCACTCCCGCACCAGAGCAGCCAGCCGCGCCACACCGGCACCACTCCCACTCACCGCAGCTCCCCCAGCGGGTCTCTGGCGCAGGTCAGCCCGCCGAATCAGTCCGGCCGGACCTTCACTCTCCACCTCTCCGGCAGCAGCGGCGCAGCTGGGGACCGTGTCTGTACCTCCTGCAGCCCCAGGAACCGGCCCGACAGCCTCACGCGGCCGCCATTACCCCAAGGGGGACCAGCGCACCTCTCGTCATCCCAGGGCGCCTCCGCCGTTCCTAGGGACCGCACCCGCCGTCCTCCGGACCCACCGGCCCGGGCTCACTACAGCATCCCCGGCTCCAGGGCGAGTCAATCGGTTGCCGAAGCAGTCCACCACCACCAGGGGAGTCACAGGCAGCGGGCAAGGAGAGCGCCGGACCGTCAGGGCAGAGACTTCAGGGCCCGGGACGGCAAGGGGGCCGCCATTTTGAGCGTGCAGGGCCGCAGATGGATAGCGGCTCAGCGGAGGCAACAGAGGCACAGAGCAGCTCCCAAAGGAAAGCGGGGGACAGCAGGCTGTTTGGCGAGTCACCGCAGGTAGATGCCGAGACCTGATGGTAGCTGGAAGCATCGGATGCGAGGCGGATGACGGAGGGGGTTTGGAGCACTCTTAGAGGGCGACCGCCATCTTGACGCCTCAAGCCAAGCCCCACCGATATATCAGTCTTTTAAGGGTGTATACTACTTCATAAGCCTTTTAAAGGATGTACATCTCAGTAGCACTTACATGATAATTCTTAATACATAAATTGTTCCTCACGCAGGTATTATCATCCAGTCATCAGTACCCATCACCTGATCGCCAGTACCCATCATTGATTTTTTGATTTTCCTGTTACTGATTCCATATATTTTTTAAGGCGCCCAGATAACGGACATGATTCTCCCTGTTGGCAACTAAAAACAGCGACCCGCACATGTTCTTATGTTTAAAATTCGAAATATATTTGTCGGAGCCAGGAGCACCTTAGGGGTTTCAGGATTTCGCAAATGCAGATTACATGCGTTAGAGTTTCTTCTGATTTAGCGCACCATCTTCATCATGCGTTGAATTCCTGCTTGCTTCGCCCATACCAGTAGCCTCTTAGGGGGATCAGCCCGAAACGTATTCTCATGATAGGGGGGTGGCGAGCGTAGGTAGTCGAGTAAGATGCCAAGAGGATAGAATTTTGCGGCCCAGCTGTCATGATGTTTAGTTTCTAAATCAATTAAGTCTTGTTCCCATGAGATTATCTTAGCTTGCTTTAATTGCAGTTTTGTAATAGATCTTGATGGTAAGCTGCTTTTAAATAAGTCTTCTGCGCTTAAGATCTTTAATTTTTTTTTTTTATTTTAATGTTTTTATTGACTTTTCCCTGCGCTTAAGATCTTAATTGAAGTTTCCAAAAGCAAACCCTATATAGAGCCAGGTGACTGAAACTTCTCCCAAAGCAGATGTTTCATTGTGCCCATCGGGCTATTTGCAGTGTTCTGCATTAAATTATAAATGTTGCCCTTGGGGCTAAATCCTGCTTTGGCAATTTAAATTCTAGCCTTATTTGTGACTGGCTAGTACCAACTGGATGACCAAATGCACTGCTGTTTATCTAGCCACTTGTGGAGATGGTATTTGAACTTCTTAGCACCATGTCAGGGCTGGCACCTCCTTTGCTGCCATCACTGTTAAAATGGCCTCTCTATTTTAGCTTACCGCAGTTCTTTTAAGCTGGCCCATCTTGCAGGTCAGATGTTTTGCAGTTATTTAAAACATCCCAGCTGGGCATTCATGTCCCCTCTTCCATCCAATGTAATCCTGAGGTACTTGAAACTTGATTTCTGGCAAGTCTTCTCTATGTGGTTTCTCCTGCAGAGTTTGGAGTAAAGTGTCACCCCCTAGGTAGGAGCTGTTGTTTTCTCACTCAATCTTCTATCCATTTAGGTAGGAGCTGTTGTTTTCTCACTCAATCTTCTATCCATTTAGGACAGCCCTGCCAAGAATCACGCATGAAGCGTGACTCTAACGCATTTCAGTGCGGTGGTCGGCATCACCGCACTGAAATGCATTGTCACGCATGTAGCGTCTAATCCGATCACTTAAGCTAAAGCAACAGACAGTGACAATTTTAGTAGCAAGCAGCGCATGTGAAGGAGCAGGCATGAGGGCTGGCTGAGACAGCTCCCTATGGCCAGGGATGGCTGCAATGGTTTAATCACCGCCTTTGCGTAAAGTTGCTGACCTCACGGTCACGTCCGGACTGAGGTTTAATTTTACCAATCCTGATTAGGGCCTGGGCGGGGCCACGTTTGCAGCTAGTAGCACAACCGGAAGAACTCAGCTGAGCTGTCAGCACGGGGCCCACCCTCGCCGGAGCGCATCAAGTAGCCGAGGGATCCTGCGCAGTTGCTGGGACTGGGAGAGCGGTGGTGCAGCTATGAGGAGTGGAATCACACTCCTGGTCGGACGATCCCCGGTGAAGCTCAGACAGGCTAATAAAGGGCGCACGCTGAGTCAAATAAGTAATCACAACACTTACGAGGCCGGGTGTAATGGTTCTTTTTCTGTTTATATTTTGTAGTATGTCTTGACTTCCGTGTTCTTAGGATTGTTTTAGAGTATCTACGCAACTTAATTCCAGTGCAGCATGCGCTATAGTAAGATTGCATACTTTTAAAGTTCAGTTGTTGCTCGCACTCTCCCCCACGAAGTAAGAGATTCGAGCAATAGGCATTTCGCCTTGTACTTCACTTAGGAGAGATTGCCACTGTAATCTTGAAAAAGCTACTCTGAATCCCGCAATGGCTTTTCCATAATTTTCTGCATGATATGGACAACATTATACCGGGCCACCAGGCTCTACGCTTTCCCCTGCTGCACTGCATGAAGGCCCAGCCATCCTCATAGAGCACGGGCGGGGGAAGGGAGGAGGGGGGAGGTGTTTGCACTGTAAGCTGTCCAGGCAGTGATTTAGATGATCATGATACACTTTTTACTATCCCCTTGCCACTCTCCACAATTGTGGCAGGGGCACCAGCCTTTCTGCACGCCGCACACAGCTGTGCCCTCCCCAGGCTGGCTCCATCGTAGGTCAAGGTCAGCTGGTCTTTGTAGATAGGTCTCCTCCCTACTGAGGTGCTTTCACTGTGGTGGTTCTTGTTTGACTCCATATATGTTTACAAAGGAGGTACCAGTTTATTTAGCTGATGGTTTTGCGCAAACTAGTTACTTCCTTTGATATCAAAGCAGAACCATCACGTGTATAACTTGCTGATCCGTGCCACATGTCATTTAAATCACTGTGACAGTTTCACTTGGGAGCAATGATGCTGAACATGCCTTACTGGGAACAGGAGCATGAGGACCTTATTTACAAATCTCTTTTATTAAGCATGTGCTTTCCGAATAAGCAAGTAAAAAAAAGATTGTTCAAAGTAGCAGCTCATTCCAGCAGTGTCTTGCCACGCACATGTGATTCACTATAACACACCATATAACATGTATATTTGTATTGCAAATGTTATCCCCTTTGCCTTTAATGATAGATGTTTATTGATACTCATCTCAATAGTACGTATGCCACCGAACGCAGAGCAAAGAAATACTGAGCTAACCTGTCAATATTTATACCTGTGACCATGAGACGAATCACAGAATAGTGGATGCATTAGTGCACAGAGTAACCAGGCACAGCTAGGAGTAGGGATTGCACTTTGCTTGGACCTGGCATTGGGGCTAGCTAGTTGTTGTGGTGGTGGTGCACACATTTACAAGCACATCAGTGTTCAGTGTCAGACAATGAGTATCTGGAGACTGTTTATCCAAGTCAAAAATACAATGTGCTGTGGTGGTGCGCTCTAGTTGTCGCACGTCACGTCGTGACGTGCGGGCGGCCATATTGCGGCTGCACGCGCAGCGCGCATTAAGAGGCGCGAAAGCCGGAGGACAAGGCAGATCGGCTCGGCGCTCTTTAGAGGGAAAATTGTACAAATAAATACCGTTGAACCTAATACGGCTGCAGCGTCATTATTGAGGTCACACTACATTACAATGGCGACGAGGCCGGGATACTGAACCCCTGCAGACCATAGGGGACGAAATTTACAGCAAGAAGCCACCGAGGGAAACATCAGACATCGGTGAAAGAAAAAAAGAAGAAAAAAAAAACACAGCAGCAGGCAGGACAACGGTGCCAGGAGGCCAATGAGAGCACATGGTCAAGAAGAGATCAACAAGACACCACACAGGTACCCTACCCTAAAGAGCGTGGCAGAGCCCAGAACCACCCCGGAGGGAAAGGACAATTAAGTTAAGGGGGAGTGAACAGACCCCAGCGAATCTAAGCAAAGCTCGCCAGATCACACCACGAACCATAAAACTGGGAGTACCGCGCTGGCTGCCTTAAAAGAGGGCGAGGGGGCGCACACAGGTAGTCCCCAGTCCCACACGGGCAAAGAAGAGCAAGACAACACACCGGGCAGTCCCAGGAGTCAAGGGAGCACACTACCCACGATCAAAAGTGAAAAAATGAGTGCGCAAGCAGGATATGCAATGGCGCCAGTGCAATTTCTGCCTAGACCAGGTGAACCACTTATGAAGTGGGAGGACTGGAGAGAATACATTGATAATTTCATTGGGGTCTTAGAAGACGAAAACGAGGAACAGTTCAACCCCAAGAGAAAGAAGCGCATCCTACTACTCAACCTAGGCCCGGAAGGACTGAGAATCTATAAGAGTCTAGTTCCTAAACAAAGAGGAAGCACGGATGATGACGTGTATGCCCACGTCATTGAGGACCTAAATGAACACTACAGGCCGGCGGTGTGTGTATCTGTGGACAGGTTCAATTTCCAACAAAGGAAACAACGCCCAGGTGAAACAGTAGAGGAATACGTGGCGGCCCTGAAGAAACTGGCGTCCACGTGCAAATATAACAATTGGGAAGAGGAATTCATCAAGGATCAGGTGGTGATGCACACCACGTGCACAGCTGTGCAGGGCAAGTTATGGGCCAGCGGCGACACTACACTAAAGGAGGTGATGGTAATCGTCAAGAGGTCAGAGTTAGCGCGCAGGTGTGCAGAGGCAACGAAGAAGGAGATGGCGCCCAGCACCATGGTAAACAAAATCGACGAAGGAGAGTCCCGCAGGGACTACAAGTACAAAGGGTCATCGGTGAAGGGGCCCAACAAATGGCAAGGCAACCCAGGCCCCCCAGGAAAACAGACAGGAAGCAACAAGAAATCATGCTACAGATGTGGGAGCTGGCCCCACGAGGCGCACGACAGGAAGTGCCCAGTGTTCCGCGCCAAATGTATGTTCTGCGGCATTGTGGGCCACTATGAGAAGGTATGTCGGAGGAAGGCTTCTAAAGGCATGGTGAAATACATCGGACAAGAGGACGAAGAACAGGAAGAAGGCACGGAGGAGGACGTCGTCACCGTACTTTGCGTGGACGGCCAAGTGTTGAGCGTAGATGGAAGGAGAACGACGAAACCGGTAATGGAAATGACGATAGGGGGAGTACCGATAAGCGTGGTAGCCGACACGGGCTCGCCTTACACCATCGTCCAGAGAGCGGTGTGGAATGAAAGTTTCGCGCCACATCTAGGCCCAGAACTGGAGAAGCTGGACATTCGGCCAGTCACATACAATGGGGACCGCATACCCATGGCAGGATTCACAACATTAAAATTTGAGTTCAGAGGCCGGTCCGCCTTCTGCAAACTTTACATATCAGAGAGAGAGCCCTCAGTGCTGGGATGGCCGGACCAAGGCGACCTGGGCATCAAGTTGGACCCAGGGGGAAAGGAACAAATACTGCTTACCGAATTAGAAGCCTGGCCAGATCTTGACAAATGGAAGAGTGAGTACCCCAAAGTATTTGGAGGCACGGTGGGGAGGATGGAGAAATTCTCACACAAGATAATCCTAAAGGAGGAAGCTGTACCAGTCGCCCACAAAGTGAGGAATGTACCACTGGCAGTGAGAGAAGCAGTACAGGAAGAGCTACAGGACTTAGAAAAGAAGGGGATCATTGAACCGATCACGTGCGCGGAGTGGCTGGCGCCATTAGTGGTAGTTATGAAACCCAGCGGGAAGGTCAGGCTGTGTGTCGACCTACGTGAATTGAACAAGAACATTGTGGTAGAAAAGTTCCCCTTACCCAGAATTGACGAAATGCTGGCCAAGACCAGAGGTATCAAGTGGTACTCCACCATAGACTTGACCTCAGCCTACCACCAGATCGCACTGCACCCAGAGAGCCGGAAATATACATCATTCATCGCCCCCTTCGGGTGCTATCAGTTCCGCCGTATGCCGTTCGGGCTAGCCTCGGCAGCTGCGGTGTTCCAGAAACTGATGCACCAACTGTTTAAGGACACAGAAGGTATCCAGTATTTTCAGGACGATATCTTGATAATGGGGCGTGACAAACCTGACCATGATGTGAAACTAAGCACAGTACTGAAGATCCTAGAAAAAAAAGGCCTCACAGCAGAATGGACCAAGTGCCGGATTGGCATGGAGTCGGTGACCTATCTAGGACACGAGATTGGTGTGCGAGGAGTGACCCCGAAGGCAGAGAATGTGAGAGCGATTTGTGAAGCACCACCGCCCACCAACAAAGAGGAGGTCAGGTCATTTTTGGGCATGGCGGAATACTATAGCAAATTCGTGCAGCACTTCGCCACCAAAACACATAACATGAGGCAGCTGACGAGAGACAGCACTGAGTTCCGCTGGACGGAGGAGGCACAAAGTGAATTTGAAGTCATCAAAAGGGAAGTAGTAGGAGCAGTACCACTCCAAGGATACGACCCCCAGGGAAAGACAGTGCTCACCACAGATGCCAGTGACAAGGGGTTGGGCGCGGTGTTATTGCAAGACCGAGGACAAGGAAGGATGGAGACACTCAGCTTTGCATCCCGCACACTGAGCGAAACAAGAAAGAAATACAGCGTAATAGAAAAAGAGATGCTGGCAGTCGTGTGGGCAATGACGAGATTCAGGCAATTCCTGTGGGGCACACGGTTCCAATTGAAAACGGATCATAAACCATTACTGAAAGTACTAACATCCAGCGGGCATGCCAACGCCACGCCCAGGATCTCGAAAATGACCCTGAAACTACTAGAATTCAGATACGATGTAGAGCACATCCCAGGCAGCAGGAACAGAGTAGCGGACTACTTAAGTAGGGCGGCGGCTATGGATCAGAGCGAGGAAGACCAAGCAGGGAAGGAAGAATTGGTAGCACTCACGGAAGATCAAGAAAGAGTAATTGGAAATCAGGAGTGGAAGGAAGCGTACGATGAAGATCAAATCATAAAGGAGGTAAAATCACTCATCACAAAGGGATGGCCAGACAAAAGACAGACCAGGGAGGACCTAAAACCATACTACGAGATCAGGGAGGAATTATCTCTGGACGACCAAGGAGTGTTTGTGTACAGAGGAGAGAAGGTCATCCCCCCGGCAAACATCATCCCCAAGTTACTAAGCATGCTCCACGAAGGACATTTGGGAATAGGAAAAATGAAATTGAGGACCAAACAAAATTACTGGTGGCCAGGGATGGATGTTCGAGCTGAAAGATACATCAGGGACTGCTTGCCGTGCCAAGGGGCAGACAAAACACTCAAACTGCTACGCCCAGCCATAGGAAAGTTTGACCCCCTGCAGAACCTGTGGGAGTTGTCGTCGGTGGACATCCTGGGCCCGATCCTGGATGGACACGGAGTTCAAAAATATGTGTGTGTCCTCATGGACAGGTATTCCAAATGGCCAGAGTTGAAGGTAGAGGAAGCAATGGATACAGAGACCATCATAAAGTTCCTGTCCGAGACCTTTGTGAGAGAGGGCATACCCAAGTCTATCCTGAGCGACAACGGCCCACAATTTAGGTCAGAAAAATGGAGCAACTTCATGCAGAGGAATGGAATACTAGCCAAACACACGTCCGTCTACCATCCGGCCGGAAACGGACTAGTAGAGCGATTCAACAGAGTGGTGATGGGGTCAGTCCAGGCGGCCATCTCCAACAACAAAGACTGGGAAAGAGAGATATGGCACATGGTGTGGGCGTACAGAATTACCCCCACAGGGGGGGATACAGCCCCTTCCAAATTCTGAGGGGTCGTGAACCATTCACTCGAGACAATCGTGTAAGGAAGGAAAAAAACATAACGAGCGAGTGGTCCCCAGCAGTTGTGCAAGCCAACTTAGAAAAGGCACAGGACATATATTCAAGACACTACAACAACCGGAGAAACGTGAAAGAGACAGACCTGGAAAAAGGCGAGTGGGTACGAGTAAAGTTGGCCACGCTACAAAGGAAGGGAGACAGCAAGTATAGTAAGCCCATGCAAGTCAAGGAAGTGTTCAGCAGAGCGGCTCTGTTAAGTGATGGAAACGTGTGGTCCCAGGATCGCATGGCAAGATGAACAAGGTCCCACGATGGGACCAAGGTGGAGCTGACCTAGGAGACATGGAGGAAGGTAACATGGAACAGGAACAAGCAGATGTGGAACTGGATGAAAGAAGAGGAGAACAGCAGGAGGAGAGAACTGATGACGGCAGCCAGGGGGCTGCGAGAGAAGGAGACACGAGGAGACGGGACGGAAGTGCGGCTGCGCTTGGAAGTGGAGGAACAGGTGGAGAGACTCAGGGGAAGGAGACCCTGTCCACCCCGGTGAGGATGACCAGGAGGGGCAGAGCAGTGGTTAAACCGGCGAGGTTCCGAGACTTTGATATGAACGACGGACTGTGAGTTAACAGTTTCAATGTTGGGAAAAAGGGGGAGATATGTGGTGGTGCGCTCTAGTTGTCGCACGTCACGTCGTGACGTGACGTGCGGGCGGCCATATTGCGGCTGCGCGCGCATTGAGCGGCGCGAAAGCCGGAGGACAAGGCAGATCGGCTCGGCGCTCTATAGAGGGAAAATTGTACAAATAAATACCGTTGAACCTAATACGGCTGCAGCGTCATTATTGAGGTCACACTACATTACATGTGCTTTTTTAAGCCTGCCTAGTTTTGACCTAAATGAGTCCCTCTCACTCTGTTTTCCAATGCTGCGGGGCTTAGTGCTCATGTCGTCAGCAGCAGTCGAGGGAGTCTGAGAGTCACTCAGCTGATTATTAATAAATTATGATCGTCGCTTTATCTATTTTCTGCAATTTTGGTTAGAGTCTGATACATGAATGCTGTTTATCAATTATTTCCTATGCTTTGCAGCAGTTAACTTAGAGTTTCTCCTTGCTCAAGTTGGGGTGTACTTTCTGATATTTTAGTGTTTCACTCGT
This sequence comes from Lissotriton helveticus, assembly GCF_964261635.1. Lineage (NCBI taxonomy): Eukaryota > Metazoa > Chordata > Amphibia > Caudata > Salamandridae > Lissotriton > Lissotriton helveticus. The sequence goes on along the minus strand of NC_136069.1, from coordinate 732,460,838 downwards.
CTACATTGCTTGATTCTGCTTGCGAGAAAGTGTCACTCACAGTCTTTCAAACGTCACTCATATTAACACTGAAATTAGGAAAATGTCACACATAGCATTCTAAAACCTTGGTAGCTATGGGAGGATCTGTGTAAGCTTTTTGATCGCCCACATTGTGAAAATCCCACTGCTTTATAGTAGGGGCAGACTCAGGAATAGACACAAAAGAATAGCTGTGTAAACCTCCGAAAGTCGTCCGTGCACAACAGGATTTGCCTTGCACCATAAACGAAAAACTTTCAAATATAGTACAGTTATTTAAAGATGGAAAAATTACCTGTGTTCTTATTAAACAAATGTAAATAGAACCATAGTTGGGTTCAACATACAGTATGTAAATCGAAGATCGTACTGTTGCAGTTTTTACCTACCACGAACTAGCAGTCAGGAGTAATTCATTATGAAGAGTGGCGGTCATTTTAAGAAAGGAATATTATCCATTGCTGTAAAGAAACACGTACAAAAAACGTAACGTACGCGTAGGTTTTTTCAACTATACCTCTACTTTTTGAAATTCAAATGAGCATTTTCATTCGCTTTTTAAGGAGACTATCAAAATATTTAATATATTTATTCAATGTAATAATATGTTTTTATTTCCCATAATTTGTATTAATAGGTGGAGCGATACTGTAGGTTACTGTTTTTAAATACAATAACTGCCTCTTCAACATGGCGTTATCGCTACAAAGTACAGGAAATGGACTTCCGCATTCACGCTCCCGTCAGCGGTTTCCTGAAAGTTAGTCCGTTGTCCACCTCTAAAGTAGTAGTGGATCTACTCCAGTCTAGAGGGAAGGGCGGGGCGCGCTGTGGTCCTGCTATGCAAATCTTTGCTCTGGAGGAGGGACGGGGTGGGACACGCATGCGCCCTGGGTGGCGGGGCTGTGAATGTTTCCCAAGTGTTTGAAACTGGTATTTGGGTTTTCCACGTTGGATCAAGTGCGGCGGCGAAGACAGGAGAACGGTAACGCGCAGCAGCTGCCACCGAGGACGGTGGAAGCAAGGACAGCTAGGCATCCGTGAAGCGATTCAGTCAGAGGAGATCCTTGCGTCCGGTGAGCATTTTTTCATGCTGTGTGTCCTGGGGCGGATAGCCTTCCACCCGCCGATGGGCTACCTCACACACCCTTTGCTGCTAGTTGAGTGACCCTGAAGCGAGCAGATGTAGTCGCCCAGGTCAGCAGAGGAGCGTGAAACCAAGCAGACTTTCACATATGTGTATATACAGATTTCCATCCACCGAAGAGAAGTCGAGGGGATTGCAGGAGGAAGAATCGGACTCTGCAGTGCTGAGGAGAGAGAGAGCAGAGTGAAAATGTTGAGTCCGGCGAATGGCGTGGACCAGCTGCAGATCGTGAACTATGTGGAGGACTATCTGGACTCAGTCGAATCGCTGCCCCTGGATCTGCAGAGAAACGTCTCCCTGATGAGGGAGATCGACTCCAAGTACCAAGGTGAGAGACCGCCCCCTCCTCTCGTATCGCTTGTCTGCTTCTTGTGTCTGTTCGTCGGTTGCCTCAGCGAATCTGATCATTTAAAGGCGAGAGTATAATTGGAGACTAACGGGGTGTTTCTTGATATTGCGGGGCGGAACAAAAGGTCCTCCAGTCCACCGTGCTTGTTTGTTCTCTTACTCTAGTGTGCCTTTAGAGATTGGTGTTTCGTATGGGAGTTGTGTGCTTCCAGCATAAAGCTTGTGGCGTGTGTTGCAGGGAGAAAGGTGAAGCTGCTGCTGCTGAGAGCGGCTGGCAGATTACAGCGCAACAACGTCCAGGAATGTACAGTCTACGCGGTGCCTGTAGCTGCATGACTAGAAAACACATAATGTGCCCGTGATGCCGTCCGTATTTCTGTTTGATTTATCTGAAGATGAATGTATTGTTCCTCCACCTTTTGGGAAATGCCTTTAGTTTCGAAGCGGATCGAGTTGCCCCGCTTAAAAAGCTTACCGGCAGGCGGTGTCTGCGGTGAGCGTTGCCGTTTCAATGCAGGACTTCCTCAGAGCCCAGCGCCAAAGCGTGGGTTCAACAATCATAATGCTCGGCTCAAAGGACTTTGACGAGGGTAGCTGTTAGCGTATTTTACTTTCTGTCACCCGATTTCTATTTAAAGGGAACAAGTGTCCAGTGTGTTATGTGTTTCCTGGGGACAAGGATGCAGAGACGCGTCCGTTAGGCTAGCGGGTGGAGAAGCCTTCTTTTAATCTATTGTTACCATCGGTCCCTTATTTAGACTTAAGTAGGTAAACAAATGACATTCGTGTTCATATTTAGTACACAGACCTCTTCTCTCCCCGCTAGCGCAAGCCGCGCATTGTAGGCGAGATGGTTTCACGGAGGGTTTTATACCAAGGCCTCTGTCTCGTGCCCCGCCCACACACTCCACCGCGTCCTTCCTTGCTGGCCTGGGCGCTCTTATTGGGCACCACTGAACATGTTGCTCCGCCTTCTTAAGCGTTCCCAACCAACCATTGTCTCTTATTCGATGGTCATTTAAATATTACCTCCCCACAACACGCCTTTTCCCGTGATTGACGTGCTCGTTCATGGAAGAGTTTCGGTGGTGTTTAAGCTCTGAGAACAATGACTGGAATGTTGCTTCCGTGATATCCGGTTGTTCGCTTTACTGTTGCTAAGTGTGCGTTACCGTGGTTTCCTCCTGAGCAGCCTGTTGAAAGCAGGAGCGGAGCGCCCAGCCCCCTTACGCACGTGCGCATTGTTAGGTTTGTCTCCAGTCACTTTTAAATGCCACTTCGGACCGTTGTGGCAGTGCCAATAGAGGACGTGGGTTTTGCGACAGGGACTCAGGCGTAGTCTATATTTGGTGCTTTGCCGAGAAACATGAGCGCGTGGCACGGTTAACTTCCCTCCTCCTGCAGCTTTCTGTAGACAACTTGAGTCGTACTAGAGGTTCGAATATATCGTTCAACGACTTCATTTAAAACTGTTTTTTTTCTCTCCTAACATTGCAGATAGGTTTCTATTTTAACACGTTCACGTGCGTTAACGTCGCGCATTACATGTACTGGCAGACATTTGAATTCAGTTCTGACAACGCACTTTGCTTTATTGGTGTCGGCAGTTGTCCTTACGTTGTTAGGAACAGCCAGCTACTTGCTGAGAGGTGCGCTCATTGCACTTCCTTCAAAATGCGGTGTGTGGGCGGGCTGCCAATGGCGTCGTCTTGGTGGGCACTGTCATCTGCAGACTTGGCGGCCAGATTGAAACCGGGCGTTGAAGTACTTGCGCATTGTACTGAAAACAGTGCGGAAAGTTCCTTGTGTACACGTCGCGATTACGGTAAAGGGTTACTATACCAATATGTGCGTTTATAACGCTTGCCCCTGCCGCAGTTACTTGTGTGTGGGGTTTGTCTACTCAGAAGAAAAGGCGGGCGGTGTTCCTGTAATTACTATTACTTGTGAAGTAAACAGATGCAACTCCCCTTTGGCTGTGATTACGAAATGAGGCACGCGCGATGTGTAGGGGGCAGCCGAATTAAATGGCGAATGGGATTGCTACTTAGAATGCGTACTAAGTTGGATTTTTACGTGCTTTTGTAAGATGTACGTTTTCATCACCAGGGGCGATTTGACTTGTTTATGTTTTGTATTTACTGTAAGTAGATCCACCTCTATTTAGTGTTTTTGTTAATGTTTTCCCCGTCCTCGGTAGACTGGTGCCCCATTTCAAGATGGCTGCCGGACGCGGGCATCGCTTTTCCATTTGAGTTATCCCCAACCCTGTGGATGCGCTGCGCTGTATTAGACGCAGCTCCATCTGGTGGCGGCTGTTCTGCCAGCCGGACTCAAAATGGAGGCGGTGCCGTCAATGTGGAGTGAATCCGGCTGACAGGCAGCAGGTCTCAGCACAGTCAAGTGTTCCAGCATTTCACTGCGGCGTGCGGTCATGACAGCTGTCAAAAGAAAAGGGCGCGACTTAAAAAAACAAAAAAAGTAATTGGTTGTTTCATAGCATTCTTGCTTACTTCTCTCACAACATTTCTCGATTCTGTGTAAGTCACTGGGTGCCGCAGTTCTCCCGCCTTTCATTAGTAAATGCCCTTCTTTAGTATTAACAAAGAATTCTTGCGTTTTCCATTAAATTACAAACGATAGTAGTTACCGTAAAAAAATACTTGACCAGCGAGCGGACGCGTCATCTGGGTACTTTATAGTTATGATTCGAGAGAACATCTTGTTTCAGTTCTCGACGTTTCCTGGAAAAAATATGCGCATAACGTGAGCTTCAGGCTTTTGCACTTAATTGCCTGCCTGGATTAGAAAATATCCTGGGTATTTTTTTAAGCAGTACTACCAAGGGAGCCTTCTTTCCAGCTATATATTCTGCATACCCTTTCTCATCTTATATTCCAGACAGTGAATACATGACAATATTTACTGTGGCAGCTCTACGTGAATCGACCCCAGATCGTTTCCCATAAAGTAAAGATTTTTTTGTTGTTGCTAGAAACGTGTGCTCCCCAGCCCTCTCCACCCCATTTCTTTTTTCCCACTGACCATTAATGAAGGCGAGAAATAAGATCAACCTATGCTATGCAAGCCAAACAGTAAAAGGAAACAAGGTGATGGTTGGGATGCTTAGACTAATGTCAACCACCGTGTGGGGCCGCATCCCGTGCCCACCCTTGCAATTCAATACTGACCCTGCTCCTTAACGGGACAGTCCAACCCTAGGCACCCTCCGGAAGGGAACATAAGAAACCCAAGACATTTTTCGGCTTCGTTAGTAGAGTGCAGTGTGACTCCTATGGCACAGTGGGACCTACAACTTGGTGTACCCGTCAGATTTATGCCACGGATTGCAAAAAAAAAAGTGATGGAGAGAATGCCTGACTTAATCTCGGCCACATGTGATTGTTTGAGGCTGCTATCCAGTTCATAGTTTTTATCAACTGTGGCATTCCACTCTAGACAGTAGTCTGTTCCCAACTACAACATCCTACCAGAAGGGGACGAAGGGATACCACAGCAGTTTGGGCATATTGCTGACGTGCACTCTTAATCTAACACAAAATAAAAGACGGCACACCTTTTTTTTCTGTATCCCCACAGAATACTTGACTGTCCAAATGCTCACTCTTTGCAATCTTTCAACTAAAATTACATAAAATCAACACATGCATTCTCTTCATCAATTGAAATGTGAATCACAAGTGTTTTTTCTTAAAATGACTCACAGTGGCGACCATGGGCAAACCAGATCACCTACATTTTGGGGAATTCGAATATGCGCTTTGCTGCACGATACCCAAATGCAATACCATTACACCAAGGAAGTAGATAGCTGAATGCCTTATTCTGGATTTCACCAAGAGAAGTAAAAATGAGGATACCGACCAGAATCTATCTGTCTCCCACTCTCTCCAAAATTACACGCATTGTAAATTGCCACACAAGTTCCATTAGCCTCATCTCGGTCCAAGTGGGCACCATCCACCACGGTTGCTGCACCAAACCTGTGACCCACAAGAATGATACAGCCCAAAGAGTTACATAGTAATCAATGATAAGACTGCAAGAAAAGTAGTTGCTAGGCACAAAGCATGAACATGGATTTTTGTGTTAGTACATGTGGATAATGTTACCATCTGCTACTACTCATGCTAGTTATTACAATTTCTATTGCTAGAAGGACTACTATATTTTTACCTTTTAATTACATTTTACTGTACAATAGAGATCAGGTCAGATAAAACACATGCTATACATACCTAATAACATGAAGTGCAGTAACAGTTTTAAATCAATATTACTCAGTTGTTGTTCATAGGGTCCAGATTCCTACATTGGGGAATGAGCACCTAATAAATAAATTCCACTCAATATTTTATGATCTGAGGGGGGGGGGGAGTTTTAAGGATAGACCATTTTTCTACTTTTCTGTAGACTTATTATTTGTGTTTTTGAAGGTGTGACAGGCTGGTTATACTTTGTATTTGGCATAACCGGTAGTCTAGAAGTTAACTTTGCCATTAATGCAATTGAAAATAGCACTTGTTACATCTACAACACAGTTTCCCTCTGTATCCTTGCAAATACATTTAAATGTTGAAAACTCTTTAAGAGTCCACCTCTTTAGAGAGTCCATCACATTAAGTTGGGAGCTTACTAGTTTGAACTGTGCTGTGCTCCAGATATTTGTTGTTGTAGATTTTAACTTTTTTCTATAACCCCGGCTTTTAAGCTTTAAATATGTCGAAGTATGGTTCTTGAGACGTTCATCACTCAAGTAACTATTCCCACCTAAATTATTTGCCAATGTTAGACATGAAGTATCCTTGCCGAAATGGAGTTGTGATTAACGTTTTCTCTGTTCATTGATTGTGTGCAAAGCCCACCTGCAAACTTTTACTGTTGTGCTTGCTTCTGATCATTTTGCTTGGGGTTTTCATCTGAATTGTATTCTACCATAATCTACTACATTGCACCCAATATAGTTCTGGCTTTCTTTCTGATCTTTAAGCTAATGTTTTTGTTTTCGCTGGAATCATAGCAAGCTATATATTTAAAATATCATTTGTGTAATATGGTTCACATTTGTACATGGACAGTCAATTAATTACAAATGCCACTGACCTAAGTGGCTCAGTCACAGTTCATACATCACATTACCAGATGCCAACTAAATCAACAATTTCAGTGTATTCAAAAAGCACATAGAGGCAACATACATTTTTACAAAAATGCTTAAATGCAAAATAGGTAACAGTATCCAATTTCTTCAATGATGTGAAATATGTTCTCTTTAATGAATCCTTGAATCATTGCTGGCGTAAGATGGTCAAACACCACAGCCACAATACAGCCAACGCGTTTCGCCCCAATGGGGCTTCCTCGTGGCACTGAACTTGGTCCACCAATATTGTAGTGATCTCTGATATAATAGGCCACTGTTTTTTAGACTTTGCGTAGAAAAATGATCTTGCCTCCGTACCAGTAGTAGTTATCCCGAATAGTACCCAATATGACACACAATTTAAGCAGAAAATACGCAGTTGCTTTCGACACTTAAAATCCTTGAACTGTGTGACGTCCTTCTCATTCAGATCACCGGTGTTCACTTTGATATGTGACACTCCATGTGTCGAAAAAGTTGCTTCCTCAATGGCCCCAGTAAGACGCCGCATCTCTCGACCAACCGCCAGCCCAACAACAAACACAAACGGAAGAATTTCAGTGTGTGAGGATGTGGATGGGGCCTCGAGTCAAAAATACCTGAGGCATTTTTGCCCTGCCCAAAAATTGCTTGCTGAGGCTGGTGCAGATGTCATGGGGTGTTTTTACACCCCTTAATGAACGTCGGCAGTGCAACGCCGCCAAAACCAGTTGAAAATTCACTGGTTTTCTGCTCCTTTTCCTTGCTACCGTGTGGTATTGGCGCCTCACTGGGTAACTGTATGAAGGAAACTGATATGGTGCGTCACATTGGCAAAGTGTGAGTTGTCTGGTCTGCATTACATATTTAAAATAGTGCTCAACTCTCACAAAGTTTTTAAAACTGTAGTAAACCCCTGACGAAGTGACAAGAAAGGCACGAAATGCATAGGGTGACGGAAATGATTTAATCGAAGAATACCTATGTAGCATTCCATGCTATGCAATAAGGCTCGTTATGGCATGTCTACAGCATTAAGGAGTTTAAATGTGAACACAGTATGTCCAACATGTGACCGACAAACCATGAATAACGTAACACAAGGAATGTAAATGTAAATGTAATGGGCATTTATAGAGCGCTACTACCACTCCAAGGAGTATCTTGGCGCTTACACAACCCAGATGGAAGGGTTGGATAGGGGAGAGAAATCCTGATTTTTTTTAAACACATCCACTACACTAGAGTCCTACACAGGGTGTCAGACATAGAGAAAATCCAAGTTTTCAATGCCTTCCTAAAAGGGGCTTCTTGGGAGAAAGATCGCAAGGAAAGGGGCAATTTGTTCCAGGCCTTGGTTCCTAGTACAAAGATGGATTTGCCACCCTTTGTAGCCAGTTTAAAGCGAGGAACAACAAATAAGTTCTGACTTGCGGATCTTAGGCAACGTACTGGGTAGTATCTCTTAAACCTCCTTTGTAGATAGATCGGACCACGTTGATGGAAGGCCCTAAAGGTAATCAAGAGAAGTTTGAACAGGATTCTCTTTCCTATTGGCAGCCAATGTAAGGTATTTAGGGCTGCGGAGGCTGATGATCTACGAGGCAGACGCAGTACGAGGCGGGCAGCCGCGTTTTGGATCATCTGCAATTTATGGAGCACGATTTTATTTGCTCCAACATAAAGTCCATTGCAGTAATCCAGCCAAGGCCACTGCGACTGTTTTCCTCGCCGAAAGAGGGAGGAGATCAAAAAATTTCCTAAGTGCTTTAATAATTTGAAAGCACATACCTGCCACTGCTACAGCCTGGGGTTTGAAGGATAGGCAATTGTCAAATTTTATGCCTAGGTTGCGGACGGATGCAATTGTTTTGGGTGGGGCTTCTGCATCCGATGGCCAGCATACTGAAGGGGAAAAAGGATTATTGATCCCTATGGGCAGGATTTCTGTTTTTCCGGCGTTGCACTTTAGATGGTTGTTATTCATCCATTTGAATGTTGCTTCAAGACAGTTCCTAAGATCTGACTAACTGAATGACTAACAGAAATAAACATTTGTGATGAACTTGAGTAATTTTTGGCATCTTTGTTATGCACTTAAATGCTGTGCGTCCGGTGTGGGGAGCAAACCCGCCCCACTTCCTCCAGCAACTCTCACAAAGGTCATGTCGATCACCGCATATAATTCTGGAAAGATCCCAGTAGTGATTCACTGGGTGTCCACACAAGCCCATAAGGCTAAGAAACACACCTTCACTCTCCATCATGTTTTTGCATTATAGTTCTATATTGAATACGATTTTTATGCTTAGTAATCTTGTTCTTATGAATGGCTTGTGTTGACAGCTAATAATTGTAATCTAATCTGTTCTATATGAATTATAGATTGTTGCTTGCTATCAGAGTTTGAATATATGGTTTTACATTTTTTTCTTGAGTGGATTGGGAGGGAGGGTACAAAGTGCAGCAGCTTTATCACAGGGCTCTTGTGGCACTGCTGACAAAAAAGGTCATGACCTGTACCCTTGTGGATTCAAGTCCAGTATGGCAACACATTTTTAAAAACCATGTTTATTTTTTAAAAAATATATAAAATCTTTTCTTATCCATGATTCCACAGAGTGTGGGTAGATTGATTAGTTCACTTAATCACTATTTTCCTAATCTTATCTTTTTCTTGTTCTTTTGCAGAAATTTTAAGGGAGCTTGATGAATATTATGATAAGTTCAAGCGGGAGACTGACCCTGTGCAGAAGAGGCGATTTTTGCATTGCATTCAGAGAGCCTTAATACGAAGCCAGGAACTTGGTGATGAAAAAATTCAGATTGTTAGTCAAATGGTGGAACTAGTTGAAAACCGGACAAGACAAGTGGATAGTTATATTGACTTTTTTGAGACTTGTCAAGAAGCAAATGATAGCACAAGCAACAGTGGCAAATCCCACCAGGAGAAGTCCAAAAATGACACAATTGTTCCATCAGAGAAACAAAGCAACAAGCGATCCAGACGGCCGAGGAACAACGAAAACCGAGAAAATACGTCAAACAATCATGACCGGGATGACCTCACGCTGGGCACTCCGAAGGAAAAGAGAGCCAAAATACCAAAGAGGAAGAAGAAGACCAAGACCAAAGCTGCAGAGAGAGAGGCTTCACCTGCGGATCTTCCCATCGACCCAAATGAACCAACATACTGCCTGTGTAACCAGGTTTCCTATGGAGAAATGATTGGCTGTGATAACGATGAGTGCCCCATTGAGTGGTTTCACTTTTCCTGTGTGTCACTTAATCATAAGCCAAAAGGCAAATGGTACTGTCCAAAATGTCGAGGGGAGAATGAGAAAACAATGGACAAAGCTTTGGAAAAATCTAAAAAAGAGCGAGCATACAGCAGGTAGCCCTTGCCTGTGCTGTGAACAAATGGACAATAACAGATTCAAACCATTTATTTATTGTTAAGTTCATCCTAGTTTAAGTGCGGATATTGTAAAATGTACGTTTTTTTAAAGACTTCATTAAAGCCATTCCTTTAAAAGGAAGGGCAATGCATTTTTTCCATTTGGTTACTTAGGTTCTTGCCATAAGTAGGTAGTTGATAGGATGGCCTTTTGGAAGGCTCAACTCGGGTTATTTTGCACCATCATAAATGTATCGGACTGAGGAATAGCAATGACATCAAATGCATAATTTAATTTCTTGTATGGCATATATACATTTTTTTCAGCAAATTAACAAAAAAAACATGGATGCCCGGTTGTGTTTGTATGGCGCCAAGTTGTAAATGTGATTTCCTTTGAAAAATGGCCTAATGTAATATATGAGGAACTTAGGAACATAGCTACATTTGAAATGTGTCTATGACTGGTAAAAAGCAAATGAACTGTTTTTTTTGTGTTTATTTTTAAGCAAATGGTTCCACTTTTAAGAGGAAGCTATTTTATACATTGGCCAAGTTCCAGAAGGGCCATTTTAAAACAATGGAGTTTTTTTTTTAACATTTAACCTGAAAGTGGTTGAACGAAGAATTTCACAAATCAAGCTTTATACCGTCACAGATACTGTAGCAATCTTCAACATGTATAGATTGTATAATATGTAAATTATAAGTGGTATTGCACTTACTGTATTATAACTGAAAATACAGCCAGATGCCATAGTGTAACTAGTGGGCATTTCCTTCTGTATGTATGATAATTGTACAGCTGCGATATTCTAAAATAAATGAAAAACATATGTCACTGCTGTTGTTTAATAATGATGTTTTATTACATTACTTGTTTCTTTAATTACATTGCCATCACTAATTGTTTTGGACCTGGCCAGAAAGAAAATTCCAATTGCATCTTTGAAGTATTCTGTAATTGTTTTGAAATTCTTTCTTTTGGATTCATTCAATGCTTTTTAAAACTTAAACTAATGTCCTGCTGGTCCCTGTAATCCATTTCCTTATACTCGTATGGTGAAATTTGATCTTCTAAAATTTTTTCAATAATTTGTCAATAAGAAGATTCCCCAGGGACAGTTCAAATGCATGTCTGTAGCCACAACGGTATTTTGATTAAGAAAATATGTACCAGTTGTCCATCTCACTGACTGCACACTAACTGTAGAGCTGGCGCGATTGAGACTGACCGATAGGCATATATCTTTGTCTTCGCCTTTGAGATGCATCATTCAAAGAGAACTATTCCACATTCATGGGACCTGATGCACTGCAGGCCCCATGAAAGTTCAGCCAAATGTGTCCTAAAGTAGTGCTAAACAAGATAGCTGTAAACACCTGTCTTTATTGATCAGGTGATCAGACCATGGACTGCTGTAGATGACTAGAGCCTTAGAAGTCGCTCACAGAGTGGTGAGCAGCAGCATTACGATTACAAAGGCTCAACAGGGGCAACAGTGTTGCACAGTTTGGTGTAAGCAGATGTTTAGCCTGACAGCATTTTCCATATAGAAAGCCTGAAAGGGTAAAGGAATGGTGAGAATGGTAGTCTCACCTGCCTTGAACATTAACATTTATGTATTTCAGCCACATCCGAAGTTGCGTTTTAACATGTACTGACTGTACAGGAGGACCATGATGACTAACATAGGAGAAAAATAATTTCTAAACTAGAGAAAAAGCGGCGTTCGCTTTTTAACTAGTTTTTGCAATTCCAGGACTTGGCCTTTTTGCAGTCATTTTCACAGTTCTGGTACTTGAGTATTCAACTGAAAGGGTGATTGTTGTTAATTTACAGTTTTTGTTTGTTTTGGAAAAGCATCTAAACTGTTTTTTATTTAGAACAAAGAAGATAAAATCTGGATGTTCTGACCATCCTGATCCATTGATTGGGGGGGAACTAACAGCTAGATGCATCAAACAAAAATCCGCTCGCAAAGGGGCAGATTCTCAGAATCTGCCCCTTTGCGACCGGTATTTTTACATTTGCGATGCATCATCCCAAATGCAAAAATCGCTAATTGAGAAATCGCTAAATTGCGATTATTTGCATTTAAGGAATCTCTAATTGAGATTCCTTAAATGCAATGCATGAAAGTTTTAAAAATAGCGAATTCGCTAATAGGGCACGCAAATTACCATGAAGTACAACTTCATGGTAATTTGCAAAAACTTTGAAAAATGCACTAAAGTGCATTTCTCAAAGTTTCATGTTGCGCACACACATGCCCTAAGGGCATGTGTATGCGCAACATATGTGCACAGATCAATTTCAGGGGTGCAACAGGGTGTCCTTTGGACACCCCTACACCCTTGAAATCGCAATCTCAATTTGCGAATCGCTAATTGCGATTCGCACATTGAGATTGTCTTCCCATTCATTCCTATGGGCCTCTAAGCCCATAGGAATGAATGGGGAGGTATTCCTTAATTGCGACTCACAAATTGCGAGTCGCAATTAAGGAATTCTAAGAAATCGCTATTTTTTTGTGATTTCTTGATGCATTCCATTTTGCTATTCCTTAATAGCGAATCGGTATTTTTCGCTATTAAGGAATCACTAAATGGGTTGTTGATGCATCTGAGGGTAAGTCTTCTACCACACCTCTCTGAGACTCACCCTTTGATCCTATCTGTTTCTTTCATTTTGAAGTCCAACTGTTTGTTCTTGAGTCCCCAACCTGATGTGTTACTGTACTCCCACCTGGTCCCTGTCAGACCCTCTCTGTCCCAGTCCACACTGCATACATGTTTCTGCTTTTTAGGTCTCTGCTACAAACAAGATCTGTTGTTTCCAATACATTATTATTACTTACAATTGGCTTTGGGTCAGCCCTTTGCTCATGACTGGATAGCTTTGTTGCTTATTTCTCTTCCTTGCTCCTAATTTGATGGTTTTCCTTCCTACTCTTGTCCCACCCAGTAGCATTTAAGCCCCAGCCCTCTGATAAGTTGATGTATTCTTCCATTGCAGACATCCGGACGTGTTTGCAGTGCCTTTGGGGGCAGGATATTTTTTCTCTGCTCCCCTTCCACTTCTTTTCCTCCCTTAATCCCAACTGTCCCGTCTGAAACACTATCAGCGGTCAGCTACCTTTTAAAAAAAAAAAAAAAATTATATCATAAGGTGGCAACTTGTGCATGTATGGTTGGTAGGCACCTACAATGTGTTCTGTTTTTTTTTCTCCTTTCTACAAAATGGCATTAAAAGATTCATGCTGGCCATATGTGAACAATGTTTATTAAAATAGAGCAAAATGCATTCAAAGAATACTGCCGCAGATGCACATGCATACAAGGCCACCCCACCGCCTGTGAAAGACACTTGTTAAAAACATTGTAAATGAATGAAAAAATGGCTGCGGTTGATGCACTCTCATCTGCGGCAGCCATCTTTTTGTGCATTCAGTAATATCAAAACATGTTCCAAGATGATTCTTGTAGATGTCCACCCATGTATGGAGAAGCCAGTAAGTTTCACTGCTGAGACTTTCATTACCTTTGTCAATCCTTGTTTTTTTAAATGTTTCCTTCTAGTTTTAGTCTTGGCTGCCTCTACAGAATCCTTATGTTTTCTCACTCCATGATTTTTACTTCCATAAATAAGGGAATGTATGTATCTGTATCATTTGTCAAACAAAATTCCCTTTGCTTCGTGAAAAGGATCAAATTCGAATCTGGAACTAGTAGGTTTCTGCGTAGGGTTTACAGTATACAGGAAGAATTGGCGCACTTAACAGGTAGCGGTGGAATAGGTAATTTTTACAGAAATGTTGACGGTGCTACCAGGTCAGGGGGAACCCAGACCCCTGAAAAAGGAATCAGCAAGAGCCAATTCCGTAGTAAGTAAACACAAATCCTGTGCACACGTAGACTAGTCAATAGAAAGTGACATCTATCAATGGTTCATCTAGAAGCAAAGCATAATAAGAGACAAGGTCGACAAACAGTTGATTTTTCTGTTTTATGTACTTTGGATTTTCCTTCAAGAGGAAAATGCCAAGGAGAAACCAGCCGACACGTGTTTCGTCAATCGGGAGTTAGCCCGTGACTCTTCAGGGCTGAAAAATAATCAAAGAAAACGGGATCGTGGAACCGGTGATAATTCCAAACCTGTTTGAGAATGGGAAATATTGTGTGGAAAAGCCAGTGGCGGCAGAAAAAAGTAAATACACAATGCTCCCATAAAATCTGGCGCAGCAATCGACGGGCGGGTCCAGCCGTCTAGTGAGGAAAGAACGGCCGGTGTGTCAGCAAATGAAAAACTCTACTCTGTCCGGATACGGAGGCCCCTGAATCTCTAATTTGGGCTACTTCAACGAGTAGCTCATAAGCTACTGGTAGCTTTCGAGCTACCTGTAAGTAGCTCTCCTGTATGCAGCCCAGCCTACTAAATTAGAAGCTTTTGCTAGGTTGAATTAATATATGTATTCCAAAATTGAAAAGAGTGTATCCGATATTGATAATATCTGTATTTTCTGAACTCAGCTGAAAGTGATGCGGCATCAAGGAGGCTTACAACTGATATTATTAACTTAGCGCCTGGGGTATTACAGCTGACTGCTGTGTATTACCCATATAGAGGCATTGCATATTGATAAAACCTTTTTAACATTGCTAGTGGCAACCTACCATCTCTGTGGCCGAGGTGATCACTGCTGGTTTTCTTGGATAGAGTGGTTACTAATGCACTCGTTTGATATGCTTACTATTACAATAGTAACCACAGTAGCTTGGGATGATAAGCATTGAACATAAGCAGCTCTTATTACTCAAAAGGTTGGAGACCCTTGCTCCAAATGATCCATCAGAAAGGATATGTTATGTTGCTGGTATTATTATAGCACTGTACCAATTGCCAAGCTCTTGGCTCCTTGTGCATGCATTGATATGTGATCTGGATTTGTCTTGCAAAAAATACTTTGCTGGGGGAGCTACATTAGTGTGGGTGGTTTCTGGGCATGGGCTATCCCTACAGTGCAGTTTGGTAAAGAGAGTGGGTTTTGTGACCTTTGAGCTTAACCATGGCTATATGTGGATATTGATGGTGGTTCAAAGTGAGGTTTTGTGTCTTGAAACCCTCCATCTATATTCTCTCCGTATTGTCACACCGGAAACTTGGGTTTTGTGCCCTTCCAAACAAAATATGTTTTAGTGTGTCATGGTCTTTTTTTTCAGTGTTTGTGGATCCTCTGTGTTTGAAATGAATTTTTTTTTGTTAGAAGCCATTGCTTACTCTGGGAGAAAACATGATATGGATCCTTTACTTATATTAAAAGAGAACAGATGGATTTGGCAAGCGGATACTGTTAAGCGAGGGCTTAATCAACAAGTTGACTGGTATTCCCTATCTACAATGTGAATGGCTTTTTCTGGTTGTCGTGGATGTCATGTTTCTATATAAGATGGGTCTTTGTATTAAGGCCTGACTTAGGTTGTATTTTCCTGTTCATTGGGCATTTTAGATGCAGTTGTGGTTAAATGCTGTTAAATCATTTAGCCTGTTTAGTCTACTGCTGACAGGCTCATTATTTGTTTGTGACTGATAGTTTTTTAGGTCTCGCGCCTGCGATGCATATGGCGAAGCCATATGCCATCGCGCAGGCGCGATACTATAGTCACCGCCTATGCTTCCCAGGAGACAGGAGATGTCACGCGCACGCTCTGGAAAGCGATCGGCGCCGGCCGCGCGCGCGCGTTCCCAATCTCCTGGGAAGCACACAAGCAAGCCCAGCAAGCCCCGCCAAGGTAACTTGAAATAATCTTTATTTCTTGTTAAAGTTTGTCGGCGGGGGAAGCCGTGGGCTTTGCAGCACCAAGCGAGTGTCTCTTTAAGCTCGCTGCGATGCTGCTGCTCTCGTGAGCCGCCGATGTGCACTCGGGCGGAGGTACTGTGCCTGTCTCCCCAAAACACGCCTCCGGGATCCGAGCAGGCACGAAGGAAGTGAGACTCCCTGCTCGGTGCGAGCGAGGCACGGCGGAAAAGAGAGAGAAAGCTCGCCACTGAGGAGGAGCGCGGAGGGCCAGGCCGGCCAGTCACAAGGTAAACTCCCCTGCACTTTAGGGCTTTCTTGTAAGCTTTGTTTACACCCCTGCAACAACAGGGAAAAGCACCATGCTCGCGTATTTAAGAAAATCCCCATCGCCCTTAAAACTCTAACATTTGCATCGTAAGGTTACTTTTCTGAACTAGGCAACGATGTTCAAATGTGTACCCTCGTTTTGTAAGATTTAGAGGGAAAAAAGCGGACCTTATTAACGAGTGTATATAAGTTTTATACTTGGAAAAAAGACAAACTCAATCAGCAAATTCGGCTGTAAATGTGATAACATTTGATATGCAATTAAATGGTGCTTTCCACTGTCCACATGCAGAATGACGTCTTATTTCAGAGGGCCAAGTCTCTCTCACCGTTTGTCTCATTCAAAATCAAGTTCTCTCGTCTCATCGTCGATTAAAAAAATAACGTTCTTCTCTCCTGTCAAAGATGACTGACAATTAAAATGATCGTCACTTTGGTGGGCCCGGCCTCACTTTCAATTTATTGTCTAGACGTGCCCTTCTTTTCTTTCTTCTATGACTCTCTAATAGACGAGTTGCTAAGCATTCCAGCGTGAACTGAGGTTCCAGTGGTAAAAAAACAGTAACCGTTTAAACGTTTTAGAAAAATTGTTACCTTTATTTTTGGACTTTGAACATGGCTGCCGTTGTGCAGCAGTTCATAAATCTTGAAATTATAGTATTTATTTGTTTTTGTAAACAGGAAGTGACATTTACATTAGTTTACCCGTTGCACACAATTATAAGAAAACGGATTACAGAGGGCTGACGGTTGATTATCGTAAATCTTAATGTGAAAACAGTTATGCATAGCTCAAAATACATTTTTGACCATTCTAGAAAAACGAGTTCGGGCATATTCGGATATTTCTCTTCAGTGCCAGAATGATTTGGAGAACGCTATCTAAAAAGGAAGGGTTTGACATGGTTGGATTACGATCAAAATTAGGCCTGGGCACCCATTGAAGAACTGGGCCACACTTGTGGATAATTAGTTGTCATAAAATGTTGCTTCATTCGTATCGGGGGAGTTATTCCTCTATCTTAATCCCTTCTTTTTGCTATTCTTCTTCACCTGGCATATCTCACTTTTCTTTTTGTCTCTCATTTCATTTTGTTACTCTCTTTCCTTTGTCATTTTGTCAAGGGATGAATGTGTTTCACAGTATTGTTGTAAAAAAACGATTGTTTTGAGTTGTCACCAAAGTTTTTTTTTCTCAGTTTTATAGCTAGCCTTATTTTTTTAAAAATATTTTCTCTCAATTAAAAACGGGGGCCCCTCGCAGTTTTGAAGGTGACAAGATGGCAGCAAACACCTCAGGCTCATGTGTCTGCTGCTGGAGACAAAAGTAGAGCCTCTTAAATGGCCACCATTTGTAATCTGTCTCTTTGCACGCACAAACCCTCTTTTTCTTCATCTCCACTTACACTAGTGCTAGCTGTGATGCTCAAAAACAGCCTCGCCACTCGCTGAGGCCTCATTGTCCCGCTCAGTGACTCAGGATGGGGGGAGACGCACCACATGCTGTGCCGGCTCAGTTTGGTCCATTGTCCTACTGCACATGACAGTGAGCACCCAGGGTCTGTACTGGGTCATGCTGAGGTCTGGCATCTGCTCTTCACCTGCAGCAGCCTTTCGGGCTGTGTGCCACCAACCAAGGCAAATGTTGGGAGTTTATTTGCAGCTAAAAAAAGCAAAATAAAAACAGCCGACCAGCTGGCATTTGCCTCAGGCCACTCTGCCAATCCGACCCTGGGGTTTGATATGGATGTCTGAGTTTGATACAGACATCTGATACTGAATACAATTATATTTTATCTTGGGGCGTAGATCTTTTCACATACACATTGTAATTGTCAATCATTATGGAAGCTTGGCATGCGTGTTTTACTCTGCAATATCTTAAAGACATTTAAAACATACAATTTGCCCTAGAATCCACCTACTTAAGCCATCTGGCTCTAATTTTTGATATCCTTTATTTATGTTTATAGAATTGAGTATGTGTAATGAACGTGCTGTGTTGTCTGTGGATATGGTGACTCGCTGAATGGGTGTCTAGCTGCCTGAGGGTGAAAGTAGTTCTAGGAAGAGGTGGGTCCTGAATTATTTGAGGACAGCACAGTACTTCTTGAACTTGTGGACTGGTGCTGGTTAGGCTTTCCTGAGCTGGGCTGCCACCTTCTCCTGGTGTAGTTGCAAGTAAATTGGAGTTTCTGGAGTGGTTTAGGACATTAGAGTGGCATTTATTTGTTGGGAGGGGTTAGCCAGGTCAACAGAGGTTTGCGTGAATCCTTCCAATACTTTGAAGGAAACTCTAACTTTCAATGTAGTGAGTCGGCCTACAAAGCGCTTATGCCATTGACAGACCATCCAGAGTTCTGTCATGATTGACATTACAGTTCTTCACATTTTGGAGCTATCTCGACCATGTTTTCTCTAGAAGGCACAGACAAATAATGATGGTGCAGTTTTTGACCAAATATTTGGCCAAAGCATGAGTGGTTATGCGGGGAGATAAACACCTCCTTGGCCTGTGCTCGAAACATGTAACAGTAGCTGGTTTGCAGCTATATAATTTTCAGTGTTTTGAAGACTGTTATTTCTAGTGCTGTGTTCTCTGATGTATATGTGAAGTGTGCAAAGTGATTGCAGTAGATGTGCTGTATTATAGGCTTCTGGACAAGCTACCATTAGGAAGCACTTTTTTGGCTGAAACTTGTATTCAAAGGCCTAAACATTCGAACTTGTAATTCAGCAGAAGAAGCTGGCTTGCATGGCACCTCCGACCTCGATTTCTCAAGTTTATTAAGTTGGCTCTGTCAGAAATGAGCAAGGCGACTAACAATCCCTTTTGTGCCTGCCATAAGGCAAAGGAGCTTGTGCCCTGCACTTTCAGGTCATCGAGGACCCATGAAGAAGCAGAGTAGAGTCATACTTCCCAACACTTGCTCTGTACAACTTCACTTTTATTGCACGAATAGCCACGGTTTAGTATAGGAGCCATAAGAGAACATTTAAAAATTCGACAAATGTTCTTTTAAGAATGCTTTTATTAGTTTATTTATGTTCAATCATTTAAATTAATCAAGCAATAAAATCCAAATTATTTGGGGACTGACCTGAAGCAAACAAGCCGGAGTGAGGGTAGGGTAGAGTGCCAAGGGAGGGCCAGTAGAAGCCTCTGCTACCTTCCTTGCAGCATCCCGGCCTTAGTGACATTGGAAATTATTTTAAAATTCTACTTAAAACGAGCATATTGCTTTGCACGCCCCACCAGCCACTCTAATATCTGTATTGAACACCTTAGTGTGGTGGGATTAGTGATGAAATAGATTTCTTGCCAAATTTCAGCAATAAGAAATTACTGAACAAGCATTTATAAAGCCAATAGGACTTGCCTGACCGACTAGGTTTGTAAATTTGTTTTAATTTGGATTGCTGCTGCACGCTTTTTATTGAACTACTCTTTATGAAGTTGTGACGTAATAAATTATCCCAGCAGTATGCGCTATTGCTTAGAATATTAACAAGTCAGGACAATTTTAGAGCAGATGTTTCTAAACTGCTTTGAAAAAACCTCTAAAGTTGTGTACTTTACGTACATTTTTGGAGACTCGATTGGCTGGAAGAAGGGTTGTGCAGTTTGTCAGTAACACAGATATAATGTTCAGTAACCATTGCACACTAGGCACCCACCCTTTTCCTCTCCAGTGAGGCATTTTATTTCTCTCCTTCAACTTGTGTATCTGATGCTTACAGTGGTTTAATCATTTTGCTATTCCATGGCCATTTTCCTTTTGTGGCATGATTTCAGAACATGTTTAGCCTTATACATCTGTCAGCATGATTTGTATGAATGGGGCCTAGGGATGGCTAACTTCTATCTGTACTATTTAGCATCCACGATTAGTTCAGTGGGGGATGGGTGAAACCCATCCTCCTGGTGGGAACGAGGTGCATCATCAGAGCTGTGTGAATAATAACTGCGTCAGCCCCGTGCGTGAGGTGCATCATCAGAGCTGTGTGAATAATAACAGCGTCAGCCCCGTGCGTGCGGTGCATCATCAGAGCTGTGTGAATAATAACAGCTGTGAGCCGTGCGTGAGGTGCATCATCAGAGCTGTGTGAATAACAGCAGCTGTGAGCCCGTGCCTGAGGTGCATCATCAGAGCTGTGTGAATAATAACAGCTGTGAGCCCCGTGCTGAGGTGCATCATCAGAGCTGTGTGAATAATAACAGCTGTGAGCCTGTGCATGAGCATCATCAGAGCTGTGTGAATAATAACAGCTGTGAACCCGTGCCTGAGGTGCATCATCAGAGCTGTGTAAATAAAAACTGCGTCAGCCCCGTGCGTGAGGTGCATCATCAGAGCTGTGTGAATAACAACTGTGAGCCCGTGCATGAGGTGCATCATCAGAGCTGTGTGAATAATAACAGCTGTGAGCCCGTGCCTGAGGTGCATCAGAGCTGTGTGAATAATAACTGCGTCAGCCCCGTGCGTGAGGTGCATCATCAGAGCTGTGTGAATAATAAAAGCTGTGAGCTCATGCCTGAGGTGCATCATCAGAGCTGTGTGAATAATAACTGCGTCAGCCCCGTGCGTGAGGAGCATCATCCACATTGCTCAGGTCATCCAAATTCCTGCACTCTCTACCACACTGCTTTCAAGAACAGCATACTCTTGCACACACTCTCACTGCTCACCAATTCAAAGTTTGCTAAAATATTTATGCAACGCATTGTCATACACAATGCCAATAACTCAAACTTTAATGCTGCGAGACCTATTGCATTGTAAATGCTTGTTTTAAATTTAGGTTGCAGATTATAGGGTCTGATGTTTCTGTGAGATTGTGCTTTCCATCTGCTGGGGTATTTTAAGATCCTTTATTCTCTACTTGTTGTCAGAAGGTTTCCATTGGTACAGTATAAAACCAGTATATGCTTTTTTAAAATATATTTTTTATTGAGCAGGATGCAGAAAAAGCACATTTCGTACATATATATATGTTTGCCATCTTCAAATTAAAGTAACATAACATAGCCACAAGATCGGCCATACAGGTGCTGTAGTGCATTACTATTAATAAAAAAATTCTATTTAAATGTTCATAGCAGGAGATGTTAACGTGCATCAGTGTATAGTAATGGGGGGGAGGGCCTTGTGCAAACCAGTACTGTGCAAATCCCACAAATCCAAATCCTGTTCCATGTATATAGCAGCAGATATTGAAGTGCATAAATATGTAGCATCAAAGTGTATTGCGCAAATCAATTCCCTGAATACAACCTAAATCGGCAAATCGATATACAGTTCATCATGTATAATAATGAAGGGGAAAAATTGCCTTGTGCAAACCGCAACTGTGCCAGTTCGGCTAATCCAAATCCTAATGCATGTATATAGCAGCAGCTGTTAAAGTGCATAGGTATTTAGCAGCAAAGGGCCTTGTGCAGAGAGCAATTTCCCTGAACACAACCTGGATTGGCAAATCCGTATACAGGTCATCATGTCACTCACAGTCTAACCTAGATAACTACGCTGAGGAAAACAAAGGAAAGCAAATCTTAACATATCAACACATTAATGCAAGAAGCCATTATTAATACATAATAAAATCGTAATCATTAGACCTTGGATATCCATCCTTGGGAATATACTATGCCATAGTAAACCCACCCCATGTTTCATTAAATCTCTGAAGGGCCCCAACCCACTTAGCACTAGCCTCTTCAAATGATGAGGATCTGATCATTTTATTATACCAGTGAGAATATATTGGGTTACATCTGTTTTCCAGTTATGGAGGATCATTTCATTTCAATAAGCTTTATTCGGTTTGTACAAAAACAACCATAAAAGCACATGAAAAGGAATACATCATCATACAATTTTAGAGAACACTATACAGAGGAAGTAAACCATTAAAAACAGCAATTAAAATATCATGTTATTTCTTGCATTAATTGATTTAAGTTTAAAAGTTGCAGTAAAAAAACATATACCTGGTTCCTCCATTATAGAAAGGAACCTCATCGCTGCATCCACATTAAAAATACCATATTTTAAAAACAATGGTTTTAAAAAAGCAATGCGAAAATTCATATAAAGATCACATATGAGAAGAAAGTGCAGAGTGCTTTGTTTGGAGTGGCCGTCGCAGGGACATGGACCAGCCGGGTGCTGTTTGAGGTGTGGGAAAGCCTCCAAGTGATGCACCAGCCCGAACCTTAATCTGGTAAGAACATATCCAGTGCTCGAAAAATCCAAAAAATGGTACTAGTCCTGCAGGACTAGTACCTTAAAAAATGTCCTCGACCGAACTGCAACCTACTTGACCTCAGTCTCTGAAAGCGGAGCAAATGTGACAAGATAACAAGATTTAAAGGCATTTTTATTGCTCATTAACTTTGTGAGCAATAAAAATGCCTTTAAATTTTATCTTGTCACATTTGCTCCGTTTTCACCGACCGAGGACAAAAGTTGGTTTGTTTTCCTACTCGCTAGAAAGGGCGAGTAGGACCGAAAAACAGCTCGACCTTGTTAAATTAAGCTCGACTATGCGATCGGTCGAGTGGAATTTTCGAGCCCTGATATATTTTTGTTATTTTTTTTATTTTTCTTGTTACATGGATTAAATATGTCTGGAAACCTTCAAAGGCTGAGTAACTATTATAAAACATACATGTTGTTAGTTGCCTGCTGTAACTCAGGCGCCTCTTTAATCTGTGTAACAGAAAGGTATTCCTCATTACTGTTTTGGGCATCTCTGATACAGCGTTTAGGTCATCCAGAATATTTAAATTAAAAACTTCCTTGAAACTATGTACAATATACTTTAACCAGGGTATCATAAGATAGTTATCCAATTCAAGGCAATCTTTAATTACTAATCTGTTGAAAGCAGTCTCTTCTTTTTGCCATATGGATCTCCAGATCAGTAAGGGCCTTAAAGCTATCAGATCTGTCAGGTAGCTGATCCCGACTTCCCTATGGGTTAACTCTGTAGGTGCTGAGGACGGTAAGCAAAGCAGTTTTTTGAGGAACTTATTTTCCTCAATTTGTAAACTACTATCGGGATAATATCCCACGCCCCGGCACCATATAGTGCGATAGAAACACATCTGGACTGATAGATCTGCAACATGTCACTAATACGTCTATCGCCTAACTTAGCTGCAAATCTTTTGCCATTTTTGCCCTGACATTTAATATCTCATGGGACCATATTCTGTCACTGGCAAAAGTGATCCCTAAATAACATACCTTGTCCACCTGTTGGATTTTCTGTCCATCTATAAAAAAGGAATACGATTTTTTACGATTACTGCCACATACCATAGTATAGGTTTTACTCTTATTAATCTGCAACTTTCTATTAGTTATAAAAACTGCAAACTTGTCTATCAGCCGCTGAAGGCCGATTGGGGTCCTGGATAATAACACGGCATCGTCTGCATAGAGCAGTACCGGTACTTCTACACCATTTGCCTTTGGGGCATCAGATTTTACTAATTTGAGCGTCCACCTCATTAATAAAAAGAGTAAAAAGCAGAGGAGCAAGGACGCAGCCCTGTCGGATGCCACATCTAACATTAAATTTGGGCGTACATTCCCCTCTCGTCCCGTACCGTACAGATGTTTGTAATCTTTCATATAGCCGTGCCAAAAAATAGATTATTGACTCGGGGGCCCCAAGCTCTAGTAAGGTTCGCCATAAAATCGAGTGATCCACTAAATCAAACGCACTGCTTAAATCCGCGAAGCATAGGTAGAGGGAACCTTGCTTAGCATAAGTATATTTCCCTACTAATAAATCTAGATTTATACATTGGTCAAGCGTTCCTCGCCCTTTCCTGAAACCGTATTGGGTATTGGCTAAAATCCCATTTACCTCCGCCCACTCTTTTATTCTAACTAGTAGAATCCTACTCATGATTTTAATGAAGGAGTCTAGAAGAGAAATTGGGCAGTAATTTTTGGCAACCGATTTATCCCCCTTCTTAAAAATAGGGATGATAATGGATTCTCCCCATGTAGGACTCCATTAGTTACGGCGGCATTAAAAACAATAGTTAATAAGGGGCCCCATAAAGCTGGAACGGCTTTATAGACATCAATTGGGACCCCATCCGGGCCCTGAGCCTTACCTCCCTTACTTGCTTTAATGCCTTGTTCCACTTCTTCTAGGGTGATATTTAGCGGTACCACAGGCCAGGCACTAGTATTAATAGAATTAACGCTTGAACAAAGACTAGTTTTAAAAATGTCAGAGAAATGGGTTACCCAGGCCTCGCTGCTTACATGAGACAATAACTCCGGAACCGTCAACTTTTTTAAAAACTGGGATTTAACTGTTGCCCAGAACAGTTGATAGTTTGAGGTCTCAGCCACCAGGGTAAGTTTATCCCAGGCCTCTTGTTGCAACTCTCTTTTCCTCTGTTTAAGGGCAAGTTTATAATCTGCTCTTAGTTTAGTCACTAGCATTGAGTCCCTAGGTCTACTCATTAACGCCTGTCTTAACTGAAAGAGAGAAGAGGTGCAAACACGGTCAAACCAACCCTTATTATGAGCTGTTACCCCGTTACCAAACTTTGTAAAAATGGTATCAATATAATGGTTAATTTTGCTAAAATTCATTAAGATCACTGCAGGCTCACAATTAATATTCAGGTTGACAAATATCTCAACAGAACAATCCATAACAATATTTTTTAACACCTTTTCCGCATACACCCCTTTCCATTTTATCCTGGTACCATTGGGTCTATGCGGTTCAATATTATCCACATTTCTTGTCGGATTTACAGACTCAGTTTCCCAGATTTCAACTATCAAGATAATACAATTATGGTCGCTGAGTAAAGATTCTTCAATCCTAGGGACAGTACACAGGGGGATGATCTTCGAGAATACTAGGATGTGATCAATGATTGAATTTGAATTCCTACCATTAAAAGTATGGATCTCATTCCCCCGACCATCTCGTGCACATTGCAAGAGTTCCAAGTCATAATCTGCCATAAATCTATTTAATGACTCGCCATATTGATTGTGGGGGAAATTAATGTCATCTTCTCCTGTATCTCTTCTTACCCCACAGACCCTTGTGGTAGACAAAGGGCATGTGGAGATGTTAAAATCACCAACCCAAATAAGATCAAAAATAAAATGTTCCTCTGTACTTAACTTATCAATCGCATTCTCTAGATCCTTAATAACTTTAGACCGTGTGTTATCAAAGATGTTATTATAGAAATTAATTAAAAGAACATCCCGGGGGTGTTTTTGATAGAGCCAGAGAATCTGCAAATGAGACCCGATGTTCATGTGCCTTTTTACTTCTAATGGCAAGCTAGTTAATATAAGGGTTAAGAGGCCCCCCTTTGCTATGCCCGCCACAGAACGCTGTGCTGGTAGATTAAATGAGGCAAACCCTTCGTAGCTAACCAATTCGGTACACCAGGTCTCTTGAAAACAGATAATGTTATGAGATCTAAGAAAGTCCGCCCAACCCAACTTTTCCCCCTTGGAAACCAGCCCGGCTATATTCCAGCTGGCTATAGAGAGCCCTTTGGTATAACGTATAACTTCTGGCTCTATCAGTTGGACAGTATTACCTTCAGGGGCACCCCATTATCTTGACTAAGATGACTATCGCCTCCAGATGTTATAACATACTGTGAATTTTCCAAAACCACAGCTCCCTGTCCCCCTCTATTTTCCCCTTCTGTAACATCAGACCCGTAATTAACCACTATATCAGTTATATGGCGGTCCGGGTCCTGTCAATCGTTCTCATCGAGAACGCTAAGGGCTTGAAATCGATTGAACACAGGTACCTCAAACAAGGGTTGTGATGGTAAAGCCCTTCTGGTTATTTGTTGATCCAAGGTTGTCCCTATAGGAGGAACATACATTAAATGGCTATTAAAAGAGCCCAGTGGGCGTAGAGAGGCACCCTGTTCATTAGTTGGTAGAGCTGCTGCTCTAATCAAGGAGGTACTTGCATAGTGAAGATTTTTAAAATTGATGATAACACAGTCACCCCATAAATTCTTTTTAGTGGGGCCTATCCAATTGACCCTTCTAGTTGTAAGGATCTGATCAGCATGACTCACTGGGAACCCACAATGGTGATTAAGCCAGTGTACCGTTTTATTCTTAAGTGAATCATGGGTTTCCATTAAGGTCGGATTAAGAACAGGTACGTTCGTCAAGACCGCCACATATGGTGAACACTCTGGGGGTAGATTTATTGTATTACTGCGTTTCCTCTCCATAGATATTCTCTCTGGCTGGGTTTTGGTCTCCTGTATGTTCTCCTTTCTGCCAATAATTGGGTTATTTGGCCCCCAGGGTCCGTCATCGGCCGCCTAACTGTCCCAGAAACCTGTTGATGATGTTACTGCACATAAATTACAAATATTATTGGGGCGTTCCATAGGTGTATCTTTCCTTGTTTTAAGCAACTCATTATGGAGTATTAATTCCCCACCTAACTTAGTGACTTCTCCATTAAGTAGGTCTATTTTATCATACAATGTTTTAAGATAAATGTCAATTTTGGTGGCCAGGGCGTTAACAATCTGATTAACCTGTGCATCATTTAAAGCCCCGGGGTTAGTGTTAGCTAGTCGCTTTCCTGTACTAGGAGCAGGAGTAGATTTGGATCCCTTACCAGCACTAATCGACCCCTGTTTAAACTGAGGCTTCCTACATCTCCTTATCGTTCTGGATGTGGGTGCCTCACTGGCAGGCAAACTGGGGGCGTCTACAGGCTCTAAAGATAATGGTGTTAAGACTACCTGGACACAAGCCATGATAGGTGTAGTACCTTGTCTAGGGAAATCACTAAGCTCTGTAGGAGGTTCAGTCAAAACTACATGGGGTGTGGGCGGCAGACTACCCATTCCTAATGATAGTCGGCGTTCAGCCCTGTCGATTTCAACGTTAATAGCACTCACTGCTTTTACAAGGTAATTGTCAATAGTTACACCCGCATACTCAACAGGAGTTTTATTTCCCTTACACTTTGACATTTTCTAAAATATCATATTAAACAATATAAGTCCACAAACCGCAAACACAAAGCCTATTAGACAAATTAAGTATTGATCAAACAATTCGACAAAGTTCTACAAGGACAAATAATAGTCCATTGCCAAAAGGGAGATGCATTAATATTTTGGGCAAACCGACTACTCACTGTCTCTGCAGCTTATCTTTAGAAGGACTCCAGTAATTAAAACCAAGGGATGTGGCCCAGCACAGCCTCAGACAGTCTCGGACGGGCTCAGACGGGCCCGCCCTTGGCCCGGGCTTCTCCCGGCACCTGCCCGCGCGTCCCGAGCGGCGGAAATGTGCAGTCAATTATATACTTCCGGTGATATTGAGGATGGGGCTGCGGGTCGGCTTCCTGCCCGCTGCGTTCTGGGGCTTGCAGTCCCAAGTCGTGCCCCCACAGGTGAAGCGATGCGTCTTCCACGAAGCGGGAGGCGCGAGAGGTTTTTAAACTGCTCCTGCCTGTGCCGGTGCTGCGGAGGGAGGGGCTGCAGGTCGGCTTCCTGCCCCGCTGCGTTCTGGGGCTTGCAGTCCCAAGTCGTGCCCCCACAGGTGGAGCGATGCGTCTCCCGCAAAGTGGGAGGCACGAGAGGTTTTTAAACTGCTCCTGCCGGTGCCGGTCCTGCTGAAGGAGGGGCTGCAGGTCGGCTTCTTGCCCCGCTGCGTTCTGGGGCTTGCAGTCCCAAGTCGTGCCCCCACAGGTGAAGCGAAGCAGGAGGCGCAAGAGGTTTTTATACTGCTCCTGCCGGTGCCGGTGCTGCTGAGGGAGGGGCGGCGGGTCGGCTTCCTGCCCGCGGCGTTCTGGGGCTTGCAGTCCCAAGTCGTGCCCCCACAGGTAAAGCGATGCGTCTCCCGCGAAGCGGGAGGCACAAGAGGTTTTTAAACTGCTCCTGCCGGTGCCGGTGCTGCTGAGGGAGGGGCTGCGGGTCGGCTTCCTGCCCCGCTGCGTTAAGGGGCTTGCAGTCCTAAGTCGTACCCCCACAGATGAACCAGTCCCAGCAATTGCTATCGATATGAAATGCTGTTGGTGTTTGTATGGATGATATAACTCATAACATGATCTAAAAAGCACCAACATAGAAGATGGAGATATTATAGTGTTTAAATATTGACTAATTGCATGAAACACCTCATCCCAGGTATTTTTAGGGGAAGATTTATTAAGAGAAATAAAAACAAAGGGAGAATCAACATTTTTAACCAAAGAAACTCTGCCAACCAGGGAGAGTGGCAATAAAACCCATCTTTCCAGTATCTCTCTTGTTTTGCGCCATAATTTAAACAAAAAACTTGCGAAAAATCGTTAGTAAAAAAAATCCCTAAATACCTGACAGGATGCTGTAGTAGTGGCTGCAAGATGGCTGGGAGCTCAGAACGAGGTGAATTAAACAATAGAAGCTCGATCTTGGCTTGACTGACTTTGTGCCGTTTCCCCCCCATTCGCTTAGATTACTAATTTTATTCATGGCATTCAGGATGTTAAAACTGTCGTCCCATAAATATAAAATAACAAGGATACTGTATTTTACAAATAAGATAAAAATTCATATATATCATGCTTTTTTAATAGAAGGAAGTGCCTACATTTATGGCCTGCGTTGCATGGAAAGAACCAGCATCCCTGGGCCTCTTCAGCAGGTGAATGTTGAATATTGCATACTATAGTTTTAGAGATCTTCTCTCCGGTTGCGCTTGATTCCCAGAGAAGCTGAGTATGTTTGGATCTGCTTTGCCCAGCCACAGATACTGCAGCTCCACTTCTAAAGGGGAGCGGTGGCACCGTGAACTCTGGGACCTACATTCAACGCCTGGGATGTCACAGTGGAGGTGGTCAGGCCCTCAATGCAATGTACATATAGAAACATATTGCAAAAATCCATCAGTTAACCCGATAGGTCTCAAAAGCGACATCTATTGGCTTTGCAAACAGTGGCAGCTGGCATGGATCGGGGTGGGGTAACGGTGTAAATAAGAAAAATTAACTTACTTACTCGCTGCGTCTCCTCCTGCCGGAACAGGACACCCCCAGGCTCCCCTTAGCCAATCGCAACACTGCAATGCAGCTTTGTGATTGGCCTGAGCACCATGGTTTGGCACTCAGGCATGGACTGGGAGCCTGGGCATGTTCTCACCCAGGCTGTAACGTAGTCTGGGTGGAGAACATGCAAAGTGTGCAGGACTGTTTGGCTGGCCAGAGACATACAGCCAAACATGCATGCACACTTACATAGTGTCCAGTAGCAGCCTCACCCCGCAAAGCTGCCACACAGGGCCGGACTGGGAACCAAAACCGGCCCTGGCAAAGTGCTCGGCCGGCCCCCGCCACCACCCAGGAGGGGGTTTGGGATTTCGACCGCGCTCTTTGCCAGGGCCGGTTTACGCTGCAAAAACGGCCCTGTAACAAAAACGGCCCCCAGGGGCGCAAAACCGGCCACCACCATTGCGGCGCACCGGGGGATTGCCCGGTGCCCGCAGCGGCCAGTCCGGGCCTGCTGCCACAGCAGGAAAAAAGAAAATGATAACGAGTTATCATTTTATTTTTCCTTTATTCACACTGCTGAAACTTAGTGGGGCGACGCACATCTACCTTAGCTGAGGAGCTGCTAATGTTTGCAAATGCTTGCTACATATGTTAAAAAGACTGATTTAGTAAAGGTTTCACATCTTTGATACCAGTTTAGCCCCAATTGTAATTGTATTTATATAGCACTTACCAAATATGGCAATACACAGCTGAAAGGTGACCACTTAACATGTGTTGGTACGCTTCTCGTAACTTTTGTTCTGTTTGAGCTAGAAATACATATTTTTTAAAAATCCGCATATTATGAAGCGTGTGATGGATTATGCGGCAAACCCCATAATTATGGAGAAAATCCACGGTTGCTGAATTGAATATTTCTGGTAGCTTTGGCAATAACCTATGATGTGTCATGCACACAGCTATATTTCACAGTAGATTTTATGGTGTCCCAAGTCCCATAAGAGACCAGTGAACTGGTTGATGGAGAATTGCCCAGCCGGAAATCTGTCTTGATGTTTCAGGCAGGCCAGATACTCCTGCTTGTATTGTAGGAAAGGGAATATCTTTCATGAAACGTATAGATTTCAGCTGTTTAAACACATATTTCATTAATTTCATCTTTATTTCGACAATGTTGTCATAAAAGAAATCACATTTGATTGGACAATTTAAAAAAGAAATTGATACATTACATTCAGATACACTATAAAATAAAATCTATATCATCACATGACCAGGGAGCTATTTAATCGCAGCCTAAAAGATGATAGTAGACATAAATAGTTACAAAGTCAACTAAAATCCCCTGCCCATCTAGAATCAGAGATCATGCTCCCTAGCAACTATGCAATTATTTCTACTGGATCCTGTTTCAAACAGAGTTCACAAATTTCCTTCTAATGCTCCACATGGCTGCTAGAAAATTTGTGTAGAGAAGAGGTGTAGCAAACTCTATGAGTGTATATAGACCCTAGACCAACATCTAATAATGCATACTATACAACATCCAAATAAGTATGTGCTGAAACAGTGATATATCAAAAAATTCTTAGATCTTTTTATTTCAGTTATAGTATATTTTCTTATTCTTTTTTTCTTTTGTTTATAACTTTTTTACTGATTCATTTCATTTTTTACACTAAAAACATTTGTATATTTTATAAATGGCATACAAGTTCTGTGAAGAAAGATTCTTACAAATAGAAAAGTGCAAAGACAATCAGTGTAAACAAAAAAACTACATAAACACAATATTAAGAACAAAATACGAGAAGTGATATACGATATAACCAGTCGTTGGAAGATTTGATGAAGGCAATGCGGTTGAATGGAACTACGCGCGTTTCGGCCAAGAGGCCTTCGTCAGGTGACCGTCATTCGTACATTACATATATACAAAAAATGTGATATAACCTAGACAAACAGAACAAAGACAGAAAATATATATAAGTAAACAGCACATACATGAAGATCTATTTCAACAATTCATGATCCAAACCGTATCAGTATTAGAGGGTCTATAACTTTTCATATATAGATGCATATATATATACAGTATGTACATTTCAGTGCAACCACTCAATATCAATTGTACAAAACCAACTGATTATTTGATTTAAACTGCCAGATTACCTTTTTATTTATGTTTAACTAACTTTAGTTATCAACTTTTTACTATACATTGTGTTTTTTAACGTCAAATAGATATTTTTCCTTACATTTTTACTTTACTTCTAGATGTAATTGCATTTCTAAAGGGTTCAATAACCAACAGTTCCATATTTGAGATAAATGTTAAAAAAGGGGAGATAAAGAAAGAAAGATGGCTCTAGATATGAATAGAGTATTGATTAGATCAACCTATAACTTCCATTGCTAAAGAAAAAGCGAAGCAACCATTATTACTTACATCAAGAAAGTGGCTTTGTGGGATCAACACAGAATATTTGGTTCCTATGAGGGCAGCTATATTTTAATGACATCAATTATACCATGCTGAAAAACAGACATATAGTCTTATTAGGACACTGAGTATTCATTGTACGGTGCTGTAAAAAATATAATGGCCTAAAACAAGAATATACCTGATAAGTTCAAGCAAATGACTTTCAGCGCACTTGATCTCGTGCGTAACTCAAGGGATTAAGTCCAGTTGTAATAAAAACGTTTTCATGGAACCTTTGTTGAAGTTGCCTGACTCTGTATTGTTGGAAGCAAGAGAAATACTATTTATATGCCGCAAAGCCCTTATTTTTATCAGTTAAGGTCTATTCAAAACCAATATACAAAATTAGTTAGATTTTGCGGACCAAAAGCCTATACTGAGATACTATTTATATGCCGCAAAGCCCTTATTTTTATCAGTTAAGGTCTATTTAAAACCAATATACAAAATTAGTTACATTTTGCGGACCAAAAGCCTATGATGACGATATATTTTTAAACCCACAATGTGCACAGTTGTGACAGGGCGGTAATCGCGCAGAAATTGTGCGGGTATGTACAAGGACTTTTTTTTTTAAAAACACATGCGTACAAATAAAACGTATAATAGTCCATCATAAGTGCGGCTAAAGAGACACAAACATTACACTAAATAATTACCCAAAAAATCTTTTTTGGGGGGGATTCCTACCTCGGAATTCTGACGATTATTATTTATAACGTTCAATTCATTTGATATTTTTCTAATCGAATTCCAACGGAACTGCGGAGTGCCGTCATCTATTTCTTTGTTGTGTACATGCTCTACAAGATAAGAAAACACTATTGTACTAAGCAAGATAATAGTATAAGTAGCCTTTCTAGTCGCATCTTTTATTGCCATTACCTTGGCGTGATAATATGAATAGATACGCCGGGTAAGAGTTCATGTAGGTCAGGTTTCCTGCAACACGAACATAAAGCGAAGAGAATTGAGTCAATATGTATCCCCACTCTGAAACCATAATACTATCAATCCAGAGATGTTTCACTCTGATTTAAAACATACCTTCGTTTCCGGGATATCGTGCTCTAAGACGGGGGTTCTGCTCGTTTGGTCCTTCCGATGGTAGCGATCTAAACGAGTTGTGAGATTTCTAACTTTATATACGTTTCCGCGCCCTCATAACCTACCACTTAATGCTTGACAGCTGCTGCCAATTGCCAATAGCGCGACTTGATGACGTGAAGCGGCCTGGCCTAGACTCGCAAGAGTACGATCGATATTGAGGACAGACTCCATGTGGGTCTTAGTTGAAAATGTCAACACTGCAGAAGCAGCGGAAGAAAGACTTCCGTTCATCGTTTCTGATGGTTACACGGGTTCCAATAATTTTTAGTTCAAAATTGTATATATAGCGAAATAACCGACTAAATTATTACTTACAAACCCAATAGTCTGGTTCTTATAAATGTGGGTTATACATTATAAATGTAAGTAGCGGACTAACTTATAGTCTGGACCAGTAGTTTAACTACGGCATATGTAATTGGTAAATGGTTTCAAGACATAGATGTTAAATATATTCAAGTCATTAAATAGATTGTGTAAACACAGCTATCTTTACAGCATTTTCATTACGTATGCTGTGATCCGTTCTTGTATTAATACATAGTAATCTAAACTTCCAAATGAACAATGAGTATAAATGACGAACTGAGTCGTCTCCATATACATTGTTTTTTTTTAAAAATACACAAAAAATGGAACGAACAAGAACTTTCGCAAACAGACGGTATTTAATATCATGATTAAGACACGGACTGTTTTGGAGGTTCTTTAAGAATGTTAACATGATTACAAACATTTAACTGGTGATAGACATGATCATCAATAGTTCATGCGGTAAATGATGTTACTCACCATAAACATAGCACCAGATGGTCAAACGAGTCACACAGTGACACTAGTTTGTTATAAGTACATGTCTATGTGTAAGATCATACCCAGATACTATGGTTATAAGATCGCTTGCTGCCACGGAATTTCCGAATTCAGGCCCGATTTAAAAGTGTCCAGAGTGAATATCCAAAACACTTCACGTTTTCGACGAATTTTGTCTATGTTGATACCTGATTTAGCCACAATTTTTCCTAAGACTACCCACTGAATTTCTTCAGGTTTGTGACCCTTGTCTAGGTAGTGTGACACTAAGGGGGCATTCATCTTTCGCGTACGAATTGCTGATTTGTGTTCAGTAATTCTCGTACATACGGAGCGTGAGGATTCACCAACATATCCCTTGTTGCATGGACAAATTAGTAGATAGACAATGTTGGTAGTTTTACAATTTGTCATATGCAACAAGGGAATAGTTATTTTGTTGAAAGTGAATTCTGTAGTTTCAATTGTTAGTGGACAAATTTTACAGATTCCACATCTATGATTTCCTATCACTGGAGCCCCAGTGACGATATTTCTTTGACTCTTGGCCTTCATAGTTGACATCCTGGATCTGACAACTATATCCTTAATGTTTTTGTTTTTCTTATAGGCAAAAAGAGGTTTGTTCATAATCTCCTTGCCACTTTTGTTAACATTAAGGATATGCCAGTTAGCATATAGAATTTGTTGGATCTGATTATTCAACATGGAGTGCCGTGTTACAAATACCAAACTGGCATCCCGTTTGTCGTTAGTGCCTGTAAGGAGATGCTGGCGATCATAGTACCTAGCTCTCTTATACGAATCACGTATCAGTCTATGTGGATAACCGCGTTCTAAAAACTTCTCCTTCATTACAGTAGCCCTCTCGTCATAATCAATTAATCTCGTACAATTCCTCCTCAGTCTAAGAAATTGACTGAAGGGAATGCTATCTTTCTGTGACGGGGGGTGAAAACTACTGTAATGAAGGAGTGTGTTGCGCGCTGTTGGTTTGGTAAAAAGGTCCATGATTAGCTTTCCTTCATGATGTTTAATGTTTAGATCTAGGAACTCGATTTCTGAGTTACTTATTTTCTCTGTGAATTTTAAATTGGGATCACAGGCATTGAGCCAAGATATGAAGTCTTGCAAAACATCTTCATTATCATCCCAAATGAAAATAATGTCATCAATAAAACGTGACCAATAAAAAATTGATTAAAAAAAAGGTGCCACCTCATTAAAAATAAATTTTTCCTCAAATAAAGCCACATAAATGTTAGCGATTGTAGGTGCACACGAAGCGCCCATGCTGACTCCTCTGGTTTGTTTATAGAGTTGCCCTGCAAATTCAAAAATGTTGTTTTCCAAAATAACTTGGAGACAGTCTAAGATGAATGACATATTGCAGTCGATATTAAAGGACTCAATGAACCACTTAGTGGCTTCCATAGCCCCTTCGCAAGGAATATTAGAGTAAAGGCTCTCTACGTCCAGTGTTACCATCCATTGACGGTGGGCATTGAACGTGGTACCTTCAAACTGGGTGATTACATGTCTGGTATCTTTAATGTGTCCCAAGATTTTATCTATGTGGGGACGCAAAATAGCATCTATGTACTTCGAGATGGGTTCTGTCACACTACCGATGGTGGTGACTATCGGACGAAGGGGGGGATCATGTTCGTTCTTGTGGACTTTAGGGATCCCATATATACTAGCCATTTTTGGATTTCCTATGTTCATATAGTCATACTCTTTCTGGCAGATATCCCCATTACCTAAGGCTTTAGTGATTAATCTGGTGATCTTATTTTTGATGGTACTAGTCGGATCTTTAGTGATTTTAGAATAGAATTTGGTGTCACTCAGCATATTTTCCATTTTATCGATATAGTTGTTAGTGTCAAAAATGGCAATGCCGCCTCCCTTATCACAACTTTTCACAGTTATTTGGGTCGATTCCTTCAGTTTCAATAAAGCGTTGTGTTCATCAATGGAGATATTGTAGGGAGTATGTGGTATATATTTGGTAATGTTTTGTAGTTTTGAGGTGACAATCTTTTCAAAAATTCCTATTTCCGATCGACTTGATCCAGAGTCGGTGTAAAAATCGATTTTGGTGACAAACCAGATCTATTTGGTTCACGTAACTCACATTCCTGATTAGAGAAGAAACTTTTCAATCGTATTTTCCGAAAAAAACTTATCA
Organism: Lissotriton helveticus; assembly: GCF_964261635.1. Classification (NCBI taxonomy): domain Eukaryota; kingdom Metazoa; phylum Chordata; class Amphibia; order Caudata; family Salamandridae; genus Lissotriton; species Lissotriton helveticus. The sequence continues at coordinate 732,425,020 of NC_136069.1, read as the reverse complement.
TGTCATTGAACAGTTCAAACTTGTTCAACCCAGAGTGGGGAACAAATGAGAGGCCTTTCGAGAGCACTGCAAGAGTGGCTGAGTTAGTATTATGACTACTCAAATTAAAGATAGGTATTGTGTTCATTGTCTCCAATACCTTGCATTTCTCGTTTCCAAATACCTGTCCGTATTCTGTTGATGGTCCTGGAATTGGGGCTGATATTGACCCTGAGGTTGGTATGGTTGGTTCGATGGATATTGTCCCTGTGGCTGATATTGTTGGTTGTATTGATATTGCTGTTGTGGCCGATATTGGGATCGATAATTCGTTCTCCAATTTCCTCTCGGTTGACGTCTTCCTAAAAAAGGTCTATACCCTTGATTAGCTCTGAAACGATTTCCCCTCGGTTGAAAAGGTGACATGCTAGAGTTACTTCCTGAATCTGAAGAATTAGAAAAGGTAGAAAAAATGTTTGATCTGGAATCTGAATGAGTTATATATTCTTGATCATTTTCGCTTATTTGGGCATAAAAATTATCTGCCAAATATGGATATACTTTTTCCAATACTAAAGAAGCGTAGGTCTTTCTGTAATTTATCCATTTTGCGCTTAAATAGATAGTCGCTGTATGAATTGAGGTCCATCTCTACATCTTCTAACTTTTTTTTGATGTCTGTAATTATTGTAGAGTTTTTGATCTTATCCTCAAGGTCTGCGATTTCTTTGGCTAATTCATCTAGAACCTCTTTGACCGTTTCTACTATAAGCATCATGTGGTCCCTAGAGCATCTATTAGAAATAAGGGACCAACGTTCAAGGAAATGCTTTAAATGGACAAATAGACCAGGGATGTTTTTTATCTGGAGACCCTGCGGAATAACTCCTGCTTTAAGATAGTCTAATATAAATCTTCCATGCAACTCAGTTCTTTTACTTTTCTTTTTAAGGGCCAATAGTTTTAATAAATCTCCACATTGCTCATCGTTTGATGTGTTTCTAGTTTCAAAACTAACCGAAGATCCTACCATAGAGGCAAATTCTTCGTCACTGAAGCCATGAGATTTTAATGTAGCCATAATGGATGCAAGAAAGAATAATATCAAGAAAAACGTGAAAGGAGAATGAAAATAGCAAGATTAAATTCAGATATATAATCGGAACTGCTGGCTAGATTACCCTAAATCACCGCAAAATATTATAAGTGAACAAATAATACACATAAAACTGGCAAATTGAGACTATGGTATACACTATTTGTTATTCTTTTATCACACAAAATGAGGTACATAAATACTGTGGCAAAGGGAATGATATAAAAGACAAGTACCCCTCATGGACTGGCCATGAGTATAAATTCAATGCTAGAAAATTTGTTACAGCAAAAACAGTTAGAGGAGAAAGATCAGTTTTGAGTATTCTGTATGCATGCAAACAGTGCGTGATCCCCAGATTTTTACACAGTGGAATAATCCACTTCTTTCTGGCTTTTTGATAAGCAAGGCAGAAAAACATAACATGCAATTCATTTTCAAGCTCCGAGATGCAACCAGGACAGTTTTTGGGTGACGATGGACACCACTTACTCGTAAAGTCTCTGATTGGCAGAGAACCGTGTCTTAATTGGAAAAACAACTTCCTGGAAGCAACTGGATTAACATCGTCGAAGACAGACTCAAATTTATAAAAATCTTTAGTCATTAAAAACGTGCCGTTCAGAGTACCAGTTTGGCCATTCACTAGACAAGCAGTTAGGTTGCTTTCATGGTACAGGTTGACCAGATACTTGCGCGATAGATTTCTGCAAGCGTGCTACGGGTCGGACCACATGGGCGCAAGTCCTGGTCTCTCAAATTCCTATCTTATGTACTTCAACCATGGAAGTTTCCGAGCATTCGGAAGTCTTAGAACATCCAAGAGCTCTTGCCTGTAGATCTTTAACTCTGGGGTAACCCAGAGTCTCCTCCAGAAAGTTAGAGGTTTGAGGCCCAGTTCTTCATTTATGGGTCTACGGCCCAGGTCCAGCCTGAGCGGCAGCAATGGTGTGCTAGGTGGCAATGCTACCAGCTGTCTTAGAAATCTGTTCTCCACGACGACAATCGCGGGTGCACACTTGTGCCCCCACAGTTCGCCACCGTGGATTACAGCCCCCCGTGCCTGCAATTTATAAATTTCCAGTGGTGGACCAATTGGTTTAACAGCGGATTTATTTAGGAGCTTAGTAATGGCCCCCGCTTTTTGGGACAGCTTGAGTTGCAGTTTTATTTGATGTTGCCCCCATGTCATATTTTCATTTAGAGTGAGACCCAGATACTCGAACGTCTGAACTCTTTCAAGGCTGACTCCACCTATCACAGGGCTCGGACGAGTTGTTTTCGGAGGGTTGAAAATCATATATTTCGTTTTCAGGGTGTTTATTTCCAACCCCCGGTCCTGGCAAAAAAGCACAAAACCATCCAGGACTTGCTGGATGCCCATAGGGGTCTTGGAAATCAATAAGGTATCATCCGCGAACATGATCGCAGAGATACCGATCCCAGCAAGTCTTAGGGCATCCCTATTGGGGACCGCATTCAGGTGGGAGATTACCCCGTTGACATAAAGGCAAAACAGGGTAGGCGCCAAAACGCACCCCTGTCTTACCCCCCCTGCCAACGGGGAATCTTGATGACAGAGAACCATTTTTCCCACACCTGACCTGTGCGAAATTCTCAGCGTGCAGTCAGATTATTATATTCAGAAGAGCAGGAGGAATGCCCAACTCCGAAAGCACACTCCACAGTTTCCGACGTGGGACTAAATCGAAGGCCGCGCGAAGGTCCACAAAAACAGTGTACAGTGAGTCGCCCTCAATCTTGACCGTTTTCCAATAAAGCAGGGTTAAGCGAAACATCTGCTCCGTAGTAGATATATTCTTTCAAAATCCAGCTTGATAGGGGCTTAAGATGTCAAATTCCTCCATCCAATATAAAAGGCGATCTAAAATCAACCTCGAGAATAGCTTTTGGGACACATCAATGAGGCTGATTGGCCTGTAGTTGGCTGGGAGTAGAGGAGAGCCCGTCTTGAAGATAGGGACTATCTCTGCTCCCAGCCAAGTGCTAGGGACCGCCATGCTTCCCAAAATGGCATTAAAAATAGCCGTTAGGTAAGGGGCCCAGACCCTAGGTTCATGCTTAAAAAGGTCGCCAGGCACCTTATCCAGCTCAGGGGCTTTACCGGGCGGGAGTTTGGAAATAGCAGCCCTCACTTCTCCCTCTGTGAATTCAGGCTCAATCGTTTCAAGATTAAAACAAGGAGCTAGTCCACCCTGTGCCAGGTCCTCAGTAAGATTTTCCCCCTGATACAGAGTGTGAAAATGTTCTTCCCACACATCCGCAGAGATGTTAGGTTCTACAGCCGATACAGGGTCAACCGACCCCGGGTTCACAATCAACCAGAACTTCCGAGCATCTCTTGATGACAGAGCCAATGTTAAGTTTGCCCAGTTCTCATTGCCCCACTCAATCTTGGCATGATGGATTAGCTGGCGATAAGCTACCCTCCTTTGTTTTATCAGTGCCATGTTATTATTTTGTTTCACAGCCTCGAGGAGTTCTGTTTTCGCCATTCTACAGGTTTGTTACCGGCTCTTCTCCCTCTAGACCCTGGGGGGTTAAGAATCTCAGCTATACTATTGACTAGATTCTTATTCAGTTCTCCTAACTTTACATGTACTTCAGGCGGAGGGTGTGGCAGCTTTAGGGCACCAACGGCTTCCAGTACCGGAATTATCCGAGCATATAGCTCTGCCACTTGCTCCGGCTGGGTAACCCGTTTGTCCCATCTAACCCTACGCCTATTGTTTGATAGGAGAGCCCTGTTACCTGGTCCACACTCTTCACTGAAGCTATCTATGGGGATACCTGGGGATAGAAAGTCTAGGATCAGCGCATTGTGATCACTGTCGCCCCTAGGTACCACCCTAAAATCAAGGACCTTGTACCAAGCACAACTCTCAACAAAAACATAATCCAGGCGTGATTCTTTCCCCGGTTTATTGAAAGTGCACTTTGAGGGGATATCTGATTTTACACGCCCATTACAGGCCCTGGTTGAATGATTTACGGTCAGGGCCATTATCTGTACAGCCAATGGCGCCCATGACCTTGGAGGGGGACCCACCACTTGATGGATTTTCCAGTGCTCATCCTCCTCCTGGCTTGCATCTTCCAATAGGCCCGCTAGTGGCTCAAAATGAGAGTTGAGATCACCCCCTATCACAACTGTGATCCCCTCTGGGATCGTGTTTAGAAAAGAGGAGAGCTCTTCGATGGTTCTAGACTCAGATGTAATACTCACAGGTCTAGAGTGGATATTGACCAAAGCGAGTCTAGAGCCATTCGTCCACTCTAGGACCACACATTGCACATCCTCTGATCTAGTATCCATAACCCCCGCACTGCAGCCCAAATGAACTCCCACCCAGATTGTTAGCCCTCCCGACAGTCTGCCCTTTCCCCCCCACCTGGCTGGGACTGAGAATGAAGCAAAGCCAGATCGAAATTGATCTTCCCTAGCCCAGGTTTCCTGGAAGAGGCAGACATCATTCGCATCTATTAAAGAACCCCACTCAGGGCAGGCCACTTTATTGCAAAGACCTGCGACGTTCCAGGAAATAATTTTTAGTGGGGTATAATCAGATCGCAATCCTTGGGGTTGCGAGATGGCTTCAGCATCAATGGCTAGAGTAAGAACCCTATTGGTGTTTGCTTGCCCCGTAGCTTCACTGTCGGCTCGGATGATACGGCCGCCAGTATCCCTGGTTGAATGTTCCTCGGACTGTCTTCATCCCGGTTGCTATGATGGGTCAGGGCACCCCTCCCCCCAGGTCAACCCCCTATATTGACTCCATGGTGTAGTCAGTCTACCTGGTCCAAGCAACTATACCTGTTGGTGTGAGAGTAATGGGTGGGCATAAAAGGCTCATGCAGATTGGTCCTGAACCCTCTAGTATGGCCCCTAGGTCCCACCCTTGTCCAGCCCTCTTCAAACCCAGGTTCAGGTTGAATGTTAACAGGCGGGTAAAAGAACGACAGTGGGAGCGACTGGATTGCAGTGTCTTCCATACTGGCCGGCCAGTTGCAGATATGCGAAACAGATTGTTTTGTTGTTGTGGCCCACCCACGGAACCCTTCTAACCATTAGAATTTCACTTGGGGCATGGGGGGAAGGGGTCTAAAGGTATTCAACCAGCTAATAGCTTTATTCCTCAGAGATGGAAATGATTCTACTGTAGAATTACTAAGCTCAGGAACACCAGTAAGAACCACTACATAAGGAGCAGCCTCAGGGGGTAAATTTACTACCTTTTTTTGCCTCGCTGTATTACCATCAGCATTAGTCCGCTCATCATTCACAAAAGGTTTTCTGGCCGACCTATGAGAATTAATCGATGCAGCAGACTCGATGTTCTGTACTGGAATGGTGGGGATTACTTGAGCAGGAATGTTTGCTAAAGGGGGGGGGGGGGTTAGATGTTAAAGCACCCCTCCTAATAGCGTCAGGGACCCTCTGCGTGTTTTCCATAGACTTCAACCGGTCTACCATAGCCTCAGTGGCCGATTCTATAGTTTGTAGCCTAAGATCGATACGATCGAGTCTAGCAACAAGGGGGTCAATCAGAGTTTTCCAAGTATTTCCGAGGGCGAGAGTAAGCTGATCCCCTCCCACCCCCCCCCCGGCATGAGCTACATCCCCAAATCTGAATGCAGTAGGCTGCACAATAGGCAAGATTTTGTATAATACATACAGCGTGAAGGCCCAGTACATCATGCACTCACCCCGAAGGTAGAACTACTGCATCACTAGGCCGGGTGAAATTTCCATTACGATGACATAATCTCACACAATTTCTGTAATTTCTTGTTATGCCCCATATGCAAATTCCTAAAATGATGCAATCAATCTACATTGCGCAAATACGTGCGAGCACACAGCAACAACGCAAATAACCTAAACGTCTGTTCTTTCCAGCGCCAGTCTTTATTGCGCGATATTTTTTTTCCCCTTGTGTCCAAAATGGACTTGAAGACTCATTTTGAACTAAATTGTAGTATCAAATGCCAGTGTGGTATTTTGCACATTATGAGTAAATTACGCATAAACTTTCACAGTTTGTGTAATTACTCGGAAGCAAATTATGCATTTTGTAAACCGCTACATCACCTGAAACAAACAAAAATAAAGCTTTCTTGTCAAACACTGGATACTGTATTTGACAAATAAGATAAACATGCATATATTAGAACAGTCGATCTATCGAAAATTAAAACAGGTTTAAAGTAACCCTGAAATGGGAATTCAACAAAAACAAGCGGCAAGTGCTCTGCAATAAACTTTGACCCTTACCTTCCCACCGAAATCACCATTCCAGCAAATATAATCATCTGAAGTTGAAGGTCAGTCAGCGTGATAGCCTAGATATAATGTGGGGGATTTTCGCGCAATTAAGCTGTTTGGATGAATTTCCTGAGGGCGCTTTTTCATACAGAAGCTATAACTGAATAGAGACCAGTTGTGATCCTGCCCAATAAGACATCGAAACACGAAGTTAATTGTGGAGAAAGTAAGGTTGAAATTTACCACGCGCTATCCTTCTCAATCCAAATAACTGACTAATTTCCACCACTCAAAATACTTTCATATTTCACTATACTAATTCACCACTAATCCTTTATGGGTTCTGGAGTAGCGTGCTACTCTCCAAAAAAGTGCTATGTGAATACATACATTTTCCCCTCTTCTATCCCTTCGCTATCCTTCTGAATCCAAATAACTAACATATCCACCACTCAAATGACTTTCATATTTCACTATACTGATTCACCACTAATCCTTTATGGGTTCCTGAGTAGTGTGCTATCCGACGAAAAAGCGCATCAACGCCTCGTCAGGGGTAGTAAGCGCTATATAAATGTAATTACAATTACAATATTGTCGGCGAATAGCTTAATTTTCGCCATTCCCTAAATAGGTGGTTAAATGGTTTGTTTTTTTCGGATCCTGGAAGCAAAAGGTTCAATAAAAAGTATACAAATTATCAGGGAAAGGGGACAACCCTGACGGATGACACTATTAATCCTCACTGCCCCCGCCTCACAGGAATTGATCAATTTACCCTAGGACACCTGGTAGAACCTCTTAAGCATGTCTAAGATTGACAAAGGAAAGCCAAACCTATCCAGGATAAAGAAAAGGGCTGACCAGTTGACAAGGTCGACTGCCTTTTCTGCCTCCATCATAAGAAATACTGGTTTCTCTTTACTAACCAAAAATAGCCGATTAGCTTTTATCAGTTGATAAGTGTTGGCGGCCATCGACCTTCCAGGCAAAAAAAACATTTTGATCCAGATGGATCAATAATTGCGCACATAGGGCGAACCTATTCACCCAGATCTTATAGTCCACATTCAGTAGACTTATAGGGCGATATGAATCAGGGTTTATGGGATCTTTGTTTTTCTTAATAAAACTAACGACAACTGATTTTGGGATATTTCTTCTCTCTCTTTAATACTATTACAAATAACTAAAAGGAATGGGAGAAGTTTGTCCAAAATGGCTTAATAAATGCCTGTAGTAATCTCATCACTTCCGCTCTCCTTGGCATTAGCCATATTATGAAAGGCCATGGCAACTTCCTGAGATTCTATTTTACTATTTAGTGTACGTTTTGTAATGTCTGCCACTTGCGGGAGCTGCAGCCCATTAAAATACTGTTCTAAATCATGCTCCATAACGTGCTCTGCGTTTCAATAACTGAGCCTATAATGATTAAAGAACATCCTGGCTATTTCTGTATTATCAGTCTCCAATATTCCTATAACTAGATTTTTAATGTTATGGATTTTTTATTTTTATTTCTGGAGTCTTGATTGTCCAAGCCAGAACTGTCCCTACGTGTTGACTATCCTAATTGAGCTATTGTTGATAGGCTCTGCCGCCCGCAATTTTCTCTATAAGAAAAAAAATTCTTAAGTTCTTGTTCTGCCCTTAATAGCTGATCTTGTAGAGAATCCCTCCGCAATCCCAGTAACTGGCTACGGGCAACCTCTAGAGCTTACTGGAGTTCCTGAATCCTACCTACCTGGGCCTGGCTTAATTTGGGTTTACACGAGATCACCTTCCCCCTAAAAGCGGCTTTAAAAGGTTCCCAGACTACAAAAAGAGGAGCCAAATTTGTGTTTTTTACACAAAATTAACTGATAAATTGTTTAGTACCACCAACCCAGGTTTGAGCCGAGAGTAAGGCCATGTCGAACTGCCATCTTGGCCTCTTCCTCCTGATTTGTTTCTAAAATTAAAACCATGGAAACTATTGAGTGGTCTGAAAAGGGATTAGCTTTATCTCAACAATGCCCTTTTTTAATGACTGTGGCACAAGAAAAAAGTCTAGACGAGAAGCAGACTGGAATCTTAATGATTAAAAAGTGTATTGGGACAAGGTGGGGTAAGCTACCCGCCAGGAATCCACGAAGGCAAGATCTTGCTTGATTATACTAAGAAGTTTGGCGGTTGTTGGCTACATCTGCCTCTTAACCTTATTTGATGTATCGTAGCTTAAGTCTTGTATAAAGTTAAAATCCCCCCTATTATTAATGATCCCTCTGTAATGCAAAGTTAGAAATTTGTTCTAGAGCATCAGTGTCGTCCAATATGAGGCCGCAATAATTGAAAAAAATTCAAAACCTCGCCTGCAACACTCGCTTTAACCCAGATCCACCTACCTTTACGTTCCCTTGAGACCGCCTTAATCTTCCAAACTATAGAACTGGAAAGCAATATGGCCACCACGGACATTGCCACGCATGCCGAGGCATACAAAACCAAAGAGTATTTCCCAGGAATGCATGATCTCTGCGTATTGCTTTTAAGATGCATTTCTTGTGGAAAGTCACCAGAGTTAAACGAGGTTAGCCAATTCAACAAGACCCCACTCTTCTGCTTGTTTGATAGCCCATTCACATTACAGGTAATAATTTTAATATGTTGGTTCATTATCAGTCTAAATGCAGTCTAAATAATCAACCATAACTTAGCCAGGACTTAACGACCTTGACGTACACATTTCTGATGACACACTTGAACACACCTGTGATTTGCTATTTGTGATAACAGTTAAAAAACACATCCGCATCCTGCTAATTTTTACTTCATGCCAAAACCCCCACACCCACTCACCCCTCTCTCTGTCCTTCGATGTGGGATTCACCCATCTACCCTGCGTCCTTCGTGTGACCACCCCGGAATAGACCGATGTGATCAAACAGACAAAACCTAATTCCTACAACATAATCAAATAATTTCAAGATATGTTCATGATTGCGACATTTCAGAACATAGAGCCTCAGCCTCCTCAACTGCCATAAACACATAAAATTGGTGAGTACCTTCAGTTTTGTTTGCTGAACCAAGGATGCTGGTGCCCCTAAGAGTTTAAATTCCCTTGAAAGAGTTTACGTCTACGAGCAGCCATTATTGATAAGTTCGAGAGCACTCCCATCTGCCTATTGTCTGCCAACGCGAAAGATTTTCAGTCAAGATCCGCTCTTTTCTCCTATAATCTGAAAAATTTACTTAGGAACCTTATGTGCCCTCCTAATCGTCAAATCATCTGGCGCATCTGGTAGAATATGTTTCCTGATCAGTGAGTCCATTAATTGAAAAACATTCTGGACCTCACTTCCCTCTGGAATACCAGTGAACCTAAGGTTTGAGTGACTGCCATGATTTCCTGTTTCATTAAGTACATTTTCTAATGGCCGTATCTTCCTTTTCACGGTTGAGGCATTTTTTACTGACAGACAGCAACTTATCCTCCAAATCTGAGATTTTTTGATCAGCCACTACCAACCTCTGCAGCATTTGTGACAGATTCTGCTCAGTATTGGAAAGTCTCTGATCTAATATTTCAATCTCATGAGCCTGCTGTTGTTTCAGTTATCGAATTTCTGAATGGCTGCAAACAATGTTTTTAGTGCCTCTGTCTGTAGTATAGAGGCCCAATCATAGCTACCAATGGGTAAGTCTGGTACAAGAGGTGGATCTCCTTGGTCCTCAGAAAGCTGCCTCCCGGGCCTAGAATTTCCGTCCGGCCTACCAGGGCTGGCACTTCTCCTGGATGGGCTGGCACTGCCTCCATTATCACACTCTCCTCTAGCTGGCCAGTGGTGTTTTTATTAACTTGCACCCCCTTGTTTTGTTTCTGATTGAGTTTTTTTCTCTCTGTCGAGTTGGCTGAACACCGACTTATGAAACACTGGTTATTCTTTAATTTTTCTAATGGATTCACACTAACGGTGGACATAAGACTGACCCCACTCCCTACATCATTGCTTGGCAAACATTGTCCTGAGGACTTTACATTGCAGCCAACTAATCATTCAGGATGAATCTGTTTTGCTGGCACCAGGCTAACCCCGGGGGAGTCAAGGAAGAGATTCACCTCGGCCAAATCTATTTGATCTTGCAGTCCTTTTTGATTGGAGGATGGGCTTCCCTCCACCATTTCCACTGCAGTAGTGTCCTTCTGCCCAGTGTTCCTTTGGGCTGTTACGGCTCACCATGCCCTGAGCCGCCCGTAGTTTAGATTTCTGGGCTGCCGGCATATTATAGGCTGTTGGTGTCGATTTAATATGGAGTTGCCACATATTAGAGGTAGCTAGCATGCCCCTAGATCCCCGTAATTCCTGTATAAGGAGCCCCCCGCCACGAATCCTTGTGGCCGATGCTCAAGCTAAGCCACAAGCAGCCGCACGCAGCTTTCTCCCAGTAGGTCACAGTCTGTTCTCCTCTTATCTCTCCTTCAGGATGGCATCCAGAAATCCTCTGTGGAGCTGATTTTAGTCCTGCGCCAGCCAGCCTAATGATGCCCAGGAAAGCGACGGGTGAATTGTTAAAAAAAAATCAGTATAGACTGAATTTTTCTTTGATTATTTGTTAATATCTTTCGTTTAATTTGTTTTCCTATTAAATTTATATATTAAGAAATTGAAGGATTTTGGGAGAAACAGCCCTTTGGCCTCCAAAAATGTTGGGCAAGATGGCGGCTGCATGAGCGTTGTGTAAAGCCACTCTCCCTGCCACGGCAATAATTTGAATGAGAAAAGGCATTCTGTGAGTTTTGGTTAACTCGATCGTCACTTACCCATAACTATTCCGGAGGCTCTTTGGGTAAAAGCCTGGCCACGGGACGGAAGCTGATCTGAGGCTGCTGACTTGGTTGGACCTCTGGCGGCTCGAGCATTGGGGACTTTTCTGTCGGCGGCAACCGGCGCTTGAACTCGAGGCGTTCTGGAGGTCCAGAGAAACCCGCCGATACATGGTATCTGCGAAAAGACTGCCAGTGTTCAACGCGGTAAAGGGTGAGCGATATATTGTAGCCGCTGAGAAGGTGCTGACAGGTTTGGGACTCTGTGTCATGCCGCCAAAAGCAAAACCGCTCGTGAAAGACTTCAGCGCGACCGGAGGAGCCAAAGGAATATCCTTGAATCGGCGTGCGGCAACAGATGGGAAAAGCCTGAATCAAAAATTAGCTAGCATTCGCGCCAAGAATTTTCAATTCTATTAAGGACACGGAGGCGAGGATTATGCTTCTCTTTCTTATATTTGCCACTCACAGCAGCCAATGAAAAACGTTTTGTATGCAATAAAAACTACATTTCCCATGATGCTTGTACATACATCACATCCTGTATAGCCCCATAAGAGCTGCTGCATCCTGTGTCTCCTCGTCTTTCTTTGCTCGAACATATACAGTCCACACATTAATAAATCCAGTCCATTTTACGGAATAAGAGTCACAATAAACATCCTTCAACATGGAGAACAAACATTAATAAATCCAGTCCTTTTCACGGATATGAATCTCAAGAAACATCCTTCAACATGGCGAACCATCGTCAACTGGACGAATCACGTCTTTAAGCCAGAAGAACACCTGCTCCTTCTTCTTTACTCGAAGCTGAAAGGAATGAGACAGGAAAAACCCGTAACTTCTGCTGATACAGAATATCAAGTACATTCGGGTGGGTAATTATTACCAATACTGTAATAAACCGGGTGGGATAATCCTCGCCTCCGTGTCCTTAATAGAATTGAAAATTCTTGGCGCGAATGCTAGCTAATTTTTGATTCTATTACAGGACCGGAGGCTTCGGATTATGCTAGTTTAACGCTTAGTAACACAACTACAGTCTGAAATCTCCCACCGGTACATAATACAGTTTAAATAGAGTCTGAGAAACTCCATCAGAAAAGTTAAAACTTGCACAACAATGAGAATTATCCAAACAAGAATGATAAGTATTGTACTTGAGCAAACTGCGTATCACCAGTGTTCCAACCCCATTCCGGCCAAAGGCCCTCAACCATCGGCTGTAATAGCCTCGTACTCACATAGAAAATGATAACAATCATCAACAATCATATGAACATATAGTCGAAAATCATATCAGATTGCAATTCCGAGAACCATCGTCGTAAGCCATGAGGCATCGGAAGAAACACCCATAAAGTGCAAAGTCGTGTGACAAGGCCCTGACCACATGCATGTCAGACCTCGCCGACAGGGCAAGTAATAGTACATACTATACCTGTAAAACGCGGGCTTGCCTCGCCATAGGAACCCCCGAAGGTGGAATACTTCGTAACACAGCCTGACAATAGTAAACGTCCCGTTTGTAAACGCAGGCCACCAAAAGAATTGGAAAGAAACCCGACTCAAGGTCAGCAACCTGCCCTGAACCGAGAAGAGCCGCAGGAAAACGGCCAAATGGACGTTATAAGGAGAACGTTACTGAAGTCCCCGTACACATTTGGAAAGCAATCCACCAGAAGAAATCAGTCCTCACAAAGCCGCCAATGGCGGGCATATCCACAAGCTATCCTCTATCACCGAAACGTCTGCAGGGAATGAAAGGTCCAGAAATACGAAAAGAACGCGTTCGAGAACCAAGAAGGTAACGTAGATACCGTAAACATGATCGCAATAAAGCAAAGTCGGAATACATACACCTAGGGAAAACTGTTCGTACCACATTGCCATGTGTCAACCCGGACCCGCCTACTAAATGGCAACTATGAATCTGCGGGCCGTAGCTCTCTGGTGAACCATAAGGCATCTGCCTTGATTTACATGAGTGTCCCTACATTAGAAAAAGGAGAAAATTGCAAGAAAAGGCGGGAGAACGAGCCGTCCTCCGCCGACCCAGGGGCATTGGGATTCCAAAATGGAGTCCTCCTTGCACGAAAGATGCGACCAGTCGTCAGAATACCAGGAAACCAGATGGAGCCAACCTTTACTGCCATGTCGGCTAAGGAGTTACACCACAACAATCTGAATATGAAAATCGTCGGCAAGTCGACCTGAGTCCTGAAATTATTCCACTATGAAGATGACTTATATGCCCATATCCGCTGATCGTACTCGCAGTTGAGACATTGTGCATGCTGAACAGCAAGCCACCAAGAGGCGTGCACGACAAAGAGCCCGAATAACTGGAAGGGTCGGAAAAACTGACAGCATGACGGTGCCCAACACACCACTACCGAGGCATCCACCCAAAGGGAAACTCTCGTACTAATACCATCGGAAATCCATCCTCGCATTGTAAAGTGGGGATAAAGCCACTGAGCCGCATAGGAGTAAGATAAACTCGGAACCTAAATTAAAGGCCCAAATGCATGAAGGTTATAACCGAGCAATCCCAACACATCCATCCGCCGACGTCTGGAACTGGGAGGCCAAGGCCTGCCAGGATAGATCAACCATGCTTCTAAGTAACCAATGAACCTGAGAGAGCACAACACGGCACTCGGACGGTAAGAGGGAACTGAGGAGGGATAGCCTATCCCTCGCATCAACCCTTAGTACCACCATCGGAACAACTGCCCTTGCCGGGAAGGAGAGAACCAGACTCTCTCCTGAACGCTATATGCCAGGAACTGCGGAAACACTATGGAAAAGAATAAAGACAATAACTAACAACGTAAAAATAATAAGTAAATAGACAAAAACGAACGCATGAGCTACTTGGGCTCTTGAAGGTATTGTGGTAGCAGACCAAAATGGGCGTCAATCAAGCCCTGTCACCCTGAGGTAGGTAACGTCAAACATGAGGCCCTGTTGACCACACAAGAACGGGAAGAACCTGGGTGTCAACATAATCCGTTTAGGAGGCTCTCGCGCTCCAATCAGTAGTTGTCATCCTCCAATATAGAAATATATAGATATACATACATATATTCCAACATCATCCTCAAGGGACATCTATGTTCTATATATATGAAGTGCAAGGCACAGTGCAATGGAGGAGTCGAGGGGGAGCCAACCCTGTGCACACTAAAACAGAGAAATGAATAATGCATCGGCTCCTCAGCAAAGCTGTAGTCATTATACCAGCCCAGAGGGCGTCGGGAGTCTGTGTAAAATACAAGGAGCGTGTGCGCACTCCGAGGGCCAGCCTATTGTTAAAGCCTGGAGGCTACCAGGAATCTGCCCAGGTAAGCAGGAGGCACTGGGACCTCAAACCAAACAAACAAGGGACGCCTGCGACGTGCGTAGGCCAAAGTGCCCAAAGTAAGCCCAAATTGTGCCCAAATGGGTTACGCACACCGGAGCGTTATGACTCCATAACCGCACTCGGCTACTAGGGAAAGCCTTTGGCGGAGACAGCGCGTGACCGCGCAATAATTCAAACAACCCCATGGAAGTGACCGGAAACTTACGCAACGTGGAAAAGAGCACAGTTGGAATGTAATCCAGGAGCAACAAATCAAGACACAAACACATTCACCTAATACATCATGGCGCACTCTAGCGCCGAATTCCAGCTCCAGTAGGAATGTTTGATTCAGTTTGCGGCAGTCTAGGCCCCTCATCCAGGAGGAACAAATCAAGACACAAACACATTCACCTAATACATCATGGCGCACTCTAGCGCCGAATTCCAGCTCCAGGAGGAGTGTTTGATTCAGTTTGCGGCAGTCTAGGCCCCTCATGAGGATTAATCTCGCCGGCATAAGCAGAGCGACCTCACCACTCCCGCAGGAGCCATTGAAAGTTGCATCAGCGCTACCAAAAACTGCCAAGTGCATAATGCCGTCCAGTATAAACAGCGAAACATATCCCAGGAGAATAGTAAACTGGAATCGTGAGAAAACACAAATTATAACATTATAGAAAAAACGGACATGACTCGGGGCACCCGGGATCGAACCCTGTACCATGGAAATCAAAGGCAGCAGACCTTGCCCCGAGGCCACGTGTAGACCGATCCACACGAAGCTGATCAAACCTGAAGACCCCGGCAGGGAAGCGCGGCATGCGCTGATCAGCGGGAGCACAGAGCGCCTTTCAAAAGGGGGGGGGGGGCCCCCGCGTAGAGGAAACATCACCGGACCCACAGTCCTAGGACGTGGCAAGGAGGCGACGCGCGCTTGCCTTTATCGAGGCGAGCCCTGAAGCTCTGCGGAGATGTAGCGGTAAAGTGCCAGACTCCGCTGCAGGAGGAGGCGCCACATCCGGCGCCGCACACAGCCCCTGCAAGAACGCGGTAATGCCCGCAGGCCATGTAACAAATAAAAGCGTCCTTGAGTACGCTGCTCCCAGCGGGAGCCGCTCCGCCCTCCAAGGCGGTAAAAACAACCCATGGCGCCCGCGAGCGCTAACGCAATAAAAACATGAAATGCAGCGTAAATCACCAACACAGACCCCTAGGACCCTTTGCAATTTGAGGACAACATCGATACTGCGGTATATCCAGAGCGCCGCCAGCAAGCAGTCTTGAACTTAGGGAGCGCCGTTCGTTAAGCACCATGACTGCACGTAACACGTGCGCTTCCAGCTCCCACAAACCACAATCACGCCACAAGCATGAAACATAGCGCGATATAAGCGCAAAGCATTGCAACATCAAGCGAACTAAACGCAAGGCATGTAATACAGTGCGCAATGAGCGCAAACTACTGGCATTAACCTCAAATAAATCCGTTAGTCATCCAAGACATTAATCATATCATAAAGTAGAGAGCACTTAACTGGCTGCGTGAGCAGCAAAGAAAGAGGAGGAGACACAGGATGCAGCAGCTCTTATGGGGCTATACAGGATGTGATGTATGTACAAGCATCATGGGAAATGTAGTTTTTATTGCATACAAAACGTTTTTCATTGGCTGCTGTGAGTGGCAAATATAAGAAAGAGAAGCATAATCCGAAGCCTCCGGTCCTGTAATAGAATCCGAGCCTGAATGACACACAACGAGAAATGCACCGGGGGACAGCGAACAGAGATGGTTATTAGACCCAAACAGCAAACTGTACCTGGGATGTTCGCCGGACGGGTGTCTGTCTACAAGCACCTCGGGGGGAAAGAAAACAAATAAAGGTAAAGGCAACCTTTTTTCAAAAATAAATGCGGACAGCTCTAGGAAATTGGCACTGATGGGAGGGGTGTTAAATAATATCTCTCATAACACAGAAGAGGCTTCCCCAGAGATTGAAGAGCTTGATAACTCTGTGGCTGGGCCTGCCGTTCTACCTGGGAAAAACCCAGAAAGTATTTCACAGGGCACAGATGAGGAGACGCCAAAAGCTGAGAGCACTGTACAACAAGGAGATACTACTGATATCACGCAAGTTACAGCCGAAATCCCCCACACACCAGCCCTAAAGGGAAAACATGGAGCTACTACCCAGGTAGATGGCAAATATTTAGTGACACCGGATTGCAATTTTTTTTATTCTTTGACAGACAAATCAGATTTGTCTAATAAAGAGAAGGATGGAACAGAAAGATGATCTCACAGAAGGGGATAGTGCCCCCCTCCCCACGAAGCTAGACACAGAAAAATGCATACCAGTTCGCACCAAGAAGAGGAGCACAAGAGGGTCAGATAAAGACAGGGGCTTTACCTCGACTTGGTTATTCGATCAGTAACAATCCCCTTTCCCTTAAGCGCCTTGAGACCCTCTGGGTGAATAGCGCGCTATACAAATCTATGACTTGACTTGACCTCGGATTACAGCCAGTCAAGCCAGCTAAAATGGGACTACTCCGCCTCCCCTTTTGGGAGGGAAATTGAAGATGAGATTAGAGCCGAAAGTGCAATAGAAACTAAAGGTACTACGGAGCCCCACGCTCCACACCCACCTATGGAGTTAATATTCTCAACGCTGAAACAAATGCAGATGGAGGCACATCATGAACACAAGAGGGCCCAGCTGGCTACCAAACAATTACAAGGAGCTGTACGTAAAGTTAACAAAGCCTGTACAGAAATTTCAGAACGCACCATGACGTTGGAAGAACGCATTGTACAACTGGAGGCCATTGCAGAAATTTCTGGCCAACAATTTATGTCTTATGAAAGTAGGATGACTGATGTACTTTGGAAGCTGGAGGACTTTGAAAGTAGACAGCGACGGAACAATCTCCGACTACTTGGGATTGCAGAAAAAGCAGAGGGTGATGATATTTGTGGCTTTATACTGAGGCTACTCAAGGAGGCCTTTCCTGACCTGGCTCACTGGAACTGGGAGTTCGAGTTACAGAGGGTACATCGATATCCTTTGATGCTTAAAAAGAGGCCAGGGCAAGATGAGAAACCAAGAGCCATCCTTATATTTTTTGTAACTTTCTCCTCCGACAGTCCATATTTGAAAAGGCCATGCCCGATGCAAGGAGGGCGGCAGCGGGGCATTCCTTTTTCGTCTGGCCTTACGTCTGTCATGCAACTGTGGAGAGGAGATGGAGACTTCATCTGCTAACTACACCATTTCAGAAACTGGGATGGGAAGTCTTTTTATTGAACCCTGCTAGACTTAAAGTTACTTGTAAAGACACAACTAGAGTGTTCTCATCAGAGATTCAAGCCCAGCAGTTCCTGCAGGAACTCTCTAAGAAATAAGTTATGGTCGAAGAACTGAAAATGTTAACAAATAATCATTTGGTTCCTTTTTTGTCCTTTTCTCTACACTTCTGGTCTCTCGTTAACAAGTGGCTAGGGGTACAACAACATGCAGGAGGCAACACAAGGGTCCTTGGAACTTTTTTGCCTTTTTGAACGGAATTGGAAGGGGGGAGAGGTGGGGATGGTAGGAACCAAGGGGAGAAAGGGAGGGTTTTTGGCACTGGGATTAGCATTTGTTATATGAGTTGGGTATTTCATAGATTGTACTGTTACTTGTTATGGAAGTATTGTATTTTCACCAATGAGGAAGCTTAGAATTGCCTCCATTAATATTTGTGGGTTGAATGACCCCCTAAAGAGAAGGAGAAATAGTCTTGATGTTCAATTTTTGAAGGCAGATATTATATGTCTTCAAGAGACACATATTGAAGCATGCAGGAAGGGGGTTATGGAGATGGCTGGTTACCAAGTTATTGCTAGTACTACACAAGAAACTAGGACAAGATGGGTGGCGGTACTGGCAAGGAAGGGAATGGGTAGTTTTCCATGCTCATCCGTAGATAAAATGGGTAGATGGGTAACTACGCAATGCTGCTTTGATAACAAGATGTTTACTCTCTGATTAGTATATGGTCCAGTGTTGGATGATCTGTCATTATTTGAATGGTTGAATATTGAGCTCGTTAGCTGGCCTCTTCCTCTGATTTTTTGTGGAGATATGAATATTAATATGAGTTGTCAGGTTTCCATCCATAAAGGAGCGATGTATCAAGGTCGGAAACTTAAGGTTTTTAAATCACTGTCGCAACTTAGATCTTTGCATGGGTTATCAGATGTATGGGCAGAACAGAAGGTGAATGATCCTGGCTTCACATACTTTTCTGCACCACATCAAGTGCATGCAAGATTAGATAACTTTTTTGTGTCACAGGGGCTTTTAGAAGGTTGCAAGATAAGCAAGTATCCCAAAGGTATGTCTTATCACAATCCTCTGGTGATAGAAATAAATACCAAGCTAGAATCCTCACAGACACGATGGACATTTAATAGGTCTCAATTATGTGAAGAGGAGTATATACAGCACTTTGAGGAATGGATTCCTAGGTTCATTGGAGAGAAGTTAGGGAGTACCAATATAAGCATAGTATGAGATACACTAAAAGCAGGGGTCAGAGGAGAAACATCCAATTACGTCTGTGAGGCACAAAGGAAGTGTAAAATCTTGTCACAAACCCGGTATGAGGATTTAGTTAAGGCAGAAGCCAAATAAATTAAGGTATTGTCTGAATGGGGAGAATCGGAGACAGCCCAAGCAAACATTATTATTGCTAGATCTGCCATTACTGAGATATCTATCAAGAAATCGGCTGGGGAGTATATGGCGTGGCGGAGTAGGGTTTATGAGAATAGTGAGAGGGTGGGTCACCTACTTGCTGTACATACTAGGGAGAAAATAGTACAAACTCGGATCAGTGAAATTAGAGACCATAGCGTAGGTATGGTAAGTGAGACTGAGGCCATCCCTACTGCATTTCAAAAATGTTATCAAAGATATACTGAGGATAGGGATCAAGAAATTGAGGATTATTTAAAGGTGCACATTTTTGATCAGGTATCTCCTGAAGAGAAAGATAGCTTAGGTGCGCAATTTACAATGGACGAATTAAAAGCAGCAATAGATTCTATACCATTGGGTAAAGCCGTGGGAACCGATTTAATACCAGGGGAATTCTATAAAAAGTTTAGGACACAGATTATGGCACTCCTGTTGGAGGTATTTCCCTAAAAAAGGTAAATCCACAAAGGAATTGGGTTCATACCAGCCGATTACGCTTGTTAATAGTGATGTAAACATTTTCTCTAAAATCTTGGAAAATAGGCTAACCATAGTTATTAAGAAGCTAGTATCCCCTTTCCAACATGGGTTTGTCCCGGGAATGGGCATGACGGAACACATTCGGCGTATAATCACGTTATTTGATTATACAAAGGTTTCAGGTGACCCTATGGCTGCAATACTACTGAATGCTGAAAAAGTGTTTGATAGGGTCTTCTGGCCCTTTTTATGGGCAATCATGGAAAGGAAAGGTTTGGGCAAGGATTTTATTGGAGCTATCAGATGTATGTATCAGGAACCCGTGGCTAGAATAGCTATGATGGGCTACACATCTGATCTAATTAAAATTACTCAAGGTACGCAGCAAGAGTGTCCCTGCTCCCCGTTATTATTTGCACTCTTTATAGATCCTTTAATTAGAAAAATCGCAGAGAATGACAAAATACAGGCCATCCATTCTATTAGAGGAGATACTAAGATTTTAGCGTATGCGGATGATCTAGCTATAATTACCGCTAACCCATTAGAGGCTATTAACGAGGTAGAAAGGGGAGCAAAAGATTTTGGTAAAATCTCAGAGTATTATCTTAATAAGAATAAGACGATGATTGTCAAAAACTCTAGAATAGACTTGGATGATATACGGGTAGTGGAAAATGCTAGATATCTGGGGGGTTGAGATTTGTGCTAACATCGACGAAATTGTGCAAATTAACCTGGAGCCACTGTTACAAAAGACTAAAGCAGATTTTAAAAGAATGAATGGCTTGTACCTTACACGTCTATGGAGCTGTAATGTTGTTAAGATGTTATTCTTGCCCAACATTTTATACTTTTTTTAGAGCCATTCCAGTCGAAATAAATACGGTCTGGTTCTCTGCATTCAATCAAATAATTTTGACATTTTTGTTGGCCAGGAAATGACCCAGCAGAGCACTAAGATTTATGACTTTACTCAGGGATCGGGGGGGGCTGGTCTGTTCCAAATCTCCAGGTTTATTATTGGGCAGCAGCTTTACAACAGATGGCGGATTTATTGGGAAAAGAGATGGTAGCAACAGAGGAAACATCCATTACTTCTATTTATAGACTAGTATTAGTGGTGGAGGCCAATGGCTGTCTAATGCGTCATATAGATTTTGCTTCCTTTAAAAGAGTGAAATTTAAAATTTTGCTGGGAGCATTTAAGGTCTGGACAGCAGTTAGGAAGAAACTTGAAATAAGCAAAATACACAGATATTCCCCCTTGTCTGATAATGATTTATTGCCTGAAATCTTCCAAGACGGATATATGAAAATATGGATGGACAAGGGCGTAAGGTTTATTGGTGATATTATGGAGGACAATAAAACACTCTCCTTTGATACAATTAAGAGGAAATTCTGGATAGGAATTAACCATTTAAATTTTGTTTTACAAGTGAGGGATTATTTATTTAAGAAGGCAATTAGCTGTCATAGAGTTCCCTTACTAGATGTGGCATTAGGGGCTCCATCACCAATATCCACATTTTGTAAACTACTTAATAGTATAATGGGGGATGACCTCCTGAAACACACTAGTTGCTGGCAGGATGTGCTGCAAGCAGGGGTAGGGGAATGTGAGGATTCTTTATTGCTAAGTCAGACTGCATTTTTCTCAGCAAATCTACAAGTACAATACCTTAAAACCTGGCTTAATCTGTACATCACCCCAGCACGGATCTTTAAATGGGGAGGCTCTACTGGTATACACTGTTCTTGCTGCGGATGTCTTGCCGCGGATAGTGTACATATGTTCGCACTTGCCGCCGATTAACATCTTTGGTTACTGAGGTGGGTAACTATATCAAGCTTATGCTGGGGTTTGAGGTGGATCTCACTCCGCAAGTAATTGTGTGGGGGGTAAGCAACTAAGCAATGACTAAAGCAAACCGCGCTTTGCTTTTCACAGCTATGGCAGTGTTCAGGCTATGCCTGGCCAGTGTTTGGTTAGATAGAGAACCTCCTTCAGTACACTGTTGGTTGGGGAAATTGCTAGCTACCTATCCTTGGGAAAAAGCGGTCTATAAACGAAGAGGTTTAAAAGCCAAAAGAAGATCCCTCTGGTGATTGTTGTGAGAGGGGCTGTTTGGGGAGCTAGGTCCTGTTTGACGAGCGTGCTCCTGAGTGGTGCGGGGCCCTGGGGGGGGACTCTGTTGTGGATGCTCCTTTATGTATGTGTGGCTTTCAACGGGCGATTCATTGGTAATCCATCTTTTGGACCTGATGGTCGATAGCGCAATCTGGGGTGGGGTGGCGGGGGGGGGGGGTAGGCTAATTGGCTCATCTGACTGAGGTTTCTGGCAGCGGAGTCTGCTTCTCTGTCCCACCCAATGCCTGCTGGCGCTTCGTAGGTTGCTGTTGCAGCGGTCTCTGGAGTACAGAGCCCTGCGCCTTTAGTTGGGCACTGTGAACAGGACACTCTATTGGCTAGGAATGTATTCCATTTATTTTGGTTTCTACAGCAGATGTATGCAGAGCAATGAGGTTGAATCTATCACATGTTATGCCGGGCCTTGATATGTTGGATGAGCCGGGGGGGAGGTTGGGTTTTGTTCCCTTTTAGGTTTCATAAAATTCAAGTGAAGAAATGATATGTAGTCGCAGTCCTTTTAGACTAGGTGTTTGTTTTATCCATGAGGTGATGCCCCCGATAGCGAGATGTACAGACACACTTCATAACTAGGTCTTTTTACAGAGTTATGTCATATCTGGTCATAATTTCGTCAGGGGTGATGCATTGTTTAATTGTGTACTGCAATGCTTTTGTTTAATAAAATATGTTTTTTGTTTTTTTTTAAAGCCAAAAGGAGAGGGCTTGAAATTTGGTTACCATAACTAATTGGACTAGTGAGGTTTGATTTAATTTATTTGATTTATTGAGATAAGTTTCAGTATGATAAAATGAGATAATAAAGAGAGATTAAAATGAGATCTTACTACGCATCAAACACCAAGGTTTAGGGCACATTAAGGTTTAACCTGAAATTTAATTTCCTTTGGTTCCAAAGGGTGGGGGGGTGGGTAGGGTATGGGGCGGGAGGGTGCAAAAACAATAACCTGACATCTTGTACACACGTATTGAAATGTATATTTAAGTGTGTCTATTGCAAATAAAATGTCTAAAATAATGAATTTAAAATAAACAAATAAAATAAAAAGAAATTGAAGGATTTTATCAGCTCACACCGCTTCAAGATAGCACTGACCGTTTTTGGAAAGATCACATGACCAGATCAGCCCCTTTATTTCTTAAATATGCCTGTGGTTTTAGCGTTTCAGATGATTTGGTATTCCCCGTTATGGCGTTAAAGATTTAAGTTGGTACATGATTTGTTCCTTCATTGTTTGTCTATATCATGAGTTCAATATGTACTCCTGTTATACTTAAGTTTTTAAGGTTTTACCATTTTAAGACGGCGCTGACCGTTTTCGAAGCACTCACGTGATCCGGTCAGCTTTGTATTAGTTTAGGAGTACGCACAATTTCGATGTTCGCACACTAGCGCTGACACAGTCTTCTCATTTGGTGTAGGAATCAGTCTGATCTGGCGAAGGCAGAACCTTTACCTCTAGAAGCAGGTACTTCTGTGACTTAGTAACAGATACATGGTCACCTTTTTTACCTGCATTTCTTTCCTTATGTCATTCACTTACATTTTTACAGATATTGATCATTTTTGTAAAGGATTATTATATTCAAACTTTTATTTTGTTGCGGAACGCATTGTCAGTAATCAGTGGCATCTTATACAGGCTAGTGGTTTTCACTGTATTGATTATTCATTGATGTATTCAGATTTAGCATTTCATGACTGATGCGCTGGCAAACGTTTTGTGAGTATAGATTGCTCTGGGTATACTGTGGGACTTGATTGGTTGTAGTCACAGGTGTTATTTTGATTGTGGTACATGTCACATTGTTTGGTGTTTTTATTGCTTGGACTTGTGGGCCTATTAGCTCTTGGTTGGTAAGTGATCCACATTCATGTTTTTTCTTGGGCGTACCTTCCTTATCTTTCCTAATTATATATCTTTTTAGATATTTATTTGAATGATATTTTTTTGAATTTTATGTTAGATCTCTCAGAGGATTGTCCAGTTTTGCTCTATTCATTCCTTTTGATTCTGATGATGGTCTTGTAAACTGTGTTGCATTAGGAGACAGAAACCTCAACACTGATCCTCTTTAACATCAATTAATCCACCCCGCTTCCATTTGTCTATCAATAAGGAATGGGCTTCTTTCTGGAAGAATCTATTAATTTGTTAAGAGGATACACCGCTCCCTATTGACATCTACTGATATGGAAATTGACTTTTATGCTCAATGTGGGTCAGTAGGAGTTTGGATAACATTGTATTATAAATCCTAATTGAAGGCCTGTAAATTATTATTGGATGTTCTGAATGATTATTTTGGATAAAAAATTGTATTCTTAAAAATGTTTTTTTGGCATGCTATATTGTTTTTTTTTTCATTTAAGTCAATACTAGTTGGATTTGTATACTAACTAAACTGAAAGTATACATAAATAACTCCATCAGGAACATATTGTGGTATTGAGAAATGTTGCGTAGCTGCGCGCCCCGGCCAACTAACACACCTCTGCCTGAAGCGTTGTCAACATCTCAGTATTTTCGGTCACAAAGTGAGCAGACTTGAATTGCTGAACTCCGATGGGTCCGTAACTGTGCTTTAGGCTCCTCGTCACCAAATTGTAGTAATCACTCTACGCAGGTTACTAGTAGATACTACATTATTATTAAGGTACAGAGACCTAGTAGTTGCAGTCCTTCCAGCACTGTAGTCTTCTTCAACCTCCATACAGAATCCTCTGACCTCCATCGAATTAGAACCAAAATAGAACAATACTACATGGAACGAACCCACAGCAGATGCTATGAAGGAAGTCTATTTGCTGCCTAGAACATGCTGGCATTTCCTCCTTTACAGTCATGCATTCTGGTGTTCTGCAAGGAGCATGAAGAGTCAGTGAAAAGGGAGGCCAAAAGATTGCAAAGTTTAGAGGTAGGCAAACTGTATCAAACATGGGCTACTTCATATGCCAAACCAATGCCATACGTTTGTGGACTGGGATGTGGGCAAGCCTTATAAACAACACTTTCAAAGATGGTGGTCTCTTCAGAGGATCCTATTTGAGGTTCCCAATCCAAGTTGAATTTAAGTCTTTCCAATGATGTCAGTTCCTGTTTGAATCCTATATAAGGAGGCATGTACAATTGATGGATGTGTTTAAATACATGTGTTCCCTTATTTATGGTTATGTGCTTTGGCTTCTTTTTATATTTTTGTTATGTCATTGAGTGGCTTTTCACTTTTCCCTTATGTTGGGGAGGGTTGTGCTTGCTGTTAAATTCGTAATTTTTTTTTATAAATCTTTTTATTAAACATACTCGACACAGAGGTACAATTCCACATGGATCAATAATAGGGAGCACAGCGAAATCAAGATAAGTACAGATACAGTAGGATAAAGTTTGGACATCACGGGGAGGGGAGATCTTCACAATCAGGGTTGCAGGTGGGAACACATATATTGCCACGATACTCATTCCATGGAGCCCAACTCTTAGACCATTTTCGGGGACACCCCCGGGCTACCAACACTGTCTTTTCCCTCAACATGCACCAATCAAGATCCTTTTTCCAATCCGCAACTTTAGGAGTCTGTGGCACCCCCTAGAGTTGTGCGATGTTTCTCTTAGCGATCATGCAGCCCAGTGTAACCCACTGTATAGCGTGTGTATTAAGGTCGGTGGGTTCCCAGATATTGAGAAGGCATCTAGGGGCCTCTGGCTTACTTTCAGTTTACAGTATTTCGCTCATTATGTCATGAATTTTGTGCCAATGCTCCTGAATTAGGTCGCAGTGCCATATGATGTGCATGAACGTGCCCGTGTGGGTGCATCCCCTCCTGCAGAACCCATCTGATGGACCACCCATGTGTGTCAGTTGGGGGCCTGTGATGTAAATTCTGTGCAGAATTTTTAGTTGCACAAGGCGGAGACGTGCTGGAATGGCAACGGTTTTGGGGGAGGAGACTGCCGTCTGCCAGTTTTCGTTGTCTAATTCGAACCCATCTTCAACCCAAGTTCATAATTAATCCTTATTTTTATTCAAATGCTACAATATTGCAAATGTGGTTTTTACCCTTTTTTGTTCATTCCTTCTAACTGGGACTCTCTTAAGGAGGCGCTTCACAAAATGTACATGTACTTTTAATTGCAGTGTGAGTACTAGGAGAAGTGCCCCTTTCCTCTGGCAATCAAGAAGGAATCTCAAAAGACCTCAACATCCAGTCCTTGACAGATTGGAATTCCACTGACTCTTTAGGTTTCATTATGCCATGGCTCCATCCCAGGTCCTAGCACAAAACTTACAACAGTTACTCCTTGAGAATTCAGCTTTAAAACAGACCTTAGTTTTACAGTCTACAGATATCATAGTAGTCCATTTAAATGCCCCTTATTTTTCTGGGTGTTTATGGAAATTCAGAAATTTTTTGGTATTCTCTTATGGCCCATTTTGCATTTTGCCCTGAATAGGTTAGTCAAGATTGACTAAAGATGGGCTACTTGAATGGTTGCCTTATTCGAACTGCATTGACCTGGGCAACTTTGGTATTAAATTCAGAAGCATGTTTGGAGACATTTAACATTGTCCTCCTAGCATTTTAGAAGATTTTTAACCCCTTGCGTGCGCATGATGGAACCACGCTGTAATGAGCCACGGGCGGCCAGTGCTCATGACGGCGTGGTTCTGTCATGCGGCTGCCGCTCCGCCCACACGGCATTAATTCCCCGCCTGTGCGGGCGAATTAATGAGCGGTCGGGGCTGTGACGGAACCATGCCTTCATGAGCACAGGCCGCCCGTGACTCATGACTGCGTCTGGTTCCGTCACAAGCACAGCGGCGCCGCGCTTACCCCCCACCCCACCCCACCCCTGCACCACGGCGAAATTCGTGCCGCGGCAAAGGGGTTAACCTTAATGAGGAAGCATTGTGTGATGTTCAGCAAGGTGGAATGGATAAATTGACTAGTGTGACTTGTATCGTCAATTGACAGCTGAAACTGCGTGAGTTCTAAGAACTCAGATGTCCCTTTTTCAAAATGGTTTTAAAAAAAGAGGTTATGGATGAGTTGGTGCTTTTGTGCTGTCCTACTTCATTTTCAGAATTTATTTATGTACCCTCATTACGGATGACCTGGGAAATTGGTGGAGTTTGCCCACCCACCACAGAGAGTAAAAGACACTGGGTACACCAGTAACTTCAGGGGTGGAGAAAATTTGGCCCATTACAAACTAGCCCTTGAGGGGGTATTTGGACAAAGTATTGAGTTTTAAATATCTAGTTGCAGAAATATCGGGAAAAAATACTGTCTTACAAAAATA
This sequence comes from Lissotriton helveticus, assembly GCF_964261635.1. Taxonomy (NCBI): domain Eukaryota; kingdom Metazoa; phylum Chordata; class Amphibia; order Caudata; family Salamandridae; genus Lissotriton; species Lissotriton helveticus. Next base: position 732,397,810 of record NC_136069.1, on the reverse strand, counting down.
TCGTGATGCAGAAATATCGTTGTCAAGAACATCGATTTTTCAGGTAAGGAATATCATTGTCAAGAATATCGTTGTTAATATCGTTTTCAATAATATAGTAAAAATGATTGTTTTTTAATTATCTTTGTGCTTTAATTCATATATTAATTTTGTGTGTTATTGTTTGTATAGTTGTTAAGAATATTTTTAAATATGGTTTGTAATTTTAAGTGATATATAATTTTGTATTTAATTGGTAATAGTGATTTATAATTTTGTAGCAGTTTTCTGGGTTTGTAGGGGTGTGGAAGGGAGTTAGTTAAGTATAATTAACAATTAATTATTAATGAAATAATTATGTCTCTGATTATTAATCATGTTAATTGTGTAATATTTTTTTTAATGTATCTATTAGGTGCGAGATGCTGGGTTTGTAGGGTGAGAAGTTAATGAAGTCATAATGAATTATTTAATTGATTATTAAATATGTAGATTGAGTAATAATTATATTTTATAAGACGTTATTTATTAAGTTCAGGCTGCTAGGTTTGTCTGTGTATTAGGTGGGGAGTTAAGTAATAATTATTTTAAAAGTAAATTACTAATGTATTAATAATTATTTAATTGGTTATTATGTAAATTGTATAATTGTATTTTTAAGTTATATAGTAGGTGTGGGCTGTTCGGTTTGTAGGGTATTGGGTGGGAAGTTAATTAAATAATTACCAATTCATTATTAATTATTTAATTGATTATTAATTATGTAAATTGTGTAATCATACTTTTTGCGTTATATATTAGTTGCGGGCTGCTGGGTTTGTAGGGGTATGGTATGGTAAGGTAATTAAGTAATAAATAAATGAAAATGTTTTCAAATTGATAATTATTTAATTGTTTTCTAATCGTGTTAATTGTATAATTGTTTTTTATATTTATATATACTTTTATATATACAATTTTTGGGGGTTAATTAATAAGGTTTATATTAAAAGTTTTATATTTATTACAAATGAATAGGGTTGCTTTACAAATATGTTAGGTTTTTGAAGTTAAGTACTTTCCCTACTGTTGCAAAAACTTGAATGAAAATATTAAATTTTACCCCTCTGAAGTCCAACACGTTCTCTAGTGTTGCACAGACTTGAGTAGGGATAGTAAATCTTACCCCTATGAAGGCCAATGCTTTCTCTACTGTTGCACAGACTGGAGTGTGAATAGTAAATGTTACCACTCCAAAGTCCAACATTTTCCCTACTGTTGCACAGACTGAAGTGGTAGTAGTGAATTTAACGCCATTGAAGTCCAACACTTTCCCTACTGTTGCAGAGACTGGAGTGGGAATAGTAAATGTAACCCCTCCGAAGTACAACACCTTTCTACTGTTGCACAGACTGGAGTGCAAATAGTAAATCTTACCACTCCGAAGTGCAACCTTTCCCTACTGTTGCACTCAAACAATATCATTGTCATCAGTTTTGTCATGATTATTGCTATGCTTTAGGGAGTTATTTGTCATCCAGCAAAGAGATAAAGGACTGCAGATCCAATTTAATAGTGGCTTATCTTTCTTTAGTGTCACTGCAGGATCATGCTTTTTCTCCATGCCGATCAAACCTGGTGTTATTGGTGGAAGTGAAGCTTGACGGGTATCATGGCAGATGTGCTCTAATTGAGCTATCTCAGCGGCACACGGTATCTGACACCATCATAAACCTGTTGCAAGATTTCTAGTGCCGAGGGGAGCCTCCCTGCTCCACTGGAAGTTGTGGACCCAACATGAACTTGCGGAAAAGCTCCTGCACATCAACTGATGCTCTAGCGGGTTACAGACAAGGACTTGGTGTGTTGGGCCTCATGTACAGCAGGGACTGTGACCTGATGTTCATGCTTGGCCTCAGCCTTTCCCCATAACTGAGTGGAGGATACTTCTGGCTGCCCTGCTGCCTCACTACGAGACTTTCACAGACAGTGCCTGGAGGGGGTGCGGTGAAGTGGCTGGCATTTCCTCTGGGATTGTGCAGCCAATGTAGGCCAAGTCTGGTTGTCAGGGAGGAGGAGACCCCGACTATGGCTTAGTTTGAATCCGGGTGGCCACCTGGTGGTGAGAGGCTGCCCACTGTTGATTAGTGGAGTGGCTTCCCTGAGGATATGTGGGATTGAGGCCCAGCCCACTAAGCAGGCCTTTTGATTTTGAAGCAGATGAGAAACATCCACAGCCAGACGGCCTTAGAGGCCTCTGCAGTAGAGGTTTATGGGGGTGTCTGTCTTCCTGCCAGTATGTGGCTTCTGTGACTTACCACCTGCTTGTGCCCCTGCCAGCTATGTAAGTAAGATGGTGTGGAGTCGGCTGGAGGTTCCTGGGGTGAACTGATCCAGCTTCACAACATTGATCCAGTGCCAAGCATAGAGGTTGTATGCCTGCTTGCGACTTCCGGGGCCATTAGGACCTCCCTGAAAGACTGGAGGACCAGTGATGGCTGTGGATTATTTAACTCCCCCTAACAGTCCTCTTTGTTCCTGGGTGCACTCTGTGGTCCCAAAGCACTTTGGGCTCCCCTTGAAAAGACAAGATGTTGAAAGATAATTAAGCCAAATAACACATGCAAACTAAAATGGATCCCAGGTTGGAACCCAGGATAAAGTAATTAACCCGACCTCACATTCGAGACCCGAACAATGTCCACAGCCACAGACTTCAAATGACACAATTTTAAATGCCATGTAAGATTCTTGCTCCTCATTGGAATCAAAAATCTGGGAGGCAGCTTCTAATGTTTCCCTTTTGCACCTAGACCTATACAACATAATTGAGTGTGTTACAGCAGCGGAGTGACACATTTCAGACACTGAAGATAGGTGAGGGAGAGTCAAGGGATGTCACCTAGAGCCCTTCTTTCTGCAATAGCTAAAATCATGGATTCCATAGAAAGAACTCTCTGCATGATTTGTCATTGAAAAGGCGCATAGGCCACTGGTGGCACGCCCACTATCCAGCACGTCTGTATTCTCTGAGGCTGCCCAGATGACTGCATTTCCCGACTATACTAAGTACACGTAACAGCAGTGGATGACATATGAAGAGGTTAAAGTGAAACTCAGAACACTGCACCTCAAATACCTTCCAATGTTCCCAGCCAAACTCAACGTTACACATCAAAACAAAGACTTTTTCTGGTAATGGGTAGTGGATCATCCGAGGCAGCACCCAAAGAAGTTTCTCCAGTGGTATGGAAACTGGCCCTGAGAAGGCTACCAGGCCACGGCATACTATAAGCCAAAGATGCAGATCAAGCCTACCACAACAGGAGGACAATGCAGGTAACTCAGAGAAGTCTACTGGAGAAGACGAGGAGTGGAGGCAGAGCCCAGCCCTTTCAAATCACTTTGATGTAACTTGGGGAGAATAAAAAGCTATAAGAGTACTTTAGTGGAGGTGTGAAAGGGTAATGCCCCCATAAAAATAAAGTAATTCTTTGAATGGCAATTATACAGTTACTACTAATGTTCCACATGAGATGTGCTAATTGGGCAGATAGAGGGTTTTAGGAACTAGTTCTTATTGTTTAGAGTTTGGGTTTGAGGTGACAGATACTTCTGGGGTAGAAGTGGAGGTAAGATTGTAATTGGGAGGAAGAGTTTGCATTACCTTGTTTTGTTAATTATCGTTATGAGATTTCACCTGCTAAACATTACGACCTGGTCAAAGAAATCTTAGACTCACAAAATCGCACAATCTAACCAAGTAGACGGCTATCACTTGATGTATTGGAATGTGAACAATTTGTTAGAGAAGATCAAGATGGATAGGGTGCTTCAGTATGTTAAACAATACTGTCCCGTTGTTTGAATGATTTAGGAAGCTCACTTTATAAGCTCTGAGTTACTGGAAAGTTAGGGATAGGACAGAGTCTATCACCGTATATTTGTATGGGGCTTCACGGGAACAGCGATTTTAGTGAAAAAATCCTTCCCTTTAGCCATATCCCGGGTTATGACCGACCACATGGTTTTTATGTCATGGTAGCCTACGTTATAGATGTGGTATGACATCTGTGTAAAAAACGGGGCCTGTTAGATACTCTCCACACTCATAGGTCCCTTTGGACCTCCCCCTACACACCATTGCAACACTTAGATGCTAGCAGAAAGCTTGGTATTGGTTTAAATGGAATTGTAAACTCATGTTGAGACACACCAAACTTGTTATAGAGCTTTCAACCATGGGACAACAGTGGCATCTTCCTACGGGAAGATGTGTAGGATGACAACCACGTGAAATCTTTTGATACCCTGCAGTCCGCATACAGCTTCTTAAAACACAATTTTATGAATATTTACAACTGCAACATGCTTTGGAGGCCAGATGCCCTAAGGGCTCCCCTATACAAGAATGTACCCCACAAGAAGTCTGGCCGGCCCTAGAGAGAATTGACAAGGGCAGCCCCTCCAAGGAGTATCATTCCCTCATAAATTTACCAACCAACTTTACGATGCTACGCAGTAAATGGGAGGCAGATATAGGACTATTAGAGGAGGCAGATGTCAAGGACACTAACCTGATACTTGATTCTAGAGCTGCAGGAGTGACAGAGATCCTGCCATTCCCCTACCAAGTCATACTCGCCAATCTTTGATTCATGATGTGTGGGTACAAGTGGTTAGGGTAAGGGGGGTTGTTTCAGGAGGAAGAATAGAGAGTCAGACTACAGACGTAGCTTCTATTCAGTAGTGGTGGACATCAGAATCAGTTCTCCGTGCTCAGTCTTAATTCTAAATGTTCCTTTAGAGTTGGTAGCAAATACCTCTTTGACGTAATATGATGGACTCCTGCATGACAAAAGTATTCGAGGTTAAATTACACCACCAACATCACACAATTTACAAATCACAATGTGATTTTTAGAACATTTGCTCTAAATCAAGTCCTCAGTTAATTAGATATGGTAAACTATCCAGTTGTTTTAACACGTTCTCCCTTTGCGCAAAATCATTCAATTGTATAGATTGTAGGGATCTTGTCCCAGTAAAACTGTTTCAGGTGAGTTTCCAAATGTTTTGAGTTTCGAATATCCTACATAGAAGATCACTTTAGCTTTAGAATACCTGATCTTTTCAAGGTAAGTAATTTTAGGTTTCCTTTCTTATCTTAGTATCCTAATTTTTTCCTTAGGATATAAGAAGTCGCAATTCAACATACAGAACTTGATTGGCATATTTGGCTTTTATATTGCTGACTCAAATTATCATTTAATCCCAAAACTGTTGTGCACTTTGCATTTCTTGTCAGTCTCTTCTCTTTCTATTGCTCTTTTCTTTGTTTTACAACAATACTGATGCACTAACCTTTTTCGACTTGACTGGGAATGAGGACATCAGAAATGATGGAACTGATGTCCACTGCACAGGAAACAGCGAAGCCTTCTCCAAAGGCCTGCATTCACGAAGAAACTACAAAATAAAGCAATCGGCATGTGGAGGGGTGCGGCTTATATAGGCCCAATTTCCTAGATGGCCGCCAGGTCATGTTATCTAGAGAAATCCCACCAAAATCTTGACAAAGCATTTTGACACCTTGGATTTTTGGGTGTTTTTGCCAGTTGGGAGAGTTACGAGCACTGTCATCCTCAAAAATTTGTGGAGGTCATTAACAGCACGCTTGTTGATAATACCTTCTAGAAATTCATGAGACTTGGAGGAATGTTTTTTTAAGGACTGGCAAATGTTACAAGTTGTGACAGCAGATTGGAAAGATGCCTTGTTGGCCACCAGGGCTCTGATCATGTAGGCTAAACTCCACAGAATACATCTTATCCCTTGTCACCTTTTATGGGGTTGAATGTCAAGATCTTTTACTTGCACCAGATGCATGAGGGAAGAGGGGAACTGATTACATATGGTATGGCCCTGACCCGTGAACCAAATATTCTGGGGAAACTTTAGGCACACACTTAGCAAGCTACTGCGGAGACCCATTGTCCTTTCCCCAAGAGATAATTTATTAGGGATCCTAGAAGACATTGCCATCGCAAGAGGCATGGGAATATTAGTGGGAATAAGCAACCTGATGGCCAAAAGAGACATCACTTAGCATTGGAGGGGGGACTATCCCATTACACAGGGTCAGGCTGAGGGGTATGGACAGGTGTTCGAAAATGGAGGAGCCAATATACATGCCCAGGGATTGGCCTGATATACAGTGGGGTGGCTGACAGGATCACTTCAAACTAAATACTGTATGTTTTGTGCACTAGATATTTTAGAGATCCACCGTGAGAAACACCGGTACTTATTCTAGTTTATAGATTATGTTATAACAGTTCCGTCACTTTGCAGCAGACGTTTGTTTTCCTTTATTGACATTTTTCTGTACTTCATCCTACGACCTTTGTTACAAAACAGAATAAAAAGAGTCATTCTAAAAAAAAACTGATGCTATTGTTACTTTTGTGTGTAGTTGTTGCTGAACAGACGGATTCAAGAAAATATGGAATGCTTATTTGCAGGAGAGTTTGCAAAACGGTTTAATTGTCCCATCTTTTTCAACTACTGGGTCACTTTTTCCTGAGCCAAAGAAATATCAATATCCTCAACCTTATAATAATTATAGAGGTTTAAATCAGATTGCTATCAGAGACAGATAGTGTTAAAACCGCCACCATGGCTTTTGCTATATGTGCCCTTCAGGACTCCTCACCTCAGTCTTCAAACATGTTTGGCAGGTTGAAAATGACTCCATGCCCATCTGGGCTCTGTTATACATCATTTTTCCCCTGTGCCCCTTCCTTAGCCAAAATCCTGGGTATTAACAGTCCCCCCCACAGCCCCGCTCGTGCCCCGTGGCTTCCTGTGTAGTCATGCTTAAACTCTTGCGAGAATTCACAAGATTTGGAGCACCCCATGTGACCAGCTGCCATATTTTTTTCTTTTTTTTTTAACTTTATTTAGCATTTTAGTGTAAAGCAATGCAGAGCATAGAGTTCAGTTGTAGTACGCATAGGGTACATTGGAACGCATTCAGCATAAATGGAGAAAGTAAAAAGAGTAAATCAACTATCGGCACAGTTGTACAGTTAAGTAATGGCAACCAGCTGCCATCTTTACTAGGTCTAGTAAGGTTCTCTCTCCACTGCGCTGGATATTATCTGATTGCTGAAATCCTCCTGAACAGAGACCGCTTGTACATCTCTGGATTCGCCTGCTTGGTGATCACGACGTAGCGCTCTGAACCAGGACTACTACATATACAGGTCCATTGAGCACAAATCATTTCAACTTCATTCATTTTTTTTTTTTTAAACACAATTTTTATTGCAGTGATAGCACAGTAGTACAGGTCACATGTATTGTAGCATAAACATGGGCATCAGCCTACCCCCCAGATCGGTACATATTTCCTGTCCGTGGGCATCAGTGAAATTTGCATATGCATATCTCTTGTATTCTGGGCAAGTAGAAATGGCAGTGCAATCAATGACAGTGGTTTGAACTAAAAAAAAACGGAAGTCCGCCCCCTCCAACACCCCGAACTGTTCCAACTATAGTCTCTCCCCCTTCCCCCCTCCCCCTCTCCCCTTCTCCTCCCTTCAACATTCCCTCCCCCCTCCCACCCTAGGCGTGTCGTGATACAGCCCCTACCGGGTTGGGAAAGGGATGACTGCCGTAGTCCTGTCTCGCCAATGGGTCCGTGGATATTATGTGGTAAGAGGTGGCTCTATGCTCAGTATAGGGCATCTGCGTGTAAACAATTAGTGCTAGACGACATACTTCCATCTTGGTCTTCTATGGCGGGTGCATCCCAGGGCTATGTGCAGGGGACCTTCCATCCCCGCCTTCGGGTAGTGTGAGTTCTATAACCAATCTTTCCCAAGCTCTCGCCCTCTCCATTGCCAGTTCATTTCCTGTTCTATGCGCCATTTGTAGTCTGACCTCCCCCTCGCAACGGGCCCACTTACTGAATTCCTGCTTCCATTTATCTATATTGGGGCCTTTGTTCGCCTTCCGGTTATGGTTCTTTTAGCTAAGACGAATCCCAGATCAATGAATTTACTAGTGATTTTGTTTTTTGAGGTGTGGGGAAACCAGTGGAGGATACAGTGCGCCATGGTGGGTTGTTTGTCCCTCTCGGTAACCTCCCTCAACAGTGCTGATATACCTTGCCAATAGGAATCTAGCTCCGGGCACAGCCACAGCATGTATTTAAAGTTGGCGTCCCCCTGTGCACATCTTGGACAGGTCGCAGACTGGACTGGAAAGTATTTATGTAAACGGGCTGGTGTCAGCTATGCCCTATGTAGGATGTGAAAATGCACCAGCTGGAATCTCGCATTACGCGTACTCCCCCAGGCTCCCTCCACTATCCCATCCCATGCCGGATCTGGTATCTCCATTCCTATGTCCGCCTCCCATTTCGCCTTCAATGTTACCATTGGTGATAGAGCTTCGTGAGTCATGCGCCTATGCAAACATGAGACCGCCTTGATTTTACCCGCAGCCACCACAACGTATTGGCAGCCCATAGAGGTTGGTGGTTCTGTCAGGCCCGATTTCCAGTGTTTACGAATCGCTGTCGTGAGCGCAGCATGAACCAGGAAATCCCCCCCCGGGCAGTTCAAAGCGGTCCCTGAGGACATCAAATGCCAGCAGATTGCCGTCTTCGTACAGGCCTCCCATGGTCGCCAAGCCCTGTTGTTCCCAGTCCTCTAGTCTCCGCCAATTTCCTCCGTGTGGTAGTGCCCTGCACATCTTTAATGGGATATCGGGCGCATAAGGGACCGTTATACCCCCTCGCCGTAGATATCTGTGCCAACATTTACGCGCTGTGGCAAACTCCTGAGTGAGTTGCATATCACCAAGTGGGAGTCGCAGCACAATACGAGACAGCACCAACAGGGGGCCCATCAGTTCTCCCATGTCTCCCTCTTCCCTAGTGGCCTCGCCACCCATTGTGTAAGCCATTGAAGTTGGGCAGCAAGGTAGTACGCCTCATAATACAGGACCGCCAGTCCCCCCTCTGCTCGGGGTCTCATGAGGGTCCTGAGCGCCACCCTGCGTCTGCCGGAACCCCACAAAAAGGAACTGATCAGTCCCCGAAGCCTCCAAAAGTAGCTCGCCAGGATCCAGATCGGTAGAGTCCCAAAGAAGTAGAGCAAGCGCGTCAGGGTCACCATTTTGAGAAGTGCCACACGCCCCGCCACAGACAAAGGGAGCGTGCTCCAGAACTCAAAGTTAGCTTTGGCACTCCTGATCGCCTTCCCCACATTTCCGTCTAGGATGTCTCCTCGTTCGTGGTAAATCACTGTACCCAGATAGGGAAGACTTCTCTCCTCCCAGGTCACCCCCTCTACAGACCGCGGGCATCCTCTACCTCCACGTGTCGGAAATAGGCACGACTTTGCCCAATTGACTTTCAACCCTGCTACCACACATATGGCTCTCAGCAGCGCTTTCGCTCCACGCAGGGCTTCCTCCGTATCTGCCAAGAACATTAATAGGTCGTCATAAAGTGCGATATGGTGGACCTGCCCATATACGTCCAAGCCCTGATATGCTTGTCCCAAGCGAGCATGCGCCGCAAGAGGCTCCACCGCTATGGTGAACAACAGCGGGGAAAGGGGGCAACCCTGTTGTGTGCCCCTTCCCACCCTGCACGCCTCGGAGATCACCCCTCCCGTCCTCACCCTGGCTGTGGCATCTTTGTATAATAAAGCCGTCCAGCTCACAAAATCCGGCCCCAATCCCATCTGACTCATGACATGGAAGAGGTACTCCCATTCTAAACTATCGAAAGCTTTTTCGATGTCCACAGCAAACACCGCTGTGGTATCCACCTCGTAAGGATCAGCTTCCAACACATGTAGGAGCCGTCGTATATTAAGCGCTGTGTTGCGGGCAGGAATGAAACCGGATTGATCGGCATGGATCAGCGCAGACATGTGGGGCAGCAGCGGAGTCACTAAGATTTTGCTCCGAATTTTGTAATCCAGATTTAACATGGATAAAGGGCGATACGCCGTTCTATCCCAGGGTAGCTTGCCCGGCTTCAATAACGGGATAATGATCGCCTCCCTGGTGGACTCTGGCAACCTACCAAACCGTTTGGCCTCGTTATAGAGCCACGTCAGACGAGGCGCCAGGAGATCAATATAAGTGAGGTAGAATTCCACCGGAAGACCGTCGGAGCCCGGCTTTTTGTTCCGTGCCATACTTTTAATTGCTACTCGCACTTCCCTCACTTCGATGTTCCTTCCCAGCTGTTTCGCATCCTCATCCCCCAATTCCGGCAAATCCAGACCCCTCGTAAAGTCCTGTAATTCTTCCTCTGATGGAAGCACCCTACTACGGTAAAGTTCCGTATAGTAATCAAAAAACAGCTCATTTATCCCCTGCTGGTCAAAGCGGGCCACACCTGCCTGGTCCCGTAATTCAAGGATAACAGAGCCGCGCGTAGCCGGATTAGCCAACGAGGCTAAAAGGGCTCCTGATCTGTCCCGCTCTGCGTGCGCTCTTGTGAGGTAAGCTTTGTAGTCAAAGCACCGTAGGCGCTCCACAGTTGCCGCTACTGCTTCCCTAGCTGCCAATAAGTCGTCCTGCTTTTCGGGCCGTTCGGGGCGCTCTATTTCCAGGGCACGCAACCGCTCATCATCCCGTTTGATGTCTTGCAGTAATGTTTTCCGGGCCCCAGATGCCGCTGAGATACAACTCCCGCACGCCACTGTTTTATAGGCATCCCATTCAGTGAGCACCGATCCCGCAGACCCCGCATTAAACTGAAAATAGTCTTCAATGGTCGTGGTTATAGTGGCTCGGAATACTTGGTCTTCAAGTGCTTCGGGGCGCAGTCTCCAGGTCAGGACTCTGGGGCGCGGCCGTGACCACCTCAACCGGGCTAACAGTGGGTTATGGTCCGAAATAGTGCGAGTGAGATATTCGCTACTGCTAACTTCCCCATGTACCTCAGGAGAACAGAGAAATGCGTCCAGGCCAACATGTAATTCGTGGAGGGCGGAGAAAAAGGAGTAGTCCCTATCCAATGGGTGTTGTACCCTCCATGTGTCAATCTGTCCCTAAATGCTCTGCCAGGTGGAGCGCGCCACTGCCAGTTTTCCCGCTGGTGCATTCGGTAAGGGTGGGTGTGAGCGTCTAAATCAATGTCTGTGACACAATTAAAATCGCCCCCAAATAGTAAAGGCCCCCCTAAGACTGATGCTAATTTGTGCGACAGTAATGAGAAGAAGGCCGGTTGGTCTACATTAGGTGCATATAAACATCCCAGAGTTAAATCTCGACCATCTAGTTTCCCCTGGAGCACCACGTATCTGCCCTCTGGGTCTATCAATTGCGAGGTGCACAGGAAGGGAATCCCAGCTCTTATCCAAATTAAGACCGCCCGCACGTATGCCGAGTAAGCAGTGCAGTAAACTTGACCCTTCCAGCGGCGTTGGAGCGCCGCCCCTTCCTTTGCAGTGAGGTGGGTCTCCTGGAGAAAGGCAATTTGTATCCCCCTACGTGTCAAGAAGGAGTGTATCTTATGTCGCCTAGTCATAGTATGCATCCCCCTTACATTCCATGTAAGACATGCGTAACCTAATGCGGGTCCCATTGCAGACATTGCTTTAGCTCAAGTTCCGTCTTAGTACGCCCCCGACACGCCTAGGTCCCCTGAATCCAACCCCACAAATAAAACAATCCAAACATCCCCAACTCCCCCTCCCCAGGACAGGCATCCAACTCGGAATCCCCATCCAAACAAAAGAAAGGCACATAAAAAGTCCAATCAGTTTAGGCTGCCTGGAACTCCGATCCAAGAACCCCAGAGGTCTCCCCAGCCCCCACCCCACTCCCGTGTGAACATTCCTTACTCCGGTCCCCCCCCATCCTTTCCTCTTCACTCTCAGACCGCCCAGCCTCGCACCAGGCACCAAGTCCCAAGGCCCAGCAGGCCACCCCAATACCTCACAAAGCCAGGTCGTGCAAGCAACTGTTCAGTCAGCCAAATACTTCATCTGCTGTTTGTGGAGTTACTCCTGGCAAGTCCGTTTTCAAAAGCCCATGGGCGCTGCTAGAGCTGGGGCTCTGTTCTCCACTACCTGCATGCTCCGACATGTTGCTGGTTGGGCTTTGAGCTCCCTGGCTGATGGCTGCAACCGCCTTTACCGCCTTGTCGCGTTCTTGTCGCCAATCTGCGGAGGAATTTGGGCGGTGCCTTGGCATTGTGGTAGGGAAACGGTGTCGAGGTGGGGTCGCAGCTGGTGTAGGCTCACCCGTCTCCCCCGAGCTTCCAGCCAATCCCAGGTTGCTTGAGGCGTAAGGAAGAAGTGCGTTTTTCCATCAGCAGTGATCCGCAGTCGATCCGGGAATAGCATCGCGTAAGGGAGATGCAAAGTCCTCAACTTCCGCTTCACCGCCATAAAGGATGCCCTTTGGCGCTGCACGTTCCTGGTGTAATCCGGGAAAATCATTATTTTACTGTTGCCAATTCTCAAATTCTGCTCTTCCCTGGCTTTCTGGAGGATATAGTCGCGGTCCCGGTAGTGTAAGAGTTTCACCACCATCGGGCGCGGCGGGGTCCCTGGTTTTGGAGGGCGTGTCGGAACCCTATGCGCCCGCTCCAGCGTGAAGAATGGCGAGAGACCCTCAGGCGCCACTTCAGCTTTTAACCATGTTTCCAGGAATTGCGCAGCGTCGGACCCTTCCTCCTGTTCCGGGATTCCCACGATGCGGAGATTATTACGTCTAAAGCGCCCTTCGCTATCCTCTGCTCGCACCTCCAGCACGCGTACCCTCTGTACCACCTCATTGAGCTGCGTTCGCAGGGTATCAACCGCATCCGGGATGTCTTTCATGGTCTGCTCATTAGTCGCCACGCGTTTCTTGAGTTTCCGGTGGTCATCTTTCAGGAGGGAAAGGTCAGATCCAATGGAGTCCATCCGTTTCTCCAAGGCCTCCCTCGAGGCCATGATGGCCTGCATGATGTCGCCCAAGGAAGGGTCCCTCGGCTGCGTGGAATCTCTGCTCCCCGACGCCAATTCCTCGTCCTCCATGGCGTGGCCTGGGTCATCCAGTCGCAAGGCTTCAAACCCTTTCTTTCTGGACACCCTGCCCATCATAGGTGGCTCAGTGAATGTCCAGGCTCTCAACACCCCTCCACTCGTCACGTCGCTAAGCCCTTGTGTCCACAAGCAATAGTATAGTATCTCTCTGTCAGAGGGTCGCTTGCAGTAGCCAACTCCTACAGCTTCACAGCCACCTCCCGACAGTAAGTTCCCTATGTCTGGTGGCCCGTGGGATCCGTGCTCCATGCCTCGTTATTGCGCACTTGTGCCCAACCCCTGTCCCTCAAGGAGTCAGGCAGGTCTCCCCCTTCTCCCAGCACCGTTAATTGCCTCTCTCTTCCTCAGCTTTAGGTGGGGATCTGTGTGGATTCCCAATGGGCTAGCTCCTGTGTTCTCTTTCGCGTTTCCTAAACAGGGCCCCTTGGCAAGCCGACTGTCAGTAGCGATCCGCCAACATCAGCAATCCTCCTCCCCTCTTCGCTGCAGGCTGTGCACCCCTGCTGCCGCCGGTCCTCCGAGCAATCTCCCTTGCACACATTCGTGCTGTCACCTAATCTCGGGCTCGATATGCCTCGAGGCATTCCGCGGGCGCCGCCATTTTAGGGTCAGGCACTCCTCTGCCTAGTCCCATGCCAGCGCTCGCCTGCCAATGTTATCAGCCCCCTCTCTCTGCTGCTAAATGCGGGCAAGCGTCCCTCTCCTACCGCTCGTGGTACCGGTCCACAGGCTACGTCCGCACGGCCAAGGGGAGCCTCGGTCAGGCGCTCCTCTTTCGCGCCCTGGCCGCCATTTTGTGGAGGGGAAGATCAGGCTGCGCTGCGCTCAGCAAAATGTGTCTTCAGGGCTCGAAGGGGCCCCCGAAACCGCTGGTCTCCTCCACCAGGGAGGGCACGAAACACTGAGGAATTCGTTCCGAGGTCCGGGAACCAGCATAAATGACAGGATATGTGCGGGAGTAGGGCGGCTGCGGAGGAGCTCCGGGATCCGCTACCGCCTACATCGGTGTCCAAGCCGTGCCCCCTTCATTCATGAAGTGATTATTATCTTTAGTAGGCACGCGGAACACTCCATCATACACCCTGATGCGGTGTTGGGGGTGATACAGCCGGATGCTTTTCTCAAGGGCATCCAGAACGGGATACGTTCCTTTTCTTGGAAAAGATGGCTCCAATGTCACAGGGAGTGGCAGGTCAGGGACGGGATACAGATGCATGGTCGCCGGTTGCTGATACCGACGCCTCAGCTTCAGAAGCAGGCCTTCATTTGGTGCCATGTTTCACCCTGTGCTGGTCATCTCGGATTAGAGAAAACGTTGGCCAGCCTGGGGAGACACTTCTGGTGGCCATCCATGAGAGCAGATGTCCAGAAGTGGGGAGCGGCCTGTTTGACCTGTGCCACCATGTAAGCAGATCATGGGCGTCCGCAGGGATTACTACAACCCCTTCCTACGCCAAGCCGGCCGTGGGAGAACATATCCTTGGACTTCGTCGTGGGTCTGCCGGTGGATCAGGGATGTACGGCAATCCTGGTGGTGGTCGACTACCTCACGAAGATGGGACACTTCATCGCATGCAAGCAGGTGCTGTCTGCGGGCCAACTGGCGTTGATGTAACTGAGAAATGTGGTGAGGTTGCACGGATTAACCAGCGTGATAGTGTCGGACAGAGGTTCGCAGTTTACAGCCCAGTTCTGGAGGACATGGTGTTCAGCATTGCACGTCACGTCGGCCATGTCAACGAGCTACCACCCACAGACAGACGGCCAGACGGAACGCCTAAACCAGTCTCTCAAACAATATCTGCGCTGTTTTGTGGAGCAAGGGAAGGAGGAATGGGTGGATCTGCCATGGTTAGCGGAAATAGCCTATAACAATGCCACGCATAGCTCCACCAAAGCTTCCCCTTTCTACTGCAGCTACGGACATCACCCCAGGTTTTTACCGTTTCTTCACCCTCTCAGAGACGGCAGAATGCCTGAAACCTCCAAAAGGGTCGCTCACATCAAGGAAACCCTGATGCGTTCACGAAAGTGCCTGGATGCTGCCAAGGCAAAGTACAAGGCCGTGGCTGACAGGAGAAGGAGGCCTGGGCCCTTGTATGGGGTGGGAGATTACATCTGGGTGTCTACCAAGAACCTACGGTTTCGCAAACGTAGCATGTTTCATCCCAAATACATTGGCCCTTACCGCATCTCCAAGTGCATGAGCCCCGTGAACGTGAAACTGTGTTTGCTTAAGCAACTACGGATCCATCCTGTTTTCCACATTTCGCTGCTTAAACCCTCGTCTGCACGTGCACGTGCAATACCGGTACCGGTATCGGTGGACTCGGACGTGGAGTACGAAGTTGTGGGCATTAGGGACTCCAAGTGGAGAGGGGGCAAGTTGTGGTACCTCAAGGCCTGGAAGGGGTATGGCCCGGAGGAGCAGTCGTGGGAGCCTGCGGCCGGAGTCCATGCACCTCGTCTGGTATCATTGTTCCACAGCAAGCATCCGGGCAGTGCTGGTCCGGTGGGTAGGGGTAAATGGGAGGAGGATGTACTGTCATGAATTCCCCCTCCTCACCTATGCCGCTCGCTCTGTTTTTACCGCGATCCCGCACAGAAACAATCGGCGTTGCCGCAGGGCGGAAACTACAGTGACCAGCATGCCTAGCGAGGCCTGAGCGCTGACCGGAAACGCCTACAAATAGCGTACCTCGGCGAAGACACGGCGTCGGATATTGTGATCCTTGCCGACCTTGAGAGCTGCCTTGGAAATCGGAACCGAGGCATTCTTCTTCCACAGCGGACCTGAGTTCGAGAGAGAGAGGTGAGGCCAAGGGGCTGTTCGCCGCATCTCACTCCCCGGACACAGCGAGTTTGAGTGTCAGTCCGACACTAATTAGAGAGACTTCGGACGAGACGCACACCACGGAGGTGGTTGCAGCGTCTCAGCTGAACCCGCTAAGAACCACATCTGACCGGAACAGAGGATTCGGAGGTAGGATCGAGCGGCTGCTCTCTGCCCCCGCCCTCAGAACCCTAGAGTTTGCTCCTTTGTATGATTTAAGCAGAGACGCACACCACGGAGGTGTT
Source organism: Lissotriton helveticus (assembly GCF_964261635.1). Taxonomy (NCBI): domain Eukaryota; kingdom Metazoa; phylum Chordata; class Amphibia; order Caudata; family Salamandridae; genus Lissotriton; species Lissotriton helveticus. The sequence goes on along the minus strand of NC_136069.1, from coordinate 732,381,704 downwards.
TGCCGCGTCTCTGCTGTGAAGTGCGAGAAGCACCACGGAGTTCGTTTACGGTACACTTGGGCAGTGCTCTTAAGGTTGAGAAGGTCGAGCGGCTGCTCCCTTCAACTCTGTTGCGAACTGCATGGTAGAGTGCCCAGCTGGGCCTCCCAAGTTCGTTGTTTCCCTGCTAGAGCATCAACACTCGAGTAGAAGCGACCTCATTGATATACTACGCCATTAGCAGCACTCGAACGGCATTTTCGGCCGTTTCTTAGCACAGTGCCCTCCGTTGGCGAATACCGGGATCGGTATTCATGCGGAGGACGGTGGGAGCCCCTGAAAGGCAAAAGGACCGGTGCTGCTAATGGGTATCGTTGACCTTACTTTTTGCTTACTTCTTTGATATTCATTATGTCTTCCTGTACCGTATGATTTACCTTATTGGTTTCCTTCATTCATCCTTTCTTCCGATAGCGTTTATCCAATAAATACAAATTGGACAGCTAAGGCTGTTTGGAGTCTGATTCTCTTGTTCTATCTTGGCCTTCCCCGATCCCGGGTAATCCAGTGGTTACACTTCTTTAATTAGTCTGGCGTCCTTAATTAGCCAGCTAACAAGATTCAGCTAACATTATAGAATCAAAAAGTTGAGCTGCAAGATTTGTTTGTATAGGGAAGAAAAAATATTTATTAACATCATAGCCCCATAATAAGAATCACACATACAAATGAAGTAAAACCACCCTGTTAAGCTTGTTCTTTTTAGGATTTCAAATGGACATTTTGGGCCTTATAACATGTTTGGCGGTGTAACCACCGTAGGACCGCAGCCACCAGCAGCCCACGGCGCTGGTGAGCCAAAGACCGTTGTATTACAAGTTGACCATTGGGCTGGCGGTGTGGAGACGGGAATCTTGCAGCGGTGGTGAGTACTTTTCATAAATATATTGATGCCTGTATCTGCATTTCTTCTGCAATTGTGTTGGATACACACATATGCATGATATATGTGGAAAAATACCATATACCCATTACAGGGGTTCAACCCATATGTTGACAGTCCTGGCAATGGTATATGGTTCGAAAAGGACTCACCTGTCGATCACCCCAAACAGGATCATAATCCTCGGCGTGAAGATTCCACTGTGAAGGGGGGATCTGGAGAAAGGGATCCATGTCGGAATCTGCCTGGAAGAAGAAGAAAGGGGTGAGTACACACCCCAATTCCTTACGGCCCCACCTTGAAGCAGGCGGTCAGACCGCCGCATTCCGCTCGTAGGCTTGGCAACTCATAATACGGACAGCTGTGCAGCTCCCCGTACCCCCTTATGGTGGCTGGCTTTCCCGGACCACGAACATGCGGTATGCTGGCGGTCTCAGTGGCCCATCGGCGATCTTTGCAAAGCCAATCCACTCAACTCTTAATACAGCGGTCGGACCGCCAAGATCACTGCACTTGGATCACCACAGCCGATACGCCGGTCCACGGGACCGCCAAACTTGTAATAAGGACCTTTATTCTTAACGGCCAGAACTACTTTCGATTCCAGTCTAAAAACCTCAATTAGACCTAAAAGCTCCCTCTGCTGGATCTTCAGGAAACACACTGTTAATTCAGATACAAATAGAAAGCTTAGGGTGATCTCATTTTTGATAATCTCATCAACAGCAAAAGATCAAACCATAAATGAGTCCAAAACGTCACAAGTTTCACGGTCTCTATTCATGCACAGAGGCATCAATGCAGAAAGCTAGTGTATTCATTTAGCCTTTCTTCAATCCAGAAGTTCTCAATCATCCACCTCCTTCCAATTCCACAGTAACCACTTTGACTCTTAAACAGAAGTGTAAAGTAACGCCTTTCAATGTGTAAACATTGGAATAAGAACGTTCACGTGGCTGGGGCGGCCGCTTCCGGAAGAGAGATTGTTGTTTCTTCTGGGGCGGCTGGTTTCATATTTTCGGGACAGGATTGTACTGTCTAGCCAATAGGAGGCGTTACCAGGTGGTAAAGCCAACCTGATGCCTGCTAGTGCAACCCTTCAGCTTGTCAGTCAGCATAAACTACATTTTCCATTGGCTCTAAGAATCGAAGTGGTTACTGTGGAATCGGAAGGTTTTTAACCAAGGGCCATGCTACTGGCTAAACCGGCATAAAAAATCCTATCTTTTGTGAACAGGCTAATTAATATCCAACTACGGTATTTATGCCTCAAGGAGGTAAACAACCTGCTCCAGCTGACCGCTATCTCTGCAGGGGCTCTAGGGTTCTTGGAGCTAGGTCCAGTCGCATAGGTCTCTGCAACAGAACAGCACCAACGCAGTCAAGTAGGGGAAAGCAGCTGAAAATGTTAGAAGCCGCCGCCACAGGCCCATGCCCACTCTCTGAGCGTGGTCTGGCTTCTAGGGAAGGAGGCACTGAATCAACCCATTTAAGGTCCCCCTTAGACATGCATTTGGGCTGCCGGTGGTGAGGAGAGACGAGCGTGTGGGAGATTAACACTTTGGTGACTTCCGGTCGGGTAGGTCCATAAATCAAGCTCGTAATACAAACAGAAACAAAACACCTCGCAGCAGAGATGGGCCAGAAGTTGGTTTTGCAGCAGGGCTGGTCCACAGCCGTCAGAGAGCCAGGAAGTGAACGAGGTTCTGGCTGGCAAATTTCCCGCGGCTTTCTGTTCTTCCAGATGTTGCTTGCTGCCAAAACGAACCTTCTTTCCATTACTATAAAATACCGACAAATCCAGTGGCTGTAGCCTGGTGGCGTCCAATATCCCGGAACACCAGGAAATGTCCCGTGTAGTTACTTTGTGGGGATATGATTTGGGGATTTGAGTGCTGGCGAAAGGTGTTGGATTGAAATGCGCGGGAACGGAAAGCCTGGTGTATCCGGGGACTGGTGTGCAGTGCGAGGGACTTGGGGTGAGGTGAGGAGAATGCTGCCCTTGCATAAAATAAACTGCAAAGCACAGACAGTAGGGAAACGTGTTTGATGCGTTTCTTAGCTTCAGCCGCAACAAGTTTGCCCGGTTGGCTTGTGAATGTGTTCCTGGAATGTTTGGTAAACCTTTGGCAGTTCTTGCAGGCTTGTTTTTTAATGCACTCGGGCCGCGAAAGAGAGAGGGAAACAAGATTCTGCTTTTATAGTTTAAGCTGCAGAGAAAGCAGGCTCCGCCTCAAGGCTTTATTTTAAGGTTCATATCAGCCGTGCACCGCCCCACAATAACCAACAGCAGGGCTCGGGGGAAAGTAGCATGAGCAGGGTAGAAGAGGTCGCAGTTAGAGCAGCAGGGAGAAAGTGAAAGGAGAAAGCCCGCGAGTGGTCAGACACCGTGCGCCATTGCTCCCCACCACCACCAGACTTGCCTCGGTCCCAAGAAGATGGGGTTTTCACCATCCGGAAATTATGACAAGGACTGCCTGGAGCGGTGGTGGGATGGGGGGAAACAAGAACAAGCACGCGAGTGGTGCGCGCGCGCCCAACAGCGAGACATCTGGTTTCAATTATCGCGCCCGTGTCTGAGCACGATAATTGAAACCACATGGCGGCCATGCGGGTAACCGACACCAATAGGCCATGGGCGGAGCAATGCGCCCGCCTTTGGCCAATTGTGTGCTGTCTTTGTAAAAAAGAAGCATGCAAAACCCAATAACCTGGGTCTGTCCGCCCACCTAGAACAGAACAAACTTCTTGATGACTACCAGTTCGGGTTCCGTCCTGCCCACGGCACCGAAACAGCAGTCTTAACAGCCATGGAGGATCTTCGCATGCGTGCAGACAGGGGCCAGCCAGTGGCGCTGATACTGCTGGACCTGTCTGCCGCATTCGATACGGTCAACCATGGTACGCTGCTGCGGAGACTGGGTGAAGTGGGAGTGGAGGGCACTGCTCTGCTCTGGTTTTACTCCTACCTTCGGGACAGAAAACAGGCTGTCTCCCTTCCCCCGTTCCAATCCTCCTTTGCACCAGTACCCCAGGGAGTCCCTCAGGGCTCCTCCATCAGCCCCATCCTTTTTAACGTGTACCTCATCCCGCTAGTCAAGCTAATCCAATCCTTTGGGATCAAAACAATAAATTATGCTGATGACACACAGCTCATCCTCTCTTGGGAAGGTGAAGATGCCATTCCCCTCTCCACCTTCCACGACTGCCTAAGAGAGACGGCTGGATGGCTACACAGAAACTCCCTCCAGTTTAATTCCTCTAAAACGGAGGTCCTGTTCTGTTCAGGCACTAAGATACCCCGCCAGTTTCCGAACGAATTCTGGCCCCCAGAGATTGGAGACAAACCTCTGCCAGTTGCCTCGGTTCGCAACCTGGGAGCCATGCTTGACAACAAATTAAGTATGGAAACCCAGGTGACGAAAACTGTGGGGATCTGCACGGCCCTGCTTCGCTCACTGCGGAAAATCATGCCACTCCTCCCGGCACAAGCTCGGGCGACGATAGTCAGGTGTACGATACTTAGTCGCCTCGACTATTGCAACGCCCTGCTCCTGGAGTCTCCAGTCACGGTGCTGGATCGACTACAGCGCATCCAATCTGCCGCCGCCAAGCTGGCTCTTGGCTGGACGAGGAGGGCTTCGGCCACAGCAGCTTTGGCCGAGCTACACTGGCTACCCCTAAAACAACGTGTGGCTTTCAAGTCCCTCTGCACTGTCTTCAAGGCTCTGCACGGACTTGGACCCAAACCTTTGCAAGCCCTGTTTCGGTGGTACACTCCTGCTAGAGATCTACGCTCATCCTCGGCCTGTCTGGTAGAGGTACCCAGATTCTATAAAGCCAGAACAGGGGGCAGATCCTTCAGGGTTGCAGCGGCCAAGTTGTGGAATAGCCTGCCCACTGACATTCGTCAGATTTCACAGCTTCTCCCATTCAGGAGACGTATCAAGACCTGGCTCTTCCCCCAATAAATGTCTGTTTGATTGGTTTTCCCGGTTATCTGTCAGCAGAGTATTCTCCAGCGCCAGGAAGCCTGCAAGGTATCAGTCGCGCTTTATAAATACTCAAAATAAATAAAAAGTAAAAGCACACACGCAGCATGTGCGAGCATCTGAAGCGATTTCTGAAAGCCCCTACATGAGTCTTCACCAGAACTGCGCATGCGCGCTGTTACAGGCTAGACCTAAAAAGTACTTACTTCCCTGAATGTAAGCAGTGGAAAGATACAAGTCAGACAATCAAAAGTATGGTAAAAGAGCCTATGTTCCAGGGCAGAGGAAAACACAAAAAGTAGGCAAACAATAAAATTGGAAGCAAGCAAAGGAGATTGACAGTAAAGCCTAACAATGGTAAGCCTTGGGTGGTCTAAGCCTACTGAAAATGTTTGGTTTTGTCCACAAGAGACTTTTGCCTACAGAGAAGCTAAAAGCTATTTTAGAAGAGACTAAAAAAGGGGCACTCCATATTCAGGCCACTGACACTTGCAAAGCTTCCCTGAAAAGTTATGGATTGTAACTTCTTCTACGCCCCTACCATTGTCACACTCTCAGTAATGAACTTATTTTCAGTACTGCAATTTATTTTAACCATCAAAAGTTCACCAAATTGACTACTATTGTTTAGGGAATATGCATTGCACCCAATACAGCATTCGTCGATGCCCTTCCAACAGACTGAAGACCCATAGGTTGAAGATTTCGAGCTTCAAGGTTCAGAAGTTCAATTTCTTTCTGACATATATTTATTGTTATCTATATAGTGATAAGGTTTTTATTTATTGCATTAACAAAGTGTGAACAGTCCAACCCAAACTGCAAAGCTGGGTCCTTCCTGGACCCGAAATAAGGAATCTGGGACCGGTTTCGGGGCAACACTCCTCATCAGCCAGGCTAGCTTGAATCCAGTGGCACAGCAAACAAGGGACTCACGTCTGAGCATACCCCTCCCACTTAGGGTGAAAAGTGCTGCAACAACAAACGATGGACATAATGCTGAATGAATCAAATATTCACCCCCAGTCAAGAGATCTGAGTTAAATCTATTGTTCTGTTGCTCACTATGCCACCCCAGTTTGGAACCAGCCATATGCAAATCATTCTCGACCCTGTTCCTCATGGGAACAGTCCAGCCCAAATTGCCTAGCCGGGTCCTCCCTGAACCACAAACAAGCATCCTGGGACCGGTTTCGGGGTAAGTAAGGGACCCATGTCTGGGCATACCCACCCCACTTAGGGCAAAAAGTGCTGCATCAACAAATTATGAACGGAATGCTGAATAAATCAAACATTCACCCCTAGTCAAGAAATCTGGGTTAAATCCATCGTTCTTTTGCTCACTACACCACCCCTGTTTGGACCCAGCTATATGCAAATCAGTCTTGACCTTGTTCCTCATGGCAACAGTCCAGCCCGAACTGCCAAGCCGGGTCCTCCCTGGACAGGAAACAAACATCCCGGGAGTGGTTTCAGGGCAACACCCCTAATCAGCCAGGCTAGCTTGAATGCACTTGTTTCTCTAACATGTCTCATGCTTAAGTAGACGCCATGCATGAGACATGCTAGAGGAACACGCCCATTCCAATTCCTGTACCATACGAATTAACAAAACATGGATGTTCTTAAATGCCAGTAAATATTAAGGAACTGGTGAATCCTTTGCACAATCTAAAGCCCTGAAGAAGTCCTGTGTGGATGAAACGCGTCGGCTACTGGATTTTATCTCTCATTTCATTGAAGAAAGAAAATTATGACATCTACATTGTCTATCTGTTGTATACATGGGCACCGTGATCATTGTGTTTGTCATTGAAAAATGTATCTGCTGAATTGCACATGTAATTTACATAATACGTTAATAATCTTGAGTGCTGAACCACTGTTTGCTAAATTTGCCATGTATGTGTCAAAGAAATGATCGTAGCAATTCTTCAGGACCTTGAAAAGTGAAAGCTGAACTACTCATAGGTCTGTCGGTCGGAAGTACAATTAGTTCCTGAAACAGTACCTGGCCCCAGTTTGTAAAAGTATATAGTATACCTTGGAGCAATTGATGTATGAATCGATCTGGGGGTGGGGATAAAGAAGAAGAGAAAACATTTAAAACATTCAACAACTCTTAGCTGGTGAAAATGTATCGACCTGCAGTGTAAGTCCAGCTGCGTGCAGAGGATCAATATCCGGTGAACATAATAAAAACAGTAAAGACAACAGTAGCATCAACTACAATAATGGAGAGCACGATAGTGGAGTCTCACACAGAGGGCCAAACCTAAAGTAGAGGTAAAGCCTGTAATGTATCACTTATACTAATCTTTAAGTATATATAAGCATGCAGTGCATCTGTCTAACTGCATGCAGAGTTTATAGAACTAGTGTGTGTGGTGGAGATCAGCAACAATAATAATGATATCAATGGTGAGTGGAAACCATATTATCTGTAGAACTGAGAGAGTGTAGTTTCAAAAACATAGCCACATCAGACATAACCCAGGGGTTCCCGTGAGGTATGTGTGCTTTAAGCAGTCCTTAACAGCTAGAGTATTAGGCACTGGGCATAGTTGGATTCATCACCTTTATGAAGTTCAGGGGGTATTAAGTAACTTCCCTAAAAGATCTCTGGGTTGCTGGACCCCATACAAAATCCTTTTTGGCATCAAAATGCACATTCCAGACCTTGATGGTCCAGACATTGTAGCAGCAGCAGACACACCCTTTGATGTTGAAAGCGTCTGCCTCTGCAAGCATCAAGGAGAAACCAGAAACTTCTGGCTGGATTTCAAAAGTTGGAGATCTTATGTGAGAGAAGGTGGCGGTGAAGAAGGAGTTCAGCACCTCATACCGAGCACCAGTGCCAGTCCTTGGCATTCAAGGTACAAGAACTGTTATCCTGCCTCCACTTCCAGGTTCTAAAGACAATCGACTTGTCTCCATTGATCATGTCAAATTACGCCATGTGGCTGATTCTAAATAGTAGACCATGGGGAGTCCTTGGTAGTTCCCACTCTACTCTTACTGCCATACAGGAAATTCCTCTGCAGCTAGTGACTACCACTAAAGCTGTTTCTCCCCAGCTGAGGGGGAAGGGAGAATGCTCCACAATTAATCCCTGCATCCGCATCCAGCAACACATCTGAAGTGAGTACTGCCGTAACTACAGCGTGTTCTGAAACAGATGTCATGTATACAGATCCACCTTCTTTGTATTCCTCTCTTCTGGAATTTTCTAGTCCTGTTGCAGTACCTGAGCCACCAGTTTTGCAACTAACTGATTCTGGATATTATATGGATCAAGATTATTTTTCTTCTGACAGTACTTATATTTTAGACACTCCTCCATTAAGGATCTGTGTTTTTATTTCTTGGCTCAAACACAGTTAGCCGGTCCCACCCTGGATATATGTTTGGATTACACTTTCTTTGGTTTTTCTATTTTTGTGGATTGGATTTATGATTTTTGTTTCTTATTGGTTAATGGCTATTATCTACTAGAACGCTCTCCTATGGAATTGGTTGATGGGTTGTTGGCCCCACATTCATCTTCACATAAACTAAAAAGAGACTTGTCCCTCGTGGGCATTTCAGCTGTTCCAGTAACTGATAGAATTGTTTAGAATAAGGTTCCTTTAGATAAATTCGGCCCAAAGGAGATCCTGCAGATACCATATGTTTTAAGGGACTCTATGGGTGATGTAATAGTACCTGGGTTACATTTTTATGATTGAGATGTCAAAACTGTAAACTTCATGCTGTCAGAGCTAGAATAGTATACTGTTTTGAGTCAGATGATTTGTACATGATTTCTGCAAAATATGCAGAAATGTTCTGTTATCATCATTTCGGACATCATTATCTGAATCAAGGTACTGACCAGCGCACCATTTTTAATTGCACTCAATGGGACATTGCCCCACTCCCCCGCAAGGTAGTTCTAAACCACACAGAGAAATGTTCATATTTTTCTGGATATGATACATCAGACTCAACATCATATTACTTTAAGTTAGTCTCTATTCCTCCAAAGACATATATGCTTACACAAACCAAGCTCATATATACTGCTTCATTTATCATGCAATTAGCTGTCAAGGGATATGATAATTGGAAAGGCACAACTGACATGAAATCGTTTTGGAGTACCAAACATTGGCACTTTCAGGGGATGGAAACATTGCTTCATGCATTTTTAGTCGCAACACAAGTGATCTTCCTGAATGATACAGTCCAGCAGACTACATGTCTGGGACTAGCTAAAATTAAAGACATGAATGCCCCAAATGGCCCCTTATTTGCCCACTTTGAAAGATGGCAAAATATGACAAAATACACTAAAGAACAATTAAATAGTATTTTGCAGAATGGTACATTTAATTCCACACTTTCAAATCCTCATGCGTGGTTATTGTTGCCAGTAGACACAAATGGTTTTCATGCTCGTTTTCTGAATTCCACACCGGGGTTTAAGGCAAGCAGGCCTGACCCTTGTTACCCCCACTTCCAACATTCAAGTACTTTTACCACCTATTCAGTGAGGAAATTGTGCCAACAATGGTTGGAACATTCTACAATGTCTGCAGTTAAACAACATCTTTCTCTCCTCTATGAAGATATGGATTTATCAGATTTTTTTTACTATGCCCACGTTCTAAAAGATTTATTTGTGCTACATATAATGAAATTTGGAAATTATTACAAAAAGAAGGTGCTGCACATTTAAGACAAAATGATCAAGATAATTGAGCGCTTGCTGTTGTTGATAATAGTAATAATATGCTGTCTTCTCATATTTATAAGTTGAATGACAGTGTATCATCTGTTATTGATATAATGCAAAGTGACAGGTTGACATTGTATCATGGGCAAAGTCAGCTTAGATCTATTATGCAGTTCAGCTGGACACTAAAACCCCTAAAAAATGGGCCCGTACCTTTGTGTTATCTAAATTCCAGACACCTGTTTTTGCCCTTTAATTTGACATGCAACCAACAATTAATTGCACAAAAAGATTCCACATACACAATGTTGCACCTAGAGAAGTTAGAACAGCTCCCCTTTACAGTAGCGAAACACCTTTTTCTGTCTGGTTAATACAAAGCGTAATAATGTTGCCTATTTTGACTTTTCAGTTCACAGCTTGCATGAAACACTTCCCAGTCTGTAGATATGAACCCCTAGGAGGCAGCTCCATTCATGAATTATGGTCACTCCCATTTTTGTATTATTGTGAACGTGCCAACAAGGAGGTCTTCCTTACTGGAAAGGAATGCAACTCTTCTGTCGGAATTTCACTCGTTTGCAAACATGTGACCATTCACTGCGCATGTAAAGCATCAGTAGTGAATTTAGCCTGCTATCTAAAAGGGATACCAGCCCCTGCAATACTCCCACTTGTTACAGTCATCTCAACCGGAAGTTATTTATTGCTTAGTATCAAAACAGTTGCGGAATGCGAGCTGGGATCCCCTACATTTTATCCATTTCCCAGCTCGTCACCTGTTGTAATACTGTCCTGTTCCCCTCCAGGCAAGGGGTCATGGATAGCTCATTGTAGCCTTTCATTCAAACTTAGAGGCTGATTTCTACTAGCTAAGCAGACTCGAAAAGAAGTAGCACTAACATCTGCTTGAGAAACATTTGAAATACAAGTTGCAGGGACATCCAGTTATATATAGTTCGTGTTGAACACAAACCTCCCAATACATTTTGGCAAATTAGTTCACTGTATTTTTAATGCAACCAATAAGGCTGGCCTTGCCCATTTTTTTATTGTTGGTCTGGCTTGGTCAGTTAATTCCAAACCCTCTTTGGAGTAATACCAGTTTTTATTCATTCCCTTTTTCTCCAGTGTGTTTGAGGGTTTCCCCACTGCTGTTATTCCTCACTTGCTGCATTTTATTTGTATTGTTTCTCCTCTGCAATGGATGTTCCATTTGCAAGCCTACTGGACCTACCACAGCTCCATTTGTGCCGTGAGGGCAGGTAAAGCACAATGAGTGTGTCTGCATTTGGGTCCATAGGTACTGATGTGGTATGGTGACTGAGTCCCTACATGCTGACATCCCATGATTCCAGGCATAGTTCTGTTTCTAAGCAACATCCCTGCAACAAAGTGAAGTGATTGTTCAAGTTATTATGAATGCATGATCTGACTCAATCTTCAACCGGACCAAATCATGTGCAAACCTTTTTGTGGTGGTGTGATAAGTTATATATATTGTATATGTATATTGTTCTACAAGAAAGGTTTTTGAACTACTCTGTGCTATCACTGATATGTGTCTATTAAGGTGGAAATGGATGATAACAGACGACTTTAAGGTGTACTGCTGGTTATAACATAAAAAAAACAATAAAGAAATTCAAAATAATGTCTGACATTACTTTATGGTGTCAAGCTTCTGTCAATATTCATATCTTCACTAATAGCCGATTCAAATTAAGTGAAGTGAGTAAAGCTATTTTATAAATCTGCTCAACTTAAATGTCACTGGTACAATTAATAGGAGCAACTATTAAACCAACATTACATTGAGATGCAAATAGATCATACCTTTAGTGCCAGGTAGCAAACCAGTCAAGTTCAGTCAATCCTTCCTCAAGGCAGGATATCTTTGCAAGTCATGGAAGTATCTCTGGGTTTGGTGGACTGAGATTTCCGTTACCCATTATGTGGACAAGTCCTGCATAGATAAGCCTGGTTTTCTGTACCAGGGTCCATCCATGATAAGCAGCTCAGCGTCCTTGATATGCCACATAATGGGCATGTGTTATTCATGAAAAAGTCAATAGAGAAATATTAGCTTGGTAAAGGTGGTGTGGGCTCTACTCTTTAAGCTAGTCATACAGCGGTATTCGGAGCTTGAACGGCAAGTACTCAGATGGGTAGATTTTCACAACTGCCATAGCAGAAGGGTCCATTTCTGTCACTCTCCTAAGGCTACCTAGAGCCATAACCCCAGAGATTTCAGGGGTCTAACATCCACTTAGGTTCCCTGAAGAGGACTAATCAAATCATGAAATGCCTTCCACAACCAAGTATGGCAATCTTTTGCAAATCGCAAGAGCCCACCTCTGCCAGACACTGGCATATTGTCTTAGACCTTGAACTAAGCAGAGAACTCATTGGACAAATACATACTCGGCATCCCCTTAGACGGTCACACATTACAGCTGCCAGGGAAGGGCTTTCCATGACAATGGGCTTAATGAACTGTCGAGGAGCACCTCCAATAGCATGTGATCGCTAGGAGGCCATAAAGGTCCTCCCTAGATGCAGAACAAGTGCAAGGAAAGGGTCTCATGCTAATCATGTAAATATTTTCAAGATGGCGACTCTTTCTGAGGTGGTTCCATACTTACATAAAGTGGACTTCCCATCTACAAAAATCATTGGAAGTACCTAAGGTTCAGGGCAGAACAAGGTACTGCTCTTTGGGCTTCGACCAGTGACCCATATTTTCACAAAGTGCCTAGACAGCAAGAAAAGTGATGGATGGTTGATTTAATCTCAGCTACCGGTAATTATTATGGGCCACATTTCATTGCATTCTTTTGTAGTTTGTCTGTGCCATTACAGTCAGGAGCCAACTATATGCAGTTAAGTATTGGCCTTAGCCCACAAGGGACAACCTATACCAAACTGCCATGCCATATTCTTACTGAATGTGCATAGAAGAAACCCTAGACAAGTGTCTACCTTTCTGGGCCCTTTCAGTGAGGAGCAGCTTGATTGCAATGGCAATGCAAGCTTAGAACCCACTCCTTCTACTGAGGAAAACTCTCCCAGGCATCACAAACAGATGGATAGAATGCTTTAATCAATCTCAGCCACAAACAATTACCATGTGCCACAATCGATTCCATTTTCGACAGGGTCAACCATACACAAATCAACCTTGCTGTGCCCCCAAGTGACTCTGCTAGACCAAACTGCCAGTACTTATTCTTTCTGAATAGAAACACCAGCCACCCCAGACCAATTTTAGCCTTGTTGGACTCCATTAATGCATTGCAGCTTGCATTCTATTACACAGTGATCTTGGGACCCATGTCTGGGCATACTCTTCTTAATTAGGGAGATTCACTTAAACAGCACAAATCATAGTGGATGGAATGCTACTAAGAATTAATTTGGGCTGTGTTCCTTGCCATTGATTTTAACTCAGCAATGCCATTACTGACAGTAAAGAACAGCAATATGTTAATGAGTCTTGACTAGCACCCACAAGAGATAGTCCTGACCAAACCGCCTTACCATACCCCCTCTGAATAGTCACTTAAGTAGCTCCAGATCTGTTTTGCCGGTTGGGCCTCATTAGTGATGTACAGCTTCAGTTCTATAGCACAGTGAACCCAAGTCTGAATGTATCATTCCTCCTCTGTTATTACAGTACATTGTCTTTAAGCGTATCTATTCTATTACAGACAGGGACCAATCATATCTAAAGCAGTCTTTAGACAACTCAACAAGGGATGGTCTAGAGACCAAATGTCCATACCATGTCCCTTCTGAATTGGTTTAGAAGCAACCCCAGACTTGATTTGGTCTTATTGTTTCTCTTCTGTCATCAGAAATGAATAATGTACTCTTTGCTCTAAAGGACTCAAACTGACCCTCACTGATGAGGCCCAACCAAGCTAAAACTAGTTTGTAATTGTCCATGTTCCCATTCTGAAGATACATGTATCGGAATAAGGTGAAGGTTGAATTTAATAAAGTGCTACAAGGCATAAATCTGTCTAAAGTTGCTTGTGGTTTCGTTCAGAGGGTACGTGGCCTCGCAGTCAGGGGCGTAGTTTAGTCAGTGAGATTCGGGGAGTGTGAATCTTAAATTTGCCAACTAAAAAAGCAGTGCGCTGCAGAGTGGAGGAGTGAGATAGACTGTTGCCTTGAGGAACAGGGGCATTACTAATTTGCATTAGCTGGGTCTCTGTCCAAGTAGACTCATTGTGTGAAAAATGATCGGTTGCAATGCTACCCGAGCAATTACACTGGTTAGACTCTGTGCAGCCATTCATCTAATCATATTTCTGATGTTTGATTGCCAATAGTATGCCTGGAACTCTGATGTTGGTTCAGCTTTCCAAGACTACTACAGTCAATGTTTGTGAATTCCAAGAAGTAGAACGTTTGCACCCATTCTAGGATTATGTATATGGTTGCAGATTTACTACTTTTTTGATAAACTGGCCACTAAATATAAGTTTCCAATCCAAACAATTAATAATTTAAGTTAAAATCTCTGAGTTAAAAGAGAATGATGGGAAAAACCAACACAAACATACCAGATCTGGGCCCCTAGACACAGCTACCAAGCCAAGGATGCATTTGGACAGTGTCACACCCCAAACAAACCTTTCTGAAGCTATACCCCAACCTGTGCCACCAGGGCCCGGTGGTTCTCCCTGGGAACTCATGACTACTGTTGCATACAACACAACAGACTGAAGTCCCTGCCCTAGGATCACTTATTTTAAATGTATTTGCACTGCATACTCTCTTCTTTGCCTCTGTTACAAGAAGCCCTGATGGTGACGTTGTCAAATTGGTGCATGCAGGCGGGACTCCATGTTTCTAGTGTGAGAAAGTGCCATCTTTCTTGCATGGTATGCCCCCACTTTTTGCTGAATGGCTGATGTACTTTGACTGAGTGTGCCCTGGGTTCCTGCCAACGAGGGATCCAGGGCCTTTGTTCCTTCCCTAAAACTGTGTTGAACCCTAAACAAAAATTGGCATCTCTGGCCACATGTCAGCCCCTGGTAAATGGTACCTTAGGTACCCAGGGCATTGTGACCAGAGAAGACCCCTAAGGCCTGCAGCACTTATTGTGCCACCCTTAGGGGCCCTGTACCCTGACACACACACTATACCTTGGCAGGCTGAGTGTCGTGGTACAGAACTTAACAAAGAGTCGACATGGCACACATCCCTGTGTGCCATGGACACAAACACACTGCCCTGGCATATATCAGTCACCCCTCTAGCTGGGTGCACTATGCCAGAGGTGTGGGCACAGGTGCATGAGCCCTGTGCCCCTACAGTACCCAGGGCCATTCCTGGGCACTGTAACTGTAGTGATGCCATTAAGAGTATATGGTGCTGGAAGGTTGTCATTACGAAGTTAACAGCACCATGATGGCTACACTGAAGACTGAGAAGTTTGATATCAAACTTCTCAGCACATTAAACCCACACTGATGCCAATATAGGATTTAATGCCAAATGCATTATAAACCTAACCTACAATCTACGTCTTGTCTGAGAGGCTGCCTAGGCTGCCACACAGTAGACATGTTGCTGGATCCCTGGGTAGAGAGCCATCCGCTCTCCTGGGCCTGCAACAATGCACGTCCCGGGCGAGGTGCTCGGTCTCCTCCCATAGGATGCGCAGGGGACGCTTCACAGGGATGCTGCCTTTGTGAGCTTCTCCAGGCCACTTGCTGTACTCAGCAACTGGCCCCCACCGGTTCTGACCCCTACTTTGGCAGGAAGACTGGCAGTAAACCTTACATGAGGAAAGGGGTGTGCCAGCCTGTGCCAACTCCACCCCTCAGGTGGGAGAGGCGAGGTGAAGCACAACTCCGGACTCCGGCCATCTTGAGGATGGGGAGCCCTGCCCAATCACAGATAAGCTCCTGCCCCCCTCCCACAAGGGAGGAGCAGGATAGGGGGTGTACTCACCCCAGGACAGGGACCCATTGGTCCCTGCCCTTACCCTACCTGTAATACCCCTAAATTTAGTATTTAGGGGCACCCTGAACCTTCCTTCCTCAGATCCCTATTTAAAACAAGCAAGAAGATCAAGAACCAGAAGCCCTGCCGTGCAGCTGCTCACAAGAGGACGATGCCAACTGACTTGGCCCCAGCCCTACCGGCCTATTGATCCTTGAACCTGCTCCTGCAAAGCTCTGGCACCTTCAGTGGTCAGCAACCTCACAAACCGCATAGGACCTGACTGCCTTGCTGCTCTACCAAGACTGGGACTCCCACGAGCAGTGGTTCTGCTAAAATAGCAACACTCCTGGTGCCAGCCAGGAACCGCGAATCCAGCACACTCTGCATCTGGCGAGCCCGGCCTGTGCCTGAGTGGACAAAGACCCTGAGGACATCCCCCGGCGATTGTGACCTAAAATCCCTTGCCCAAAGACCCTCCTCGACGACCCAAACAACGCCTGCAGCCTCACAACCAGGGACCCCTCCAACCGCGACCAGCAGAGGGTAAGATTTCACAATGTCAAAAGACACCCCTGCACCCGGCGCCCCACGGCCCCCTGTGCCCAATTCCGGGGTGCCTGCCTATTCTCGAAGATCCCAACTTACCCCTCGAAGTGTTGGTCGCTCCTGAAGAAATCTCCGTTCCCGAGCCTGCAGCCTTTGTTCATCTTCCAAGTTCTCTATTGAATAACATTGAGCGCCCAAAGGCTCAAAAGCACCCTGCACCCAGCCGCCCGAGTGCCCCTGGCAGTGCAACCTTGGTCCTAATCTACTTCCCCATTTGCCCTGAGCAAGTGACCAGGAGCCCAGCTCCCACAGCCGCATGGCCTGCTTGCCAGCAGCCATTAACCGAAGGCCCCCTGCCGCCCTTAGGCTATCATTGGGCCTAACTCTCTCTGCACCCGGCTGCCCCTTTGCTGCTGAGGGTATACCAACTGTACCTACCTGACCCTGGGAGACCCCTGAATCTATGCCCAGAACCTTAACTCTGTGGAGTTTTGGAACTTTAAAATATTCATCTAAAATCAGCTGAACAACGAATTCCGATTTACTGACCTGTTATCAGGAGAGAACCCAGTGCTGCATCTTTTAGCCCAGCACTGACCCTGAAAAGTAATTTTAACCGTACTTACCAGTAACTTGAATTTCCTTCCATAGGAATCCATTGTCTGGTTTTCACCAGAAAAGTTTGTGTCGATTTTCAAAAACTACAAATATTCCTTAAAAATCGCCTGTATGACTTAAACACATTCTTTCAATTGTTTACAGGAGATGCACCAGTGCTGGATCCAGGATCCAACACTAAGTAAGAAAAAGTAACGATAACACTACTTACCTGCTAAGTGAATTTCCTCCCATAGGATAACATTGGTGATTCTATGTGAAAAAGTTTCTGTTAACTTTTAAAATACAATAATTTTCCTTAAAAATCACTACTGTAACCAAAATGCTTTTACTTAACTGTTTACAGGAGATGTCCCAGAACTGAATCTAGGATCCAGTCCTGTGGTTAGAAAAGAAATCTATAAAGTAACTAATTGCATTTATCTAGAAATTCCCATTGAGCTCAATGTTGCATTGTGTTAGAGATTGTGTTGCCTATTGCAACAACTGTAACTATTGCAATCAAAAAGTCTATTGCTTATTTGAAAAGTATTTAACTAAAGTATTTCATTCCGAGAAAGTATATTTTGATAGCTTGTTGGTTCTAAACTAAAACAACTATATATTTTGATATAAAACAATTGGCCTAGAGTTCAGTTCTTGAGTGTGTGAGATCATTTGCTGACTGAGTGTATACAACAAATGCTTTACACTGTCCTCTGATACTGCCTTATTGCTCGACCAAGCTACCACTTTAGATAGTAAGGTTATATCTAACTTTAGCCTCTGCCAAACCTCGGGAGACTGTGGACTCTGTACACACTCTACCTTACTTTGGTCCAGTATATACAGAGCCACTTTCTTACATCTAGTCATCACCTTTTACAAATCCTTTTATCAAGTAACTGATGGTGACACGTGCTAAGCCCAAGTCGCAAATGGAGGTGGATGGGCCAGCAAGTTATAGGGCAAGCTGAGCCAGAACCGAGCCAAGGGTCTCATTTGGCTCCAAGAATCCATACACAAGTCAAGCCATGAAAACAATTGGCCTGTGTATTCTGCAACAAGCACAATGCAAAAATATGATACAGTCTTAAACATTTAAAAAAGTGCATTTCTTTAATGTGGAAGAATTTTACATTATTACATCAAAGTCAAGTATCTTTATTTCGGTTGAACAAAACCATAAAAGATTCACATCATTATTTAAAAAAGAAAACAGTTTACAGCCCAAATATTCCAAATCACACCCACTTTCACATTCATTGTTCCTTAAAAAAAGATTCTTCTGAGGCAATTGCAATATTAAAACAATAAATACAGGTTTTTCTAGTTAAAAACAGGAAAAGCATTTGCCATTCGATAAAATGAATACAGTCGAGTTTCTTGTAATAAATATGAGTTTTTAAAACATACTTAATATAAAGAGTATTACTTCTTTTTCCTATACAATATATGAATAATCCTAACACCAATTCTAGTCCCCTATGCCCAAAATTCCTGCTACTGTATTACTTCAAACGCACTGGCTGTATCTCAATCAATCAATCAATCAAGGCATTTATATAGCGCACTACTCACCCGGAGGGTCTCAAGGCGCTGGGGGGGGAGGGGGTCCGCTACTGCTCGAACAGCCAGGTCTTGAGCTGCTTCCTGAAGGCAAGGTGGTCCTGGGTCAGGCAGAGGTGGGTTGGGAGGGAGTTCCAAGTCTTGGCGGCCAGGTAGGAGAAGGACCTTCCTCCTGTGGTGGCTCTTCGGATGCGGGGGACGGTGGCGAGGGCGTGGCTGGTCGATCGAAGCTGGCGTTTGGGAGCGTAGAAGTTGAGGCGGCTGTTGAGGTATCCTGGGCCTTGGTTGTGTAGGGCTTTGTGTGTGTGGGTGAGGAGCCGGAAGGTGATTCTTTTGTTGACCGGGAGCCAGTGCAGGTCTCTCAGGTGTTTGGAGATGTGGCTGCGGCGGGGGATGTTCAGGATGAGTCGTGCTGAGGTGTTCTGGATCCGCTGGAGTCTCTTCTGGAGTTTGGCGGTGGTTCCGGCATAGAGGGAGTTGCCGTAGTCCAGACGGCTGGTGACGAGGGCCTATGTTCTTAAAATCTAAGACCCCGTCTCCTTCGCACTATCTCCACAGAGAAAAGATATCTGCTTACACTGAAGACAATGGGTTGTATAGTCTCACTTCTGAGGACTCTTTCGGCATCACAGAGGTGCCTAAAGCCCAGAAGGCGACAAGTAGGTTTTATCCATTTCTTCCTTAAATGAGTGTAGGCTGAACACAAAAATAGTATATGTGCCTCATCCTCTCTTGTTCCCATAGTGCACAAATCGCATTTTGCCATAGCTTCCCTCCCTGCATTATCAACATTACACATCCATTTAGCAGTATTGGCCTTGATTTGGAGTATGCCGTATCGAAATTTTAAATACAGAGACTTTGCTAGAGACGGTTGAATCTCATCCATAAAACCTTCATAACTACTCGCTGTTTTCACACGAAGGAACTCGAGAGTTAGGGCACCTACCCTCGGTTTCTGTAGCGTAGAGGTATTAAGGTAGTCCCAATATCTTTCTTTTAACAGTTTTTTACAGCCCAAGGTCAGACAATTGGGCTCAGCCCAATAATGATATAGCCCGAGCTTTGTAAACCAATCCTGGATGTGGTTCAACCATATCAGCCGAGTCGTATTTTTTATTTTCATAACTTCCTTTAGTGCGTCTCTATAATCGGCTAATTCATCTGTTGCCCAAAGACGTTCCCAATATAACAATGGTCGCAAAGTGGCATGATCATCACTGCGATGTATGTTAAGATCCATTGTAAGTGGTAGTAGGGGTGTACGCCGTGGCATTGCTAATATTTGTCAACAGAATTTTTTTTCGTGTGTCATGAAGGCACATTTAGCTGTGTGGCCCAATAGTTCCGCCCCATAGAGGGAGGCAGATTGGGCTTTGAATTTGTATAGCTCTAGTGCTGGGGTCACCGCTTTACAGTAGCTGTTCTTATGTCTCTTGGCTATTGGGACTAGATTTTGAACAAGAAGAGGTTTACTTCTAGCCACTTGAGATTTCCAGTTCATTTTGGTGTCTAAAGTAATACCCAAATAATTAAAACTATGCACATACTCGATCATTTCATTATTAACTGTTAGTGTTCTTTTAAAATTTCTGTGAGGATTAACCGCCATATATTTAGTTTAAGACGAGTTAATTCCCCAACCTTTTTCATCACAGTAACACCGAAAGGCATCAAGTAAATTTTGTAATCTTTTGGGTGTCTGTGAGATTAAAATAGTATCATCTGCGAATAACAATGCCGGCACATGTTCACCACCCAGCTTGGGAGAGTCGTGCTCGCAGCCCAAGAGGGTGTCCGGTATGTCATTGACGTACAAGGAAAATAGTGTGGGTGCCAACACACATCCTTGCCTCACGCCTCCCCTTATCTCAATGTGCTCGGTCAATCCTCCATTTGGTCCCCATCCCACCCTGGCGTAATTAGCCTTGTGAAGATTAATAATCTGGTTCAAAATATTCCCAGGGACCCCTTGATCTCTCAATCTCGACCACAGCGCGCCTCTGGGCACAAGGTCAAAGGCCGCCCTGAGGTCGACAAAGGCCACATACAAGTGTGCCCTCTTTATATTGATGTACTTACAGATGATACATAAAAATCTGAACACTTGATCGACAGTACTAATTTTCCCTCTAAAACCAGCCTGGTACTTAGTTAGAGTACTAGTTTCCTCCATCCAAGCACTTAGCTTAGTTAATACTTGACGTGCAAATACCTTCTGAAGAACATCAAGCAGGCTAATAGGCATGTAATGGGCCGGATTCATTCTGAGGCCTTTTTTAAAAATAGCTACTATTTCGGTGCCCCGCCATGTCTCTGGAATTGGCGCTTCCCTTGCAATATTATTGCAAACACAGTTTATATATGGAGCCCATAGCATATTTCGTGTTTCCACAGGTCCCCCGGTATCCTATCTGGCCCAGGTGCTTTCCCGGATTTAGTTGCCTTTATAGCTGCAATAGTTTCAGCCATACTAAAGGTCAGGGGTATCTCACTTGGGTCTAACCCTTTTTCATGATTGTCCAGTATAGGCTCGTTTCCAGGCGAAAGGTATAAAGTTGAAAAGTGTGACGCCACACTTTGGCTTCGAGAAAC
Source organism: Lissotriton helveticus (assembly GCF_964261635.1). Taxonomy (NCBI): domain Eukaryota; kingdom Metazoa; phylum Chordata; class Amphibia; order Caudata; family Salamandridae; genus Lissotriton; species Lissotriton helveticus. The sequence goes on along the minus strand of NC_136069.1, from coordinate 732,360,805 downwards.
GTGTCCCTAGCGGGGGTTCCATCTCTGGTGCCCCTGGCTATCATACCCCAAAAGGATACCTGGTCGTTTGTTTTGCATGCATCAAGCAGATCCGCCCAACTTTTTTTTTGCCTTTGCAAGTGTCCCCTTATAAACTTTCCTTTTTTCCCTGAGCATTGGCACATCATTACATTTTGTAGCCGCAATTAGTTCCTTTTTAGCATGGCGGCAGGCCTATCATACCAAACATCCCTTTTGGGCAAATTTCGCTGGCCTGTTTTTATTGGCTTGGTGGCTTTAGTTAGTATTTCTCCCAGTCCCAGAGTCATTTTTTCATGGATCCGTGTAATAGGGATCTCATGCACTGGGACATTATCGAAAGGGGACAAAAGGTCTACATACAGATCGTAGATTCTTTTTACAGTATTCTCATTCCCCAATACCACTGGCCACTTCAATGCTCTACGATTATTAGACAACAGTGGGTCCATGTTGGTATGCTGGGTGGAAAATCCTCCCATATGGGACAAATTAAATAATGCCGAACCAATATTCAGGTTGAGTGGGAGGTGGTCACTTTCAATACGCTCATCCACTACGAGGTCTATTGCCATCGGCCAGAATGGAATTGAGACCATTATGTAGTCCAAATGGCTACAGCAGGTACCCCGCTTGAAAGTTGGTCTGCTTGGACTATCAGAAGGAAGGCGCCCATTGTAGGCTCGCAGTCCATGAGCCGCAGTCAAACGCAAAATCTGAGCTGCGGCTTTTGAGCATGGTACTGGTGTTTTAGTTTCGATTCCAGGGATATTATTGGCATTGTCCTCCTGATCAAAGATACTTTCCAAACCAATTATGGGTTCGAATTTTCTATTAAAATCTCCCCCTATAATAGTCAGAGTTTTCTGGTTACAATTCGAGATAATATTATCTAGATGCTCGATGACCTCTACCTCTTTGTTGGCCGCAGAGGGCCTGCTATAAACATTTAGGATACAGACTTCTCTTTTATTGACTCCCATGAACCTTATTCCTAAGATATCTGGGCTATTAGAATCAATTTGAGTACAATCTAGCCCTAAGGTAATTTTTGTCCAGATTGCTAGACCTCCTGAGGGTCTTCCTTTGTTTAGATTGGTAGCGGGGACACTAAAAGATTTGAATCCAATTTTATAATGTGGTTCAAGAGCCCAAGTTTCTTGAAATAATATAATATCGGCACTCTCAATATATTCTTGCCACGAAGGGTCGCTCAGGTTCTTTTTTAGACCGGCAATATTCCAGGACTACAGTTTAATGGTAGATGTACTCTCTAGGTCCGGAATTCTGCCTTCTCTGTTTGTATTCTCAAACAATACTGGAATAATGGGTTCGTAGTTGGAGCTCAATTCAGACCTAACCAGAGTACCGCCTTTGTTTTTATTGGCCTGATTTGCTCTTTCCCGGTCAGGGGTATTAATAAGTTCTAATGGAGTTGGGGCCACTTTTATAGTCTCCCCACTTCTGCCAGTGAATAATTACATCAAAGTATTTCACTACTTGGAATGACATTTAATAAAAGTGATAGTTTTTTGCATGAACTTAGAAACATTCATGGCTCAGCCCCCACCGGTAATGCCATTAGTGAACTAAAAGCGATACAAAAGGGGATGATGGACGGAGCGCTTGAGCAAATCAAACACTCACCCCCAGTCAACTGATCTGGGTTTAATCCATCACCATTCTTTAGCCCACTCAGCCACCTCATTTCAGACATGGCTATATGCAAATCAGTCTGACCCTGTGCCTCATGGGAACAGTCCAGCCCGAACTGCCAAGCCATGTCTTCCATGGACCGGAAACAAGCATCCTGGGACCGGTTTCGGATTCATAATCCTCATCAGCCAGGCTATCTTGAATCCAGTGGCCAAGTGAGCAAGGGACTCACGTCTGAGCATACCCTGCCACACTTAGGGCAAACAAAGCGATACAAAAGGGGATGATGGACATATAGCCATGTCTGAACTGGGGTGGCAGAGTGGGCTAAAGAACGGTGATAGATTAAACCCAGATCTTTTGACTGGGTGTGAGTGTTTGATTGATTCAGATGCTCCGTCCATCACCACCCCCTTTTGTACTGTTTTTGGCCGCCATAAGTGTGGCAGGGTATGCTCAGACGTGAGTCCCTTGCTCACTTTGCCACTGGATTCAAGCAAGCCGGGCTGAAGACGGCTGGAATGCCAGAAACCGGTCCCCGGAAGCTTGTTTCCGGTCCAGGGAAGACATGGCTTGGCAGTTCAAGCTGGACTGTTCCCATGAAGCACAGGGTCAGACTGATTTGCATATAGCCATGTCTGAACTGGGGTGGCAGAGTGGGCTAAAGAACGGTGATGGATTAAACCCAGATCTTTTGACTGGGTGTGAGTGTTTGATTGATTCAGATGCTCCGTCCATCACCACCCCCTTTTGTACTGCTTTTGGCCGCCATAAGTGTGGCAGGGTATGCTCAGACGTGAGTCCCTTGCTCACTTTGCTACTGGATTCAAGCAAGCCGGGCTGAAGACGGCTGGAATGCCAGAAACCGGTCCCCGGAAGCTTGTTTCCGGTCCAGGGAAGACATGGCTTGGCAGTTCGGGCTGGACTGTTCCCATGAGGCACAGGGTCAGACTGATTTGCATATAGCCATGTTTGAACTGGGATGCCAGAGTGGGCTAAAGAACGGTGATCGATTAAACCCAGATCTTTTGACTGGGTGTGAGTGTTTGATTGATTCAGATGCTCCGTCCATCACCACCCCCTTTTGTACTGATTAGTAAACTAAAAGGCAACGGTTAGTCATGTAAACCCTAAACATGACCTAGATTCTTGCCATAGATGGATCAACATTATAGTCTAGTAAATCAAAGGTAAAAGGTGCTTGTACAGCGTGTATACTGAACTCAAGCATGTAAAAGTGTTCTCATGCAGGGACGGCTCTAGGGCAGTGCAACCTGTGCCATCGCACTAGATGCTGACTTAAGGGGGGGGCGCTGTTTCCTCAAATATACTATGGAATTATAAGCACCTGCTGCAGCTACTTTGCCTCCAGCAATTATCTGGCAACACTAAAAATGTCAAGATAACTTTAGCAATTAATGCAATAGCTGGAGAGAGATGGAGTTTTGTCTAGTGGAAGTGTTGACTCATCATAAGGTAGCGCAGAGAGTTGATACTGCAAAGCAAATTCATGTTTTATGTATTTGTCTTTAGCTACTGCAGCAAAATAAATTCTTCTACGCGCCGACTTAATCAGGCTAGGCGTGCGTACATGCCAGCAGGCAGTAATCGCCAGCTTGAACTGGCAAAATTCTCAATTAAACATCAAAACTGTAAAATTTCTTCAGATAGCAGCCACCAAAATAGGCTCCTCCAGTTTCCTGCAGATAAAAGCGGCGATAATGTATCGCCCTTTCTTGATAATATGGCCCTAGATGTCTCATTTCCACTCTGGTCGACAGCCGATACAAAGACACTTGGCCTGTGAAACATGTACCTAGTGCGCTAAACGTGTGGGAACACAATCAGGCTCCAGGCTAGCAAAGTTTGCACACAACTCGACACTCTTAGATCTTATACACTGTTCACACCTTCATGCTGGTCCGCTCTGGGTCAACAAACTCAAAACGCCCCAACAGAACGTACCGGACCAGGCTTGAGCAATGGAATTAGACATCCATCCTTACTGCCCACTTTCAGGCAATGGACTGTCTGAAACTCTGCTAACAAGCAAGATGCTACATACACACTGGCTGCACTTTTATGCTGGCTCGCCCTGTGTAGCTTGAAATGCACCGTGGTAGTCTTAAGCAAGAGAATCTCTGACTTTCTCCAAACTGCCTACATTTCGGCTTGAACTCTGCAGAATTTGCACATGGTCTGTAATCCTTCAACATTTCAAGTTATGCTCTGTACGCAGGTTTTATCTGCTTTTATCATGGGCTAATCATATGGCTCTTTTATAGATCTCTGTACTCTAATACCTGCTACTATTTGTAAAGGTTTTTATTAACTACTCAATAAAATTGACTATGACTACAGCAAAGCATGTGTGCCATACAGATCACAACGTGCATATAACTTAAATATTTCAGTGGGTTTCTGTTTTTTTGTCAAAGAAAGCCTTTTGTTACTTGTAGTTTCTAAGTTAAAATCCTAATATAGAACAGTGAGCTATCACCTGTCATCAAACAGCTGCATGCAGAAATGCATGTGAGAGCGGGTGGTTATGGAGAATTGAGGAGCACTGTTAATGGGGGTGGTAGTGAGGAAAGCTGTGTAGAAGGAGGTCATTGGGGGTGCCTAAAAGCATTGTCACATCAGGCGCCGCCAGCACTAAAGCCGGGCCTGCTTTCATGTGATAATAAAGAACAAGCATTTACAATGCAACGGTTTCGCCTTTGCAAAAGTTGGAGCTATTGGCATTGTAAATGACAACATTTTTATTTATGTGTTGGTTTTGAAAACAGATAAATAAATGGCATTGTCATTTACAATACCAATAGCGCATGCATTTGAGGCACGGTCCAGGCACAAATAAACCTACGCTCACATAAGCACCACGCTCTCACAGGCCCACGCATGCTACCTCATGTCAGTGATACACCCCATGGTCGGCTAGGGCACATGTACATTAGGGCCTCGAAGGGCCAGCCTGGTTCTATGTGTACGGAACCAGGCACCATGGTATTGCGTCCACACCCCCCATTCACACACTGCTTTTCAAGAGCCGGTCACAAAGATAACCAGCACGTTCAGGTCCCAAGCACGAATGCCTTGCCCCTGCACAAGTGGACCCACACTCATATTACCATTCGCCTGCCCACTAAATTCTTTCATACTGCCCACTAAACAGCTTGCTCCCCACGGGTCAGGGCACAAACCGTGGCCACGAGGCTCGGAGATATACACACACCCATCCCCCCCAACAGGGCCCGGACGAACATCCTGTCGTCACGGGACCCAGCCACAGGGTGCAGTGTCTTACATCAGCCTTAAAAACATTTCAACCTTTTCCACAGCTGCCTGGCCGACCCAAACTTCCACCACCGAGAACTGAATGCCTAGTATCCGGGGCGAGCTCTGGTTACCCCCGCAAGCGGGATCGCATAATGCCTTAAAATAGCAGGGAGCACTCACTGTAAACCCCACTAACAACACTTTAAGAGCGATTGCGGCAATTAGCGTCCTGTGTGCATATTTTACAGCCCCGAAATGTGCACCTCGGTCATAAATCACCCAGGAACAGAGAAACCCAGCAACACAGCCGGTGCTCACATCCACAGATACTGAAATTCACCAAAGCCCTCTGTTAAACACAAGTGAAAGGGTATATCAACGCTGGTCACTTTCAGTGCACACCCACACCCGCCAAAAGAAGAGAAGGCGAGAACCTCAATTCACCTCCATTTGCCGCAACATTGGTTACGGCTGTGTCGAAACACTGCAGCGCTGTATTCACTGGTCCCACATCCAATCCAAGAATGTACCGTGACAGACACTGAGAAAATGCTGCTCGTGTCCGCTACTAAATTGCAATTCTAACATTAATTTCCCTCCATCTGTATAGTTCACAAACACCAACTAGTTAACTAACCAAGTACGGACAGCGCTTGCGAGGCAGCCATTCCCATCCAGCCATCTGTTACTCAGAAGAAGGCCCAGTGCAATGAAGGGAAACTGACTTTGTTTAGCTTCTGGTTGGATTTTAGCAATATTGATCCTGGATAAGATAATCAGCGGAAAGCCTCAGCTATTACAATCTGTTCCCCGCAAATTAGCCGAGGGGGAGCCATGCGTGGCCATTGGCTTCCTAATATTTTGCAGGCCAGCCTTATTACAGTTCTATATGCATATTTTACTCAGTTGGCCTGCGCCTGGCTGATACATTGTGGGTTTAAGTTGTCCCGCAGTGAACATTCCCAATTCACTCTGAAGCTCCACTCTGCACTCTGCACACCAGCAGACCCCCGAGGCCCGGCTCGTGTCTGCACGTACATGCCGGTGCAGGGAACTCCCCGGACAGGGCTCCACCTCTCAGGCCTCCAGAGCAGCAGCCGGGAGCCCGGCCGGAGACGAGGAAGGCGGGGAGGACATGACGAGTGAAGGTAGGAGACAGGGGGAGAGAGGTTGGGGCAGGAAGGCAGGGGAAGAGAGGAGGGGAAAAAAAAATACAAAAAAACCAATCGACTCACCTGCACCTTGCGACGGCGGCACTTCTCCGGTCTCCCTCTTCGGCATGGGAGACCGGCAACGTCGAAAATCTCTCTGGCACTTCTCCGGTCTCCCTCTTCGGCATGGGAGACCGGCAACGTCGACGGCGGCGGTTCCCTCCAGGCCACGGGAGCCCCGCGGCGCCGCCATACTGCTTGCCGTCTTCCTTCTTCCCCCGGGCTGCGGGGGGCGGGCACTTCCGGCCGGCCGCGCTAGGATTGGCCGGCCGGCCAGTCACGGGGCGGGAAACGGGGGAGAAGCGACGCAGTAGTGCCGGCAATGCCGGACCAGACTCGGGGGCGTTCCCGGCGTCGCGTGACGTCGGCAAAAGGAAAAGAATCTCGGGAACGCCCCCGTGTCTGGTCCGGCATTGACGGACAGGCCCCTCGTCCAATGGCAAGGCTCCGTTTACGGAGCCAGCCAATCAATGACGAGGGCCGAACCAAAGCCACACTACAGTTCTCATAAGATTTCTCCTGCGCAAAAGCTGCTTGCGCAGCTTTTTGCAGTCGAAACCTAAAAAGGAGGCTCTGTGAAATAAAACATTTGCCTAGGGTCACACAATTTGCACAAACAGGGAAGCTGGTAAAGATTCTAGGCATAGATTCTAGGTTATCTGAGCTCTTGTTTTGAAATTCAGCAAGGAGATGGGTATCGCTGTCTGTCTAACTCTCGCATTTTACAACAAAGGTCACAGTTTTTCCTTTTATTCTTGGCATCCAATAAAAACCAGACATAAACATAGCATTTCCATCTCAGGCACTCCCAGTCCCGACTCACAGGCCAAAAATGCATAGGTTTTTTTTTTGGGGGGGGGGGGCAAGGCATGTAAAATGTATCATGTTACATAGAGAAGCAGTGCATTAACTGTACACAGCACATGTTGACATTTGTGAAGCACACAAATCGCTTCACATGGTGAAACACACAGGCTATCCACACACATTTGAGGATTTCAGAGACAAATTTTTGGTTCAAGAGGGTCATTTCATTTTGTCCACTCCATTGTCAGGGGCGATTAGGGCTGGATGGGGAGTGGTTTCCCATGTATATCTCTGGAATTGTCACAATCTCAGAATTAAGACGATTATCTCAGGTGTGTTGTCTGAGGTGCGCCCTGTACAGGGCCATTCGCGAGAACCGACAGACAGTATGAACAAATTAGGATGGATCGTCATTGGAATAGTGAGTTATCCGAACCCTTAAATGACTTTGAATGGGAGCCTATATTTAGATATACTGCTTAATACACTAGTAATGCACTTTTTTGAGTTTAAGAGAAGATATGTACTTGATACATAACTGTTGAAAATGTCCCTTTTTGCAGGGTTATCCCCAAACTTTTAGCTTCTTCCTCCTATTTTTTCCTGACCTTTTTCTGTTGGTTTTAGGACTCTGGGCACGTTACCACTGCTAATCAGTGCTAAAGTGCATATGCTCTCTGTGTAAATTGTGTTATGGATTGGTGTTTCCATGATTGGATATTTGATTTACTTGTCAGTCCCTAGTAAAGTGCACTGAGTGTGCCAGGGCCTGTAAATCAAATGCTACTAGTGGGCCTGCAGCACTGATTGTGCCACGCACGTAAGTAGCCCTAAAAAGGTATCTTAGATCTGCCATTGCAGAGTCTGCGCACAATTTGCAACTGCCATGTCGACTTGGCCAGTGCAAACACTTGCCAGTCCCTAACCTTCCCTTTTCTTACATGTCAGCCACCCCTAAGGAAGGCCCAAGGTATCCCTGTGGGCAGGGTGCAGTGTATATGAAAGGTAGGACATTCCCTGGTGTGTGTGGCATGTCCTGATAGTGAATTACAACCATTTCGTTTTTCACTATTGCAAGGCTACCTGTTCCCCCCTAGAACAGAATGGGAAGTTTGTTCATAACACCTTATAAACATAACGGGCCCTGGGAACTAGGTAGGAAAATAAAGTTTAGTATGCCTGAACTCAGAATCTAAAGATGCATCTTTTAGTGAAGGTGATTTTTTACATTCTGCGTTTGAAAATACCACTTTTAGAAAGTAGGTATTTTCTTGCCCAGTCATACCATGTGCCTCTGCTGGAATGTGGATTGCCTGTCTGGGTTTAGATGACAGAAGACTGGGGGGAGCAAGAATGGCTCCAGATAGTCTATGTGGGTCAGGAAAGGGCTGAGTACACCTGGGCTGCTGTGGGGAAGGGGGGAGACGATTTCCTTGCACCGCACAGGGCCTGGTCTGCCTCTGACAATGCCGTCTCCACCTCCTGCCAGGAAATCACACCAGAGAAGGCAGAACTAGTTCTGTCTGGGCACAGACACTCTCTGCCTAAGAGATCAAAGGATTTGGGGATATACATATTGGGACCCAAACCCTTGAACTTTAGAACTGTTTTGGATCAAGCAGACTGCCAAGAAGAAGAGCTGGAGAAGCTGTGAGGAGGAACTACGACTTTGTTGTGTGCTTTGCTGTGTTGGCCTGCAGTGGCTGCTTCTGTCTTGGGCAGTGAAAGGACTGGACTGAACTTTCTGCAATCTACTTTTGTGAGTTTCTCCAAGGGCTTGAGGTAGAGCTTGCCCCCTGTTCAAGAAGTCTCAGGAACAGCAAAGACTTCAAGCTCTTCTGCCCTCAGCACTTGGGATTGTGTGTTTTGTGCTGCAACAGAAGAAAAGCAACCCAACGACATCTACGACGCCGCTGCCGACTCTGTGTCCTGAGCACCGCAATGCTGCACCACCAACCTGGTCTCACCAACGACGCCTGCTGATGCTGCCACTGAGCCACTGGTCGCACCGCACTCCGCACCGCCTTGCTTCACGACGACGCCTTGCCACTGCAGAGGGCACCCCCGCACCGCAACCCTGGTCTCACCGACGATGCCTGCTGATGCCGCCACCGAGCCGCTGCTCACACGGCGACCTGTGGGCACCGCACTCCGCACCGCCTCCCCGACGACGACGCTCCATGCTGAAATCAACTCAGCTGCTTGCACCGTGGTTCGAGGGCACCGCTCGTAAAGTTACATGATGCACCGAACTCATCCCACACCGCAGCCTTGGCCTACCGACGCCGGCGACTCCAGTTCGTCAGCTGACGACAGCTCTTCAGCAACGACGACGACGCTGCTTGCACCGTGACCAGCCAGCACTGTGACGAGCACCGCCTTCATCTCGCAGCGTGACCCTGGTCTCACCGACGATGCCATCTGACGCCGCCACCGAGCCGCTGTTGCACCGCGACCTGAGGGCACCGCATGACGCACTGCTGTACTTCGCACTGCAGCACACGATGCCTGCCGAGGCCAACGCTCCTGACTCCAACAGAGAGGTGATCGACCTGCAACGCGTGTGACTTTGAGGGCCCGACGACTCCTGCACCGACCTCCGTAACCGATGCCTCCGGACGCCGTGTTTTCAGAAGCTCAACGAGAGGTCGCCGACGCCCTGCATTTCTAAAAGGTACTGTTTGCGGGTCTTCCCGACACCGTAGCTGGCACGCGACGCCGCGGTCAGCCAGAACTGTTTTTTGATTTGTTTGCTCCGCCGTGATAGCCCCAGATGGAGCTATCGACATCAAGCAACTGTTTTTAAAGCGTATTTTGATAGCTGTGGATTTTTAAGTATGGTATTGTGGATCTTTATCGTTTTTGGTCTTAAGTATATAAAAATATTGGATATTTTTCTAAACTAGTGTGGTGTCCTTTTGTTGTGCTTACACTATTACTGTTTGTTACATGCAAATGCTTTACACACTTCCTCTAAGATAAGCCTGACTGCTCGTGCCAAGCTACCAAGGGGGTGAGCAGGGGTTATTATAGGAGTGTAACTCCCTTATCCTGACTAGAGAAGTGGTTTATGCCTGGGTTTGGCACATGCCCTAGCCTTCCAAAAATCCCATTTCTAACAATAACATAAAATACAGAGCTACATATTGAGGGAAGACATTTTGTCTAAAAATTGTTAAACATTTTCTATTAATAAATATCATATAGACACTTATGGTTTTAGTAGGAAAAGTGGAACTATCTTCTCGCAGTGCATTACACGCTGACAACAGTACATAACATAATTAATTTTAAGCATCATTACAGCTGTAGTTTAAACAAAGCCTTTCTCTTCGTTCCTTTATATGGTCATGGAACTCTTCAGTGACTTGGCATATCCTCATAATGCATGGCAGGGTTTACATTACTCAATATATCTATTGTCACCAGGTGGATACTTACCTTAGATTTAATACTGAATGTGTGGACCTGCACGCATGCTAATCTGAGGCATACGTTGTGAAAATGCCCGATTTTAGTCTAGTTTTGTGTAGCATTGTGAACAGGGGCTGTATGCTAGGCTCAAAGCTGAAACCAAGCTACCAGTTTGTAGCGTTATTTCTGATCTTGGTTAAAAGAGGTATCTCGGCACACTGACTACAGAGATCTGGATCTGCCTTTGAGAAACGACGCAGAGTTGTACGCAAGTGGGCCATGGCTGAGGAACGTGGAATGGCAGTGGTCTGTCTCCACTGTCGAAAAACTGGAGGATGATCTTCGTGACTGTAGTCAGTTCCAATGGAGGCTCCTCCGCTATGGCAGAGGAGCGTCGCCCCACTGCTTTCAAGCAATGTGAGAAGTAGAAATGTAAATGGATAATAACTTTCAGTTATTATCATTTTTATGTTTGTGTTGCTTTGCTAGGGGTTGCTCTGCTCTCGGAGCAGGGAAGGAGAGGAGTGGGTTGCCCACTCCTTAGTGCACAATGACTATTTGGTCGGCCCTCTCGGGCCTCCCAAACCATTCATGCGCACTTTCCCCGTTCTCCAAGCAGGCTACATTACAGCCTGCGTGGAGAACATGCCCAGGCTCCCATTCTCTAGATGAGCATTGAACCAGGATGCTCAAAACAAATCACAACGCTGCATTGCAGCGTTGTGATTGGTTAGTGGGGCCTGGCTATGCTTCCTATTTCTCGAGGAGAGCAGGAGGAGAGACGGGGGACCCGGCACCAAGGTAAGTGAATTTTTTTAATGTATTTTTTATCATGGGCACCCTCCCGCAATCTCGACCCATGTCGGCCGCCACTGGTCAGTTCCCAGACTAACCCTGGAACTTGAGGGTCCACTAACTTTTACTAAAAATTTTGACAATTTTAAATATTGACTCCTGTATCTTTTGTCAAAATGATTGCATGTCGTCGTCAGTAGAATGAGATGATCTGTATGACAGTCATGTGTATTTGGAAGTCAATGTTTTTGTCAAGGAGCATCTGTTAAGGGCCTCATTACATGTTGTGTAAAATAGGGTAGGGTATTTACCACACAAGGGAAATACTATTAACGCAACATGCGGAATTTACCACGTAAGTACTTCAGTCAGTACCTCCAATTCCGAGTTTTCAATAGGAGAAAATGAGGCAGAACACGAAGAATCTGTTTTTAACACCATATTATGCATCTTTTGACTTGATAAATTTAATTGAGTTTGACCTTCCGGTACCTATCAAGGAGTAACTGTGGGATGTGATAATTATCACATAACCCATAATTCGAATTGTAATTTGGCCTTTAACTTGTAGTAAGGGCATAAATGTTTCTGCTGCTCATGGGAAAAGTCTGGCCTCAGCTGCCAAGCCAGGTCTTCCCTGGACCGGAAACAATCATCCTGGGACCAGTTTAGAGGTAACACCGCTTATCAGCCAGGCTAGCTTGAATCCAGTGGAAAAGTGAGCAAGGGACCAACGTCTGGGCATACCCTGCCAACTTAGGGCGAATAAAGCACGCTGTGTCTGAACTGAGGTGGCAAAGTGAGCTCAAGAATGATGATGGCTTCAACCCATATCTGTGACTGGGGAAAAGTTTAGGCACTTCTTCAATCATCTCCTTGTGTTTGCTGTGTTCACCCTAAGTTGGCAGGGTATGCCCGACTTGGGTCCCTTGCTCACTTTGCCACTGGACTCAAGCTAACCTGGCCCGGTTTGGGAAGCACTTAAAGCCTTTTGCAGAGGCCATACTTCAAAATATTCTTTATATCAGCAGTAGGAACATGGCAAAAGGGAGGCCTATATACATGATTGCCTTGCTTTTATTGAACATCACCTGGCACAGAGTGTGATTAATCAGGATTTGAGAATGTTCTCTTTATCAACGCCGACTCTAAGATCTTTACTTGGGTCTTGGCCAACAGATCATCCTCAGTCATCTCTTACTTGGTTGATGTCAATCAGCATGTGCTTATATCGGGACAAGATAGCACTGCACATGTGAATACAGTCATTACTGCTTTGGATGTTGGGGCTGCAGATGGGGGCCCAGTCGGAATGATAATGGTCGATTTGGAAAAGACATTTGAGCGGTTCTCCTGGTCATTTCTTTAGGCAATTATGGGTGCCTCTGGTTTTGGACCCTGGTTTATAACCCAAGTTCACCAACCAACCCTGAAGGCTAGGGTTCTTTGCTCAGGGAAACTTTCAGATCCTTTATGGATCACTAGGGGGCACCCAGCAGGGGTGTCCTCTCTCACCTCAGCTTTTTGCGCTCTACATCAAGCCCTATATTGAAGCTCTGAAATGGCTAAGGACATAAGCCCACTGCAAGTCCATAGGCAGGAGCTGAAGGTTTTAGCTTATGTGGATGATTTGGCCATTTTGACCCCCAATAGATGGAATAGCAAGGGATTTTGTTACTGTTTCAGGGTACAAATTTAGCATCGGTACGACTCAGGTCTTGTCTAATCTTCTTGCACCAGGTCAAGATAGGCGCTGGGTTAGCTTGACAATGTATCTAGGCATTGTATTGTCATTAAAGAGGGAAGAGGTTGTAGAGTATAACTTTAGTCAAATGTTTACAAGGACAGTTGAGATATTTAATAAGTGGAATAGGCTATACTTGGGGTTAATTGGGAGTACTAACCTTATTAAAATTATTATCTTACCTTGTTACTTACAATTTTTTAGATGTATACCTCTCTATCATCCCAAAGCCTTTTTTGATAAGATTGAGGCGTCATGACAGAAATTCATCTGGAACTACAAGAAGCCATGGTCTAGTATACAGTTCCTTCTTCTACCACAGGAGTAAGGGGGGTCTTTCTCTACCTGGCTTGTGGTTTTACTATAGGGCTGCATTCATGTCACCATTAATAAAGGTCCGTGGTAGGGAGCCGTAGCATTTGCGGCATTTGTTCCCCTACCATGGGGTGAGGCCATTGTGCCTTATACTGGTGTCTTTTACACTGTCTATTTCAAAGGAACCAGGTTTAAGACCCTCAGGGTGTTTCAGTCTATCTGGTCCTGCTTGAGATAGAAGCTACTGGAAATTACTCTTTATAACGCTTACACCTACCTGGGTATCCTAATTTGCCTTGGGAGGTCTATGAGAGTTTTTTTGAGTGTTGGGAGGACCCTAAAATCTGCATATTGGGACAAATATATGAAGGTGGAATGTTCCTCTCATGTGAAACTCTGCAGCAAAGGTATTCCCTCCCCCGCTTTGATTCCTTCAATATTTACAACATCAACATATTATTGGTGGTCCTCAGATGGCTGATATCAGCTGCTCATCGAATAGCTTATTGGACTACTTGATGAGAAGTCCCCTCAAGGGAAGCATCAGCCTGACCTATAAAATGATATCTTAGGCCAGGGCAGGGTGGAGGGTGGATTCTTTTCTACTTAAGGCAGATAAGAGGATCAAGTATCTTGGGATTGACTTAAATGTCCCATGGGTTAAAGTTCATCATCTTAAGTTTTTTAATGATTTCTATTACACTCCCAATCGTCTTTATCTCATGAAAGTTAGACAAGACGCTAAACGCTTTAGGTGCTCCATAGATCAAAGAGAAGCCGTGCATATCTTTGCTACTTGTCCCTCCAGTGGTTATTATTGGAAAACAGTTATGGGGGAACTCAACTGAACCTGTTAGGCGGATGTGGCGTGGAACTCTAAATTAGGAGTTTTAGGCCATTCTCCATCCATTCTGTTGCATCTTTCAGAAATTGGTTTCTTTGCGATCTCTCTGGCGAGACTGGTCCTGGCCCGACATTGACTATCCAGTGAAGAGCCAAACCTGATGCTCTGATGGCATGATTTTTTTAATACAGGCTTCCTCAAAATATCGTTAATAGACAAAGACGAGCAGAGAGACAGATTAAGAAAGATCTGGGATCCTCTGAGGGGGATACTGAGTTATTTTGGGCTGCCCAGGGCTTGATCCCATAGTGATTACCTTCTGGTCTGCATTTGGTCGTTTAATGCTTAAGATGCAACCTGCACTTTATGTTCTTTGCTTTTCCACTTTATTTCTTGTGTCTTTTCCTTGATTGGTTGATTGGAATAATGATTGTGTATTATTCTCAACTGTATGATCTGGTTTAATAATATCTGTAATTACTTTGTTATTCATAAGTTACTAAAAAAAAAAAAGATTGTTGTACAAGTCAAATATTATGGTATTCATTTGTGAAACAAAGAGTGCGATCGATACACCTAGCAAAGTAGGTGGGTGATCAGGGGTATCTCAAGAAGTCATAGACGGGGTAATCGAGGGATATCGCTTTGCGAAACCACAGAAAAATATTGTATTTGGTTGTTCAAACTGTATCCCTGAATTTATGCACACATCCCTCAATTACATAAAAAACAATAATATAAACAACTGAATGCGTGCTTTACTTCATGATAATAGTTGCTTTTATTTCTTTTTTAACTATGTATAAACTGTATATAAAGCAGATAAACCTTTAAATAGGTTTTAACTAATTGTACCCTATCCTATTATATTGGTTATCATATCCACAGATGACGTCCAATAACACATTGCGCACCCAAGCATCCACTCCAACCAATTTGAGTTGCTGAATATATCGCAAACCACATTAAAAAATGGATGAACACTTGTCTTGAAAACTGAATATATCGGTCAAGGTTCTTGACCCACTCCCTTGCAGAGCATGAAAGTTAAAAGACTTGGGGCCTGATTCACAAAGGTAACTTACACTTTTGAGTAAACGTATACTTTGAAGTCACAACTTTGGGTATTCACAAACTCCCTAAACTTCTTCCTGGCTCATCCTAAAACCATCCTATTCCTCCCTAATCCCATCCACTCTTTTAGTAGGCCTGACACTTCTTCAAACCACTCCCCTGTGGCCCTCCCACACTTACTACTAAAACCTATATCTATATGTACGAGACTCCACAGTTGGGCAGTTGGAGTGGAGAACTACGTACACATAAGTATAGGTAATGTGGTGGTGTAAAACTCTGCATGTAGTTTGTGAATTGCAATTTGTAATCCCTTTTGCAGTACTACAAAATGTACTACAAAGTAGAGTTTGTGAATCAGGCCCCAAGAGTCCTTTAAATTCAAACTTAACTTTCAAGATATGCACAGTCTTGTGGCTGTATCCAATCTTAGTGCCTAAATCCAAGCTTTAATAATCCCTAACCTACACAACTGCAATGCCATAAACAAAACTGCAAGCAGTACTGTATGAAAAAAAATACAAATTCTGAAACATGACCCTGCCAGACTCATCTCTATTTCCAATTGCTGAGTCCACATTATGCCTACAGCAAGGTCACTCACAAGACTGGCTCCCAGTGAAAGAATGCTACCAATTCAAAACAATGATCCTTTATCACAAACCCATCCATTTATCTCTAGGTCTCGTCTTCCTTATCACAGTCATGACCACTTAAGCAGTCCTGTATGCAAGACCTCTGTTCTGCAAAGCTTTTTAGTTTTTTCCATATTTATGCTTTTATTTCAAGAAGAAACTTTTATCAGTCCTTCTTTCATTTTATTTACACCAGATACCGCTCTGCTCCCCTACCCATAATACTGGCATTTACGTTTTTGACTTTCTGAAGTACGAAGTAATTTGTTTTGGCTAATTGGTAGGACGTGGAGGGTTATTTAGAATGTGAGAAGAAAGACTGACAACTTGCAAAGGTTTTGCATCAGGTTTGCCCTTTTTCACCCCCTTTTGGAGATTTCTTTTTTTGGATATTTACAAACCAACGCAAACTGGTATTTGCATTGGTTTGGAAGGAAAATTAACGCAAACCAGCGTGAAGCGCTGCTTTGCATTACTTAGCGTCAAGGGGGCGTAACATGGGCGTACCTGGGCATTCCATCCATGCTTTTTTACGCCAACCCGAGCTCAACATTAGTAGACAGGGTTTTGTACCCAAAAATAATGCTGCTGGTATTAAAAGGAACATATTTTCATTACTCCTTTCACTTCCGACTTTGCATATGTGCTGCACTGTACAGCACACATACAAAATAGGAAACGTTTTAAAACTTGTCGAATCATAGTATTTTGCACTGGAAGGGTACCCTTCCACACACACCCTTGCACTATGGCACAATGGTGAGTGCGTGGGGCTCGGCAGCTCAATTCACGACCAGCAAAAGGGAGAGGGGAGTCGCAATGCTGTGTAGAAACCTTTGTTCCTCCGCTGCGTTGCATGACACCTTTGTCAATCTGGGCCCAGGACGTATAAAAGTATTAAAAAAATATTGACAAACATATTTGGTTCAGAAAGCCTGTTGTTCCAGAAGGAGGTCATTTACCACTTATTTCCTTAGGAACATCCATCTAGCAAATATATCTTGTAGAAACACCCATCCCTGCCATGTGTCTATGTACAAATTTACCAAATACTATTTCTAAGCCCACGAGTTTGAAAAAGTATGCAATGCAAAGCTGTGTAGACATCTGCACTGTTGCGTTTTTGTGAACAGCAAAAAAAATGTGCAACACGTTATTCGCTATGCATTGTGTGCAATGACGTCATCAGGCAGGTATGTGCTTAAAGTGCACTCTTTGCACAACGCTAAATATAACTTTGTGCAACGCCATGACGCAAAGCTAAACTTTTGTATTTGAGGCACACCCTTGAGTTTGATTATGTGCAAATAAACGCCTAACAGTCAATTGCATAATATATATGATTGCACATGCTTTCCACTCAGAAGCACCACGTGATATACCTTTGAACACTGTCTATTTTCATTTGGTGCCAGGGTTCCAAGTAAAGCCAGGTCACATTGCTTAATTTGACTTTAGTTTATTTTCCTTTGCGTGGGACCCTATAGTGTTGTCCCGTCCAGTCATGCCCATTTTTGAATAAATTATCAAGGGTTTCACATAACACAATGCAGTTTCAGTGCTACACTTGTATAAAATATTGCTACAACAATCATATTTACCTACAAAAGACCACTGACACTGTGGTTTGCGCTGTTATGCATTGCTTACCTTTCTTTTGCATTATGAAAGCACATGTGCTTTTACTCCTAATCATTACCAGTATCATTTCTTTAAGAGGGATGAAAAAAAGGGGGGCTCTGAATGGGGGATGTCCAAAGTAATTAAGGGTGTGGCTTAAACATGTAAACTAAAGTTCTGTGATTTCCATAGTGTGCCACCCAAACAGTATTTTGGTGCCTCTGAGATTTCTGTTATTACATCCACATATAAAACACAGCAGCTGCTATACACCAAAAAACCAGGCAGGACAATTGGCCTTTTAAGTGATTATTAGCTGATTCAGGTAAAGCACTATGCAAAGATATTATGCTACATGGAAAAAAGGATAAAAACAACATCGTGGAAGTAGGTTACACTCTTAAGGAATGTAAGATTATGTAAAACATGCAATATACACAGAAACTAAATCGCTGACATGGATTACTTTAATGTTTGTTACATTCATTGTTCCGAAATCGAAAAGTGGGGCATATTAGCAACAACTTGCGATAATTATCGCAAACCGCACTTAGCGCGATTTTTTTATCGCCTCCTATCGCTGGATTTTATTGCGGAGATAACTCAGTATTACCAATGTTTATCGCCAAAACAACAATTGATGGACAGAATGCAGAACAATGTCATACATTCACCCCAGTACAGAGATCTGGGTCTAAATCCATCGTTTTTTTTGCACTCCACACCACCCCAGTTCAGACATGGTCATATGCAAATCAGCCTTGACCCTGTGCCTCATGGGAACAGTCCAGCCCAAACTGCCAAGCCATGTCTTCCCTGGACCGGAATCAAGCATTCTAGGACCGGTTTCTGGCTATCAGCCGTCTTCAGCCAGGATAGCTTGACTCCAGTGGTGTGGAGAGCACGGGACTCACGTATGAGCATACCCGTCCCACTCGGGGCGACAAATGCAAAAACAACAATTGATGGACAGAATGCAGAACAATGTCATACATTCACCCCAGTACAGAGATCTAGGCCTAAATCCATCGTTTTTTTGCACTCCACACCACCCCAGTTCAGACATGGCCATATGCAAATCAGCCTTGACCCTGTGCCTCATGGGAACAGTCCAGCCCGAACTGCCAAGCCATGTCTTCCCTGGACCGGAATCAAGCATCCTAGGACCGGTTTCTGGCTATCAGCAGTCTTCAGCCAGGATAGCTTGACTCCAGTGGTGTGGAGAGCACGGGACTCACGTCTGAGCATACCCGTCCCACTCGGGGTGACAAATGCAAAAACAACAATTGATGGACAGAATGCAGAACAATGTCATACATTCACCCCAGTACAGAGATCTAGGCCTAAATCCATCGTTTTTTTCACTCCACACCACCCCAGTTCAGACACGGCCATATGCAAATCAGCCTTGACCCTGTGCCTCATGGGAACAGTCCAGCCAGAACTGCCAAGCCATGTCTTCCCTGGACCGGAATCAAGCATCCTAGGACCGGTTTCTGGCTATCAGCCGTCTTCAGCCCGGATATCTTGACTCCAGTGGTGTGGAGAGCACGGGACTCACGTCTGAGCATACCCGTCCCACTCGGGGTGACAAATGCAAAAACAACAATTGCTGGACAGAATGCAGAACAATGTCATACATTCACCCCAGTACAGAGATCTGGGCCTAAATCCATAGTTTTTTTGCACTCCACACCACCCCAGTTCAGACATGGCCATATGCAAATCAGCCTTGACCCTTTGCCTCATGGGAACAGTCCAGCCCGAACTGCCAAGCCATGTCTTCCCTGGACCGGAATCAAGCATCCTAGGACCGGTTTCTGGCTATCAGCCATCTTCAGCCAGGATAGCTTGACTCCAGTGGTGTGGAGAGCACGGGACTCACGTCTGAGCATACCCGTCCCACTCGGGGTGACAAATGCAAAAACAATTGATGGACAGAATGCAGAACAATGTCATACATTCACCCCAGTACAGAGATCTGGGCCTAAATCCATCGTTTTTTTTGCCTTCCACACCACCCCAGTTCAGACTTGGCCATATGGAAATCAGCCCTGACCCTGTGCCTCATGGAAACAGTCCAGCCCGAACTGCCAAGCCATGTCTTCCCTGGACCGGAATCAAGCATCCTAGGACCGGTTTCTGGCTTTCAGCCGTCTTCAGCCAGGATAGCTTGACTCCAGTGTGTTGTCCCGTCCAGTCATGCCCATTTTTGAATAAATTATCAAGGGTTTCACATAACACAATGCGGTTTCAGTGCTGCACTTGTATAAAATATCGCTGCAACAATCATCTTTGACCACTGACACTGTGGTTTGCGCTGTTATGCATCGCTTAGCTCTCTTTTGCATTATGAAAGCACATGTGCTTTTGCTCCTAATCATTACCAGTATCAAGTCTTTAAGAGGGATGAAAAAGGGGGGGGGCTCTGAATGGGGCATGTCCAAAGTAATTAAGGGTGTGGCTTAAACATGTAAACTAAATGTCTGTGATTTCCATAGTGTGCCACCCAAACAGTATTTTGGTGCCTCTGAGATTTCTGTTATTACATCCAC
Source organism: Lissotriton helveticus (assembly GCF_964261635.1). Classification (NCBI taxonomy): domain Eukaryota; kingdom Metazoa; phylum Chordata; class Amphibia; order Caudata; family Salamandridae; genus Lissotriton; species Lissotriton helveticus. The sequence continues at coordinate 732,340,838 of NC_136069.1, read as the reverse complement.
ATATAAAACACAGCAGCTGCTATACACCTAAAATCAGGCAGGACAATTAGCCTTTTAAGTGATTATTAGCTGATTCAGGTAAAGCACTATGCAAAGATATTATGCTACACGGAAAAAATGATAAAAACAACACCGTGGAAGTAGGTTACACTCTTAAGGAATGTAAGATTATGTAAAACGTGCAATATAAACAGAAACTAAATCGCTGACATGGATTACTTTAATGTTTGTTACATTCATTGTTCCGAAATCGAAAAGTGGGGCATATTAGCAACAACTTGCGATAATTATCGCAAACCGCACTTAGCGCGATTTTTTTATCGCCTCCTATCGCTGGATTTTATTGCGGAGATAACTCAGTATTACCAATGTTTATCGCCAAAACAACAATTGATGGACAGAATGCAGAACAATGTCATACATTCACCCCAGTACAGAGATCTGGGTCTAAATCCATCGTTTTTTTTGCACTCCACACCACCCCAGTTCAGACATGGTCATATGCAAATCAGCCTTGACCCTGTGCCTCATGGGAACAGTCCAGCCCAAACTGCCAAGCCATGTCTTCCCTGGACCGGAATCAAGCATTCTAGGACCGGTTTCTGGCTATCAGCCGTCTTCAGCCAGGATAGCTTGACTCCAGTGGTGTGGAGAGCACGGGACTCACGTTTGAGCACACCCGTCCCACTCGGGGTGACAAATGCAAAAACAACAATTGATGGACAGAATGCAGAACAATGTCATACATTCACCCCAGTACAGAGATCTGGGCCTTAATCCATCGTTTTTTTGCACTCCACACCACCCCAGTTCAGACATGGCCATATGCAAATCAGCCTTGACCCTGTGCCTCATGGGAACAGTCGAGCCCGAACTGCCAAGCCATGTCTTCCCTGAACCGGAATCAAGCATCCTAGGACCGGTTTCTGGCTATCAGCCGTCTTCAGCCAGGATAGCTTGACTCCAGTGGTGTGGAGAGCACGGGACTCACGTATGAGCATACCCGTCCCACTCGGGGCGACAAATGCAAAAACAACAATTGATGGACAGAATGCAGAACAATGTCATACATTCACCCCAGTACAGAGATCTAGGCCTAAATCCATCGTTTTTTTGCACTCCACACCACCCCAGTTCAGACATGGCCATATGCAAATCAGCCTTGACCCTGTGCCTCATGGGAACAGTCCAGCCCGAACTGCCAAGCCATGTCTTCCCTGGACCAGAATCAAGCATCCTAGGACCGGTTTCTGGCTATCAGCAGTCTTCAGCCAGGTTAGCTTGACTCCAGTGGTGTGGAGAGCACGGGACTCACGTCTGAGCATACCCGTCCCACTCGGGGTGACAAATGCAAAAACAACAATTGATGGACAGAATGCAGAACAATGTCATACATTCACCCCAGTACAGAGATCTAGGCCTAAATCCATCGTTTTTTTCACTCCACACCACCCCAGTTCAGACACGGCCATATGCAAATCAGCCTTGACCCTGTGCCTCATGGGAACAGTCCAGCCAGAACTGCCAAGCCATGTCTTCCCTGGACCGGAATCAAGCATCCTAGGACCGGTTTCTGGCTATCAGCCGTCTTCAGCCCGGATATCTTGACTCCAGTGGTGTGGAGAGCACGGGACTCACGTCTGAGCATACCCGTCCCACTCGGGGTGACAAATGCAAAAACAACAATTGATGGACAGAATGCAGAACAATGTCATACATTCACCCCAGTACAGAGATCTGTGCCTAAATCCATAGTTTTTTTGCACTCCACACCACCCCAGTTCAGACATGGCCATATGCAAATCAGCCTTGACCCTTTGCCTCATGGGAACAGTCCAGCCCGAACTGCCAAGCCATGTCTTCCCTGGACCGGAATCAAGCATCCTAGGACCGGTTTCTGGCTATCAGCCATCTTCAGCCAGGATAGCTTGACTCCAATGGTGTGGAGAGCACGGGACTCACGTCTGAGCATACCCGTCCCACTCGGGGTGACAAATGCAAAAACAATTGATGGACAGAATGCAGAACAATGTCATACATTCACCCCAGTACAGAGATCTGGGCCTAAATCCATCGTTTTTTTTGCCTTCCACACCACCCCAGTTCAGACTTGGCCATATGGAAATCAGCCCTGACCCTGTGCCTCATGGAAACAGTCCAGCCCGAACTGCCAAGCCATGTCTTCCCTGGACCGGAATCAAGCATCCTAGGACCGGTTTCTGGCTTTCAGCCGTCTTCAGCCAGGATAGCTTGACTCCAGTGGTGTGGAGAGCACGGGACTCACGTCTGAGCATACCCATCTCACTCGGGGTGACAAATGCAAAAACAACAATTGATGGACAGAATGCAGAACAATGTCATACATTCACCCCAGTACAGAGATCTAGGCCTAAATCCATCGTTTTTTTGCACTCCACACAACCCCAGTTCAGACATGGCCATATGCAAATCAGCCTTGACCCTGTGCCTCATGGGAACAGTCCAGCCCGAACTGCCAAGCCATGTCTTCCCTGGACCGGAATCAAGCATCATAGGACCGGTTTCTGGCTATCAGCCGTCTTCAGCCAGGATAGCTTGACTCCAGTGGTGTGGAGAGCACGGGACTCACGTCTGAGCATACCCGTCCCACTCGGGGTGACAAATGCAAAAACAACAATTGATGAACAGAATGCAGAACAATGTCATACATTCACCCCAGTACAGAGATCTAGGCCTAAATCTATTGTTTTTTTGCACTCCACACCACCTCAGTTCAGACATGGCCATATGCAAATCAGCCTTGACCCTGTGCCTCATGGGAACAGTTCAGCCCCAACTGCCACGCCATGTCTTCCCTGGACCGGAATCAAGCATCCTAGGACCGGTCTCTGGCTATCAGCCGTCTTCAGCCCGGATATCTTGACTCCAGTGGTGTGGAGAGCACGGGACTCACGTCTGAGCATACCCGTCCCACTCGGGGTGACAAATGCAAAAACAACAATTGATGGACAGAATGCAGAACAATGTCATACATTCACCCCAGTACAGAGATCTGGGCCTAAATCCATCGTTTTTTTGCACCCCACACCACCCCATTTCAGACATGGCCATATGCAAATCAGCCTTGACCCTGTGCCTCATGGGAACAGTCCTGCCCGAACTGCCAAGCCATGTCTTCCCTGGATCGGAATCAAGCATCCTAGGACCAGTTTCTGGCTATCAGCCGTCTTCAGCCAGGATAGCTTGACACCAGTGGTGTGGAGAGCACGGGACTCACGTCTGAGCATACCCGTCCCACTCGGGGCGACAAATGCAAAAACAACAATTGATGAACAGAATGCAGAACAATGTCATACATTCACCCCAGTACAGAGATCTAGGCCTAAATCTATTGTTTTTTTGCACTCCACACCACCTCAGTTCAGACATGGCCATATGCAAATCAGCCTTGACCCTGTGCCTCATGGGAACAGTCCAGCCCCAACTGCCACGCCATGTCTTCCCTGGACCGGAATCAAGCATCCTACGACCGGTCTCTGGCTATCAGCCGTCTTCAGCCCGGATATCTTGACTCCAGTGGTGTGGAGAGCACGGGACTCACGTCTGAGCATACCCGTCCCACTCGGGGTGACAAATGCAAAAACAACAATTGATGGACAGAATGCAGAACAATGTCATACATTCACCCCAGTACAGAGATCTGGGCCTAAATCCATCGTTTTTTTGCACTCCACACCACCCCATTTCAGACATGGCCATATGCAAATCAGCCTTGACCCTGTGCCTCATGGGAACAGTCCTGCCCGAACTGCCAAGCCATGTCTTCCCTGGATCGGAATCAAGCATCCTAGGACCAGTTTCTGGCTATCAGCCGTCTTCAGCCAGGATAGCTTGACACCAGTGGTGTGGAGAGCACGGGACTCACGTCTGAGCATACCCGTTCCACTCGGGGCGACAAATGCAAAAACAACAATTGATGGACAGAATGTAGAACAATGTCATACATTCACCCCAGTACAGAGATCTGGGCCTAAATCCATTGTTTTTTTGCACTCCACACCACCCCAGTTCAGACATGGCCATATGCAAATCAGCCTTGACCCTGTGCCTCATGGGAACAGTCCAGCCTGAACTGCCAATCCATGTCTTCCCTGGACCGAAATCAAGCATCCTAGGACCGGTTTCTGGCTATCAGCCGTCTTCAGCCAGGATAGCTTGACTTCAATGGTGTGGAGAGCACTGGACTCAAGTCTGAGCATACCCGTCCAACTCGGGGTGACAAATGCAAAAACAACAATTGATGGACATGTCTGAATTGGGGTGGTGTGGAGTGCAAAAAACAATGGATTCAGGCCCAGATCTCTGTACTGAGGTGAATGTATGACATTGTTCTGAATTCTGTCCATCAACTGCTGTTTTTGCATTTGTTACCAATGTTTATCTCCACAGCGATAAAAAATCCAGCGATATCAGCTAATCCCATCTTTAACGTGAGAGTTCCAGCGATAAAAATCCTATCGCTAAGGAAAATCTCGCTAATAGGCAGGTGGGGACTTAGCCGTAGAATCCACTTCCCATTGACTATTATGGCTAAGTCAGGTTTTTACCAGGTTTAAAATCGTGGCACTGATCGCGGTTAGCGTGCTTTTTTTTATCGCGTAGCGGGTATTGCTAATAGGCGATAGCTGTGTTAGCGACTGCTTTCAGTCGCTACCAGTTTGGGTACGCCCACTTTGCATGTCATTAGCGCTAAATATCGTTGACATGCGAAGCGGACCCCAAACCGGTCGCTATCGCCTGGAAGCTGTCGCTAACTGCTGTTAGCGACAGCTTGGTAATCGGGCGATAAATAAATCGCCGCTTTATCGGAAAAAAAGTGCTGACAAAGCGGCGATCTGGCCCTTGCTAATATGCCCCAGTGTTTTTTGCAGTAAGGTTATGGACAATGGTATAGGGCCCGTTTCAATATCCTATTTGAATTACTACCGGCTCAGAGACCGGGATAGACCCAGCCTACATAAAGCCATTACCAGTATTCTTCTTAATTACGGTCAGTCCTACTCTTCTCCATTTCAGTCCTAACTTATGAGGTGTCCGACTCTGAAAGACTGGTCCTTGTAAGGCCTGAAACCCTTGTCAACCCCTACCCGAAAGTGAGACAAAGGATATCACTTCCCATTGAACAGATCCTGTTTTTCCTGTTTTCTGATACGCCAGGCTTTAGAGTGCTCAGACACCTGCCCTTTTGTAAAGAAGGTATGATTCCATTAATAATGTTGTCTCCTTTTATTTTCCTCTAGTGCATTGATACTCAAAGTACGGCCCTCCTGATGTTCACATGTGGCCCTTGGTCAACAGCAGCACTAGACTGCTATTTACTCGACTCAGCACTCAATGTTAAAAATATGTTATATGAACTATAAGCATTTATTTAAAGGTTAATTGATGTTAAAGAAAGAAAGTGACTAGGCAGTCCTGGACCACTTAACTTTAGGAACTTGCAGAAAAATTCTAAAATATGATATGATCTTTTCAAAATTCAAAATGTGTATTTCATTAGCATGCAGAACCGTTTCACAGTAATCCAACAGATTATATTAGTGCATTGAGAACTATTTTTTTAAGTGATTGTTTTCCAACATGAATTTAGAAACATCATATTTACCCCCACTCTGACACAGTGCCAAAAGAGGCGAGTCAGTTGTAATGTGCACTCTCTGGGTGGCCTGGGTTTCGATTATACACAAACAACATTATGCTTTATTAAATCAAACACAGGAAAAGGTTTTGTATAGCACACATGCTGAAGTTATGTATTTGGAGGTCCTCTTATGTATGATAGTGAAGAGCAAGGAGGGAAAGCGACATGGAACAATTGCCTAGTATAGCATCCTACCCAGCCCGGGAGCATGCAAATAAATGTATCACACACGGAGCTCTCATTACCTCATAACTGTTAATAACCACACCTTAACAACTCCCAGCAAGTTACTCTATTCAGTCCGCCCAGAACCACAAGGATCCTAGAGCACATGGTCAGGGCCGGCTGGCCGTTGCGGGCACCGGGCAATCCCCCGGTGCGCCGCAAGGGTGGGGGCCGTTTTTGGGCCCCTGGGGGCCGGTTTTGTTACAGGGCCATTTTGCAGCATAGCTGCAAAATCGGCCCATAACAAAACCGGCCGAAAACCGGCCCCGGCAAAGAGCTCAACCTCCCCCTGGGGGGGCCGGCCGAGCACTTTGCCAGGGCCGGTTTTGGTTCCCAGTCCGGCCCTGCACATTGTCTCACAACACTACACCTAGGATCACACAATTTGGTAAAGTGGGGAAGACGGGATCAAGCCTAGGTTTTCTTGTTTCACGTTGTGCAATTCAGCGACTAGATGTATATGCTTCGCTTCCCCTACACTCATCTTACCAGCAAACCCTCTTCTCTCCCCGCCCTGCCCCAAAAGGCAGGGACCGCCACAGGCGGTAGAGCGTCTAGCTACACGCCAGTGGCGACCGTCTTATTACAGCCGCACCCGAGTACTTCACATGTCTTTAAAAGACCATTTACCTGTTAACGAGGTTTTGTTGTTTTTCACCCTTTCTTAGAGTCCCTGCATCTACACTCTGCATATTGCTGGAAGAGTCACCCTCCCCCCAAAAAAAAATCAGTAGCCGCCCCCCCCCCCCCTCCGAAATGTGGCTCTAGTTGCGCCTCTGATGTGGCCTTCGGGCACATCACACACCAACATTTTGGGTCCTTGGGAAAATGTTTTCGATTACCTATGCTAGTGAGTCCAACTATGCTGAGCTCTGCTCGTGGCAGTCATCGGGATTTGTGGATAATGATTTTGTAGCCTTCATCAGTTGGAATAACATATATTATATACTGCTGCCATCTAGTGGCTAGTTTCAGAATAGCTCCAGTAGTTAAAAAACATACCGGTGCGTGTGGATGTGGCATTAACAGCAATTGTAGGTTCTTCCTCTGATTAACATCTTCAGATTTCTTTGCGTGACAATTGGTCCAGGAATCAAAAGGTCTGGACCGCAAACTTTTAAAACGCATTCCTCACGGACTTGGAGCAAGGAGAAATGTGCGACAATCAAACGAAGAGAGGTCACACCAGTGTTGCTATTTCTGCAATCTTATTTTGTGTGTGGAGTTGGAGGAGTCGAAGTCATCGAAACACACCACGTAAGCTGTGCCTCCTATGCAAGCAGAAGAAGGCAATATCCGATGAGCACACTGTCCATCTTCTGATCATGACATGGATGCACACCTTGTGAAAGGGGTCCAGGTGTCACGCTGACACTGATGAAGAAAACCCTCATTAGATCCCAGAGGAGCCAGTCAGTTGCAGTTGCACTGTACATCTTGTGCTGGACATTTTTATTTTTAATTACTGGGTTTCTTGCCAATGTTTAAAATGAGTGCTGCGTAAAACTTTAATTTTGCATGTTGTTTTTCTGAGTGTCTTGGGTTAGATTTAATGTAAACAATGTCTCAGTAAGTAGTGCTTAGTTTGTAAAAAAGAAAAAAAAAGTGCCAAGGCCCTCCAATAGGAGGCCACTGCAGTTTGCACCACCCATTGCCCATGCCAGCCCTGCCCGTGACAGTACCAACAAAACTACTAACCATCACACTCCTACAGGCGTGACAATTCAGACTATTTCAGGCCCTCAACGCTTTGGGAATGGCCTGGGCTGCAGGTATCAGTCCTCTTAAATGTTAATTTAATTAATACATCTCATGTGCTCATCTTTAATTTAGATAAACAGCGCCACCATCTGCCAGACTGTCATAAGTACTGGTGTTGGCAATTAAGTGCCGAGCACCAGAAACCACCGACTCAAATAAAGCTCTGCTAAGAAGTTAAAAAAATATTAATTAAAGCTCGTCCAAGAGGCAGTTGCAGAATTCACTGCTGCTCATTCTTGATCTCTATTGCCTGTCTATCCTGTAAGGCTTGCATTTAAGGTGGCATTGAAATACATGGGTGTTCAAAATGTTTCTTTTCTTGATTATTTCTTCCTCTTATTCTTCCTCAATCTGTTCTTTTTGGTATTTGTAACTTGCAACTGAAATGTACCTAAGGGCTATCAGTAGGGATCCACCGATACACAGTCTGTAACTGTTCTTACTGAAACACAGCATTTAATTAAATTAAACTTGAATATAAAGAAATGTAAATTACAAACGTGAAATAATTAACAAGAAGCCAGTATTGCATGGAAAGGGGCATGTTTTTCTTCTGCAATTTTCACACAAAATAGCAGACAGTTATGATGCAAAAGGTGGAATAATGAGTCTACCCATTAATTTTAATTTTGGTATCAAGGTGTGCATGATGTCATGTCTGTGACTACTGGCATTTCAGTGATACAGTCTGGGAGGGCTTCAAAGAAGCGGATATGTGCCTCCATCTAGGAGGAGACTGATGTGAAAGGCTTCAAAAGCCAGCATGGCAATGTTTTTCCTAACAGAAATGGATCTGGAAAGACACTGTCTGTGACCATACTCCCAAAATTGGAGGCAGCGATGTTGGAAGTTCACTAAATACAGGCATGAAGCATGCGACCTGTAAAGATCGCCATCTTAGGCGTGTGCTAGGATTTACTGCACAACACCCTGAGAAATCATTATTTTGGGTTATAGGCACTGGATAAAAAAAGAATCTCAGGACAAACAAACCAGGAATAAAAAAGCTTTGAGAAAAAAAAATCAGGAATTTTGGTATGTAAAATTGAACAGTATCCAGAAAGCATGCTTTTTGTCATTTAGGGTAAATCCATTCAGCAGTTTTTGAGAAATTATGGTTCAAAGAGTGGGCATGATATTTGATTGACAGGCAACAATATGTTTTGCTAATAACTTTGGTGGTGTTTGACGAATCATCACTAAACTTTCCAAAACAAAGGTTCATCCACCTCATAGCCTTCCTGGAAAGGTTTTGGACAATCCATCAAATAGGAGCTGAGAAAAATGGGGCGGGAGGTCCCAACAAGCGCCTTTTCAATTCAGTTTTCCATTGAAAAATAGAACAGCGATTCAGAAGAAATAGCTGAACAGGGTACACCAACTTTGGCAGAAAGTTAGATCTTTATCTGGAAGGGCATTTTGTGATTTGGTGAAAATATGTTCAGTATTTTTTTTTGTAATCAAGTTGCAAACTTTTTATATATCTGTAAGGTTAGGTATGCGAGAAACTCATGAAATTCCTGCGGGTATGCAACTTCAAATAATACAGCAATCATTGGCTGCAAGGCCTTTTTTACTATTGGCCATCTCACACCACTTGCTGGAGCGAGAGGCTCCCACGAATTCCTCAAAAGTGCTTGCCCCCATTGGCTGGCCGCAACACAAACAAAAAGGTTGAGCCCACCATTACAGGACTCCCGGACTCGGATCCTGCATCCTGAAATTGAAAAATAAATAAGGGATAATGGGGTAGGGATAACCTGACTGCCTAGCCTTTGTGGGGAGGTCAGGAGGGACCCCCTTGGAGTTCCATTTGAAAAAAAATAATTTTATATGGCACCGCGATCCAGAGGGAGTTTCTCTGGAGCCTGCATGGCCCCTACTACTTCAAAGAGGGTTTGCAAAATAGAAGGCAGACATGCTGGCTCCATAGAGACTCTCACAAGAGTCAATCAGGTTTGAGAAAGTAATTTCTAAAAAAGGACTATGTACAGTGGGTGGTTAGCCACCCATAGGGGGTATGGCTCAGGGCCTGGCCAACCCTACAACGTATGGAATACACTTTATGTTTAAAAAAACATAGAAATTCACTGAAAAAACAAAGGCTAAAGTGACGTTATAGTTAGGTACAATAATGATATTCTAATGTACATTACAGAAAAACCTTAGTAATTAATTGGAAAAATCAAAGGGCAAAGGGAAAAATGTCAGTTAAAACATAACATTTTAAACAAACAAAACATGTAGAAAGTTGCAGCCGCCATATTACATACTGGGACACGGTCCTGGGGGATGAAAATAGAGCTTGTAAATTATAGAAGGGGTCAGGGTAGAGGTATCCTTACCCCATGTGTGCATTGTAGGGGTCTCTGATGGACAACTTATGAGTATCAAAATGCCCAAACTGTTTTTGTTTATGTGCTACAATTTGCAGAGCCGTTACGACACTCAGCGCAGCCCACGGTGTACCATTGCAGTGGATTTGGCAAGTTTGGCAAAAAAGTTTTAGAAACATACATTCACACACTAACTCAAACTAATATACCAGCTCACAGACCCACTGAGACACTGATGCACACACTTACAGCCCCACCCAGACAGTCATGCACACACTCAGAGTTTCATGCACCCACCCACTCACAGACCCACTCAAACACTAACACACCCAGTCACAGACCCAGTCAGGCACTCACACACCCAGTCACAAACCCATTCAGACACTGATATACCAACTCACAGACCCACTCAGATACTCATGCACCCACTCACAGACCCACTCATACACTGCACACCCACTCACAGATGCACTTTCACTCATGCACCTACTGACAGACCCACTCCGAGTCTCATGCGTCCACTCACAGACCCACTCAGACACTCAAGTGCACACTCACAGACCCACTCAGACACTCATGCACCCAGTCAAATACTTATTCACCCACCAACCGATCCACTCAGAGACTCGCGCACCCACCCACAGACCCACTCAGACACTCACGCACCCACCCACAAACCCAAGTCAAGTCAGGGACATTTGTATAGCGCACAAATCACATCCTAGGAGTCTCATGGCACTTGCAGCAGTCTCTAACAGAAGGGGGAGTAATTTTTTTTTAAATTATATATATATAATATATATAACATAATAAAAATTATTATGCTCCATGTTGTGTTACTTATTTTCTTTCTTTCTAATATTAAAACACAGAGGCGCCGAAGTCTTGTCCTGGCGGTGTCAGCGTTAATTTCGCTATTGGTCCGCAAAGGACTGCTCGCTTCTCTGTTTATATCTAGCCTTAAGGTAGAGGAACCAGAGGCATAAAAGTCTTGTCCTCGTGTTTAGTGATTCTTTTCCTGATGTATCACGTAGGACTGCCTGCTTGTCTGGTTCCCACAACATGGAGCATAATAATTCTGGATAGCCCATACTCCATGCGCACGAGCTTTTATTATCAGGAGTACTTTATAGGCAGCTTCAACTTGCCTTGCGGTTTTAACAATTTGCACACAAATACCGAATAACATAGAATCTGAAAATATTCTTCCAACACGGACCCCCAGGGCAATTATTTTGACCCCTGAAACCTGACAGAAATCAAACATTGTCTTGATAAAGGTGGATAGAATTTTGGAAACCACCGAAATGCGTCGACGCTTCACCAAGTATAATTCATGATCTCAACATCTCTTGCTGATAGACAAAATTATGGTGTACATAGCTTAGGTGTTCACAAACGGGTCCGAATATACAATCAGTACTGCATTATTCTATGTCTGACAGTCCTTTCTGTCCTTGTGTTTTCAATCTTGCTGGACAATATTGAATGTTAAAAAAATATTTTTTATTGTTTTAGTTGTGTTGAGTGGGATCCTTCTGGTCCACTCTTCTTTTAATAACTTTTTGTATTCACAATAAAGTGTAAGAATTCTTGACTTAATGTGTAATTTGTAATTATTTTCCTTTGACCCTTTGGCTCACTGCATCTATTCACACTCAAGGGAACATTCTGTTTTACTGATTGCAAATAACAATGCCTTTTATTTTTGTTTTTAAAACATAAATAAAAGGCTTTGTCATTTACAATGCCAATAGCTTAAACTCGCTTAAATGCGAGACCTATTGCATTGTTAATGCTTGTTAAATCTGAGCTGCAGAATCAAAGAACAATGGAAAGTATTTCATGACTGTATTAACTTCTAAAATGTAGAGCAGTATACCATTTCTGAAGAAAACCGAAAAAGCAATAATAAAAGTGAAGCGTTCCACAAACACCGGTAAAACACTGTTTCAGTTGATTTTTTTGGCGCGAAAATGAGTAACCACTGAAAAGCACTGTTTTTTTAAGGTATGGAAGTCACTGGAAAACACTGAAAAAACACCAACAGAATTTACCAAGAATAGAAACTGAAAACAGGAAAGCCTAAACATATTTCCTGGCTTTATCTATCTGTGAACAGACTTAGGGGCCAATTATGATGGCGGACGGACCTGAGTCCGTCCGCCACCATAGAGTAGGACGGACCGTCCGCAGGGGCTGCGGAGGTCCCTCCGTGCAGATTAGGATGTGACCGCCAGGGTGGCGGTCACATCCTCAATCTTTAACATTGCGGCGGGTGCAGCCTCAAGCTGCACCCGCCGCAATGTTAAAAAAAGCATGCACGGCATTTGCGTGCACAAAGCAGCAGGCACCACGCGGTGCCCGCCGCTTTGTCCACGCAAATGCAGGCGGTATAGTACCCCCCATGTGCACCCCCAAACCCCCCATCACCAAGGGGTCCCGCAACGGGCCCCAGAAGTCAATCTCCGTATGCTTTTCCAAGGCGGAAAAGCCGCCGTGGAAAAGCATATGTTTTCCGCTATCCTAATATGCCTGGCGGTGTCTGACAGACACCGCCAGCCATGTTAGGGCTTTTCCACCGTGGTCGGAAGGCGACTGCGGCGGAAAAGCAGCGGACGGATTTTGAGACCCACCGCCATCCTAATTTGGCGGTGGGTCTTTTAGGCATCCGCGGCGGATTTCCCGCATCCTCCGGGCCGGCAGTGGCTTCCGCCGGCCCGGAGGATGCGGGAAATCCGCCATCCTAATCAGCCCCTTAGTTTGAGCACTTGCATTTCTGCCTTTGGCAAATGTTAGAGTACACCAAAGCAGTGTGAAGAATAGTGTCATTAATAGACCAAAGGTATTCTTCATTAGGATTTCCAGTCCTACACCATTAACCGCATGCGCGCGGCGGCTTTTCCCGCTGTACGCGGCGTTTTTTAAAACACGCGTTTCGTCATCAGCGTGCGAGCGGCGCAACTCATGACGAGCTGAGCTCGTCATCAGCGCCGAAGTGGTTAAGTGTATCTAGGTCATTGCCACCACAGTTCACAATTAAGAGGTCTGGATGTTGGCAATTCGCAATGCTTTCTACCAACGGAAGCAAAATATGCCACCTTAACCCTCTCTGGCCAATCCAAGTAATGTCCACATCAGGCAAACCCAAGTCCCTGTCAGTGTCACTCTTTCTAGCACAGTCTCTGGCCCATAAGACATAGCTACGACCCACAATCCATACACTAACCATTTTGAAGGGAAGAAGCTGGGAGGAGAGGAACGAAAAGCTCCCTTTCCAGTCTTTGGAAACTCTTATGTGTGCATTTTCGTGGCAAGAAGGACATAATGAACATTTATATTTTTGCCTTTATGTACATTGCCCTTTATTACTGGCATGTTTAAATGTGAACACCTGGACTGCAGCATGATGGAATTTAACCTGGAATAAGGATTTGCTGCCAGTGCACAACTAATTTAATCATTTATACAGCATGCTGGGAGCTGTAGTGTTACAAAACTACTATGTGCTAGAGAAATTTGCATAAAGCACGTGATTACTTACTTCTGTGATCACCTTTTCCTGTGAACAAGGCTCAAGTGAGGAGCTGAAATGCATTAGGAGAACTGCAACAAAACCGGATTCCTACCACGTTTGAAACAGGCACTAAAAATATAGTTACATACTCAGTCATTCAGTTGGAATTAGGTGAGTGAAAAGTTTATTAGTGGTAGATAGTGGCCAAGTGACTGTTTTTGCCTCTTAGATAGGGATTCATTATCCTATCCACAATTGGTATATTTAATTTATTTGTAAGCCTGTAGTTCAGACCTTTAGCTGTGCCCAGGGCTTGTAAATTAAATAGTACTAGACGCAATGTAGGTCTGATTGTGCAACCCAGCGAAGTAGGCTTTCAAATATGTCTGATGCGTGTTAGTCTAGAACCTGTGTCTATAGTTTACAATGCTATGTTGAACTGGCATTCCTAACGCCATGCCAGGTCTTAAGCTTTCGTTTTATTACATATAAATCACCTCTAAGATAAGCTGTATGTAGGCAATAGGACAGGAAGGTATGTGTTAAAAAGGTAAAACATGTAGTTTGAAATTTCAGTGATTTAGAAACACACTTACATATCAATATACTCAATTATAAATCCACTCATCTATCTATGCACTCACTGAGATATATATTTACAAAACCATACAGTCACTCACACATCCAGTCACATGGTGACAGAGGCACCTACACATTCAGTCATACATCTACACAGCAGTTATGTATCCAGCACTAACAGAGCCAGGTATACACACAGTTACATACCACAACAAGCACTAATAGAGACAGTAAGCAATCAATACTGCCATTTACATGTACATTAACAGAACCATAGAGTTACTAAGAGAGCCAGTCACACAGCGACATAGTTACTTATACATCCAGTGACACACCCAGAGAGGAACTGATACACTTATTTAGATATGACCTGAAGTACTGATACTCCAAGCCAGCCATGCAGACAAGTAGCCCTTTACATATGTCTCAGGCCTGCTGCCTCAGAGCCTGTGTGTGCAGTTTTTGCAGTCTGTCACCCATACTGCGAATAACATACATATTTTTAAAATGTAGAGCCAGTCACACACCCAGTCAGTCAGCGACACAGCTACTTACACATTCACTTACACAACCACACAGCACTTGCATATCCAGCAGTAACTGAGCCAGTTGCACACACACAGTTACATACCCCAACACTTACTAGCACAGCCAGTACGCAATCCATACTCCACTTACAAATACATTCAGAGACCCATAGAGTTACTAAGATAGCCACTCTTATACCTATATAGTTAGTTAGACATCCAATGACACAAACACAGATGGACTGATACACTCACTCAGATAGATAGTCAAGTACTGATGCAACAAAGTCAGTGTTGCATTTTTATATTCTTATTCTCATATGTTATTTCTCTTTTAAGGTTATATTAAAGTGTTTCCCTTTTAATCTATTGTTTCTTAGTTCTGTGCACATGCACCTGTCTGTAGATTCTTTTTAGAATTGTTTGCCTGTGAATGTAATTGTACTGGCAGATCTCTGCTGGGACTTGATGAAGAGAGTACTGTGCTGTTTCCATTAAACCAGTACCAACTATACTTGGATTATCTGGATTATTTAACGTTATTTATTACAAATTTGGCGACAAGGATGGGATGGGCAATGAAAGGAAGAAAAATATTTTTCTTCATTGTCTGGGGTCTGAAGGGCAAGCTATTTTTAGAACTTTACCTCCTGTACCTGGTGATTTGGGGAATTTTGATGAGGCCATGTTACGAGTTGAGACAAGATTTAAACCCACTACCAGTATTGCTCTTAACCGTTATAAACTCTACACCAGGGCGCAAAAAGATTCTGAAAGTTTTGATGATTTCTTAACTGCCTTGAGGTCTTTAGTTGTTTCTTGTAATTTTGGGGAAATCACAGACGAGATGATAAGAGACCAAATTATAGTGAATGTGAAGTGTAAGAAAACACAAGAACAGTTATGGATTTTGGGGAATCCAACGTTAAAAGAAAGCATATCTACGGCTAAGGCATTTGAGCAATCCAATAAATGGATGAAAACTATTGAGGAGAATTCTAAGGGTGTGAAGAATGACAAGACGGGAGATGAAGTTTGTTCTATAAGCAATGCAAAGAATAATTTTCAATCCAATAAGAATGTTGGAAAGAATCAAATTGTATGTTACAGATGTGGTAGTAATAATCATGTCGCATCTTTCAAGTTCTGTCCTGCTATTGGTAAGGAATGTAGCAAGTGTGGGAGAATTGGTCATTTCTCTAAAGCATGTAGGGATTTGAAAAAAGGGAGTGGTGATCGCAATGTCAGTCACTTCAAGAAGAATGAAGTTTCATGTGTGAGGTCTTATCCTTCTTCTGAGATTTCTTGTGTTCAATGCGAACATTTAAAGAATGATGAAATGATGAAAGAAAGTGGCATGGTTGTTTCATTAATGAACATCGGAGTTGTTGATGGAGAAGTACTCAATTCACCTAAATGTATTGTGAGTTTTATGGGTGTAAATCTTGAATTAATGGCAGATTCTGGTTCTCCTTGGACCATCATTACAAGAGATTATTTTTCTGAGAAGTATGGTTCAAGGGTATCAGAAAAAGACCTATCTTCCCCAGATATTAATGCTCTATGCTTCAATGGATCTAACATTGATTTTATTGGTTATTTACAATCTACAATTTATTTTAAAGGGAGGTCTGCAGTTAATAAATTGTATGTAGCAAAAAAAGGTATTGATGTACTTGGATGGAGGGATCAATGGAAGTTGGGAATAATGTTAAATCCACGATGTAAAGATCCAGTCACATTATGCAATGATATGTTTTCACAAGCGGGTTCTATAGTAACTGTAGAGGATGACTGCAGGTGGGAAAATTTAGCTAAAGAATTTCCTATAGTTTTTTCAGAAAATTTAGGCAAGTTGAAGGGTTTTACTCATGCCATCAAACTCAAACAAGGAGCTGTACCCCTAGTACAAAAGCATAGGAATGTACCACTTAATGTCAGAGAGGAATTAGGTAATGCCCTTAAGGAAATGTTGGACAGTGGAGTGATAGAGGAGATTGAATCGTCTGAATGGGTTTCTCCAGTTGTTCTTGCTCGTAAGCCTGATAAAAGTTTGAGGCATTGCATTGCGTTGAATTCTAATATTGTGGTTGATTGCCATCCCCTGCCCAATATCAATGAGGTGGTGAGCATGCTTGGGGGTGCCACAGTTTTTTCAACTCTCGATCTTAGATCGGCATATCATCAAATCGAGTTGACGGAAGAGTCTAGACACCTAACGGCTTTCATTACTCCTCAAGGATTGTACCAATTTAAGCGTATGCCGTTTGGGTTAGCCTCTGCGGCATCCGTTTTCCAAAGGTCAATGTTTCACCTGTTCAGGGAAATGGGAAGTTTCGTTAAATGCTTCCAAGATGACATTCTCTTTTTTTCTAAAAACGATGAAGTCCATAGTGAACATTTAAGAAATGTATGTAAAGTTTTAAGTGATTCTGATTTGACAATCAAGAGTAAAAAGTGCAAATTGTTTCAGAAAACTGTAGAATACCTAGGACACACAATATCTAAAGATGGTGTATCTCCAAAGAAGTCATTGGTTGACGCTATTTTAAAAGCACATGCACCGGATTGCAAAGATAAATTGCTATCATTTTCAGGTCTTTGGGAGTACTACAGCAAGTTTATCAAAGACTTTGCTTCTAAGATGGAGCCTATTAGAGAACTTGCTAGGAAGAACGTGGAATTTATATGGGGCAGTAGACAACAGAGTGCCTTTGATTCTATAAAAGCTGACATGGTGGCTGCTCCTACTCTCAGACCTTTCTGTTTGAATAAGTTATGTTTATTAACAGTAGATGCTAGTCTTTACGGTTTAGGTTGTGTTTTGTCACAGCGTTCAGGAAAGGAGGAGTGGAATGTGGCATTTGCGTCTCGTACACTCACCATCACTGAGAGAGGATATGCTGTTATTGAGAAAGAACTTTTGGGTTGTGTTTGGGCTGTGGAACATTTTCGGAATTACATTTGGGGTGCAAGGTTCATGTTAAGAACAGACCATAAACCTTTGGTGAATATTTTGTCACCTGGTGGAGGGCTTAGAGCTACTGCTCGCATAGCCAGACTTATGTCACGCCTCCAGGAGTATAATTTCGATATTGAGTATGTTCCAGGAAAATTGAATGTAACTGCAGACTGTTTGTCCAGACTGCCATGTGACAGTGTTGATGAGCCCGGTGATGAAGAGGTTGTAGTTAGTATTACTGAGTCTGTGTCTGAAAATTTTAAATTGATATCCGAAGAGATGTGGAAGAGAAGTATGAATGAGGACATTTTACTTTGTCAAGTGAGAGATTTTGTCAATAAGGGTTGGCCTGCTAAGGGTGAGGTGTCTGGTGATCTCATATCTTTTCTAAATGTTAAAGAGGAGTTAGTTACTGAAGGAGATTTGTTTTTTAGATCTGGGAAGTGTATTCCTCCCTTTGAGATCCGTGAGTTTATTTTAAAACTTAGTCATGAGTGTCACATGGGCATGTCCTCCATGAAGAGGCTGATCAGATCAAATTTTTGGTGGCCTGGAGTAGATAGGTTTGTTGACAAGTTTTTGAGAGAATGCCCAGAGTGTATAGAAAGTGACAAGACTTGCAAATGTAGTCCGGCTCCTTTGATTCCTGTTAAATGGCCAGAGTATCCGTGGCAAAAGCTGGGTATTGACATTTCTGGTCCTTTCAATTTTTTACCCTGAATGCAGGTTTGCAATCGTAGTAGTTGACTATCATTCCAAGTGGCCAGAGGTCAAGCTTATTTCTCATCCTAATTCAGGAAATGTGATTTTGTTTGTAAAAGAACTGTTTGCTCGAGAAGGCTATCCTGAAATGATGATTTCTGATATTGGAGTGCAATTTAAATCTTCAGAAATTCAAGAATTCTTTAAAGATTGTGGTATCAAGCATATCACCACAGCATTGTATGAACCACAAGGGAACGGACAAGTTGAGAGGTACAACAGGGTACTCAAACAAGATATTCTTTGGGCCCGGACTTTTGGTAACTTGTGGAGAGAAAGGTTGAGGGAGAGACTTTGGTTATATCGGATTACACCTCATACTACTACTGAGATTTCTCCCTTCCGGTTGTTGAGGGGTAGAGATCCCATTTCTAAATTGTGTCCTTGGTGGTTCAAAAAGAGTACTGTTTCTCATAATGCTGTACCTGATGTTTCTGATGTAGGTCATAAAGTTGGAATTAAGCAAGACAAGATCAAATATGATTATGATGTTCGAATGAAAGTTGAGACACCTGTGTTTAAGTGTGGTGATTGGGTAAGGATTCGCAAACCTGGTTTTGTTTCCAAAGGTGAAGTAAAATTTGGTAAACCAATCAAAATTGTGAAAGTAAATCGAAACAGTGTTGTCACGCAGGATGGTAAAGTTTGGAATGTCAGACGTGTTTCTAAATGTATCCCTTTATGGCATTGATTTTCTTAAGAGGGGAAATGTGTTGCATTTTTATATTCTTATTCTCATATGTTATTTCTCTGTTAAGGTTATATTAAGGTGTTTCCCTTTTAATCTATTGTTTCTTAGTTCTGTGCACATGCACCTGTCTGTAGATTCTTTTTAGAATTGTTTACCTGTGAATGTAATTGTACTGGCAGATCTCTGCTGGGACTTGATGAAGAGAGTACTGTGCTGTTTCCATTAAACCAGTACCAACTATACTTGGATTATCTGGATTATTTAACGTTATTTATTACAGTCACCCATCTAGACAAGTAGGCCTTTAAACATGTCTCAGGCTTGCTACTGCAGAGGGTGCGTATGCATTTTACTGCCAGGAAAAGTTAGCATTTAAAACTCCCTTCTACTAAATATATGTCCTAAGGTAGGCCATAGGTAGGTCATTGGGTAGGGTGCTATGTGGTTAAAAGGTGACCCATGTACTTGTAAATTTCAGTGAATCACATGAAAACTTAGAAACCCAAACACCCAGTTATACAACCAGTGTCTAGCCCATACTGTGACCAACACACCTGTTTACAAAATCCTAGAGGCACTCACACACACTCAGTCTGACAGTGACACAAGCACTTACACGTTCACTAACACACCCTTACAATACTTATGTATTCATCAGAAAGTGAGCTTGTTGCACATACAGTTACAAAACCTAAAATGTACTACTGAGCCAATTCGGAAACTATGCAGGCACTTATATACACACTTAGAAACCATAGATTTGGTAAGAGAGGCTGTCGTATACAGGCATAGTTACTTACACATATAGTGACACATACAAAGAAGGACTGATACCGTTGCTCAGATATGTACTCAATTACAGATACAACCAAGTCACCAATCCAGAGAAGTAGCCCTGTAAATATGCCTGGGGCCTTCTACTGCTGAGTCTAAGTGTACAATTTTACTTTCATGCAGACTTGGCATTTAAAATGTCTTGTTGATCCTTAAACTCTCTTTTTAGTACATATGTCAACCCCAAGGTAGGCCGTATTTAGCCTATAAGGCAGGATGGTATGTGCTTAAAAGGTAAAATGTACCTTTACATGCACACTTACAGACCCATATGTCCTGGCATTCATGCAGTTTAGCAGCTAAACTGTGAGTCACATACTTACTTAGAAAGCATGGAGGCACTCACAAACCCAGTTGGTCTGTGACTGGGGTACTTACAAATTGGCTCATACACCCATGCATCACTTATATATTGACCAGTAACTGAACCAGTTGGACAGACAGTTACATTCCCGTGCACTCACTAATTCAGTTAGTCAGTAATCCATACAGCCAGTTACATACACAGAACCATAAGGATACTAAGCCAGTCAGTGACACGCCTACATAGTTACTTACACATCCAATGACACACCTACAGAGGGAGTGATACACTGACTCTGATATGTATTCAAGTACTGATACAGCCAAGTCACCCATCCAGAGAGTAGCCATTTAAACATGCCTAGGGCCTTCTACTGCAGAGTCTATGTGTTCAGTTTTACCGTCATGTCGACTTGTCATTTAAAATGCCTTGTTGGGCCTTAAACTCTCATTTTACTACATACAAGTCACCCCCAAGGTAGGCTGTAGGTACTCCATAGGGCAGGATGGTCAAGCTTAAAAGGTAAGACATGTACCTTTTAAGATAGAGTGAGTTACATGCACACCAACAGACCCATGTTACCAGTTAAACATGCAGTCTCCCACCCATGCTGCAACTCATAAACATTTTTACAATAGCATAGAGGCAGTTAAATACCCAGTCAGACAGAGACAGAGGCCCTTACACACCCATTCATTCACCCATACAGCAGTTATGTATCCAGCACTAACAGAGCTACTTGCACAGACATTTGCATACCCCATTATTCACTAACGCAGCCAGTAAGCTGTATACACACCCACTAGCATACAGATTTACAGACCCGTAGAGTTACTAAAACAGCCATAATATAGTTATATAGTTACTTATGCATTCAGTTACACACTGAAAGGGGAACTGATAGGCTAATTCAGATATGTACTCAAGTACTGACACAACAAAATCACCCATCCAGACAAATAGCTCTTTAAACAAGTCTCAAACCTTCTACTTCAGAGTCTGCATGTGCAGTTTTACAGCCAGGTTGATTTGGCATTTAAGACAATTTCGCCAAGCCTTAAACTCCCTTTTTACTACATATAAGTCACCTGTAAAGTAGGCCATAGGTAGAACATAAGGTACGGTGGTGTGTGCTTAAAAGGTAAGACGTAGGTTGAGGTTTTAGTGAGTTTCATGGGCACTTACAGATCCATATGCCCAGTTATACCTCCAGTCTCCTACCCATACCGCAACTCACATACCTTTGTACAAAAGGATAGAGCCACTAATGCACGCAGTCAGACAGTGACAGAGGTACGTAAACATTCACTCACACATTCACACAGCATGTATGTATCCAGCAGTAATGGAGTCAGTTGTACACACAGTTACATACCCTATTACTCACTAACACAGCCACTAAGCAATCCATACAGCCCCTCCCATACACATTTAGAGACCCATAGAGCCACTAAGAGAGCCAGTCATATACCGACATAATTACTCAGCCAATGACACACCAACAGAGGGATGGAGACACTCATTCAGATATGTACGGAAGAACTGACACTGTCAAGTCACCCATATAGACAAGTAGCCCTTTAAACAGGTCTCGGGCATGCTTCTCAAGGCCTGTGTGTGCAGTATTACTGCCAGACCGACTTGACATTTAAAACCCCTGGCCAAGCCTTAAATACCTCTTCTACTACATATATGTCACCCCTAAGGTAGACTGTTGGTAGGCCATAAGGCAGGGCTATGTGCCTAAAAAATAAGATATGTACTTTTAAATTTCACTGAGTTACATGCACCCTTACAGACCCACATGCCCAGTTATACATATAATCTTCCACCCATACTGCAACTCATATACCTATGTAAAAAAGGATAGAGCCACTAATACACCCAGTCAGAGAGTGACAGAGGCACCTAAACATTCACATACACAACATTTATGTATCTAGCAGTAACAAACCCAGTTGCGCATACAGCTATATACCCCAATAGTCACTTAGACAGCCAGCAATCAATCCATGCAGCCACTTACATACACATTTGCAGACCCATAGAGTTACTAAGAGAGTCAGTCATATGGTGAATTAATTACTTACATTTCCAATGACACACCCACAGAGGGACTAATACACTCATTAAGATATGTACTGAAGAACTGACTCTACCAGGTCACTCATCCAGAGAAGAGCCTGTATGTATAGTTGTACTGCCGACTTGGTATTTAAACGTCCTTGCCAAGCCTAAACTCCTCTTCTACAACATAAGAGTCACCCCTAAGGGAGGCTGTAGGTAGGCCATAGGGCAGGGAGCAATGTGCTTAAAAGATACAACATGTACTTTGACGTTTCAGTGAGTTATATAAGCACTTACAGACCCATATGCCCAGTTATACATCCAGTCTACCACCCATACTGCAACTCATAGACCTATGTACAAAATGATAGAGTTTTGTAAGAGTCACTAATACACCCAGTCAGACAGTGACAGAGGCACTTAAACATTCACTTACACACACACACCACGTATGTATCCTGCAGTAATGGAGCCTGTTGCATACATAATTAGATACCCCAATACTCACTAACGCAGCCAGTAAGCAATCCCTACAACCCTTTACATACATGTTTAGAGACCCATAGAGTCACTAAGAGCGCTAGCCATATACTGACATAGTTACTTACCATATCCAATGACACACGCACAGAGGGACTGAAGCACTCATTCAGATATGTACTGAAGATATGACACTACCATGTCACCCATCCACACAAGTAGTCCTTTAAATATATCTCGGCCTTGGTAGTCTAAAGTGAGCCTGGACCGTTTTAGTGGCAGGTTGACTTGGCATTTAACACTATTTGGCAAGCCGTTAACTCCTCTATTTGCATATATAAGTCACAGCTAAGGTAATCTGTAGGTAGCCTATAGAACAGGGTTATATGTGTTGAAATACTAAGACATATACTTTGAAGCTTCAGTGACTTGCATGCTCACTTACTGGCCCATATGCCCATTCAATTTCCCACCCATACTGTGACGGACATAACTATTTAGAAAAGCATAGAGCCACCAACACACAATCAGACAGTGACGAAGGTACTTTACATTCACCAATACACCATACAGCACTTATGTATCCTGTAGTAACTGAGTCAGTTGCACACGCAGTTACATACCACAACATGCACTAACACAGCCAGGAAGCAACATATACAGGCACTTACATACACATTTATACACCAATGGAGTTACTAAGAGAGACAGAGACATACTTGCATATCCAATGACACAGGCACATAGGGACTGGCACACACACTCAGATGGGAAACATCCTTTACAACGCAACTTTTACCACGCAGTGCCTTTACGACGCAACTTTTACAACGCAAACCATTACAACGCATTGCGCTGGGGGGCGCTCTAGGATAGGGAATAAGTTTAATTTACTGTCCAACACCTTCCCTAGTGTCCACGGGGACTGGAGTTGGAATAGTAAATTAAACTATTCACTATCCAGCGCCCCAAAGCACTATGCGTTGTAATGGTATTCGTTGTAAATACCGCGTTGTAAAGGCATGCGATGTAAAAGTATGCGTTGTAACGTCATACATCCACACTCAGATATGTACTCAATTACTGACACAACTAAGTCACCCATGCAGACAAGTAGCCCTACAAACATGTGTCTGAACTTATACTGCACAGTATGTGTGTATTGCTTTACAATCAGGCCAGGTAGCCATTTAAAATCCATTGACAAGGTTTAAACTTCCTTTTTATGCATATAAGAGAGTCTAGGCCACAGGTAGTCATACACTGATGCATACTCTTTCACACCCATGCACACTATAAAGTATACAGTAGCACACCCAGGCCGCCACGGATACATACACTAAGATGCTAACGCACACTCATGCGTACACTAACACACCTAGTCACAATTTAATGCATACAGGAAGATATCCAGACATACACTAATGCATACACTGACACATCCATGTACACACTGATGCATACACGGACACACCCAGATACACAATGATGCACAAACTAACACACACAGATACACACTTATGCATACAGTGATACAACCAGGAACACACAGATTTAGACATGATAAGTAAAAGACTTTCAGTGCCTATAACATAGTTTTATAGCTGTTTATATGGGTAGTCAAATGGTTAAATTATGTAATTTAATAATATATAACAAAAAGCTAAATATATTAATTTGTTTTTTGTTTGCAAAGTTGTACTTATACTAAAAAATAGAGACTTAAAATGCCAAATAAAACACAAAGAAAGAAACAGGGGAAAGGATACTATCTCCTTACAATGCAGAAAGAAAAGGGGCAACATGCAGAGAATGTGGTTAAAGAGAAAAGAGATCCTGGTAAAAAACTGAACACGTTTCTTAAAATTGTATGTGGAAAAATGCAAAGCATGGAAAACCATGGAAATAAAAAGCAAGGTTTTTAAACAAATAAGACAGGAGAAAAATTAAGTAATATAAAGAGTAATAAATGTTATAAGAAAGCAGGTACTTAAACAAGAAGACAAAGGCAATTTAAGGAAATCAGAGTCAGATTGTATTGTAGTCTATATATATATAAAAAAGAAAGTATGTCTGTCTGTCTGTCTGTCTGTCCTTTATGCATTACTACACCATTCATCCGATCGCCATGAAAGTTTGGGAAGTTGTTGAGTACACTCCCACAAAGGTTTCTGGCATAACATTTTTTTAAATATCGGCCCCCCAGGGCCCTCATAATCTTTTGAATACTGATGTACGCACCAGACGGAAAAACAACAAATCGTGTATCCACAAGCACTGATCCCCATGAAACTTTTGGAAGTTGGTAAGTACACTCCTGCGAAGGTTTATGGTATAAAAGTTTTTTAAATATAGGCCCCCCCAGGGCCCTCATAATCTTTCGAATACTGATGTACGCATCAGATGGAAAAACAACAAATCGTGTATCCACAAGCACTCGAATAAATAAATAGAATTAAAAACAGCATTCATCCGATCGCCAGGAAACTTTGGGAAGTTGTTGAGTACACTCCCGCGAAGTTTTCGGGCATAATTTTATTTTAAATATCGGCCCCTCAGGGCCCTCAGAATCTTTAGAATACTGATGTACGCAAGACAGAAAAATAAAAAATCAAGTATCCACAAGCACTTGAATAAATAAAGAGAATTAAAACGACACTTTGAAATGTTTTCCATATTAAAATGAATATGTTTCAATAAAAATGACACAATGTAAATTGAATGTTATCATAACGAGTTTCCTTGAATTTCCTTTCTTCGGAGATCGCAGCAACACGCGACGGGTAAGCTAGTTGAATAATAAAGAATTTAGCTCAAACTATGAGGCATTTTAAAAGGAGAAGAGAATCTTTCAAACAAAAACAACATATTGAGTCTGTAGTAGATAAGGCATGTGCCCTGAAGAGGAAGCTAATATTTTAATACTGAATAGGATTAGAACACTGGATAAAGCAGTGTTGTGTATGAGGAGAAATTGTGAATAGAACACTTTTTTTGTAAAAAGAAATTCAGAGGTAACTGGAAGCATACATCCAGTGCTGGGTCTTTCGGGAATGAAGAAAGTTACTTCCAATAGAACACATTAGTGCATGCAGTTGAAACAACTGGTCAATGTTATGAAGTGAAAGATGGTACACCCATAGCAAAAGAGGAGATTGTTTCTAGGAATGTAGAGGAAATGATAGCTGAAGAGGTACAAGGAAGGTGTAGACAGGCCCCTGTATACAACTGGAACTGTCGCAGCATTTGCACTGTTCGGCAGGAATCAATTGATATATTAAGAACTTTCTTACGTCAGTTTCCATGCAAAAGTCCGAAACAGAAGATTTTGATTTTGCACGGATTAGATCCGTGCAAAGTAGGGAAGTATACTAATTTACAGGGACATTCACTGACATGTCTATCGAAGAAAGTGTGCAGAAGCATCTTTTATCACTTTAGAATTTAGCTGTTCATCACTCAAAAATGCCAAATTTAGTTAGGCGACTTTGCTATGTGAAAACTGCTGCCTTATGTTTAAGAGAAATGACTAGCTCTTTTGTATGGTACAGTAGCAGATGTCAAAAAAGTTTGTGAAGATGTACAGTTTTGTTCCTTTGGACCTGAAGAGAACTCTAGGGGAAATGAAGAGTTGGTATGTGCAGGTCTAGAAGAACAGGTCACATGTGTTACTATTGATAACGTTACACAAGCGATTGCTACATTTAACACGGTTTCTTCTGAGAAGCCAAATTGTGTTTGTATTTGTTGAAGCACTCACTACAAAATCCAAAATCGCAATGTAGTTGTATTCTCAAAAACCTAACCAGGAGCACAGAGCTAAGTGGCAAGAAGTTGGTGTATGTTTATTTGTTGAGGTATGATTTTTCAACACGACAAATCATATGCAAATATTGCTATGATAAGTTGGAGGATAACAAAATGTCAGAAAGAGTAATGGGGAGAGGATGTGGTCTACGGGCAAGGTAACCGGGTTCGAGTCTCGGCAAGGACACGCAACATCCTGTGATTCTGGGAAAATCACGTAGGCTCCCAGTGCCTAACACAATTTAATGTGTCCTCATGTAATGCAATTGGTGCTCGTGTAAAGCGCTCTGATACCTGATACCTTCAGGTCAAGTTTGCGCTATATAAAACTCTGGAAAAAGAAAATGAATAATAACTTAGAATTGATTTTAATTCCAGAAGAACCTCGATAATCAAATGTTTATGAATCAATTCTCATACAAAATACATAACCAATTCAGGCTATCATTTAAATAGAGACAAAGACAGGGAAGTTGCCACCAACTGAGCTTTAGAAAGGCTTTAACCCCTTCGACGCTCATGACGAGCTGGGCTCGTCATGCAGTAGCCTCCTGCTACGCTCATGACGAGCCCAGCTCGTCATGAATAATGGTGATCATGATTTTCCAGCACAGGGGATAAATCCCCATAGCATTCAAAAGGTTAAAGGAAGATTTGTCTACTTACCTTTAGATTTTTAACAGAAAACTGAAACTGTTGGTGTAGACAGAGATGTTGATCAACCACTTATTATTTTTGTAAATGATTTACCTACCAAATACAAAAACAATCTGCCATGAGACAGTGGGTGCTAATAAAGTAAAAAAAGCTACATTTTACCTCAAACTAAATATTATTTATTATCACAATGTCAATATTTTTGGAGATGTAAGTTGTATAGAAGATGAAGTGGTCAGATTGAAGAAGTGCATCAATGCAGATCAGAAGAAATGTATGAACACTACAGCATCCATCCCCTGCATTCTAAAGAAGTTATTGGTGATGCTTTTGATCTCTTTCAAATGAAACAAGCAAAAGGAGCTCCCATGAGTGTATGGGACAAATGTTTAGAGGCTCGCTGTTTTCCACAACTGTGTACCACTGGAGAAGTTGGCTGTTATGATGACCGCCCGGTACAAATACCAGCATCTCAATACCGGTCAACCAGATTATTTTCAGAGGAGCCTAGATTTTGCCAGTGCATTCCATACATGTACCATTTTCTGTTTGAGAGTGACTTGTCTGGACTATCATATGCTGTAGACCACAGGAGTTAATCTTCAAAATCTCTCTGCAAAGGAATTAGTTGACAAAGTTCATGGAAAGGATGAAAAGTTAGAATACAACTTGCTAAGTTTCATGGCGTGCCAATGTGGCACCAACGAATATTGGTATTGTCCTCATGCACAACTGAAATGTATGTCTTGGTTTCTGATACTGTGTTGTGCTAAAGATGCGTGGGATGACCTGCTTGAATTTTTAAGAGAAGCAACCTCAAACATTAACAAGCATTGGCATAGCCAATAGGTCTCGCCTTTGAAACCTTATAAGTATTTAGTTATGCAGTACAATATCCTTGGTGCAACAACATCATCTGTTGCATGTCTAAACACTTATAAGGTCCCAGAGACCTATTGGCTATGCCAGTGCTTGTTTGAAAAAGCATCTGTGTCACCTGGGAGGAGTTCTGTGTGTGCTGCTCCCTCTGTGTCAAGGTTTGTTAGCTTTTATCGTCTGCACCTATTTGTTTTATTCTTGACGAAGCACTTGTTTCATAATGTATTTGCAGTTTAATTTTAGTTTCACATTTACAGCCCTTTCTTTTCAGCTGAAAGGTAAGTTATAGGGTCACTGGATATGAACTTCAGAGAGAGGAAGTTTAGGCCAAAGGGAACCCCATATGTGCGTTGCTGACACTTGCAGTGGCATGCCTCTCTTAGCGCGCGAGGTTCTGGAAATTATTCACCAATAAACCTATGGTGCCCCTTTAACTAAATATAAGATGTAGGAGGACCACAATTCTCATTACTTAAAGAGGCCCGCTTGCCACCATCTAGTAGGAACTCAAGTCAGGATAATTCCTGTATGCGCTGTGCTCACTGTGGGCTGAGTGGGTGGGTCCACCTGTTAATTCCAAACCCGGAAGTAGAAATAATGCCACTTCCAGTGTATACAAGAAGTATTTCCCAAATTTGTTCACATTAATTCAAAAGTAAGGGATGTCTAGTTTTGCAAGATGTGAAAATAGAAAAGAGGGGCCCCCTTAGCACCAAAGGGATTAGGGCACTAGTACAGTGAAAGAACAGGAAATCCCTTGGGAACCAGTACACACATGCAGATTTCACACAAGTATACTATTCATTCACTTAATTCACATCACATTCACTACGTCTGTTCATACCATGATAAAGCCACAAAGTACAAAGAAAAATATATTACTACTCAATTAAAAGATGTAAGACACAATTTATTAAGCCTAATACAGTATCTTCTCAAGTTAAAAACACAGCAAAATACTAGCCATTGGTCCACAATTAAAAAACATGGGATTCACTTAATATTTTATAAAAATACATCCTATATTACGCATGAAAATAAACAACGAGTGCAAGGGCAAAAGTTAGACCTGACAAATTAGTCCTAACATATTACACATCGTTATGGACTTATGCGTAAGAACAAGGCCTGGAGCAATCACTATTAATGCTTATCAGACACCTATGTTCCCCAAACAGATTGTGTGCATTAAAAATTGGCGTTGACGTGTTTCGATGGAGACATCTTTATAGGTCCATCTTTTTCAAGACTAAAATGGATATACACTCAGTCTGGTAGTTTCTTTTTCATGCGACAACCTATAATAAGACAGAAGTATTATTATACTATCACTAACACATACATATAACACAACCTGTTGTACCTCACATGTCTTGTTTAATCTTAACATGGGAATCTGGGATGGAAAGGACACAGAATACTGGTTTGAGCAAGAGCAGACTGGAAGACAAGAAACAGAAGAGAAAGGGAAGAAAGATAAGATAAAAGAGAAAATAAATAAATCAAGAAAAAGGCATCTGCCAAATAAAAGGGCGGGGAAAGAAAAATTAAAGAGGAACAAGAGAACAGGGAGATAAAGAAAGAGAACAGGGAGATAAAGAAAGAGAACAGAAATAGCCCATTCCGTTACCTTTCCTCTCCCAACTCATGGCATACTAATCATTGGCTGGTATGTTACTACTTAAAGTTCCATTCTCAAATGGTTATTTATTTTATACAGAATCCACCAAACCATTCTAAAATCACAACCTTCCTAAAGTGAAAATTTAGAAAGAGAAGAGAGATAATGAGGCATACAAGCATTTATCAAAATATCTTCTTTGTAAATGTGGCTCAATCTTACACGCCATCCAGGTATCTAGACGCCCTCTTCCCAAAACCATTTATACATCTCACTCAAGCAGTTCTCACATCTCCATATATATATAAAAATCACCTCTCACCTTCTTAAAATAGGAAGGAGAGAAGAGGGGGGGAGAGAAACCTCCCTCATTGGCGGTAGTTTAAGGTTTAAAAGAAATATTTATCCTCCAAACGGCTGTAAAATAAAGGTGAAAACGTTAAGACCTAAAAGCTTTCTGACCCTTTTATTTATTTTTATAATTCCAGGGTGATCTCACCTTACTGTAAATATATAGCAAACTGCCAGAGGTTTATCTGTAATTCGTCCTTTCTGGCGAACTCTCCTGTTTTTTTTTCTTTTTTTTTTTAAACTTTATTGACAGGAAGGATTAGTGGTTAGTCAGTAGCACACAATTTACCGGCAATCGTTACATAATGTGTAAATTATCATTTCTATACTTGACGATCATCTTTCCGGTAGCCCGGACTGCGCTGCCCATGGCCTCTCGAGTTCTACATATACATTAACCGTCCGTTACAGTGTGTAAAGTACAGTTTCCCGATAATCCTTCCCTCATATATCAGTGATGGTAGCATCTCTTTTCCAGCAAAACATTATCAACAACTTCCCAACTAACCCCCCACCCATGAGTCATCTTCGTCCCTTGTTCACCCACATCTCGTAGTATCCTATGTCTCCATTTGCACTCTGGAATACTGCCAGGTTAGTGCCACTCATGTCTCATTGTCCCGTTAGTGAGGCACCTGCCACGCCTCCACCCAGTTACTCCTCCTCCCCCTCCGAGTCTGAGTCCTCACCTTCTGGTAGGGGTTCACAGATCTCCCCTCTGTACTTGTTCCACGCCTCCCAAACCTTGTTCCACTTCCGTGGCGCTGCTCGAAGCACGTAAACTGCTCTTTCCGTCACCATTAGGATGTCCATGTTTTTGGCCCATCTACTGGCAGTGGGCACGTCTGGCGCTCCCCATTTCTGCGCTATATCCCGCTTAGCCACTGTCATAGCCAATGATGCCCAAATCAGTTCGTATCTACCCAAGTCGTTGGGGTCCCAGATGTTTAAAAGGCATTTGCGTGGTTCAGGTAGTATGGAGAGTTTAAGGGCCTGGGAGATGGAGCGGAGTATCTGTCTCCAGAATTCGCGTATTCGTGAGCATTCCCATAGTGTGTGTATCAGTGTACCCTCCTCCCCACAGCCTCTCAAACAGAAGGGGTGCGGTGCTCTCTGTATCGTATGCAACAGTGTCCTGGTGTAGTATATGCGGTGTAGGATTTTAAGTTGTACCAATCTGAGCCTACTAGAAATTCCAACCTCCTTCGGGGAGGCCAGCGCCTCATTCCATTCGAATTCGTCTGTCTCACCTAGTTCCCTTTCCCATTTTTCTTTAAGTTTTAGCATTGGGTCTTTGAGATTATTGAGTAGCTTTTTATAAGTAAGGGAGGTGGCGCTTTGGAGCATGAATTCCGTTAGCAGTCTGTCCTCTAACGGGGAGGAGTCCGGTATAGTGGTGCCTGTAGTGATTGCCTGCAGTAGTGCATGTCTAATTTGGACATATCGAAATGTCTCGGTGGGGCCAAGATTGTACTGTTGTTGTAGGTGCGGAAACGGTATTACTGTGTCATTGTCCCAGAGGTCCCCTACCGTAGAGATGCCAATGGAATCCCATCGCTCAAACCCCTTACAGCCCCTCAGGTTTCCCAGTGCCTTTGTGTCCCACAAGGGGGTCATTTTTGTGATCCGACCTGCCCATCCTAGACGGGCCTGCGCCATGTGCCAGAGGGCCGCCGTGTGTTTGGTCGGGCCAGTCAGGGCCTTCAGTTGTGACTTGTTGTAGAGCACAGACAGCATACAGTCCATCCCAAGTTGCGACCAATCCGCCCGGTAGGCCGGATCGTCTTTCGGGGCGTGAATCCAGTAGTTTATAACTTTGAGTTGGGCAGCCCAATAATATAGTTGAATGTTGGGGAGCGCTATGCCCCCCTCGTACCAGCTTTTTACAAGCTTGTCGTACGCTATACGAGCCGGACCTGTATTCCAGAGCAGGACAGTAACCAGTGCCACAATCTGTTGAAAGTAGCGCGGTGGTACCAGGTGCGGAGTATTTTCGAGGACATAAAGGAGCCTCGGGAGGGCCATCATTTTGTATAATGCCGCCCTTCCCAGTAGGGTCAGGGGCAGGGCCGCCCAATGTTTAACATCTGCTCGTAGGCGATCTATGGGTGGCTTCAGGTTGTGAACAAAGAAATCTGCTTCCCCGCTTGTGATAACAATACCTAAGTATTTGAAAGAGGTCGAAGCCGTAAGTAGCGGACAGTTCCCCTGCAGTCTCGGCGCCGGGCCCTTTAACGTATATAAGGTGGATTTCGACCAATTTAGAGTGTAGCCCGATGCTCGCCCGTGCGTGTCACATAAGTCTAGTAGGGCTGGGATGCCGGTATCAGGTGTGGTCATGTAGATGAGCATGTCGTCCGCGTATAGCGAGACTTTGTCTTCCCACCCCTCCTTCCATTTGATTCCTGTGAACAGGGGCGTGGATCTGATCTGGATGGCCAGAGGTTCGAGCACCAGTGCGAAGAGCAGGGGGGACAGGGGGCAGCCCTGTCTAGTCCCTCTGCCCAGTGGGAAACTCGGCGAAATGTGGCCATTGGCTACTACCTGTGCGACGGGTTTTGTATAAAGCAGCCGTATCCATGCTATGTATTTCGGCCCAAATCCCATACGCTCCAGCACCATGAAAAGATATTCCCACTCAACCAGGTCGAACGCCATTTTAGCGTCGAGAGAGAGAATCACAGCCTGCTCCGTGAGGAGGTGCGCTCGGGCCAGCACTCCGTGTACTCGCCTTAGGTTCATCGCAGTGCTTCGATGGGGCATAAAGCCCGACTGATCAGGGTGGATCAAGGCATGGAGGTGGGGCAGTAGGCGGGTAGCTAGAAGTTTCGCTAGTATCTTGGCCTCGACGTTCAATAACGATATCGGGCGGTACGAGGCACACTCTGTCGGGGGTTTCCCCGGTTTGGGTATCGTTACAATCGTCGCTGTGCGTTGATCGAGCGGCAGCTCTAGTCTGTCCCTGCTTTCTAAGTACATGGCCAGCAGTGGAGCACTGAGGTCTGGGGCCATGGACTTGTACCATTCCACCGGTATCCCGTTAGGGCCCAGTGCTTTACCAGACCGCAGCGCCTGGATCGCCAGCTGGACCTCCTCCTCCGTCCGGTCCAGTTCTAGGACGTCCCTATCTTCTTGTGCAATGCTGGGGATAGTAATGTCTGCAAGAGTTGCCGTTGCCAGTTGTCGTGTGACCCTTCGTTCTGGTGAGTATATTGCCCGATAGTGTCGTGCTAACTCGCAAACTATTTCTTCTGGGTGTACCAGTGTTCGCCCCTCCTCTGTGTGAAGCCTTTGAATACCTCTCGTACCGGTCCCTCTCCTATCCAACCAGGCCAGCATACGACCCGCTTTATCACCCACATCGTAAACCCTATGGCGAGTGTTCGCTATATACCCTTTCTCAGTCGTTTTGAGGTGTGCTAGGTATTGTTGTTGCCGAATCGTGAGGGTGTGTGTCGTGGACGGGGAAGGGTCTGCCATATGTGCATTATTTGCCGTGTCGAGTGCAAGTTCCAAGTCTGTGAGGTCCTTCCGTGAGTCCCGTCTGTGTCCCGTAATCGCTGAAATGGCCGCCCCCCTGAGGACCGTTTTGTATGCCTCCCATAGGGTGGAAGGTGACACCACTGTGCCTGTGTTCTCCGCAAAATACTGCGTTGTCACGAGTTTTAGTTTTTTCCGAATCGTGGGGACTTTTAAAAAATTTGGGTAGATCGGGTAGATTCGGGCCTTTCTTTTCCCCCCGGTGGTAAGCGATAGGATAATAGGAGAATGGTCTGAGATTCCCCTGGGCAGTGTGTCTATTTTGTCTACCATACCCAGCCCCAGTCCCAATGCCAAGAAGTAATCTATACGAGAAAGGCTATTATGTACCGCCGAGTAATAAGTGTATTGTGTGGTTTCGGTGTGCAAGTGTCGCCAGATGTCCGTGAGGCCTAGTGCCTCCACAAAGTCCGACAGCGGTGTAGCATCTCGTGGTCGGGTCCTAGAGGGAAAGGCATCCTTAAGTGGATCCATGATTGCGTTGAAGTCCCCCCCCACAATCGTGTCGCCATCGGGGAGATCAAGAAGGAATTTGCCCAATGCTGGTAGGGCCACAGAGTGTAGGGCTGGGGGAACATATACTGATATTACATTAAGAGCCCTGCCCTCCCACTGTCCATGGACCGCGGCAAAGCGACCCTGGTCATCTGCCACACTGCGGGTTACAATAAAGGGGGAAGACTTTCTCACCAGTATGCCTGTTCCCCTGGAGCCAGTAGTGAAGTCTGCGTGTGCCGCCATTGTGTAGCCACGTCTGTCCAGGGCTTTGCAGGTGGACCCCGTGAGGTGGGTTTCTTGCAGGAGGACTATATCCGGGTTCTGCCGTTTTATGGCCTGCAGGACTAGTCCCCTCTTGATTTTGTCACCCAGGCCCCGGACATTCCATGTCAGCATGCGAAGTGGGGGAACCCCCCCGGCTGCGGAGGAGCCCTCAGCGGGCGTGTGAGTAAGTGGCCTGGCCATTAAGCTGAAGAGGGAGTTTTGCATACAACGTGTGCAGTGGCATAACCCATGAGTCTATCTGTGTCGCCCTGCATTGGAGACATACAGATGTCGGGGCGATAGTGCAATGTAGGTGTGGAACGATGACTATAAACAAATTGAAACATCCCAACATGTAAACCTCAATCCCATCCCCCCTCCCTGCTACCCTGCTCCACGGACAATTCCCCGCCCGCTTCCCCAACTGTGCAGAGTGCTTTAACCCTCCCCTAAACATCTCACTTGCTCGTGGGGTTGGTGAGTCACCTTCGGGCACCGCCTGTGCCCACCCTACTCAGCCGCGTCCGAATCACGGCACCCGCGGCCCACACAGTCCCGAAAACAATATTGTTCAGTTTCACACTGGAGCCACTTGTCCAGAGTCTAGCGGGTCTCTCTCAAGATCTGATTCTATTTCTTCCTCGCCTCCTTGATGCGGCGGAAGGGAGGACTGACTGGGTGCTGGTCTTTCAGTACGGTGTCGTGGCCGGTCTCGCTGTGGGCGGTGTCGCTGTCCCGCCGGTCTCCAGCCCTCCAGCCATTCCTGAGCTGCCTCTGGCGTGTCAAAGAACCAAGTCTTCCCCTCGGCCACTATCCGTAATTTAGCAGGGAACATCATGGAGTACGGCAATTCCCTATCTCGTAGTGCCTTTTTGACCTCCGTGAAGGACTTGCGTCGCCTGGCCACCTCCGCCGTGTAGTCTGGAAAAAACGCTAAAGTCGCATTTTGAATTCGTACTGGTGGCGAGTTCCTTGCCGCTTGTAGAATTGCGTCTCTGTCTCTGAAATTAAAGAGCCGGGCCAGCACCGGTCTTGGTGCTGCCCCGGTCTTGGGCGGACCCCCCGGGACTCTGTGCGCTCTCTCTACCGAGAAGAAGTGAGATAGGCCTTTGGGCTGGAGTTTGCTCTTAATGAGGTCTTCCACATAGAGGTCCATGGCCCCTTTCCCTTCCGTCTCAGGAAGTCCAAGGATACGTACGTTGTTGCGTCGTGAACGCCCTTCCTGGTCATCCAGCTTGTCATGGAGGAGCTTGTTCATTTTCTGCATCCTTTCCATTGCCACTTGTAGCTCCGATGTGTCCTCCACGAGCGACTTAGTGACCACTTCTACTTGCGAGACCCTCTCCGCCATTTTGTGAAAGTCCGCTCGCAGCAGGGAGACCTCCGAGGAGATGGCGCCTACCGTAGTTTTCACCTCCGAGAGCGTTCTCATGATGTCTTCCAGCGTTATTTTTGTCGTTTTTTCCGCTTCTTGGGCATGCCCTGTGGAGGATCGTCCTGTATTCTGTTGTTGACCCTGGTGCCCATAGGCGAATTTGTCCAATTTAGCTTGCGTAGACCCACTCCTGAGGCCTTTGCCCGTCATGGTGCTGGGGTCTGCGAAAGTCAGTGATAGGCCCTGCGGGATCGTGACCTGCGCGCCGTTCGAAGTCGCCGTTTGTAGGTTACAGCCAGAGAAG
Source organism: Lissotriton helveticus (assembly GCF_964261635.1). Lineage (NCBI taxonomy): Eukaryota > Metazoa > Chordata > Amphibia > Caudata > Salamandridae > Lissotriton > Lissotriton helveticus. The sequence goes on along the minus strand of NC_136069.1, from coordinate 732,304,817 downwards.
TGTGGCTTGGCAGGTGGTGAACGGAGCGGCCCCCTCCGGTGTCTGCGGAAGCCTCCCCGTTCGTCCGCACGGGTGTCGGTGGGCCACTGGGACACTCCGAGTTGCTGTCCCCTATGCACTCTTTTCAGGGCTGGAACGGCCACTGCGCTCCTCACCCCCCCGTCCACAGCTGGCAGTGTTGGCTCCGGGTCCGGGCAGCCGCCCCCCCGGTCACCGAGTTACTGCCACTGTGTCGGAGCTGCCGGTAGTATGTGGGTCCCAAGGGTCCCCTCTGAGGTCCACAAATGTTGCTGGTATGGCGCTTTCAGCCTAGGGCAAGACTGGGGCGGTAGTATTGTCCCCACCGATGGTGCCCCCCGTGGTGCTCCGCCGTCCGCTAGGCTCTTGCGCGGCGGGGGGGGGGTTTATCTCTAAGGCGTCTGCACCGCCTCGCGCGGCCGAGATTGGGGTCCCACTGACCTTGGTGCTACCCCGGGTCTGCTTGGTGATTGCGGTAGTCCTCGCGCCACTGGATGACGCCGCCGGGGATGTCAGGCCTGCTCCGGGTTCTCGGGCAGGCACCGGGTGCTTTCACTTTCTTCAGCCGGCTCGGCCGCACTTCCGCCGGGGCCTGGACGTCACTCGAGACCGGTGCTGCACCTCCGGTCCTAGGCCCTGACTTGCCACACGACGTAGATCAGGCTCCGGTGCGCCGATTTCTCCACAAATTGGACCGGTGACACCGCTTGGGTCCCGGACCCGAACGCCGCCGCTTCAGGCGTGCTAGGTGTCGGATTAGTATGACGGATATATCAGAAGGCTACAGTGCCCTCGGGAGCTCTCACTCTAGGCGTCCGCCATGCTTGGCTGTTAGCCACGCCCCTCAACTCTCCTGTTTTGGGAGTAGATCCTAATATTGTATCTGCACATAGATGGTATTAAAGTTATAATTAATTATGTTATGTGTCCTATCTTTATCTTATATGTGAGGACTACGATACAAATGACGAAATAATTACCTCTCTTTGAATGTAACGGAGGAACAAACTGGTTGTCTGTTGATCAATCTTAGCACTTCCAATTAGGTTAATGCAGTATTTTTAGATCTGAGGTCCCTGTATGCGCATTTAGAGGGATCCTAAATGGAATCACAAAATAGACACATGTCTCATCAGATAGGTACTGTAGCCTGATGCTATTAGTCACTAGTTCAGATATATATCCTTACTTTTTATAAAAATGATTGTTATATATAGCAGGCTTAGATAATAATGCTCACTCTTATCAAGATTTTATTTTTACTTTCTTCACTCGTGCCTGGCCTTACTGAAGCACAAAGCAGGGCTCCCTGTGCTAAAATACACGACACTTCAAAGGTCTAGCAGTTCTCTCTCTGTTGGACACAAGGGTAGCTCCATTATGAAATATAACGGCACTAATTTCCAACATAGCTACATTGAGGGACCTGCGGACCAACCTGCTCTACTAGTGAGCAAAGAATAGCCCGTAACTTTCCCCCGTGTTTACGATATTTCTAAGGGCGTCACCGCGCTAGTGCTCGCGTATAGCATGTCACCGCTTACCGTCAGTCAAGATGAGCAGCGTGGAGTTGCGTCGGACCTGTTCAGGCAGGATTTAAATGAATCCGTGCATGTTCCCCCTTATATACTCTACTCTGTAGTAGCAAATACGGAACATCTGTGTCTCCTCGATGTTTTTTTCTCCGCGCGCAACCACTTCCGGGTCAGGTGGGCGGAACTACTTCACCCCTGCCCCAGTTAGTCCCAATGTCCTGGTTGAAAGTGGGCGCCATCTTATGACTATCAAGAATTGAATGAAGTGGCATTGATTGTTAAAAATCTGATGGTCGGTTAGCGGCAGGGTAAACCGTAAAGCAATTAAAACCCAATTAAGATTAATCAGGAAATAAATCGGAGAAATACAGGCTTATTTAAAGAGGTATAGAGGCCCGCCCTTACTTTTAAATTTCAAGTGTTCAAGCGTTACTACGCGCTATGTAGGGGGCATATTTTTATACACAAAGTCCCAAAAAGCCTGTACCCTTGATGGAAATGGTTATTCAATCGGTACAAACATAGAAATATTGTCTAATAAAAAAGACTAAAAGAAAATTGTAATTATTAATTCTGAAGACCAATCGAATCCTATTGTACATATTTTACTCTACTAGTTCTCCATAAATTTCAAAATTTCGAAATGCCAGAAATAAACGGCAGCTGGTATATGTTTTACTTAAGTTAAAATGTCTGTGGCTCTATACGAAGCCACTCTCAAAAATTTCTATAAATATAGAGCTACATTGTTCAGTATATGGAACCTAAATCTACCCCCTATTTCTAACTGATAAAAGACATCCAGTCCTCTTTTCTGTTAAGGCCTGTATTGACTGTTTCCAATGTACATATGTACCATTGTTCCCGCATTTTTCTTTTCTTCTCTGTGTTGCCTCCTCGGCGGCTACAGTTAATTCTCTCTAGTACGAACCATTTGAAATCATCACATTTGTGATTCACCTGGGTCGTCACGTTTTGCAAGAACAGGCCTACCACTACTTAAAGGTGGACCGAATCCTTTTCGGGTCGATGGAATAACATGTCCCCCTCAATGTGCGCATTGGACTGTGATCTAGTGAGAACATGTGATTATTATCTTACAGAATATATTTTCAGGTTGAGAAGAGTTAATACTTTCTGCGCAGTGCCCCTTCTTTTAAGCAGCAAGCACGCATTCCAAGTAACCACCCAAGACAAAAGTTGAGAAGAAAATCGAACCTGCGCAAAAGTTAGCCGTAGAGAAACAACACCACTGCTCCTGTTTATATATAATATATAATAAAAGTACTAATTTTGGACATATTAACACACTCCTCTCAGTTCCTACTTCTTAAAAAACCCCAGTAGCCCAGAAACAGCAAAAGAGCAGAACTCGAAGGCAGGCAGGCGCCAAGAGAACAACCGCATTGTGATTCCAGTTTCTGAAATTAAAATAAGCCAGCGCAACTGACAGGTAACAATTTCTTTTGTCAATTAAATAAAGGGAAAACAGAAAATTAGGTAGGAGGAATGAAAGGGGGGCACTTTTCTTTTTTCCCCGCCTCTGACTGACGACAGATTTAAAATGTAAAGAGGACTCTTCACCCTAAAGTCAGCTGGCTGTATGCAAACCTGACAGATTAAAATCTGAATGAACGAGATAGCACCCCCAATCTACATAAGAAAGGGGTCTCGGGGGAAAAGGGTTTGGCGCAAGTGTTTATGTTTGTTTTAACCTGTAGGCCCGGACAGTGCAACATTTCACAGGCCTGCGTCCTCCTCCAGCCCCCCAGAAAGGGCAGCATCGCTGTTTGCACTGGTAACAAAAGGGGGTGCGTACAAGATGTCAGCCATGGGCCGGCCCGGCCTGCCTTCAAAGTCTTCCCTGTCTCCCCCTAGTCTCTGGCAGCCATGGGTCGCCCCCTCCGCTGCTCCCAGCACTACAGCTGCAGCCGGGACGAGCAAATAGAGGCTTCAGGGGGTGGGAACGAGAAAGGCAGCCTGGGATTTATTCCTCTGGTACGTGAGTGGAGGCTGCGGATGGATCAGCTGTGTTTATTCTCTGAAAGGGGCAAAAAAACAGAGGCGAAGTGCAAAGCTGGCTGCCCGCACCGGGACGAAGGGAGGGTGTGGCCGTCAATGCAGGCCCACCCAGCGCACCCTCGGCCTGCAGGTGTTAGCCTGGGCACCAATATGGCAGCACATGACGAATTAGCAAGCCAGCAGGCAACGCGCATGTTTTAAATGCTAGGTAACCGGAATTTGCATTTCTCCTGCCTCATCCCGTGAGGAGGCCCCCACCCCTTGGGACCAGATAAACAAGCTTCTTCTGAGCCCAGTGTCCTTAAAATGGAATCATTTCCACTAGAAGGGTCCCATTTACACTCTGCAGTGATGTATTTATAGTAGCACCAGCAAGCCCTTGCAGCCTTGTGTGAGCTTGAAATCCCTCAAAAGACCTTTGGGGGTTAATCGCAAGCACAGGGGGGGGGGGGTGCTGAATCTTAAAACTGCAATTGTGAAAAAAATCCTTTCATAGGGACACATCGGGCCACTAAATTGGGTAATAACATATCTGTTTTTATAGTGATACCAAGCAGCAACAAACGCTGCCCCACAGCAGCAAAAGTTAAAGCGATGCGCAGCGTTTACCTTACGGGAGCGAGCAGCGATGGGCGCGATAGTTGCTAACAGAGTGCTCCGCTGCTCGCTCACGCAAGGCAAATGCCGCACATGCACGAGGGCCCATTGGAAACAGTGCCGAACCTGCACGAGTTTCCACAAAAGCCCGGAGTGATTGCAAGAGGTCCCTCCTAAGCAGCGCTTGCACGCTTCGTAGGTGAGACCTAAAACATCAATGTGAAGGCAGCTGAAGAACCTTGCTCTTTGGATCCTGCTAATGTTTGTAGATATTTCAACCACCAGTTTCAAGCCATGCTGTCTTTTATCTGCAACAAAACAAATCCTCCTCTTGGTGAAGTAACAGATTTCTTTTGGAATACAGACTACCAAGCAAGAGGTGCTTCTCATATGCACATTCTGTTATGGATAAAGGATGCACCAAAATTTGAAACGGACAGTGATGAGTCTGTACTCTCTTTCATAGAACAATGTGGGACATGCAGCATCCTGAAAGATAGTGGTGAAAAAAGTCTGAGAAACCAAGTTCTGCCTTTTCAAACGCATAGATGTGGGAAGTACTGTCGCTGAAAATTCTGATGCAAAGGAAAATTTTACAGAAGATGTCAGTTTGGATTTCCATTACCTGTCGTTTTACAAGGAAGGGTGCACAGCTTTTTATCTACATTAAGACATACACTGACACGAAAATCACTGAAAAACATATACAACCTCAGAAGAACAGAGGCTTCCAAGTATATTAATGACTATAACCCTGTGTTGCTCAAAATGTGAAATGCTAATATGGATATACAATTTTTTGCCGATAACTCCATCACTGTTGCTCGTTACATCACTTCATATATTATAAAATCAGAGAAGACAGAGATGAAGGAGATGTGGGAGGAGATTTCAGCATAAAAGACTCTAACCAAGAAATTGTACAGCTTCAGCTTCAAAATAGCGTCCCATAGAGAGATAGGGTCCTATGAGTGCTGAGATCAGTTGAGCTCAGCCAGTTTGTTCTCGAACTCAAGGGGAATTGTTTGGGTAAGTCTAGGCCTAGCAAGCACACAAAATAGAGTGTTGAAGTCCTTTCCTGTAATTCAGTTCCTATCCCACCTCGTCCTGGAAAGTAAAGGCATAGTGAAATCAAATATGTTAGACACATACTATGCAAGAAGGAGTCCACATCTAGAACACATGTGCCTTTATGAAGTACTTCAACACCTCAGATATAGAAGCAATGTAAAATAAGAAATAGAAGAAGGGAAATATGCAGTCGTTGGATGTGATGGTTGTTAGGTCAGACACGCAAAAGGATATCTAATTAACCATAGAAAACCTAGTTGCCAAACTCTAGACAAAAGAGAGTTTTTCTATCTGGCACGTCTACACCTCTTCAAGCCTTGGTGTGCTGAATCGGAATTACTTAAAGACTATAACTGCTACCAAGATTCTTTCAGTGCTCTGAAAGACAGTATTCAGGGCTCAGTCTTTGCAAACTATTTGCAAATGTTAAATAATGAGATTGAACAGGAAGAAACAATTGCTGCTGAGATACCTAAGGAGAATTTACAAAGCAGCCAAAGATCTAGACCACTAAGTCAAGATCCTCTTGGAAATCCAGCTATTGAAAATGAAGCTGGAATAGCCACAAATAAGTTGGAAAGTGTTGATTTGGAACAGTTAATTAGACAAATGAATGTCAAACAGAAATTAATTTATTTGGAGGTAAAAGACAAAATAGATCATGAATTTCTCTATGAGACGAAAGAATGTAAATGTTCATCATTTAAGCCTGTACTATTATACATCAGTGAGCAAACTGGCATCGGGACAAGCTTTTTGAATAAAATACTCACTGCTTACTTACAGAGGTTCTACAGGATCAAATTTAACATGTGTAGCAGCAGCATCAACTGTATTAGCTGCACACAACATCAAAGCAATTACTTTACATCAACTACTTATTATGCTACTTGTTGAACATGACAATAAACTGGAATACCAGACATTATCTAATGAAGCATGTCAAGAACTCTCAAGAGTACTGAAAACACTGAAGCTTTTAATCAACAATGTGGTGAGCATGGTCTCAAATGTAATGTTTGCCTTCATATTCTTGGGAAGGCAGCAGATTTTAAAAACAGAATATGATGTGCTGTTTGGAGGAGAGCATTTAATTGTCTTCAGTGACCTACTGCAGCTTACCCCTGTCAAACGACAGCCTGTTTACAAGACACTTCTCCATAATGAAACTCAGAACACTTTGGGAAGTATTGGCAATTGGAACATTTGGATAAACTTCCAATACAAGGAACTACTAAAAAATATGCATCAAGCATCTGATGTGCAATACAGAAATATTCTGAGAGACATTAGAGTAGGAGTTCTGACAAAGGAGAGGAAATGTTCCATAGAAAGTCATCTTATCAAGAAACCATTTTCCTCTAACAACACAGCATCACAGCTAATGTTCAATTTTATTCAAGAAGGGAAATCCATAGTCTGTTTAATGCCTACTCTTCAGGAATGCTCCAATTTTAACGAAGAATTACTAAAACTGGAGAAAGAACACATCTTGGAAATTACAGCAATGGACAGAATGGAGACCACGGGATGACAATACTGCTATGTGCAAAGCTACATGAATAATTGGAATCATTGGAGAAATATGTATCCAGGACTGTAGAATTAGAAATGTGTTTAAGTGTATGCAAAAACTGTAGAGTAATTTTGTGGCATCATTTAAATGTTGAGGCAGGATTAGTCAAAGGTATAGTTATTGATTCCATACATTTTTCAAATAGGGATTAGGTTGAATACTTAGCCATAACATTTGATCAGATTGATGGTGTGAAGCAGATTGGCCGATGTGTTGTACGTTTTTTGCTTGTAAAGAACTTATATGTCTGGCGGCAGCAGTTCTCAGTGTCTCTAGCATATGCTGTAACTATCCATAAATTTAAAGTTTTAAGTGTAGACGCAACTTTTATTGATATTAGCAGTACTGTATTTAATGAAGGTATGTCATATGTTGTCGAGTGAGAACATAGTCCGGTTTGTTTTTGGTTGATTTTGATTATAGCAAAGGTAGTGCTGATGAAAGTTGTGTCAAAGAGTACAATCGGTTAAGAAGTGTGTATACTCCTCATTTAGGACAGTATCCCATTTATGAAAAACAGATAATCTGTCCAATGTGGAAGCTTACAAAACATTCTATGGATGTTCAGGAAAAGAAGGAAAACAAGGAAGACATGGAAAATACCTGATATTAATGCTGCAACAATGCAGAGCAGATGGATCTAAATTGGAAACCAAAATTACAAACTTCAAAGCAGTCACATAGTATTCTCACCCCTGGGACCAGGTTGATTTGGCAGTCATACGTTCTGTGAGGCGGTAACACCTCTGCCTGGCTCTCACAAAAGACATACTGACACTCATGATAACAAGAAGGAAGTGTAATGTCTTGTTCAGCAGCAGTGGCTATGGTATATTTGTTGGCGAAGGCTGTGACTGACAAAGGCAGAGTGATTCCACAATTCTCTTCACACCAGGAGGAATCAAAAGATCAGGGTTCTAGAAACCCAATCCACACTAGGGATGTGTTTGACTAACCATGGCAACCCCAATATGATTCCATATTTATAACATTGAATCTAATCTCTTCCTTATGAAGACCATCACACACTACTTCTAGGCTTTGTGTATGAAAACAAATGGGACCTGAAACTAAGTCCCTTCCATCAACCGTACATACTTTTTTCGGTTGCTCTTTTCTTTCTAGCATAACCTGTAACTCTATGGATGTATGTTCATCCATAAAAAGGCCTGTAGCCCCAGAATCAATCATGGCCTTTGTTTCCTTCCACCCTGTGTTGGTAAGTATGGAAAGAGGTAGAAAAAAATGTTTGTGAGTGGTTGGTTTTAATTTGCTTATAGAGGGGACTGTTATTTTGCCCAAGAGTTCCCCTTTTTCTATTCTTGAGCACTTCAGTTTCCCGCCTTTTCCTCAGATTTGTTGAATCCTGCTCTAAACTTAGGTTTCACCATACAGTCTTTAAGGAAATGGCCCTTTCGCCCGCAATATAGACACGGGCCATTCTTTCTTCTCTGTTCTCTCTCTTCTACAGATAAGGAAGCTCAAACTGTACCTATTTCCATGGGTTCAGGTATGGTAGAGGTACTACCTCCTGGTTCTCCTCTGAGGTACGTTTTTTCTGTTCTACATTTATCCCCTCTTCGTTCAATTAAATGGTGATCCAATCGCAACGCAAGATTAATTAAATCCATGCAATTGGAAGGTTGGGGGTCTATTGGGGGCCAGGACATCCTTCAATTCATCCCTCAGTCCTTGGTAAAAAAGGGCCGCTTTTTTTTGTTCAGGCCATTGACATTCAGTGATTAGCCTTTGGAAGGAATAGGTATACACCACTTAATTCCAATAATTCCCTATCAGCTGATAGAGTAGTGGCTCTTCGGTCAAATACCTTTTCGAATTCGACCCAGAACTCATCCCAATCATATAATATTGGGTCGTCCATGTGTACCAATGGTACTGCTCATAAGGCGGCGGCGCCTACCAAGTATGATATCATAAACGCAACCCTGGCCTGATTAGTAGGGAAGACTTTGGGACGGCAATTAAAGTGTAACAAAACTTGTGTCACAAAGACCTACACCTTGTTAACGTCTCCATAATATCGTTCTGGGGGCTAACGGAAGGGGTGTTGGCATCTCTACTGATATAGGGTGGCCGCCTGTGCCCCTCCTCTGTTAGGCCATACACCCTCACCGCCAGGGTGCGTAGTGGGGGCATCAAAAGGATTTCTTTGAAACCTGTTGAACTGATCCTGTAGGGCTGCTGTTTCAGCTCTTGAAGCGGTTACTTCCTGTTGTACTATAGCTAACGTTGCTAACACGTCTTCTAAGGTGGCCATCTTTATCCCCGAATCGACCAAGAGAATGATAGATACTTGGGCAGATTATTCTGACATCTATCGGTTTTCTCCTGTTGAATCCTCTGGATCGATTCGTGGCTTAAGTGGGTCCACCCCTTGATAGCCTTAATTCTGAATACTATAATAGCACAGAAGGTTACGGTGATCAAGTGAGAGAGGGAAAGGAAGGGGACAGCAGGGAGGAAGACCTGAAACGAGAAACAACACCTTGCATTCTGGATAATAATCACCAGCCTAAGGTTTACAGAACTTCTCTCTGTTTTATTACCTGTAACAGAAAAAAATACAGTCCTATACAAAAGATCACACATGGAATTGTTCAATCCTTTTCTAGCCACGGTGGGGACAAGGTTGCTGAAATAAAGCACTAGCCAGTGAATATATATGTACGTTTGATATAGATACATGCACCTGGTTTGTAACACCATCAAGGACACACACACACGATACCCACCAACATAACAATGATACCAAGCGTCACAGGGGATTAATCCTAGCAAGACCTCATCACCCCATGTTAGGAAAGAGCAATAAACAAATAAAAACCAAGAGCTGCGAATGTATATGAATCTTTAGATTGCACTCTTCATGTGCAATGACCAATAATATTTCTTACACTTTTGAAAAAAGGGGACCCCTACATAACCAATAAGCTTGCTATAAGCAGGGACAAAACAACAGAGGGTAAGGAAATTATATCAAGCTTCAATCAAATATGCCAAGAAGTTCTAGTAGTCCCCATCGACTATACATCGACCGTACTTTCAACTTCACTTGATCAAATATTGGACTGTTTTATGAATTTGATGATATATCGTTTTCTATTTTTTGGATATATGTGGTCTATTTTTCTTGTTAATATTTATTGGTATTGTATATTCTTTCTATTCTAGAAAAAATTAAATGAATTTACCCAAGAAAGATATATATTTAAAAAAAATAGTGAGGAAAATAAATAAAATCATATATATATTCTTCATAGCAAATTAGCATTTTTGATCTATGTGTAGAGCATAGCTAGTGGTTACATTTGTATCTAGAACTTCTTGGCATATTTGATTGAAGCTTGCTATAATTTCCTTACCCACTGCAATAATACTTCTTATCCAGTCAAACAAATCCCAGTTAGCAGCAATGTATAGAGAGTTTTCTCCAAAGGCAAATATTAACAATGAAACAAAATTGTTTGTTCTAAAGGTGCTCCGTGAATTATTGTGGGTAGAGGCAGCATAGAGGCAGCAAACGACTTCCATAGAATAAATACCCAAACAATTTCTGGTACTCAGAATGCTAGTTCTGCCCAAGGTTAATTTTGCCAAGTGATCAAGTTATCTCATTTCAGCATTTAAATCCCACCACCTTACCGCGCCAGAAGACACTGTTCCTTCACAGTATGTCTGTACAACAATCCAGAAGCAAAATAATCTGCCTCGATCTCAACCCAGAAGCTTCTTTTGAGAGTTTTCGGGTTGACGTCTTCACGCATGTTCTTCCTGGCGGAATGCGGAGGTGCACTGTAGGAGTCCTCCTCCCTGAGTGCGGCCCCACCAATGACAGAGCCTCTTGCCAGAACGCAGGTAAGAACGGAAGGTAGCGTGAGTCACGCATATGGAAGCATTACTCTCTGCACCCCCTGCGGCACCATCGGTAGCCGTAACAAGAGTAGAATGGGGCAGGGGAAAAGGAATATGAGGGGAGTGGAAAACAGAGGGCAGTTGCAAGTTTGTGAGGAAGAGACTAGAGCAGAATAGGCAATGGAGAGAGCTGGGGGAGTTGGTGCATAGAGGAAGAGGAGAGAGTGAGGAGTTGTTTGGGAGTAGTCAGAATTCATAGATCAGCTGAAAACACCAAATTTATGGGCACATGATTAATGGTATGGGACTGCGTCACGAAAATTTCAGAGGTACCCAAAAGGGAAAGGAGTATTTTATGAACTATAGTCCAGGTTTTAGTTAAGAAAATACTTTTTTTAAACGAGAACATAGGATAAAACTTCTCATACGTGGTATATTGAAAACATTGCTTGTGTTTTAATTCACAAGGTATGCAATGTGATTCATAAAAATCAAAACCATTGTTAATCAGATGCACCCTAATAAAAATAAAAGCCCTTCCCCCATCGCAAGCGACAGTGTTCCGTCAGCGAGGAGATGCAAAGATCTTTCCCCTTTCTGAGCAAGGTCGGTAACAGTAATGCCAACGTGTTCTGCAAGATCTGCAAATCTACATTCTCCATTGGCCATGGTGGAAAGTCTAATATAAAGGAGCACATACAGACAAAAAAATGCAAGTTCTGGGTCGAATCTTCAAGCAGCAACAGCAACATTAACACTTTTTTGGGTAGGCAACCCCTGGACATGCTGAATTCAGTAGGGCCGCTGCTGAAGGTACATTAGCATATCATCTTGCTAAACATACTATCTCCCACCACTTGTTAATCCACATACTAAAATCCTTTGGCATATGCGGCTCTGCTCTGGACTGGATTGTCTCCTTTTTGGACAACCGTACATTTCAAATCGTCTCGGCCACAGCTTGCTCTAAAATTTAATCATCACCTCATGGGGTGCCCCAGGGCTCGATCCTCAGCCCACTGCTCTTCAACCTGTACGTCAGACCTTTGGCGGACATTGCGGAGCAGGCAGGTCTAACTCTCTTCACTTATGCTGACGATTCCTAGATTATTTTTTCCCTCTCTACTTCTGACCCCCTTGCACCCTCCTGTCTTAAACAAGGCCTTAGTAGTATTTCTAATTGGATGACTCAAAATCACCTAAAGCTGAATGGTGAGAAGATTGTGGTTCTTATCCTGGGCAAGAAGAAAGACCTCTGGAGCCCCTCTCACTGGCCGGTTGAGATGGGTAACCTTCCCAAGCCAACTACCATGTGCGGAACCTGGGCGGCATTATTGACGACTCGCTGTCCATGCACCAGCAAACCGTTAAGGGTACAGCGTTATGCTTTACCATCTTAAAACGGTGCAGGAAAATCTTATGGATGCTGCCTGTGACCACTCAAAAAACCGTGGTCCACGCCCTTATTACATCGCGGCTCGATTACGGCAACATTCTTTACCTGCGCTAAAACAAGGCCGTGATCCGCAGACTTCAGTTTGTTCAGAATTCTGCAATCAGACTCCTCTGCAGAATTCCCAGGGCTTCCCCTATTTCTGGACATTTACGTGACTTACATTGGCTCAGGGTGAAGAACCGTATCAAGTTCAAAGCCCTGAGCTATATGTTCAAAATCAAGGCAGGCACTGCACCTCAGTACCTTCAAGCACTTGTCCGTCCCCATGTTCCCTCCCGTCACCTACGGTCTAAAACCATGGGCAATTTTGTTGTGCCCAGGGTCAAACTTTCCAGAATGGGGGAAGATCTTTTTTCTACCTAGGTCCTTCCCTCTGGAATACTCTGCCCCCTAACATCCGCAAAGAAACTGACTACACTCACTTTCGCAGAGCTCTTAAGACCTGGCTTTTTGATCAATAAATCCATCTGACTGCCCCACAATTTTTTGCTCCCTGTCCGCCATGGTGCCGGGAAACCCTTTTGAGTAGCTGAGCGCCCTACAAATCCAATAAATAAATAAAATAAAACATAACCACAGTTTTCGGTTACATCAGCATTGATTCGGAAACTGTATGATGAAAAGTTTTGCTGTGCTCGCACCAAGACTGAAGCCTTGATTACAAAAGTACTGGCTCCTCTCGCAATAATTGACCTTAATTCTGACTTGAGTAGCATTGCTTGTATATCTGTGTCTATTGATGCTTCCAATAGGAAAGAAGTTAAATTGATACCAATTGTGATTAGGTATTTTAAGTATTTTGAGGGTGTTTAGATGAAAATTGTAGGGTTTACCTCCGTTCCTGGTGAAACATCTGCAATACTCTTTGAACAACTGTACCATGCCCTTCAAAAGTGTCATTTGCTTGAAAAAGTACTTGGGTTTTGTGCAGATAATACGAATACAAACTTTGGGGGAAAGGTTAGAGCCAGAAAAAACAATGTTTTCTGCAAGCTTAAGGATGCTATTCCGCATACTAAAGTACCCGGGACAGGTTGTGCAGCACACATTGTCCATAATGCAGTGCAAACCGCTGCTGATGGGCTGCCAATGGACATAGAATCTTTTGTGTTAAAATTGTACAAATATTTCCACATTTCCACTGTCCGAAATGAACAACTGAAAGAATTTTGTGAGTTTGTTGATATAGATTATCAACGACTCCTAAGTACTAGCAACACTCGCTGGCTTTCCCTACTGCCTGCAGTTGACAGGGTGCTAAAACCGTTCCCAGCCCTGCGTTCGTATTTTTTTCCCAAGGAAATTGTCATGTTTTTCGAAAACCCTCTTGCTGAAATCTGGCTCTGGTTTTTGCACAACCAACTGGCTCTTTTTAGTGACACCTTTTTAGTGACACAATAAAGGAGATAGAAAAGCAGCATGCACATGCCATAGATATTGCAAGACAAATTACACAATTAATAGGGAAATTGAAGGACAGTAGAGATGCCTGCTTCATCGGCCGTAGGGTGAAGGAGCTTCTTAAATCCCTCAAAAAACAAGGACTCTCTCCAGAAACAAAAATCTGTAACTCTGTATGTGCTTTCTACAATAGCAGTATTGATTACTTAGAAGAGTGGGGGGCATTTTTTTCTGACTTGAACTCTTTTTCCTGGATCCTTCTTGATGCTGTTACTGTTTGGGATAATGTTGAAATGTCTCTGTTATTTGTACAATCTGTATCAAGCAGATTTGAGATGGATGAAATCGAGCTTTTTGATAAAATCACCTGTGTACGAAAATACACAGCAGATAGACTCGCCGCATGGAATGACCAGAAGAAGACTGCAGAGGATCAGTGGGTGGAAATATTCACTCATTTCCAAACTCAAAATATTACATTTAAGAACATTGGCCTGATGGTCCAGTTTGCATTATGTCTACCAGGAACTAATGCTCCAGTTGAAAGAAATGTTTCTATTATGAATAACACGTGGACTGATGAAAGAAACCGAATGGAACTGGAGACTCTAAAGGCCTTGTTGATCCCAAGGGTCAACTTTAAACAAAGCTGCAGTGAGTTCCACAATCGATTAATGCAAGACAAAATGGTGCTGCAGCAAATCCATTCTTCAGATAAGTACTGTGCAATGCAACAATAGGCCTTTTACATCAAACAGAATTTTTAGCTGTCTTTCAGTTTGGTCCTTCTTTATGGATTTTTACCCTGTGTATATAATTCTTCAATCAAGAATGTCTTTAAATGTGAAAGTTTTTTTTAAATAAAGCAAACATTATTTATATTTCAGTCAACTGTGAAGAATGTAGGGGGGAGTGCTTTGCGGTGAGGAGTATTGAGTAGATTACAAACAGCAGTATCTGATTTTGATGACTACAGTATATATATATATAATATCTAAAACTTGATTGTGATGCACTCTTTTACTTCCACGCGACAAAAACAAGAGCACGCACTCCTCTTTAATTGTGCGATTTTCTATTTTGTTCACAGTTAACAATCATAATATATATATATATATCAATGCTCGAAGGTGTCCACCTTTGAGTAGCACGCGAACAGCAGCTTGGTTTATGTATAGGTGAGGACGGGGATCCACTCGTAGACGGCGCTCCGTACGGGATCTGCTACTCAAAGGTGGACAACCTTGGAGCGACAATATATATATATATATATATATATATATATACTTATTTTTATAAGAAAACATACTTGGAATTTCAAGGCAAGGGTGGTCACGAACTATAGCAAATGTTGAGGCAAAGTCTGTTTAATGGTTACTGCCAATAAAAGACCTCTGATTTGTCATCTGTAATGCTTCATCTCGGTCTGTGGAGGGAGCTGTCATGTCATTGTAGTCCTTTCTCTATGTCTATGACAGCTGTCAAATAGTCCTATTTTTATGTCGCTGGTTACTGCAAATCGTAGTCCTACTTCTATGTCTATGACCTGTCCCCATTTTTTGTTTTGAGAATCTGGTCACCCTAATATAGATGCAATTTTTGGAATTACAGTTCGCGTGTGTCTTTTGAACACAATTGTGCATTGAGTCCAGTATGATTTCCTTAGTGGCTTCTGTGATCTTGGCAGCTCCACCAATAATTACCGAATCACATCACTGGGCTATTCATGCTCACATAACGATATGACAGTTGCCTAAACTGTTTTTATCTCCACTACAGGTCCTTGCTGTACCATCATTAAAGGTATTAATTCTACTGTGACAAAATATTTGTAGATAGTGATAAATATAAACTGATTAAAATAATATTCTCAATCACCGTGCAAATTAGGATTTTTAGGTCCTGATGAATTGCCCTTGATCACCTTTGACTATGATGGCAAGAAACATGACGACCAACATACACACTTCCTTTTGAGTTGATACAGACCATCAATCCTTGTTACAGACATCGCTTTTGTTTTTAACCTAGACAAGGGGACCCACTCAATAAAAATCATTATTAGGGTACTCCTTAGCCTATTTTAACTCACTCACGCCAATCTACGCTAGAAAGCCCATCCGCACATACCCTAGCTTCACATACAGCACAAGATCTCTGGCAAAGAGTCCCCTTGTGGGCACACGTCGGGCAATGCAGCGCCGGCCCGACAAGGAGCAATGCCCAATGATGAAGCATGACACCTCTGAGGTGTGTGAGGGCTCGTGCCCCTGAGCACCGACCTGCCTGCACTCTCTTTCCACTTTTTCTGTAAGAACTGCATACCCCTTGTTGTTAATTAGGTCCTATCTTTATATCTGGTGCCAGCTTTGAAGTGGAAGAACCTTCGGGGGTTTTCCCCCTCAGATGATTCTGGAATTTCCATCCTCCCTGCCCTGCTCCCAGGATGTCTGGGGTGACAAAAGGCTTGTGTGAAGTCCTTTGTAAGTGTGCTGATGTAGTTCCTTTGAAATTTAAATGGGGATGTGCACAGCTCCGCTTCTCCCATACTAGCAGGATAGCCAATTTTGCCAACACGTAGTCCCCCTTTGTCTCACAGACTGGTAGGAATACACAAAGGCCAACTGCCAACTACACCTAGTCATTTGACCCAGGATCCAGGCTGCAGTCTCTACATGCTTAGGAAAATAAAATCCCAACTTGCTAAAAGTAGCATTTTCAGAATTGTGACTTTAAATCCAACTTTAGCATTAAATAGGGTTCTAAATTATAATTCTTATCACTTATAACATGTAATAAGTTAACTCAATATTATCCTATTGAAGAGGTAGGCCTCACATGTCGAAAAATTCATTTTGTTCACTACAAGGGCAAGTAAAACTTAAAAACACATGTTCTGCCTTTTAAATACATGACACTCTGCTTTCTGGGCTGTTTAGGGCCTACCTTATGGGCGACTTGTATGTATTGAAAGGTGAGGCTTAGGCCTGCCAAAAAGTTGGTTCTGCCAGGTCGAATTAGCAGTTTAACACTGCTCACCGGCTGCAATGGCAGGCCTAAGACAAAACTTACTTTGTTGGCACACTAAGTACTGAAGTGTATAATTTAATTTACAGGCCCTGGCTAAATGTAATACCACTTTACTAAGGACTTATAGGTAAATGAAATATGCCATTGGGTGTAATCCAATTTTACCATGTTTAACCGCATGCGTGCGGGCGGAATTCCGCCCGTACGCTGGGTTTTGCGAAACCGCACTTTACGTGACGAGCTGGGCTCGTCATGAGCGTGCGAGGAGGCTACGCCATGACGAGCCCAGCTCGTCATGAGCGTCGAAGGGGTTAAAGGACTGAGCACAAACACTTTAGCACTAGTTACAGTGGCCAAGTGTGCAAGGTCCTTAAGCCAACAAAAATGATTTTCAGCAAAACAGGAAAAGGCAAACCTTTGGTGGAAGACCTCTCTAAGCCTGTCAGGTATTGCATGTGTCCTCCCCAGCTGAAAGTGGAGAGTACTACCCACTCTCATGGGAGTTCTTATCACAAAGATGGAAGGACCTGGACAGACAATCAGCACTGGAGTGGTCTGACACAGGGCGTTGTTCCACCACAAATTCCATTCCCCGAAGTGAGATGGGCCACCTCAACAGTTAAGGATTCTCACACCTCATTTACATGAACCACCTGAAGAACCTGTGGTGTGTCTGGACTCTGTAGTGAGTCTCAGATAGGTATGGTCTCAGCTTTTTCAAGTGCCCAGACCACGGAAAAACTTCTTGTTCAATAGACCTCCACCTCTGTTCCCTGGGGAGTAACCTCATTCTGATGAAGGCTACAAGCAATTCTAAGCCCTTCTAATTTAACTATTAGAGTACAGCCCCTACACCATGCTCTAAAGCATCTGTTTGAACTATAAATTCCTGGTAGAATTTGGGGGGCCTTGAATACGGGTTCTGTACACACGGCCTCCTTGAGGGTCTCAAAGGCTCTCTGGTAGGCCTGTGTTAGGCTCACCTTCTTTAGTGCTTCTTTTTAATCATCTCAGTCAAGGGGGAAGCAATGATGCCATACCCCTTGACAAACCTCCTGTAGGATCCAGTAGGGTCCGGTAAGACCCTTACATCAGTAAGTTTTGGGGGGTTCCCAGGCCAGAATAGTTTTGGTCTTTGCCTGGAAGGGCTGCACCTTGTCCCCGTCCACCAGGTGTCCCAGATAAACCACAGAACCCTGCCCTATCTGGCACTTGCTGGCTTTGATAGTCGGACCTGCCTGTTACAGAGCCTGCAGCACCTCCTGGAGGTGGAGCAGGGAGCCCTCCCAGCTGAGGCTGGAGACAGCTATGTCATCCAGATAGATGGCATTGAATGCCTCCATGCTGGCCAGGCCCCCAATTAACCAACCTCTGAAAAGTGGCATAGGTATTCTTCAATCCTGAAATTGGAAGTGCCCCTCTGAGGTAGAGAATGCACCATTCTCTCTAGCCCCCTCAGTCATGGCAATCTGCCAGTACCCTGTTGTGAGATCAAAGGTACTCAGGAACCTGGAAGCTCCCAGCCTATCAATGATCTCATCAGCTTGGGGTGAGCGTCGGTTTTGGTAACAGAGTCGAGTCCTGTGTAATCTACACAGAATCAGAGTTCTGAGGTGGCCCCGGGAGTTGTGTCAGGTACCAGCAACGCTGGGCTGGGACAGGGACTACTGGAGTGCTCAATTACCCCGAATTCAGGCATTTTGAAGACCTCCTTCTTAATGCTAGCCCTCACCTAGTCAGCCAGTCTGTAAGTTTAGTTCTTACATGAATGCTGTCTACAGTATCAATATCATGGATACACAAATGAGTGAGCCCAAGGGTAAGGGAGAAGAGGGAGGCAAACTGCCCCAGTAACTGGCAACAGTCCCTCTGCTGTTGTGGGATCAGGGAAGGTGAGAGGTTGGCACCTCCCACTGAACCATATTGCTCCTTTAAAGATAGGAGATTGAAAAGAGTCACTCTCCTCTTATACCCCATCATTTGTCACCAGGAGCATGGTGACCTCATACTTCTCATAGTGTGGTTTGAGGAGACTGTCGTTGTGTACCCTTAAGCAATTTCCTATGGGTCTTGAGATCCACCAAGTAGATGACTTCCCCTTTTTCTCCTTCATCTCATAAGGCACTGACCAAGGGTCTCGGAGGAACCAGTGCTCAACGGGCACCATCACCCACTCTTTCTATCCAGGTTGAGAGGTGACCATACTAACCTTCTGGTCATACTAGAGTTTCATCATCTCCTGGCTGCCTTCCTTCCAAAGGTCTTCTTCCAGAAGCGCTGCATCTGGTTCCAGAGATCCAGCATATAGCTAATTCCATCCGGTGGGGAGGGGGCTCCTTGGAAACTTGCTAGCCCCCCTTCTTCTCCAAACTGAAAGATCCTGTAGCAGGGTGGTCATAAAGGAGCTTGAATGGGCAAAACCCAACCCACTTCTGCGGAATTACCCTGTAGACAAAAAGCAGGTATGGTAAGAGGATATTCCATTTCCGTCTCATGAGTTCAGGAGGCCCATAATCACGCCCTTATGGGTCTTGTATACTCTCTCAACAACCCAACTGGTCAGAGAGAGATAGGGTGAGGAGAACGTGTATGTCATCCCCACACTCGTCTCATATTGACTTCATGTATGCAGACATGAAGTCTGTGCCACTCTTGGACAATACTTCTTTGAGGAGCCACATCTGGGTAAAACTCCCCTTCAAGGCCCTCGCCACTGCAGATGCAGTGACATAACTCAGAGGTAGTGCCTCTGGGTTCCTGTTGGCATTGTCCACCAAGACTGGGATAAGCCTGTTGGCTAAGGCAGTCTTAGGGTCCAAGGGCCAACAATGTCGATGCCTATCCTTTCATACGGGGTGCTAATGACAGGCAAGGGAACCAGAGGGACTTTTAACTTTTTCCCTGCTTTCACAGTGGCCTGGCAGGTGGGATAAGACCCACATAATGAATCTGAGGTGGTCTTCAACCAGGGCCAATAAAAGTGGGTGCCAAGCCTGGCTAAGGTCTTATCCTTCCCCAGATGTCCAGCCAGGGGTATATCATGAGTTAAACCCAGTAGGAAGACTCTATATTACTGGGGAACCGCCATCACACGAGTTGCCCCAGGCTCAGGAACCTTATGCTCACTATAGAAGCGGCCATTCTCTCAATAGATCAGGTGATCTCTTGAGGGTCACTAGATGCCAGGGCCTAAGCTTGCTACCTCAAACCCTCTATACTTGGGAACTCCATTTGACCTCTACATAACTCTTTTCCCTCAGGGGCTCAACCTCCACTTGCCATCCAGCAAACTCAGGCGGGTCTCCCAGTACGGTAAGATCCTACCCAGTAGGCTCCATTGCGTTGGCCTCAGATGTCCGTTTAACACGGATAATGGGAGTTTCAGGGGCTCGTTTTCCATATCTCTTGCCCTTCCTGTGTTTGGCAGCTCCTAAACAATTTTCCCAGGCTCCAGGGCTCCTTAACTCACCTCTTGGGCAGTCATCGCATGTGTGGTCAGGCACACCTACTAAGGCAACCCTAAAATCTCCAGGTGATATCTAAACTCGACTTCCTTTCAGAGTGTGTGCACAACGTCATTTCCTAGCAGACAACGTACAGGCATGTCATGGCTCAGAGTTACTTTTAGATTACCTGAGACCCTCCTCTACACTCAAAAGGAGCCAGAGCCACTGGATAGTGACTCTCACAGTTATCTGCTACCATAACCTTGTGGAATGCATAGGGGATTACCTACTCTGAGAACCCCATATGACACCGTACAGTAGCCATGCGGCAAACCTTCCAACCTACAAAATAACTTCAGCGTGAGGAGGGGCTGGGTCTAGGAGAGGGTGGGGCCTGGTGCAAAGAACAAACTAAGAGGTCCCTCACCAAGCCTTCCTCTCTCTCCCCAAAAAATAAAATGGATCATCAAGGCTGTAGCTGGTGTCTTGGGGTGTTTTCGCATCTTTTAGGGACATTGGCTACCTACAACCTCAGAAAATGAACTGGAAACTCACTGTTTACTGTGGGTTTAAGCTTGTTTTCCCTGCCACCATGTGACTTCGGCTACTCACTGGATGACCGTGTGAAGGGAGCCAAAATTGTGAGATTCATGGTGGCACCTTGTGACTTGGCAGGTCTGAGGCTGGCTCCTGTGTCCTTCAGAGCCTCCCTCCTCTACCCATTGCCGCCAGCGCCGCCAGTCCCTCGAGATGATCTACTGACGCAATGGTGTTATGGGCACAGCAGATATTTTGCCTTGTGGCGTGGCCTGGCATAAAGCCAGGCTGATCAGGGTGTATTAACACACAAAAATAGTTGTATTCCTAAAGCTGGGCTGACTCCCCTGAACTCCACGCCTCATCCCGTCCAATATCTCCTAATGTAGAGGTTTAACTTCTGGCCAAGGCTATCGCCAACCACATTGAACCACATATCACAGACCTAATACACCCTGATCAGCCTGGCTTTATGCCAGGCCACGCCACAAGGCGAAATATTCGCTGTGCCCATAACACCATTGCGTCAGTAGATCGTCTCGAGGGACTGGCGGCGCTCCTCCTTGTAGATAGGGACAAGGCCTTTGATTCGCTTAGCTGGACATACCTCTCTGCACTCTTGAATAGGCTGAACTTTGATCCATGCCTTCTCGCTTATATCTACAGCGAGTGGTGAATGTGAACCCGGACGGGCTTAAGTATCTTGGGGTGTTTCTGTTGGCCTCCTAGCCCACCTCCTGGGACAAAAACTTGGCTCCACTATGGGTACAGATCAAGGACCAGGTGCGTTCATGGTCACACTTACCGCTTTCCTTATTCAGCAAATCTGCCATATTCAAGATGGCTATCGCCAACCACATATCACAGACCTAATACACCCTGATTAGCCTGGCTTTATGCCAGGCCGCGCCACAAGGCAAAATATCCGCTGTGCCCATAACACCTTTGCGTCAGTAGATCGTCTCGAGGGACTGGCGGCGCTCCTCCTTGCAGATATGGATAAGGCCTTCGATTCGCTTAGATGGACATACCTCTCTGCACTCTTGAATAGGCTGAACTTTGGTCCCGCCTTCTCGCTTATATCTACTGCGAGTGGTGAATGTGAACCCGGATGGGCTCAAGTATCTTGGGGTTTTTCTGTTGGCCTCCTAGCCCACCTCCTGGGACAAAAACGTGGCTCCACTATGGGTACAGATCAAGGACCAGGTGTGTTCATGGTCACACTTACCGCTTTCCTTATTCAGCAAATCTGCCATACGCCCACCTGGTTTTCGTCAAATGAATGCAATTCTTGTCCAATTCCTCTGGGGTGGGAGTTCAGCTTGGGTGGCTTTGAGAACTTGCTTTCAGTCTACTTCCTGTGGAGGCATGGCAACCCCTGACATCATAAACCCGTAACACAGCGATTGGTAGGTAAACGCAGTGAGCAAATTGGAAAATGTCGCTTCCGTGAGTTCACGTGATCTCGCGATAGGACGGATACGTCATATCGTGGGAGTCACGAGGATGCTATTGCTGAACTCGCCAGCACAGCGACTAGAACACAGCGTAATGTAAGGCATGAGAAGTAATGATGGTGAAGATATAACGACTTGCTTTTGACTAACCGAGGTAGGATGCCTTCGGGCTGGACTGTTCCCATGAGGCACAGGGTCAGACTGATTTGCATATAGCCATGTCTGAACTGGGGTGGCAGAGTGGGCTAAAGAACAGTGATGGATCAAACCCATATCTTTTGACTGGGTGTGAGTGTTTGATTGGTTCAGATGCTCCGTCCATCACCACCCCCTTTTGTACCGCTTTTGGCCGCCATAAGTGTGGCAGGGTATGCTCAGACGTGAGTCCCTTGCTCACTTTGCCACTGGATTCAAGCAAGCCAGGCTGAAGACGGCTGGAATGCCAGAAACCGGTCCTCGTAAGCTTGTTTCCGGTCCAGGGAAGGCATGGCTTGGCAGTTCGGGCTGGACTGTTCCCATGAGGCACAGGGCAGACTGATTTGCATATAGCCATGTCTGAACTGGGGTGGCAGAGTGGGCTAAAGAACAGTGATGGATCAAACCCAGATCTTTTGACTGGGTGTGAGTGTTTGACTGGTTCAGATGCTCCGTCCATCACCACCCCCTTTTGTACTACAAACAGTTTTGGCTAGTTGGTAAGCATCTTGTTTTCCAAGCAATATGTACATATTGATTGTTGTATTAGAAGTGTGATCCTCGTAGTACGAGATAATTGTAGAAAATATTGTGCTGACCTTTTAACTCGCTGCAAAATAGGTTACGCTCACAATTCTTCCCGGTCCACCGCAGCTTCAGGTGCTGTTTGAGTGGAGGGAAGCATTGTGAACTTCGGTCTCCTCACTTCCGGTGGGCCATTAGTGGTAGCCATCTTGGCGAAGAGATGATCTAGTCTCCTCCCGGAACACCTCCCTTCCGGTATTTTAACCAGAGATGGCGCAGACGATAGTTGCAGATAAGTACTGCTCAGAAATAGAGACCTGGAACCAGGACTAGCCTGCCCACTGGGATATAAAGTGTTTCACAAACCACGCCCCAAAGGAAGGGGAGGCGGGGTTGGGGTCATATTTAAAGAGACCTGGGAACTTCATTCCTATGGATGTTGACTAGGTCGAAGGTATAGAAATGCTAGGTTTCGCATTAAAGGACAAGGGGCATATGCTGACAGTGTGCTATAGACCTCCTGGGGTAATTAGTCATGACCAGTTGCAGGCGCTTATTGACGTCTTCACTGGTATGGCACTTACCCACTCCAGGCTATTAATCTTGGGGGATTTTAACATGTGGTGCAACGGGAGTATGGACTCAAATTATAACAATCTTATCCACTCCAGCAAAAACCTGAACTTAACGCAATGGGTCAGAGATCCTACTCACAAGGGAGGACACACACTGGACTTCATTTTTGCGGAAGAACAAATTGATGGAGGGGTAGACATTCTGTCAGTGAAGTGGTCTGACCACCACCTGTTAAAATTTCAAATACACAATCCGAATAAGAAAGACCCCCAACATCTCTGGGTCAAGGAATGGTCTAGTCAGAGATAGGAAGGGACTTCTGCGAAAAGCAAAGCTCTCCCCAGTGTTTTCTATGAAGGGGATCTTTGATGAAGACAGACAGGTGAAAGAAAACTATGCAATTTTTTGCAAATATATAAATACTAGGTTGGATCTGGTTGCTCCCCGTAAGAACCATAAGAAAATTGGTAGACCATCTGCACCATGGTATAATGAAAAACGTAGAACTTTAAAAATGAGCTGTAAACTAGCAGAGTGAAAGTGGAGAAAGAAATACGTAGATTAGCACAAAGCCGCCTGGAAGGAGGCAGTAGCTCACTACAAGAAGGAAATTGGGACTACAAAAGCAGAGAATTATGCAGATTTAATTCTAAAAGCCCAAATAGTGCCATAAGTATCTTCAAAATAGTTGGGGATATTGCCAACCCAGAGTGTGCAAAAAGTAAAATACAACCTACTCAGGATCTTTGCAACAACCTTGCGTTGTTCTTTTAGGTAAAGATTAACTTAATCGCTGAGGGTTTTAAAACAAGCGGTCTATTCTCAGAGGGAGATGTAGAGATAAAAGCACTGAAAGTACCTCGGGGCAAGGAGGAGCGAGAAAATAAGGGGGAAAAATCCCATCTCTTAAATCACTTTGAGCCCCCGCCTGAGGAGGACTTAACAGAATGGCACTAGGTGTATCATCAGGCTTGCCTCTGGATCCTCTCCCACATAGAATTTGAAAAGAGCGGAGTTCAGACTTATTTTCAACTATTAGACAAATTTGCAATTAATCATTGATCAACGGGTGGGTACCAGATTGCAGGAAACAAGCGGTGGTGACCCCTCTGTTGGAAAAAGCAACATTGGACCCAGCTTGCCCTAAGAATTATAGACCCATCTCCCTGCTGCCTTACACAATTAAGATCGTGGAACGGGTGGTCAGTAAGGCGCTCTCCCAGTTCCTTGAAACCAACGACAAACTGGAAGACGTGCAATTTGGTTTCCGTCCAGGACATGGAACAAAGACAGCTCTGGTAACTGTGTTGGACGATCTTCGATTGCAGACGGACAGGGGGCAGTCAGCAATACTGATTTTGCTGGACCTGTCTGCTGCTTTCGATACGGTTAACCATGAGATTCTTCTCACCAGGCTCAAGGACATAGGGGTGGTGGGTACAGCATGGAAATGGTTCTAATCATACCTCTCCAACAAACGACAGGCAGTGACCCTCTCACCCTATTTATCTGAGATCACTAATAATCCGCACGGTGTTCCCCAGGGCTCTGCTATTAACCCGATATTATTTAATGTCTACTTGAGGCCCTTGCTGGCAAACATAAAAGCACATATGTCCACCTGATGCACAAGTTACTACTTGTGTAACGATATATCTGTAAGAGACATTAGTTAGTATTAGATTCCTTACCTTAGAATATCCCCAGGCATCAGACTGGATTGGGAAATTTTTGCATAGCAGTACCCTTGCGCGTCGGTCGGCGTCGTCTGCGGCTCCGCGTCCGGCGTCGTGGGCGCCGTCGGAGCTTTTCCGCGCCAGAAACGCAGAGCCATGTTAAAAACCAACACTGGTGCCATTGAAACTAGGGCCCTGAAAGGGGGTAACCCTAACCCTAGATATCGGTTCGCAGAACGGGGAGGATGGGTGGGTCGGTAAGGAATCTAATACTAACTAATGTCTCTTACAGATATATCGTTACACAAGTAGTAACTTGTGCATCTGAAAGAGACACGTTAGTATTAGATGCCTTACCTTAGAATAGATACCCCAGCAATACCAACCCCGGTGGTGGGTCTGCGAACCAATAATCACACCAGAAAGTCCTGGAGGACGGAACGGCCAAAGAAGCCATCCCTCCGGACTTGGCTGTCCAGGCAGTAGTGTCTTGCAAACGTGTGCAGCGATGCCCACGTAGCTGCCTGACAGATGTCTTGTAAGGGCACTCCCCGGCCCAGGGCAGTTGTAGTCGCCGTGGCTCGGGTGGAGTGAGCCCGTAATCCAACAGGGGGCTCCTTTCTAGCCAAGGAGTAGCACGCCTGGATACACAAGATGATCCACCGGGAGATGGTCCTCTTTTGTACCACTTTCCCCTTCTTAGCGCCCACGTAACCAACAAAGAGTTGGTCATCCACCCGGAACTGGCGTGTGCGATCCAAGAAGAATGAGAGCGCACGTTTTGGGTCCAGACGGTGGAGCCGCTCTTCCTCTTTAGAGGGATGCGGTGGCCGAAAGAAGGTTGGCAAGGTGATAGACAGCCCGATGTGGAAGGCCGTGACAACCTTGGGCAGGAAAGATGGCTTAGTACGCAACACCACTTTGTCCGGATGGACAGTAAGGAAAGGTGGAGTACAAGAAAGGGCCTGGAGCTCACTCACTCTCCTGGCAGAGGTGATGGCAACCAGGAAAGCAGTCTTCAAAGTAAGAAGGCAAAGAGGACAGTTGTGAAGTGGCTCAAAGGGAGCACACATCAGAAACGTAAGAACCAGGTTCAAGTCCCACTGAGGCATCACAAACGGAACAGGAGGGAATGTGTGAGTGATGCCCTTTAGAAATCTATTTACAATAGGGGACTTGAACAAAGAAGGTTGATCAGGCAGCCTCAGAAAGGCTGAAAGGGCAGAAAGGTAGCCCTTGATAGTGCCCAGAGCAGAGCCCTGCTGGGCAAGAGAAAGAAGGAAGAGAAGAACCTCAGAAAGAGGGGCAGAAAGAGGATCCACAGCCTTTGCTGTGCACCGTGCCACAAATCTGTTTCACCTGCAGGCGTATACCGACTTTGTGGAGGGACGCCTGGCTGCCAGAATGACGTTACAGACCTCAGGAGGCAAGTCAAATGGCCTCAACGGTCGCCGCTCAATCTCCAAGCATGGAGGTGGAGACTGGACAGGTTCGGGTGGAGGACCGTCCCCTGCTGCTGCGACAGAAGGTCCTCCTGAAGAGGCAGACGAACCGGGGGATCGACTGACATACTGAGTAGCTCTGGATACCAGTACCTTCGTGCCCAGTCCGGAGCCACAAGGATGACTTGGGCCCGGACGCGCTTGATCTTCTTCAGCACTCTGGGTAGAAGTGGTATAGGCGGAAAGGCGTACAGTAGACCGCAACTCCACTCGCGACGAAAAGCGTCTCCGAGCGAGTGCCGCCTTGGAAATTCCAACGCGCAGAACTGATGACTTTGCGCGTTCTCTTCGGTGGCGAATAGATCTAACCAAGGCTCTCCCCATCGATGAAAGAGGCCTTGCGCCACGTCCGAGTTCAGACGCCATTCGTGATCCATCATGCACCGGCGGCTGAGCTCGTCCGCACTGGCGTTCAGAGAACCTGCCAGGTGTTGAGCCACCAGGGTCACGGCCTGGCGTTCCAGCCATTGCCAGAGGCGCAGAGCCTCCTGGCAAAGGGTCCACGATCCCACCCCGCCCTGTTTGTTGCAGTACCACATGGCGGTGGTGTTGTCGGTGAACACCTGCACTACACTCCCCCGGACAGAGGGGAGGAATGCTTTCAGTGCTAGATGAAGCGCCCGTAACTCCAACAGGTTGCTGTGGAGCCGGGCCTCCGCCGGAGACCAGAGGCCTCTGATCTCCGCCTCTCCCATGTGGCCTCCCAAGCCCTTGAGGGACGCATCCGTCACAACTACGTGCTCCGGTTGGGGAAGGGAGAGGGATCTGCCGCTGACCCAATCGCGGTCCGTGAGCCACCACTGCAGCTGTCTCGCAGTGCCCTCCGGGATCAGGACGTGGTCGGATAGGTTGCCCTGATGCTGGGCCCACTGAAACATCAGGTCCCACTGCAGAGCCCGCATCCGCCACCTGGCGTGATGCACCAGCAGGATGCAGGAGGCCATCAGCCCCAGAAGCCGCAGCATCAACCTGACCGAGACCCGGGATAACGGCTGAAAGATGGGAATCAGAGCCTGAATATCCCGGACCCGCTGTTCGGGTGGATAAACCCGAAACCGCGCCGAGTCGAGTCGAGAACCGCTCCGATGAAAAGGAGCTTCTGAGAGGGGCACAGGTGTGACTTCGGCACATTGATGGAGAACCCCAGCCGGTGCAGGAGGTCTGCCGTAGGCTGGAGGTGGCCGACGACTGTCTGGGGCGAGCCCGCCTTCAACAACCAGTCATCGAGGTAGGGTAAGACTGAAACCCCTAACCTGCGCAGGTGAGCTGCGACCACCGCCATCACCTTTGTGAACACCCGTGGGGCGCTGGTAAGGCCGAAGGGGAGCACGGTATACTGAAAGTGCTCGTGGCCAACCGTGAACCGCAGGTAGCGCCGGTAGGCCGGCAGGACGGGGATGTGGAAATAAGCGTCCTGAAAGTCCAACGCTACCATCCAGTCTCCTGGGTCCAGGGCAGCTAGGACCTGAGCCAGTGTCAGCATCTTGAACTTCTCCTTCCGGAGGAAGCCGTTGACGTTCCTTAGGTCCAAGATAGGGCGTAGGCCCCCTTTGCCCTACTTGGGTACCAGAAAGTAGTAGGAGTAGCAACCACACCCTACTTCTGGCCCAGGAACACGCTCGATGGCCCCCTTTGCCAAAAGGGCCGTAACTTCCTCCTGCAGAAGTCGCAAATGATCACCCGATACACGGTGGTTCTGCGGTGGCATGGCTGGAGGAGTCGCCTCGAAGGGGAGGGAGTAGCCCCTTCGGACGATCTGCAGCACCCACCTGTCCGAAGTGACGGTGCGCCAGTGGAGGTGGTGATGGCGAACCCTGCCCCCCACTGGCGTCACATGGGCCTGAAAGCATGGACTAGGAGGGTTTAGAGGCGGATGCTGCGGGGGAAGGTGTGGACTGACCTCGCCGTTGTCCCCAACCGCCGGGACGGCGGTTCCCACGGCCGCCACCGCGTTGGGTATTACCCTGCGGAGCGTGGCTGGCAGCACGTGCGGGTACACCCCTTCCGTGGCCACGAAAGGAATGAAAGGCAGCCGATTGCTGGCGCGGGGCCGAGAGGCCCAAGGACTTGGCCGTAGCCCTGGAGTCCTTAAAGCGCTCAAGCGCATTGTCTGCCTTGTCGCCAGAGGCGACGGCCATCAAACGGCATGTCCATCAAGGTATTCTGGACATCGGCCGAAAAGTTGGCGGACCTCAACCAGGCGTGGCGTCTGACCGCCACCGTCGTTGCCATCGCTCTCCCCGGTGAGTCGGTGGTATCCAGCCCACACCGTATAGAATATTTGGCTGCATCTCGGCCCTCCACAAGGGCTTGGCCGAGTTTGGCCCGTACCTCCAACGGACACTCTGGCAGCACTTCCGCGACTGTATCCCACAGAGAGTGGGTGTAGCGGCCCAAGAGGCATGAGGTGTTGGAAGACCGCAGTCCCAGACTAAGGGACGAGAAGATCTTTTTGCCGTACTGCTCGTACCTCTTGGATTCCCTGTCCGGCGGTGCCGACGGGAATGCGGTCTGGGAATTGGAGGCCTGGATGGCCAGGCTCTCGGGGGTAGGGTGGGTGGCCAGGAAACATGGGTCGCCCGGGGCGGTGGCGTCTGGCCACGTTCCTATCTACGGGCGAACCCGTAGCGGGCTTGGACCAAGTGCCCAGAAGAACGTCGGTCAAGGCCTCATTAAAGGGCAGCAGAGGCTCGGCCGAGCTTGACTGCGGCTTAAGGACCTCAGTGAGGAGATTAGTCCTCACGGCAGCGACGGGGAGCTCAAGGCCCAAGGCCTTGGCAGCCCTCATCAACACCACACTGTAGGTTGCCCCCTCCTCCGAAGCCACGGTAGGAGGGGTGACAAAACCAGCGTCTGGAGAGGTGTCCAGGCCACTGGCCTCCCCAAGGTCTCCTGCCCAGTCCTCATGAGACTGACACTCTCTGGTCAGAGGGTCCTCAGACCCCTCCCAATCCTCTTCATCACCCATCTCCCGAAACTCAGGGTTTTCAACTAATGGGGCCTGCTCATAGAAGTGAAACTCCCCAAACGACGTCTGGAGCGGCGCCCATCGGGGCCGTCCCGACGTCTGAACAGGAATGAAGGGGGCATCGGGGACGGCGCCGGAGGCGACACCTGATGGTCCGACGCCGGGGAGGTCGTAAGGTCCACCGGCGACGATCCAGATCCCGAAGGTCTAGCGGGGTCCCGCGGCGCCGGGGCCGCTGTACCCTGCGACACCGGGCCCGAAGGCACCGGCGGCGTCGGGATAGCGGGAACCTGCGGCGCCGGCCCGAAGGCGTCGGCGGCGTTGAAGCACCAGACGGCGTCGGGGCCGGAGCCCCTGACCCGCTAGAGGCCCCAGACGGGTCCGCTGGGCCCGAAGGCGCCGCGGAGCCCGTCGGAGGAGAGAGTTTCCTCATGGCCATGAGGAAGCGCTCGATCTCCTCCGGCGTCGCGTCTAGCCCAGGGACTGTAGGGTGTGGAGTCGGACTCGGCGCCCGCGACTCCGACGGAGCCACGTGGGTGGTGTCACCCGAACCCCCGGCCACATCGCGCGAGCGTCGAGGGGAGTCCGAAGAGCGATGACGCCGCTTGGACTTCTTGTGCTTCTTACCTGACGACGACTTCGACCCGGAGGAGTGCGGCCTACTCTCAGAGCTGTGGTGGCTTCGAGCCCGCGAGCTGTCCCTCGACCTCCCGTGGGACTAAGACCTCTCACGGCGCGGGACCGACTGCCGGAGTTCGAGTCGCCTGCGGGACCGCTCCCGCCTGGCTTTCGAAGACAGGGCCCGGCAGTCGGAGCAGGCCTTGTCGTCGTGATCGACGCCTAGACAAGTTAAACACAGGTGGTGAGGATCCGTGACCGACATCAGGCGGTCGCAATCCTCACAGTGCTTAAAGCCAGGCATCCCTACGGCACCAATCGGTGTCGAAAGACTTCGAGAAATGATCAAAACGATCAAAAAAAAGTTAGTCAAAAAGTGACTAGGGTTACTGCTTTTTCCAGATCTGCGCTTGCTGGCGCGGAAAAAAGAAGAACTGACGTCAGCACGCGGAGGCGGCGTCTAAGTACTCCGACGACGTCATCACGGCGCCCACGACGCCGACGACGGACGCTGAGCCGCAGACGACGCCTACCGACGCGCAAGGGTACTGCTACGCAAAAATTTCCGGATCCAGTCTGACGCCTGGGGATATTCTAAGGTAAGGAATCTAATACTAACGTGTCTCTTTCAGATTAACCATGCGAATGACACACAGCTCATCTGGTCCCTAGAGGGGAACCATTGTATCTCTTTAGAAGACTTCCATGCTTGTACGAAGGTTGCGTCAGGCTGGTTAAGCGAGAATACTCTACAATTCAATGCAAACAAGACAGAAGTCCTGTGCAGTGCAACAGGTAAAATTCCATCTCCACTACCACTGGCCCTTACCTTCTGCCACTCCTCCAACACCCTCTGAGATAGTGCGCAATTTCTGGAAACTCAGGTCAACAAAACAGCTGGCTGCTGTTTTGCTCTCATTAGGTTGCTTCGGAAGATTCTTCCGATGCTACCCTCTCAGGCCAGATCATTAGTAGTCAGAAGTGTCATTTTAAGTAGATTGGACTTTTGTATTGCGTTACTGCTGGAGTCTCCAAAGCATTTGATTGAGAGGCTGCAGAGGGTCCAGTCAATGGCAGCCAAGATAGCCCTATCAAGACCAAGATACTCATCTGCCACACAGGCTCTGACAGAACTTCATTGGCTCCCAATATCAGAGAGGATAAAGTTCAAATCCTTCTGTATAGTGTTCAGAGCACTGCACGGCGCCAGACCTAGACCCTTGCAGAACAAAATTGCATGGTATGTCCCCACCCGGAGCCTTCGCTCTTTATCAGCTAATTTGGTCCAGGTGCCCAAATTTAGAAAGACCAAATCAAGTGGGAGAGCTTTCAGCATTGCGGCTGCAAAGCTCTGGAACAGTCGCCCTACCTACACTAGACAGTCTGAAGAGCTGAGGCAGTTCAGGAAAAGAGTCAAAACCTGGCTCTTTTCCCAGATCTGACTTATCATCGTACTTAGCCTACCTTAAGCAACTACTGGTTGTCCATCTACGGTTGTACCTGAGCACACGTCTCATAGCACCAGGATACCCTTTGGGTGACAGTTCGCGCTCTACAAGTGCTTTATACAATACAATACATTTACAATACACACACAATCATACAGGAGCGTTCAATCACGCCCTTTCATACATTGGCCTGGTGACGTGCAATTGAGCATCGAGCATGGGGGCAATTAGCCTATTTCAGACATTCATTCTCTATACTAGGAGTGACAGCATTGTACCTCTACACATCTGCCTAGAAAGTAGCCCATTATGGTGTGAATGCTGATGGGCCAATCTCTAATTTCCTTTTGTGATAGGACCTGTTTTCGCAATCTCTTTTTGACGTAGCATTTTTACTTTATTACTTTTTAAAACGTGACTACCTCTTGCATGTGGTTGTAAAATACATATTAAAAAAATTGCAGACATATGCAAGGGCAGACTTATCAGGCTTTGTCAATGAGTTTTGTAAAGGATGGCAAGCGTTCTTGTAGATGCATCACCATACTTCCATTTCCCATGTGTACGTTCCTTGCCAACGAGTGGCATTGCAGGAGCTGTTCCTCAAAGGTGTTAGAACAATAATCTGCACCTAGCTGGCCCTACGTATGTGCACAAAGTACACCATACTTCTCATTGTCCTGCATAAACATGCATATTTACCAGTTCCATTTTCCTCTACCAGTCATGTGGACTTAACTCTGCTTCTCACAAGCAGTGTTAACACTTTTTTTTTTAACTTTAGGCTTGGAAATTTGCATCCTATTATATATAATGTTCACTGTACCACATGTAGACTGCATCAACAGCTTGTGCAGACAATACATATATTAACTAGAGAACTACCATTTTGGTCTAGGTCTACTTCTTATGTGCTTCCATTTCGTCAGATCTTTCAATAAATGCCAGTAGCTTCCAGGGGTAGATTAAGCATAATGAACTAGGAGCGCCTCGCCCCCTAACAGATACCAAGACTGCCTTTTTATATATGCTTGGACAAAAACTGAACTGGGAGGATGCAGTAATTTAGTTTGAGGCATTTGATATTTTTGCCACTGCAATATTATGGACTTGGTGGTTTTAAACAAAACATACCGTTCTTTTAAAGAAACGGTCAAATATTCTATACTTTAAAATGCCTTTTTTTAGATGAAGGGTCAGTGGCCTCTTCCCAGACTCTGTGGGAAGCTTTTAAGTCAGTGATCTGGGGCTAAGTCCTATCTCTAATATCTGGAAGGAAAAAAGATAGACAGAAGGAGATCTCAGACGCTGAGGCAGAGATCTACCGGTTGGAAAGGCAACTGGAAACTGAGATCACAACAGAGAAACTCCACTCAGTGAGTCTCCAACAAGATGATTATAAGGCACTAGTAACTGACAGATCTAAGACTCTGGGGAGGGAAAAAATGGGCAGAATATACAACCTGGGAGAGCCAGGGAAACTAATAGCTTGGCTTGATAAAAAAGAGTGGGTGAGCAGACTGGTTCCGGAGCTCAGGGATGACGGTGACGTTTCTATTACAGATCTACAGGACATCGCAGTGCTGTACACAGCCGTAGCGCCCTATACTGAAGAAGACTCTCACAAGTTATTACGACATATAAAGCTCCCCACGCTCTCTGTAGAGGACCATAATTTCCTTGAGAATGCCTTGACGACAGACGAAATAGTGCGGGCAATTAAATCCTTAAACCCAGGAAAATCTCTTCGTCCCAATAGAATCCCCATGGAGCTATATAAACTCAGACCCGATACACTGGCACCATATTTAAAATCCATGTTTGATGAAAGCAGGGGATATTACCGATGGATCAAAAGGTTGCCACCATGGTCACGATACACAAAGAGGGTAAAACCAAAACTCACTGTGCCTCGTATAGACCGATCTCTCCTAAATGCTGAACCCAAAATACTAGCCAAGCTCCTGGCCAATCGTCTAGTTAAAATAATTGGGGGCCTAGTACACCCAGATCAGTCCGGCTTTATGCCGCACCAAATCACAGCTCTGAACCTGCACAGGGTCCATGGAGTTCTGGGTAGAGTAAACACGATCCAAGAAACTACTATAATTGTATCCCTGGATGCGATCATGGCATTTGATACTATCGA
This sequence comes from Lissotriton helveticus, assembly GCF_964261635.1. Taxonomy (NCBI): domain Eukaryota; kingdom Metazoa; phylum Chordata; class Amphibia; order Caudata; family Salamandridae; genus Lissotriton; species Lissotriton helveticus. Next base: position 732,271,141 of record NC_136069.1, on the reverse strand, counting down.
ATGGCCTGATCTCTGAGATGGGGTTTGGTCTGAGCTTTATTCAAAGGGTATGCCTCTTGTATCATGAGCTCATGGCGCAAGTGGTGGTTAATAACAAAAAATCTGCCATGTTCACACTCAGTCGTGGGACCCAACCGGGATGTCCACTTTCACCTCTCCCGTTTGCCCTAGCCTTAGTACCATTGGCAGCATGGATCCAGAAGGACCCAGTAATAAGAGGACTGCGTTGGTCCCCAGATTGGGAGGACCGCATCTCACTCTACACAGACATACTACTGTACCTGGCCTCCCCCAGGAGGTTCCTGGTGGCTGTCCTGGATATCCTGGCAATATTCGGTAGATACTCTGGGTTCTCAGTTAACTGGATCAAGTTCCTTCTGTACGTCCTCAAGGGGGACCCGCCCGCCCCACCGCGAAGCTGCCCAATACAAATTAGTACAGTGGGCTTCAAGTATTTGAGAATATTTATTTCCCTAGACTCATTACTCCGCTACGCCCACAATCTTCTACCACCACTACAGAGGCTAAAAAGAGACATAGCTAGTTGGAAGTAACTTCCCCTTCACTATTAGGCAAGGCGGCCCTTTTTTAAATGATGTCCTTACCCCGTTTCTTATATGCCTTACACAACTCATTAGACCCTGTCCCTATGACATATTTTGGAGAAATCGAGGGATTCCAGAGGGACTTGCTGTGGGACAGAAAGCCATTCATCTCCCTGAACAAGCTCACATTAAACTGGTATGAAGGGGGTATTAGCCTCCTGGACATCAAAAAATACTATTGGGCAGCGCACTTAGCAGACATCGATCATGGTACCTATGGTCGCCCAAATGACCCTGGACATAACATGGGGGGGAAACTATAATAGGGCGCTCTACTCAAAACCTGACCGATATTTACAGACGGGCCCTACCAAACACTCAGTCACATTTGGCATGTTGCCACTAAATTCCTCAGATGGGGACATAAACGGACTTTAGCTACTCCGCTATGGGACTCTGAGAAGCTGGGTAGCCAGTGGAGGTCGAAGGGATTCGATAAGTGGTAACTCATTGGGATTTCACGTATCAAAGACATATGGGAGAAGGGCGAGGTGAAGTCCTTTACCACTCTACAAAAGCAACATAAGTTAACGAAACAGAGCGCTTTTGTTTACACGCAAGTCCGCCACGCGGTACAGTCCCTTCTCCCGAGGGGTGGTTACCCCCCCCCCTCCATCACCCCCCCCCCCTCCCCCACGCCCCCCAGTCTAGAACCAGTCGGACGATAGGAGTACTGGATGGTCACTTGCCTGAGAAAACCATATCCTTAATATATAAGAAATTGATAAATAACATGGCAGATCCTCTCCAACCACTGCGGGAGAGATGGGTAAGGGATGGTATCGAAATGGACGAGGAATAATGGCAGGTGCAATATCTTCCCCAAGAGTGGTTGCAATTCCAGCACGACTTAAGCTTGTGCAGATCAAAATCCTCCACAGAGCATATGTAACAGGGCCCGATTGGTACAGATGGGGAGGGCCGGGGGAGAGTGCAGGAGACAGTGCGGCAAACTAGGTACGTTCATGCATATCATATGGGAGTGCAAACACATACAATCCTATTGGTGGGAAATAAAAAACACAATCAATGAAGTACTCACAGTCCACCTTTACCCAGAGGCACCTCCTGAACATATGGGAACCTACAGATCTAAATATTCAACAAAGACAATGGGCTACGCTGGGATTAATGCTGGCAAAGAAGAACATTGCACAACTATGGGGAGTGGCGCAATCACCCATGGTAGAGGCCTGGAAAAAAGACCTTGATTGGTGCATGCACAGGGAAAAGACGGTCTTCACGGCCTGGGGTTGCCCAAAAAAATTGTCCCGCATATGGAGCCCTTGGAACTCATATCGAGGGGATATATGCCAGCCGCCACGTAGTATTGAGCACGATGATGCCCCTACCCCGTAACTTACCCCTAAAATGTAATGTTGTAAATAGCGCTCACTTATTTTCTTCACCGTGTACGGTAATGTTGAATCCTCTGTACTGTATATCTGATGCCGATGTAGGTTTATAAAAATAAATTTTTTTTAAATGCCTTTTTTCATAATCACAATAAAACGAACGTGCATGTCCCACTCTAGGACTGCAAGAAACCCTAGAACAAACGCTTGCTACTAATCATTTGCCAGACCCCAAACAGAGGACAGAATAAGCTTTCTTTTTCAAAAAACCTTTAATGTGTAGCATATGATCAGATACTTTTATGTAGTGTATCTAGTGTAAGCAACAATTTACATGAACATGGCAATTCAACAGAACATACCAAGAGCAGTGGTACCAAGGGTGACGAATACAATATATTTAGCATTCAAGATTAAAGTTTCTCCTGAAAGCATTAACGAAAACAGATAATTTTACTGTTTGTAAATAGATTCCGTAAGAAAACATTTACATATTTATGCATTGCGGCTGCTACTCACAAAAGTGGGAATATAAAATACAAAGTTACAGTATTTTTTATGCACAGTTTGCAGTCGTAACATGGAACAGAAAAAGCACAATATATTGGGAAAACGATGTCCAACATCATATTTCCATATAAAAATTAGAAAACATGCATCAAAATAGCTTGCAACACAAAATCTGGCTATCCCTTTACTTGGCAAGGCGCACCAATGAGGTTTTTTTTCAACCTATAAACGTTTAGTAAAATATACCTTTTTTTTAGCTCAAAGACTACAGCTAAATAAAACCTATTCCACCTTTCTCGTTAGTGGAATGAATGCCAAAAATATTATCAGATAAAACAAACATCAGCAAAAAAAGTTAACTCAACATGTATAAACACCCCCCTCTTCCAGTACGACACTACAAAGTTCTAAACTTGCATTACGACCAACGAAATCTCTTACATCGAACTGCAGACATATTGCCATTTGTAACACAAATGTAGAAAAATTAGAAATTTGGTTAGTTACCTGAACCGAGAATGGCAGTTTCCAACCCACGATAACAGGTTTAACCCAACAGAAAAAGTGCAAAGCTGGGCACGGCATTCCTCATCAAAATTATCAACCCCTTTCAAATAAACATTATTATGACGACTGCTATAGGCTTTATCGACCTACTTCATTCTTTTTTTAGTTTTGCAAATAAGTAAAAAAAATAGAGTACGGAGGCGTGGCTTGGCGGCGATGTGAGCGGACGTGTGCCTGCGGAGCTCCCGCTGCCGTTGGGCCTATCATCAGCTATTAAGGCGGATTTCGGGGGTCCGGATTCACCACCCTCCTCCCTGGTACCCCTGACCAGCTGGGCACCGCATCTGGCCGCAGGAAACCTCTGCGATCCGCCTGTGCGCCGGCGGGAACGGGCGGCCGACTCCCTGAGAGGAAGTTCACCGGGTCCGTCCGCCATCTTGGGTCCGCGGAGGAGGCGACCCGCAGCGGTGCTTTGGAGGCCCTGAGGCTGCCGGCGATCCCTACCCGGAGCGACCCCCGCCCTTCCCGCACTGCCTCTCAGCGGCGATCTCACCTGTGCCGCAGCGGTAAGGAGGGGTGACGGAGAGGGGGCCCCGGAGCGGCTTGCGGTTCTGAGGCAACCATCCCCCGCGCTGCAAAGAGTGGGGCGGTGAAGCGGCGGAATCTGGACTCAGGCCCCAGGGTGGGTCGGAGACTTTGCTAGCCTCCAGCGGACTGCCTGGAGAGCCCGGCCCTGCAGAGCCGAGGCGGGAAGCGGAGGGGACGACCAGTACGGCGGACTACGGCTGGGGGTGCCCCCGGGGCACTTTGGAGAGCGGACGTCGCCTGCCTTCAGGGAGGCGCCGGATCAGCGCGCTTTCGCGGCGGTTCTTCCCTAGGAGGTGAAAGCGGGCCTGGGGCAACTGTGTGTGTCCCTTCCTGGTGCTGGCCCCCTCTGGAGGACTAGGAGCCCCCGCTGGAGGAACGCGAGGGGACCTGCTGCTAGACCTGCTGCTATACCTGGCTGGACGTGCATAGGGGGCGGAGAAGCTGTGGCCTAGGGCTCCCTGGACTGTCTGCTGTGCCACGTGGGGTGTGCTGTTGCGAGGCCGGGGCCCCTGAGTGCGAGTCTGTGCGCGGGTGCCTTCTGCCGCCTCCCTTTGCGCTTTGCGCTTTCGCCCGAGCAGCCTGCGGCGGACGAGGCCCCTGACGCGGCTTGGAAGACGCCCTGTAGCCCACGCAAAGGATGACGCGCACGAACAGGACCAACAGGGCGGACTCTGCACCGGCCTCCAAGGGAAACCCGGTGACGGCCATGTGGGGCAAAGCGGGAGCGCCGGCGGCCAGTGGTGGCCCACCTGCGGAGATTGCGGATTCCCCCCCGGTCACACAGGCGTTCATGGCCGCCTTCATGACCGACCTTAAGACGGAGATCGGGTCCCTGCGGTCGGAGGTCCACTCGTGTGTCACGGAACTTCGGAAAGACGTCACAGACTTGGGGGACCGTGTGGACAGCCTGGAGAGGACAGCGGACACGCGCACCGAGGACCAGGAACAACTATGGCAGCGTCTAACGGCCCTGGAGCAACAGAACATTGAACTCCAAATCAAGCAGGAGGATTTGGAGAACCGGGGCAGGCGGAACAACCTCCGCATCCGTGGCGTGCCGCTCGGAGAAGAAGGGGAGGACATGATGGACTTTGTGGCGCAACTCCTCCACGAGGTGCGGGGCGACGAGGACGTATCACCCCCCACACTGGACCGGGCTCATCGAGTGGCGGCGCCTGCAGGGAGATCGGGGCTCCTCCCTGACATCATCACGAGGGTGCATTTTTTTGTGGAGAAGGAGGAGATTTGGAAGCGTGCTAGGGACAAACCGGACCTGCAATACAAGGGCCACAGGATCCAGATCTTTCAGGATTTGGCGCCCAACACCTTGAAGAGGCGACGCGCTTTCCGCCCAGTGACGGAGAAACTGCGGTCCCTGAACATCTCGTATCAGTGGGGCCACCCCTTTGCACTTATCTTTCAATGGGAGGGTAGGCGTAAATCCCTGCGATCCTACGATGAGGCGGCGCGACTCCTCAACATTGCAGGCTCTCCACCGGGGACCCCCTCCAGGCGCCCTCCGAGCAAGAGGACACAGCTTACCCCGGACTGGACCACGGTGCCGAGGAGACAGCGTGCGACACCTGCTGACGTACCAACAACGAGCCAAGCCAGGCAGGAGGTCATTGCCCACATTAGAGCGCTGGAAGAGGCGGAGATCGACCGTGCAGACCGCTCGCCTACGGGACGGTCCTCCACACCGTGAGATGGACAGCATACCTAAGTCGCTCTACCTGAGGTACTGTTCTCTTATCCCCCTCCGGAGGGCGGGGATGGTTGTGGGACGGGAGGGGGGTGGCTTGGACTCCTGAACTCCTTTTGCCGGGCCTAGGAGGGTGGGGGCTCCATACCCTCTAGTGTTCCCGGCCAGCCATGTCCCACCGAGGCTGTCTCCTGGGGAGTGACATCCCGATGGACATTCAAACCCGAGGGTGTAGGATGCCCTACTGCGGAGACAGTGCACTTTGGCCCAGTTGGCCTAGTCTTTGCGGCCTAGGCCGTTGGTCCTTCAGATTGCTGAATGTTTGGCTTTCTTGTTCGACTTTCCTTTTTCTCTTTTTTCTATCTTTTCTTCCCTTCTCTGTTTGCTATGGGGGACAGGGGGTGGAGGTTGGGGCGAAGGGCGGGGGTGGGCCCTCTGGGTGGGGCTCTGGGATGGTGGGTGCTCTGCTGCGCGTAGCTCTGCGTACTGACCTTGGGGACCTCCATGATGGCGAGTGATTCGGCCAGACCCCTTAAGATTTTATCACTCAATGTTAAGGGCCTTAACTCGCCCAATAAGCGTCAACAGCTCTGGCATTACTTCCTGCAGCATGACCCGGACATCATTTTCATTCAGGAGACCCACCTTCTCCAGGCAGATACAAAACGCATGGCGCACCCTAGATACCCCCTCCAATTCTGGGCTTCGGCAGATACGAAAACAGCTGGGGTGGCGGTTTTGTGCAAAGCTGGCATCAGGCGGGGCACTGACAAGCTCTTCCGGGGTGGTGACGGACGCTTCCTCAAGGTTTCGGTCGAGGTAGGCTCTCGCCGTCTTACGTTGTGCAATGTGTATGCGCCCAACCTGGCACAGGATCGCTTCATTCGGGACCTCCTACATGCTCACGTCCTTCGGGGCGGACCCTCGCTCATCTTAGGGGGCGACCTTAATTTGGTGTGGTGCCCTGCGCTGGACCGGAGTGCGGGCTCCTTTCATGGATCGGGGGCGATGTCCTCAGCGCTGCGTAAACAGTTGGGCGACTTGGGTCTCTTCGACGCTTGGCGCTACTTCTTCCCCGACAAACGGGACTACTCTTTTTATTCGAGTGCGCATCGCTCTTATTCCCGCATCGATCACTTGTTCGTATCGCATGACCTGATATGTGATGTGGTGGATGTGGACATGTCGGACATTTCCATCTCGGACCATGCGCACGTGGAGTTACGCCTCCGTGACCTGCGGAGTGGTCCCCCCAGGGAACGAAAGTGGCGCCTGCCCCCTCACCTCCTCAGAGATACTGCGGCGGTAGATGACGTCCGCACGGCCATCGCCTCCTACTTTGAGTTTAACGATCTGCCGGAAACGCCGTTCCCGGTAGTGTGGGACGCCTTCAAGGCTACTATTCGGGGTCATATCACTTCTCTTGAGATAGCGAGAGCGCGAGAAAGACGGGCAGTGGAGGAGGGCCTGGTGGTGGCCTTGAGGGAGGCGGAGGCGCGACACCAAGAGGGGTCCACTCTGAAAGCGCGGAGGCATCTGGCGAACCTGCGGGGGCAATTGCGCATGCTACGTGCGAACCGTGCGGAGAAATCTCTATTAGCATTAAAGCGCGTACATTTTGACGGTGGGGACAAGGTGGGGAAGCTTCTGGCGAGACGTCTGAGGGTCAAGGCGGCCAGATCCCACATAGCGAACGTGCTGCTCCCGGACGGGTCTCGGGCAACGGCGATGGAGGCTAAACTGCAGGCGTTCAGGGACTATTACACCTCCTTGTACACGGCAGATCCAGCCGGCGCTACCCCGCCGGAGGTGGTCCTGGAACACTACGGCGGGACGCGCTTGCATCCCGACGTGGCGGGTAGGTTGGAGGAGCCGCTTTCACTTACCGAGGTGACTGAGGCCATCAAGGATCTGAACTTGGGGAAGACGCCGGGCCCTGACGGCCTACCGCTTTCTTTTTACCGGATCTTCCGGGAGCAGCTAGGTCCTTACCTCCTCAGGCTTTTTGCTTCCTTCGATGGTGGCCAGGGTCCCTCCCCGGACATGGGGATGGCGGAAATAGCTCTAATCCCTAAGCCTGGGAAAGATCCGGCGCTTTGCTCGTCATATCGCCCGATTGCGCTGCTCAATACTGATTTTAAAATTTACACGAAGATGCTGGCCAAGAGACTTGACCCCCACATGCCGGAACTCGTGGACCCTGATCAGGTGGGCTTCATCCGGGGCCGCCAAGGGGCAGACAACGTGCGGAGATTGGCACACTTGGTAGGGAAGGTGCATCATTGGCACATTCCGGCGTGCCTCCTGTCACTAGACGCTGAGAAGGCGTTTGACCGCGTGGATTGGGGGTTCCTCCAGGCGGTCCTCTGCAGGATAGGTCTCGGCCCAAGGATGGTAGCCAGGATCATGGCGCCTTATGTGGAGCCGAGGGCAAGGGTCAGGGTGAATGGGAGGTTGACAGATCCGTTTGCCATTGGCAGAGGGACACGGCAGGGCTGCCCTCTCTCGCCATTGCTGTTCGCCCTGGCGATTGAACCACTGGCGGACCTGATCAGGCGACACCCGGACATCTGCGGCGTTCAGATGGGGGGGCAGACCCATAAGGTGGCGTTATACGCAGACGACCTTATCCTCACTCTAACGGAACCGCAACGGTCCTTGCCGGCGCTTCATGAGGTGCTCTGTTCCTTCGAAGGCGCCTCAGGTTTAAAAATTAATCACGATAAATCGTGGGTGCTTAACCTCACGATCCCTCCGACCGAGGTTCCCCCCCTGGAGGTGCTGTGCCCCTACCGGTGGACGGACCAGCATATCCGATACCTCGGCCTCTCCCTGACTCCCTCTTTGAACGGCTGGTCGGCACTCAACTGGGCGGAATGCCGCAAATCAGTTCTCGCTGACCTGCAACGGTGGAAACCTCTTACCCCCTCGTGGCTGGGCAGATTGAATGCGGTCAAAATGTCTATCCTGCCCAAACTACTCTACCTGTTCCAATGCCTTCCTACGCCCATCCCTCTGCTGAAGATTAGAGCCTTGCAAAGGGACTGTACTAAATTCATCTGGGGGGGCAAGAGACCCCGCTTCTCCCAGACACTCCTCATGGCCCCGCGGGATCGTGGAGGGCTGGGATGCCCAAATCTGGTGGACTATTACTGGGCCACCCACTTGCGGTTTGTCATTGAATGGGGTGTTCGACGGAGTGAGAAGGGGTGGCTGCATCTGGACCGGGCGGTCACGGGTCGCACGATCTGGAACCTCGCTTGGACCCATAGGGCGGGAAGGGCCCCTAGCGCTTATTTGGCGGTTCCCACTAGAACGGTCCTGGACGTGTGGGACAGGGTGGCGGTGCGAAGGGGCCTGACGACTTTCCCCTCACCCCACACCCCCATAGAGGATAATCCGTGGTTCCCGCCGGCTAATCACACTACCGCCTTTCGCAGGTGGACGCGTGAAGACTGCAAAGTCCTTACGGATCTCTTTGACGGCAGCTCCATTAAGTCCTTTGGCCATTGTAGAGAGGAGTTCCATCTTCCCCCAGAGGCTGAATTACAGTTTCTGCAGTTGCGTCACTGGGCCCTGTCGGATGCGATGTACCCGGGGGCCACTCGGGCCTTCACCCCATTCGAGAAGCTGGCCCGCTCCGGTGCGGGCGCGAAGGGCCTTATATCAAAAATTTATCAGATTCTGCAACATCCTTCCGCACCCCCTGCACACCCGTATCAACGTCGTTGGCAGGAGACTCTAGGTGCTGATATTGACCAGGCGCAGTGGACCCGCCTCTGGAGGGATGTTCCTAAGGTGTACCGCAGTGTGCCGCAACAGGAAAATGCGTACAAGGTAATGACGCTGTGGTATTATACGCCCCAACGACTGCACAAGATGTTTCCCTCTGTGTCGCCCGGTTGTTGGAGATGCGATCATGTGCCAGGTGACTTCATGCACATTTGGTGGACCTGCCCAGTAATCGCTATCTTTTGGAAGGAGGTGTTGAGCCACATTCGGGGGGTGCTGGGATTTCCCCTGCCTGATGCTGCTAGCACGATACTGCTGGGACTCAAGCCTGTTGACCTGCTGGCCCTGACCCGCAGTGATTGGACCTTAGCGATGCAAATGTTGGGTGCCGCCAGGCAACTTATTGCTCTATACTGGAAGAAGGTGGAGGCCCCCCCTCTAGCTGTGTGGTTCGGCAGACTGTGGCATGTCATTACTATGGAATTGCTCTCGGCCAGGCTGCAGTCTCGCACGACCCGCTTTGAAAAGGTTTGGAGGCCACTAGTGGCTTACCTTTGCAGGAGCGAATTCGCTAGGAATATGCCCCCATCGCTGCGAGCATTGCAATTGGTGGAAGATGCGGCGCTCCCCTATGCTCCTCGCAATTTGTAACGCCCCCACTGCAGCGACTGTCTCCTCTACTTCCGCCCTACTCCTCCCCTGCTCTTCTTCTCTTCACCTTCTAACCTCTGCTTTCCTCTTTTGACGGCCTTCTCTTGGGCCTCTGGTTGACTGTTGGGCCCCTGAGGCCGGTTACTTGTTTCTGTTTGATATGTTTGCATTTGCCCGCTCCGCGGGAAGATTTGTGAGGCGGGGTATCACTGGGGTGTGCCGGGCAGCGCTTTTTGACCCCCTTCTTGATCGACTTCGTGGGATCTTGCTGGACTTTGATGTGCAGATAGATGAGTGCGATTGGACGTTCCGATTTATGCAAACTTCGCACCACGAATTCTTTCACGCGGCCGGCCCCATGAGGGTTGTAGGCTTATCGCTGTGTCACTGTGACCCTTTTCTTATGTGTGTCTCGAACTGAGGCTTAATAAACAGAAGTTGAAATAAAAAAATAGAGTATGAAAATTAAACAAAGGCTATGATAAGGCAATTAAGCATCTTCCGAATGGGCCTAGAAATCTGTCGATTTCAAACATTCACAAATGAAATGTTTAACGGAAAGAATAAGCAGTGCTACACAAGTTTAACTCCTTCAATTTGTGTAATACAGTAAGTTGTAACATATCTGAATTTAGGAACCATGGTAAAGATGGAGTGTACTCAGTATAGTGGCATCATATTTGTGTTCAACCTTTATTAAAGAAGAGTGTTCCACAACACTGCTGACTTCTGGAATGCATTCAGCTGTGTCACCAAATCCATGATAATGTCCATAGTGCAAGCTGTCTCCACCATTCTCAGCCCAGGAAGGTCTCTGGGAGACGCAGCTGCCTGGGCTTCCATTAAGATGCAAAGACCCACACATAAGTGAAGTAGCATGGTCTTTTTCAGGCTCTTGGGCAGTACTGCCTGTACTGTTAGCATTCCCATGTCCATTTAAGAAAGAAAACTGTGATTGTAGACCTCCACCATCTTGTTCTGTTGCCGTAATCCACTCGTTGTGACTAGGTTCCATTTTGGAGAACTGTGTTGTGAAGGTGAAGTCCAAATGTCCATTGCTGGCTGATCCGTTTGTCAATTCATTCGATTGGGTGCTACCATAACTTGAATCTGCATTAAGAAATACACCTGTCACCAAACATGCAAAGCAAGAGAATGGCATAAACACGTGAAGGTCAGCAAGTGAAGCTCAGTCAACTTAAGACGGTTCACAGGTCTACATAACAGTGCATGGCAGTGAGTTACATAATTTCTAGCAAGCTCTAACAGTAAATCATTGCTCCTAAGGTGCATCAGTGAGTGCATCAGTGAGTGCATGAGGCTGAAAGTTAGTCACTGACATTGAGATTCCTTGCCCACCCTTTTACAGAGATCAATTAGCAATACCAGACTGAAAAACATACTTGAACGAGATTTCATATCCTGCCAAGAATTCGAGTGGCAAGAGAAAACTCACAAAACTTCTTGGAGGCTGACCTGGTTTAAAGGATCAGATAGGAAAGGGTAACCATACTACACATGAAAAAAGGATAGTGGAAGAGAGCACGTATAAGACAGCTCAGAAAAAATAAATAGGCAGGACGAGAGAAAAAGGGTGGTGTTATCTGCTTCGGGGAATCCACCTTAAGTTTTAAGAAACTAAACAAGTTCAACATAATCTGTCTCCGCACCCACCCAAAAAAACATTAGGGATTAACTTTGCCTTTTTGTTTATAATGCATCAATGAATTCATCAAGGCCCATCAGATTTGCAAGTGAGATGAAAATCTGAACTGTTTAACTGGATGAGCAAGCAGCAGTATTTTAAAATATAAACTGGGACATTTGTAGCTTACAATAAAATCCTAAATCCTCTACATAAAATGCAGTTTGGTTTCCTCACAATTCGAAAACGCGAGACGTGCCTCAAAAAGGTTACAAATCCTCACAATTAAAGCAACTTCGGTTTCTAAAAGATTACGAGTAATAAATCTTCCTCAGAAACAAAAAGGTGACCTAGTCAAATACTGCCCCAAGTTTGAAAAACGCATCCGTTGTGAAGGAATGGAACACAATCAAGCAAGCATTCATTCAAAATTGAAGCAAACTATGTGATGGGACAGTAACGGATGTTCGAGAAAGGTTCAACTTGATCAAACTTAAGTTTATGCAAACAAAAATTGGTTCAATAAAAACAGAAGAGGGTTAAGATCACAGGCATTTCCAGAATCCTTACCTCAAACATGTGTGCCGACTTGAGGCATTGTATATTCGATCCTAAACCTTACCAAACAGGAGCACTTGTTGCATTAGGACGGTCTTTCAAAGGCTGAACTACCCCCAGCATCTACTTAATTGAATTGACATCCTTTTATGCTTTAACAAGGCTGCTGCTCTTTTCTGGCAAATTGTAAACCATGTAAACGAGACTAACAAAAAAGTATACTAATCTCTAATCACGTAACTTATCACCCAAGTGAGAAAACAAAAAAATACAATTTTCCCTTCAACTGAGTTGCAATGGTTAAAAACAGCATACACTTTTCCAATGGGGGCTTGGTTAGGTACCTCGCGGACTCTTCTTGGGTTCCCCACTCTCCACCCTGGGTCTAGCATAACCTTGATTGTTGTGGTGGCCAAGAGAGGGTTTTATTAGCTTTGAGCAGGCACTACCAAGACAGGCTCACACTCAACTGCTGAGGTTCACAGAGTCACACAGGACTGCAATGTCTGCCTCTGTTAATCTTTCCCACTAGTAACCAGACAATGTACTGAATCACAAGCTGTGTATGACTCCTGTCTATTTAAGAAGTACATTCAAGAACACCCCAAAGAGTTAAAGCTATTCAAATGTTCCTATATGTGGTGCAAATCAAGTCCCTGGTCTCACCGAGGTCGGGCCAAATAGAAAGTAGTATGCTCTTCTTGTAGGGCTAGGAACTCACTAAAATCTTTTATCTTAATTCGGTTCTCTCATTTCTACATAGACAAAATAACTGGAGAATTAATCCTTATTGGGGAATTGGTTGAGAGCAACAAAAAAGGCAAAACATTGCTGAGCAGCATCAATAATTTTTCATGTAGTATATGCCAATTACTCAAATTCGTTGTTGTGTTTTAAGGGCTATACCCAACCATCACACCAGCTTCCTCCTTCTTAATAAACTCCTTAGAACCACAGTACAATTTCGAAGTACCCAAGTTTCCTTTCAGTTGCCTCAAGCCCACTTCCAGCTACGACTACCTGAAAAATTCTCTAAAAGGCTCAAACTTTACATTTTTTGATATTCTGTAAAAGGGCATCTCAATGCACTGACAAGAATAGATTACGTTGATAAAATATATATATATTTTTTAATCATACAACTGCAGTACTTCCATTACTTAATCTTTAAGCGAAGATATGAACTCCCAAAGGCAACATACAACAAAATCTACACCCTATATCAGAGCACAGTATGTATATATATATATATATATATACACACACACACACACACACAGACATGGACTGAGAATCAATTACCTTCTATTTTACCCTGTTGGAATAACCTCTATTCTAAACTATAAACCATTGCTTTTGTGGTAGTACAGCAGGTCGAAACAGGTCATCAAAAGTACCAAAAAGAAGCCCAAGGGCATTTGTTCAGTTAGAAATAATAGGCATATTGATTGATGCAACGGCATGGTGTTTGCATGGCAGAAACTGTATATATTTCGGTTTCATTTGGTCCAACAGAAGAAACGCTTTTTTGGAGCCTGACATCTTCCACCATGAGAACATTGCTGCTGCCATTGAGATTCGCTTCTCCCCCACCTGATACAGCTGCATTTTCTGTTTCTATGTGCATGTCCTCTTCGTCATCCACCAGCCCTTGGTTCACCACTGATGAAAAACCGTTCACGAGCTCAGCTGCACAAAAAACAAATTTATTAAAATCTTTCAGAATAATGAACACAAATTAAACCAGTAAACTAGTGGACTGCAATTTACAATTGAGTTACAAACTGATGTATTTGCCCCCCTTAGATGTTAAGTAGAGTACAATAAAAACACTGGGCCCGATTTAAAGTATTCGTGCACAAAATTCTACTTTCGTACTCAGAAAAAAGTCACATAGGGGAAAGGCTAACTAATCGCATCTCAAATGGGATTGGACATTTGATATTCCACATATTTCTGATTTGTAAATCCACAATTCAGTAAGAGTTTGAAGACGTTTCGTGGTGGGTCCACTAGAAAAAGTTGCAGAAAACAAACTTGCAAGTTAGGGTGTACTCGAAGATTACCTACATAGGAAACACACACAGATTTTTATAGCGAAAGGAGGCAGCACTGTACATCCACCAAAAGTCCATATGCAGAAAATACTGGTGCATTTCAGTACTCTGTGATGGAAGCCAATTTCTAAGACCGCTCCTAAAATTCTTTGTCAACTCAAAAAAAGTCAGATATTTGCATAAACCTATGAGTAAACCTACTGGAGCAAATTTCTAGTTTGGTTAAACTTTGGTTAATTGAGCACTCTCACCAAGTCATTTGTTCTCTTACAGAAAAAAATAGGGTGCAAAAGTTGAGATTTATTCAGTTATGTGACCCAGTTCCAGACTGTGACACCGCTCTACTATTCATAAATATGAGCCCACTTGTCTGTGTCACCAAGCATATTCTCATAACTCTTTCAGACTCAAAATATCGCTAGTAAGTATAAAAAGACCGAAGACTCCAAAAGATGGCCTCTTCCGTTACAAAACTAAATCCTTCACTTTTTAGGAGAGTTTTATTGAAGCAATGGCAGTAGCTTGACCGATTCATCATGGCAAGCACACTACACAGGTAGCATTTGGTATATAATAAGCAGTCACAATACTGCCTAGAACAAACATTATTTTTAAATGGATTTAAAATTCTATGGATTAAATGTGAAGTGTGGAAGGGAAACCATCACATTCCTTAACAAAAAAAATACATTGGACTCAATTACTGAAAATGTATACAAAAAAAGGGGGAGGGCACGATATATGTACAATAGATTGATTGATCAGGTTACATCTACTTTTTATTAACGTTCGAATATAAATGATTGCCAATCCGGTAAGAGGGATCCCTTTGCTCTAAACACCTATGCTTCCTCCCTTTGAGCCGAAGTTTGAGGTCTCAGGAAGTGAATACCATCTACAGTCAGCTCAAAGTGAAGACACTATTGGACAGCTACCACTGAGAAAGGTTGGACTGCTTTTAAGATTGGCATTCTACACCTTTGCCATGCTCCTAAGCCTAGCCTGCAGCACACTGTTTTAAGACGACAACAGTCTCACCTTCTGTACGGGCTCTCTTAACTCCAGAAGACTCAATCTGTTCAAAGGACCTCTTTCGGCTAATCCCACCACCAAAAGCGTTTTGGGAGATACTCTGGTGAACACCATTGGAAACGCCATTGGAATAGAATCCGTTCAGCTTACAGTTCTGGAGGTTTAAGAGAAACTGTGCACAGTCTTGGAAGCCCTGGGTATGTGCTAGATCTGCTGCAGTCAGGCCACTGGCATTCCTCAAGCTGTACAACAGAAAAACACTAAATTACATACAATCATTGGCCACGTTGGCTTCTCACATTAACTAACTGAAAAAGCATCACAGCTATACAACAATTTACGATTACCCTTAACTGAACTTTCTAACTTCTAGACAAAATACTGTCATATACTACGAAGGACTTTACGTTACTTTAACATCCCCCCTTCCCAGTCTTAAAAATCAATGGCATCTTACAGATGACAGTCTGAAGCACCTGTACTTAAGCATGCCCCAGGTATCACATCAATTGAAGTCACCCCAGGCTTAGTTCACTAAATGATTCACAAGAGTACTTTAATTTACAAACATTTAGGAAATGGTACATGACATTCTAAAAATGTAACAAATATTGTACAATAATAAAGATTTTATCGAAATCAAGATTCTGCAGTTTTTAATAAATGGTTACACATTGCTCTCATATTCCAAAGCTGTGACATCATAAGTAGTAGACTTAAACTCACTGAGACCATCCAAAAGTAGAAGCTGTTTGAAATGTGCAAAGAAACGTGATAAGTATTGTTATAACTTCCTGTATTGAAGTTTCTGATTACGGAAGTTTCCTTATGTAAAGTACAAGCGTTAATGTCAAAGATCTAGGGCCAGATGTAGGAAGGCCTTTACCGGTCGGTAACGGCCGATTTCGGCCGTAACCGACCGGTATTTGGGTTTTGAAATGTAGGGGACTTTACAGAATCGGTATATTTACCGATTCGGTAAATATACCGATTTTGTAAATCAATATGTAGGTGGCACTGTAATCAGTGCCACAGGCCCTTACCGAATAGTTATTTACCATGGAATACTATTCCATGGTAAATAACGAATTCCAGTGTACATGCACATCTGTGCATGTACACCTGTGCCATGTGGCACACAGACATGCCCTAAGGGCATGTTTGCGTGTCACATGGCACACAAGCCCGAAACAGGGGTGCAACAGGGTGTCAAAGTGAGACCCTGTCCCCCTTGTAAAATCGGTATTTTTACCGATTCGGTAATTACAGAATCGGTATCTGCCATTGAATCCTATGGGCTTCAAGGCCCATAGAATCAATGGGAAATACCGATTCGGTATTTACCGAATCGGTAAATACCGAATCTTACAGATTCGGTAAATGTAAAAGAAAATTTACCTACATCTGCCTACTTCTAATTTACCGATTCATAAATACCGATTCGGTAAAATTCGGTATTTATGAATCGGTAAATTAGATTTACCTACATCTAGCATTTTAATTATTTTTATAATTAGATCGCTTCCGAACAGGCACACCAGAAATAAAATAAATGGCTCACAATATTCCTCCCCATCCGCCACACCCAATTACAGTTTTGCCCAATCCTTTTTGCAACTATTTTAAATGCACCAAGCACAACATTCAAAACAGGCAACCTTCCTAAAGGATGAAAATACAGTATCACGAACTTCTGAAAAGTGAAATGAGAAACTAGATGCCAAACCTTTGTGTAACAAAATCAAACATCATGAATTACAAAACTAGGACTTAAAATGTAAAAACAGAGAATAATTAAAAATTGATAATATTCAGCAAATGTAAAACATATTAGGATGTTTGTGAATAGCTGTAACTTGCAGTGATAATGAGATCACCATTTCCAGGTAAACTCTGAAGAAACTGAAGGTCAAAGGAAGTCAATACTAAAGGGCAGAAGAACCCTTGAACATTAAAAACACGCAAGATCAAGTGCTAATCCTGATGAGGTCCTGAAAAGAAAAGGGGATAAAACGGCTACTAGTAATAGACCAAAGACCTAAAGCGTAAACTAGTCTTTTGCAGGCAGAGCAGCGTAAACATAACAAGAAAGAGTCTGGAATGCGGACGTGGTCAAATAAAGCATAACGCTACTTTAAAGTAAGAAGGCAAAGTCATGAATAAAGTTTGGCACAGAGTGGAAAGATGGAAGGGCATATTTACCATTTAACCCCTTCGGGGCTGATGACGAGCTCAGCTCGTCATGAGCGTAACCTGCCGTGCGCTCATGACGAGCTGAGCTCGTCATGTTACGCGGTAATTTGAAAATTACCGCGTACAGCGGGAAAAGCCGCCGCATTGATGCGGTTAATGAACCATGGGTTAGCAAAGATGCATTCTAAAGACAGTGGGGCAAAGAAGAAACACAAATATTGGGCTTTCGAGGAGGTTGCAATGTACTTTTCCCTAACCAAGTTGTAATTGCATCAAGGAAACTGGTGCATGCATTAGGATTTAAACTCTGCTTTACAGCTGAAGCCAGTCAACAGCAACAACTGAGAAACAATGGCTCTATGGCCCATACAACCCAAGAACCCAAAGCATGGGTTAACAAAACTACCACAGAGGACAGGTCTATAGTGCAACAATAATATCCTTTACTTTTTTGCAGTACCGTCTTTTCCGATGGCGGCTAAACGAGCACCTGATAAATAAAAAGGAATGAGGTGCAATTTAACATTTGTTTGTTATAGCAGTTGTAACTGGACAGCAGACTACTCTACCCTTCCAGGAAGGCTGTTGGTTCCCAATCACACATGCTCCGTACTCTCGCTCGCATATCTCAGAGATGTGGCCTCCGCATAAGTGCAGCCTTTGGTACTTTCCATACCACCTTATTCTCTCTGTGCAGGGAGTCACCTATTTAGGTTAGTAAGTTAGCAGAATCATTTCAGATTTACTGCAAAATACCACCAAAATCTTTCTACAAAAGGGACTAACAAATAAATTGCATGCGTTTTAGATAGTGGAAAAGTAGGAATGCAGGATCAAATTCAGCAGGATATTGTTTTGGAGCATTTTCATTCGATGTTTTTCAAACCTTTTCAGGATTTTCAGACAAATTGCAAGGAGATTTGATAAAGCACTCGAACAGGATCACCTCCTGGATGAAACTGAAATAGGACTAACTTGGAAAATCATGGATTTACAATGAGGATTAAAATGTGTAAACCTGTGGGGGCGTGGCTGCCTGCCGACCAAGATGGCCTCACACGAACGGGCTCCGTTAGCAGTCAGTGAATAATCACTCTAGATCTGTCGCCATCCGACTGGTACTTGGCTAAATAATGCCTAATTGAGGTCTGAGCTGCCCAGGCTGCGGCCAGAAGCACCCCGTGTGCAGAGGAGACGGTGAGGAGCACGAACGGCCTAAGAGATGAGAAGGTGCGGGGCCTGCGTATCATGGCAACCCTCTAAGGTGGACTGACCAGAAGGAGCAGCACTGCCGATCCTTTCTCCTGGCGTGGTGACCGCAGAGTGTGAGCCAGCAAGGCAGTGGGGGGCAGAGACCGGGAGATGCGGAGGAGTGAGCTCGAAAGCAGATTGTACCGGCGCCTTGGCGGCAGCGCCCTGTTCCCCGGTTGGAGGCGGATTGGAGCGCCCGTGCCCAGCGGAGTTGTGGGATACGTTTGGCATGCCAGGTGGAGAGATCGGAGTGGCGCTTCTCCCGTCACTCCTGACCCACAGTGTGCTACAGGACTCCTCAATAGGAGGCTCGCAAAAATTGTGTTGCCTCCTTTATGTGGCCTCGAAGGGAGCCGAATCGGGATGGAGACCTCGACCCACCAGAGGGGCCCAGAAAGAGCTTGAAGAGGCAGAGTGACTGTGTGGCCTGAGGAGCCCGGCATGAGGGAGATGTTGTCCATCCATAGAGAAGGAAATGAGGGGATTCTCCCCCCCCCCATATCCTACAACTATACCCCTGTCCTTTGCTGCAACACCTGCTACAGCAGTGAGGACTGTTGGCCTTGCCCTGAGGCGCCCCCCATTCCCCCCCTTGAACATTGTGTGGACTACCTGGCCAAGGGGCATGTGAATTGTGTCAGTGAGACCATTGCCTCCACCCAGATTGGTACAGCAGCCAGCCTGGACCCCTGGAGTCATGATGAGGGACAAGGCCCCCCCCCCCCCCAAAGACAACACAAACCAACCAGAACGACAAATACACTGTCAGCTTGACCACGTTCGGGGGCACGGTGGGGTGACAACTCTGAATGCAGTCAGGGGGCGGTCCCTGCCCAGGAGCCCTCGCTGCGTGCAGATGTCCACAACACTGCTGAGAAGATCTCCATGGCCGAGTCACAAATAGAGGGCTTAATCTCCAAAACGAAAAACGTAGAAGAAAAAGTGGCCACGCTCACTAAGAAAAATGGCACTATTACGGTCCACCTTGAAGACCAGGAGGGCCGTGCCAGGCACAATAATATCCTCATGGTAGGGGTTCCCGGGGGTGCAGTGGGACAATGTACAGATCTCTTTCTCAAGACTTTCTGCCCAAAAAAAACTATCAAACTACTTTATGACAGAGAGAGTCAATAGGGCGGTGGACCTCTCCCGCCTCGGCTGGATGACACCGCCCCTTCCCTACCCCACGCACAATCATTTTGAGAACTTGATCATTCGCTTTTTTCCCCAGACTTCACCCTTCAGGTGCAATTATTGCGCCGAAGATTTGAGTCAGCCAAGGAAGCATTCCGGGAACGAAACATCAAATACATGATGCTTTATATAGCCAAACTCAGAGTTGTCACAGATGAAAAGACATTGTATTTTATGACTCCCAAGGAAACCTGCGACTGGTTTGAGGGCGGGAACACAGTGCGACGGAGAAGGGGTCGTGACCACGGAACGCCACCAGTGACAAAAGATTCAGGGCTGGGCTGACAGGTGATCCAGACAGCCCGGGATCCTGCAATTTGCCCTGAGGAAAAGGACTTATACCAGACACAGACCTGTGACACTGGCAATACCATCCAGGTTTCTGGGGTTCGGGAGTACTGAACGGTCCTGTCGCCTGGCTGACGAAGGAGATATTTGATCTAAAGTATAATTTACGTCGAAAGTTCATAGGAAAATATGAGCACCTACTGCTCCTCAGAAGGGGGGGGGGGGGAGAGAATTGTGTTATGTTGTTGGCTCCATCACAGTTATATGCAAATGTTGGGGCGACAGGCACTCTGCAAGTTGGGGGAGATGGGGGTTTACAACTGAATACGAAGGGGGGGGGGAGGGGGAGTTGGGGAAACTGGGTTGTATAGTTCTGTTGAAATGTTTTGCCTGAACACGAATACACTACACACGCAGGCGAAGGTCGGGATCTAAATGCAGATAACTTCACGCATGGAGTTGGAAAGTTAATGGGCTGGGGAACTAAATTAAACGCACTGTAGCATTGCAATATTTGAAGCAATATTCCCTGGACCTCATTCTCCTGCAGGAAAAGCATCTTCAAGGAAATTATTATAAGGCCCTGGACCGTTTTGGCTGCATGTTACTGGCACATGTTGGTTATACCTCAGAATCAAGGGGGGTTGGTATACTAGTGAAGACTATGCTGGCGTTTCCCCCAACCCACATGTGGTGGAATGATCGGGGTTGCTACATGGCCCTCTTGGGCACCTGGGAGGGTAGCACCTTAAACCTTTGCTCTCTATGTGTCCCACCAAGACTGCATGCTGCAGCCCCTCCTAAAAATCAGTGCTGTGCTTTTAGAAACTCCTACAGGCACCTTGCTGCTGGGAGGAAATATGAATGCTGTTATGAGCCCCGAGATCGATAGGTTGAGCACAACACATACAAGATTGGATGAAAATGTTCTGCCTACCTTTGTGTCCGCCATGGGCACGGTGGACCTGTGGAGGACCCATAATCCTCATCTTAGATAATATACCTACTACTCAGCTGCACATGGTTAATGTTCCTGCTTAGACTACATTCTTACACACCACGCTAGAGTTGGGGTCTTTTCGATGAATCACTATTCATGTGGGATGTCGGATCATTCCCCGGTAGGGATTTGGGTTAGGGGACCAACATACGACACTTCCACAGTCTCTAGACTGGACCTGTGGTTCTTGTGAGATCAAAGAGAGGTTGAGTATAGCAACAATTGTATTTTCAAGAAAATCAGGGGTCTGTGAATTCCACCTACACCTTTTGGGAGGCCTTCAAGGTGGTTATACGGGGCCAAGCACAGGCCTTAATAGAGGGTAAGAAGGAGGAAGCCAGAGTCGAATACGAGGCTATACAGAAAGACATTGCTGCTTTGGAGACCAGGACAGGTGAGGGGCGTTGAGGGGGGGTCTACATCATCAGTTACTCCTGCGTCAACAAGACCTGCTGAAAATGCGGCACGCACTGATGCAACGCAACATTGCCTATATGATGTAGGTGATAAGGCAAACAAACTCTTTGCCTGGTTTGTACAGAAGAATAGCGTTTGCTCATCTGTGATAGGCATCCTCAATAGAGAGGGAATCCTTCAGATCACTAGCACTACGATAGTAGATCCCTTTGTATACTCTTATGAGGGCCTGTACACACGCGCCCCCCCCCCCAGGCGTCAGGGCAGGTGCAGAGTTTGGGGGAGCTCCTAAGGGACCTCCCCCTGCAGTCTCATAGAAAGGACTGCATCCAACATCTCCAAGGGCTAGTCTAAGGACGAACGAGGTAAAGCCATGTGATACTTACAACCGGGTAAGGTTGCAGAACCCAGCGGCCTGTCCATTGAACTATTTAAGGGGCCGACAGAGAAAATTGTCAAATCTATGCTGGAGATGTTCCAGCCGACGTGGATGACTGGTTGCCTCCAGGAGGACCAGCCTACAGTCCCCCATAGTGGTTATACACAAACAAGGTAAGCCCCCAGAACACTGCAGCTCCTACAGACCTTTATCATTACTCAATGTAGATGAAAAGGTTTTTGCGAAGGCACTTGCAACTAGACTCAGCAGGTTCATTACAACCCTAATACATGTGGACCAGTCCGGTTTCATGCCCCATAGGAGTACTCGCCTCAACTTGAGACATCTTTATGGTGTGTTACATATGACTGGCCTCGCTAGTGCAGAACATTCAGAATTGATGGCTTTAGATGCCAAAATGGCATTCAAATATATAGAATGCCGTACATTTCTGCTGCCCTATCCAGAATAGGTTTTGGCCCAAGTTTTGTGCATTGGTAAAACTGCTCTACCAGGCCACCATGGCCAGGGTGCGCTTAAACTGAGCCATGTCCTGTAGCTTCAAACTGCGGAAGGGCACTCGCCAGGGCTACCCTCTCTTGGCCTTGATTTTTGCTTTGGCACTCTAACCCCTGGTGTCTTGGATCCAGCGGGACCCTTTAATCTGAGGGATCAAAGCAGCTGGAGGTTGGGAGGAACATAACTACCTTAATGCTGACAACACCTTTCTATACGTACAAAACCGTATTTTTCCATTGCTAGAATTTTAGATATTTTCGATCTCTTCTGTAGCCACTCCGGATACCGAACCAGAAGGGCCAAATCGGTCATTTTTAACTTGTGGGGGGCCTGCCACGGCTGCCACCTTGGTGCACAGCACTGGTGGTGACAGAGGGTTTTCAATACTTGGGCATCTATGTGTCCCATTATCAACAACTGTTTAGACAGAGGAACCTAATGCCCCATTTGAGAGAGCCTCCAAGCCTATGTGGGACATTGGCATAACCTACAACTGATCTTACCAGGCAGTGCAGCGCTTTATAAAATGATGGCCCTTCCTCAGCTCTTGTACGTGCGCCAAAATACAATGTACCCAGTTCTGGTGGAGTACTTTAGCCAAATAGACCAGGAACTCTGTTTATACCTCTGGAACAGGGGAGCACCACGTATTGCCTTTGGCAAACTGCAAAAGGTCTATGAGGGGGAGGGGGCTTGCACTCCCAGATATCAGGAAGTACTACTGGGCCTCACAACAATGTTAATGAACTGATATTTTCAGATAGATGGGAACCGGCCTACTGGGTCGATTGAAACGCCATGAGGAACAGCAATTATGGACCAATCCGCTACACTTAAAAAGCTGGAAAAGACATTGCCGACCACACACCAGGGCTGATAGACAAAGCCTGGAAGGAGGAGAGTAACTATTTGGACTGGAGGGGCAGACTCACAACATTGACCACACTTTGGCATAGCAACTCACTGTGAAGTGGCCTTCCTCACATGTTTTTCCAGCTGGGCGATGATAGGGATAGAACACCTGGGCGACATATGGAGGGGGAAATCTTTTGTACACTTTGAGATCCTCCGCCAGGAGTATGAATTGGCAGATGCCGAACATTTTCACTATCTACAGCTGGGACATGCGTTGTGGTCCACATTCGGAAGGGGGTGGGCCTTCCAGAAGCCTCTTCCACAGAGGATCGCCTGCTCACAAAGCTCTTCTCTGACAAATTGTTTTCCACAAATTATCGCCAATTGATAAATAATGCCCTTGACCTGTTAGTAAACCAGTGTAATACCTGGATGGAGGACCTGAATGGACTGGACGACTGCGCTGAGGCTCTTCAGGGTCCAAGGGAAGTAGCTATTTGTGCCCCATTTAGATGAATCCTGCTTAAAATATTCCACATATTACTTGTGCACCACTCTACATCAAATCGAGAAGGCCAGCATGTCACAGTGCGTTAGGGGCTGTACCCAAGAAGGTACTTTTTTTCCATAACCTGTGGGAATGCCCGTGATCCAAATTTTCTGGAAAGGAATAATGAGAGTGATGTCCCGGATAATGTCTCAGCGGGTGCCACTCGATGCCAAATGGATCCTACTTGCAATACAGAGGGAAGAGAGTTGGTCTCACTATGCAGGGATTTGGTTAAAGTTGACAGTGGTACTGGCACAACAAAATAATGCAAGGAAGTGGGGGCATTGTCTCCCCCCAAAGGTTGATGAATGGGCGGCGGACCTGGATTGGTGTCAGAGGGTGGAAGAAGTCATATACAAAAAGCAGAGGGTGCCCTAGAAAGTGGGAAAAGGTGTGGGGAGCCTGGCGAGAATTCCAGGGCATTGATATTGCGAACGCGTGATTGAAGGCCTAGTATGCAACACAGTTGTCCAAAAGGATGTTGAGTCTACCCTACATCAGATGCCGTATAAGCGCCCTACGTAATCTATGTCTCTAACCTGTTATCCATACAGTGTATTTGATGCAAAACTGAACGAAGTGCAACTGCCGATTGTAATCATTGTGTTTTGAAATGGATGAGCAACTGTTTAATAAAGAGAATAATATTTTTTTTTGTAAAACGTGAAAACCACCACTAGAAAAAAATTGAGGTCAGAAATAAAGACTCCAAAGCGTTCAGGGCCATTTTCTTCAAAGAAGAAAAGGATTTTTTTTTTTTTTATTAAGTCCAGAATAAGTTTTCCTCAAAGACAGTGCGTTGAAAGACACTACCTGCTGTGTTTTTGCAGTGGAATGGAGTGGTGCACGTCGAAAACAATTCTTTTGTGAGAAGGCTGCCTCAAGGGGAAAAAACAGCCATTTTACTTTTAAGGGCATTAAGCCAGCCCTCCTCATCTACAGGTTTGTTGTGTTATTCACATTTTTTTGTTCCTCCCACTAAAGCTTACATCTGGGGGGCAATGGGTCTGTCCACTTCAGGGACTGGCTAACTTCACTGTAAGTAATGGCACTCTTCTCTTTCATAAAAAACACATCTACACAAATGAGTTTCCTTCAGTGCTTGGGACTACTATGACAAATGATTATTTTTGAAACAGGTTGTACACATGGCAGGGTATGCCCAGACATGGATTCCTTGCTCACGTTGCCACTGGGTTCAAGCTAGCCTGGCTGATAAGGGCTGTTCGCTCGAAACAGGTCCCACGATACTGGTTTCCGGTCCAGGGAAGACATGGCTTGGCAGTTCGGGCTGGACTGTTCCCATGAGGCATAGGGTAAAAACTGATTTGCATATAGCTGTGCCTGAAGTGAGCAAAATAACGATGATAAATTCACCCCAGATCTGTGACTGGGGGCGGGTGTCTGAAAAGTTTCAGCGCTCCGTCCATTATCTCCTTGTGTTTGCTTCCTACACTAAAATCTCCACACAGAGACAGAACATCAAAACAATGCACAATCTTGGGGAATGCCTCACTA
Source organism: Lissotriton helveticus (assembly GCF_964261635.1). Taxonomy (NCBI): domain Eukaryota; kingdom Metazoa; phylum Chordata; class Amphibia; order Caudata; family Salamandridae; genus Lissotriton; species Lissotriton helveticus. The sequence continues at coordinate 732,246,035 of NC_136069.1, read as the reverse complement.
GACTGGAGCCATGAAACTGAGCAGAAAGACAAAATACCTGGATAGTGATTGCAGATCACAACACTTTGCGACAAAGGTAATCCAATTAATTTACTTTTAACAGATAAGTACTTTAATCTGTATTTTCCTCTTTTGCTTTTCTCCTGCAAGCTACATATATATCAAATGAAACACTTTTTCACTCAAAGTTTTTTTTTTAATTTGTCCACACCCCTTATAAAGAATTTATTATTTATTTATTTAAAGATTTCTAAAGCGCGTAGTCACCCAGGGGGTATCCCAGCGCTGAACCTATTACCACCAGTGGAAGATAGTCGGGAGTGGGAGGGATGGCTCAGGGAAAAAGTAGGGTTTTGAGGGCCTTCCTAAACCTTAGAAGGTTTGGTTCTGATCTGAGGCTCAGGGGGAGTGTGTTACATTTTTTTCCCGTATTGACCGAAAAGCGACGGCCACCGAACCGGGCCTTCCTCACCTTGGGGATCGTGATGAAGTTCCCATGTTCGGAACGGAGCGCTCTTGTGGGTCTGTAAGGTGTGATCCAGTTCCCAAGGATCGGAGGGCCAGCATTGTGCAGTACCTTGTGGGCCAGACAGAGGGCCTTGAAGGTTACTCTTTCCCTAATAGGGAGCCAATGCAGCGTCCTCAGTGCGGGCTTGGCAGATGTTCTTGCCGGGGTGTTAGTCAGGAGTCGGGCTGCGGCATTTTGGGCTTTTTGAAGAGTTTGGAGCGTGGCTTCTGGAGATCCTAGGTATATGGCGTTACAGTAATCCAGCCTCGATAAAATTAGGCCTTGGATCAGCAGGAGACGCGATTGGAAAGGCAGTAGGGGAAGTACCTTCCTGCACGATTTCAATAGTCCGTAGCAGGTGCCGGCAGTCTTTCTTGCCTGTGTCCTAAAGGTGAGATCCGTCTCTAGCCATACTCCGAGACTCTTGACCTCAGTCTTGGGGGTGGGGGGTTCACCCATGCAGGCGGGCCAGATGTTCGGGGGGAGGCTCGTGATGTTATGCCCTAGGAGCAGGATCTCTGTTTTGGAGCCGTTTAGTTTCAAGGCAGAGTCACCCATCCACTGATGTACACTGGTTAGACAGTCGTGGAGATTGGAGGACTCTAGCTTGGGATGGGAGAGCGTTACCACCAGCTGAGTGTCGTCAGCATAGCTAACTATAGATATTCCAAAGGGTGACACCAGTTCCTCCAGTGGGGCCATATACACGTTGAACAACGTGGGGCTCAGGGAAGAGCCCTGAGGCACGCCACACTGGAGGGGAATGGAGGGGGAGCGGCTTTCACCTTCCCATACTTGGAAAGAGCGTCGGGAGAGAAAGGATGAGAGCCATTTTAGTGCCCTGTCTTTCACCCCGATATTATCGAGACGGTGAATCAGGACCTGGTGACTGACCGTGTCAAAGGCCGCACTCAGGTCCAGGAGGACCACTGCCACTGATCCTCCTGTGTCGATAATTTCCCTGGCCTTTTCTACTGCTGCCAGGAGGGCGGTGTCCGTACCCTGACCTGGTCTAAAGCCCGTCTGGGAGTCATTGAGGAGATGGTTTGACTCCAGGAAGTGTGATAGTTTTTTATTTGCTAATTTTTCCGCCACCTTGCCTATCCAGGGGAGGAGTGAGATGGGTCTATAGTTGGATAGGTCGGCAGGATCTAGCGATGTTTTTTTGAGGAGTCCTTGGACGATAGCCTCTTTCCAGTTCGAGGGGACTTCTCCTAGTGCCAGTGAGGTGTTAATGAGGGCTGTCAATTGAGGGACTATGGCCTGAGGGATGGTTTTGACGAACCGTACGGGCACTGGGTCACTGGGGGCTCCACTCTTAGTTGAAATGAGTGCGGCCATCACTTCCTCTTCTGTGACTGGGCCGAGCGCCGCTAGATGCGGCTTATTGGGTGGCGACGATGACTCCTTGGATCTTATTGTGATGTCAGGTTTAGTGGCAGGAAGGGAGGTGATGATTCTTTTGATTTTTTCGTCAAAGAAGAAGGCCAGATTTACGCATTTTTCCTCCGCTGCTTTGGGGTCCATGGGTTTTTGTGGGGGGTCGGGGACATGGAGGAGCTCTTTAAGGATGGAGAAGGTCTCCTTAGCTGAGCAAGAGGAACCTTTTATTTTTTCCTCGTAAAAGGCACTCTTTGCGTCGCGAAGGGCTCGTTTGTATGCTTTCATGGATGATTGATACGCACTTTTCTCCAGCGTCGCCTTGTTTCTCCTCCAAGAACGTTCGGACTTTTTGCACTCCTTCTTGAGGGCGTTGAGAGCGGGTGTGTACCAGGGAGCGGGAGTGGTCCGTTTGACGTGTCTTAGGGTACTGGTGAGAGGAGCGAGACTGTCTAGGGGAAGGGCTAGCCAGTCGTTAAATTCTCTGTCAGCGGAGTTGGGGTCCGTGGGCAGGGGACTCATGGTTTCCCGTAGTATAGATTCCCATTCCTCTGGTACTAGCTTATACCATCGTCTGGTGCGAATCCTTGTTTTCTGTTTAGGGGCAGTAGTGGGATTAAGTGGCCAGTGCATGGGGATCAGCATATGGTCTGTCCAGGGCAGAGGGGTTGGGTCCAGGGTCTTTATGTTCTTAATGTTGGTGAGAATAGGATCCAGGAGATGGCCTTTCTCGTGGGTGGCTTTAGTATTTTGGAGGTGGAGATCGGCCGTGGTCAGGTCAGCGAGTAGATTGGCTGCGGCATTGTCCGCGGGGTCCAGAAAGTGTAGGTTAAAATCCCCTAGGAGGAGGAAGTTCGAGACTGAAATAGTTTTAAGTGAGATGTAATCCATCAGGGTACTGGAGAATTCTCCCAGTGCGCCAGGCGGCCGGTACACTAAAACTCCCGAGAGGGAGATAGATGGAGAGATCTGAATAGTGAAGTTACAGTTTTCACAATCTTTGATGGTTCCATCTTCTATTCTACATTTAAGATGGTTTTTGTGGATTATGGCTAGGCCACCACCTCTCCCGGTTGGTCTATTAAGGCCGCAGATTTGGTAACTGGGGGGTGTTGCATTGACCATGTCGAAGTCAGTGTGTGGGGTCAGCCATGTTTCAGTCAAGAACAAAATGTCTAACGTCCGGTCCTGGATGAGCAAGTTAGTTTCGTGGGCGTGTTTTGCTAAGGATCTGCAATTCAGAAGGCCAAGGCGGAGTCCTTGGGAACCTTCTGTATGCTCGGGTATGTTACAAAAGTTGCAGCCTTCAAAGGGGGTATCTTCCTTGAGAATATATTTGCACTGGGGATGTTTTATAGGGTTCCAGGCGAGCAGCGTATCTCGGGTGTAAGTGATGCGTTCCTGTGAGTTGGACAGAGTGTCTAGGCCTGAGGCCGTCTGGGCCCGGACGGGCCCAGACGGGCTTGCCTTTGGCGCGCCCGCTGCGCCCGTCCGCTGCGCGTACGGAATTGACACATACTTTTATAGGGAGGAAGGCGGGGGGCGTGGCCTCCAAGGGGGCGTGGCCTATCGGCACGCCGGTAATGGCGCCGTGCTCGTTTTTTGTGAAACCGCTATCAGCGCGAGGGTAGCTGTGCGGTATGCTTTGGACAGGGTCCAGTGAAGCCTGAGTGAAAAGTGCTTTTAAAATCAGCAGGGAAACACAGGTAAGATACACAATTTTAAAAACAAAGTGGTAGCAATCTCCCGGCTATTTTGCCTCAGGAGGTGAAAGGGTTCTGGCAAGCGACGCTCTCCGTCAGCGTTTATATACCTGTCCAGGCGGGGGGCGTGGCCTCCAAGGGGGCGTGGCCTATCGGCACGCCGGTAATGGCGCCGTGCTCGTTTTTTTTGTGAAACCGCTATCAGCGCGAGGGTAGCTGTGCGGTATGCTTTGGACAGGGTCCAGTGAAGCCTGAGTGAAAAGTAAAGTAAAGAATCAGTTTTAATGTCGGGTAAAGCCAATTTAGGATTTGGATGCTGTCCAACCTCTTTTCTAAAAAGGGTCCTGGAGCCCGAGAAGAAAACAGCCCCTTCACCGTTTCATCTTAATTAACTTAGAAGTACGAACACCGAGAAAATGAAAGTCTTTTCAATTGATAGGTATTGGTGGTTTTAACTACAAAATCAGGTTGCAGAAACCTTGGTGAATAATGATAATGCCAGTAAGCATAATTGCATTTCCCAACCCATCTGTAATGTTCAAAAAGCCTCCATATTAAATGACAATGCTGGCATGGTCAACATGTGCAATACGTGGCAGTAGTGCAGACGACCACAAGATATTACCAAAATTAGAAGAGCAGTTTTTTAATACGATCAGAGAATCTTGGTGGTCTGGGGGCAAATAATGATCATTTGTTAGACTAGCCCAGATAAAGGACAGTGCTGTTCATACCGGGATACACAGTAATATGTTTAAGATATATTGGGCTGCCTACCTTAGGTAAGAGGTATAAAATGTAATATCCTTGCAGAAAGGACGCAATGTAGTTATGTAGGCTAATGCTTTAACAGTCAGAAAAGTTTCTTCTGAGAAGGTTTTCAAAGAGCACAAGACAAAACAGGATACAACAGTAGAAGCTACAGCGAGAACTTCAAGAGACGCTGCAGTTTAATAAAAATGGTGAAATTTAAACTCTTGAGGATGATGTAGTTAATATTACGGGAGTGGTCAGGCCAAATATCGAAGCTGTAATCTGATCTTCGCACTCTCAAAGAATCAGATAAACCAAGTGGTCTGAAAAATTTTTGGTTCTAGATCGGGATGGAAGATTTTGTCCGTGCTCAAACATGGGAGTTTGGATTTAAGCATTTAAACAAAAATAAGTTTATAGCTTGCATTCAATACTAAGGAGCAACATTCTATTAAATTAAAAATAAACTTTCATTAACGTGTGTGCAACACTATTATTCCAGTAACTTACTATTTCCAATCCGTTTATGGCATAGAGGAAGATTATGTAGGATCATGCACTTTAGAGTAAGGCACCTTTAAGTCCATGCTACAGAAAATGCCTGGTTAAAGTGTCACAAATAGAGGGCCCACTGTGTTTTATCCCTCTCCACCAACTGGAGATAGTAACTGCTATACAAGCCAATTAAAAAGGAGAATTCAAGATTAGGTCCCAAACACAGCTTCCTAACCTCAATAAAGTGGGGATTTGTTGGCCAATCTTCTATTCATCTTATTTTTTTTTTTTTTTGAAAAACCTTTATTGTAGCTTTCAATATAAATACAAGCATGGGCCTACAACCGCAGGGGCCGGCCGCTAAACAAAATTAAGACCCCCTATATCACAGTACGTCACAGCTCATCAGCCGACAACCCTGAGGTCCGGCAGCGATTCAGGATAGAGCTTGTATTAGAATGCATAACTGAGTCCCAGGATGAGACAGAGGTTCCATTTTATAATATTTAAGAAAGGATCAGGTGCCATACAATCAAACAGAAGAATACGGGGGACAGGCAAGAAACAGGATATGCACGTAAGAACCGCTATAATGGAACATTGGCGCCAAAGCATATGGATCGATGCAAACGACAATACAATATACATTCAATGTTGAGCGCCAGTTCTCAGGGCCTGCCCACCCGGGAATCAGGATATCATAAAAAGCATAAGCACTAAATACAAGTACACAATAAGAATCCGAAGGATTCACAAGCTATACTGATCCTTTAAGGGAGAGAAAGGGAAGGAAAGAAAAAGGCCATAGAAATAAAAAAAAGGCAAAATAAAAAACCCTTTTCAACCCCCCACCCTGCACCCCTGCAAATGGCTACAGCCTAACCCCACTAGCAGCGTGCCTGTCGCCCCTAATAACTAAAACCCTAAAAGTAGGAAAAAGAGTGGAGGAGGGCTTATCCGTTTGGGCTCCCAGCCCCTTTAGTCCCCCCGCCAGAAACAGACACCCCCTATCACTAAAAGACCAACGTATGACAACACTTATAGCAAAAATTAGGGGGTACCGTAATACACCGCCCAGCCTTTTAGATCAAACAGTTGCAGGCCGAAAACCCGTAAAAGCCACTCCAACCCGTCCCGACCTAGTTGATCTTAACCTTGGCCCTTCCGAATCAGCACTCGAATCTCCCCCAGCGAGACCCAAAGGCACACAAAGGAGTAATAGAGGAGAAGGGAGTCATCAAGAATCAATCTATGGCGACTCGTAGGCAGTGAGTCCACAAGAACTTCAGACCCAGAAGGACTCTCCCTCCTAGATGGACAGTCCCAACGTATCTCGCCCAGGAGTCGTAAAGTCACCAAGAAAGGAGAAGACGACCACAAAATGAATGGAAAGTCAAGAACAAAAGTCTCCGGGAGGGGAATGCCTTTTGATACCTCCAAAGTCGATAGTGGTGGAAGGTTCGGCAATACACTGACGACCTCGGGAACACCTTCCTCAAGGGCACCATCCGATGGTATCAATACTTGCTTCCTCACGGGGTTCTCGCACGGAGTCAAAATGGCCGTGGTTTGAATGGCTGCAGATTGCTGTTCCAACAGTAAGGCTGGGTCCGGTTCCACCAGGAGCATCTCAGATAGGCGCGTGTCCAATTTGCACAATAAGACATCCACATGTGAATGAAATGCCCTAATTTCTGCCAATATTGACCTCAGCGATGGCTCAAGCACCGTGCGATCCATAATCTCACACCCGACACCAATCACAATCACCTCCCCGGGTGAATCTGGCATCCTCAGGGGGGACAAACAGGATCACGAACGTGCAGATGCGGAGGGTGACCAGTCTTTATTCGCAGCCACGGTCAACCCGGTTAAGGCCGCAGGCCAGAGACCCAGACCCACCGAACCCCGGCGGGCCCAAGACTGGGTCCGCGGGACGGGGACCCCCACCCGCAGCCAACCGCAAGCAGAGTCACTCCTCCATCGATGCTGAGCAATAGAAACGATCGCCGCCAAATTTGGGCTTAAACAAAGCCTCCACTCCGATTGACCGGGCCCAGCCTGGGTCTCCCGGCCGATGTTGTTGCACTGCAGCCTGGCTGTGAAAGTACTTGAGGCCCCGGCTTCACTGCTGGAGTAGGCCACAATCTTCAACTCGATGTAACTTCGTCAAACCAGCCGATAAAAGTTCCCGGATTTCACCATCGGAGTGCGGAACAGTTCATGTACACAGAGTCTAGGCGTAAAATCAGGATAATGTACAGGATATTGAGGCGGGATACGGAGGTCGGCGGAGCCGGGAGCCTAAGCAGCCATCTCGTTTGCTGATGTAGCTCCTCCCCCCTTCTATTCATCTTAGACAACATTACCACCCAACAGGCCTTGTTAAAAAACCAGCCCCCTCTTTGCCCTCATGTACACATGGCGTCAAAAATACTGGGGGAAATTGACTAGTTTAATTGCAGGCAAAAGAGTAAATTGTCATGTGCTTTACACAGTAATGCACACACAGGTAATTCCTGGGAAAAGGGTGGCGAACTGAATGCTGAATTTGTAAACTTGACAATAAAACGGCAAGAGGAATGGCTACTGCACAGAATAACAGGAGAGCAAATTTGACCATGCTGGTCTAAATATTTATCACCACATACACTCACTCCATCGCAACTGTGGTGAAAACTGATCACCTTTTAGAAATGCAATTTGGCTAAGAAACCCAAATGAACAGAACTGAACCTACAAAAAAGACTGACCCATGGGAAAGGTATGCTTAGCAGCAATTGCTACTATGCAGTGTACTGTAGATGAAAACAGTCTATGAAGTTATGCCTGTAATAAAATATGCATGCTTTTCAAGTAAAGATCAAATTAAGTATTTCCAATGAGATCCCTGGAGTGCTGTGATACAGTAGGCTACCAAAAACCCAAAGAATGTCTAAAAACTAGTAACTGTTAGTGCCTAAACAAAGGCTTCTATACAGGGGGTGTTTGGGAGGGTAATATTAAGGATTAAAAGAAATAATCACAAGGAACCAAGCAAAACATTTAAGCGCATTAAGAAAATGGTTGAAACCGGCCACCTTAGTGCTAGTTAGCAGAATTCCCATCTCCTTTGTGAAGTATTAGGGTATTTATTATTTTGTTTTGTACCAAGAGATTGAATTAGTTACTAAAATGTAACTGCTTCTGTGGGAATCCTTAAACAGTGTCATTGACAAGTATAAATGAATTTAAAAAAAATCATATTTAGTGTTCCTGCTAATCTGTGTTTCTACTGTGCAGTGCTCTAAACATCTTGTTACTAACAAAGGGAATAACACTAAATATATAAATCTAAGAATACGAAGGTCTGAGAAATTGTAGAAAGAAAACTTATTAGAAATATATTTACACATACCTGAAGATGAACCAACTAAATGGACAGAGTATAAGAGCAAGCTTTGCCAAACTTTGCAATGTTTGTGCTCGGCATACTTTTCCACAACTAGTTGCCTGCAGTTGCGAAGACAGATAAATAAAGTTCTATTAGACACACTATTGTTAAAAGATGGAGACAGGCGAGTACATCTACATATACCAGAGGATGGACAAGCACAATTGACAGAGTTTCAGGGCAAAATCCTGCCTTTTGCCATGCTCGGCGTACTTCTCCACAACTGGTTGTCTTCCTCGTAGTTACAAAGGCAAATGACTAAAGTTCTGTTAGAGACACCATTGTTAAAAGTTAAAGACAGGGAGACCATGCACGTTTGACCCTCTGCATGCTACATTCATCACCAATCGTTCCACCCCGTTCCAACAAGCCTTTTCCATGTATGTACAGTTTGAAGGGGTTATAATGCATGCATATTGTGAAGGAGGAAGAACTAGGATTAAAAGTATAATCAGGAACGTAATGTGTCCATATTCTATCATCCTATTCTTCTTCATTTCAAATTATAATTGGATTCCGCAGCCAAAAGAACTTTGAGGGCACACACCTAGCTTCAAGGAAAGTGGGTTGCAAGATGCATTCAAAGAGTAATGCTTCCAAATATATCCGAGGTGAGCACAAGCCTTTTGAAAGAGACAGATGCAGACAATGCACTCGTGGAATGAGGACGATTCCACAAACTGCGGATCCGAGTTAAGAGAAAGAAACCATGTAGCAAAAATTGCTTTTCCTTTTTAACTGAATTGACATGATGTTACAAATATAGAGCTAATCATATGTGACAAAAAGATAGCTGAAAGACATCATGGTTTTATTGTCTTCAAGTAAAACCTAAGAGCTTGTGTGTTAAGTGCATAAAGCCTACGCTGATGATCCCAAATATTTACTTCCTGCTTGGTGGAAGGCTTGTGGGGGCTAAAGATAAGGAAAAACGCCAAATCAGGTAGGGATAAATGAAGACTCCTTGCATATAAAAGGTGAGTTGGCATTGGCAAATCCCATATGCTTCTTGCATCATTCCTTCATTGACAAAGTACTAGTCCTACCAAAAACTTCACCCAAACCCTCATCAGCAGGGAGTTGTTAATCTGGGGAACAAGAAATATCAAGTAGAAAAAGTAAAAATGGCGACTCCTGACTTTCTGGAGGCCATGAAGCAACAAGAAAAGTATCCCCGACCCCTCCAGCCTTTTCAAACCCAGCTCTACTGCACTAAGTCAGTCATCTTTGAATCTACAACCAAGAACTCAAGTCAACTTGTAAGACGACTCCTCTTCACCTGGAAACTATAATCTGCCTTGTGTAGTCTTATTGCTGTTGCTTGCAGTGTGACAGAGCTGCTTACACTCGCAAAATTAAAAAACCTGTGAGATGTCAGAGGGCCCAGAGATGACAATTAGAGATTGGCAATATCTGCTCCAGACTTACTATTTAGGGAGGGGTTTTCCTTAAATAGAAGGTTCAGGGTCTTTTTTAGGGCGAGCTGACGTTAGCATTCATGCGAAGCATGAATGCTGTCAGCTCGCCAACTAATGCTATCCGTATTTGGGAGAGTGGACACCAAAGTGTCACGAGCTTTCCCAGTGTCGGATTTCACCTCGGGAGCGCGCCTGATTGCTGCGCATGCGCGGTAAAAAGCCCTGGCTCTCACAGACACAGGCAGCCCCCACCCCTCTGCATGCACGCACACACACACAGGCGCACACACACACACACACACACATACACACTGCCGCCCCCCAACCCCACCCCCCCCTGCACCCCCTGCATACACACAGACACGCAAGCACGGAGCCCCACTCACCCGGACTTCTACTCGTCCCGTTCCGGGCTGCTCACTCCGACGTAAACGGGCACAGGGACACAGGCACTCCGCTCCTTGGCTTCCCGGGCGGACGCCGGCTGCACTCAGGGCTCTCCTCTCTATGCACCGGAGCCATGCGCCAGCCACTGCAGCCTGCCTCCTAGGAAGCTCCGGTCGCGTGTCCGGCCCCGCCCCCGTCCCAACAAAGGTTGCCTGGCTTCCTGTTGAAGCCGGGCTGCGGCGGTGAGTTTGCTTGTTCTTTTCTGTGCTCACATTCGCTTCCAGGCATGTCCAGGGACAAGGCGAAATACCTTGGTCGTTTGAAAAAGAAAAAATTATCTTGTACAAACATGTCCCTTGAGCAGCAAGTCAAGGCAAGCACAGTAGCTAAGAGAACGAGAGAAACGAAAGACGCGAAAATGCCGGGCATTTGTGTGGCACAAATTGTTTTACTGCTGGCAGATTTCCCACAGAAATCATGGTTACAGTTACAGTTCTAGCCGTCGGTGCGTTCCTTTCTCCCCTCTGTGCAGAGGGTACCGCATGGCTGCCTGTTTATTTACTCATCCTCGTACCTTCTACCTGCCGGCCGTGGAGGAGGTGAACATCAGGCTGCGCGAGCTCTACCCGGACAGCGAGGAGCTCTTTGATATCGTGCTAATGATGAACAATCACGCCCAGGTCGGGGTGAGACTCATAAACTCCATCAATCACTACGGTAAGTAAAATAAATAGTCTTTTGTGGCTACTCTTAGCTGCCACGGCGATGCGATATATTGCACTTTGCCCCCGTTGGCGCGGCCGTTTTTTTCTCTTTGGATAAACCTTCCTACGGCGGGAATGTTTATTTGCCTGTGTCAGCGCGAGAGCCCACATTTCTTCAGCTTTCAGCAAACTTTTGAAGCCAAGTTCACCCCAGAGCGCGTGGGCTTAACTTGTCAGGGGGGCCTCGCATTCTAATCAAGGCTCCTGAAGGTGTTATTCCCCCCTCCCCCGGCCGCACACAGCAGGATTATGTACAGTGTGCCAGGCCTGTGAGGAGAGATCAAACACCTCGCTTGCCACTCTGACGGGCACGGGGTTGCAGGATTGACTGCACAAACATTTACAGTAGGGAGGGGAAGCTGTCTGGGGTTACCTGAAGGAGGGCCTGGTGGATTCCAGGGTGATGTGCAGACCTGAAGGGGGGGTTGGGGGAGCTGCTGGGTAGTCTTGTATCTGCACACAGAAGACTTCACTCACCCTATGGCTATGTTTAATACACGCTCCTTACCTCGCTGTTTTACTTGCAGCCCACACAAGTGCCTTGTGAAATACCATGTGGAAAGACGCCTAGTTTTTACAATATTTGTAGGAGGTTTTTCATTTTTCGCAAATGGATAACTTTCAATCAAATATAACGTGTCGTCTGTCTCACTGACGATACAATAACAACCCACTGACACCCATTATACCCAAGTAAACATAAAATAATAATTCCTCTTTCACCCTAGAACATTTGTCACAGGGCCCTTTCTTTCACGACTGCGAGGTCTTGTGACATCTAAGAGAGACGCAACGACACATTAAAGCCAGCATTTCCACACGTTCCCCCAACTGCTTCATATGCAAAAGTACTTCCCTGGAATTTCTTATATCTTTACGCTTCTTGAAGCCCCCCGCCTTATGTCAGGAAGGAAAGATGAAAGTAGTCAGAGACTACAGCGAGGTCTCTTCTTGGTACCATAGACTGACCCTCCGCCTTTAGTGACTTTAGACCTTTTGGTTAATTAAGGGTTACTCTTATTATCAGATGCAGGAAATCACACATTTAAACAGTCGAAGTGTTGGTACATGAGTTATGTAAAGGGGGGTTGCAATCGGTTGCATGTTTTGCAAGCTAAACTGAGAATATGACAAGAGCTTGAGCAATGAACAACGCCCTCTAGCTGTATGCTGTGAATGAAAAATTGAACTACAAAAAAGTGTGTTTGTATGTGTGAGTGTGTGTGTGTGTGTGAGAGAGTGAGAGTGAGAGAGAGAGAGAGAGAGAGAGAGAGAGAGAGAGAGAGAGAGGGAGAGTGTGTGTGTTACCAAGTCTTGCGGACTGAACAACACTAAAGAAAATGTCATATATGCTAATTAACTTGCTATTGTTGTTGTCACCTAGTAATCACCATATATATCCCGGGGGTGGATGGGGGGGAAGTATGTAGGGGGGGGGGGATTATGTAGGGGGCGGGGCAGCCGCTCACATTTCCACACCTCAGTTTAAGTGGCCATCTCACCTACTCGAAAAGAGGCTTTCTGGCGCTGCAAGCAACCAATTTTTGAGATTAGCTGCATCTGTAGTTACACAAAAGATGTTAATATTTCACTTCTGTTCTTGTCTTTTCTACTCTCCACACCTCACCCTTTTTTCTCTCTCACCTTCCTCTCTCCCAACTTCACCCTCCTTTCTCTCCACTACAACTTGCTGCCCCACCCACGTCACCCTTCCACCGACTCAATTACAATAACTTTTATTCAAGTATTAATTATTTAAAAAATTAAAAGCCATTGTTATTTGTAATATCAATACATCTAAGTCACAAAAATACAACACATATTGCATTACAAATGCTATAGGTGTCACATTTGCAAAAGTTATAACTATTGGCATTGTCATACACAATGCCAATAACTCAAACTTTAATGCTGCGAGACCTATTGCATTGTAAATGCTTGTTTTAAATAGCTTCTGTTGATTCAAGAGCAACCTATGTATCGTTGGAAAGGCAAATACACGAATAACCTATAGGGGAAGCTGGCCTGCAAACCACTCAGTATAGTCCATCTGGGTACGTTGAAAATAAGCTATAAAAAGACTGCATTGATAGGTCACGAAGGCAAATCCACGTTTTAATTAGGACCGTTTGCCCAAAGATAACCAGGCTCACAGAACAGCAATACAAACAAAAAACTTAAACTAGCACGGCTGACATCATCATATGTACCATATGATAAAAAAAGAAAATCTTGGGTTTAAATGAGCTTACAGTTTGCCTAACTTGCCAAGAAGGAAAAAATGAACGTATGTACGTTTTAAAACAATGAAATTCCTAGGACCGAGTCGACAGTTTTATGTACTATATAGTTCCATTTTCGTAACTGCACTATGCTCCTCCCTTTCTCAAGTGCCACCCCGGTGACGCACAGCAGTTTCACATCAGACTCGTTTTTAACTGCAATATATATTTACTACCTGGAGAAAAAAAATAATATACAGCAGTAGGGCTATTTAGCAGATCTGCAGTTATATAAGCCGCTGCTTCCACGCCTCTCCCGCCCATGGTTTTCCGATTAATGTGATGCTTATTTTACATCCTTTTGCGATCAGTTGCCTCATCTTTGTGCTTATCTAGAAATTGCAGTGACCCCACTCAGGGAATCTGTACTGCCTTCATGGGATGCCACATTTTGCTTGATCAGTTGGTGCCCTTCATTTCCCTTATGAAAATCCAAAAACGTATTTGCCTTCAAGATTTGATAAACCCTGGCTTTCCACAATAACTTGTACAGGTGACAACCTATAGGCTAGAGGCGGGTGTTTTTCATATTAGCTTCTAGAGAAGTTTGGCTGCCCCAGTACAGAGGGACATCTGGCTAGGAACAGAAACATAGACGTTGCTGTTCATCTGCCTCATTATGCTCCCGGTCCTCATGCTCTGACAAGAGATGGTGATCAGGCCAGGACCTCGAAGGTAGTCTATCACTGTAAATGGCATGAAATAAGAAAGCAGAACTGCCCCTTAGACGGAGACTCTTGGTAAGAAAGACAAAGAGCAAGAAAACATTAATCAATGCTTGTGTGGAAAGACCCTTTCAGAAGTGAGTCATTTTGAGGACCCTGCACACCAACTGGCCACAATAAAATTCAATGAGAAAAACAACGATATAAGTGAAGGAAGAAACAGTTATAATAATTGCAGCTATTGGTGAAAACTCAAAGCCAACAATCCAAGAGTGTAGAGGACATGCAAGAAACATACCAGGAATGCAAGAGTGGCGACTCTGCATTGCCATGACCCACCATTTTAAACGTCCCTGAATTTGTAGGGCTCCCACGTCACCCAAGTCAGAGAGATGCATTTTATTAAGGCTATTGCTAATCTTCCTGATTCCAGAACAGTGTGGACTGTCTCTGTAGTCCAGATAATTCTGTTTAAAGACATGACTGGAATGATCCTAAATCTTAGTTCCACTGTTGTCATTGGGACCCTTTTCTGGGGAATTGCTGTTTGATTTCTGTGCCCGTCCGAACCTGGTGCTGCCACTAACCTTGGGAATCTGTGCAGGAGCCTAATATCTCGCCGGACCCGCTTCGCGGGTCCCGCAGCACCCTGCACCCGGAGGTGTTTTCTGTGAGGAGCAGCAGCTGAGAGGTCATCGGGGTGTGTGGTGTTACCGGCAGGGCTGCGAGCTTCGAAGCAGGGACTCCAGCTACCAGGAGTCCCTGCGAGCCCCATTGGACACACCTGGGCTGCTCTCCCTGCCGGCCCCGCCCACCCGTCCTCCATCCTTCCTTATTGATAAAAAGGAGGTCCCTTTGCCGCTGCGCGGGAGCAGCCCGGGACAAGGGCGGGACCGTTTTGTAGTCGTTCGGGGGCCGAAGGAGGCCGGGCTGGGCCAGCCCTCCAACATTTACTTTTCCGCTCAACCATTCTCATTTACAAGTAAGCGGTTTGTTTGCTCACCTTTTTCATAGACATTGACTTTGTTTCATCTAATGGCTGCCATGCATGGGAAAATTTCGTCGCCTGACCCTGGGGGAAACAACAAAGGGACTTTGGACAAGTACTTTAGAAAGCCCGGTGGTGATACAGACAGGGAATGTGATCTGGCAGAACGAAGGGCAGAGCGCCGACGTTCCATTGAATCCATTAAAAACAAATCGATTAGGGGCGTATCACCGGAGAACAGTCTAGTGCAAAGGGTAGAGGGTTTGATACAAGTAAATGAAGACTCACAACTATCACAGCGATATCCCATGCTCCTACGAGAAATGACCCCTCCACCATTATTAGTCATCAGTGGTATAAAAGGAAGTAACACTGTGGGTACTAGTGATACTACCATTTCAAATGAAACTACACCTACTAACACACGAATACCACCACCTGGGAAAAAGAAACTTTGGAAACAGGGGGTTGGCCAAATTGTTGGGCCACCACCAAACAAGAGACAGAGGAAGGGAGGGGTTCAGCAAAGAGCCAAAATCAGTCATACTGATTTCGGTAAGGGAAGATTAGTGACAGCTGTTCCTGTACCCACAAATATTGTGATCCTACCCTCTGACCTGGCCTCTGACCTGGCCCAGGTCGCACCACATGACTTATCACCCTCCCCAAATACTTCTATACTGCCTGAAGTCGGACCAAACTTAACACCTGGTAATATTTCTCCCCCTACTGATAATTTGTCAACACTCTCCCTCGCAAATATTGAACATCTATTGAGGGCATTCACATCCCCCATATTAGAGAGGTTGAAGAGGTTAGAGGATCGTTTGGGGGTCATAGAAACAACGATTACTAAAAAAACAGGACAGTTGGCAGTACCTGTAAAGCAAGTTCTAACGCCTACAGCTGTAGTTCCTACGCCCACAGTCCTTATACAAAAGACTTTAAAGCCTCAAAGTAACCCTGTGAGCAGTACTGCCCAAGGGGTGAACCCATTCAAGGCAGCTCATCAGCCCACCCAAACTAGTAAGAAGGACAACAACAAAGGGGTCAGCACAGTGGTTGCTAGAAATAGTCAGGAGGTAGGTGGGAAAGTATACTCAGGTAAAGTAGGGAACAAGAGGGTCCGCCATGTTGAACTACCACCAGAGGCAGTCCCCTACGTGGTGGTACTTACGGGGGTCCCTAGGTTGGCTGACAACAAGAGGGAAGGGTTTAGCCAATTAAAAAATAAAACTATACATTGGCTCGGGCAACCATGTTTCATCAACAACGAGATATTTCATGTAAGGCGACTCCCCTGGCTGGGGAGTAGAGTAAAAGATATAGACGGGGATTTAATAATTATACATTTTAGAGATCCAGGGGCAGTGACACACATCCTTAATTGGATGCCAAGGACCACTGGCTCACTTATTGTCCCCTGTGATCTAACCTATTTCTACCCTAGATCTCAGGTGCCTGCAATAACATCCATTGGGGTACCTTTTGGTCCTCCTAAAAACCCTCCCGGAACGTTTAATAACCAACATATGTGGCAGGATCCAAAATACAAAATGTCAAATCCATTTGGATGGAATATTGTACCACATAGGGAGAACAGGAATAATTACAGAGGCATGGACCATTCACAAAGTGTAGGTGGAATGAATCATTTGTTGCCCTTTACCCCTTTTGAAACCTCGAATAGGTTCGAAGCGTTCTCTGGGCTAGACGATTGTGAATGACGGTTGGGGCCCCCTGCTAATAGGTCTGAGCCGAGGCGAGTGTCAAGCAGTGGACTGAGTTCCCCAACTGCCTCCATTTCTGGGCCTATGCAGGAGATCGACACGCACTCAAGTAAATTCCTTAGTTGGAATATAGCTGGTCTAAGAGCCAAAAAGGACGATCCGCTATGGACGAATTTCATCACCTCCTTTGATGTCATAGCTTTACAAGAATCCTGGGAAACCTCATGCGATGTATGGTTGGATGGTTTTGTTACCTTTTTTGTTCCAGCGATACCCAGTCAAGCTGGGAGAGCTAAAGGGGGTTTAATTTTTCTTTTTTCCCTTAACCTCGCAGGGTCTTTTAAACAGTTAGACTCAGGTTCCCCTAACCTTTTGATTGTGGAATGGACTGTTTCTTCGACCCATTCAATTTTATTACTTAATTTTTATAATTCCTGGGAGAGGGCAATGGATACTGATCACATTGCACACCTAGAGACATTTTTATATAATTTCAGTCTTAACAAGCACACTGTACTTGAGCAAATCGTGTTAGGTGATTTTAATACGCATTTATGCAATTTTCCCTGTCACTTGGGTGAACATTTGGGACCAACTGGAACATTCACACCCCATTTTGAACATACAAAATCTGGCGAGGCCCTGGAAGTTCTAATGGCCAGTTTTAATCTTTATGAACCGCTAAATACAGATGGGAGGGAAAGAGTCCCTACATACAAAGGATCTCCGCAAGGGTCTATAATTGACTACATATTTGCCACGCCGGTGTTACTATCAAAGGTACTAACCTACAGAACAACTCAGTCACCTTATAGTGATCATAACCCGGTGGTAATGAAGATGAGTTGGGGGGAGCTTAAACGAGTGGGGACGGGCTGCCAACAGGTGCAGGCAATACCTGTGCCCTCTGATCAAGGGAGAAGGCTCCAGTGGGGCAAGGTGATCCCAGATGACTTTATGGCAATCTTATCGCCTAAAATTGAGGGAGAAATAGAGGTATGTTTGGATCAAGAGGCCTCTAGTAGCTCAATTGTTCAAGCCTTTGAAGCCATATGTGCCCAAGTCTGGATGGATTTGACTGTTATGCCCTCTAAGAAAATTTCTAATATGTCAAAATGGTTTAATGCTGATTGCTCACGGATACATACCCGTTTAATGCATGCACTGAAAGCTATACCAAGGGACAGGCTGCTTATTGCCAACTTGAGGAGGGAATATAAAAATACTCTAAGGGGAAGAAAAAATGAAATCAAAAGTGATGCATGGGATAGACTTCTTTCTGTTGATGTCCTGCGTGGCAGCAAAAAATGTTGGGAAATTATTAACCATCCTTTTTTTGCAGATGAATCAAATGTAGCCACCGACTGTTATCCCGGACGAGAAGTGGGTGGGGCACTTTAAAGATATCTACAGTGAGAAGAATGGCATAGTCCAGCACTGTCAATTGACAGCGCAGGCCGCCCCCCCGATAGTCTTTTTCGAGGAGGAAGTTTTAAAGGCCATATTGGAGACATCCAAAAATAAGGCGCCGGGGGCGGATGGCGTACCTGCGGACTTATATAGACATTCCCCGAAAATCTGGTCCAAGATATTAACCAAAGTCTTTGTGGCAGCAAATGATAAGGTGTTTCCAAATACCTGGGCAATCTCCATCATAGTGCCAATTTTTAAAAAAGGAAAACGTGATGACCCGGGGTGTTATAGACCCATTTCCCTTCTTGACTCTGCCATTAAGATCTTGGGCAGTCTTACTGGCTAAACTTGGGAAAATTTGGAGATCTGCGGAGGGCTATCAAACATACAATACGGTTTTAGGGAGAAACGAGGCACCCTGGACCAATTTTTGAATTTGCACCTTCTAATTGCCAAATATGCGGTGGCCGGGGAGGGTTCCCTTTATTTGGCCTTTATGGACCTCTCCTCGGCCTTCGATTTGGTAAATCGGTCCAAATTATGGTCAATCCTACTTGAGATGGGGATAGATTCTTCCTTGGTTGCTTTTTTAGCCTCCCTACACCAGGAGCTATTCGCCAAAGTAAGGGTCACAAATGAGGGGAGATGTACGGGGACCTTCAGGTCAGAGAAAGGGGTCCGCCAAGGGTGCATCCTGGCCCCCCTCCTTTTCACCATTTATATAAATGGGTTGGAAAAACAGCTGGAGGAAGGGGGTGCAGATGTGACGCGGGCAGGAGGACAGTCGATTCCGGCCCTCCTATACGCAGATGATGCGGTACTGATTGCTCGTACAGGCATCGGTCTGCAGACATTACTGGATAGTTTTGGCTCCTTTATGGAAAAACTTGACTTGAAAGTAAATGCGAAAAAATCCCACACAATGATAGTGGGGAAGTAGAAAGGGAAATTAAGATCTAAAACCTTCAAATGTATGGGGGAGGTGGTTTCCAGGGTTCCGGTTTTTCCATATTTGGGGGTCCTTTTTGATGAAAGGGGGTCGTGGGCCCCACAGCTAAAGGCAAAGAGTTTAGCCCTAGCTCGTTCAACATCTGCTTTGCTGGGTTTTACCAAAAGGCTGGGGGCCAGGCCGATGGAAGCACTTTTGAAGGTTTATAACACCAAGTGCATCCCTATTGCCTCCTATGGAGCTGCCCTGTGGGGTTATGTTAATCAAGATAAAATTCAAAGGGTAGAAAACAGGCTAATTAGAACATTGCTCTCAGTGCCAAAATCGTCCCCCACATTTTCTATCCATGAGGAAGTAGGTTTGGGTTACATCACAGACAAGCTGAATTTGGCACCTCTTTTATTATGGGCAAGGACATGGCTGAATCCAGAATTAACTTTAAACCATCTTATTCTGGAGGACGTCATGTCCTTGGACCATGCTATGAAAATACCCTGGTTGAAGTTTTAAAAAAACACTTTTTCAGCTTTGGGTAGAGAGGAACTTTTCTTATTCCCTCGCAATATTAAGAGAGAGGACGTAAGGTGGATTAAAGTCCATTTTACAGATAGGGTCCGCCTTAGTAGAGAGGGGAGGGAAATGATGAAACCATTCATAAGAGCCCATGCTATGTTAATTACTACCCCAACCCTGGAACCATATTTGAATTTTGTTACAAAACCCCTTCACAGATTTTTATTAACAAGATTCAGGTTTAATTTAATCCAATTCTCTCTCGGTTACTACCCTTCATGGAATCACCCGAAAGATGCACCCCCTTGTGACTGTGATACATTTTCTGAGCAGGATACCATGCATTTTATGATGTTTTGTGAGTTTTATACTGCTGCCAGGAAAAAACATCTATTACCTGTGCTGAGGGAGGCTGGTTTTACTCAAGTTAGACCTGCCTTAATTTACCTCCAGATGTTGGGCAATATCTACATTACTTCTAGTGTGGCCAGTTTCCTAGCAGAAGCCTTTCATTTTAGAAAAAAACGAGCTCCACTGAACATTTTATTGTAAATAAGGTATCTTTTATTAGTATTAGACATGATGTAGCTTAGTAAAATTTTAGGTCATCCCGTTGTATTATTTAATTATGAAATGTGATTTTAATGTATATGTATCGTATGTGCTTTTTATGGTTTCTTTGTAAATCGAATAAAGCGTGCTTTGACTGACTGGGTGTCTGCCCCACATGAAGATTTTAACTTGGACCAGAATTTCATGAGATAAGGTTCATAAGGTATGGTGCACCTTGGGGGGGAAATTCATCTGGGTTGTAGCTCATTTCTGGCACCAATAATCGTGTGATTTTGAAGACCGGTTTGAACAGCAAATCAGTTGTGGTCGAATTTGCGCCTAGTCTATGCCACTCACTCACCACTAGGACTTTGCAATCTTGTTAAGATTATGAGCTTTGGCTTTAGACCAATTTTTTAGCACCTGAAAACCATATTTTTCTGAGGCAAGGAATCCATATTCACTTCTCAGTGGCGGTTTTGCAAGATTTAGAACATCTTCAGGTGTTGTGACATTTTTGGCAAATTCTCAGCAACCTAGATTCAAACCACAGGGGGTTCCAGCCCCAGCGCTTAAGACCACAAGGAATGCAGGGCAAGGGACCAGTGGATCATAGAATTCTTGAAACAAGAGCAACTTTTGTTCAATTAAAAAAGTAAACAATTACATTGTTCTGAAAAAACATCTATAAAAGCAGAGGGTGCCCAAAACAATTGACAACAGATATGGCAACCTTGGGCGTCAACCTGGAGGAGCCTTGAAATCAACAGGCCCACGTGCCGCGAACCCATCGGAAGGGCAGAAGGCGAGGTTTCAGTAAGAATGTAATAGTCGTTAATTGCTATATTTAAGATGCTTCATGTACGATACTGGTTTGATGTAACGTGAAAAAGGGCTGTGCTACTTTCTTTGTTGAAGTCAATAAAGTTTTCTCAAAAAAGAAAAATTGCACTCCAGTAAATACGGAGTTGAGGAAACAAGGCAGGGCATGAAGACAACTCATCTACCACTAAAAATACAACAGTACATCAGTTTTGCTCCTCTATTCCAAGAAGTTTGACGGTTTGGAAATGGATTCCCAATAATGGAGGCATGGGATAATTTCCCCCAAAAAATCTTAATAGTGCACAGAGGTGTGGGCAGCTCTACTCATTCTGCCACTACTCATATTTCAGGAAACCAAACTAAAAACCATGCCAGAGTAAAATTAAACAAATGATTGAAACTGGAAGATCCTTCACCAAACGATCTGAAAGTCTTCAGTAGGGTTTTTTAATTGTTGCGTTTGGACACTGAACTGTAGCACTTGTGGAAAAGGTGGATCCAGTTAAGACCATGAATTTCTTTGTGTAAAAGTTGACGTCTCCTGTTGGAGGGCAAAAGATCTATTATTTCTCTGTATACACAACTTTTGAAAACGAGGGAAGGGAAACCCAACAAAGGATGTTAAAAGCAAAGAAAGTCTGGGACATAGATAAGGGGACCCCCTCCACCTCTTCAAGGGGCCACAAACACTAGAAAATTGGCACAAAGTTTACAAAATGGGAGTCCATGGATTAAGGAACTGTACAGGTACCGTAAAACCAAGAAAAAGACAGCAAATTTCACAAACCGCAGTGGAGAGCTCCACGAGTATGCTAATTGCATTTGATAATGAAGAGCTGCTTAATTCACCTAAGAAGGGCCCTATCTTGAAACCAGGTGATAAAAGTGAACTGGGAACCAATTAACATCCTGATTATTTAAAATATCAGTCAGATCGCCAAGAAAGAAAACGTTACCAAAGAATTATGGAAGTAACTGATGAACATCTTTAAGAAGGAGAATACTTTTCCTGCATACGGAGCAATTCTGGACAGCACATCATGGGAACAATGTAATTTGTAGGTTTCAAAAAGAAGGGAAAATAAGACACTTGTTGACAGCAGTAATGCTGAAAATGAAGTTTCACTAAAGGATCTTCAAAGTTTTCCAGAGATAAAGAGAGACAGGTAATTTCATTTAATTATGGGTTCGAAATCACTATATGAAGTATATGCCCTTCACAACATGCAAGAAAAAAAACAGGTGCTGCATTAATGATAGGTTAATCTGAGGGAATTAGAAATCATCCAGGTCAATGATGGGCCTGCATCTGTCATTCTTCAATCTATGAGATGCCGAGGTGATCACCTAACAATGAGTCTGCTCTATTGTATGGATGGTTCGGAGGAGCAGAAGGACTTTCTGGAAGTGATACATATGGAAATTTGTTCCATTGATAACTGCATCGATTTACAGTACCACATTATGGTCTCACTCAAAAATTATCCCTAGTTCTGTTAGTTGTTGGTTTTACATGTTGTAAGGGCGAAGTCTCCAGAATGCTACACAAGTCAAACAGTCCAACCCCTTACAATGAAATCCTCGGTTTGGATCTATTCGGAACAGAAAGCGTTCCATGATCAAAAGAATTAATTTGCTCAAGACTTGCTTTACTGCCTGCCTGTTTCTCTGCATTGTTTTCCGGACCTGTGGCCAGATATCGTCCACAGAGATTGGGAATTGGACCAGGTGTTGATCTAGGATACAGATACTGAAGAGGTCACAGAGAAGTGCCATGGCTACTTCACATTGCATTTTGCACACAGAGGATATAGTCAATACTATTCACATTTACTAGCTCTGGGTTTGAAGGAATGATTGAATACAAGACAGGTCCAACCCAGATATTCCTGCTCAATCAATAAGCCAAATGAACAGGACGGCATTGTCTGCGATAGAGTCCGCAGAAAGATCAAGGAGAATTAGTATTCATTATTATTTTGAGCTTTATATAGCACTAGCTAGACCCAAAAGTATCAAAACACTTTAGTAATGCTTGCTAACCTTCATCCAAGAGTGATTGGGTCCGCTCGGTCTAACTTGGCGTTTGAAGAAGCTGATTCTGCAACCAAAAACTGTCTGAAGCCAGACAATGATCATTCAGAATGAGGTTCAGCCCCCAAATACACTTGCAATTGTTTAACTTCTTTGTAAAAATGTTCTTGAACAAGGATAGTTTGAGAGGTGTTGATAGTTTGCAAAAATGTGGGAGTCCCTCAAGGAAAAGTGGGTGTGGAAGACAGAAGTGATGGGGCAGTAATGGATTGAAAATATGACTTCAGTATAAGTAGAGGTGGAATAATGAGTATTTGAGATGATCATCCAGTCTTTATTTTGGTACCATCAGGCAGTAAAAAACAGACTGCTAATTGTCCAGAACACGGCTGCGAGATTACATCACCTGCCTAAAATCTGTTCAGTTTCTCAGCAACTTTACAATCTGCATTGGCTTCTCGCAGATAATCACTAATAGGCAGGACAAGCCCAGTTTGCAGCATTTGCTCCAGCCCTACAATCAGACTAGGGAATGAAGATCAGTGAACTCTAACTTGGCGGTAGTACTCAGCTTTGAATTGGCGAGGAGAGGAGGATGCTTCTCTCGAGCAATAGCTTCAGTGTTATTGAATGACTTACCTACACAGCTTTAGAAAATTTCTAATCACTTCAGTGTTAAAATAGAGTTGAATACTTGGCTGCTTGCAGTCTAGGCTGGATTTTGTGTTGAGACAGTCACACTAGAAGCAGGTAGCACTGGGAAGCCCTTACGGGGGCAGCCATGCACTGTATAAATCAGTGTAACATAACATTTTATCCTTGAAGAAGTCCAACTGGTCCTCGCAGTGGTACTGAAAGTGTTTGTCAGAACTTATGGTTGGAAATTTCTAGGAAGAGGAAGAGTTTCTTCCTTTGGTTCAAGCCCTCGATGTGTTTGGCTAGATAAACCATTTCTGCAATTTTTTTTACTGTATGTAAGCCGATCATCTGAATTCTGCAAACGGTCTGATCTGCTGCCGACAGCGAGGGATGCCATAACCATCAAAGCTGAAGAAATTGGTGAATAAGAGGAACTTATTGCTGTACTACTCAGACGCAAACCCCCTTACTAAATAAGTGCTCTTGAAAATTGAACACCGAGAATAACTGCAAAATATGTTAATATGGATTAGTGAAATAACCAGCCCAAATACCGGAGTTGCAAGAAAAACACTATAAAACTGAACTCTACAGCAGACTAAATCAACAGAGTTGTCACGTAAAATTAAAGAAAAGAGAAGTCTGAATAATGCATTGCACACCCAAGATATGCTTCAATCCCTTACGATAAACCCATCCACAAACTACAGAGATTGGAAAAAAGTAGATATCGGATACAAAATTTAGTGTATCGTGGCTAGAAGAACGAGGGTTTACTACTACCACACAAAAAACAAACATGTTTCCAGTGGATGGAGTGGCAGGG
Organism: Lissotriton helveticus; assembly: GCF_964261635.1. Taxonomy (NCBI): domain Eukaryota; kingdom Metazoa; phylum Chordata; class Amphibia; order Caudata; family Salamandridae; genus Lissotriton; species Lissotriton helveticus. The sequence continues at coordinate 732,221,778 of NC_136069.1, read as the reverse complement.
CATACCAGTCAGTTCAGGTACTTTGGAAAGCCTCCGCAACCTAGAGCGGTTTGGCAGACGGTCAAACATGTTTCCCGGACAAAGGCAATTACACGTCACATGTGCAATCAACAAAAGAAAGCACATGGAAAACTTTCTGACGAGAAAAAGATGGAAAGGGGGACATCGCGGGACAACCATGAAAGTGGCATGCACAAACTCGGAGGTTCTGTGGGCGACACCAGAAAGTAGTCTGCATTTATGCAGGTGCATTTCGTATTCTAACCCCTCAAATACCTTTTTGGCATCCGAGATTAGTATAATCGTGTGGCCCTTGCAGTGGACACAGTCGATGGAGTGTAAAATCGTATAAGTTACTGGCACTCCCCTGTCACACAGTGAGAATTCCTGATAGATTTAGATGGGCTATGCTGGTAGCACATATTCCAGCCAAGCAGCCAGAATAGCAACATATCATTTCAAACCTAGGTCTGAAAGATAAATGGTGCCATCATGGCAGATACATACAGTGCAATCTTTATCTGCTCTCAGTACCACTGAGTAGCCATCTTGCATGAAGTTAAAAATAAACCTAACCTAGGCAGAGGTTGTGGGTGTTGGGGGTTCAGAGGTGATTTGAGTTGCAGCACTGTGAGCTCCAGGCCTAGATAAAACGAAATTTCTTTTATAATGTTGCTGTAAGGAAGCTGTCCATGCCAGGCACCATTCCAGTGTTCATCTTCCAACATTGCTTGCAAGACTTCCTCCACCATGATCATATACTCCTGTACCTCCAGTTAGTTTGATAGTAGATTGAGATTAACTTGCTCAGCATTAGTCTCAACACTTCCCATTTTACACATCTGCTTTGTGCAGCTCTTCCTAGAAGGCTCTAAAACGATCAGTCTTTTCTCATTTGCACCTCTTTCGTCCTATGCTTATTTACCAGCACATTTCTGGTATTATGATGCCCTCGTAGAACCTTAAGTTCTATCTTAACTTAAAGTGGTCCATATATAGCACTTGCAGCTGTACCTAGTAGATTAATACATCAATAATGTAAGGCGAGGAGTGTATGCTGGCGGAGTTATTTTCCTAGAATAATGTGTAAACAGGACTATAGCAATTGTATCTAGAAGTGCTTCACCACTGAAATATTGGTGACAAATATACATTAAAAAATATATTGCATTCAAAAACCTTAATTTACAGCTAAAATGGATATCCCCTGATTATTTTCCATATGTGAATCATTTTAAAACCTCTATGTATGTATACATACCTCTTAAGTGTGGTTATGTCTACATATTTAGATGTTTTACTCCCATGGCAAAGAAAAAAGAAAGTTAACTAATCTCTCCCAAGCCACTCCTCTTTCAAAATGTCCACCACCACGACTCATCCCAAACCTCTTTACTTCTATAAACTTCCAAATAATCCTTTCCAGACTCTTTCCAGATTCTCCCCCCCTCCATCCAACCATGTATCCTATTCAACCAATTAACAGGCTCACACGTCTACCACTCCCAGTAACAATTTACATTACCCTCTACTAATCTACTACAAATCCACATTTGAGTTCTGGATTAGCGTACTACTTATTGAAAAGCACTTAAACGCCTCGTCAGGGGTTATACACACTATATAATTACAATTATATATTACGGAGTCTAAGATATTCTGTGGTTTTCCATTTTAACTCCTTTAGGAAAGTTTGCTTTCCAATATGGAAAACAATCTCTGAAACAAATATCCAATATGGCATGAAAATAGAACTTTAGTCAAGTTGGTGCTTTTCTTTACTTGGAGTAAATCTGTTCAGTAGTTTTTAAAAATAATTCTTTCTTTAAGGAAATCTGCATTACAAAACTATGTCCGGCAAGGGAGACTTGGCCTACAAAAATGAACACATTTTTCCTCTTGAAAAATGCAGATCTAAAAGACCGGTCTGCAAGAAAAAAATGATTTTTTAATGAAAGTCCAGGATTTTATTTTACAGTGTAGAATGATTACTGTGGCCATGAGAGCTCGTGTTTGTGCCTAGGGTCCAGGTTGCATGCCATTTGACCATGCAGAGATGGTGCAGTGGTAGAGGACCTTGCAGCAGGACCTGCCTTACACCCAGAGCCCACTGCATACACTCCCAATATCACAAACAGCTGGTTTTGTTACAAAGGCTGGTATGGGGGAGAGCAACAAGCGAGGCCCTGCACCTTAAGCGTCCAGCACACTGTCAAAGGTTGTGAACAGTTTTTTTGCGGAGGGCGGGGAGGATGATCCAGGAGAGGGTGTAAGGCCTGCAGTTAAAACACTAAATGAAAAAAGACTGTGCACCAAATTTTGACACAGGGGAGGTTGACTGCAAGGATAACATTGGGCCAACCATGTAGCCAAACCCAGTTACACATAACTTAAGACTGTGCCCAGCTAGTGATGAATGTGCAGGAAGTTGCCCGCTTGCCTGCACTAGACCCTTAAGCCAATGGCATACGTAGAGGATGCTAAGTGTGTAGAGATGTGTGCTAGGCAGGCTGTACAGACTACACCGTCATTTTTCGCTGTGGACGGGAGGTGGGTTTGATTCGTAAAAGGCATAAGTACCAATACTGTGTATAGATATTGAGCTGTCAATCACTGCAGTGATATACTGATGGATGTTCCTTTGTGGATAAGATTGCCAATAAAAATATGTTTACAAAAAAAAAAAATGGAGTGGAGTGAAAAAATAAAGGGCAAGTTATGATTTCTTCTGCTAATAATTTAACATTTAAAAAAAAACTGAAAAAATGTTAGTTGTGGTTAAAAATTAAAACCAAATAACCCACCCGAAATTGGCCACTGCCCATAATTTGTCCACTAAACGAAGAAGAGGTTGAAAGCGTGAAAACCCGGGCACCAATGGATGAAAGAGGGTTAGCAGTGGCAGTACTTTGATCAGTAAATATGTGTGGTCTGCCATGCTGTCCAATTATCAGTAAAGTTGAAACTGCTAAATTGATTGGCCAGTTAACCCACAATGGAATGAACTGAATGCCAGAATCACTTTCTGTGAAGCAAGACAGCAACTGTTCACTGGTACAAGATCATGACTATGTACAGATAGTGTGGACTGGTTGCAGCACAAGACAAGACTCAACAGGGGGGCGTGGCCGGACGGCGGCTAAGATGGCCGAGTAGTCCCGAGGCTCATCCGGGGGTCGACAAAAGGCCCCAGAAATCCGGCTCTTATCCTGCCACCTCTTCTTCCTCCTAGCAGGTCCCGACAGCGGAGGAGCTCCGGAGCCTGCTCCGGTTTCCCTCCGCACCAGAGTATCGTAGCGGCGGGGCCCGGCGAATGGGGCCTTGCAGGGGCCTAGAGCCAGCCGGAACCGCGAGAGCTGGGTCTGCAGCAAGCGCGTCGCTGACGCGTGGAAGAGACAGATTCGCCCGAGAGAACCGAGGAAGTGAGGGCTCCCCCCCTGGATCTGGGCCGCCCCCCCCCCCTGCCTCCCGCTGGGCCCCCGGTGAATCACCGGACATCGTTGGGGATCCGGCTGTGAGAGCAGCGGGAGAAGAGCGGCTCGAGGAGCTGGGGGGATCCGCCTGGGCCCCCGGGGCAGGCAGCAGCGTGTGAAGGCCAAAAGGTACAGGCGGAGGTCTGCGGTGGGGGAACGGTGGTGGCAAGCGAGTGACTGATCCTTGGAGAGGCCCGCCCCCCCCGGTGACACTGGTGGCGGCCTCCCATGCCTTGCGCACAAACGAAAGAGAGCATCTGGGATGATCTTGGCCGGGAGAGACGGCGAGTGAGGGAGACGAGCACCCCGAGGGCCTGACATAATCCTGGCAGAGGTGCCGGCCGATCGGGGGGGACTGCATACTGGTACGGAGACATGCCGGAGCTGCTTAGCTCCTGCAACGGAGGTCGGTGGACGTTGGAACGGGGCAAGTCTCGGGGCCCCACGGGCAGACGGCGGCGGCAGATAGGGCTGTAGGGCCCTAGGAGTGATACGCAGCGCGTGGTAGTTCTGCGCAGAACTCTCAGGGTGGTGCTGCAGATTGGTGGCGGGGTCCCGGCACGACGGCGCGGAGCAGGATTACTGGAGGCGAGACCGAGGGCTACAGAACACGGGGTAGTACAGCTGGTGTCCCTGGGCCCACATTCAAAAACACTGTTAAATCCAAAACCTCCACCACCACCCAGGCCAACACCATTGACAAGTACACGGCCCCAACGGGCGGAGGGGGGGGGGGGATACACCCTCACCGGGAAGGTAGCTGAAGGGTCGGAACCGTCCTTGACCGCCATTATGCAGGCCATACAGACCTTGGGAACAACGCTGGAGTCTAAAATCGACAAGGTGGCCATCGAGCTGGCGCTACAGGGGGCGGACCTCAACAAGACGTCTGAGAAAGCCACTCTGAATGCCACAGACATTGGGCAGCTCAAGCACACCACCAAACAGCTGCAGCAGCAGGTCCAGCATCTGACCCACAAGCAGAAGCTGACAATGGCACTGCTGGAGGATCAGGAAGGAAGGGCCCGAAGGAAAAATATACGGGTGGTAGGCGTTCCAGAGAAAATGGAAGGGCCAAGCATGGATCTATTCTTGGAGGACCTCATCCTAAAACATCTTAAACCCAAGCGACTATCCAAGTTCTTTGTGATCGAGCGTACGCACCGAGCACCGGTCCCCCCGCCTCGCCCGGGCCCCCCACCCCCCCCCCCGAGGACTATCATCGCCCAGATCCTCAACTTACGTGACCAGGGCGCCATTTTGAGGCGGCACGCCAACATGGAGACCTGCAGATCGACAAAGCTGTGATACGGTTCTTTCCTGATTTCACTCTCAAGGTCCAGCAGGAACGCCGCTCGTTTGACGGAGTTAAAAAGGAGCTCCGAACACGTGGCCTCAAATACATGATGTTCTTCCCAGCACGCCTCAAGATTTTTGCCAAATGCAAATCCTTCTTCTTTACATCCTCGGAGGAGGCCATGGCATGGATCGAAGAAACTGAGCAACCCTCGAGTGGTCCGCGGCGGGAGGGAGGATGGAGGAACACGGGGGCTCAGTCCCCAGCATCGTCGCTGGTCTCAGTGGGCAGCGAACCTCGAGCGCATGGTGTTCCCCGAACACCAGACAGAGATGGAACAAGCAGCTTGTCGGCCTCGCCGGACATGGGATGATTTGGTTGGGTGAGGCCTAACGAGAGAGTACAGCTGGTCAACATGGACTCCTACATGGGACTGGTAGCTGCTGCACAGTGGACACGCGGGGACTTGCTGCGCTCATGAACTGAGGGGGTGGCGCCATGCCCTTGGCGGTTATGTGGTAAAGTACTATGGGGGGGGGGGGGGTGGCTTTCGTTGGTGGGAACTGCGTATTGTATTGTGTTTGCATCTGAACACGCAGGTATGGAGAGGTGGTTTGCGCTTGAGGAATGGGGCAGGGTAGTACCCTCGGACTGGCTTTCTGGTTGCCACACTTGCCCCAAAGGTTTTCGTTGACTTGGCGACAGGCGCTCTGCTTGTTGGGGTAGGTCGGGCCCGTTTGGCCTGCGAAGCAGGGTAGCAGGGTGGGGGGAACGGGGGTTGGGGGGGGGGGGGGGGAAGAGTGCATGTTTCTTAGTGGCATTAATGTTGAGTTACGACAAAGTTCTGTTGGCTCCGGAGGCACGGCTGGTGGGGAGTGGAGGGGTGTGGGCACTCCCTGTGCAGTTTGTACTGATTTATATTTATGATGCATAAGTCACAGACACAGAAACTCACAGTGTTATCCTGGAATGTTAATGGCTTGCGGAATAAGATTAAACGCACCATGGTTCTGCAGTATCTGCATAGGTACGGCCCTGACATAGTCTTGCTCCAAGAAACACATCTGATAGGGAATCATTACAAGGCCCTAAATAGATTTGGTTACACGCTGAGGGCGCATGCCGGCTTTACCACAGGCTCGACGGATGCTGAGATCCTACTTAAAAATTCCCTTCCACTGGTGGTCGGACAACATTGGGTAGATTCCTTAGGGCGATATGCAGCTATCACTGGACAATGGGAGGGTCTGACCCTCAATATTTGTTCGCTCTATGTTCCTCCAAGGTTACATAGCAACACCCTTCCAGATATTGGGAAACTGCTCCTAGACATGCTGACTGGTATCCTTCTCTTAGGGGGGGGTACATGAATGAGGTAATGGTGGAGGACATCGATAGGTCACCAGGTCCGGCACCCAGAGGGAGGGTGAGCCACCTCAGAGATTTTGTGCAGGCGATGGGTTTGGTAGACCTCCGGAGGGCACATAACCCCCACACTCGACAATATACACACATATCTGCGGCACATGGGTCGGGATCCAGACTGGATTATTTATTCACATAAGTAGGGGGCATGAACTCTTTTCATGGTGGGAGCTAGAGGTATCTCAGACCATTCCCCAGTGGAGGTGCAGCTACAGGGACTTGGGAGGGGTTGGAGTGCTCCCCCCAGACTGGACTCTTTCTTGTCCAGAGACCAAGAGTTTCAGGCACAGTTCCGCGAGCGGGTGGATCAATACTTCACGGATAACGTCGGCTCGGTTCAGTCGCACAGCATAGTCTGGGAGGCCTACAAGACTGTAGTCAGGGACTTTGTGCAAACGGAGGCGGCCAAACGGAGGAAGGAGAAAATTGCGCAGATCGATAGTCTGGAATTGGAATATCTGGAATTAGAGAAACAAAGGGAGGAAACACGAGAGCAACAGCAGGAAAGGTGTCATAAATTACCGACTCCTGGAGAAGGATATCAATGACGTGCTGGCTGATCAGGCGAGATCGCGAGCGATAGCGACCCAGCGGCGGGTGTATGATCTAGGGGACAAGGCTAACAAAATGATAGCCTGGCTGGAGAGGAGAGACCGGGAGCGGAACTGGGTGCCAGGGATTCGAACACAAACGGGGTCGATACAGACCACAAGTGTGGGCATAGCGGAGGAGTTTGCTTGCTATTACGAAGCGGTCTATCGGTCCCACACTCAGCGGACTGAACGGGAATGTGAGGATTTTCTGACCCTCTTGCAGATGCCCACATTGGAGTCAGCAGACAGGGACATTCTAGACTCCCGACATCACAGTGGCGGAAATAGAACATGCCATGGGTGACTTACAAGCCGGGAAGGTGCCGGGACCCAACGGGTTCCCTGCGGAGGCATTTCGATGTGTTTCTAGCAAAATTGAGCCCCATATGCTGCACATGTATAATGAAGCCCAGCAGGAGGGACGACTGACTAAGGATCTTAGATTCGCTACAATTGTGGTGATCCACAAATCCGGTAAGCCACAGGACTTGTGCAGCTCCTACAGGCCCATATCTCTCCTCAATTTCGAGACAAAAGTCCTGGGCAAGATCCTGGCCACCAGGCTGGGGGCGGTGGTGCAATCCCTGATCCACCCGGACCAGTATGGCTTTATGCCACACAGAAGTACGCGGCTCAATTTGCGTTGTCTGTATGGGGTGATACAGATGACATCTGCCCGACCGAACATACCGGCGGCCCTACTATCGCTTGACACCCATATGGCCTTCAACAGTATGGAATGGCACTATATCAACGTGGTCTTGGCCAAGATGGGGTTTGGGGACAAGTTCTGAGCATGGGTAAGACTGCTACATACCGAACAAATGGCGAGGGTCACGGTTAACGGTGCCTTGTCCAGGGAGTTTCAACTAGAGCGAGGCACGAGGCAGGGCTGCCCGCTCTTCCCAACCCTCTACGCCTTGGCCCTGGAGCCATTGGCAACCTGGGTGCGAACGGACCCACTAGTGTGGGGCATAGATCTGGGGGGAGGCTGAGAGGAGCGTGTTTCATTATATGCTGACGACGTCCTACTGTACGTCCAGCGACCAGATGCCTCCTTCCAGAGATTTCTTGAGATTCTCCATAGGTTTGGTACCTTCTCAGGTTATCGAATCAACTGGGACAAGTCCCTGGGCCATGTGTTGGCGGGCCAGACGCTGAGCTTGGCGAACGAGTGCGGAGGGCTTGTATGGAAGGAGGTATTTCGATACCTGGGGATCTGGATATCGAAGAAGAAAAAAAAAAGACAAGACTCAACAATCAACATTAATGTGAAGGGCATAACAAACAGTAAGAGGTAGTGTATCGACCAGAGCAGGGAATGAGCAGACACAAAAGCATACATCCCACTCCTACCACGAGACAAGGGCTGCTTGGAAAAGTGAAAAACAGATAATATTCCTGAAATTAGCCCTCTTTTAGCAGTCTATTGCTCCAGCTAACAGCACTGCCATCAATGCCCAGATTCAGCCAAAGCAAATATGGGCATTCAAATTCAGTAAATTGACTACACTCTCTAGAGGCTCTGGCAAACCTTAAGGACCATGAAATAAAAGAGCTGGCTCAAACTCATCAGTTTCACCTAAACCTTTGAGTGGCAGACTATTCACTCCAGAAACATATCTGCTGACTGCCATGTTTGAGCTGATGTTGATCCTCAAGATGTCATTAACCAGACATGAAGATCCCAGGCAGCTTATACTTTCACTAATTCAAAGGTGATCTAAGGGTTTAAAAAAATATTCTTCAGCATGCTTAAAACCCCGGGCCAGTTTCAGGGTATGAATTCAGCTTTAGTGCTGAAGCATAGTGCAGGACAACTCAGAGTCACATTAGTGAACAGGATAATTCTTCCTCTAAACACATGCTTGAGGTGCTGGGACGGAACCACTTTTAGTGGCCAAACATGAATTTGCCAGGAGGAGAAATCGAGCATCTCAACAATGTGGTAGTGAGGGGGGGAAACCCTCAAACATTGGCATCCACAGTGCTGTATATTCTGGAGAAAGTGATTACTGCTACAAGTACTTCGAGAAGGAGAGTATAAACTCCACTTTCCAACGTCCCGGAGAGCAGAATGGCAAATATTTTCTAGCAAGAAGATTAAAAAACTGCCAGTAGACACAGCCTTCTACGGCACAGCGTACTGGGAAGTCTTGAACTCCAAGGCAGGAAGAGGAAGGGCATGCTCCAGCTAGGAGATTATGCTTTGCAGTGTACAGCCTAATGACTTGGATGAGGGGATGGCAGCCCTCAAAAACACTTGCCCAAACATTTCACAGCCAGTGTTTGATATGAAATTCAAGGATCAAGTCAACCTCAATCCTCTCAGGTGGCCAAAGTAAGCCACAAAACAAATCACCAATACTTCTGGTAAGCACTGGCATCTGAGCTAGTAGCACTCCACTACTTATGGAGAGTTTAGAGAGGGTGATTAGTAAAGCCAGGCCACATAATCATACCTAGCCAACACACTTTAATGGGCCTCCTTCAACCAGAGGACTGGTAAACTGCGGTGGGGAAGACAAGGGGAGAGTATGGTGAACAGAGTAGTACCAAGACAGTGGAGGAATTGAGTGTGATGAATGTGGGTCCTTAAAGTAGTCGTATGCCACCGAGTGTTCCTGAGTTTTGTTCTTATAGCATAAGACTCTTTCCCTGAAAATTTAGAGATGGCCCTGACTGTGTAGATGCTTGGGTTCGCCTCCTTTTACATTTGTTTTTTTTAAAAAGAGGTGCATTATCCTAGTACAAAGGTTTCTCAAGCATCTCAAAATGCCCACCATAAGGTTGAGCCAAGGCATTTGTATACATGAAACTCATCTGTAGCATCCAGTACTAAACCACCGAATTAGAGAGGAATGGCTTTAAAGAATAACAGTTCACGATGCACCCAAGAGTTCATACTTTACAGAGCCATCACAAATGAGTCTTTGTATTCCGGTCGGCTAATGGTTTTAAAAAACGTATTCTGGAGTGAGGCACATTCAGTCTATTGCTTGCCGATTCAAACCAGTTATCAAATTATTAGTGTGGTTTTCTCTGGAAGCAAGGGTAAGACCCACAAATAAAACGTTAACATTAAACCCGGATGTTGGAGAATTAAACTGTCAAAATGAGAAATACCACACAGTAGATGACAAAGTGAATTCCCTGTACAATGTTTGTGCTCGTCCTAATTACCAGATGCGCAAATCCATTTTCAACCCCCTTGCCCCCGCCTCAAATAAAAATACCTGTAGATAAAGTTTAATGTAACAGTTTGTAGATAGACTATTCCGATTAGATTTAAAATACATCTGGCTTGTAAGACCATCCAAGTGGCAATGAAGCCTGTCAAACATTTGTGAACTAGCATCCTTTTTAGCACTACACTAAAGGAGGTCTCTTATAGGAGCAATTTTGAAATGTTCTCTTGGGTGCCTTGAAAGAGTTTGGAACAAGGGTTAACGTGCTACAGGCCATGTAGTTTAGTGCTGCCACGGCAATTCCGATATAATGTTTGCATCACTAGAAATGTCCAAATGGGAAGAACCTTAAGACAAACAGTAGTGAACATGCTAAAAATCTACAGCACAATTATCAGGTCCCCAATAGCTTAAATATAAGCCAAATTAGCTTTTAAAATAATCTGAACAAAAGGAGCAAATGCATCCACATATGACTCGGTACACCATCCACCTCTTGGAAAGCTACCTTCATGGTTACGGTTGCTTTTAGTTTGTAGACTTTCATGTTATCAATGGTTACTATTCTAGTGGTGGTAGTGAAAACTGCTTCCAAAGTTCTTAATTCAAAGCTGTATGGGCTGGTACCACACACGTGTCAAGAAGCATGATTCCTACCTTACCTGCATATACACTGTTGCCAGTACTGTTCTTTAAAATGTTTTTGGCTTACTGCGGAGGGAAGGGCCAGGGGAATGTTGTTAATGGAGAAAAGGCATGTAGAGTAGGAGTAATGGGTCACCATACAGATACATTTACCCTACTACGGCATCCGGTTATTCCTCTCCAACCTGAAAGTACAGCCCAGATCACTGCTGATAAAAAAGGGGCAATGGGCCATGCAAAAAGGTCATAATGATCCTCCTGTTCAAACTGAGCATTGCCCTGAGAACTCCTTGCCTGAAAAGTTTATGTTGGGTTCTCCAAGTAGTTCAGCAATATATCTGTCACAGACATTTCTGGAAACAGCCATCAAAGATGCCTTAGTCGAGTCGGGTGCTTGGATACCAGTTAACAGTTCAGCCCCATCTACAGTACAGCATTTGGAGATGCATTAAGTATCCATCTACTAATGGTGGCATTTGTAGCTGCTCATCTGGCATCACTACTACCAAAGTGTATAATAAGCATTCCAGATGCAGAGATGACTCCAGCAAGGTAAATACTTAATAGTTGCTGTCCAAAATATAGTGTAGTCTAGGTGTGTCAAAAAAAGGTATTTCCATTCAGATATAGATTCCACAGCACCTGGGAACAGTTGTGGAATTTCCCATTCAAAACACTTTCCCCTGAAAGACCACAGTGTAATGATCCATGGGTAAAGAGATTTAGCTCACTGATGGGTCTGGATGAGATTAAGCCACGATTCAATTTTCCAGGATAGGGGGTCTTGACATCTCTGGAGGCCACAAGCCTACAAGGCGTATTCATCAATCTGAGCAAGAAAAGGTTATGTCCCAAAAACAGTGGTGCAGTCCAATGAAAGAAACATGTCCATTAAATTGTTGGGCAACATTTTAGTATATCACTGGCAATGCAGACATTCTCCAGGGCTATTGTAACAAACTCCAGTGTTCGTTTGGTAAATTGTGCAGTCACCCACCTGCATTGGGCAAATGTACAGAGAAGGTCTTCACCCACCAGACAGGGGAGCAGGCTGATCTTCTGTAGCATGGTCCACTAACAGAACCTTATTGCGCCATGGAGGAAGACCTCATGTTAACAGCCATGAATGTTCAGGTTCTTTGCAGAGGCCTAGTTCCTAGGAATCAGACACTCATGAACAGCACAGAACATTGAATTATTTTTCCACCCTCTATAGACAGGAGATCCCACATTTCGGGAAAAATGTATGTCCTTTATCAGTGGAAAATGGAATAGATCACAGCATAACTCTTACTAATAATGAGAACACCTGCTTAGGTTATTTAACCTAGTAATGCGTTTCCCACGAACGTTGAATACCAGTACAAATATAGAATATGCTATCAACCACATCCCATGCTCCTCTGCCAGCCTGCAGAGTTGTAGGGAGGCAGCACCTCTTTGTTTTCAGAAATACAAGAGGGCCTTGGTGATTTCTGTGTTGGTCACTATTTCGCTGGGTTTCTTCTAAAACTATGAAGAACACCCTCACCCACACACATTTTTGGGGCAGGAGAAACCGAATATCCACATTTATATTGCCAAAAGTCAATTATGACCACGGATTGCAGAAGGGTAGAAGAAAGGAGCATGCTGTTAGTTTATGAGCGTTCAGCCACCATGTAAGATTGGGACAAAGGAAGGTAGAATTGGGAGAGGTATGACCTGATTGCCACGCAAATGATTACAACACTGCACCAGACAGATTTAGAAAAATGTGGAGCTTGGCACAGACACAACTGCTTTGCAGGACTCCTGTAGTCCACGATGCTTTGGTACTCACCAGGTCTACAGGCTACCTATTTAAAAGGGGTATGCTTGCCGGCTGATTGTTACTATGCTCTTCACAGGAATGAAGTATTTTGCAGAATCAAGGACAGAATCATCAGGATCAACAATCTTTGAAGGCCCCAAAAAATGATCACAAGGACACAAAGTCTGAACCGTGTCCCGACTGTTCAGGCTAGAAAGGATTCGGCTAGAACATTTGGAGCTATACTGATGATGATGAAAGAGCAGCAGTAGACTTTCTGCTGCAGCAGAAAAAGCCAGCCACAGTGCCAGGATCTCAGAAAAGGTCCGGAACATCAAGACCAAAAAGCAGTCCTTTGCTGGTAGTTTTGGTTTACTAGCATGAATCAAAGGTACTTTGTGTGGTCCTACAGGACATCTGTAAGTATGCAAAATACTGAAGGTCCAACATAGAACAATACCGCTACTCAACTGTTGGCAGGATCTGAGCCAAATTTAGCATTTTCAACTTCTGCAGGAGGTAAAAACTATTCGGGTAAACTCCACCATTTTTCCTTACATACCACCTCGGATGGTATCCTGGTGCTTTGAGGTGTGTGGGGCTTGAGTAAAGGGGCTTCTTGAAAAGCCAGTTCATCTTCTTGCGGAAATCAGGAAGTAATGAGGAGGCCCTAATGTGCCTTCCATGCTTTTGTGGCAGTGTGAGAAGGCACAACCTCCTGACCTGCTTTTGTGTATACATGTTACGTGAGCCACTAAATGTCCCGCTGTGCTTAAGTGCCTGGAGGGTTGGTAGAATTGTCTCGCGGCTGATTAGGTAGACTGGGCCTGTATTGTGTAGGGCTTTGAATGTGTGGGGTTTGGAGCTTGGATTGAGCACGTTAATGTATAGGGAGCCAGTGTAGTTCTATTTGGTGAGGTGTGATTTGAGACCATCATAGAAGCTCAAAGACAGTCTGGCTACTTTGTTTTGGATGGTCTGAACTCTTTTGTATTGGATGGCGATTCTTGCGTAGTTGGCGTTTCCGTAGTTTAGTGTGATGGTGACTGTTTTTCTGGTGTTTGTAGGTACCCACCTGAATGTGTTTTTCAGAATCCTCTGGATGTGGAAGCACGCTAAGGTGGAATTAACCTGGCCGGACATGCCCAGTTTGCGGTCGACGATGATCCAGAGGATCCTTGCTAGGGTTCTGGCGTGAGTCCTTGACCCATAGGCCACAAAGTGGAGTCCCGCAGCGAGGTATCTTTTCCACTTCGATCTTGTCCGAGGCAAGTTTGAGGCAGGCGGGTTTAATCCAGGTGGCCACTTGGTCCTGCAAGAGTTGAAGTGGTTTCTGGTGTTGGTTGTTTTTATCAGATAGGGTCAAAACCCGTTGTGCCTCGCTAGCATAGGTGAGGCTGAAGATGTTGTTTGTGGAGATGAAGTCTGCAGCAGCATCATGTAGACGCTGAAAAGGGTTGGGCTACCAGAGGAAACTTGAGGGGCTCCGTAAATGAGCTTCCGGGCTTCTGACAAGCAGGGTGGCATGTTGACTTCGTTTTTCCAGTAAGAAAAGGGATATATCCATAGGAAGGCGAGTAAGAAAAGTGCATATCCATAGAAATGCGGGTCCTAGGATGTCCGCATCAGGTATTCATCTGATCAGGATGGAAAGGCCGCAGAGAAGACAACCAGGAAAAGGGCTGCAGTCTCTCCTCTGTCGAAGATAATCTGGATGTCACTTGTTGCTGCTATGAGTGCCGTCAGTGCTGTGGTTAGGTCCGAATCCTGACTGCATGGCGCCGAGGAATTGGTGATTGATGAGACGACTGCTGATAGCTTTCCTTAGGACCTTGGATGAGTATGAAAGGAGGGAGATCTGTTTGCAGTGTGGATAGCTTCTTCAGGAGGGCATGGATAGCTACGCACTTCCAGGCTTCTGTAAAAGTGGCTTTATCTATGGAGATGTTGAGAATGGGGAGGAGAGCTTAACGGATAGGTTTTCAACCTTTGTTGAAGGCGTGGTGGGAGCTACGATCGCCGAGGCTTTGGAGTGGATGGTCTTCATGATTGCTGTTGTTTCCTCAGTGGCGATAGGGCTCCATGTTGTCAGGGTGTCATTTTTGTCTGAAGCCGGAAGGCTTATTGAGAGGTTGATGGGGTTCTGTTGTGGGTCGAAATTGGTGTATATGGCTGCGATTTTGTTGCAGAAGTCTGAGAGGTCACTGCACAGTTCTTTGGTTGGGGTGATGTTGCTGGTGGTTGCTGCTGGTGTCCTTGGCGATAGTAAAGATTCCCTTGCTGTTGTTGAAACAGTTGATGTGCTTGACTAGGGCCTTCCTTTTGGTTTCACGGATTTGCTCGTGGTAGTATCTCTGGGTGGGTTTGAAAGCTCTTTGTCAGATTCTACCTGCCTTGCTCTCCATTGCTGTTGCAGTTGTTGCAATGCCGTTTGGTTGATCCGAGTTCTTCTGTATGTATACTAGATGGCCTGCATTTGCATTCTGATTTGACTTCTTTTCAGGGGGTGGGGGGAGCAGAAAGGGGGGGCCAGGGGGGTGCTGGTGGTCAGGGTATTGGCGCAGGATGTGATCCAGTTGTTAATATCGTTGTTGTCACCCGATAAGGGGCCTGTGTGCTCTGGTTGTTTTTTCTAGCAGGTGGAGGCCAAGTCTACCTCAGATAATTTATTTTAGTGCTTGTTGTGGTTCTATTATGGTGGGGAGTGTTGATTGAGAAGCAGACAATGGCATGGTTGGTCAAATTGGCAGGAAGTGGGTTAAAACTCTTAAGTTTGAAAGTGAAAAGCAGTCTTTCGACCTAGGTTCATCCCTTTTTCTGTATTACTCGTATCATCAGCGTAGGGACAGTGAGGGTACCTTCATCAGAAGATGGGAAGGTGCCAAGGCAAAATTTGAGAGTATTTGATGCAGTGCTGGCTACCTCATATGCAGAAGAAACTACTGGAATTATGGTCCGCGGCAAAGACACCACTAACCCTTTGATGTTTCTTGCCAATGAGAAAAGCCATCGACCACTACAAGACACAGTGGACCACTAGTTTCAAGTTCTGGAGGACACGAAACATGTGCTAACACAAATGTGCACTAGACTCTCCCCTGAAAACATATGCTCAAGTTAAGACCATCCACAACTTCAAATGGTTGCTATCAATACTCATGACTTAAGCATTGCTGCTTAAATGACACAAGCTGGAAGAAGAGAAGAGAGGGAGGAAAGACAGCCAAAACGTCTAAAAGTTCGAAAACGGAATCAGTGACATGACCCCTGCTAACATGACATTTTTTTAAACTAGCAAAATGTTCTACTTTGTGAACTCGTTCATTAGGGACTAATTCCAGGTGAACACAGCAACTTTTGTTTTAACACTTGATAGAAAGGAATAACAGAACAGTATATTAAAAACGAATTCAGCAAAAACATGCTGAGTTCTGCATTCCGGGTACATACATGCACAGAAACATGGAAAACCAAAATGGCAATCACTGAAAAAGTGGTCAACTGGCATCAGAAAACAGACCAGGCAAATGGATTTTTCATTTTGCTAATAACTTTGGTGAGGGGGATCCCAAAACGTAACTTCCCCATGCCACTGCTATAGGGATTTTTGAACAGTGCTACAGCTAAATGGAATTACACCAGATTTGGAAGAAAGCTTGATCTTTACCAAGAAAGTGTGCTTTTTGTGATTTAGTGTAAATCCATTCAGTAGTTTTTGAAAAATTAGGATTCAAAATTATAGATAATCAGGACGGTTGCGTCTGCAAGAAAGCAAATTCAAATAATTATGCGATCTGATTGGCCAAGGGGTTTATACCAACCCCCCAGAAGTTTCGGTCATGAAAGTTAAACAGGAGCTCTTGCTCAGATGGGCTGGCTGCAACATAAAGAGAAATGTTGAGACCATCATTACAGGACACAGGAACTCAGAGATGATGCAATCCAGAGGGACTCTTGCAGGAGGTACTATGCCGCCCTTACTCCTGCAAGATGGAAAAAATAAAAAGGGTGAATGTCTCTTGGGGCACACCAGGCCCGTGCCAAAACTCATGCTGTGCATAGTGGAGGCTCGGCAGCCCACGCAGGAGGCCAACCCTATGCCCAGCAGAGCCAGTGGCAGGGGTGAGTTGGAATGGTAATCACATATTGCTTTTAACTAGAAATTTAAGGGGGGAAAAAAACCAAAGGTCAAAGTGATGTTATAGTAAGGTATGGTAAAAAGATCTTAATTTACATTAGAAAAAAATCACTAGGGGGAAAAAAACTAAAGGTTAAAGCAACGTTTTCATAAGGTGAAATTGTATGCTAAAGCGTAACATTTTAAACTCCTAAATGCTAGTTACCGGCACAGGTTATAGTTACCTCATTAACAATAACTGATTATTTCAGGTTTTTTTAGGTCAAAATGTTACGTTTTAACTGACATTTTGACCCACCAAAAATGTCACTTTAATCGTTGGCTTTTTAAGTGGCTAAATGTTCATAAATATATATATCAATATCATTGACGTGATTTAAACACTTCTGTACAACCCAAGGAGACGGGTGCAATACCACCACCAATAGGTACATCCGCTTACATTTCAGAAACCATTGTTTTCAACTTCAGCACTTGTTCTAAGAAAATTTGTTAAAATACACAACACTTTCATTTTACAAAGAGCAAATGGTGAATATTTACTGTCTGTTCAATAAGTGTTTTTCTATTCTCACAAATCCTGTATTATAGACCCCTTTTCTTCGAACGAGTGCGAACATTGGAAACAATAAATAAATGTAAATGTTGAGAATATATCTATTCACACAGATATGTTTGACTGGTACTTGTTATTTAAAAGTACATATAAATAATATCTAAATTAGGTATAGGAACATTATTTTTACAAGGTAATGCATTTCAACGGAAACAATATGAACAAAAGGCGAGCACGACAATGAAATCATCACTGTTAGAAGGAATGTGCGTTATTGGTTCAAACATGCCCTCTGGAAAGTTACTCAGGAAGTCTTCCACTTACAATGTCACATGTTCGAGAACACAGAGCATATCCTGGAAACATGAAAATTAAACATTTCATTTTACTTTCTAACTGCAAAAAAAATAATCAAAGCGCATCGCTTCACTGAGATAAATACATTTCTACATACAGTGCAAAGTTGTGATTCAGAAGCAACCTGTTTTATAACAGAACATATCAAATTAGAAACTTTACCTTGTTACCCGATATAGCTGTGGAAATTGATGGAGGTAAAATAAAAATAAAAAGAGAAATAAAATGGAGAAAATTTACTCTTTCCAAAGGACTTTTAGATGTCGCCTGATCTAGTTGCCTCAATGGCCCCAGAAAAATGTAGCACTTCTCTACCTTTATATAGTTCAAAGATTCTTCGGGCCCAAAAGAGAACGACGCAATTTTTGAAAAGGGTCCAAAGCATGCAAGGAGAAACCGAAAACACTAAAACTGTATATCAGCTTAAAGACCACCTGTATAGCTGCTAGGTGTAACCAAACTACCTACAAATCCTAGTCACGCATAAAATATTAACTGTGTAAGTGGACTTTAGAAAAAACACTTAAAAAATATATTAAATCCTGCATCTCAATCTGTAGAGTGCAACAATTCAGCGCAATCAGGGGAATGTTGGCTGTGTCAGGAAAGGTTTAATCTACAAAGAAATGTGCTACCTCTGGCTAGGTCACTGCTCTAAAGACAAGAGATTTAAAACGACTCAAAACAGAGCTAAAAAGAAAGTGCATGTTCTGCACGACAAGTCTTATGAGGAAGGAGCGAAATAACCTATGCGGATTTAAATAACTCGGAAATATAAATATATTTGAGAATGATAATACATTAGTATAATTTATTTCAAGAGGGGATGCAATGCCACGTGATTCACATTTAATTTAGGAAGTAGGTGAGATTAAAACAATATTTGTAGTGGGCAAAGATATAAAAAAGTGACCAAGCCAGTAAGATTTGCAAGTTGCAAACAAAAAAAAAAGAAAACTTCTAGATTCCCACCAGGATTTTATTATGATAGTCTACAGGAGGTGGTGAAAATTGGGGCACACATCAGGTTTCTGGCAAGAGGTTGTAGAAGCTAACCAATTTCAACATCAACTCCAGAAACAGGAGATCGTTCTAAGAGAGAAAAAAAAATGCAGCCACACTGATTAACTTTGCGTAGATGCAGGTAATGTTCCAGAAGCTCACAAAGGAAACCCTCTGTTTTCACTTGTAGCACCAGTAAGTTTTCTTCTCTAAAGTTCACGAGTAAGTATAAATGAGCATTTTGGATGCCTGGTGCAAGTAAGAAAATGAGTTCACGGGTACCAAGGTTTTGAAAATCTGTGCTACAGGCTGGTTTAAGGGGGAGAAAGAAAAACATTCTTTTATAATTCGGATGAGAGTTAGTGATGGTCTTTGACCTGGAGAACACCAGCAAAAGAAGGGGAAAATGGTTTACACATTTCTTTCACATGGTGCAGAGCATACCATTTTGGCTAATTCGGAGTAGCAAATGAGCAAGAGTCCGATGTTGCAAGTTTGGTTAAACTGGACTCCTCTAAATGGCACAGAGCAGCTATCTTGAATCACTAATCCCATTTGTATGGGGTTTAGGTGACAGGATTTTCAGGAACATGATGAAACATTTAATTTTCTCAATCCTTCAGCTATTCATTTAGTGGGTCCCAGAGGTTGAGGCACCAGACAAATAGGATGAAACATTTAGTGTTCGCGATATCTGGGCTGTGCATGTAGTGGGTGCCAGACACTGAGGCACCGGACTCCTACTGAGGTCAGTGATTGGATGAGATTTTCTGCTATTGAACACCAGTCGAGTGCTTAATTTGAACGACTAAATTAAGCATTCTGGAAATTACAGAGGACAACTAGATCCGGGCATCATTAACAGCTTTTAGAGCGGTTTTGATAGGTTTGTGGTTTTTCAAATGCAAGCACTCGGGCAACCCGATATTGAAACCTTTGCAAGCCTAAGAGATATATTTGTTTCTTTTTCTAAGTCAAATGCCGCAGCAGCTATGGTGTGCCATTCGCAAATCTCTTATTAACTTTACCTGGTTGTTGGTGAGGAGTGTAAGGATCTTTCAGAGAAGGGAGAGCTGACTACCAATGCCTTTTTCCTCTACACCAAAATGGGGGAAAGGGCCATTCTGTCACTGAAGAGCATTCACAGGTTTTCCATGCTTTCAGTGGGATGAATGGTTGCTTGCCTTGGTTGATAAGCAAGTTGGTGGTTGCAGAGCGTTGAGTTTCATTTAGCATCTATTTTTACTCTATTCAAGGACCTGAAATTCCTTCACCTGTCAGAAGAAAACGTGGGCCCCAAACGGGTACTGATGTTTGGTTCTGTGGCTCATTTTCCATCTGGAAATTCATTTGAATATTATGTGTACATCGCGAGGCTTACCAAGTAATTCTTAAGGAGCTGTGCCCATAGGGTGGATACGCATATTAGAGAGCAGGCAGAATAGAAGGACCACTGTGGTATTCCACAAGTCACCACACGTAATGTTTGATGCAAACTAGTTGGTTGAATCTAATTAGCAGCATTTTATGGTTCACAATGTCTTAGTCTGCACACAGGGCAAAGACTATGAGAGTAGACTTCCTTTAATCATTCATTGAAGGTAGAAAAATCCTCTATGTTAACCAGGACAGTTTCACTGGCACTGGCTGCCCTGAACTAAGGTGGATTGTGATGCAAGTTGTGGTTCAGTTGCGTTTGCTTTTGGGAATATCTTCCAACTACCTTTTCCTGTAAAGCTTTCAATCTGTCCACTTGTCAAGATAAGTTACAGCGGAACTCAATAGTAGATATTCAATATATTTAATTTAATTGCTGCAAGGGTTACATAAATGGATGTGTTTCACCATCGTTGGCCTGCGCACAACCAAAAGGACTGCCCTTTCTTTCTTTTCTCCATCATTAATGACATCCACCATATTCACTTCCTCAGCTGGTGCATCCTGGGGGACAGTTTCATTAAAGTCATAGTAGCCAGATAAACTGTTTTCCATCAATCTGAAGCCAGTTGACACATTTATCCATGTTATTGTTTTTTATAAAAATTGTTTCGTTCACTTTTTTCGATTTTAATTTTTAAGGCTGAAGTCAGTAAGTATTGCCTGTACCATTTTCATTCGTTTATATCTTTGTGAGATCAGAACCTTCTAGTGGGCATGTGTATATTGAGTTATATTTTGTTACGTTTTTGTTAAGATTCTTCTCCATTATCAATGTATACCATTTATTTCTTGATTTATTACGCTCCAGTGGTTGTCTCCCATTCTTGCTACAGTTATCTGCATTATTTTCGGCAGTTTGCATTCTTGTCACTGTGTCCATTTTCGATTAATTACATGTGGACTGTGTGTATGCAATGGATGAGTGTGTGTGGTGAAAGTGCTTCAGGGCACGCAACAGTGCACGGCCTAACTAGCCAGTCAGCTACTTAGGTCTTTGGGCTGGAGCAGACATTCTCTTTGGTTATTAGGCGAAAGTGTTGAGACATTGAAATGGAAATGAGAAGGTTAGATGTAAGTTTCTAGTAGATAGGGGCATCACACCAGTTTGTTTTGGGGGTGGGGAATTCAGATTTAAATGAAATGCGGTTTGGTCACATACAGACTACTTTATAAAGACAGTTGATTGTGTATGTCCTAGTAGGTACTGAAAATCTTCCCAATTAATTTTGAGGCATTTTGATGTAGTCTTTTCTATGTT
The DNA here is from genome assembly GCF_964261635.1 of Lissotriton helveticus. Classification (NCBI taxonomy): domain Eukaryota; kingdom Metazoa; phylum Chordata; class Amphibia; order Caudata; family Salamandridae; genus Lissotriton; species Lissotriton helveticus. Next base: position 732,200,614 of record NC_136069.1, on the reverse strand, counting down.
TCTCATATTTCTTCCTACGTCTCTTGCATTAAAGCTTGTCCTCCTCCGCCACTGATATACACCAGTGGTGTAGGGTTTTGTAAGATTCAAGCCTAACCCATGGCAACCAACGAGTGTAAAAATGGCTTTAATCACAGGAATTATGTTTTGCAAACTCCCAAGAAAAAGCATGCTTAATCTTGCATTTCTGACCAAAACAGGATCATACCACCAACAGAGCAAAGACAATTGTAAACCTAGCTGCTGAATGAACAATTGCATATTAAATACAAGCACATTCTCTCGTTAAAATATTTGCCTGGATGAGGAATGGCTCAATGAGGAATGCACTCAAACTATGCTCCAAGCTCTGGGTCCAGATAAAGTATATATCTTTTTCAGTCTGCAAGGTTAGGATCCAGGCAATTCAGTGTCAGTAGCTTGTGCAAAAATGCAAATTGCACCCTCCTATGGATGTGCTTTACCTTTGTCAGAAAAAGGTTACTGAACATTTACAAAAGACTGGATCACAATGCTGTTCAATTCCCCAACCAAACCGTTTCTTCAGGACAGTTGTTTTAAGTTTTCAGTCTTTCAACCGTATGATCGATTTGAATTTCATAATTGAGCAATCCACTAGAGCCCAGAATGTCTCACCTTTGAAGGCAGCCAAGGGCGAAAGGGTGCTAATTTTTTTTTTTTAAATCAGTTCTACCAGCAAACTTGACACTCTATGAGTGCCAACATCAAGTCTGTAAAGATAAATCACAATGCCATTCCAAGTCTTCCCTCCAGGCACAGTTAAAAAGGTGTCAAATTGAAATCCGAGGCCATATCTAGCACAAAGTGCTTCACTGAAAAAATTACCTTAAACCTTTCCTTCCTTTTCTAGTTGAATCCAAGATAGTACTCCAAGAATTAGCCATTGGCCAAGAGTTGTAGGATTTGTTCTGGAAATCAACACACACCGGAAATCATTTGAAATGATAGCAATAAGATTACCAATCTCCACCTAGCTGACAACTTGCTGTTCTTGCAAATTCTGAACTTTTGGAGTGGGGACGAAACTGAACCGTCACTGCACTGTGACCGCTGGGGACTATGTGCACCACAACCTCCTGCAGGATTACCAACTGACTTCACCGGTACACCTATTTAAACCGTGGGCCAAGGGCTGGCCCGTCTGCAGCTGTCCAAGGCTGGGCCGGGCCAGGTCTCCAAACATTTACTGTGTCAATCCCATCTGCTAAACGTAAGTGAGCATTCCCATTTTTCTACATTATTATGGGCAAGCGTAAAGTGGATAATCCTCTCATACAGCTCCACATGTACTGACACCATGCTCGAGAGCGAGGTTGGGGTTGTAAGCACCAAAATTGCACTGACCGAACGAAGAACGTCTTTGGGACTTGAGTATTCTGAACGCTGCATCTCTGACCCACACAGGCTGATTTCAGAAGCAGCTAGCACAGTTGTTGGTGGTTCAGTTGTTATGGAGAAATTATTATGTCCATATGTGTGGATAACAAAGACCCATGGCAGCTCCATTCGCCCCACTCGTCCCCTCACCAATTGCCCAAATGATCCCCAGAGCCTGTAGTTAAACTGAATAAGTACCTCGCACAAACCCACAGGCTACTAAAGTGACTGCTAGGGTGGGGCCAGATATACCATACCCAGGTGTTAACTGTGACGACTATATGCGTAATCATCTCTTGGAAATTTTAGAGCGTCACCTAGGCCCCATAACAGTGTGACTGGCAGCAAATGAAGCCCAATTAAGCAACATTCTTAAACTTTCCACTTCTAATTTCCTACCTGCATTTACTGGGGGACAAAATAAGAGCCCCACCCATGTAATGTAGGGGGGCAATAGGCCAATCTAATTTGGGCAACCTCCCAACCAAGATCATGCCACAACCCGAATTTGGGGGCTGAGCTGTGGCCTTCCCATCTGTGCCCTAGGTAAAGAGGGTGAAGATACCAGTTTTTCCTCAACTTATACTCTTTGTGCACCAGCGAAGAAGGGCATTGCAGTAGCCACGGAAGTGGGTAGGACAGGGCTGAAGATAGAACGTTTAGTGAAACGGTTTTAAATCTACCACCAGAATCCTATCCGTACGTTCTAATAATGGCTAGGGCGCATCCCTTGAATAGTGGCCAGTCCGAGACACGGCTCAGGCCCGTAATAAGGTTGTTCATTGGTTAGGGGCCAATAGAAATTTTAATATTGCAGAGGGTAGCAGTATTTTAATGATCAGGCGTTACAATAATGTTACATTACCTTCGGGTTATTTTTATAAGCACCCTAACTTAATAAAATAATTTGTTCTGTCTGCTCCTCAGCCTCATCCCTTTCAAGGCTTAATTTGCTCCGTTAGTTGACTGTAATGAGGTCGACTGACAGACAGTCCGCAAGGGTACCTTACCACCTTAAGTGAATTTTCTTAGACATGCCCTGGGTCACTGCATGATTCTCCTTCCCGCCCCACCAATCATAAATCATCTAACCAAGAATCAGCTATGTGTCACTTACTCAACTATAGTTAAGGAGGGAGAGCCAGAGAGCACATATAGCATGGATAAGGACGAGACCTTGAACTGTCCCAGCCTAATGGGGCCCATGTCAGTTACTCAGCGCAGATTAAATTTAGCGAGCTGGAACATTGCAGATCTGCAAAGTAAGCTACTACTACCTGATTGGCAGTGGTTTATAAAAATAATCCTGCTAATGCAAGAGATCTAGGAATTGAACACTAGAGCCTTTAAAGTTTTCTTTGTTTCAGTTCACCAGCTGTTCCATCACATGCAGGGTGTGCTTCAGGAGGATTATCAATTTGCATTAACCTGCAGTTAGGAGGCAATGCAGAGGATATAAACAGACATGGGACCGCCTTTCAAGTGGTCTTATTTAAGGGGGCATTGTCTTTACACTTAGTACATTTCTACAACTATGACTTAATATACCTAACAAAAGAGTTATCGTCCTTTTTGGTTACATCTCTGCCCTTGTGTATTGAGTACCCAATAAAGGTCAGCAATTGTATTTGTGTTTGGGAGGAGATTTTAATGCCAAATTGCCAAAAGTTTATTTGTTGTATCTCGGATGGTGGGTTGGGTGGGGACATAAGGCAAAGAGTTAGATGGGAATATTGCTACTTCCAACTTGATTAATAGACCTTTAGAGGAAGGAACAGTCACTCAGTGATTGATTATATTTTTGTTTCTGCAACCTCATCCCTCTTCTGTCCCACTGTACAGTTATTGATGCAAATTATGGCAATCATGACCCAGTCGAGTTAGCACTTAGTGTGTTATCCCGTAAGGATTACAAAATCGTACCAACCCTCACAAATATGTCCACATCTACTGACAATCTTAGATTGTGTTGAAAAACTACTGATCCCTCTATCTTTAGAGAAAAATAGCAAGTTGCGGCAGCTACCATGCAGAAGCAATATAAAACAGCAACAGGACACAGGTGAAATGAAATGCCCAGCAATGAAAGTTCTTGTGCATACAGCAGGTACTAATAATAGTAAATCCTTTTGGTTGGCCATTTCTAGTAAGGGCTCTATTGATCAGAAAATAACTTTCACTAGTCACCGAGATAGCAAGGCCTGGGTGACTCATTTTTCTCAAATGCATCATGCTCCTAACCATAACTCCCCAATATCTGGCATTGAGGCTCGGTCAACATTTACCAAGGTTACTTTACAGGAAGTTACTTTGGCCATTAAGCAAAGTGTAGGGGGTAAAGCCCCCGGATCTGACGGTGTGTTCAGACAATCAAATGCAATATGAATCTTTTGGTCCCCTTGCTGACCAATGTTTTTAATAATCTGTCTCATTCTACCTTCCCTGGCTCCTGGGCAAGCTCTGTAATAGTGGATATTTTTTTTAAAAGGGGACCATTCAAAACCTCACAGTTATGGCCAATCTCCATGATTTATATTCCCGCAAAAATAGCAGAAGGGTCCTTTACCATAGGCTACGGGAGTGGGCCACTGACAATAAGATTCACCATGCCTGCCATTACGGTGTCTGCAGGGGCATTTGTACCATAGAACAAGGTCTGAATTTAAATCTTGTTATAGGAAAACACACAGTGGCAAAACAGACCCCACTTTACCACGCGTTCATGGATTTGTCCATGGCATTAGACTGTGTCAACAGGTCAAAACTGTGGCAAATCCTAACTGATTTGGGGATAGAAGAGGCCCTTGTAATCTGTAGATTTCTTTACATACAAACACGAAAGCTAAGGTTAGGTTTGGGCATAATGGTGAAGTGACTGATGAAATTAGCATTGGGCACATAGTACGACACGGCTGCATGCTCGCCCCATTGCTCTTTATCTTATACATTAATAACCTTAGTTCTCACTTAGTTAAGAACTTGCAGGATATCCCTAGTTTTAAGGATGTTCATCTTCTCGCATTACACAATGCTGACGATGCCATTTTAATGGCTTGTACACCAAACGCCCCACGCCAGCTGGTTGAATCTTTAGTGAAGTTTCGAGCCAATTTGAATGTGACCAATTTTTCCAAATCATTAATTGTGGCCCTAAGTGTTCTAAAATGTCTAGAATTATAGTTGGTTCAAATTCCCTACTTAGTACTGCTACATTTTCTTACCAGGGTGTGACTTTTAGCTGAGCAGGTTCTTGGGCCTCACATATCGCCCAAATTAGGGCTAAGTTAGCAAGAGCAACTGGTTCTCTGTGAAGCCTTCCACCCCCGCTGGTGGTAGAGTATTGGCCCCAATGTTAGAAATATAAGCTGCACAATGATCCCCAAAATCTTCTTATGGGGCGGGAATTTGTAGCATAGCAGATGCCTGTCCTTACAAAGGGAAGAAAATTGATTTTTTTTTTTTAGAACAAAAGTGGGCGTTCCCATATTTACTTCCCATTACCTCAGTCAAAGAGCTGGGCCTTACTTATCCGAGTGATTTTATATGTACTAGAACCCCATTGCTATGGCTATCAATCTGGCAGACAGAGGAAGCTATATTAACAAGAGTCCTAATTATGGACTGTTTAGGCTGTGATATGGGTTCATCAATTCCATTGCTGGCAAACGTTAAAAGATCATTGGATGGGTCTACTATTCTCAGATAACATCCTATGTGCGGATGCTGATAAAAAAAAAAAAAAGCAGATGTTTGCACTATTTTCAGCCCAACTGCAAGAAGAAAGGTTAAAGGTAGATTCCCTGAAACCCACTGTTGAATCCTTTTTGGAATACTGGCACTGTGGCCCCCACCACTAGTTATCTGTGGCAGACTAAAGGGAATTGGGAGCGCTCATTGTTATTTTGCTTTAGGACTGATACAACTAAATTATCTTTCTTCGTGGGTACCTACACAACCTTGAAGAGAAAGTATGCCCCTGTAATGTGTCCTCCAAACAATCTATGTTGCATTTTTTATTCTTTTGTAATTTTAATAAACTGTACACAAAGACAGTCCCTTTTATGAAGTCAAGAAATTTCAGGCACTGTGTCCCAGCTTATTACTTTCAACTGCCGATGACGAGACACGTTTCTCCATAAGCACATTTCTCAATGCAGCTGTCTGTTCACACAGCACAATGCCTTTTAAAACAAATCAGTTTAATTCATGTTTTATCCATGGTGTATACTCTATGGGCTTTCTGGTCTTTGTAATTGGTGGGTTATTTGATTTTGCACTTCAGTACTTTTCCAGTATTAATATAGCTTAACTACCCTATTGTGTTTTTCAGTTGTACTGCAAATACTTCCGTTTTATTGTTTTATTTTGCATTTATTGCAGGTATGCTTTTATGGTTGTTTGTCAACCAAACAAAGTTTAATAAACTGAAAGGTAAAGCAGGTTATCTGATGTTTTGTAAAGCGCACTAATACCCATGGGTGTACTGGCACTGCAGGCTTATTGGAAATATTGAAGCAGATGGTAAGAAGTTATTGAAACAGATGGGTTTTCAGGCCTTTGCAGAACCCAAGATGTGGTTTTACTTAGATGGTGAGCAGGAGATCGTTCCAGGCTTGCACAGTAATCACTGAGAAAGCACGTCCTCCAAGGAGAGCGCTAAGAAACTTTGAAACTAAGACCAAATAGCAAACAGAAGAGGCCAGGTGTCTAGAGGGAAAATTCCTAGTGACCAACCAAAAAGACTCCTTGAGTGGGCCGCCTTTTGCAAAAACAGTGCCTTAAAAACAAGCATCTCTTTTGTATGGGTGTGGGGGCAGTGCAGATATTTAAGATGGGCAGAAATATTAGAAGGACCACGATGGAAAGAGGTTTCTGGATACAGACATCAAAATAGAATTTATCATCAAAAGGGACTCCTAGGTTCAGAACATTTTTAGCAGAAGGGCTAGCCCCCAGAGAATGAGGCCGCAAAGATGAGGAACAGAAAGATACGTTTCCAAACACCAATACCTCCGTTTTATCCGAGTTAAGCCAAAGTAAGTTGATGTTCATCAAGTCAGCCACCCCCACCATATAACATTTGAAGCTACCTTGAAGGGAGTGAAGGTCATCTTCGAAAATGAAGGATTAGCAGAGTATCACTACCGTAAGTATGAAGCTTAAAGATGCAATTAAATATGCCCTGGGTGCTACAAAGACTAAAAAGGATAGGGCTCAGAGCAGACCCTGTGGAACACCAGAGGACCATGAAAGCGAAGCGGTCACTTTCAAGCACCCATTTGAGATGAAGTCAAACTGCACAACTAAGAAGGGATTTACTTTAAACTGACCACCTAAGAGGAACAATTTAGGTCCACAGCAGTGTAGCAAGGAAAGAGAAAATAGGGCAAACAGCACTCCCTCGCTCATATTTCAATTGGAACATGTACTTTTTCTTGCTCAGTAGCAAAACGTGTAAAGAAGCCCAAGCATTACTCTCCATCACCTAATATTTCTAGGATATCTAATGTTTAAATGCACGGATCACTTTTAAAGTGGCATGTGAAGTGCTGCACAAGTCATACACTTAAAAAAGAATTGTAACAAGTGACAAATATAAACGTTAAGTATGAATGTGTTGACAATAACAAAAAGGCAGGTGAACATTCATCATATTGACAAAAAGAGCAGTAACTTTGGAAAAAGTAGTTTGCTAACAATACATACAACAAGTCAAGTTTGGGGATAATTTGTTCCAACATCATAAGAACATCTGAAGTGGGATGGTAGTCCAATTGAAATGCAATAAGGTTAGGTTGTTACTGTTATCACAATACACTGTATGTAGAAATGAGCAATATAAATTCTGTGTGAAGTTTCTTAACTATGAACACAGTACAGTATCATTAATTATAGTGGATCATCAACGGCATATGAAAAGGAAAAAAAAGCAATAAACCACACTTTTCAGTTATTCATTTATGGTCATACAAATATCCTGATCTCAGCTGATCTACTGTTAGTTTATTAAATAGAGGCAATGCTGTAAATTATCATAAGCAAAGCATGCACATCTAAAAGAGGCTATAACTGTATACCTAGATTAGCATTAAAACCAATCACCGCAACAAATACCTCAACAGTATGCCTGGTGTGCAGAAAGGTAGCGATACTGAACATTCAATGCCACAACTGAAAGGTTTTCGAAGAAGCACCTGTGGCAGATTCAGCAGTTTCTATATGGGATGCTCCCCTTTCTAGGATTACTTGAAAAAATCAAGTCAATTCGAATTATGTAGCTGTAAGACATTGACATGTGTAGTTTTCACAGTTTCAGAATCTATTTGATTTTAGAACGGGCAATGGTGCATTAACAAAAACAGGTAAAGCTTAAATTAAGGGATCACATTTGCAGGCAACAATTAAGCTAAAATACATCTACATTCAAAAGCAGTGCTTGTGCACCTTCTCTCATTAAGGGAGAGGAGAGGCTTAAGGAATCATGTTACCCCTACATAAAATAAGTTATGCAAATACGAATTTAGATTCCTTGTAATATTCAACTTACAAGTGGTTTTATTCTTGCATATAAAACTACTAAGTTTTTTTAATTAGATCATTTTAAAAACTTGGATCTCCAATTTGGTATGCAGTACTTAAATAGCATAGCTAAAAGAAGCCAATGTTATCAAAGCAATTTCAATTTGTCCACATACAAGGATAAAGAGGGACTGGGGAGTAGCTCTGGAGGAAATGTTACTAAAAATAAAAAACAAACGCGATCAATTTGTAAGATTAACCCTTTGGTGTCTTTAGAAATCATTTGCAAAACAGATGTGCGTGCACAGACTCCCCTCCAACCCCATTTGTTTTCCACACAATACAAAAAAAAACAGGGATAGTCCCTACACATGCACTTGTAGAGTATTTAACTCAGAAAGCATATTTCCCTGAATTGACACAAGGACTGCAAGATCACATGGCGTTCTTTTGATCGATGAGAGCAGTTTACCTGTCCACCTGGAAGACCTTTCGTCTTAAGTTGCAACTTTAAATTGCTCTATAAAGTTTTGAAGCATCCTAGCAGTCAAAAACAAATCAAATGTTTCTGGCTCAGAGTGAAAATAAAACCAGTTTTCCACAACACATCTAAGAGATTTCGAAAATATAGATTACAGATTTCTGGTAAAAACAGCTACAGGACCTAAAACATGTCTCTATACAAGGAGAGGGTCTAAAGATAAGACCTTGAGAATCTACTTTTTGTGATAAATACACGGTGGGTAGAAGAAATAAAAATGCTGTAAGATTTCTGCTATTAATTTAATTTGACAAAAGGATACATTAAACAACGGCTGATGGCATTAAACCAGCTCAAAATGGTAGTACTGAAATAATTCTGTGCTGCTAGTTTGAATAAATGGTGCCTGCAAGGTATCCCTGATCAACTGATTCAGAGAGCAGGTTACTCACCCTTGCCGACAGAAGCAAGCTAGTTACAGACATCATATAAAGCTTGAATGATCGTTAAATTTGCAGCTAAATAGAAAACTAACAGTCATTCGCTTCCAGGTAGGATTTTGGTCTATACCACTTATTCACAAATGCATCTTGAATCCCAAGACAGACTCATCTGTTCACTAATGGAATACAATCCCTCACTGCAAGGTGTTGCTCTTAATACTGCATTGGTCTCTTCAGCTAGTTTCTGCAATACCATACTTGTATCAATACTCACAACTTTTGCCTCTGACCTATATCCACCCCATTTACCCAAAAGTTCCAAAACATAGTATTTCAGGTATTAATGCATCTATCTGAACATTAGCAAGACCAAAAAGGTTTGCTTCCTTATCTTACTTCTCTAATTACTACAAAAAGTGAGGTGGAGTAACTTGTTAACCCCTAAACTAACTTAAATACACGTGGATAACTTATTAAGGACTAGTGAACACAGCTTGTGATCATCTTACACGAATGGTCAGCAGGCCTTCACTTTCACGTGTCTTTGATGGTATTATGTAGCATGCGATCCCATGCAATCTTCTCCCTCTTCAAGATACAGCCATAATACGGAAATCAAATGTCTTCACTTTGACTCACGCCATCAGCCTTACTGACCTGGATACAGGTGGTTCAACTTTTTGCAGAAGGCAAACATTTAAATGAAAAATCTGAATATTGGATAAAAGACCTTCCTTCTTAATGTTGAACATTCATGATTGCAGAATCGTTAAAAATACAATTGATCCATTTGTGGTTTGCCATATGCGCTTCACTAGGGTCCATGATGGTCAATGTTTGATACAATCTGCAGGCGGACTGTCAAGCTTATGATCCTTGAGAATTCAGAATACAGTCTGGGAGACCGTGAGCTCTCTTACTCACTCCATACATCAAAGGCCATCCTGGAACATAGTTCAAGTAAATTTAAAAAGACAACTGCAGCCAGTGATATCCATACACCTATATCCAAGGATATATTCATTAGGTTGTGACAAATGTGGTCATTTCCCTAGTAAGAGACTGCAATAATTCAATTGAAAAACAAAAAGGAAGCGAAATCTACTGTTTCTTTTCTCATGCAGAGCAGATATTCAGCAAACGAACAGGAGAGTTACACACTATAATGCTTTAAATGTCTCTGTCATCAATACTTTCAGATATTTCCAACTCACAAAGGCAACTGGTGATATAGACTCTGGCATGTAGTTATCAAGTTTTTCTTGGCTCTCCAATTCATCTGTGCGCTGTAGCAGAGTAATTTTTTTTATTTAGTTGTGCTGCACATCTTTGACTTTGAAGAACATTTTAACTTTCCAAGTTTCTTCACTATTTTGAGACTATGGCCGTCTTTTTGGGATCCTGGATATATTGAACAACTTTCCAGATGTTGCAATGAACTTCTCTGCAACACAGATCTTCCCCAGCAGTTGATCCACCCGTGCATCCCAGCTTGGCTTGAAAGCAACATACCAGGAAGGGCCCACCATAACAGCCTGGATAATGTCACTTTTAGATGTACAACTTCAAACTGGTCCGATGCGCCTTAGTCAGCCATCTTCTGGTCAACATATCACTTTACAGATCATGTATATGTGTTAACTGGTTCTCAACCATAATATAGTTGCAAAATATACTGTATAACACAGCAAAATGTCTCCTTTAAATTCTGTGCATGTTGGGCTGTTTTTATGATTCATCCGGTATGGTGTACTCTTATATGTTGCATGTACCTTTAAGGACTCCATCACAAATAGGAGTTCAAACTCTTGGTATTATTTGCCATGGATTACAATAAAGCTCAATGTCTCTGCAGTTAGGACGCTATTGAAGTCTGCAAAAGTATTTAGGTGGGAACAGGGGGCAAAGCGCTTTCTTCTGCAGTCAATTCCCTTCTCTTAACCTTTTGTGGGTCAACCTGTGGAAACTCACGTACACCAGGGTTGAGAACTTTCCATCTGAGCTCAATTTTCTTGAAAGAGAAAAAATGTAAAGCCTAAATGTCCAGAATCTAACGTCTGCAAAAGGCAAATGTATTCCATAAAGCTAAGAACTTTACAGAGACATTCAAACTGCTTAAGGGAAAGTGGTAACAGCAGCCTACCTACAATACATAGAAGGTAAAGTTCCATGCAATTTCAACATTTCATCCCACCGGTGCCTAACAGCATTAAAAGGGTGGGAGGGGTGGCTTAACCAGCTATGGAGACGTGTCTCCGGGGAGCTCCGGCTGGCCGCCACTGGTATAAGCAATTAAAGCGGAGCCACGAAAGCCACCTAAGGGGTGGACATTGACGGTAGCGACCAGGGCAATCTGCTGAGGAGCTGCATTCTGTCCGGCTGTGGTCTGCGGCGCGAAGGAAGACAGCGGTGTGGAGGCCCCGGCGGATCGGACTGCCATTTTGTGAGGTCCTGGTCCGAGCCCTCCTTGGGTCCTGGCGATCCACCGGGGCACCTGAATGGCGAGGGGTGAGATGACGAAAGATTAGCGGTGCTGGACCCCCTAACAAACCGGCGACAGCTACAGGGGTCGAGCTGGCGATATTCTGCTAACCACGCTGACAGAGCCCCCCATGCAACAGTCCGAGACGGGTGGCGCCTGCGACGCCCAGTGAAGGCTGCTCAACGGCGTGCACCGGGAAGTGGTGACGGTCAGCCTCGGGGCGGACGCAGATCGCTGAGCCCGTAGGAATCGGGTGCAGGCCTGCTCGCTGCTAGACGCCAGTTCGTGGAGAGAGGTAGGAGGACTGAGACCCAGTGGTCTAGCGGAGACGACCGCCATTTTGTGTGGATCCTAACGAAGTCCTACCTGTAGCCTGGCGACCCCTTGAAGCTCCGACAAGACAGATTGTGCTGAGCGGCAGCAGGGTGCGGCGGCGTTTCTGCTTCTGGGCGACTGGTGGCATCTGGAGTGGACGGGCCGGTGGTATAATAGAGGCCGCGCCGGCGGCATCCACAACGGGGCTAGCAGAGGCGGGAGACGTCTGGCTGGCCTATCGGTTTCTGCCCCGCGGTGCATGCCTGGAGACTCGTCGGCGGTGTGGGACCTGGCGAGACTGAGTGTGGGCACTGGTTCTCTGGAGCGCTGGGGCTCACAACAGGTAGGCTGCAGCTGGGGGCGGCAAGCGAAGTGGCACAGCGGGGAATAGGGGCCCCCTGCCATTTGGCAACTCCTCCACCGGACAGCCCTGGGGACATTAGGCGGTGTGCTGCTATACTTGGGAGGCCTGCGATCCCCGCAACGTCGATTGGAGGGGCATAGCGGAAGACAGCTGCGCACTGGCAACAAGGCGGGGGCGACACCTGGTCCAGGGTGGGCACCCCGCCATTTTGTGACCTGCACACGAGGTGGCCTGGAGGCTCAGAACACTTGTCACGCCATTTGCGTTACAATAGGCGAGAGGCACGGCAGGGAGACCTAGTGTACTGTGCTAACACTGCTATCCTGTGACATTGGTAAGGAAAGGCCAGCTAGCACTAGGGGGCCTGCCCTTGCCCCCGAGGTGTGGAGAGACAACGGATCAGGTACTACGCGGCAAGGTCCATAGTGGAGGGGGTGGGGGAATGTGAGCCTCTGATATTTCCCAGCTGGGCGGAGTGCGTTGATGGACCCAAAGTGCTTCATGTTTGTCAGCTATAAAGGGGGGTGCGAAGTATCGGAGGGCATTGCTGAATTGCTAGAGACTCTACTCGCACTCCCTGGCTCGGGGTGGGGGCCTTCTCAGCGACTGGAGTGTATTGCCTGGGGGTGCTGATACAAAAAAGACTGACTTCATCGTGTTAGGAGGGATCAGGAAGCGGACACCCTCCCATTAGCTATCTCTTAGGGCTGGGACCGGTGGGGCTTCGGAGAGGCTTGCTTGGCAGTGGGGGGGCTCTAATAAGCAGTTGTGCGGCTCATTGCTGCCCCCAGACCGCGAAGCATTGTGAACAATCTACACCCCCATAATGACACGTTCCAACAGAGGCAAGGACGCATCGGCAACAACCTCTAAGGACACTGGTTGCAATGTGGGGAAAGGCCGGTTCATCGCCCCCAGCTGAGATAGCGCTACCGGCGGAAGTTGACTCCCCGCCAGTCACACAGGAATTCATGGCCACCTTCATGTCGAACTAAAAACTGAAATCGGGTCTCTACGCTCCGAGGTTCACGGAAACTCAGGAAGGAGGTCACGGACCTGGGAGAGCGATTAGACGGACTAGAGAAGATCGTGGACGCCCGTACGGATGATCAGGAGCAACTCTGGCAGCACCTTGCCGCCCTGGAGGACCAGAATATAGAACTGCAACGGAAGCAGGAGGATTTGGAGAATCGCAGTCGCCAGAACAACCTCCACATCCAAGGGGTTCCTCTTGGGGTGGAAGGCAAGGACATAATGACCTATGTGGCACAGCTACTCCACTGGGGTCGGGGGGGGGGGGGGGGGGGGCGGCGCAGTGACGACACCTTGCCGCCAGCTTTGGACCGGGCACACCGGATCTCCGGGCCCGCGGGCCAAACAGGTCTCCTCCCAGACATTTTAACCACGGTCCATTTTTTCACGGAGAAAGAAGCTAATCTTCGGGCGGAAAGAGCGAAGCAGGACCACAATTATGATGGCCACAAGATTCAAATCTACCAGGACCTAGCGCCCAATACCTTGTGGCGCTTCAGAGTGTTCAAACCGGTCACCGACAAGCGGAGCCTGGGCATCGCGTACCAGTGGGGCCATCCATTCGCCCTTATCTTTCCATGGGAATCTAAGCGCAGAGTAATACGTTCCTACCGAGAAGCGGCTCAACTGCTCTGCCACCCCACCTCGCAATCTGCTAGCCCCACTCGTCCTACGCCCTCCTTGCGGGTGCCTGCCAAGCAGTCTGGGTCCACTGTGCGCAGACGCTCACCACCCCATGAAGAACGTTCGTCGTCCCAGGCTAAGCAGGACATTATAGAGCACTTCAGGTCCCTGGAGGGAGACAACTCTGAGTCAGGCTTAGATCCCGCAGTCCCTTGATGGCAGACACGTGACTCCGCCCTATTCTCTGACCCCTGTATTGAGGATCATGATTTTCATCTGGTTACTCCCGTGTTTGTAGCAGTGTTGAAGGCGCCTCCCCAACTCCCTCTCCGCGGGGCGGCTGGAGGCGGAGCCCCCCCCCACGTGGATGCCTTTGGATACAGCTGAAGACTTACCCCCCCTTCTGTTCCTGAGAGAGTGACGTCTCTGGGTCCACCCAAACCCTAGGGTGTAGGGTGACCCACGACGGGAACAGAACGATGTGGCCCGGTTGGCCGATGTTGCTTGTTCATCTTGCTTTTTCTCTCCCTTCCTATTTACTTGACTTTTCCTCTCTCCTTCTCACTCTTCCTCTGGTATGGCGGTTGGGGACCTCCACAGCTACAGTAGGCCTCGGGTCGTGGGAAGGGCTTACCTCTACATCCTTCTTCCTTTGGTCTCTTATGTCTTGTGGGGGAGCGTGCTGGCCTAGTCTGTGAACTGATGTGCTTATGACTCCTCCCGATCACTTGAAGGTACTCTCCCTTAAATGTTAAGGGGCTTAACTCACCTAATAAACAACAGCAAGTGTGGCGTTACATACTATACAATAGCCCTGACATCATTTTTCTTCAAGAAACCCACCTGTTAAAGGTAGGCTTCCCTCGCATGGCGCACCCTAAATATCCCCTCAAATTCTGGGCCACGGCGGACACCAAAACGGCTGGAGTGGCTATTTTATGAAAAAAAGGTATCAGGCAAGCGACCCCCAAAGTGTTCCGTAGTTCAGACGGGCGTTTTGTCAGGGCAGGGGTGGAGATTGGAAAACGCCTACTCACATTGTGTAATGTTTATACACCAAATCAGATGCAGGACTCCTACCTCCGCGCGCTAATACGGGAACATGTGCCGCAGGGCGACCCCTTCTTGATTTGGGGGGGGGGATTGTAACCTGGTGTGGGACCCTGCGATGGACCGTAGCGAAGCCTCCCTGAATGGGTCGGGTGCCATGTCCTCGGCACTCCGGAAGCAGATAACGGACCTTGGCTTGATTGATTCCTGGCGATAGGACTTTCCTGACATCCGGGACTATTCCTTCTACTCGCACGTTCACCGCTTGTACTCGCGCATTGATTATTTGTGTCCAGGATATGTTGGCAGCATCCCTATCAGACATCTCATTATCCGATCCCGCTCACACTGAGCTTCTCATGCAGGATCCGGCTGCTTGCCCCTCTCATTCGCCACAGTGGCACCAGCCGGCGCACATCCTGCGGGATCCGGCCAATGTGGAGACGATACGGACTGCCATTGACTCTTACTTTGAGAGCAATGATCTACCCGAGACCATAATTCCGGTAGTGTGGGACGCCTTCAAGGCAATGATTCGTGGTCACATCTCGTCCATAGCGATCGTGCGGGTGTGGGAAGCCCGCCGCCTAGAGGATAGTCTCTCCAAAGACATTAAGGCGCTGGAGAAACAGGATCAGGAGCGCTCCTCACTTGCAAACAGGCGGAAGCTTGCCAACCTTCGGGGTCAAATTCGCTCCCTCTGAGCTAATAAGGCAGAGGGTCCCTGCTTGCTTTAAAGCAACAGTACTTTGAAGCGGGGGGTGGGGGGGAGAGACAAGGTGGGTAGATTTTGGCAAGACGGTTGCGAGCACGTGCTGGCAAGGCCCGCATTGCAAATATCCAACTATCTGATGGGGGACGAGTCACTATGGAGCGAGCTAAAGGCGAGGCCTTTTGGGCATATTACACCACGCTGTACGAGGAGGAAGCACCCCCGCAAGCCTATATTGATGAGGTACTAAATCAGTTCCCCTGGACCCCAATTCACCCACACTACGCTAAGCAACTGGATAGTTCCCTTGTGGCGGAGGAGCTGATGGCAGCATTAAAGGACCTCCTCCTTGGAAAGACGCCAGGCCTGGACAGCTTGCCGGTGGCCTTTTACCGTATGTTCATATCACGACTCCAGCCCTACCTGCTGCGCCTATATAACAACTTCTCGGACACAGAGGGGCCATCGCCCTCCATGGGTATGGCAGAAACAGCCCTTATACCCAAGCCGGGTAAAGATCCCAAGCTATATGCATCCTATCGCCCGATAGCATTGCTGAACACGGAGCTCAAAATCTACACTAAAATGATAGCTAAACGCTTAGAACCCCACATGCCTGGCCTTGTGGAGCCGGACCAAGTTGGCTTCAGTCGCAACAGACAGGGGGCGGACAACGTGTGTAGAATTGCGCATTTGGTAGGGAAGGCACATCACTGGGACATACCGGCTTGCCTTCTGTCGCTGGACACAGAAAAGGCGTTCGAGCGGGTGGACTGGGGCTTTCTCCGCGCGGTGTTACACAAGATCGGCTTTGGACGCAACATGATCTCTATGATCATGGCCCCCTATCTCTCCCCGCAGGCGAGGGTCCGAGCTAATGGGCAGCTCACGGAGCCTTTTTTCATACATAGGGGTACACGGCAAGGCTGCCTCTGCTATTCGCCCTGGTAATAGAGCCCTTGGCAGAGGTGATAAGACGGAATGCTGACATCCACAGCATCGCTCTTGGGGGTCGGCAAAATAAGGTAGCACTATTCGCAGATGACCTTATCCTTACGTTGACGTGTCCGCAGACTTCTCTCCCGGCGCTCGACGCCTTATTGCAGAACTTTTAAAGGGCATCGGGCCTCAAAATCAATCATAACAAATCTAGGGCCTTGAACCTCACGATTCCGGAGAAGGAGGTGCTAGTTTTGAAAGCACTTGTTCCCTATCAATGGACTACAGACCATATTAGATATTTAGGACTTAAAATGACGCCTTCTTTGGACACTTGGTCCCAAGTAAATTGGCAAGAATACGGTACTAGAGGATCTGCGAAGGTGGAAAGACCCCACTGTCTCTTGGCTCGGCAGGCTTAATGCCGTCAAAATGTTGATACTCCCTAAAATCTTATACATTTTACAATGGACTTCACACCCCTATACCGCAAGAACAGATACAGGGCCTCCAAAAGGATATCACTAACTTTATATGGGGTGGACGCCGACCGCGGTTCTCCCACAGGATCCTCATGTTGCCAAGAGATGGGGGGGCGGAATAGCATGCCCCAACCTTGTGGAATACTATTTGGCCACACATCTCCGTATTGTCTCGGAATGGACCACCACTGAAAGCAAAAAAGTAGGACTCCATATGGAAAGGGTGGTCACGGGGCGCATTATCTGGGATCTTACATGGCTCCACCGTATGGCGCGCTCCCGCAGCACTTATCTTGCAGTGCCTTCTAAAACGGTTCTAGATATATGGGACAAAGTAGCAACACATAAGGGCCCGACTACCTTCCCTTCCCTTCATACTCCTATAATGGGCAATCCACTAGTCCCTCCGGCCCTCCATTCGCCAGCATTTGCCAAATGGTCACATGGAGGTTGCAGAGTGATCGGGGACTTGTTCGAGGGGGGGAGGGGGGGGACTCATAAAAACGTTCGCCCAGTGCAGAGAAGAATTCCATCTCTCACTAGACGCAGGCCTCCAGTACGCGCAGCTGCCCCACTGGGTATCCTCACCAGAGATGCAACAGGCCGCTACATGGCTATACACCCCTTTTGAGAGGCTGGTCTGCTCCTTTGATGACTCGAAAGGCCTCATTTCCCAGACATAACAGATTCTACAACAACCACCGGTGCTGGCAACGCACTCATAGCAGCGTCAATGGCAACTGACGTCCAACATGGAAATCACGCCCACACAGTGGAGCCGACTATGGCGAGACATTCCTAGGGTCTATCGTAGCATCCTGCAGAGGGAAAATGCTTACAAAATTATGACAGTGGTACTACACACCCGTCCGGCTGCACAAAATGTTCCCTGCCACATCCCCCTTATGTTGGAGGTGTTCGAATGCATCTGGCGACTTCATTCACATTTGGTGGGCTTGCCCGCTTCTAACCTTGCTCTGGAAGGTCCTTATTCATATCAAGGAGGTGCTGGGCTTCCACTTGCCTGAATCTACCGCCACGATTCTTCTGGGCATTAAACCTGATAATTTAAAGGCACTCACCCGCAGCGACTGGGCTGTAGCGCTTCACATGCTGGGGGAGCTAAGCAACTCATAGCGCTTTATTGGAAAAAGGCAGAGACACCCCCGATTGCTGCTTGGTTTGTGCGCTTGTGGCATGTAATCACTATGGAACTTTGCACGGCGCGATTACAATCATGGGACACCCGCTTTAACGCTTAATGGCACCCCTTGGTTCAATATCTCTGTAAAATAGAACATGCGCGATACTTGCCCCCCAAACAGAGCGCTGCGACTTTTTCAGGATGCCACACTCCCACCAGACCCTGATAGGCTGCTTGTGTAGCTCGATTGGCCATGCCCGCCTGCTCCTCCAATGATTAGTAAGACCCCTGTTACGCCCCACTCCGGATACCATTGCCATTGTAAGCTACTCGGTCAGTACACCCGCTTACCCACATAGCTCTCTGACTCTCCTCTATCTACTTTCCTTTCCGAGCCTTTTTCTGTCCATCTACCACTATCCTCTTTGTAGGGGCCTCTAGCACATGTTTCTTATGTTATTGGTTCTATATGAGTCCTGAACTATCCCACAGCGTACTACTAATGGTATAGGTATTAGCTTACGTGGCCGGCCCAATAAGGGTTGTAGGCGAAACGCTGTGTTATGATCAGTCTCCAATTGCTCTTCTTTCCATTGGAAAACACTTGAAAGTAATGCAGCCAGCCCCAATAGGGGTTGTGGACTTAACGATATGTATGTATGGACTCAAGCTATGCTTTTTGATATCGAAAATAAAACAGATTTCAAACAAAAACGGTGGTGAGGCTAAGGGCAAGTTGGTTTACTCGATAATAATATAAGTTGAGTCGGGGCCATTTACAGTGTCTTATTTTTAGGCACCTATGATGGATGCCCTAAACCCCTGGAATAACAATTATTTGGTTTTTCCTCTCATTATATTTAATATGTTTTTACTCGCTTGAAGCCAGATATAGTAACGGGCATGTTTTGGTTGCCTGTTTTCTTAGATCGTTTTCAATAGAACTCCGGTATGAAGATATTAGTGCTCTCTCAAGCCAAAAATATATTTGCCGATCTAATCTCTGCATGCAAGTAACCTCGATCAGCGCACAACATTTAACACTCTATGGATGTATTATCTTCCCCTTTGGAAATAACTATTTTGTCGGTAAAGATTTAAATCGGGCTTGTGGTTTGGAATGGTCTTACATGCCCAGGACCAAAAATATGACAGAAATAGGCCGTACGAGCAATTTCTTGTGATGGTTACATGGCCAGGACAATAATGGGACTCAAAGTGGTTCACCTTCTATATTGGTAGTGCAGTAACAGTTTGGTTTTATAATCTAACAAATCACTAAACACAAGTATTTTAAATTTGCTACAAATGTCCGCTTTTTATATACAGAGTTGCGGTCGTGTTTAAGGCAATATTATCAGGAACCTTGTCAACTACGAAATTGGATGTACTATCTGGTCCACATTCAGTTCGCCGTTTGGTAAGTGGACTATATTTAAGCAATATCTTTATTACTATAATCCTTGGGATTGACTGGTTTTAACACGGACAGCTAGAATCATCAGGCTAACGGATGTGTTTTTCACAGACTTTTCTACAATCTCGGGTGTTTTCATAAACTTTTAAAGTAGCTTTTTTTCGGGCTTTTGCAGATTGCACACACCAGCATTAATAATTCTTGACTATTCTTTTTATCTATATGATGATTCTTCTTGGGACCTTTTCTGCAAATCAATTGAGAATTGTATCACGTGCACTAAAGTAATCTTAGATAACTTAGACAGACGGTAAAATTGTTTTTATATAAAAAAAACACAAACTGTTTGAATTTACTTCTTACTCTGTGACTACAATAGTGGTATATAGCTTGTATTACAGACTTGACAAAGTCTAAGGGAAGACGAAACAGGTGTTGGCAGTTTTGTTTTTAGGATCCACCATCAAAATAAAAATAAAAGAATTACGTCATTTGAAGATAAAAAATGGTCGGAGGGAAGCTTAAAAATAATATTTGTATTACTGTCAACGCTGGAGTTTTTTTCATTAGACCATTAATCATCTTCATGACTAGTAGAACACTACCATATAAAAGTTGCCAGCTGTCCCGAATTCCGCAAAAATCAGAACAGCCATTCACAAATGAAACTGCTCTCAGTGAAGGCTGGCAGTAATAGCAGTGATATTAGCTAACTGGAACCTCGAAACTCAGCTCTATTCATGCAGATGGCACAAACAGGACTTTAAAACTAAGTCAATCAATCATTCAATACATTTATAGAGTGCGCTACTCACCCGTGAGGGTCTCATGGCGCTGAGGGGAGGGGTGCTGTCATTGCTCGAATAGCCAGGTCTTGAGGTTCTTCCTGAAGGTGAGGTGGTCCTGGGTCAGTCGAAGGTGTGTGGGGAGTGAGTTCCATGTCTTTGCGGCCAGGTAGGAGAACGACCTTCCTCCAGCGGTGGTTTTGCGGATCCGTGGAACGGTGGAGAGGGCGAGGCTGGTTGAGCGGAGCTGGCGGGTGGGGGTGTAGAACGAGGCGGCCGTTGAGGTATGCGGGTCCTTTGTCGTGGAGTGCTTTGTGTGCGTGGGTGAGGAGCCTGAACGTGATCCTCTTGTTGATGGGGAGCCAGTGCAGGTTTCTTAGGTGGGCGGATATGTGGCTGTGGCGGGGGGTGTCGAGGATGAGACAGGCAGAGGCGTTTTGTATGCGCTGAAGTAGTTTCTGGAGTTTTGCTGTGGTTCCTGCGTAGAGGGCGTTTCCGTAGTCCAGACAGCTGGTGACTAGGGCCTGGGTGACGGTCTTTCTGGTTTCTGTGGAGATCCACCTGAAGATTTTTCAGAGCATGCGCAGGGTGTTGAAGCAGGGTGAGGACACGGCGTTGACTTGTCTGGTCAACAAGAGGGAGGAGTCCAGGATGAATCCTAGGTTACATGCGTGGTCCGTGGGAGTCGGCGCGGGGCCCAGCGCTGTGGGCCACCAGGTGTCGTCCCAGGCGGAGAGGGATTGTCCGAGGATGAGGACCTCCGTCTTGTCTGAGTTCAGCTTCAGGCGAACTGAGCTTCATCCATTCTGCAACATCTTTCATTCCTTCCTGGAGGTTGGTTTTGGCGGTGGCTGGGTCCTTGGTGAGGGAGAGTATCAGTTGGGTGTCGTCGGCGTATGAGATGATGTTGATGTTGTGTTTGCGTGCAATGGCGGCGAGGGGGATCATGTAGATATTGAAGAGGGTTGGGCTGAGTGAGGAGCCCTGGGGTACGCCGCAGATCTTGGTGTCTTTGGAGCGGAAGGGAGGGAGGCGGACTCTGTGGGTTCTGTCGGAGAGGAATGATGTAATCCAGTCCAGGGCCTTTCCTTGGATCCCAGTGTTGTAGAGGCGGGTTATTAGGGTGCGGTGGCATACGGTGTCAAAGGCTGCCGAGAGGTCTAGGAGAATGAGGGTGGTTGTTTCTCAGTTGTCCATCATGGTCCTGATGTCATCGGTGGCTGCGATGAGAGCGGTTTCTGTGCTGTGGTTTGCTCGGAATCCGGACTGGGACGGGTCGAGCGAGTTGTTAGTCTCGAGGAAAGCGGTCAGCTGTTTATTGACGGTCTTCTCGATGACTTTGGCCGGGAAGGGAAGAAGAGAGATGGGGCGGAAGTTCTTGAGGTCTCTGGGATCCGCCATGGGTTTCTTCAGTAGGGCGTTGATCTCTGCGTGCTTCCAGCTCTCCGGGAAGGTGGCTGACGTGAAGGAGCTGTTTATGACGTTCTGGAGTTGGGGTGCGATGATGCTGTTGGCTTTGTTGAAGATGTGGTGGGGGCATGGGTCAGCGGGGGATCCGGAGCAGATGGTGTTCATGACGTGGCTGGTGTCTTCCGTGCTGATGGGTGTCCATGCGTTGAGGGTGATGGTAGGGGTCGTTGGTTCTGTGATTGTAGGTGGAATTTGGGGTCCGAAGCTGTTGTGTATATCAGTGATCTTGCGGTGGAAGAATGTGGCGAGGGAGTTGCAGAGGTCTTGTGACGGTGTTAGGTCGTTGCTGATGGCGCTGGGGTTGGAAAGCTCTTTGACGATGCTGAAGAGTTCCTTGCTGTTGTGGGTGTTCTTGTCCAGTCGCTCTTTGAACGATGTCCTTTTGGTGGTGCGGATCAGCTGGTGGTGTTCGCGGGTGGCGTTTTTGAGGGCTGTCATGTTTTCTGAAGTCCGATCATGGCGCCAGGTTTTTGAGGGTCGGCAGGATTTCTTTGATTCTTTAAGGGCGTCTGTGAACCATGATGTTTTCTTGTTGCCGGTCTTGCCTGGGGGGTTCTTCAGTGGAGCGAGGTCGTCAACGCAGTTGGTGATCCATTGTGCGAGGTTGTGGGCTGCGTTGTTGGGGTCAGCGGTGTCGGCTGGCTGGTTCTGGCTTAATGATAAGAGGAGCTGGTCTGTGGTGACTTTGCTCCAGCATCCACAGGGGATTTGTTGTGTGCGGTGGTGGGATGTATTCTTTTTGAAGGTGAAGTGGATGCATCTGTGGTTGGTCCAGTGTAGTTCTGTGGAGTGGCTGAAGGAGAAGTGGCTGCTGGCGGAGAAGATGGGGTCGAGCGTGTGGCCGGCACAGTGGGTGGGGGTGTCAACCAGTTGCTTGAGTCCGAAGGTTGCCAGGTTGTCGAGCAGGGTGGTGGTGTTGTCGTCGTTCTTTCTCTAGGTGGAAGTTCAGGTCCCGTAGGAGGATGATTGATCTTTCACAAAAACAGACAAAGCCCCAGGGAGATTTCTGTAACCACCCCGCAACAGACAGTGATGTCTTAGCCAGAATTGGTCAAAAAGTGAAGCAACCACAGCAGTGTGTTCAGATTCTATACCCTCTGCTTCTCTGAAACACAGACTTACCTATTTAGGATTCGGTTTAGGTGTTCTAAAACAACTAAAGGGGCCCTTTAATACTTCTGAAACAGGCTTAAAAAACATTTACAACCCGATCAATCATAGCATTATGCACTTAGAACATGATGTACATTATCTCCAACTTAATTGTACACTTTCATGTCATATTTGCAGCCCAGAGTAATGACTATCACGATTTAAATACATTTACAAAATGCCCACTAGCCCATTTAAGTATTCTGTATTAATTGGTTGTTTAAATAACACGTTCTATCATGGACCTTTTCAACAAAAACAATAAAATAAGTATTCCTGTCCAGGGATTTCACAAGGTTTCTTCACATTTTAACCAAGTGTCAAATGCAGCCAAAGATCTTAAAAATCTGTGTGATCTTGTTTTTAGACAATTAACCAACTCTGGTTGCTGCTCAGTTCAGTACTTCTCTGAGGGATGGGGGTGTCACATATTTCCAGACAAAAATTATCCCTTGATTTTTTTTAATTTATCATTTTTTGTTCTATAGCTGCAAACTCTTAATAGGGGAACAGAAGTTCTCTAGTTTAAAGAGAAGCAGGGGTACAAACCAACCATAAACCACTTTAAAATTTGGAGCAGGCAGGCCAAGATGAATGGTGGTCATTGCCAAAATAGGGTAAGCACAACATTACTTGCTCTACCAATCACCACATACCTGTCTCTCACCACCTAACAAGAGCAAACAGCAACACTAGGACTTTGGAAGTGTAAACAGCCTGGGCCAAAACAAGATTAAGTGGTAACTGGTCACAATCACCACAATTGTCAAAGTCAACAAGAGTAGTCCGTGTTAAGCTTTTCTGCTAGTTTTGAATTTTATTTAACAATAGGAGAATAGGTATCATAACTTAAGTCAGAGAAATACATGTTGATATCAAAAAAATTTATATCTTATAAACATGTTGTCTCATGCTTTCAAATTTTCATACATGCCTTCTAGCATGAATTTCATATGAAAGTTATGGAAAGGGTGCTGTTGGAAAACTGCAAGTATTAACATAAAACAGTAACAACTTAGATAGCCTTTCAGGTTTTAGTTACTTAAGCCAGGACACTGAAGTTTACAGGCGGTTCAGAGTCATACCTAAAGAATGCATTGGGTGTGGCTGTCTCTCAAGCCGTCATGACTTTGCATAGTCAGGGTGTTTCGTTGCCTCTGGTATCATGAGCACAGACCGGCTGAGTAAAGGCGATACCTTTAATTTTAATAATAGTGAGAGATGTAAAAATCTAATATTAAATTGTATTAGGTTAGCCTATTTGAACAAGAGTACAACCTCTCTTCAGGGCCACACTGTTGAACATGCATCAGCATGTCTACACTGTGCAACGTTTCCTCAGCTATAGCATACACAGGCCCAAGAGAAAATACCCAAAGCCTTCACTTAAACATCATGCTTAACAGAATAGTTAACATGAGTATCGAAAATTTCAGATTTTAGGGTCATTTGTTCAATAGTAATGAGTTTTTAAGAAATTACCTACACCTTCATGCACAACAGGGCAAGATGAAGAAGATCTAAGTGACAAGTAACAATACCAGCTATTTTGAACAGAGATCTCCACTGAGGTAATATAAGTCTCAGTAGAAGGTTTAAAGGTCAAAAGGCAGCCTCATACGCCACAATGGGAAATTTCTATTTCAGAGTATGAAGCACATTGGCGCCTCATTTGGGTATATTTGAAGAGGCACTTGAAGAAAGAAGATTCTACAACTATCAAACTGCTGAGATTAGGCCACGTGTGATCAGCCAACCTAGTGTTAGGAGCATCAGGGAACAACACAACTAACAGTGTTAAAATAAAAAGGTCGGAATTAGCTGGGAGGCTCATCCAGAAAGCTGCAACACTGTGCATATTTGGTGTGAAAGAATGAATAAAGGTCTGCTTTAGTTAAAGATCCACTGAGATTAGAGCGTTTTCTATGTACCAAGTGGTTAAGATAGCCTCGTGCACGTAGGCATATTTAGTCAACCAGGATAGTTAGTGACCAGCAAATAATCTGATGTCATTTAAGAACTTGTCTAAGACTTTCCTTGGCATGGGGAAGGGATAAACGGGTGGTTTTCCTCACCTAAATCGGATGCATTTCCTAATCTAAGATTCGAGACTGACTTTTAAGAGGTCTAAACAGGTGAAAGTTATAAAGACATCCAATCAGGAAGTAGAAGTACAAGGCCCATCAAAAAAAAAAATCAAAAAAATAATAAACAGCTCTGGAACTCGTTTGTCCCAAGAAGATTGCTGCACCTACATGTCTGCAGGAAAAAGAAAGTACATAGAAGACTATCTGCTTAAAGCTCCTATGGATCCACTAAGCAAACTGAGCTTCTCATAAGGGTTTCACTTCACCAGCTGAAGAGGAAATGGCAAAAATAACTTAGTGCCTACGCCTGTATACTTAAATCATTGAAACAGCAGTAGATTTACTGCGGACAAGAGAACCAGATTGTTCAGTGGAACCTACTGTTAACAGCCACAATGTGAACTCTAGTGATTAACTCTGATCACTCTAGATTCACTTCCCAGGGCTCTTCGTTGGATTGGCGATACCTCTTCACAGGTGTTTCTAAAAACCAATAATAAAGCATTCAATGTACACAATGTCAATGTTATAAAAAAAACACTGGCATTCTTTGCACAGACACTGGTTTAAGGAAGTCTCTCACATGGAGGCATATGTTAGGAGGAAAACCTTATTCATAGCATTTTTTCCAGCCTATCATGTAGCGCACCTCTCCAAATTGAGCCTTTCCAGGTTTTTGCAACCTACGGGCTATGGTACAACAGAGTAGATCTTTTGTCACAAAGCTTTTGTCATGGTCCGTTACAATACTATCGTGGGTGTTCTAAACATTTCAAACACTTAAATCCCAGCAAAAAATGCTAATTTTCTTGGTTTCTCAATCTGGATCACATTCAGACAAATTGTGATGAGACCTTGATGTCATGCCTGTAGGAAAGAAAGGGGTTCCACAAGGTGTAGTTTAAGGACTATGTGCGAGTCAAACTGTGGTTTCATAATAACTACTACAAGCTAACAAACGTACTGTTCTCAAGAACTGCAACAAAGCCCTTTTTCAGATCTAGTTGTGTTCCTATCCATTCTCTCCCACAAACAAATGCTTTTGTGATTCAGCACTTCTATTAGGTATGAGAAGCAGTACTGCAGACAACTGTTTAACATGTTTGCATGCCTTTGCCAATTGTTCTGTAACACCCACCTCCCTATTAGTAAAGTGCAAAGAGGGCACAGCATTTTCTCTTAATACTACTTGTTTATGAACATTACCATTATAGATGTTTGGCATCAATAATCCAAGGCATGCATGAGTACCTAAGAATACAGTTGGAGTACTACTGTATATATGCCATAATGTCTTTGTAAATAAGCCTATTGGCATCTGGAAATCAACCCTAGGCTCTGGATTGGGACAGAGGAAGCCTTATCATGGTTATGGTAAGACTTTTTTGCTAGGTGGATTACAGTATCTTGCCAGGTGGAGCACAAGCAGAACAAAATAAATCCAACAGCTTCTGAAGCAACTACTAAACCTGCTTGGGGAGGAGATAATAAACCAAGTTGGAGGGGTAACGAGTCGACACAGAAACCCACATGACTGGACCAAGTAGTTGGACATAGATAGGCTTAAGTGCTGCTCAAATATTTTTTATACTAATATCAACCTTTACACTAAAGGCACGCAGTACTTTATCAACAGCTCTGGCTTAGATACAAAGGTTAAAAACCTCAACTACTTTAGAGAGGAAACCTGAAAACCTCAACAAGAGGAACCCTCATCGCATAAACTTTCCTATCATTACCAATTAACTTGTTTTTTTGCCGATCTAAGAAGGAAAATGCATTGGAAGGACTGTCGAACTCGCCCAAGTGGTGCTTACGACTCAGGAGCCTTGACTGATGAGCAGGAGGTTCATGTGGTAAAAGAGAAGGGCCAGTAATGAGCTAACACACAATAAATGTGCGACTGACCCATCAGAATAGATTCCTCATGTTATGCTATGTGTATTTGTAAAGTGCACTATCGCACGTGAAAGTATCCTAGCTCTGATCAGGTGTAGGTCTAGTGCTGTCAAGAGGAAGTTAGTTAGTTGAAAAGCCTAGTCTTCCACTTTTTGTAGAATTAAAGAAGAGAGGAGGAGGCTCTGATGTGGAGTGGGTCGACATTCCATGCTTTAGGAGCGTTGTAAGAACACCCATCCTCCTGATCTGGGTATGTGCATGCATGGGATGAGTGCATGTATGAGTACTGTATGGCAGAGATGTCTGGGTGGTTGGTTGAAGGAGAGCAGAGTGTTCAGGGAGGTGGGACCTAAGCTGTGTAGTGACTTTAATGTGTGGGAGAAGAGTTTGAAATGAGCGTGTTTGTGTGTCAGGAGCCAGTGGTGATTCCGGACATGTGGTGAAATGTGAAGTCTGTGTGGAAGGTTGAGTCTGGGTGGTATGTAGGCTTCTGATGAGGTGGTATGTGATCCAGGCGTAGAGGGTGCTCCCTTATTCCAACTTGCTGGTGACTAGGGCCCGAGAGGCTGTTTTTTCTGCATAGAGTCTTCATAGTCAGATTGAGAGGAGAAAAGGCAGCTAGATACAGCTCGCTTCCTTGACCCATCTCTTCAGACTGCTCCTCTAAAGACCTGTATGATATCTGAATGATGGTACAGAGGCCTGATACCTGAAAAGACTACACTCTAGCACCAAAGATGTAGATTGTGCCCATCTTTACAACAGCACAACCCATTTGGTAAAACAATGATGCCCGGGATACATCTTTTC
Organism: Lissotriton helveticus; assembly: GCF_964261635.1. Taxonomy (NCBI): domain Eukaryota; kingdom Metazoa; phylum Chordata; class Amphibia; order Caudata; family Salamandridae; genus Lissotriton; species Lissotriton helveticus. Next base: position 732,173,009 of record NC_136069.1, on the reverse strand, counting down.
CCCCCCCTTTGCTCTTTCTGTAGACCTTTCAGGAACACAGCAAGATGAGCACTGTAAATGAATATTGCCAGTGCCTACTCAACCACTCACTAATCACTACGTATTTTACAGATCATTCTTTTTGGGAATTTGAAAACCACTGCCATTACCCTACAGAAGTTCCACTATCAAAGATAATCTGAAGGGGCTCAGCTAAGGCATCATCCTCAGGTTTGCTAGATACTGCAAAACCACCCAAGGTGAAAGATCATTCTGTATTTTGGTCTGTGAACAGAACTCTGGTATGATCCTTCAGATCCAAATGGGAGAGTCTTTGTCATTATGCAAAAACCTTAGGCAAGCATGACTGGCCATCAGGGGAGACTAATGACAGAATTAGACGGTGCAGAGAGGAGAATGGTGGGCAATGAAAATGTCCAACTCGTTCGTCAGTCTCAACCGTTCCAAAGTTATGGTTTTAACACTGCATGGAGTGGCTTATAAAAGGAACCACCATATAACCCATCACATTGTTGGAAGACACGCAGGTTGGATGTTAGCTGAATCAGAGATGTAAGGGTCTTCAAAAGGAGTGCAAGAAGAATTAGCTAACTAAAGTATACACAAGTAGTCATGATCACAAAACAAGATAACCCTCTAAGAAGTGAATAGAATAATTAGGACTATTTATAATTCAATAACAGGTTGGGAAAACTGTAAGCAGTACACAGACAGGTTGAGGGGAAATCAGTACAGTCAATGCCATACGATGGAGATGTGGACTCAGCTCCCCATTTTCTTTAAAGCTGCATGTAGTTTCAACAATTTATTGTAAAATGGACACCAATAAAAAACAAACTGATCATCAAATCAGAGTTAAGATAATGCAGGTCTTCTATTTTCAAACAGCCTGCATTCAATTGTGGATATTTCTGGGAAATGAAGCCTGGTGATACTTTGGATCTATATTTCAAGCTGTCAGTTGTCTTGGACTCTTACATCTACATTACTACAAAGTCAACTTTATTAGCAATAAGACACACTTGTGTTGATTATAAGAGTGGAGCTTGATACCATTTAAAAGATTTGAATGTTAAAGTACAATTTTTACTAAGCAATTTAGCTATGAACTTTGATTGGAAATTGTTTAAAACCAAAAGCAAAGAGAATCCTTAATGGTAGTTACATCTCCCATCAGTGCTTGGCTTACCACGAAAGACAGATTTTGCAGTAAATTCAAAGTAAACCTAAAATCTACATAGCGCAGAACATATTAGCAATAATAATCATCTTCAATACAACAGAGTTCAGTAGCTTTTCTTAAAAGGCACATTTATTTTGCAAATGAAACAAACATGGACACCAAAGGGTTAAGCAATAACCATTATCTTTAAGTTTTCATTTTTCTGGGGCTCACAACTTGACATTTCAGATTGCGAAAAAAAGCTCATACTTACATCAAAAATATCAAAACAAGTACATATATTTGATGAACAAAAAAATAAATTATTTATCATAAGCTAAGGAGCTCGTACTCAACATTCCTAGGTGAAAACTGCATCCATTTTTGTGGATTTTGTAATATCCTTGCATTTTTACAAAAACCTTAAAAGAAAAAAGTTAATAATGTGAATACAGAGAAAAGTAACACACATTTCATTTTTAAAAAGGTGTTCAATTAAATACATTTTTACAATCTAAAACTTTTCAACCAGGAACCACATGGAACATAATTTTCTATAAACCTGGTCTGACTGCCTAGAGCCCGTTCAGTTTGCACATTAGACACTACCAAATATTACCCGACAATTTAAGGGAAATTGCATTAATTATTAAGTGACTTGAAATTATCTATCTTTCCTATCCTTATCTGAGCATCTACCACGTATTCTTCAAGTAAGGGCATCATCAAGAGTTAAATAAGTAGTATTAATCTAGCGCAGTATAAAGCCCATGCGTTAAGAGTAAGGTCTCAAACGGTATTACAGCAATGTATGTTTGCAGCTTCCAACAGAAACTAGGTTTCAAGTTCTCGTCTGATGGGAAAAGCAAATGTACCTCACACTACTCTCAAGGAACTAGGTGATGCTACATATTTATTTATTTTTAAGTTTTATATATCCTCTATAAGACCATCAGGGCTACCTTAGCAGTTCTTTTCATACAACACAAATGAATTGGGCACTAATCAGTTTTACCAACAGAATAAAAATACAACCACAAATACCATAAGCATGTAAGAGAAGAACTGCATACTTTTGATTCTGTTAGCATATCCACTGTGTTGGAAGACTCAGCCATTTGTTGTACAAGATACCCAATTACTCAATACGATCACTTGACCAAAGAACTGGACATGCTTCTTAAAGTGTTACCAAACCTTCAAAAGAACAGCACTGGTGCTGATGAAAATTGCCTAGTTTGTGCAACAGTGCATCAAAATAATTATTTTGATGTGTGTTTTTGGTGCAGGCGGCACATCTGATTACTGTTAGAGCAGCAGTTTGCCCACTAAGGCTGCAAGTGCAAACCCTGTTAGTAAAATAAACATCTAAACCACAGTAGAGAACTCAGACAAAAAAAAAAAAAAAAAAAGAGGGCAAATGAAAACAGAAAATTATAGTGAGGTATGGAAATTGATCGGCATTTCAACTGAACAAAGAGTACATTTTCCTCTGAAGATTCATACAAGCTAAGGAAGCCACGAAAATACATCATTAAATTAGGTTCTTCATGGTTTCCAGTTTCTGCCAAAACAAACAAATTAGGTTTTCACAACTACCTTTCTTGCATTATTCTCACTACTACCAATTGCCGGACTTGTACTCCAAATGATGCTAAAGAAAAGGGATAGGATGTTTTTCACCCATCCAAGCAAACTGATTTACATTTGACTATCAGATAGTTACATTTTATTCCAATGCTGTTTACATCAGGGAAAATGAAACCTGGGAATGCGCCGTTTTATGGCCCTAATATTAACAATTAAGAAAACCGTACGCTAACCAAAAGTTAACTAAACAGCCTTTAGCTTGATACTTTTACAGTAATGTTTAATTGTGCAACATTCACATATTGCAGGATCAACATCATTTGAAACAACGATCCTAAACATAAAATATAAGAATGTTCTGCCACCTGATTGTAATAACGCAAGCTGTGTGGAAGACATCAAATGGTCCACAAATTACTCCAAAGTTTAAGCAGGAAGACCATGACTATGAAAGCTAGCTGAACAAGCATTAAAAATGCAATAGGTCCTCACGGCACTACCGCAGAATGCCAACATACCTGAATCCTCCCCCTTGGAAGATAGGTTACTTACAGATTATATGCCAAAACGTGCCATTTCATTAATGTATCGTAAATTGATTAATAACCAACCGGACCCCACGACGGCCTTGAAGGAAAAACGGGCGGCTGATGTTGGCGCTATGGATAAGACGGAATGGCAGGTGGCGCTTGCGTCATCGAGAGAGATGGGAATCCCGGCCCGACTGCGGCTTGTCCAGCTTAAAATCTTACATCGCACATATCTCACCCGACACACGCTTCACAAAATAGGCAGAACACAGCACCCATATTGCCTATGGGAATGTGGTAGTGAGGGCTCCTTTTTCCATACGATCTGGGATTATCCTGTACTAACTGACTTCTGGCGCAAGGTCCTCCGTACAGTGTCCCAGACTTTAAATGTTTCCATATTGCCTGAACCTCGAAGAGACCTCCTCAATGTTTGGGAACCCAATGGCCTAACAAGATATGGGCAAATATGGGCGACCCTCGGCATCATGGTGGCTAAACGCAATGTGGCGCTGAAATGGGGAACAGCTGATTTGCCCTCATTGGAGGCTTGGTGTAGGGACATGGACATTACCATGGTCACTGAAAGAACTGTGCATATTAATCGAAAGTGCCCCCGAAAATGGACTAAAATTTGGACTGCCTGGAATACTTACAGGGGAGATATCTGTGATCCAATACCGGATTCTGATGATGATAGCTCAGATGAAGAGTCCGATGATGACCGTTGAGACGGAATGGGTTAAGAGTGATGGGGTCTATTTTTTGATAAAGGTGGGAGGGGAGGGAAATGGCGATATGTTTTGCTTAGCTGACTTGCTACTCATTGTAACTCAAATATTCATAACTGCACAATATCTTTCCGATGTTGGTTTTTATATTAATAAACAGTTTTAAAAAAAAAAGCAATAGGTCTCGCCTTTCATTAAGTTAAAGCCATTTGCTTTGCTATACAATACCATTAGCAAAGCAAATGGCTTTAACTTAATCAAAGGCAAGACCTATTGCATTATTAATGTTTATTATAGACACTAGTGAACTTCCCTGATGCATCAAATGGATTATTATTTGTGAACTCAATCTATTTATCGTTCTTTATTTCCTTAAATGGAAGTTTTTTGATTGCTTGTTGCCAATAAAATGTAAAGTGGCTTTTCCAAATACAGCATCAGTCTCTTTTGAGATCGTTTAATCTTTATCACAGCTCTTCGTACATGATATATTCTACTGGAAGGTAACTGCAATTATGTGGGTTTTTTTGGGGGGGGGGGTGAAAGGATAGGACCCCCTCTCAAAAAAATGCTGTTTGATTAAATGGACCAATCCATATACACTGCAGACGTTTTTAGCGGACAGCCCGTAATTGACTCTGAAGTTGTAATCTACATTTAGTCTATTTGTGACGGCTATTCCAATTGCCCTTCAGGCAACCTCAGGTCGCCTTAATGTGCCATGACAATCTGGGAGGTGCCTATAAATGCGCGGGAGATGGACAAACTAAGGCAATATGTGGATTAATACGGGTACCTCTTCCCTGTTTATTGATGTTGAAGCCTGCCCGAAGGATAACAGCGACGTACAATAGAGGGAGATAGATGCAGAGCGTAAACAAGGCAAGGGACGACAGAACTCATATGAGTGTTGCAACCTGGAGAAAAGGCCGGAAAGGGGCGGAGCATGCTAGGAGAAGTAGGGCATTTTGTTTATTAGAAAGAGATCTGCCCCCCAAAAAAGAATCCAGCCAGAATATAGGTATTCTTATAGGATACTTGGGGACTGGGTGACAAGCACACACTTGCCAGTACGTTGCTAAGATAGTGTTTTTTATTCCCCTCCTCTCCCATTATTCCCCTCCTCTCCCAGAAAAAAACACTCCTAATTCGGTGCATGGAAAGGATTCCCATGGGGTGTGCAGGAGGTGTGGGTATACAGTTTGCAGGCCATTAGGTTGGAGCAGCAGATGGGCTCTTGTGTTTGGAGACCTGAAAGCCCCATTGGTGTGTATTTGATCGGAGCCTAGCCGCTAAAGGAAAAGCACAAGCGGTGTGGCGTGACGGTCAGAGCGGTCTACTTTGGAAATACCGGGTTCGAGTCTCGGCGTTTGCGTCATCCTGTGATTCTGGGCAATTTACTTAATCTACCTGTGCGTACACAAAATGATTGCCTGTGTATTGTAACTGGCGCTCAGGTACAGAGTTCCAGTACCTTTAGGTAGAATTCAGCCTATATAAAACTGCAAACAAAAATGTGCCCAGGAGTACGCAGTGTGCCTTCAAGAGTATTTCTGAAACCATTATTAAGCAGTGATTTCCCCCTGAATTTGAGGTTTGGCATAGCCATGGGTAATCTAATGTGATTTTGGAATTTACATTTATTGTGTTTAAGCGCCCTAGGGGGAGATTGCTTGGCGCCATGGTTCCTGTAAAACGGATGGAACGTATTAAACCCTTTATGAAACCAACTGCACAAAGCGCTCTCTTAAATCCGATTAACGATACCAGTCTCATTATTTTGAGCGACCCGGTCCTCGCCAAACTACTTTTAGTGTCCTAGATGTTTCAAAATCAAGAGTTTCCAATGGCAGTGTATTTTATTGAAGAGGTTTCAGTTTTTGAAATATAGATCTGTGCTCATGCTAATTTTTGGGGTGACCTGCTTCAATGTAACAAGCTGTCGACGTGGTGTGAGAAAACGTTGCGTGAAAAACATAGTGCATCCCAGCTAATGAAAGAGACAGTATCACGCCGCAAGTGAGAGATCCAATCCCGCTGGGCGTGGCTAAAAGGAGACAGGATGGCAACAAGGAGGGATTGACATGCCTTCGATGCAATCATTACACTGCCTTTGGAATCATTTCTGATGCCAAACGAAGCGCACAAAGGAAAACTGAAGGCAGAGCTGGGACACTGCTTCGGGAATCCTATCGATTCTAAGAAGCCCTCGTATGACGAGAGCAGCGCATGCGCTGCTTACGTCAGGCCAAGACCTAAAAAGGGTTAAAAGCTACAATGTAGCAAGTCTGACCAAAGCTGGGGAAATTAACAGAATTGCGTACAAAGGCAGAAGTCAATACACAGTATAGCAATGGAATAGATATAACCTAGGTCAACAAGAAACTAAAGAGTCACTGCACATTAATTTAATACACAATCTTAATGTGAAGTAGGGGTACATTTGTTCGGGAAGACAATAGCATATTTTAACATGCTTGAAGGTACGTTTGTTCAGTGTGGCTAGCTTGATTTTATTATTATTACAAGCTCAGACACCCCAGAGTCTTCCCCGGTTTATTTTCACAACGTAAGAAATCACAAGAAACCCCATCAATAACAAATGCTTCAAAGGGAAAGGAGAGTGGACTGGGGACAAATGAAGCTAGATCAGTTGTGGTCAGATAGATACTGCTCCACATAAATCAATCTGAACAACTACTGGGATAGAATCTGGACAACAAAATTGTTGATGGTTAAACAGGTTTCTGCTTTTTTTTGCTTAGTTATTAAAGGGGTCTCTATTGTTTTATAGGGTCTTGTTTGAAACATGCCATCATGCAAAGAAGTAAAGAGAAGCGGTGTATGAGTGAACAAAGAACTCAATGGAGTTGGGCCAAGAGAGACAAGAGAGCCACCACGCAACACTCTTGAATTTACGAAAATACAAGAAGTAGGCAGTGGAAGATCTGACCTCTGGGAGAGATACAGGGGTGAATGTGACATTGAATAAATAATGGAGAATCACAATATTAACCCAATGCAAAGAAGAAAGAATTAAGGGTGTGGGTAATGTCTAAACATCCACCTAGAAGCCAATGATGACTGCAGCAGCTGGATGCTTGTACTGCTGTTAAGAAACTGAAAGATTTTCATAAAATGTTTAAGATGGAGGGTACAGTTGGAGACAGTGTCTAAAACAGGAGGTAAAGCTGCTGGAAAAACTCCTAAATTGTACACTAAAGACAATGGGAAGGGACAAGAACCCATCTCCAGTAGGTGTCCCGGAAGAGGTGTATCCTACTAAACACCACTGTATCATGCAAGGGATGACAGAAGCTGCAGATGACCTGTCTACACCCAACCAAATAATAAACCGGGGGCTGTCAGCATTCACGTAGAAAGCAAAACCCTGGGAGCAGATTTGTTTCGCCACAGCCTCAACAAGATCATTGAAAAGTTAGGGTGACAAGGCAGAATCCCAAGGGACTCTCCAGTTGAATGAGACAAAAGGAGGAAGCATTTCACATTGAAGTTAGTTAACAGACCAGAGTAGAACTGTTACGTATGAATAGACAGTGACGCTAGCAGTCCTCAGACTCCTTAATACATAAACACAGAGGGGGCAGTTCCTCAAACAAAGGAAAAGGTGGACCGTAATAGGTGGATCAAGAGGCCCTATCAACTGCATCCTGGAAGATCCGAGTGATCATATCAAAGTACCCTAACACATGTTGTAGGGAGTCCTGCTTCATCATCTGGCGATCCTCATTGGGGCAGCACAGCAATGCCCGATGGGTCCCTCAGTGCGGGTTCTTTAGCAGAGATCTTTTGTTCTTAAAACCATATCATGAATGCAAGTGAACGGACAGTACAGGAAGGTGCAAAAGGTGATTTAATTGTCTATGGGATCCAAAAGAACTTTAATAGAATGGCAGTTCCTTGACACACTAAACAGGAAGGCTATCTAAGGTAGTAATGTACCCGGATAGCTAAAATGTGGGTAGAGCAGAGGTCTTCAATCGGTGGGGCGCGACCCCCAGGGGGGTCGTGGAGTCCTGAGAAGGGGGTCGCAGATTCTGTCAGAGCAGTTCCTTGAAACGCGTGGTTTGCCTTAGTCGCGTCGGGCTGATTGAGGGTGCTCACGGCGGAGGCCTAATTCACACCGAGGGGTGAAAAACATCAAAGCCTCATTAGCAAGTAAAAGGTCTTTTAAAGAACTGTGAAGTACTCGGGTGTGGCTTTGTGTGAGTCCAAGCTGTTTCAGCCGGGCTCACATACACAAGGGGGGGGGGGAGCGGGGTGGGGTGGCGAGGAGTTCAATGGACGTAGCGCACCTGGCGCTGTGGGTCCCGCCAGTAATTGCACGTGAAAGTGCCTGAGTGTGATAAGTGATGACAAGAGCATACTATCCCGGACTCCTTGACTAACTAGTGAGAGCCCTGGACATGCAGCGTCTGACCACCTGACAGAGACCAGTGATAGCTGATACTCTCACTGAAACCAGTGAAAGCCAGAGCATGCAACCTCTGACCCACCGAAAGTGACCAATGATATCTGGGGCATGGATCATCCGACCACCTCACAGCTGCAGCATGCTACCTCTGACCCCCCTGGCAGTGACCAGGGATGCGTGTGGCAATAGCCGCAGCACTTTGCCTCCGACCAGCGACATCTGTAGCATGCTGATTCTAGAAAAAAAAGCTAGAGGGTACTGCCTCTTACTGCCCGACACTGACCAACGGTAGCTGAAGCACTCTCTTCTGACCACCGGACTGTCATCAGTGATATCCACAACATGCTGCCTGTGACAGCGACCAGTGATAGCTGGAGCACGCTGCCTTTGAGAGCAGCAGGACTCTGCCTCTTACCACTGAATGGTGATCAGTGACTGATGGAGCCTCCTGTCCCTGCCAATGAGCAATGACAGTTGGAGCATGCCGCGCCTCACCAATGGACAGTGACAGCTGAAAACTACCAATGGCAGCGATGCATGCTGACTGTGACGTCTGGCAATGACACGCGAGAGACATTTCATGATGCCTCTGACCACTCAGCAGTGACCAGTGACAGCTGGAGTATGCTTCTTATTATCACTCAACAATGCTCAATGTGCTAAAGCTGATCACCTGACAGGCGACAATGACCAATGATAGCCAGAGCATGCAACTGTTGATCACCGGACAGACCCATACTAGTCACAGCACACTACCGCTGATCACCTGACAGACCAGTGCTAGTTACAGCATGCTGCCGATGACCACCTGACAGAGACTAGTACTTTTGAGTTTGAGTTCAATGGACGTTGCGCGCCTGGAGCTGTGGGTCCCGCCAGTAATTGCACGTGAAAGGTCCTCCGCCCCCCCACGTCCCATAAATCATTGGTTCAAGTCCCATAAGCCCTCATACCTGGCGCTGTTCTTCACAGTGAGATGTTGTTACAGCCTGTCTGCCTTCTCCCTCGCCCCCAGCAGGGAGGCACAGAGATGCCCTCCCATGAGAGAGGAAGAAGAAGGAAGAAGACGCAGAGAGATATTGACACACCCCCACCCCTCCCACCCCATTGGTGGCAATGAACAGGCTCCTGTAATGTAAATTGACATTTATATCGCGCAGCTATCACTCCATGGAGCATCTTGGCGCCTATACTGATCAGGAAGATCTAAATGCTGATCGTATTACTTTCACTAGTCCTGCTAAGATGTTTATACTAAAGCTCTGGCACAGGTGTTGGGGAGATTGAAAATCCAGGTCTTTAATGCCTTGCAGAACTCAGATTCTCGTTCCATTGCGCGAAGATGTGGGGGGGGGGGGGGGGGGGGGAGTTTATTCCATGCCTTGGACCCAAGGACCGGCAGAGATTTGCCACCCCTCGTGCTGAGTCTAAAAGCTGGAAGTCAGCAAATTGGCATTTGAGGACCTCGAAGTCCACAAGGGATAGTATCGGGAGAACCTCCTTTGTATGTACTTTGGTCCTTGAGCATGGAAAGCTCGGAAGGTTTCAAGTAAGCTCGTAGAATGGTTCATGCCAGTTCTTTGTTATGCAAAAAGCTCTAATTTCACTATTGTCTGCATCTAAAATGGTCCATTCATATTTAAACATGGCTCCATCACTCTGAATCTATAGGGTATCATATTGTGGGCAACCTTCCACTTGGTTACAGGCCTGGAAACTGCTTCTCAAAGCAGTTTATTACGAAGCATGTGCGATGAGTAACCCATAATGAATTGTTGAATACATGGCAATGCTCATCCTACTAGCCCAGGACAGTTACAATTCTTCACCAGCTCACTCTTGATGTATTTCTTCTGCAGGTGTAAGAGGGGATGCAGAAGGATTTCATCAAACTCCAACAGGCTTAGGAGCAGGACAGTTACCTTTATGGTGACTCAATTTCTACAAAATCCTGGCTTTTTCTTACATCTAAACTGTGCGTTAGATTCCATCCCAGAGGAAAGGCAGCATTTGGGAGATAGACCAGAACTCAAAAGTTGACACAGGTCCACAATAATTAGAATTGCTTTACTGTCAAGATTTTAATGCTTGCAAAATATATGGGGAGGTTATTAACGACTCTGGAGAAAGTTACTTCTGCAGTTTTTGCTTTTTCATTATGAGGAAGGGAAAGTGACCTACAATACATATTTTCTGTGCACAGTGCATTCAGGTGAAGATCCAACCGGTAATAGTGAGAACAGCAGCAGATAAGGTTATTTATTGTATGCAGATATAAATCTTAGGCACGCCAGACATCAGTTCGGTCAAGGAGGCCAGGAGGTGCTTAAACAAGAGTGCGAGATAAATCTTATTATTCAGAAGTCAAAGAAAAAGTTTGGAACAAAAGGAATGAAAAAGTCTGTAGTACGACCTAGACTCCTTGCTAAAACAAAACTGGACCATGTGCTTGCTAATGCGCCTTCTGCAAGTAATGGCAATAAGATGCCACTGGCTCATAATGCTCGTGCATGAGACTAGATGGCAATGGGCATGTCCCATTTTACTGTAGGCCTTCAGATGAGGAAAGAGGTTTGCTGACTTCAGTATTGTTTGAAATGTACTTCTCCAGCCCACTTCTCTTGGCTCTGGCTGCCAAATAGGTCCTCAGTGAGACATATTCTGGTCTCCCATGGCAACCAAGTATTTGGAAAGGGACATATAATTGGCAAGTACAACAACTGAGTGGATTAAAGCTCTTGAGCAAGGTCCTTTTGCAGAGCCCTGCATTTTTGCTGTTTTATTGGGAACTAGGTATGGACTTTCTGAAGATAGCCAATAATCTCCAGGTTTTTAGAGGTGATGTTTCAAATGGCAAAGGCATACTCCTCAGGAATCAAGCACTCAATACCAGCATGGGAGCGGAATCCTCCCACTGTCAAGTATCAGCAGAAAAGAGGTGCAAAATGTTCAAGAACGAGAACTAGCTGAGCTCATTCTGAGGCTAAAAAGACACTGGAGCACCTAGGGCTCTCCTTGATCTTTTCTAAGACTAACAGGAGGGGAAATCAAATAAACGTTTTCATAGGAATCAAGCAAAGTCCATCTTTTACACATCTTAAGACTTCTGAGAATCCAACAGGTTAAGCTCTACCATTTTTTGTTCTGTTACGTAGCAAAGAGGTCCTATTCCGATGTTCACAGCCCTGGAATAAAGTGTGTGAAATTCCTGCATGTTATTTACCTAGGTTGTCGGCTCTGTGGATACACCCCACTTCAAGTCTACAGCCAATTGGTAGAGTTTGAGGTCAATGGGTTCCACCTTCCTTTCAGATATGTTCCCAATTCCTACAATGAGGTGCAGGAACAATAGAAAAGCACCTTCTGTTGCAATAGGTTTCTCGGGGAGTAGGACTCAGATACATTCCAAGAGGGCAGTGGTAATGGTTCTCCATTGTGCCATCAACCGAACTCAGAGGAGTTTAGGGACATGACAGTAGAAAGACATCCCACTAAAAGGCAGTGGTGATGGGGACGCCATCTCAGTTTTGGAATAAGAGATAGGTAAATTGAGATGGACTTTGACTAGATGACCAGTTTGATTTCCCTCTGAAATAACTTTCCTTAGACTGAGTGGTGGAAACCTCATAAAAAAGTAAACTAACCAGAGGCTTGGGGCAAAAGGAGGCACCAACTTCAAGGCCTGGAAAGTCTTAGCCTGTTGGAAAGAGGCCCAGGCCAGCTGCAAAGAGATGAAAGTCAGCCATTTGGACAAGACTGTCAGACGTTCAATGTTGCAGAACTTTATCCGCAAAAAGGTTGAACAGATCAAAACTGATAAAACAGATTCCTCCAGGGTAAATCAGTAACTATCCTGGACCTCCTACTTCTAGTCAAAATCAAAAGACTACATACACATTGTTGTCCAGTAATGGAAAGACTGTTCAAAGCCCTGGCAGCAGTGTCAAAAATATACCCTGGACATTAGTTTTGCCCTGCCACTTCCCTTGCTACACAAGACAGACTTGTACGCCTTTTGGAAATCAAAAGGGAGGTGAGCTGATCAAAAACATACCAGAGCTAAAGACCACTGCTAAAATGGTAATTGCATTAAATGAATGTACTGAGAAACCATCAATTTAATATACCCCCACCCTTTCTGTAAGATTTGACCTATTTTCCTTGTGTGAAGACAGCAAACAAAAGGAACAGCAACTAAATATTTTGGGGAGGAGCCACAAGCTGAGCAAAAGCAAGAATGTCAAAATTACTGGCATAGATGTCTAAACAGGATCCGGCAGAAGAAACTGATAAGTTGGTGAAGCCTCTCAACCATCTTAATGTCTGCAACTCTCTCACAGCGGATACCAAGTCTGCTGAAGCCTCCATAAGAGGGTAAAAGAGCAGGCCAGTGCCTGAAATAGCATACGTTCTATCCCTGGCTGTGGATGTACTGAATTAATAGGGAAAGAGAGCTATGTTGGCAAAACCACGGTTAGTCTCAACCATCTCTTGCATGCAATGATCTGGGTCTTACTCTGGTTTGCCCTGAAAGCGACTGAGCTATTCCATGAAGTTAACCTTATTTGAGATAGCATTTAGACCCCATGAACTGATAAGGCCCATTGCTGACAAACCACAATACTAAAGGGGTACTACAGAAATGCTGGAATGAGGAGCCAGGAGAAGAACTAAGCGAATGTACACCATACATGATTTGCTGAGAGAAAAGCACTGCTTACAAATTCTAGAGTCTTGGGCTGAAGCTTGGAAATAGTGAACTACAGGGATAAAAGAAGAGCGGGAAGAACGACCTTGGTCGGTACCAAAATTTTCTAAGCACGGGCTCCTACCTGTATTAGTTGCACAGTTATGAATGTTGGCAAAGCGGAAGAATGTTTTTGAGGAGTAGGTCTTCGCTCTGACTTGGCAGCATTCTCCCCACTCACCCCCACCAACCACCATCTACATCCAACAGGAATAAGAATACCGGAGGATTAAGACTCAGGAACCGACCTACATTAGCATCCACAGGAGGAGACTAGTTCTACTACCCAGTGCACCCCGCCAGCTACAAGACACAAAAGTAATTCCTTAGTACTAGGGAGGGAGGAGAAGTCTAATTTCTGTGGCATCATTCTAACACTACCGAATCCAAGAGAGGCATGCTCTCTCCAACAAATGACCAGTGACCACAAACCCAAATAGGAAGATAAACTAGACACTATGGTGCAATGGAGTCTGAAGAGTAGAGGAGGGGGCCTGTGACAATCTAATCAAGGGGAACAAGCTTTTTGACTCTTCTTTTCAGGCGCTAGTCACCTGGTAAGTGTGGGTCACCTCCATGTTAGTGGGATTAGTTAAGCCTTTTTATACATTACCTTACTACCTGAAGAGGGGATCAATACTGTGATGTTCCAGAGCAAACGTACATCCTCTTGCTGCTGCTTATATCACTAAATTGAGTCTTGATGGTGCCTGTTGTCAGAGCGGACACCAAAGAAAAATGTAGAGCAGAGGTCATGCAGATGTGCATTTTACATGTATATTTTGCTATTATGAGGTGCTTCTGACTGCGGCACTCCTATGATGACCTCAATTACTTAGAGGCAGTCTTATCAGTATGAATCCAAACCTTACAACATAATATGGTTCATAGGTTTCTTTGCTATGTTCATTCAAAGGGCTTACAACATTTCTAAATATTTCGAAACTGTCAGTACATACCTCTGCAGAATAAGAATGAATCCTCAAATCCATAGTGTATGAAACACTACTGACAGCTCATGCATATAGCGATAAATTGGGATAAGACCCATTTATTAATAAATCTGTGAAAGATATTCACCAAATGAAGTTTGGAGTTTATACTTCATACCGATAACGAGAACACTAAAGATCGTCCCCCGCTCCACTCTCCCAAGTTAAGAGCAGAACATCAAGGATATAGGATCCTACTAGTCTTTAATCCAAAATGATCGAATGAAAAATCAAGTAGGACGACTTTTTCCATGCGTGCATACTGCCATTGAAAGCAAAGTTATTTATACAAATGGAATTATCTTGACACCAACAGCTGAACTGTCCAAAGTTATTTATACAAATGGAATTATCTTGACACCAACAGCTGAACTGTCCAACACAGCAGGAAATGCAACATTTAGGTAACCCTGAATTATGTTACCCCTTTTACATGGGATGTGAAACTCTTCTTTTGCACTTTTCTTCTAAATAGTCTTGGCGTTTAATGACACAATGCATGATAACTAACACGAGCGGAGAATTAATAGTTTATACTGTTTAGGGGACTAAAAATTAAACAAAGCAGGATCCCAATTTGGAGAATTGCTGCTAGATGACCAAAAGAAACGCATCCACACTTCTAAACTTTCATTTTTTTAAAGATTTTCTGCCACAAGGTTAGAGGATGACCAATTTTCAGTAGATCAAATTATTTCACTTCTGTAACTGATGAATGGGAAAAGGTTATCATTGTTTTGTGCAAATGTCATAGCAGGACTTAAGAGCGGAGAAGACTTCAGAATGGCAAAGCTAAAGATAAAAGCAATTAACACATTCGGACGTCAAAGCGAGGTCGATACGACAGTGTGTTTAAAATGTCTTAGGTGGGATGACCAAGAAGTACGTGTCTACAAGGTGCGGAAGACTGGTTGGAGGAAAATAAACCCCAAAACTTAGCATTAGGTCTCTAGACAAAGTGGGTAGCCCTCTTACTAGATATAACTGATTTACTGAATAGAATACGCACAACCCATACATTCCAGTCCATTAACTAAATAATAGTGGTGAAATACGGGTTGTACCAGCTTTGGCCAATAAATCTGAACCTGAAACTTCATCCCCCCCTCCCAACCAGTGCCACAAGGTACTACTCAGGACATGCCAACATGCACTACTAGATCCTAGCTAAATGAACTTAACTCTGCACTAAACATCTGCCACAGGATGAAATCTCATTGCCGTTGGTTTTAGCCAGAAGAAAAATGACTTCAGATCCAAAAAGTATGACACAAATGTAAAACTGCATTAAACAAATAACCATCTGAGGAACTTCACACGTTAACATGAAGCATTTCAAAACCATTAACTAAGTCAAACCAAAGCTCGAACAAGCTGACAAAAGCACCAACCATAAGGTTGAATGAGAACGTCTAGGAGAAGTCATCCAGATAACTGGGTACTTGATTTCTTTGATAAATACTTCAAAACTGGTTAGAAGCAAAAAACAGAAAGATTAAAACCTAATGCAGTACAAGAATAAACCGTGGGCCCGCTGGGGGGGTGGAAATACAGGATAACCCCCTAGCAAAAAAAATTACGACCGAAAGGATTTCATGAACAGTTAATAGTTGAAACTGGTTTCAATCTCTAAAGAAAGAAAGAAAGAAAAAACTCAACATGGCTGTTAAGCCAAACACTTAAAGACAGGTGTCACAATCAAATAAAGCAACACATTTTCTAAGGAAACTCCAAAATGATTGCCATTGGCTTGCACACATCACAAAAATATAGTAAAAAGAAAGCATCCCACACACAAATTAAAAATATTCTGCTCTTTTAAGGAAGTCAGAAGACAACTATTAACTGGTGCGAGGGAACAGAAGACTTAGCCACTAGAAACATCTTTCAAATGCAGGAAGCTTTCCAAGCAAACCAGTACCAACTGCCTAGACATCTATTAGCAGACCAATTCCTCTAAAAGTGCATGAATTAACTCGTCCCTTTATGCCAACAAAGCCACCAATAACTACCTGTGCAGTCGCTCAAAGGTTTGCAGAGGTAGTAAGCCAGAGTCGTCAACTACCACAGACCACAAAAAAGTAAAACACCAACAAAAGATGAAAATTAAGCATGCAGCAAAACCATCAATTCAAGCTGCATGCATATTCACATCTATATACCACTTCCTGGCCATCTGGCACATCTCTCCAAAAAGCCATTTACTGTAAATTACAATCAGAAACAATAGCCAAAACTGATAGGAGGAAGTCAAGTGGATGAAATTTACAACAACAAAAAATAAAAAAAAGAGAAATGCTGAGAATAATGCTAACATTGTACACTACATGTACAACATGCACATTATGCCTTTTGACACGAGTGAAACCATGAGGGACAATGCATATGCAGCACCAACCTCACCTTATATCCAGTAATCAGTGGATAATTGGTAGATAAAACATAAAAAGCCTTTTGTGCAGTCAGTTATACAAAGAAAAAAAAACAGTACTGTGCTCATACACATGAAAAAAAGTGATGCTCATAGGTTCACATGCATCACACCAGAGTGACAGCAGGACTGGCCTGCATCTATGGGTGTAGGATAGCATCCAAAAGCAACCAGAGCTTTGTAAAGCACTCCGATACCAGATTCGGGTCATGTTCGCGCTATATAAATCTTAGTAAAAAAAAATTTTAAAGAGCATATGTACTGAACACTATACATCATTCTACAAAGTGCGGCAGTATCGATGCGGTTTTGACTGGGAAACTTTATGCAGAAACAAAATGCATATGCCTACTGGAAGTAAAAAAGAAACCACCATATCAGCAAGGATTAATACATTTAGTAGAACAGAAAAGGTAGTCGGTAACAAGATGCTGGGCATGGAGACTGTAAAGACAATACAACTGAGAACAAGAAGCATGGAAAAGAACAGCTTTTCCCACAACAGTTATTGCGAGTGGTTCAAGGGGAAGTTGGTGGCATGTGAGGCAGTGAGTTGCAGGGGAAGATTGAAGACCAAACGAGAATTGAAAATGTAAGTGCTATTTTGAAGAAGTTGGGTTGCCAAAATGTGGACATTTAGCAGCAATTGGACCAAAAAAAAGATCACTACCCTGCCCCACTTAAGTACCACTTAGCTGTGCCTATTCTTTCTTGGACTCCTACCCGGCAGAACAACGGGCAATATGATAAACAGAACCAAACTTTTGAAGTCTTACAGTTATACTACAGTTGGTTTTTTTTTGCTAAACACCTTTTTTGTTTCTACTACAGTGTACAAAGAAATTTTTTCTGCTTCTAAAACGTTGCAGCTATCAAATGGAGTCTGCTACACTCTAATAAATTTCCATGTAGGAGGGGTGGGAGAGGCAGTTGAAAATGACTAAAATTATAGAACGTCCCCAGAAATATCCCAGTTACATTAGCGGGCAGATTCTGTGTAATGCTATTACTGTTCATTTTAACTTCTGTTTTGGTCAATCATAATGGCAACTTACTCGATTTGCGCTCCATGCGTCACAAGAGCACTTATGCATTCCATACTACCAGACCGGGCTGCTTTATGTATAGGCGATTCACCTACATAGTCCTGAAATGACAAACAACAGTTTTTGTCAAGCACAAATCCCACCCCTCCCTCCCCAAAATAGACTATTTTTTTTTTAAACAACGCCCAATAGCAAAAAATTTAATTCCTTACACCACACACACTAAAAGTGTTCCTGAAATCACTAGTTTGATTGTGAAAAACAGAAATGGAAGGAGTTAGCCAGAACTTAATTTAACTATTATCCTCCAAGTTTTCGTTCTACATTTGAATGCACGTCTTTTTTCATCCAGGACACAGCCCTCAACTCGAACTAACCCTTTCAGCATAACAACCTCACATGCACGAAAAGCAACATGCCCCATTCACACTGCAGCGAACATGGCTTTTAATCATCAAAGCACCTTACTGTTAATGGCTTCAATTGGCTTTAACAACTTTTGTGGCCAGGAGACACCGCCGAACTGTGAATCGGTCATTTAAATAATGCATTACGACAACAGTGCTTTTCACCTCGTAGGATTAGCCTCAACAAGTATAGAAACCGATGGAAACGCGTGAAAAGTCCATAACTCGTCTCTAATCGGGACGTTTTAAAGCACCCAGTCTGCTACTCGTTCCTCAACAGACTCCACAGTAAGTGAAAATTACATAGACTGGGAAGAGACCTGGATGTTTACTATAACACACAAATTAATCCCACCGCCATACACAAGACCCAGGTAATCAACCTACCACTGCAACCATTTACCAAGTATTGCAATTATTTAAAATCAATCATGTAATAACCAACCACTTCTTGCACCAAAGGAAAACTGGATATTCCCATTCCGACAGAAAAGACTTTAATTATTTGGTCACACCATGCAATAAAGTTAACAATATGCACCATTAACGGTAACAGTAAACCTAACTGCATTCTTCAGAGAAATTCTGGTAAAAAAGAACAGAATTACATATATAATGTCTGGTACCGTTCGAGAACGCCAGGCAACATTTTACTGTGCCTGATATCTACACCTACATGTTTTAAAATCTCAAGAATTCCCTTAAAATGGAGTATACTGAAGCATATCAACTAAAGACGACAACATTAAAATGGAGTTATCTCTGACCACTGCAATAATCACGAGGAGCAGACCTGGCCATAATTCAAGGTTTTTATTTTTATCTCACAACTTCATCTCTGGCGTGGCTCTAGTACAGGGGGCCTTTGAGTACAGTTTACCCACAGTGTTCAACTAGTGAATAATTTTCATCCACCAAGCATAGGGATCTATTAATGCCCACCATAAAGCCAAATCGTTACCTCTTATACCAACACAGACGTAACTGGACAAGATCTTCACTACAGGAAGTAGCATTCTGTCTTTCTAAAACAGCCATACCCATGGCCTGTATGTAGTACTGCACTGCCACAAACTTCCAGGTGATATGGGTTTAAGCCAGACTTTAAATTCCGTGTAACCTTTTATGAGCTGGCCTTAAAATACACTACAGATTGTGCATTATTACGGGTATCCCACTTATTACTACCAGTGCTTCAGGAAGAAGACTTCATGCGTTCGAGATCCAATCACGGCCAGCACATGTAACTCGGCCGCAGAAATAGGCATGCATTTTACCTGTATATTAACATTAGCGCCTGATTGAATCAACCAGATCAGGCATTGGGGGTGTCCTCCAAAAGCTGCAATGTGGACAGGAGTCTGAGCAAATCGTGTTGTACTGGTGTTGACACTGGATCCAGCTCTTACCAACTGCATTAAACACTCCAACTTCAAAATGCAAAACAGAGAAACAAATTAGAGAATGGAAAAAAACATCATTCAAAACGTTTTACAGTATGGTCGCAAACCCCATTCTCTGCACCCTTTCATGAGAAGAACATTATAAAGACACCGTACTAGACTTGTGCCACCGAATGCTCCTCAGTGCATTAAACTACTGAGAATGGCCGGAAGCCAGCCACCTCCTTTGTACCATGTAAAGTGAGCCTCCCTTGACACT
The DNA here is from genome assembly GCF_964261635.1 of Lissotriton helveticus. Taxonomy (NCBI): domain Eukaryota; kingdom Metazoa; phylum Chordata; class Amphibia; order Caudata; family Salamandridae; genus Lissotriton; species Lissotriton helveticus. Next base: position 732,153,276 of record NC_136069.1, on the reverse strand, counting down.
GCAGGGGTAGGGCAGGCAGATATAGGCACAAGAATCATTAATGTATGAGGCATACAAGACTCGCAAGCAACCAATCAGATTGCTTTTGACCTTAAAAAGAAACAAGCACTGGCAAAGCTAATAAGTCTCGCTTATGCAAGAGCTATTCGCTTTGCCAGTGTGTTTTAGCCAATACAGTACACCAGTGTGGCTGCTGTTCAGCATGCCTAAAACCTAGTGGCGCAGAGGAGAGCCGCGTAGAGCGTCAGAGTGGAATGGCGAAGATGGGAGTAGAAGGTTGTAGAGTGGAGTGGCAGAGAGTGTTGTGTATTTGAGTGGCATAGTGTGGAGTTGCGCAGAGTGGCATACAGTGGAGTGGCATGGCGTAGAGTGGACTGGTGTAGAGTGCATTGGCGTAGCGTGTTGCAGAGTATAGTGGGGTACAGTGCAGTGGCATTTAATCCCGCAGTGTACAATGCAGGGTTGTAGAATGTAGTGGCGTAGATTAGTGTACTGCATAGTAGAGTAACGCGCCGCAGAGTAGAAGAGCGCAAAGTGAAAAGGCATAGAGTGGTGCAATGTAGTGGTTTAGAGTTGAGTGATGCAGAGGGCAGTGGCATGGAGTGGCTTTGAGGCCAGAGTTGAGTGGCAGATTGCAGTGGCGCTGAATTAAGCAATGTACAGGGCGGCGTCATGGAATGCAGTGTCGTAGACGAGTGGTGCGTAGTAGAGTACAGGGGCATGGAGTGATGCAAAGCGCTGTGGCATGGTGTAGAGGAGTGGTGCAGAAAATAATGCATTTGTGTGGAGTGTTGCGGATAACAGAGTGGAGTATTCATGGTATGGTAACACATTGCCATTACAGACTACACATTTTCAACTAAAATGACCATTACATTTGCGCACACATAGTTTTAGTAATAAAACTATGCAGTGCACAGACGAAAACATGTGGCAATTGCATCACCTAGAGTAATGTGTTTTTAATCATATTAAAGTATTTATTTCCAATGCGCTTCAGAAAAAAAATATATATGCTTCATTTGTGTTCCCAATTTTGATCTATTCTGAGATACTTACAGTTCATTTAAAAGCAGTCATGTGCCAGAAAAAGACTCTTTCCTACCCCAGTATCCAGCACGATCATCACATAAATCCTCTCACTTTGAAGTCAGAGAAAGAAAAGTAAACAAAAGCCGTAGGAAGACAACGCCTTACATTTGGCCTCAGTCTTTGAATGCACAACAAATGTGACGAGATTTATAGGCCTGTTTACAGAGAGGGAGAACTCGGAAGGATACTGTAAATAGGATAACAGGAAGGTACAAACTCAAGCTGGACAGCCTAAAACAAATAAAGCCACGAAATGGAAAGCTAAATAATGTGAGTTACCAACCACAAAGCAAATGGCAATAAACAGGCCGAATGCATTCCTAGGTCAGCTTTCTGAATGGGACCAAAATGTATTTAGCAAACCAAACAGTTGCGCAGTCTGGTAGGTCACGACCTAAAAATATAGACTCCAACGGAGGACTGAATTTTAAGTGCAGCCAGATTACGCAACACATTTACACTATTCTACTGGAATCAGATAAAGTTTGTTCAGAAATAGTGTTTTTGTAACACAAACAATAAAAATAAAGTCGAAAAGGGGCTGTTGCTTGATCAGCATTTGCAATATTGGGATGATTCATAACAAAAGACAGCCTGTGAAAAGAGTGCCTCTTGACATGGCTAGCCCCACTTTTTTGCCTGGAAAATGTGTTTTCGAAAATTAGGTGTTTTCGAATTAAAGTACACAGGGTCCCTGCCAACCAAGTTCCCTGTGTCAGTGCTCCTTCCCTAAAACTACACCATGATTTGCACAACTTCAGACCCCCATGTAAGTCCCTAGTAAATGGTACCCTGGTACCTAGGGCATGGGGACTGTAGAGGGTCCCCCAGGCGTCCCTCCCCAGAGCCACACTGCTACTGCAGCCCGCATGCCTTGGTGCAGACAAAAACAACAAAGTCGACGCAGCACACTGCCTGAGTGCCATGTCAAGGCAGCACTGCCTAAAGTATAGGTAAGACACCTCTCTAGCAGGCCTTATAAGCCCCAAGGCAGGATGCACTATCCCCCAGGTGTGGGCATATCTGCATGAGATATGCCATTACAAAATTAAGACCAGACTTAAATATTTTAAGTGCCAGGGAAGCCATAGAGAGTACATGGGCTGGAAACTCAACAACTCTAGTTCCCCAGCACCTTGATGGCTTAACTAAACTCAGAAGTGTTTGGTACCAAAGACTCCTCTTAATTAAACCCACACTGATGGCAGTGTTGGATTTATTAAAACATGTACCCAGAGGGCACCTCAGAGGTGCCCCCTGAAAACCTACCAACCCTAGTGTAGTATTTCACTGGCTTTAGGAAGCCTGCCACCACCAGACATGTTTCTGGACCTCTGGGTAGAGAGCCCCTGCTCTCGGAGGACAGAAGCAAAACCCATGCTAGGAGGGGCGGGTCACACCTTATCCCTCAGGAGGAGCACAGTGCTCGAGAGGGAAGCTTCAAAGGCCTTTGTAATGCAACCCCAGCCTCAGCTGTAGCAGCAGACGTCAGCCTCCAGTTCAAACCTCCACTCTTGGAGGGAGAACAGAGGGGGAAAACCTTCATGAGAAAAAGAGGTGTGCTCCACCCTTCGCCAACTCCACCCCTCAGGTGCTGGAGGAGAAGTGAAGAACATTTTTCAGTGCCCACCATCTTAAAGATGGTGGGACTTATCCAATCCTTACTAGGGCTATGCCTCCCTCCCAATGGAATGGTGCAAAATAGTATGTGTACACATCCCAGGTAAGGAACCCATTTGTCCCTCTACCTGTTAGGCCCCTAAATATAGTGTTTCTGTGCCCCCCCCGGACACTGAAATTAGATTCCTGATGACCTGCAAAGCCCAGACATCGAAGAGCTGCACAAAAAAAGAATGAAGAAGGACCAGTGACTGACTATGCCAGCCCTGCCGGCCTGTCTGCTGCTATTTGCCCTTATTATAAAAGTCGACTTGTCCTACAGCCCAGCGACCTCCAAAATCCTGGGAGGATTGCCTACCTTCAACAAAGACTCAATCTCCTGTGGACAGCGACCTGTCCAGAAAAACCAAACTCTAAATAAAAATTAACTGTGCCCTGAGGAATCGCAAAACCGCCTCTGCATCCACCTCTGTACCAAACACCCAATACCTGTGCCCAAGCAGCCCTTCTGTCCTGCGCAGGTTCCCCAGCGATTCAAAGCCACATTCCACCATGGGCTTAGCCCTTCCGGACGCCCTACAGCCTCAATACGAAGACTCCCCCTGAACCTGACCTGTCCGGTGTGCTGTTCCGATGCCAAAGGACAACCCTGCACCTGAAGCCCCTGGGCTTTGGGGGGCTTGACCAACGGTGCCTCTACGTCCCCTAGTATTAAAATTTTCCAGGGCAGCTGTGAGTTTCCTTCGACCATCTTCCTAATCCGAGCCTGCAGCCTTTCTCCAAAACCGATATCCTCCATTGATTTACACTGCCAACCGACGCTGTGTTAGCACTCTGCACCCGTCTGCCCTTATGCTGCTGGGGGTGTAAGTTTGGTGGTGCCTTGCCCCCTGCGCTTACCTTAACTCTAGGATATCGACCCCTAACATCACTTTACTAACTCGTGAGCAGTGCATCCTCAAAACACGCCCATTCTTCCATTCGTTAACATTGGCCTCCCCTGTGCCGCAGTCCTGGTACTAATTTGAACCCTCACTAGCGTTGATCTGACAGTTGTGTGCTTATCTTCAACAAGCACTGGCGTTGCCAATAGGTCTCGCAGTAGGAAAGTTGGAGCTATTACAATTGCAAATAACCATGCCTTTTATTTTTGTTTTCATTTTAAAAACATAAAGGGCTTTGTCATTTACAAAAGCTCCAACTTTCCTACTGCGAGACCTATTGGCAACGCCAGTGCTTGTTTATTCTTGACCACTCCGTGTCATGTCTGCTAGGCCGCTCACACACTCCGCACCATACCTCTGTAAATCTGCATTTACAATGGATAAGCACCAACATGGCAATTGTCAGACTTTCTCTGGGCTCTTCTACACTACTGTCACAAACCTAGGTGGCATAATGCTTTGCAGTATACAAAGAACAGCAAGCATTGCAAATTACAAAAGTCTGGCTCGTATCTTAAAATGCCTCTTCAGTCACTGTTGTACTCCGCATACATGCACTCTGTCACTCCTTTTGGCACTTATGCATCAAACCACTGATTTATTCTTGAATTCCCTCAGTCACTCATCCATTGCTGGGGCGGTTATTAAATTGTTCCTTGTAATATTAGCTGAGATCCTATTAACAGCATGAGCATAGTTCACACTGACGATTTACATGTATGCATTAGTGGTGCAGCAGGCGCAGTGCCACTAAGACGCATAGGGGTAAGGGGCCTGGCCAACAGTATTTTAAGTAAAGCTAATGTTTTAATGTACATCTTTTTTTGGTGATGTATTTTACGGCTTTTGACGGAGTTTCCTGGGTCCGTTCTCTTTGTAAAATATAGGCAAACATGAAATTTGTATTTATCTTGACGACTACAAAGTAATAGCATTTTCCGTGCATTTAAACGTATGCGAAGGGGGAGTTGTGTATTTACCCCTTACTTCAGCAGTGACTTCCATTTTTTTTTCCGGAGCTTAGCTTCCTGCTGTTAGTTGATTTGCATCTCACAGATGCTGCCAGGCAACAGATTACAATCTTTACGACGCAGCTTAAAGCACTAAAGTATCCTGTTCTTGTTTCGTTTCCAACTGGTGAAAACATGTGATGTTTCACACACTTGCAGGCTTTCGGTCTGTGTTTTTTGTCTGAACTAAATGGATAGCTTAGCCCAGTTACAAAATGAACGTACGCAAATTTGTTTATTTAAATTGTTTAAAGCTTATAGCGTAAAACATATTGTTTTTTCTGAACACAAAACTGCTTTTTTTCTTTCTTTACACGTTTAAACAAGCACTGGTCTGAGAAGAGCCCGTGAGTTGTGAGCATGTATTGGCAACATTACCGGAACTTACAAGCCTTGCAATTCACGAGCTGTGTTAGAATGTGTGAGCGGGGTCTATAAAGGGGGATATTATTTAACTCTCTCACTCAGTGTCACAGCGCCCAGAGGTGTTGGTAGCTCACTCGGCGCAGACCCTGAGACAGCGAGGCCTCCACCCTCACAAGTACCTTCGGAGACGGGTAGTGCAGCACCTCATAGTTCAAAAGGCATTTAAACCATGCTCCTAAAAAACAAGGTGTTTAATGCCGGTAACCTTCGACTTTCTTAAAATGTTACGCCTAAATCCAGTTGCGCATTCTAACCCTAAGAAGTTGCTTTGAAAATGAGTACATTTGCTCAACAATAACACAAAAGTTAGATAAAAGAGCCAGTCCTTTTTGTGATAACTGCACACTCGGCCAAATGTAGTGTGCAAGCAGTCCGAGAGTGCCTTCGCCGCCCCGCAGTTGGGAAGGGAGCGCTATATGAATCTTGCCGATGTGTCCTTTGCGATTAATCACTTGCATGCCTGGTATCAAATTGGGGCGGATAATTCACAAAATAATTCAGACCATGACCGCGCACCTCAGCCCGCAATGCTCAATTGTATGACGGTATTTTGCTGCAAGAAATGAAGGCAGGAACCACGCACATAATCTGTTCATTTTTCTCCCGGGGTCGTGCACATGCTTCCTTGACAGATTTGTGTTGCTGATGGAAATGAGTAGAGGTATCTGGGTGTTTCTAATAGCGCTACAACAGATGGCTAAACAGATACCATTTTAAACGACAAAAAAAGTAAACCAGACACGAGGGCGACAGAGCGAGTTTAAATAGCATCAGGGTGGGTAGGGACTGGGAGACAGAAGGAGGTGGGGGCAGGATGAAGGGTTAAGGGGTAGGGAGAGACGGCACAGGCTGGGCAGGCTTAACAAGACGGAGGGAAGAGAGGGGAGGGGGGAGGAGAAAGGCGACACTGCGGGCAGGGGCAGGCAGGATGACTCAGGGGAGGGGGCGGAGCAGGGCAGAGCGGCATGTGGGTGTGAAGAACCGGGCCTTTGAAGTGAAGCTAAGCTTCACTTCAAAGGTGTCGGAGGAATGCGGGCGGCTGTGCACGCGCTTTTAAGCTCAATGCACATGCGCATTGAGCTTAAAAGTCACGGGCACTGCAAGGAATCGCCACGATTCCTTGCAAGTTAGATAAAGTCTGGATGAGCCCCTATAGTCTCGCTTGCTCGATGCGCATGCGCATCGACAGGCGAGACCTAAAAATGACATTCTTGTTTTCTTACCATAGGTTAACATTAGTGGAGAGGATTAGCCTAACGGCTAGGGCGGTCAATCTCAAATCTGGGGATTCGGGTTCAAGTCTCTGCAGTGATGCTCAAAATCCCATGATTCTGGGCAAATCACTAAGGGCCCGATGTAGGACACCAAATACCGGTCGGTAACGGCCGATTTCGGCCGTTACCGACCGGTATTTGGTGTTTGAGATGTAGGGGGCCTAAAATTTACCGATTCGGTAATTTTACCGATTCGGTAAATCTAGATGTAGGTGGCACTGAAAATAGTGTCACATGCCCTTAAGAATTTGTTATTTACCACGAAATTCTATTGTGTGGTAAATAACTAATTCCTGTGTACATGCACATCTGTGCATGTACACCTGTGCCATGTGACACATGTGTGCCACATGGCACACAAGCCAGAATCAGGGGTGCAACAGGGTGTCAAAGTGACACCCTGTCCCTCTTGACAATTGGTAATTACCTAATTATTTCCTACATCTTATTTACCTATTCTAGAATACCGAATCGGTAAAATTCGGTATTCTAGAGTCAGTAATTAGGATTTACCTACATCGGGCCATTAATCTCCCTGTGTCTAACAAAAACAAATGTGTTCTTGCGTAAGCAACTGGTGATCATGTAAAGCAATCTGATACCAGTTACCTTTGGGACAGGTTTGCGCTATATAAAACTATGTGGGGAAGAAAAACATGGATGAAATGAAAAATTTGCGTCTTAAGTGTTTGCTGTTTTAAAGTGAAAAGTATTCTTCTTGAACACGTAAAAAAATGTTGTGGGGGGTATGAGAGTGAGTTTTATGTAGCGTGAACTAGACCCGAAGGGGTCATAATACTTTACATAAGCACCAGTTGTGTTACGGACGAGCACACATTGTTTTGTTAGGCATCTTGGTCTTAAAATAAACCTTGAAAACAGCTAATTGTGTAAAAAATTGGTGATCTCATCTTTGCGTTGTGTGTCATTTATTGGTCACTGTGTGCATAACAAATATCTTACACTCCTCTGTGCTAGCCTATGGCTGCTAGATCACACTACCACAAATAAACACTTTGGATTTACATTGAGTCCTGTGCACTTCTGGGGGGGGAAAAATCGCTGGACCCTCTACACGAGGGTATATCACAAAGTGCCAGCTTCCTAAATAGTCCCTTGATTCAAAAGCTATGAGATAGTTGGTCTCCCTCAGACTACATTTAGTCTGTCTTAATGCTAAATCCAAACAAAGTAAAAAATATATGTACACAGTGGGCTGTAAATAATAGTTTGCTTTACACTACTAAAGCTCATTTTCTTTGCTCCAGTTACAAGTTGGCCTGAGTCCAATATCTGGGGAAGAGGATACTTGGCTTTAAATCAGGAACTGATGCAGCTAAGCAGTCCAGTAGGAGATACGTGACTAAGAGGAAGGCTTGGCTTCTGGAAAACATCAGTGTCACTATTTATACGCCAATAAATAATGTACCAAGTATGCATAAAGAAAAACCATCTGTGCAGTAAGCAGCTGGGAACCAAGGCGGCTGAGCACTGGGAAAAATACCGACTAGGACTGGTGACACAAGTAGGGACAATGCCAAAACGAATGTACTCAAAAACAAAACCAGCGGCCAGCCTGTAAAGACAGAACCTCGGGAAAACTACACTAACTTTGTTTCGGCCCAGTTAAAAGTGACACTAAATTGTTACTTGCGCTACAAGATAATTTTTCCCCCTGTTCATTTCGAATAGACCAGAGTAAAGGTAGAGCTTACAAAACGTAAGTAAACAAATAACTTCTGGGCTTTGCTTACACAGATTATTAAATTGAAGCATGTTATATTATGGTACCAGTAAGTGTGTAGTGACTGGTACCATGTGTGTGGCATTATGGTACCAGTAAGTGTGTAGTGACTGGTACCATGTGTGTGGCATTGTAGCCCTTACAAAGTCTGGGCATCTTTCCTGCTCGGCTCTGAATACTGTATCAAAGGGATTTGACTAAAGTGTTTAAGGGAAAATGCATTTGAATGAATGAATACTCTTTTCCAGCGCATGGCTACCCTGAGGCATCCCAGCGCTGTTAGACCATAGGACTGGTTGAAGACAATCAGTGGAACAGAAGTGTCTTCAGACGCTTCCTAAAGGCGAGATGGTTACTTTCAAGCCTGATGTTATCTGGGAGATTGTTCCAGCACTTGGCTACTAGAAAAGAGAGCTGGCGACCACCCATTCGGGCTCGCTTCAGCCTTGGTACCACCAGTAAATCATTTATGCGTTGGGCCACGTGAAAAACCAAACAAAAAACATCCTCAACAAAAACAAGCTGGATACAGCAATTCACGAGACTCTGGAACGTGCTGACAGCGGCAGCTATAATGCGAAGTAGAACAAATATATATGTTTCTCTGTAGGAGTTATTCTGCATGCCTAATTGCCCAATCATAATCCAAAAACAACTGGTTTGCAAAAGTGTTTATTAACTATTCTTTAAGGCATAACCGTGTACAGTGTTTTCATTCATGAAATATAGATTCCCTCAAAAGGAACGTCAGAATGAGCTCGAGTTCTTTACGAGCATATCTTCCTTTTTTTGTAAAAATGGGTGACTTCCGACTGTGACCTGTTGAACCCGAGATAAACGGCAAGCGCCTCACCTAACACCCGAGGCAATATTTCACAAACCAATCATTAAAGTTTTGACGTTCAGATCCTTAAACTAAATCTGAAATGAAAACGGATGCTACGGTCTGTACCGCTTTCACCAAGATTTAAACAAAGTCTTATTTTGAAAAAATATCGGACGCAACAATTAACTCACGAAGAGAAGTCGCGACAGGGTTAAAAATCTGTTACAGTTCATAAAATAATTTCAGTTTCAGTGACTGCACGAACGGAGATAACTCGCAATCGGCAGTTACACCGTGTAAAACAAACTAGAAGTTACTGTGGAAGAACAGCAGTTTGTAGGATACGCCTTGCTTTGGTGTATGAGGGTGTCGTATCTCACCCGAAAGAATAAAACAAACATTCAAGGCGGGAGAAAACCACTGGCAAACTCTAGCCGTCAACATCTGCCCGCGAAAAATGAATATTTTATCTGTGGAAAACTCCGCCCCCCTGCACTCGTTCGAAAATGGTGCGGCCCATCCCAGCCATGCTCAGAAAGACACACAAGGAACGTTCCATTGGAGAGAGAAGAGGGGAGGAATTCAAAATGAGGCGACTGAGCAATTAAACTAAATACCCTAACCAACTATTATATGTGCGTGATGTGCCCTTTCCCGGGAAGGGGTTACACCCCACCAAACCCAATGGTCCAGGGCACACAGCAGTACTTTCACTCGCTGGCGCCACAATAAAGAAGAAACGCGCCCCCGCCTTTGCCCGGTACCTTGCCGAAATGCGCGGCCCAGTGTATCGGGGTCCAGCCGTAGAAGGAGTCCTCCGCAGCCAGGTCGGCGGCGCCATTGGGGGCGCGCGGCGGCTGCAATAGGGAGCACAACTCGCGGAGGTCGCCGTCCCTGCAGGCGCGGTGGAGCGGGAATCGGCTGCTCAGCACCTCCTCGCTGGAAAAGCCGGCGTCGAAGCAGAGCTGGCCTGACATAGCTCTAGCAAGGCCCGTAGGTTCTGGTAGCAGGTGGGGAAGGGTGCAGTGAGGCGTTATTTTCCACTCTACCCTCCAGCTGTAACCAGCACAGTCTTCTCCGACAGCCGGGACAAAGAAAATGATAGGCCAGGCCTCCTTGCCCGCAGACGCAAGACGCTCCGCCTCCTCCTGGCAGTCAGTTAAACAAAAGCCCAGAGGAAGATCGCAAAGCGCGGCCTGGAACCAAGGAAAAGACGTACCTCTGCCCTTCTGTCATGCAACTCGCGCACAACCTTTTACCTCAACTCCACGACCTCTGTCGAATTCGGGTGGGTCCGACCAGCTAAGTGGAAAAAGAAAAACGCACGCGATGAAGACAAACATACAAAATCAGGAAGTGACCTCCCTACATTTCACTACAGTGAGAGAAGACACTCCGTTTTTTTTGTATACGTGACGTCTTTAGGTTTTTGGTACACGTTAAGGAAAATACGATGTTAGCTCTTTTGGGAACTCCAACTTGAAATTGTTTTCCTTTTGCCTGCGTTGTTTTGATTCTATGGCCTGCTATTGTTCGCCAGGAAGTTCTTTAGTCATTGTAAAATGTGTCATATTTATTCTTACTTTTGCTTGTACACTCTGTTCATGCTATTCTTGTTTGTTCTATTCCTGCAACAGTTCTCTCATGTAACGTAACTGGTTCTATTGTACAGTGCTCTGACACCTTCGGGTAATGTCCCCGCTTTATAAAAATGCATAAAATAAAATAAAAAATCCAAGCTCATCTTGCCTACTAAACAATTACTTGCTCTGAACTCAAAATTCTAACGAATGTTCTTCCGCTTTTTTTCTTGCTAACTTATACCTTGCACACATGTTTGCCACGCAATTTATGAATTAAATAGCTTTTTTGCGTTCTCTGCATGGCCTCCTCTGGGACGATGTGTGGTGCTACCGTGTATACAGTATTCTATAAATTCTGTTTTTCACTTTGGGTCCAGGAAGTGTAAATGAGAAAAAATAAGCAAAATGTAACTCACAGGCTTTATTCTCGAAAATCAATAAATTGAGGGCGCAAATGATGAGCTGGTGTATTTCAAGATAAGCAACATGTGGAGGAAGCAGAAAAGCACATGAGTAAAGTTAGGACACCCGCAGGAACCACTGCACACCTGGCCTCACTATTTACAATGTCATGTAAGCTCTTTTTGTTTGTATTATAAATAACATAAGTATGTTGCTTAATTTGAAGTTAAGTACAATGGGCCCGATTTGATATGTTGGTGGATGCGTGAAGATCCTCAAATATCAATGTGGCGCCCGTCCGCTATCGGAGCTGTAATCTCACCTGGTTTACATGTTTGTAGTTGAATAAAATTGCATTATAGCTGGTTTATAGGACTACCAAGATGTACTAAGTAGCACCAACAAATCTGTATGAGGAGACTGAAATGGCAAAGCCAAATCTTTTTATGAGCACTTCGGTGTGCCCATTTTTTTACGGAATCGAATGGTAATATTCTCTTCTGAAAAATAGTAGTCTTTTTGCCTTATTAGTTTACATGAGAAACCTTCTTGTATTATTTGTGCTTCACCTCCTATACTCCCCTGTTTCGTTAGGCAGATTGACTCACGCATGTGTGTGACTACGTCTAGTGGCTGAACACCAGAATGAACTCAGTGGCACCATTGTGCCCTTCCTTTACATAAAGAAAGCTACACAACACATGATCAGCACCAGAGTGCACTTTCCAGTCAGTTTCTAGACTCTGCACTTCGTATACAGAACCTGAATCTCAATTACCCTTCTCCACTGCTCCAGTTCCTTCAGTGTAACATTATGACCTGTTTTCTGTCTTTTTTGCAATTATGTTGTGTTCAGTCCTACAAATGTAATACTTGTGTGTGTGTGTATATATATATATATATATATAGGATCATGCACATGATAATGTTATAGCAAACACACAAGATGATGGACGGAGAGCTGAAACTTTTCAACCACTCGCTCCCAGTCACAGATCTAAGGTTAATCCATTCTTCTTTTGCTCACTACGCCACGCCATTTTGGAACCAGCCATATGCAAATCACTTTGGACCCTGTTCCTCATGGGAACAGTCCAGCCCGAACTGCCAGGCCAAGTCCTCCCTGGACCAGAAACAAGAATCCTGGACCCGTTTTCAGGGGAATGTTATATACATGTCTCTGGTGTATCGGATTCATTCATTTGGGCCCCATAGGTGGTATCATAGACTATGTCCCTATTTGGTCTGCCTAGCATCGAGGATATAGTCCCCTCCCCCACATGTTTCCTTTTGATTTATCTATAATCTCAGCCGCAGTATGATCTGTCTAGGCCCAAATATGGGTTGATCCTTTCGGTAGATGGAGTCTCTACCAGATAAGGCGTTAATAAAGGTAAGTAACTTGTTCATTTTGTATAATTTTCAGAAATTTATATATTTCTGGGTTCACTAATGAGTTTCATACCAGCTTCCACCATAAACTTCAAGTAGGTAGAAACTACAAAAAGTAGGAAAATCAGACTACCCTTAGATGAATGCAATAGCTGCAGTATTTTTTAACAAGCATTTGCAATGCAATCGGTCTCGCCTTTGGGACCTTATACGTATTTAGCGATTCAGCATATTTAGGGTATGGGCATGAAATGGGAAGACCAGCTGTGTTGAATAAGAAGCTTACACAGTTTGGGAAGACTTTAAGGACAGTGTTTGGGGCAGTGTGACAGAGGGAGAGAGTTTTGCAGAAGGACGGAAAGTGAGGGACAATGGGATAACATAGATAGAGACCAACCCAGAGTTTGGAGGATAGCAGTTTGTTTAAAAGATATAAGCAGAGAGGAGTGAGGGAGACGAGAAACTAGAAGAAAGAAATGGACAGAGTTTCAGGTGGGAATATAGCGTAGCATGCATGTGAGGGAGTTTAAAGATGAGAGACAGAGATTTGGGGTGTAGGGAAGGACGCAGGGGTTAAAGGGACTACGCATGAGACAGAAAAAGTGAGTTTGAGAGGCAAACTGAGTTTGAAATATTGTTTTATGGGACGGGGAGCGGTAGACAAAGTGGCAGACATCCGGGGCACAGACAGGCAGAAACATGATTGTATGCCCTTTCCGGTTGCCATTAAGCTCTGCCCCCAAGTTTTTGAGGACCTTCCTAAGTTATCCTGTCCGTATTTCTTTTATGCATGTATGGTTTTTGGGGGAAGCCTAGAATGACTAGTACCTCGGGTATCTTTTACAGTTAAAACACAGCCATATTTAAAGTCAATTACTCTGGAAAATAAATACATTTAAAATCACCCAATACATGGGTAAAATAATAGGGGTTGGGGTTTTAAAAACAAATGTAGATTGAGTATACAGATTGAACAAGAACCCCAAACAGGAGGATAAATAGGTTTACCTGCCAATATGGCAAGACACCCTCGTATGCTTGGCACAAACCCTTAAATGTCTGTGAGCGCAAAAAGCAGCGACCGGTGCAGATTAGTTTAGCCAAACAAATCCTATACATCAGAGTCGGCGGGAGCTTAAATATAGCAGTCTTCCTATATTATTCTAGCATCTGAACGTCTAGCACTAGGAAAGGAAATCGCAGTCTGTAAAGCTTGTGTGTAAGAAATCCCACCATGCGTTATAAATAGACACATTCATTTTTAGGTCGAGCAAGGCAACGCATGCACTGTCTCTTCAAGACCTGCTGTAATGACTCAGTGGGCTGACAGTATGTTATTTTCTTGCTATTAGCTGCTTGCCTTTTCACTCGGGCATTTAGCCTTCTGATTTGCTAAAGGCATCTATTTGTCATGCCTCTTTTAGTGTTGCGACCTAATAAAAAGGGGTTAAAAACAATAAGTAATAAGCCAGAGCCAAGACAATTTGAGCTTTTAAGACACATTCAATCAAATCTCTTTAAAAATGTGCAAGATGGGGGCGTGGCTAACAGCCAAGCATGGCGGACGCCTAGTGCGAGAGCTCCCGAGGGCACTGTAGCGTTCAGATAAATCCGTCACACTAATCCGACAACTAGCACGCCTGAAGCGGCTGCGTTCGGGTCCGGGACCCAGGCGGTGTCACCGGTCCAAGTTGTGAGAGAATCGGCACACCGGAGCCTGATCTACGTCGTGCGACAAGTCAAGGCCTAGGACCAGAGGGGCAACACCGGTCTCGAGTATCATCCAAGCCCCGGCGGAAGTGAGGCCGAGCCGGCTGGGGACGGCGGAAGCTCCCCGGTGCCTGCCCAGACGCCCGAAGCGAGCCTGACACCCCCCGGCGTCATACAGCGGCGAGAGGACTACCAAGCGGGACCGGAGCAGCGCCAAGGTCAGTGAGACCCCAATCTCGGCCGCGTGAAGCGGCGCCGACGCCCCCCCCCCCCCCCGCGAGGACCCAGCGGACGGTGGGACACCACGGGGCTCCATCGGTGAAGACAATACGACCGCCCCAGTCTTGAGGCGCCTTACCAGCAGCATTTCTAGACCTCAGAGGGGGCCCTTAAGACCCGCATACTACCGCTGACACCGACGCAGAGGCGGAGGCTCGGTGAACGGGGGAGCGGCTGCCCGCACCCAGGACCGGCGCTGTCAACTGTCGACGGGGGGGTGAGGTACACAGGAGCCATTCCAGCCCTGGGAGAGTGCATCGACTCGAAGTGTCCCAGTGGCTCACTGACACCCGCGCTGACACATAGAGAGGCTTCCGCGGACACCAGAGGGGGCCACTCAATCCACCGCCTACCAAACTACGCTTCTCTGGCTGACACCCACTAACGGCGACTCTGGACAGGTCGCGGTCCCGGGGGGCCTCTCACTGGATCTCGTAGACCCCAGCACCATGGCGGGCAAAGGCCTCAGGAGTGGGTCCACGCAAGCGAAATTGGACAAGTTCGCCTATGGCCACCAGGGTCAACAACAGCATACTGGGCGATCCTCCACAGGGACTGCCCAAGAAACAGAAAAGACGGCAAAAATAACGCTGGAAGACATCATGAGAACGCTCTCGGAGGTAAAAACGACGGTGGGCGCCATCTCCTCGGATGTCTCCCTGCTGCGAGCGGACTTTCACAAAATGGCGGAGAGGGTCTCGCAGGTAGAAGTGGTCACAAAATCGCTCGTGGAGGACACCTCGGAGCTACAAGTGGCAATGGAAAGGATGCAGAAAGTGACCAAGCTCCTCCACGACAAGCTGGACGACCAGGAAGGGCGTTCAAGACGCAACAACGTACGTATCCTTGGACTTCCTGAGACGGAGGGGAAAGGGGCCACGGACCTCTATGTAGAAGACCTCATCAAAAGCAAACTCCAGCCCAAAGGCCTGTCTCACTTCTTTTCGGTAGAGAGAGCACACAGAGTCCCGGGAGGTCCGCCCAAGACCGGGGCAGCGCCACGACCGGTGCTGGCTCGGCTCTTTAATTTCAGAGACAGAGACGCAATTTTACAAGCGGCAAGAAACTCGCCACCAGTGCGGATTCAAAATGCGACTTTAGCGTTCTTTCCAGACTACACGGCGGAGGTGGCCAGGCGACGCAAGTCCTTCACAGAGGTTAAAAAGGCACTACGAGACAGGGAATTGTCGTACTCCATGATGTTCCCTGCTAAATTGCGCATAGTGGCTGAGGGACGGACCTGGTTCTTTGACACTCCAGAAGTGGCTCAAGAATGGCTGGAGGGTTGGAGACCGACGGGACAGCGACACCGCTCACAGCGAGACCGGCCACGGAACCGTGCCGAAAGACCAACACCCAGTCCGTCCTCCCCTCCGCCACGTCAGGGAGGCGAGGAAGAAATAGAATCGGACCTTGAGAGAGACCCGCTTGATTCTGGGCAAGTGGAACCGGTGTGACAATGGACAATATTGTTTTCGGGACTGTGTGGGCCGCGGGTGCCGTGATTCGGACGCGGCTGAGTAGGGTGTGCACAGGCGGTGCCCCAAGGAGACTCACCAACCCCACGAGCAAGTGAGATGTTTAGGGGAGGGTTAAAGCACTCTGCACAGTTGGGGAAGCGGGCGGGAGTTTGTCCGTGGAGCAGGGTAGCAGGGAGGGGGGATGGGTCTAAAGTTTACTTGTTGGGATGTTTCAATTTGTTTGTAGTCATAGTCATCGCTCACCACCTACAATGTGCTATTACCTCGACATCAGTATGTCTCCTCCACAGCACGACACACACCGGCGCATGGGCTCCGCCACAGCACACGTCGTGTGCAGCATTCCCTCATCTCCTTAATGGCCAGGCCGCTTAATCGCACGCCCGCCGAGGGCTCCTCCACGGCCGGGAGGGTTCCCCCACTACGCATACTGACATGGAATGTCCGGGGCCTGGGGGACAAAATTAAGAGAGGTTTGGTCCTACAGGCCATAAAACGGCAAAACCCAGATATATTACTCCTGCAGGAAACCCACCTCACAGGGTCCACCTGCAAGGCCCTGGACAGGAAAGGTTACACGATGGCTGTACATGCCGACTTCACATCTGGCTCCAGGGGAACGGGCATACTGATGAGAAAGTCATCCCCCTTTATAGTAACACGCCGAGTGGAAGATGACCAGGGTCGCTTTGCCGCGATACATGGGCAGTGGGAGGGCAGGGCTTTAAATGTGGTATCAGTATATATTCCCCCAGCCCTACACTCTGTGGCCCTTCCGGCACTGGGCAAATTCCTTCTAGATCTCCCTGATGGCGCAACAATTGTTGGGGGGGACTTCAATGCAGTCATGGACCCGATAGTGGACACCTTTCCCTCTAGGACCCGGCCACGCGGTACGGCTCCACTGTCGGACTTTGCAGAAGCCCTGGGCCTCGTGGATCTCTGGCGACAACTGAACGCCGAGGCCACCACATACACCTATTATTCAGCGGTACACAATAGCCTTTCTCGTATTGACTACTTCATGGCACTGGGACTGGGGCTGGACATGGTGGACAAGGTGGACACACTACCCAGGGGTATCTCAGATCATTCTCCGATTGTCCTAACACTCGCCACTGGGGGTACACGGAAGGCCCGGATTTATCCTATCTACCCCAACTTTCTGAAAGTCCCCAAGATTAGAAAAAGGCTTCAACTGGTAACCACGCAGTACTTTGCTGAAAACACGGGCACAGTGAAATCACCCTCAACCCTATGGGAGGCGTACAAAACAGTCCTCAGGGGGGCGGCCATCGCAGCAATTACGGGACACAAACGAGACTCACGAAAGGTCCTCACAGACCTGGAGCTGGCGCTCGAATTGGCCAACCATGCACATATGTCGGACCCGTCCCCATCCACGACGCACACCCTCATGATTAGGCAACAACAACACCTGGCACACCTCAAAACGACCGAACAGGGTTATATCGCGAACACTAGACATAGAATTTACGACGTAGGCGACAAAGCGGGCCGTATGCTTGCATGGCTGGACAGGAGAGGGACTGGGACTAGAGGCATTCAGAAGCTCCACACAGAGGAGGGGCGAACACTGGTACACCCAGAAGAAATAGTTTGCGAACTAGCACGACACTATCGGGCAGTATACACACCAGAACGGAGAGTCACTAGACAAATGGCGACGGCAACACTCACAGACCTTACCATCCCCGGCATTACTCAGGAAGATAGGGACACCCTAGAACTGGACCCGACGGGAGAGGAAATCCAGCTGGCAATCCAGGCGTTGCAATCCGGGAAAGCTCTGGGCCCTAACGGGATACCGGTGGAATGGTACAAGTCCATGGCTCCAGACCTCAGTACCCCATTGCTGGCCATGTTCTTGGAAAGCAGGGACAAGCTGGAACTACCGCTAGATCAGCGCACGGCCACGATCGTGACGATACCCAAGCCAGGGAAACCCCCGACAGAATGCAATGCATACCGCCCGATATCGTTACTGAACGTCGAAGCCAAGATACTGGCTAAACTGCTGGCTACCCGATTGCTACCCCACCTCAGTACCCTGATCCACCCTGACCAGTCGGGCTTTATGCCCCACCGGAGCACTGCGATGAATCTTAGAAGGATCCATGGAGTACTAGCCAGAGCGCACCTCCTTGCGGAGCAGGCGGTGATTCTCTCTCTCGACGCCAAAATGGCATTCGATCTGGTAGAGTGGGAGTATCTCTTCGTGGTACTAGAACGTATGGGGTTTGGGCCGAAATACATACAATGGATACGGCTACTTTATGCGAAACCCGTGGCACAGGTGGTGGCCAACGGCCACATATCACCAAGCTTCCCACTGAGCAGGGGGACTAGACAGGGCTGCCCCCTGTCCCCCCTGCTCTTCGCACTGGTGCTTGAGCCTCTGGCCATCCAGATCAGAACCACGTCACTGTTCGCGGGCATCACGTGGGAGGAAGGATGGGAGGACAAAGTCTCGCTTTATGCAGACGACATGCTTATCTACATGTCCGCACCTGATACAGGCATCCCAGCTCTGCTTGACCTTTGTGACACGCATGGGCGCGCATCGGGATACACTCTCAACTGGTCGAAATCCACAATGTTCACGTTGAAGGGCCCGGCCCCGATATTGCAGGCGGACTGTCCATTGCTGACGACGTCGGCCTCTTTCAAATACTTAGGCATTGTCATAGCAGGTGGGGAAGCAGAGTTTTTTGTCAACAACCTGAAGCCACCCATAGATCGCCTGCGAGCCGATGTTAAATATTGGGCGACCCTGCCCCTGACCCTTCTGGGCAGAGCGGCTCTCTACAAGATGATGGCCCTCCCACGACTCCTCTATGTCCTCGAAAATACTCCGTATTTGGTACCGCCGCGATACTTTAAACAGATCGTGGCGCTGGTCACGGTCCTGCTATGGAATGCTGGGCCGGCGCGTATAGCATACGATAAACTAGTGAAAAGCTGGTACGAAGGGGGCATAGCGCTCCCCAATATCCAGCTATATTACTGGGCGGCCCAGCTCAAAATTGTGAACTACTGGATCCACGCCCCAAGAAACGACCCGGCCTATCGGGCGGACTGGTCCCAACTTGGGACGGAAGGTATGCTGTCTGTACTTTATAACAAACCACAACTAAAAACACTGGTTGGCCCGACCAAACATACGGCGACATTGTGGCACGTGGCACAGGCCCGTCTGGGTTGGACAGGTCGGATCACTAAAATGACGCCCTTATGGGACACAAGGGCATTGGGAAACCTGAGAGGCTGTAAAGGGTTTGAGCGATGGGACTCCATAGGCATATCTACAGTGGGAGACCTGTGGGATACTGACTCAGTGCTACCATTCACGCACCTACAACACCAATACAGTCTAGGACCCACAGAGACGTTTAGATATGTCCAAGTTAGACACGCATTACTGCAAGCAATCCCTGCAGGCACCACCCTGCCGGACTCCTCCCCGCTGGAGGATAGGCTGCTGACAGAATACATGCTCCAGAGCGCCACCTCCCTTACCTATAAAAAACTGCTAAACAATCTCCAAGACCCGACACTAAAACTTAAAGAAAAATGGGAAGGGGAGCTAGGTGGAACTGACGAATTCGAATGGAATGAAGCGCTGGCCTCCCCGAAGGAGGTTGGGATCTCGAGTAAACTCAGGCTAGTACAACTTAAAATCCTTCACCGCGTCTACTACACCAGGCCGCTGCTGCACAAAATTGGGAGGGCACTACACCCCTTTTGCTTGAGAGGCTGCGGGGAGGAAGGGACACTGATACACACTCTATGGGAATGCCCGCACATTTGTGAGTTCTGGAGACAGGTACTCCGCTCACTCTCCCAGGCCCTTAACCTGTCCATATTGCCGGAACCACGTAAATGCCTTCTGAACATCTGGGACCCCAACGATCTGGGCAGGTACGAACTGATTTGGGCTTCGTTGGCTATGACAGTGGCTAAACGGGACATAGCGCAGAAGTGGGGGGCGCCGGAAGTACCCACCGCTAGTAGGTGGGCCAAAAACATGGACATTCTCATGGTGACAGAAAGAGCGGTATACGTGCTCCGAGCGGCGCCCCGGAAATGGAACAAAGTCTGGGCGGCATGGAACAAGTACAGAGGGGACATCTGTGAGCCCTTACCGGAGGGGGAGGACTCAGATTCGGAGGGGGAGGAGGAGTAACCGAACGGTCACGGGATGCTGCCTCGTGCACAGGACAATGCTACTATAGCGGCGCTGGCCCGGCCACGCGCCACGGTGCGTGGAGAGGCACTGACTACTGTACCACGTGGGTGGGTGGAAAAGGTTGCGATGACACATGTTTAAGGGGGGTAAGTTGGGAAGTTTGTTCACACTGTTCAATGAAAAAAGACTTCGCCATCACTGACACTGGAGGGAGGGAGGGGTTATCAGGGAACTCAATCCCGCACGGTGCGACTCACAAATGATGTATGTAATGTACCTGAGCAATACAGACACCGCAGTTCATGTTACGAAGAATCGCTCGTCACTTTTAGAAATGTTAAATTGAAATGCTATATGGGGGTCGCCCCAATGGAATATATGTAACTGATGAACCACTATTCCTTCCTTCAATAAAGTTTTTAAAAAAAAAAAAAAAAAAAAAAAATGTGCAAGATGTCCAAAACTACGGAAGAGGCACTCCTGCCAGATGATTATGTATTCCAATAATTACCGATTTCCACTGTGACACAGCAGTAAAAGGCCAGTAACAGCGCAGCGCCATGACACAAGAAGACCAAGTCTTAAAAAGTGAAACCAGGGATGCGCGAAGTACCCAACAAGGCTATAGTTCAAGTCTGGAGTGCGCTCACATGAAATCGGGGTGCATGGTAACTGCGCTCGTAACTGACTGAACGTCAGAAAAGTGGACACTGCGGCCATCAAACAGTTGCAGTGGCGAAGCACGGATGTGTGATACCCGTCAGTTAAAGTGCCAAGTGCTTC
The DNA here is from genome assembly GCF_964261635.1 of Lissotriton helveticus. Lineage (NCBI taxonomy): Eukaryota > Metazoa > Chordata > Amphibia > Caudata > Salamandridae > Lissotriton > Lissotriton helveticus. The sequence continues at coordinate 732,132,500 of NC_136069.1, read as the reverse complement.
AAAGGTGCAATGCGACGTGCGCCACACGGGCTCACTGAGGATTTTAGCTCAATCGTAAAATGCACTCAGATGTGAACTGAAAGTTTAAAGTGCACACAAGTGAAATGTTCAACGACTACTCTGCCGATTGAGTTGCGTTTAAGGGGCATTGCGACCGTTAGGCTGTTGCAGTGTTGGTGTGATAAGGGTGGGGAGCCACGCAGTTAAAGTGCCAAGTGCTTGAAAAGTGCAACAGGTATGCCCGAGATGCACCAAGATGCTACAGACCCTAAGTGAGGCGGTGTGAGAAAATCTGCACCTTTGTTCTGGAACTTTCTGATAAAGCCAAGGCACCATCCAAAATACCATACCCTGTCTTTTCCTTCCTGGGCGAAGCCATTCCCAAGGCCAGTGAAAGCAGCTGTACGCGCGTGTGAAATCTGACAGATTGCACACTGCACGCTGCTGCTCGTAACTGCAAGCCGTAGGCCTTTTCACGCGCACAAGCGTGTGAAAAGTCCAGAGCGATTCCAAGAGGTCGTTTTACGAGAGCAGCGCATGTGTTGCACTAGGCTCGACCTAAAAGCTGCTTGTTCCTGAAAGTTGTGAAGAATGACCATGTTTGCACAACAAACCTTTTTATTTATTTATTTATTTTAATTTTTTTATTAAGTTTTCACATATCACTCCCCCCAGGGGGGGGGGGGTAAGGCATAAGATGGTTACACATTTTTACACACACAAGAGGGTTACAGTGCAATTAGGAGAAGTACATTGAACAAACTGCTGGGGATACACAGTCCCGACCTCGCCCAATCGTGCTGTATATGATGGATCTGTCTGCATGTAGTGAGGAGGCTTGGGTGTCTTGTACGTGGGCCCTCGACTTCGATACCATGACACTGCGCATCAATGGATGCGTGTGTGGGTCTAGTCCCCGCTTGTGTCGCTGTAACTTGTAGTTCCGTGATCGATTCTGGTGTGGGTAGTGTGTGCCGGACTCGGAACCGCCGGCCTGTAACTGTAAAAAAAAAACACGGAACCGTGGGGGGAAACTTTTCCTAGTGTAGCATATGGTTTTGGACTTGTGCAGTACGCTAGTCGGGGTCAGTGGGCGCAGTGCGCCAGGGGGTGGTAAGATTTGCCGGGGTCAGCGCCTCCCAACTGTGTGAGGGGATCTGTAGTCGGTCTGTCTCGTTGTGTGTGTGTGCGTGGGGGGCTCAGGTGTCGGGCAATTGAGTGGGGTGTCTCGGGGAGGCTTGGGTGTGTGGGGGTGATGGATCTGGTACAACTTCTGGGGTTGTTTCGTGTTTGAATTGGATGAGCAACTGTGCCCATTCTAGAGAGATGGGGTTCTTTCGCATTCCCTTCACTTCCTCGTCTCGTAATAGCTCTTCCTCCGCCGCCCCCCATTTGCTCACAGCTCCTATCCAGGCTGCTTCCGGAGGGCCCGAAGGGGCCCTCCAGTGCATGGCATAAGGATGCGAATTTCCACTGCAGTTTTTCCGAATTCTTCCTATGATATGTTCCCAATGAGCTAACTTCCCAGGATTCTATTTGCGGGAGGTTAACTAACGTGCGAAGGATTCAGTGTATCGTGGTCCAGTATGGGCAGAGGGTTGGGCAATCCCAGAATATGTGTTTAAAGTGCGCTGCTGGCATATTGCATCGTGGGCAATGGAATGGCGTGTCAGGATAGTAACGTTGCAGTTTGTCTGGTGTGAGGTAGGCTCGGTGAAGAATGTTGAATTGAATATTCTTAAATCTCGCATTTCTGGAGTCCTTTTTGGTATATTCCAGGGCGCGTTTCCATTCCGAGTCATGGAACACCCTGCCTATGTCATCTTCCCAAGACTGTCGCAGGGTGTCTAAAGGGACGTTTGTTAATTCCCTTATGGCTTTATAGTGCCATGTTACGAGATGTCTGCCGGATCCCATACGAAGAATAGTATGGAGTACCGGGTGCGTTGGCGGTTCCCCGTCTCTCAGGTCCCAGTGTTGTCGAGTATTCTCTAGGAGTTGTCTATACGTGAGGAATTGGCCCCGTGGGAGTCATACCGCTCGACCATCCGGTCATAGGTGCGTAGTTGTCCATCCTGGATCAGCTCCGCTACCTCAGTCACGTCATGTTCAGTCCAGGCTTGTAAGCTCCTGGCGGTGAAGTGGTGTTCCCCTCGAGGGAGACCTACCAGCGGCAATAGTGGGGAGTAGAGCAGCTTGTCCTTAGATAGTCGGTGAATTCGCATCATACATTTACGTGCTATGGACACCTGGAGCGGGTGGGTGAGGGACTGCCTAGTGCCCGGCAGTAGCAGTCGCCTAATGACCGGAAGAGGTATCTTATCGGCTACCGCTGTGGTTTGCACTACAAAGCGCTCCGCCGTCCAATGGGACAACCACTGTAGCTGCGCCGCCAAGAAGTATGATTCGAAGGACGGGGCACTCAGGCCTCCCTCTGTGGTGGGCAACTGCAGTTTACTGAGCGCTACCTTATGTTGGCCAGTGCCCCATATGAGAGTTGTGAGCAACGTGTCCAGTTCCCGAAAAAAGGACCTGGGTAGAATCACCGGGAGGTTGGAGAACTCGTAGAACAGTCTGGGCAGCATTATCATTTTCGCCAGTGCTACCCGGCCTATGGGCGCTAGGGGTAGAGTTCTCCAAAAGGCCACCGCCGATCGTAGGCCCGCAAGCACCTTGCGGTGGTTACCTTCGTATAGGTCTGTCGGGGATTGATACAGTTGCACTCCCAGGTATCGGGGAGCTGCTCCGTTCCAATGTAGCGATTGCGTGCCCAGCGTTACCACATGTGGCGCCAAGTGGGGGTGGAGTGGGTAGACGGTTGACTTCTCCCAATTGACTTTGAGTCCGGAGATAGCGCCAAAGGCTTGCAGGGTGTCCCAAATTGGGGTGAGATCCTCCGTGACGTCACGGACGTAAATCAGCAGATCGTCTGCGTACAGGGATACACAGTGCGTCGTCTCCGCTATTGGTATCCCCCAGGTTCCACCCTCTCTGCGTAGCCGTATGGCCAATGGTTCGACCGCCAGTGCGAACAGAAGAGGAGAAAGTGGGCATCCCTGCCTGGTTCCCCTTTCCATTGGGAAGGGGTCCGAGATCAGTTTACCAATTCTCACCCTAGAGGTGAGCCCTCTGTATAGGAGTCGTGTGTATGCCAACAGGGTCTGGCCATATTGCAGGGTCTGAAGGACCGCAAACAGATGTGACCACCATAGTGTGTCGAACGCCTTTTCTATGTCAAATATCAGGCATGCTGCTCGGGGGTACCTGTCGCGCACACTGTCCTGAATGTGGAAGAGCCTCCGTAAATTATGTGAGGTGTTGCGCCTGGGCACGAATCCGCACTGGTCGGGGTGAATTAGTGTGGGTATGAGTGGACTGTAGCGGTCGGCTAGTATTTTACCCAGGATTTTACAATCCGCGTTGAGGAGCGTGATGGGTCTGTATGAGGAAGGGGATGTGGGGTCTCGGTGGGGTTTTAAAAACGTTACCATAATGGATTCCTGAAACGATGCAGGTAGGCTCCCCGTTGTCAGGGCCTCTTCGAGTGTGAGTGCAAGGCGGGGCACTAACTGGGTTTTGAATTTACTGTAATATTCTAGTGGGAACCCATCCATCCCCGGAGACGTCTTGCGAGCGATTGACCCTATAGCATGTTTGATCTCTGCGGCTGTGATTTTTCTATCTAAATCTCTTTGGTCTTCTGGGGGTATGGTGGGAAGTCTGTGCTCGCCTAGGAATCGTAGTGCATCGTGTGGCGCTGGCGCAGGGTCGCGGTAAACCTCTGTGTAGTAGGTGCGAAATGTGTCAAGGATACCCAGTTGGGAGTAGTGTGTCTGACCTGTGTCATCTATGAGTTCCGTGATGGGTTGCAAGGTCGTGTCTTGTTTGGCCATCCATGCTAGGAGAGCCCCCGCCCTGTTGCCCTCCCTGTGTGCGCGGGTGGCATATTTGCGGAAGTTATATTTCCGCAGGTCCCGGAGTGTCTCCACATAAGTCTGCTTTGCCACCCCTATTCGTTCTGGGGAGACCCTGTCTTGATCCGAGGCTCGGGATATCTCTGCTAGTGCCAGCTCCACGTCGCTTAATGCCTTTTCTAATGTTCGTCTCACCACTACTACCTGTTGGATGCAGTGTCCGCGTGCTGTAACTTTGTACGCGTCCCATTCTAAGCCTCTAGTGGAAGCAGAGCCCGCGTTGCGTTGGAAGTTCGCCTCAATGAAGTCCCCGTGTGTGTGGCAAAAAACCTGATCAGTAAGTCACTCCTGTGGGAGTCGCCATGTGGGGACCGGTGGGTGGGGCGGTCGCCAGCGCAAGGTTACCATATGTGCGTCATGGTCCAAGACTGTGCGCCCAAGGTAGTCGGTGTGATGTATTGCCGGTAGTATCGTGGAGGAGCATAGGAATCTGTCTAAGCGCACCCTAAGGTCGTGAGGGATTGAGTGGAAGGAATATAATCTGGTCGTTGGGTGTCGCGACCTCCAGACGTCTATGAGTGCCCAGCGCCCCACCCAGTTGCTGAAACTCTCTGTTTGTTTGTGTGCTGGGGAGCTTCGTGGGGGGGGTGTGACCTGTCAAGGAGCAGATCCAACACACACAGTTGTAGTCTCCTCCCAGGAGCCAGGGGATCTCAGTATAGCGGGCCAGGATTCCGGTCAGTTCCTCCCAAAATCGGTCCTGCTCTGTGTTCGGGGCATAGATGCTACCAAGCAATATCGGTTGACCCTCTAGTAGACCACTAATGAAGGCATACCGACTGCTGTTGTCTACCAAATGGGTGTGTTCCTTGAAGGGTACTCCGGGCCTAATCCACACCAGCGTGCCTCTCGCGAAGGCTGAATATTTAGTGGCACAAACGATTCCCCGCCATTTCCGTTGGAGACGGCCTATCTCCTGATTTGTCAAGTGGGTCTCCTGGAGAAGGGCCACTTGCGCCTGTTGACGTTTGATGTAGGCATATATAGGGTATTGTTTGGTGGCTGTGTGCATCCCCCTGACGTTTAACGTCATGACTTTAAGATCTGAGAGTGGTGACGTGAATGACATAGTATGGTTGCGTCATGCAAGGAGCTTGTGGACTCCCCGTTTCCATCTCCCATCTTCCGCCCCCCCCCTCGGTCCACCCGCCCCCTGCTGACCCAGAGACCCCTTCTCAGGTTCTACATAGCCGTGTCCGCTGGTTGCAATACCACTAGGAAAATGATAACATTCGGGGAGGATAAAGTGTAACTTCGGGAAACAGTCCCAACTAGGGGGACCTATCGCGCAGGACAATACGTCCAAACTGCAGAACATGGAAGTTCGTTAGTCCGTTGCTGAGGGAGTGGCGGCCAGGTTTCCTCTCTGGTGCAGCCGGCTCCACCACCAAAATGTGTTTGGTTTGAAAATGGCTCCATGGAAAACCCGGATGCTGTTGGATATGTCCGGAGGAGTGCGATTTCGACCCCAGTAGCGCTCCGGATTCTGCCGTCTGATCCGATCTCAGTCCTGTTGACCTGGGCCGCTCTGGCCTTACGAGGATGGAGTGTCTCGGGTCTGTTCACTGTGGTGGGTGTTTTCCGTATATCCGTCTTTTGTTACATCAGCAGGTCCGAAGTCCGGGGTGTCACCCTCGGGGTGTTTGAGATCCTTCTCGGGAGACCCGGGCGTCGCTGGTTTCTTCTTCTGAGCTGAACAAGTACAGTCCGTTGTCCAAATCTGATGCTTCCTCAGGTGGGCCAAGCGCGGCCACTGCTTTGAGTGCTTTTCTGCGTTCCGCCAGGATCTGAGTGAGGTCCGGGGAGCTTTTCCCTAGAGGGGTGGAGTGAGTGCTGAGTTGCGTTAGGGTGACTCTGCGCCTCTGGCCACGGGGCCATCGCTCTGGTGGGTTGTGTTGTGAGCTCGCCGGTGTCGGGTGGCGCGGAGTGTGCTGTTCTACCCAGGCGTCTGCTGCTCTCGGGTCCGTAAAGAAGTGTGTGGCGCCCTCGTGGATTATCTTAAGTTTGGCTGGGAATAGGAGGGCATACTGGATGTTTTTATGTCGAAGTGTTCGTTTCACCGCTTGGAATGTGGCCCTCTGCTGTTGCACCGCCCGGGAGTAGTCGGGGAAGAGCATGACCTGCTTATCTTCCACTTGTATTATACCGTGTGTTCTGGCTGCTCTGAGGATTGCGTCCCTTTTGCAGAAATGGAGAAGTTTTAGCAGGAACGGTCTCGGAGGGAGACCCGGCTTTGGCTTGCGTGCTGGGACTCTGTGCGCCCGTTCCACAGAGAAGAAGGTGGTCAGGTCCGTGGACGGCGTAAAGGTGTTGATCCAGTCAGTGATGAATTGTATGGGGTCTGCCCCCTCCGGTAAGTTCATGACTCGGATGTTGCTCCTACGAGAGCGTCCTTCCAAATCGTCCGTCTTGTGTTCCAGGGTTTTGAGTCTAGTTTGGAGGTCGGTAATGTCGCGATGGTGTTGTTGCATCTGCGGGTGCAGCGTTTGTAGCTCTTGTTCTCCCTGGGATACTTTCTCAGCCAATTTTCTGTGATCGTCCCGGAGGAGAATAAGGTCCGTAACTAAAGAGTAAAATTTCTGCTCCATCGCCACCCTGGAGTTTTCTGTTGTTGCGAAGCACTTGGTCTAGTTTCCTAGACCTGAGGTCCCTTGTGTCTTGTTCGTCTTGCTGCGTTATCTGGGTAGGCGCTTGGCATTGTGATTTCTGTGGGTCCGCGCCTGGCAGAGTTGGCGCCGTCCGGCGACCCATCTCAATGGATGAATGGGTCCCTCAGGAGGTGTCCCTGTGGTGACGGTCGCTTGCGGGGGCCGAGTGTCAGGAAGTTCAGGGACGGTGTGTGCTTTGCTGCTGCTCGACTTTGCTTCTGGTGTCGAGTTATTAGGACCCTGTAGGTGGAGGGAGGGGGGGGCAGCCCAGCAGCGGGGGCGCCCCGAGGTCCGCGGAACCGAGGGCCGACGATGTTTCGCCTCCGTGCGTGGCGGGCCAATGGCAGTGGTGGTGGGGTTGCCCCGGGGACTCCGACGGGGTCGTCAAAGCTCCCAGGACCCTCAACCCCCCGCGGCTCGTGGTCTACCAGTTTGCAGCCTCTTGCATTAGCCCAGCTGTCTGGTGCTGTCCGGCACTTGTGTTGTGGGGGCGGGGGGGTCTGGAGGACACAGTCCACCTCCTCTCTGGGCGCTATCCGGGCCCCACGTGGACGTCGGGGTGACCCACTGTTCGTCAGCCACCCGGAGGCCGAAGTTGTAGGGGGGTGAGGGACTCCTCCAGTGGGGGAGGGGGCTCCTCTGGTCGTACGGGCCGTCTGGTCCTTGTAGGGCTGCTGGGGCAGCTGTGCCTATGGTGCCCGCTCCTCTCTCTCAACCGCCCGCCTCCTCACCGGTGGATTCTCGGCGGGTGCATCGCCGGGGGGTCCGTTGTCCCGTCCCGGGGAAACGCAGCGTCAGTTTCTCGGGTCAGGAGCAGCCTATAGTAATTTCGCCGGGGGCCCCTTATCTGTGCAGTGCCCTGGGGTGTACCATGCTTTAATTCGGGCCAACAGTCAGTGCCTCACCAGTAGTGGCGTGCCTGCATGGAGGGTCATTGGAACGAGTAACCCGCTCGGTGGGGGATGGGCCTCCCTCAAGCTCCGACCATCCCCGCCTCGCTCCACTCGTTCGCGCTGCCAGCCCCCGGCGGCTCCTCACCTCCTCTCAGCCGAGACTCTCTTCAGCACCCCGGCAGGGCTCATTAGATGTTTAGGTGTTCTCGGCGTGCGCGGCGCTCTATTGCCGCCGCTGCCACCCGCGGCCGCCATTTTGCCCGGGAGCGCCGGGGGAGTCCATCGCGGCTTCCCGAGCTCGTTCTAGGTCGATATTCACGTCAATGAGCACCTCCGGTCCGGCCACAAGAGTTCCGACAGCGATATCTGCCCGTGGAACCGCGGCTACACCATGGGGGATCTCGTGTCAGGCCTTTGAGGTGGGCCGGCTGCGGGAGCTTCAGGAAGATCTGTCCGCCATCTTAGGCGGCTAAGCCACGCTCCCACAACAAACCTTTTGTTGATGTAATTTTATTAAACCTTTCGATGCTCATGACGGAATGGTTCCGTCATGAGCACCAGTGCTGGTGTGCTCATGATGGAACCATTCCGTCATGTGCACAAGCTCACTGAATCCCTCTGCTGTAAACAGGATGTCAATCCCCAAGTAGGGATCCACCCACTAGGCACCAGGGAGGGGGAGTGGCCCCTTGGGCAAGGGTCATCTGCCTCCCCACTGGGTGGCAGAAAGTAGCCTAGACATTAGGGACTATTTTTTTGTAGTTCTCGGGTGGGGGCTGCCCGGAATGGGAATGCCAATCCCACCAAAAATGTCTTTCTACCCCCTCAGGAGGCAGATGGCAGATGGAGGCATTAGCCCCTGATTTGCCCCCAAGGCACCAGGGATTCGTTTTGTTTATAGTTCAGTAGTGGGGGCTGCCCAGAATGGGCATGCCAATGCCCCCTTCAAAAAAATGTAAAGTCTTTCTGCCCTCACAACCCGGAGGCAGATGGGGGCAAAAGCCCCTTATCTATTTCCCCCCCCCGGGTGGTGGTAAGCCCACTAGGCACCACCGATTATGTATTTTTAAATATACCTAGGGGTGGGGGCTGTCCTGAGTGGGCATGCCAATGCCCCCTCCCCCCAAAAAATTACATACAGTCTTTCTGCCTCTCCCGGGAGGCACTTGGGTCAATAGCCCCTAATCTGCCCCCACGGGGGCCAGGGATTATGCTGGGTTTTTAATACATAGGGGTAGGGGCTGGCCAGAATGCGCATGCCAATGCCCCCCACGCCCCCAAAAAAATGGTCACCATGTTTTTGCTCCCCCTTGAGGGCATATCAAAGCAATAGTCCTCAATCTGCGCCCCCGGGGCAGCAAACAGCCCACTACGCACAGTGAGGTATCATTTAACTCGGGATACCGAAGGGAACACTGGGTAATTTGTGCCGGCCCCTTAATCCCTAAAAAACTGTGAGGAAAATGTTATTATTTAGCAAAATTTGAAGTTTGCAGGGGATTCTGGGTAAGAAAACGTTGGGAGATCCACTCAAGGCACACCTGCCTTGACTCCCCCGGGTTTCTAGTTTTCATAAATGTCTGGGAATCGTAGGTTTGCCTAAATGTCCCCCGAACCCAGGACCTAAAACGCAGGTGCCCCCTTGCAAAACCAGGTTGTTTTGTGATAGATAGGGGACACCTGCGTTTTTGGTCCCGGGCTCTGCGGCCATCTAGGAACATCTATTGAACCCACATATTTCTGAAAACAAGATACCTGGGGAGTCCAGGGAGTTGTGACTTGTGTGGGTCCCCCAACGTCTTCCTACCCAGAATCTATTGCATACCTCAAATTTAGCACAAAAATTCAAATTTTCTCACATTTCTGTGTGGGAAAGTTGTGAGGTCACTGGGCTGACACAAATTTCCTACCACCTAGCGTTCCCTCAGGTCTCCCCAGTACAAATGGTACCTCACTTGTGTGGGTGGGCCAATTACCCGCAGCAGGGAAGAGCCCAAAACGTATTATGGGGACATCAAAATTATCTATCTCAAAATGACCTGGTTTTACAAGCAAGGGATGCACCTGCGTTTTTGATCCTGGGCTTGTCGGCCAGCTAGGGATACCTACCAAACCCAGACATATCTGCTAGACGCCCGGGGGAGTTCACGAAGGTATGGCTTGTGTGGATCCTCAACGTTTTCCTACCCAGAATCCCCTGCAAACCTCAAATTTAGCTTAAAAATATCTACTTTTCCTCACATTCCTGTCTGGGATCACCACACTGGCACAATTAACCTACCACTCAGCATTTCCCCCAGTCTCCAGAGTAAAATGATACCTCACTTGTGTGGGTTAGCCTGTGACTGGGAAGGCCCAAAAACATAGGGATAGAGGGGTGCGAGAGGGACGGGCGGAATAAAAAACGAGGAGGCCGAAGTCGGGGCTCAATGATGCTAGGATTTATTGAGGATAATAAAAATAGAGTCAGTATAAGTGTGGATTGGTTCTTCCTCGTCTCCTTGTAGCCGTGGATGCTGTCTTTCTCCACTCCAGGTCATTCTTCTTTCGGTAGTGGCCCCGAGAGGCTCACAAAGGAGAGGGAAAAAACAGAAAGGAGCGGTAAGTTAACCTAGTCCTTGATAAGGCTGGCAGGACAGAACCCTTCACCTCTATCAAGGGCCGGTAGGCATGCAGACTCCAAAAAGGCATACAAATAAAACAAAAAGGGAAAAAGAGCCAATGTTTGGTCTTGTGTCCTTTTTACATGAAGGTCTTTTGGGAACGCTTTCTGCGTTTGTGGGGGTTTTACGTGCAGCACTTTAGTGTAGGGGAGGTCGGTGACAGGGCGTGAGGGGCCGGGCACTGTGCAGGAAAACGGTGAGGACAGTGACTATCTACAGTGACCACACAGTGAGATTCCCCGTTTCCCTCCCTTTACTCCCTCCCTTCACTCCCACCCAAATCACATACTGTGTCAGCCGCAACTCTCCTAAGTTGCGGTGGCTCGCCAGCGTTCTCCGGGGGCATCCACCATTCGTCTGACCACACTTCCTGACCTCCACCTTTGTTAGGGTCTTGAGGGTCGAGGCTTCCCGTGGTCTCCTCTTCCTCAACCGAGGGTCCCTTCTCCCGTCCAGGCTCTTTCATTGCGGCATCTTCGTTCTCCTTCTCCTCCTCTGGGCTCAGCACGTCTTCCGGGATATCAGGAACCTCCTTAAGGGGCCGAAGCCCAGCCTTACCTGGTTGCCATTGGTCGAGAACTCCCAGCTGGGAAACGCGTTCCTGTACGCAAGAGGCCTCCTTGAACGCTTGTTTGCTTCTACCGCGTTTGGAGGGCATGACGGTAGGGTTTGCTTATCGGAGTCCCCGTCAGCCCTCTTATATCCCCTACCCTTACTTTCTTGCCGGCAAGAAAAGAGTCGAGGGGGTATCGTGACAGGTAATTGCCATTGGTTTGTTCCTTCCCCTTTCGGTGTAGTGTAGAAAAACAGTAAGGTTGGAGTGTCAGGAACCATCTCATCACCCTGTCATTGTGTCCCTTGTTGCGGGAAAGCCATTCCAAGGGGGCATGGTCTGCATATAGGGTGAACTCCCTCCCTTCTGGATAATATCGAAGGGTTCTGATCGCCCATTTGATGGCTAAGGACCCCTTTTCTATCACCGAATACCTCTTCTCGCAGGGAAAGAGTTTTCAGCTGATATATAAGATGGGTCGTTCTTGTCCTTGTGAGTCAGTTTGGAACAGTACAGCACCTAGTCCTTGTTCTGACGCATCAGATTGGAGGATGAAGGGCTTTCTGTAATCAGGACTCAGTAGCATGGGCTAGGTGGTAAGGGCGTTTTTCAAATCCTGAAGGCTAGCTGGAGTTCAGAAGAGGGCTGTCGTAACTCCTTTTCGGTGTTTACACGTTTTTGCAGGAGGTCTTTTAAGGGGGCTGCTTTTTGAGAAAAATCAGGGATGGTCCGTCTGTAATATCCCAGGAGGCCTAAGAAGGCCCTTAGTTCCTTTTCTGTCTGGGGAAGGGGACATTTGGTATGGCTGTAACTTTCTTGTTCTGGGGTATGATGATTCAAAAGGGGGTGGCGATGGACAGAGTATCTGAATTAAGAAGAACATTCCTACCCAGTCAAAAGATCAGGGCTTGATCCATCACCGTTTTTTAGCTCACTGCACCATCCCAGTTCAGAACCTGGCTACATGCAAATTAGTCTGACCATGGCCCAGTGCATCATGGGAACAGGGCAGACCAAACTACCAAGCCAATTCTTTACTGGAAAGGAAGCAAGCTTCCGGGGACCGGTTTCTGGCATTACAGCCGTCTTCGGCCCGGCTTGCTTGAATCCTGATGGTGCAGTGAGCAAGGGACTCACATCTGAGCATACCCTTCCACACTTGTGGTGGCCAAAACGATTCAAAAGGGGGTGGTGATGGACAGAGTATCTGAATTAAGCAGAACACTCCTACCCAGTCAAAAGATCAGGGGTTGATCCATCACCGTTTTTTAGCTCACTGCACCATCCCAGTTCAGAACCTGGCTACATGCAAATTAGTCTGACCCTGGCCCAGTGCATCATGGGAACAGGGCAGACCAAACTACCAAGCCAATTCTTTACTGGAAAGGAAACAAGCTTCCGGGGACCGGTTTCTGGCATTACAGCCGTCTTCGGCCCGGCTTGCTTGAATCCTGATGGTGCAGTGAGCAAGGGACTCACATCTGAGCATACCCTTCCACACTTGTGGTGGCCAAAACGATTCAAAAGGGGGTGGTGATGGACGGAGTATCTGAATTAAGCAGAACACTCCTACCCAGTCAAAAGATCAGGGCTTGATCCATCACCGTTTTTTAGCTCACTGCACCATCCCAGTTCAGAACCTGGCTACATGCAAATTAGTCTGACCCTGGCCCAGTGCATCATGGGAACAGGGCAGACCAAACTACCAAGCCAATTCTTTACTGGAAAGGAAACAAGCTTCCGGGGACCGGTTTCTGGCATTACAGCCGTCTTCGGCCCGGCTTGCTTGAATCCTGATGGTGCAGTGAGCAAGGGACTCACATCTGAGCATACCCTTCCACACTTGTGGTGGCCAAAATGATTCAAAAGGGGGTGGTGATGGACAGAGTATCTGAATTAAGCAGAACACTCCTACCCAGTCAAAAGATCAGGGCTTGATCCATCACCGTTTTTTAGCTCACTGCACCATCCCAGTTCAGAACCTGGCTACATGCAAATTAGTCTGACCCTGGCCCAGTGCATCATGGGAACAGGGCAGACCAAACTACCTAGCCAATTCTTTACTGGAAAGGAAACAAGCTTCCGGGGACCGGTTTCTGGCATTACAGCCGTCTTCGGCCCGGCTTGCTTGAATCCTGATGGTGCAGTGAGCAAGGGATTCACATCTGAGCATACCCTTCCACACTTGTGGTGGCCAAAACGATTCAAAAGGGGGTGGTGATGGACAGAGTATCTGAATTAAGCAGAACACTCCTACCCAGTCAAAAGATCAGGGCTTGATCCATCACCGTTTTTTAGCTCACTGCACCATCCCAGTTCAGAACCTGGCTACATGCAAATTAGTCTGACCCTGGCCCAGTTCATCATGGGAACAGGGCAGACCAAACTACCAAGCCAATTCTTTACTGGAAAGGAAACAAGCTTCCGGGGACCGGTTTCTGGCATTACAGCCGTCTTCGGCCCGGCTTGCTTGAATCCTGATGGTGCAGTGAGCAAGGGACTCACATCTGAGCATACCCTTCCACACTTGTGGTGGCCAAAACGATTCAAAAAGGGACGGTGATGGACAGAGTATCTGAATTAAGCAGAACACTCCTACCCAGTCAAAAGATCAGGGCTTGATCCATCACTGTTTTTTAGCTCACTGCACCATCCCAGTTCAGAACCTGGCTACATGCAAATTAGTCTGACCCTGGCCCAGTGCATCATGGGAACAGGGCAGACCAAACTACCAAGCCAATTCTTTACTGGAAAGGAAACAAGCTTCCGGGGACCGGTTTCTGGCATTACAGCCGTCTTCGGCCCGGCTTGCTTGAATCCTGATGGTGCAGTGAGCAAGGGATTCACATCTGAGCATACCCTTCCACACTTGTGGTGGCCAAAACGATTCAAAAGGGGGTGGTGATGGACAGAGTATCTGAATTAAGCAGAACACTCCTACCCAGTCAAAAGATCAGGGGTTGATCCATCACCGTTTTTTAGCTCACTGCACCATCCCAGTTCAGAACCTGGCTACATGCAAATTAGTCTGACCCTGGCCCAGTTCATCATGGGAACAGGGCAGACCAAACTACCAAGCCAATTCTTTACTGGAAAGGAAACAAGCTTCCGGGGACCGGTTTCTGGCATTACAGCCGTCTTCGGCCCGGCTTGCTTGAATCCTGATGGTGCAGTGAGCAAGGGACTCACATCTGAGCATACCCTTCCACACTTGTGGTGGCCAAAACGATTCAAAAGGGGGTGGTGATGGACAGAGTATCTGAATTAAGCAGAACACTCCTACCCAGTCAAAAGATCAGGGGTTGATCCATCACCGTTTTTTAGCTCACTGCACCATCCCAGTTCAGAACCTGGCTACATGCAAATTAGTCTGACCCTGGCCCAGTGCATCATGGGAACAGGGCAGACCAAACTACCAAGCCAATTCTTTACTGGAAAGGAAACAAGCTTCCGGGGACCGGTTTCTGGCATTACAGCCGTCTTCGGCCCGGCTTGCTTGAATCCTGATGGTGCAGTGAGCAAGGGACTCACATCTGAGCATACCCTTCCACACTTGTGGTGGCCAAAACGATTCAAAAGGGGGTGGTGATGGACAGAGTATCTGAATTAAGCAGAACACTCCTACCCAGTCAAAAGATCAGGGCTTGATCCATCACCGTTTTTTAGCTCACTGCACCATCCCAGTTCAGAACCTGGCTACATGCAAATTAGTCTGACCCTGGCCCAGTGCATCATGGGAAAAGGGCAGACCAAACTACCAAGCCAATTCTTTACTGGAAAGGAAACAAGCTTCCGGGGACCGGTTTCTGGCATTACAGCCGTCTTCGGCCCGGCTTGCTTGAATCCTGATGGTGCAGTGAGCAAGGGACTCACATCTGAGCATACCCTTCCACACTTGTGGTGGCCAAAACGATTCAAAAGGGGGTGGTGATGGACAGAGTATCTGAATTAAGCAGAACACTCCTACCCAGTCAAAAGATCAGGGCTTGATCCATCACCGTTTTTTAGCTCACTGCACCATCCCAGTTCAGAACCTGGCTACATGCAAATTAGTCTGACCCTGGCCCAGTGCATCATGGGAACAGGGCAGACCAAACTGCCTAGCCAATTCTTTACTGGAAAGGAAACAAGCTTCCGGGGACCGGTTTCTGGCATTACAGCCGTCTTCGGCCCGGCTTGCTTGAATCCTGATGGTGCAGTGAGCAAGGGATTCACATCTGAGCATACCCTTCCACACTTGTGGTGGCCAAAACGATTCAAAAGGGGGTGGTGATGGACAGAGTATCTGAATTAAGCAGAACACTCCTACCCAGTCAAAAGATCAGGGCTTGATCCATCACCGTTTTTTAGCTCACTGCACCATCCCAGTTCAGAACCTGGCTACATGCAAATTAGTCTGACCCTGGCCCAGTTCATCATGGGAACAGGGTAGACCAAACTACCAAGCCAATTCTTTACTGGAAAGGAAACAAGCTTCCGGGGACCGGTTTCTGGCATTACAGCCGTCTTCGGCCCGGCTTGCTTGAATCCTGATGGTGCAGTGAGCAAGGGACTCACATCTGAGCATACCCTTCCACACTTGTGTTGGCCAAAACGATTCAAAAAGGGACGGTGATGGACAGAGTATCTGAATTAAGCAGAACACTCCTACCCAGTCAAAAGATCAGGGCTTGATCCATCACCGTTTTTTAGCTCACTGCACCATCCCAGTTCAGAACCTGGCTACATGCAAATTAGTCTGACCCTGGCCCAGTGCATCATGGGAACAGGGCAGACCAAACTACCAAGCCAATTCTTTACTGGAAAGGAAACAAGCTTCCGGGGACCGGTTTCTGGCATTACAGCAGTCTTCGGCCCGGCTTGCTTGAATCCTGATGGTGCAGTGAGCAAGGGACTCACATCTGAGCATACCCTTCCACACTTGTGGTGGCCAAAACGATTCAAAAGGGGGTGGTGATGGACAGAGTATCTGAATTAAGCAGAACACTCCTACCCAGTCAAAAGATCAGGGCTTGATCCATCACCGTTTTTTAGCTCACTGCGCCATCCCAGTTCAGAACCTGGCTACATGCAAATTAGTCTGACCCTGGCCCAGTGCATCATGGGAACAGGGCAGACCAAACTACCAAGCCAATTCTTTACTGGAAAGGAAACAAGCTTCCGGGGAACGGTTTCTGGCATTACAGCCGTCTTCGGCCCGGCTTGCTTGAATCCTGATGGTGCAGTGAGCAAGGGACTCACATCTGAGCATACACTTCCACACTTGTGGTGGCCAAAACGATTCAAAAAGGGGTGGTGATGGACAGAGTATCTGAATTAAGCAGAACACTCCTACCCAGTCAAAAGATCAGGGCTTGATCTATCACCGTTTTTTAGCTCACTGCACCATCCCAGTTCAGAACCTGGCTACATGCAAATTAGTCTGACCCTGGCCCAGTGCATCATGGGAACAGGGCAGACCAAACTACCAAGCCAATTCTTTACTGGAAAGGAAACAAGCTTCCGGGGACCGGTTTCTGGCATTACAGCCGTCTTCGGCCCGGCTTGCTTGAATCCTGATGGTGCAGTGAGCAAGGCACTCACATCTGAGCATACCCTTCCACACTTGTGGTGGCCAAAACGATTCAAAAGGGGGTGGTGATGGACAGAGTATCTGAATTAAGCAGAACACTCCTACCCAGTCAAAAGATCAGGGCTTGATCCATCACCGTTTTTTAGCTCACTGCGCCATCCCAGTTCAGAACCTGGCTACATGCAAATTAGTCTGACCCTGGCCCAGTGCATCATGGGAACAGGGCAGACCAAACTACCAAGCCAATTCTTTACTGGAAAGGAAACAAGCTTCCGGGGAACGGTTTCTGGCATTACAGCCGTCTTCGGCCCGGCTTGCTGGAATCCTGATGGTGCAGTGAGCAAGGGACTCACATCTGAGCATACCCTTCCACACTTGTGGTGGCCAAAACGATTCAAAAGGGGGTGGTGATGGACAGAGTATCTGAATTAAGCAGAACACTCCTACCCAGTCAAAAGATCAGGGCTTGATCCATCACCGTTTTTTAGCTCACTGCACCATCCCAGTTCAGAACCTGGCTACATGCAAATTAGTCTGACCCTGGCCCAGTGCATCATGGGAACAGGGCAGACCAAACTACCAAGCCAATTCTTTACTGGAAAGGAAACAAGCTTCCGGGGACCGGTTTCTGGCATTACAGCCGTCTTCGGCCCGGCTTGCTTGAATCCTGATGGTGCAGTGAGCAAGGGACTCACATCTGAGCATACCCTTCCACACTTGTGGTGGCCAAAACGATTCAAAAGGGGGTGGTGATGGACAGAGTATCTGAATTAAGCAGAACACTCCTACCCAGTCAAAAGATCAGGGCTTGATCCATCACCGTTTTTTAGCTCACTGCACCATCCCAGTTCAGAACCTGGCTACATGCAAATTAGTCTGACCCTGGCCCAGTGCATCATGGGAACAGGGCAGACCAAACTACCAAGCCAATTCTTTACTGGAAAGGAAACAAGCTTCCGGGGACCGGTTTCTGGCATTACAGCCGTCTTCGGCCCGGCTTGCTTGAATCCTGATGGTGCAGTGAGCAAGGGACTCACATCTGAGCATACCCTTCCACACTTGTGGTGGCCAAAACGATTCAAAAGGGGGTGGTGATGGACAGAGTATCTGAATTAAGCAGAACACTCCTACCCAGTCAAAAGATCAGGGCTTGATCCATCACCGTTTTTTAGCTCACTGCGCCATCCCAGTTCAGAACCTGGCTACATGCAAATTAGTCTGACCCTGGCCCAGTGCATCATGGGAACAGGGCAGACCAAACTACCAAGCCAATTCTTTATTTTATTTTTTATTTTATGGAGTTTGTAGAGCGCGCAGCTACCCCCTGGGGGGTGTCCCGGCGCTAAAATCCAGGGGTACCCAAGTGAAAAGGGGAAGTGAAAAAGAAGGATATGAAGGGGAAACTAGAGTCCGGAAAAAAGCCAGGTTTTAAGTTTGGCTCGGAAGATGGTTTCAGAGGGACAGAACCTCAGCTCAAGCGGAAGGGAATTCCAGAGCCTGGCAGCAATGACACCGAAACCTCTGCCACCGGTTCTAGACAGTCTGAAACGGGGCGAGATCAGGAGGCGGAGGTCATTGGATCTCAGGGATCTGGTGGAGCGAGATATCAGGACCCGATTTTGCAGGTAAGTAGGACCGAGGTTGTTGACGGCTCGATAGGTAAGAGTGAGGACCTTAAACTGGATGCGGCTAGCCACCGGGAGCCAGTGGAGTTTCCTCCGGTATGCAGAGACAGATTGACGGTACGGGATATTACCGATCAGTCTGGCTGCAGCATTCTGGACGATCTGCAGCCGACCAATCAGGTACTGGGGGGCCCCTGCATAGAGGCTATTGGCATAGTCCAGGTGGGACGTGATAAGGGCCTGGGTAACTGTACGGCGGGAATCCATGGGGAGGTACGGAAGGATCTTTCTTATCATGCGTAGTTTCATGAAGCAGGCGGAAGTAACTTTGTTGATCTGAGTTTTACATGACAAGGAATCATCAAATTGGAAGCCAAGGTTCCGTGCCGAGTGAACCGGGGATGGGGCAGGATCAAGAGCCGTAGGCCACCACCAAGGAGAGGGGATAGAGGTTTTCTGATTGAAAAACAGAACCTCTGTTTTGTCTGCGTTCAATCTGAGGTGGTTCGTAGTCATCCAGCCACTGATGTTAAGGAGGCATTGGCGGAAGTGGAGAAATGCGGAGTCCGAATGGTCCCTAAAGGAGAACACCAGCTGTGTGTCGTCAGCGTAAGAGACCACCCTGACTCCGTAAGATTCCACCACGTCCGTCAAGGGGGCCAGATAGACGTTGAAGAACAGGGGGCTTAGGGCGGAGCCCTGCGGCACCCCACAAGACAGAGGTTTTTTCTCTGACTTGAAAGGGCGTAGCAGTACCCTTTGACTTCTGGATGAGAGGAAGGACTTGATCCAGCCGAGGGCAGTGCCACCAATGCCTATCTGCTTGAGGCGATCCAGGAGGATGGAGTGCGAAACCGTGTCGAATGCTGCGGACAGGTCGAGGAGAACCAACATGGCCTCCTCGCCCCTGTCCACGCACTCCCGGATGGTCTCAGACACCTCCAGCAGGGCTGTCTCGGTACTGAATCCTGCTCTGAAACCGGATTGGGATCCATGGAGCAGAGAGTGGTCTTCTAGATAGTCCGTAAGTTGGAGCTGTACGGCTTTCTCCAGGACCTTGGCGGGTTTAGGAAGAAGGGAGATGGGACGGTAGTTGGAAAAGACAGCGGGGTCTGCGTCTGCCTTCTTAAGAATGGGGATCACCAATGCCTCCTTCCAGGTGGTAGGGAAGAAGCCATGGTGAAGGGAAGCATTCCAGACGGAGAGAAAAGGGCAGGCCAATGAGGGCGCCAATTCTCCCATGATTTTAGCGGGGATCGGATCGGAGGGGGCACCAGATTTACAACCAATGAGTAATCTGATAGCCTCGTCCAGGTTGAGTTTATTGAATGCCAGGAAGGATGGGGACTCAGGGGGACAGATAGGGGGAGATGGAGTGACAGACTCTGTGGGGAAGGAAACACAGAGTTTGTTAATTTTATCCAGAAAGAAATCTGAGAGTCCCTCGCAAAGAACCTGACTGGCGGTGTTCTGGGGGGCCCTAGCCGGAGGGTTAATAAAGTCTTTGACGATGTTAAAGAGCGTTTTAGATGAATTTTTGGCTTTATTAATTTGAGCGGCAAAGTGATCTTTCATCGCACATTTTTTAAGTTTAAGAAAATGTTTTAGGGCCGTTCTGTAGAGATGTTTGGCTTCAGGGTCGTAATTAAGTCTCCACTTGCGTTCTAGAGCCTTACATCTGCTTTTCTCCTCCCGAAGGGGGGTGGAGAACCAGGGAGCCGAGGGTCGCGACCTGGAGGAGGAAATGGTTATCTGGGGGGCAATAGAATCAATAGCTTTGATGAGAGTAGAATTCAAGCTGGAGACATTTTCATCAATGTCCGGGGAGAGGGACTCCGACTGAAAGTGGAATAGTGGATCCAGGGTAGCGCAAGTGACCTTATGCCACTTTCTTCCCAGTTCCTTCCTAAGGGCCATTGGGGCAGATTTGCGTCCTAAAGTGAAAGAGAATGGGACGAAGTAGTGATCGGTCCAGGTCAGAGGGAGAGGCTGAAGGACAGTGATGAACGGGAAGTTGGCGAATATGAGGTCCAGGGTGTGGCCAGCCACATGAGTGGGACCTACAACCAGTTGTTTAAGATTGAGGCTATCCATGGTGTCCACCAGGTTAGTAGCCTTGACGCAAAGCGGGTTGTCGATGTGGAGGTTAAAATCGCCCAGGACAATGAAATTTTGATGTTTAATAGATAGATCGGCCAATAAGTGGACAAGGGCAGTGAGGGAGGGGACGGTGACGGGGGGGGGACAGTAAACTAAAGTGCCAGCTAGGATTGCTGACGCGGAGTCGGAGATTGAAAAGTACATAGCTTCAATTGTACCTATTTCGGTAAGTTTAGTGAAAGTCAGCTGGAAGGAGGATTTGAATATGACAGCTAGACCACCACCAGACTTACCTCCGGCCCGATTCAGGCATTTGATGTCATAACCTGGGGGGGTAGCCAGATAAATATCCGGCGAGGAAGAGTCTGTGATCCAAGACTCAGTTAGGAAAAGGATATCCCATTCATCAGACGAGAGGGACATTCAGATGTCATTGGCGTGGCGGGGAAGAGATCGGCAATTGATCAGACCTGCTCGTAGGGTATACTGATTAGAGGAGGATGACTGTGGAGGTGGGCAAGGGGAGAGACGAGGTTGGCAGGGCGGGAGTGTAAAGTTGCATAGTGGGCAAAGATAATGAGCGGATTCCAGATGATTGGGGATGCAGCGAGGGCAGGTCGGGCATGAGCGCGTGTTGAGTAGGTATAGTTGGGCAGTAGTCCAGCAGATGCGGGTGGGTTTAGAGGAAGAGGCAGGGGGACTGGCCCTGGGTCCGGTCCAGGCCCGGACGGGCCCAGACGGGCTTGCCTTTGGCGCGCCTTCGGCGCGCTGACGGCGCGCCCGCTGCGCCCGTCCGCTGCGCTTCCTGGCAAGGCACATCTTTTATGTCCGTGTGAGAAGGAGCATGGGGGTGTGGCCAGCTGAGGTGGGCGTGTCCGCCGTGGCGCCTCGCCCTCAGTGATGGCGGCAGGTAGCGTTCGTTGCAGCGCTAGGAGCGCTGTTTAGGTGCACAGGTGAGTGAAGTTAAAAAGCAAGGTATCACACAGAAATGTTTTTAAAAGAAGTAATTCACTCCCGGCTTTTCGCCTCAGGAGACTCCCAAATTAAAGTAACGCGCTTCCAGTCGCGCGCACTTTATAGTGTCGGGGAGGGGGCGTGGCCAGCTGAGGTGGGCGTGTCCGCCGTGGCGCCTCGCCCTCAGTGATGGCGGCAGGTAGCGTTCGTTGCAGCGCTAGGAGCGCTGTTTAGGTGCACAGGTGAGTGAAGTTAAAAAGCAAGGTATCACACAGAAATGTTTTTAAAAGAAGTAATTCACTCCCGGCTTTTCGCCTCAGGAGACTCCCAAATTAAAGTAACGCGCTTCCAGTCGCGCGCACTTTATAGTGTCGGGGAGGGGGCGTGGCCAGCTGAGGTGGGCGTGTCCGCCGTGGCGCCTCGCCCTCAGTGATGGCGGCAGGTAGCGTTCGTTGCAGCGCTAGGAGCGCTGTTTAGGTGCACAGGTGAGTGAAGTTAAAAAGCAAGGTATCACACAGAAATGTTTTTAAAAGAAGTAATTCACTCCCGGCTTTTCGCCTCAGGAGACTCCCAAATTAAAGTAACGCGCTTCCAGTCGCGCGCACTTTATAGTGTCGGGGAGGGGGCGTGGCCAGCTGAGGTGGGCGTGTCCGCCGTGGCGCCTCGCCCTCAGTGATGGCGGCAGGTAGCGTTCGTTGCAGCGCTAGGAGCGCTGTTTAGGTGCACAGGTGAGTGAAGTTAAAAAGCAAGGTATCACACAGAAATGTTTTTAAAAGAAGTAATTCACTCCCGGCTTTTCGCCTCAGGAGACTCCCAAATTAAAGTAACGCGCTTCCAGTCGCGCGCACTTTATAGTGTCGGGGAGGGGGCGTGGCCAGCTGAGGTGGGCGTGTCCGCCGTGGCGCCTCGCCCTCAGTGATGGCGGCAGGTAGCGTTCGTTGCAGCGCTAGGAGCGCTGTTTAGGTGCACAGGTGAGTGAAGTTAAAAAGCAAGGTATCACACAGAAATGTTTTTAAAAGAAGTAATTCACTCCCGGCTTTTCGCCTCAGGAGACTCCCAAATTAAAGTAACGCGCTTCCAGTCGCGCGCACTTTATAGTGTCGGGGAGGGGGCGTGGCCAGCTGAGGTGGGCGTGTCCGCCGTGGCGCCTCGCCCTCAGTGATGGCGGCAGGTAGCGTTCGTTGCAGCGCTAGGAGCGCTGTTTAGGTGCACAGGTGAGTGAAGTTAAAAAGCAAGGTATCACACAGAAATGTTTTTAAAAGAAGTAATTCACTCCCGGCTTTTCGCCTCAGGAGACTCCCAAATTAAAGTAACGCGCTTCCAGTCGCGCGCGCTTTATAGTGTCGGGGAGGGGGCGTGGCCAGCTGAGGTGGGCGTGTCCGCCGTGGCGCCTCGCCCTCAGTGATGGCGGCAGGTAGCGTTCGTTGCAGCGCTAGGAGCGCTGTTTAGGTGCACAGGTGAGTGAAGTTAAAAAGCAAGGTATCACACAGAAATGTTTTTAAAAGAAGTAATTCACTCCCGGCTTTTCGCCTCAGGAGACTCCCAAATTAAAGTAACGCGCTTCCAGTCGCGCGCACTTTATAGTGTCGGGGAGGGGGCGTGGCCAGCTGAGGTGGGCGTGTCCGCCGTGGCGCCTCGCCCTCAGTGATGGCGGCAGGTAGCGTTCGTTGCAGCGCTAGGAGCGCTGTTTAGGTGCACAGGTGAGTGAAGTTAAAAAGCAAGGTATCACACAGAAATGTTTTTAAAAGAAGTAATTCACTCCCGGCTTTTCGCCTCAGGAGACTCCCAAATTAAAGTAACGCGCTTCCAGTCGCGCGCACTTTATAGTGTCGGGGAGGGGGCGTGGCCAGCTGAGGTGGGCGTGTCCGCCGTGGCGCCTCGCCCTCAGTGATGGCGGCAGGTAGCGTTCGTTGCAGCGCTAGGAGCGCTGTTTAGGTGCACAGGTGAGTGAAGTTAAAAAGCAAGGTATCACACAGAAATGTTTTTAAAAGAAGTAATTCACTCCCGGCTTTTCGCCTCAGGAGACTCCCAAATTAAAGTAACGCGCTTCCAGTCGCGCGCACTTTATAGTGTCGGGGAGGGGGCGTGGCCAGCTGAGGTGGGCGTGTCCGCCGTGGCGCCTCGCCCTCAGTGATGGCGGCAGGTAGCGTTCGTTGCAGCGCTAGGAGCGCTGTTTAGGTGCACAGGTGAGTGAAGTTAAAAAGCAAGGTATCACACAGAAATGTTTTTAAAAGAAGTAATTCACTCCCGGCTTTTCGCCTCAGGAGACTCCCAAATTAAAGTAACGCGCTTCCAGTCGCGCGCACTTTATAGTGTCGGGGAGGGGGCGTGGCCAGCTGAGGTGGGCGTGTCCGCCGTGGCGCCTCGCCCTCAGTGATGGCGGCAGGTAGCGTTCGTTGCAGCGCTAGGAGCGCTGTTTAGGTGCACAGGTGAGTGAAGTTAAAAAGCAAGGTATCACACAGAAATGTTTTTAAAAGAAGTAATTCACTCCCGGCTTTTCGCCTCAGGAGACTCCCAAATTAAAGTAACGCGCTTCCAGTCGCGCGCACTTTATAGTGTCGGGGAGGGGGCGTGGCCAGCTGAGGTGGGCGTGTCCGCCGTGGCGCCTCGCCCTCAGTGATGGCGGCAGGTAGCGTTCGTTGCAGCGCTAGGAGCGCTGTTTAGGTGCACAGGTGAGTGAAGTTAAAAAGCAAGGTATCACACAGAAATGTTTTTAAAAGAAGTAATTCACTCCCGGCTTTTCGCCTCAGGAGACTCCCAAATTAAAGTAACGCGCTTCCAGTCGCGCGCACTTTATAGTGTCGGGGAGGGGGCGTGGCCAGCTGAGGTGGGCGTGTCCGCCGTGGCGCCTCGCCCTCAGTGATGGCGGCAGGTAGCGTTCGTTGCAGCGCTAGGAGCGCTGTTTAGGTGCACAGGTGAGTGAAGTTAAAAAGCAAGGTATCACACAGAAATGTTTTTAAAAGAAGTAATTCACTCCCGGCTTTTCGCCTCAGGAGACTCCCAAATTAAAGCCAATTCTTTACTGGAAAGGAAACAAGCTTCCGGGGAACGGTTTCTGGCATTACAGCCGTCTTCGGCCCGGCTTGCTTGAATCCTGATGGTGCAGTGAGCAAGGGACTCACATCTGAGCATACCCTTCCACACTTGTGGTGGCCAAAACGATTCAAAAGGGGGTGGTGATGGACAGAGTATCTGAATTAAGCAGAACACTCCTACCCAGTCAAAAGATCAGGGCTTGATCTATCACCGTTTTTTAGCTCACTGCACCATCCCAGTTCAGAACCTGGCTACATGCAAATTAGTCTGACCCTGGCCCAGTGCATCATGGGAACAGGGCAGACCAAACTACCAAGCCAATTCTTTACTGGAAAGGAAACAAGCTTCCGGGGACCGGTTTCTGGCATTACAGCCGTCTTCGGCCCGGCTTGCTTGAATCCTGATGGTGCAGTGAGCAAGGGACTCACATCTGAGCATACCCTTCCACACTTGTGGTGGCCAAAACGATTCAAAAGGGGGTGGTGATGGACAGAGTATCTGAATTAAGCAGAACACTCCTACCCAGTCAAAAGATCAGGGCTTGATCCATCACCGTTTTTTAGCTCACTGCACCATCCCAGTTCAGAACCTGGCTACATGCAAATTAGTCTGACCCTGGCCCAGTGCATCATGGGAACAGGGCAGACCAAACTACCTAGCCAATTCTTTACTGGAAAGGAAACAAGCTTCCGGGGACCGGTTTCTGGCATTACAGCCGTCTTCGGCCCGGCTTGCTTGAATCCTGATGGTGCAGTGAGCAAGGGATTCACATCTGAGCATACCCTTCCACACTTGTGGTGGCCAAAACGATTCAAAAGGGGGTGGTGATGGACAGAGTATCTGAATTAAGCAGAACACTCCTACCCAGTCAAAAGATCAGGGCTTGATCCATCACCGTTTTTTAGCTCACTGCACCATCCCAGTTCAGAACCTGGCTACATGCAAATTAGTCTGACCCTGGCCCAGTTCATCATGGGAACAGGGCAGACCAAACTACCAAGCCAATTCTTTACTGGAAAGGAAACAAGCTTCCGGGGACCGGTTTCTGGCATTACAGCCGTCTTCGGCCCGGCTTGCTTGAATCCTGATGGTGCAGTGAGCAAGGGACTCACATCTGAGCATACCCTTCCACACTTGTGGTGGCCAAAACGATTCAAAAAGGGACGGTGATGGACAGAGTATCTGAATTAAGCAGAACACTCCTACCCAGTCAAAAGATCAGGGCTTGATCCATCACCGTTTTTTAGCTCACTGCACCATCCCAGTTCAGAACCTGGCTACATGCAAATTAGTCTGACCCTGGCCCAGTTCATCATGGGAACAGGGCAGACCAAACTACCAAGCCAATTCTTTACTGGAAAGGAAACAAGCTTCCGGGGACCGGTTTCTGGCATTACAGCCGTCTTCGGCCCGGCTTGCTTGAATCCTGATGGTGCAGTGAGCAAGGGACTCACATCTGAGCATACCCTTCCACACTTGTGGTGGCCAAAACGATTCAAAAAGGGACGGTGATGGACAGAGTATCTGAATTAAGCAGAACACTCCTACCCAGTCAAAAGATCAGGGCTTGATCCATCACCGTTTTTTAGCTCACTGCACCATCCCAGTTCAGAACCTGGCTACATGCAAATTAGTCTGACCCTGGCCCAGTGCATCATGGGAACAGGGCAGACCAAACTACCAAGCCAATTCTTTACTGGAAAGGAAACAAGCTTCCGGGGACCGGTTTCTGGCATTACAGCAGTCTTCGGCCCGGCTTGCTTGAATCCTGATGGTGCAGTGAGCAAGGGACTCACATCTGAGCATACCCTTCCACACTTGTGGTGGCCAAAACGATTCAAAAGGGGGTGGTGATGGACAGAGTATCTGAATTAAGCAGAACACTCCTACCCAGTCAAAAGATCAGGGCTTGATCCATCACCGTTTTTTAGCTCACTGCGCCATCCCAGTTCAGAACCTGGCTACATGCAAATTAGTCTGACCCTGGCCCAGTGCATCATGGGAACAGGGCAGACCAAACTACCAAGCCAATTCTTTACTGGAAAGGAAACAAGCTTCCGGGGAACGGTTTCTGGCATTACAGCCGTCTTCGGCCCGGCTTGCTTGAATCCTGATGGTGCAGTGAGCAAGGGACTCACATCTGAGCATACCCTTCCACACTTGTGGTGGCCAAAACGATTCAAAAGGGGGTGGTGATGGACAGAGTATCTGAATTAAGCAGAACACTCCTACCCAGTCAAAAGATCAGGGCTTGATCCATCACCGTTTTTTAGCTCACTGCACCATCCCAGTTCAGAACCTGGCTACATGCAAATTAGTCTGACCCTGGCCCAGTGCATCATGGGAACAGGGCAGACCAAACTACCAAGCCAATTCTTTACTGGAAAGGAAACAAGCTTCCGGGGACCGGTTTCTGGCATTACAGCCGTCTTCGGCCCGGCTTGCTTGAATCCTGATGGTGCAGTGAGCAAGGGACTCACATCTGAGCATACCCTTCCACACTTGTGGTGGCCAAAACGATTCAAAAGGGGGTGGTGATGGACAGAGTATCTGAATTAAGCAGAACACTCCTACCCAGTCAAAAGATCAGGGCTTGATCCATCACCGTTTTTTAGCTCACTGCGCCATCCCAGTTCAGAACCTGGCTACATGCAAATTAGTCTGACCCTGGCCCAGTGCATCATGGGAACAGGGCAGACCAAACTACCAAGCCAATTCTTTACTGGAAAGGAAACAAGCTTCCGGGGAACGGTTTCTGGCATTACAGCCGTCTTCGGCCCGGCTTGCTTGAATCCTGATGGTGCAGTGAGCAAGGGACTCACATCTGAGCATACCCTTCCACACTTGTGGTGGCCAAAACGATTCAAAACGGGGTGGTGATGGACAGAGTATCTGAATTAAGCAGAACACTCCTACCCAGTCAAAAGATCAGGGCTTGATCTATCACCGTTTTTTAGCTCACTGCACCATCCCAGTTCAGAACCTGGCTACATGCAAATTAGTCTGACCCTGGCCCAGTGCATCATGGGAACAGGGCAGACCAAACTACCAAGCCAATTCTTTACTGGAAAGGAAACAAGCTTCCGGGGACCGGTTTCTGGCATTACAGCCGTCTTCGGCCCGGCTTGCTTGAATCCTGATGGTGCAGTGAGCAAGGGACTCACATCTGAGCATACCCTTCCACACTTGTGGTGGCCAAAACGATTCAAAAGGGGGTGGTGATGGACAGAGTATCTGAATTAAGCAGAACACTCCTACCCAGTCAAAAGATCAGGGCTTGATCCATCACCGTTTTTTAGCTCACTGCACCATCCCAGTTCAGAACCTGGCTACATGCAAATTAGTCTGACCCTGGCCCAGTGCATCATGGGAACAGGGCAGACCAAACTACCTAGCCAATTCTTTACTGGAAAGGAAACAAGCTTCCGGGGACCGGTTTCTGGCATTACAGCCGTCTTCGGCCCGGCTTGCTTGAATCCTGATGGTGCAGTGAGCAAGGGATTCACATCTGAGCATACCCTTCCACACTTGTGGTGGCCAAAACGATTCAAAAGGGGGTGGTGATGGACAGAGTATCTGAATTAAGCAGAACACTCCTACCCAGTCAAAAGATCAGGGCTTGATCCATCACCGTTTTTTAGCTCACTGCACCATCCCAGTTCAGAACCTGGCTACATGCAAATTAGTCTGACCCTGGCCCAGTTCATCATGGGAACAGGGCAGACCAAACTACCAAGCCAATTCTTTACTGGAAAGGAAACAAGCTTCCGGGGACCGGTTTCTGGCATTACAGCCGTCTTCGGCCCGGCTTGCTTGAATCCTGATGGTGCAGTGAGCAAGGGACTCACATCTGAGCATACCCTTCCACACTTGTGGTGGCCAAAACGATTCAAAAAGGGACGGTGATGGACAGAGTATCTGAATTAAGCAGAACACTCCTACCCAGTCAAAAGATCAGGGCTTGATCCATCACCGTTTTTTAGCTCACTGCACCATCCCAGTTCAGAACCTGGCTACATGCAAATTAGTCTGACCCTGGCCCAGTTCATCATGGGAACAGGGCAGACCAAACTACCAAGCCAATTCTTTACTGGAAAGGAAACAAGCTTCCGGGGACCGGTTTCTGGCATTACAGCCGTCTTCGGCCCGGCTTGCTTGAATCCTGATGGTGCAGTGAGCAAGGGACTCACATCTGAGCATACCCTTCCACACTTGTGGTGGCCAAAACGATTCAAAAAGGGACGGTGATGGACAGAGTATCTGAATTAAGCAGAACACTCCTACCCAGTCAAAAGATCAGGGCTTGATCCATCACCGTTTTTTAGCTCACTGCACCATCCCAGTTCAGAACCTGGCTACATGCAAATTAGTCTGACCCTGGCCCAGTGCATCATGGGAACAGGGCAGACCAAACTACCAAGCCAATTCTTTACTGGAAAGGAAACAAGCTTCCGGGGACCGGTTTCTGGCATTACAGCAGTCTTCGGCCCGGCTTGCTTGAATCCTGATGGTGCAGTGAGCAAGGGACTCACATCTGAGCATACCCTTCCACACTTGTGGTGGCCAAAACGATTCAAAAGGGGGTGGTGATGGACAGAGTATCTGAATTAAGCAGAACACTCCTACCCAGTCAAAAGATCAGGGCTTGATCCATCACCGTTTTTTAGCTCACTGCGCCATCCCAGTTCAGAACCTGGCTACATGCAAATTAGTCTGACCCTGGCCCAGTGCATCATGGGAACAGGGCAGACCAAACTACCAAGCCAATTCTTTACTGGAAAGGAAACAAGCTTCCGGGGAACGGTTTCTGGCATTACAGCCGTCTTCGGCCCAGCTTGCTTGAATCCTGATGGTGCAGTGAGCAAGGGACTCACATCTGAGCATACACTTCCACACTTGTGGTGGCCAAAACGATTCAAAAGGGGGTGGTGATGGACAGAGTATCTGAATTAAGCAGAACACTCCTACCCAGTCAAAAGATCAGGGCTTGATCCATCACCGTTTTTTAGCTCACTGCACCATCCCAGTTCAGAACCTGGCTACATGCAAATTAGTCTGACCCTGGCCCAGTGCATCATGGGAACAGGGCAGACCAAACTACCAAGCCAATTCTTTACTGGAAAGGAAACAAGCTTCCGGGGACCGGTTTCTGGCATTACAGCCGTCTTCGGCCCGGCTTGCTTGAATCCTGATGGTGCAGTGAGCAAGGCACTCACATCTGAGCATACCCTTCCACACTTGTGGTGGCCAAAACGATTCAAAAGGGGGTGGTGATGGACAGAGTATCTGAATTAAGCAGAACACTCCTACCCAGTCAAAAGATCAGGGCTTGATCCATCACCGTTTTTTAGCTCACTGCACCATCCCAGTTCAGAACCTGGCTACATGCAAATTAGTCTGACCCTGGCCCAGTGCATCATGGGAACAGGGCAGACCAAACTACCAAGCCAATTCTTTACTGGAAAGGAAACAAGCTTCCGGGGAACGGTTTCTGGCATTACAGCCGTCTTCGGCCCGGCTTGCTTGAATCCTGATGGTGCAGTGAGCAAGGGACTCACATCTGAGCATACCCTTCCACACTTGTGGTGGCCAAAACGATTCAAAAGGGGGTGGTGATGGACAGAGTATCTGAATTAAGCAGAACACTCCTACCCAGTCAAAAGATCAGGGCTTGATCCATCACCGTTTTTTAGCTCACTGCACCATCCCAGTTCAGAACCTGGCTACATGCAAATTAGTCTGACCCTGGCCCAGTGCATCATGGGAACAGGGCAGACCAAACTACCAAGCCAATTCTTTACTGGAAAGGAAACAAGCTTCCGGGGACCGGTTTCTGGCATTACAGCCGTCTTCGGCCCGGCTTGCTTGAATCCTGATGGTGCAGTGAGCAAGGGACTCACATCTGAGCATACCCTTCCACACTTGTGGTGGCCAAAACGATTCAAAAGGGGGTGGTGATGGACAGAGTATCTGAATTAAGCAGAACACTCCTACCCAGTCAAAAGATCAGGGCTTGATCCATCACCGTTTTTTAGCTCACTGCACCATCCCAGTTCAGAACCTGGCTACATGCAAATTAGTCTGACCCTGGCCCAGTGCATCATGGGAACAGGGCAGACCAAACTACCAAGCCAATTCTTTACTGGAAAGGAAACAAGCTTCTGGGGACCGGTTTCTGGCATTACAGCCGTCTTCGGCCCGGCTTGCTTGAATCCTGATGGTGCAGTGAGCAAGGGACTCACATCTGAGCATACCCTTCCACACTTGTGGTGGCCAAAACGATTCAAAAGGGGGTGGTGATGGACAGAGTATCTGAATTAAGCAGAACACTTCTACCCAGTCAAAAGATCAGGGCTTGATCCATCACCGTTTTTTAGCTCACTGCGCCATCCCAGTTCAGAACCTGGCTACATGCAAATTAGTCTGACCCTGGCCCAGTGCATCATGGGAACAGGGCAGACCAAACTACCAAGCCAATTCTTTACTGGAAAGGAAACAAGCTTCCGGGGAACGGTTTCTGGCATTACAGCCGTCTTCGGCCCGGCTTGCTTGAATCCTGATGGTGCAGTGAGCAAGGGACTCACATCTGAGCATACCCTTCCACACTTGTGGTGGCCAAAACGATTCAAAAGGGGGTGGTGATGGACAGAGTATCTGAATTAAGCAGAACACTCCTACCCAGTCAAAAGATCAGGGCTTGATCTATCACCGTTTTTTAGCTCACTGCACCATCCCAGTTCAGAACCTGGCTACATGCAAATTAGTCTGACCCTGGCCCAGTGCATCATGGGAACAGGGCAGACCAAACTACCAAGCCAATTCTTTACTGGAAAGGAAACAAGCTTCCGGGGACCGGTTTTTGGCATTACAGCCGTCTTCGGCCCGGCTTGCTTTAATCCTGATGGTGCAGTGAGCAAGGGACTAATATCTGAGCATACCCTTCCACACTTGTGGTGGCCAAAACGATTCAAAAGGGGGTGGTGATGGACAGAGTATCTGAATTAAGCAGAACACTCCTACCCAGTCAAAAGATCAGGGCTTGATCCATCACCGAAGACGGCTGCAATGCCAGAAACCGGTCCCCGGAAGCTTGTTTCCTTTCCAGTAAAGAATTGGCTTGGTAGTTTGGTCTGCCCTGTTCCCATGATGCACTGGGCCAGGGTCAGACTAATTTGCATATAGCCAGGTTCTGAACTGGGATGGTGCAGTGAGCTAAAAAACGGTGATGTATCAAGCCCTGATCTTTTGACTGGGTAGAAGTGTTCTGCTTAATTCCGATGCTCTGTCCATCACCACCCCCTTTTATGAATCGTTTTGGCCACTATAGGAGTGGAAGGGTATGCTCAGACATGAGTCCCTTGCTCTCTGCACCATCAGGATTCAAGCAAGCCGGGCCGAAGACGGCTGCAATGCCCGAAACCGGTCCCCGGAAGCTTGTTTCCTTTCCAGTAAAGAATTGCCTTGGTAGTTTGGTCTGCCCTGTTCCCATGATGCACTGGGCCAGGGTCAGACTAATTTGCATATAGCCAGGTTCTGAACTGGGATGGTGCAGTGAGCTAAAAAACGGTGATGGATCAAGCCCTGATCTTTTGACTCGGTAGGAGTGTTCTGCTTAATTCAGATGCTCTGTCCATCACCACCCCCTTTTATGAATCGTTTTGGCCACTATAGGAGTGGAAGGGTATGCTCAGACATGAGTCCCT
Organism: Lissotriton helveticus; assembly: GCF_964261635.1. Lineage (NCBI taxonomy): Eukaryota > Metazoa > Chordata > Amphibia > Caudata > Salamandridae > Lissotriton > Lissotriton helveticus. The sequence goes on along the minus strand of NC_136069.1, from coordinate 732,100,779 downwards.
TGCTCACTGCACCATCAGGATTCAAGCAAGCCGGGCCGAAGACGGCTGCAATGCCAGAAACTGGTCCCCGGAAGCTTGTTTCCTTTCCAGTAAAGAATTGGCTTGGTAGTTTGGTCTGCCCTGTTCCCATGATGCACTGGGCCAGGGTCAGACTAATTTGCATATAGCCAGGTTCTGAACTGGGATGGTGCAGTGAGCTCAAAAACGGTGATGGATCAAGCCCTGATCTTTTGACTGGGTAGGAGTGTTCTGCTTAATTCAGATGCTCTGTCCATCACCAGCCCCTTTTATGAATCGTTTTGGCCACTATAGGAGTGGAAGGGTATGCTCAGACATGAGTCCCTTGCTCACTGCACCATCAGGATTCAAGCAAGCCGGGCCGAAGACGGCTGCAATGCCAGAAACCGGTCCCCGGAAGCTTGTTTCCTTTCCAGTAAAGAATTGCCTTGGTAGTTTGGTCTGCCCTGTTCCCATGATGCACTGGGCCAGGGTCAGACTAATTTGCATATAGCCAGGTTCTGAACTGGGATGGTGCAGTGAGCTAAAAAACGGTGATGGATCAAGCCCTGATCTTTTGACTCGGTAGGAGTGTTCTGCTTAATTCAGATGCTCTGTCCATCACCACCCCCTTTTATGAATCGTTTTGGCCACTATAGGAGTGGAAGGGTATGCTCAGACATGAGTCCCTTGCTCACTGCACCATCAGGATTCAAGCAAGCCCGGCCGAAGACGGCTGTAATGCCAGAAACCGTTCCCCGGAAGCTTGTTTCCTTTCCAGTAAAGAATTGGCTTGGTAGTTTGGTCTGCCCTGTTCCCATGATGCACTGGGCCAGGGTCAGACTAATTTGCATGTAGCCAGGTTCTGAACTGGGATGGTGCAGTGAGCTAAAAAACGGTGATGGATCAAGCCCTGATCTTTTGACTGGGTAGGAGTGTTCTGCTTAATTCAGATACTCTGTCCATCATCGTCCCTTTTTGAATCGTTTTGGCCACCACAAGTGTGGAAGGGTATGCTCAGATGTGAGTCCCTTGCTCACTGCACCATCAGGATTCAAGCAAGCCGGGCCGAAGACGGCTGTAATGCCAGAAACCGGTCCCCGGAAGCTTGTTTCCTTTCCAGTAAAGAATTGGCTTGGTAGTTTGGTCTGCCCTGTTCCCATGATGTACTGGGCCAGGGTCAGACTAATTTGCATATAGCCAGGTTCTGAACTGGGATGGTGCAGTGAGCTAAAAAACGGTGATGGATCAAGCCCTGATCTTTTGACTGGGTAGGAGTGTTCTGCTTAATTCAGATACTCTGTCCATCACCACCCCCTTTTATGAATCGCTGGGGTATGATGAGCCATTTCCCTAGCAAATACCTGAGATATTTCACCGACCGGGCAGCCAGCCAGCTTTTGGCGGAGTTGATAGTTAGGCCCCCCCTTCTCCTAAGGTCCGAATGACTGTAGTAAAGTGTTCTAAATGCTGTTCCCACGTGGCACTGTATATCACTATATCATCAATGTATGCCGCCGCATACTCAGCACAGGGTCTAAGTGGTTGTTCATCAGCCTCTGGAAGGTTGCAGGAACCCGTGCAGCCCAAAGGGTAGCACAGTGAAATGATACAGCCATCCAGGGGTTGAGAAGGCGGTTTTCTTTCTATCTGCTTCTTTCAAGAGGACCTGCCAGTATCCTTTCAGAGGTCTAATGTACTGATGTACCGGGCCTTTCCCAACCTCTCAAACATTTCGTCTACCTGTGGTTGCGGGTAGGAGTCGAATTGCGAGATTTATTGACCTCACGTAAATCGATACATAACCTGATGAACCCATCAGGCTTTGGTACCAACACAATGGATGAGTTCTACTCTCTTCTTGATGGTTCTATCACCCCCATTTGGAGCATCTGTTGTACCTACTGATTCATGGCCTGTCTATGGGACTCGGGGAGACGTTATGCGTTGTGATGGAATGTTCTATAAGGGTGGTTCTGCCAGGGGTGGTGGGGAACACCGCTTAAAGGGGCCATCAGCTGGAATCCAGGGCGTTCCGCTGCTCTTTGGTTAGCTCAAGATCTATGCTTTGGCGGTATAATGGGGATGGACCCTTGGTTAAGGACACCGGGGCAGGAATTCTCCCCTCTCATTTTTTCAACAGGTTTTTGTGATAAATCTGTGTGTTGTCTTTTCTCATGGGATTCATCTCGATACTATAGGTTACTGGTGTGACTACCTTGATGACCCGAAAGGGGCCCTGCCACTGTCCTAGGAGTTTGTGATCGGAGGTAGGCATCATGAGTAGAACCTAGTCGCCCCCATTGAGAACACGTTCTTTGTTTTTTTTGTCGTATTGTTTTCTTTGGTTTTCCTGGCCATTTTCCATATGCGTTCTACATATGCTGTGTATCTCCTGGAGATGGGTTTTAAGGCTCAGGATGGATTCTAGGAGAGGTTTGGTCCCCTCGGGCTTATCTTCCCACTCCTCCCGGGCCATATCCAGTAGGGTGCCGGGCTGCCGACCGTACAGTAATTCAAACGGGGAATACCATGTGCTTTTCTGGGTTTTACCCCGTATAGCAAAAAGGGCAAGAGGCAACATACCCTCCCAACGGCAGGTCTCGAGGTCTAACAGTTTTTAGGTCTCGCTGAACCAACGCGCATGTTTTGTTCTGCGAGAGTATAGTAGGCAAAACAAACTCTTGAAACCAGCGAGGATTGTCCCCAATGCATGTGAGGTACTCAAGCGCAACGCTTCCCCAGCGCGTGCTTGGCCTCACTTCTCAATCACACCCCATATGGTGTTCCCTCCCACTCGCTCACACATCAAAGGCTGCTGCTCCCCCGCCAATGCGCTCCCGCCACGCCCCCCCCCCACAGTAATGAAAGGAGCTTGGTTTTTTTATTGCCGTGCGGCGCCAATGCTTGTTGTTTTATATTTACATAGCAAATATTTTAAGGGCTCGACTTGTACACAGGCTCGAAGATCCGATCCTTCGCTCGGCTGTCCCTGTTAATTTCTTGGCTCGCCCACCTCCATATACTTTCTTGCAAACCTCTTCCTGGGAGCAACAGTCACGACTTTTCACAAACGCAGCTTTGTTTCTGACGGTCAGCATTAATTTTGTGGCTGGGAGTGAGTAAGTGAACGTGATTAAATCAGGCGCTGTAATCACGCCCTGTACGATGTTTGGTAGGATAATGCTGGTTTTAACGAACGGGTGAAAAAACTTTAATGGCGAAGCAAACACCACAGGATTAAGCGTTTAATTTTACCTAATTCCGAAGTAATTCTAATTTGTTTCTGCAGTGCGCAAAGTGACCGGTGTCTCCCCAGTGCCCGCTAGAGGCCGGCAAGCCAGCAAATTCAAAGAACGAGCCAAGCCATCAAAAGATTCATATGTAAACAAGGCAACATTTAATGTTAAAAAAATATGATAAGGACTATTAACAAGAATAAAAAATAATTTAAAAAACATTTTTTCCAAGGGTCTGGTTGTCTCCTTTATGTATGTAAGATTATATCACTGTTTCGTGACACTTATTAAAATATATGTATATTTAGACCTCCAATTCTCCAATAGTAATATTTGTTCCACTAACTTTAAAATGAAAACCAACTTCTTATGCCTCACGAACATGCACGAGATAATGTATTAGCCCAGAAGTGCAATTACGGGTTTTAAAGGGATTGAACTTGCAGGTGAATGTCCAGAAACCTGAAAATACAACGCCAAAACTCATCTAGTTTATTGCAGAGCCAGATAATGTGAAACCAATCTCCGCTGCCCACCCTATTGCACCTAAAAGACTGGTTGGGACATCCCTCATTCATTTTGTAAAAGTGCTTCAGCCCCCATTGCCCCCTCCCCCTGTCGTGTCAGCCCGGGCTGAGACAGCTTCCCCCCCACACACACAGATAGTTCTTGAACTGCTGTGGGCAGGCCAGTCTTGTGTCTTATCGCAGCCGCACCCGACTATTTCACAGCTCTTTAATAGACCATTTACTTGATTATGAGGCTTTGTTGTTTTTCCACCCATTCCTAGAGCCGCTGCATCTCCAGTCTGCCTATTCCTTAAAGTTTCAAATTAATTTTGCTGCCACAGTGGGAGAATGTTTTTCCTGAAAAGCAATCGTAGGCTTTGTTTTTTTGTAGTTTTATACAGCTCGAACTCCACACGAGGTATTGAGGCACTCTGCAGGACCACCAGTTACATTATACAAGGACATATTGCCCCCCACCCCTTTCCGCCCCCGAATCTGGCTCTGCATTGCTGGAAGTATTAGAAGCCTCCCCCACCCAAAAAAAAATTGCCTCTACATTGCTGGCGATCCCCGAAATTTGGCTCTAGTTGAGCCCCTGGTCAGAACTACATGCCCTTTCTCAGCCATTTCAAAGAAATCCTACCATAGACATCAACTTTATCTAAGCGCAACAAATATCTATTCCATAACTCCAATTTCTTTATATGTGTAGCCCACAATACATTTTTAACCTGCTGCTTTTTATCTAATAAAATTTAAGGGTCAATCTGTGGTAGAATACCATATAACCCCTTATACGACAACTGCAACCGCGGTTTATTCCTACTAATAAGAGGTTATATTTATTTACACGTTTTCCATTTATCGTTCTCCAGAAAATCATCTAGCTTCACAAATCCTTTAGCGTCCTTTTGACGGACGAACACAAGGTCCGTCCGGGCCCCTCTCTCCCATTCAACCTGCTGTAGAAATGTTTCTGTATTCACGTAGTGGACTTCATACCTTTAGAAACATTATGCTTTTCTTTAAAACAATAAAAAAACATTGTAAAGTCGTGCTTCTCACTTTTTTGGGAATTTAATAACCTTAAAGGGTTTTGGATTTGATTTTTGTTTGTCATTATATTGAGCAAATTATTCTGAATGGTGCTCCACAAGTAGGATATTTCCCGCAACCTAAAAGCATATTGTGCAAAATAGTATGATTTAAAGTTTGGAAAAGCCAACCCACCTTCCTCTGTACTTCTATATAAAAAGTGTGTAGGGCTAATCTTGGGCAAGAGCTAGTCCAAACAAAAGAGGAAATCATTGAATCAATGGCCTTAAAAAATCGAGAACATTAGATAGATGAAGCTGCTGAAAATAAAAAAAAACTAAACAGAGGGAGCATAGTCATTTTTATTAAAGCTACCCTGCCTAGAGGTGTTAGTGTGAGAAACCGCCATTTGGCCAACAGTTTTTTTAACTTTCTCTAAAAGAGGTATATCATTTATATCATACAGCTCTCCTACATCTTCTGTTTAAAGAAATCTCCCAAGTATGTCGAGTAGGCATGCATCACTGAAAACCTGGCAGTACATTTTCTATTGAACAATTGCAGAGGATAACCTCTGTCTTAGATTTACTAACTCTGTATCCCCCAAAATTTAGAAAGTAGAAAACATTTCAAATACTCTAAACTGCACTGCTGTTTTACGAGCTGATAGTAGCATAATGTTGTACGCATGTAGTTTGATTTTGGCCATCTGAGGAGTGGGTGCCTGAGTTCTTCTACCACTCACCCTCAATCTCACCCACCCTCACACCCCCTCACCCCCCTCACCCTCCCCCACACACCCTCACTCACCCTCACACACCCTCACCCCCCTCTCAACCTCACACACCCTCACTCACCCTCATACCCCCTCACCATCACACACCCTCACCATCACGCCCCCTTACCCTCACACAACCTCACACCCTCTCACCCTCACACACCCTCACTCACCCTCACCCCCTACCCTCACACACCCTCACCCCCCTCTCACCCTCACACCCCCTCACCCTCACACACCCTCTCACCCACCCTCAGACTCCCTCACCCTCCATCTCACACCCCCTCACTCTCACACACCCTCTCACCCGCCCTCAGACCCCCTCACCCTCCATCTCACCCACCCTCACCCTCACCCCCCGCACCCTCACACCCCCTCACCCTCCCTCACACAGCCTCACTCACCCTCACCCCCCTCTCACCCTCACACTCTCACTCACCCTCACACCCCCTCACCATCTCACCCACCCACACCCTCACACACCATCACAACCCTCTCACCCTCACACCCCCTCACCCTCGCACACCCTCTCACCCACCTTCACACACCGTCACCCTCACAACCATCTCACCCTGACACACCCTCACCCTCCCTCACACACCCTCACTTGCCCTCACACGCCCTCACACCCTCACCCTCACACCCTCTCACCCACCCTCACCGTCACACCCCCTCACCCTCACAACCCTCTCACCCCTCTCACCCCCTCACCCTCACACCCCCTCACCCTCACACACCCTCTCACCCTCACACACCCTCTCACACCCCTCACCCTCACCCTCCCTCACACACCCTCACTCACCCTCACACACCCTCACAACCCTCTCACCCTCACACACCCTCACTCACCCTCACACCCACTCACCATCACACCCACCCTCACCCTCACACACCCTCACACCTCCTCACCCTCACACCCTCTCACCCTCACCCACCATCACCCTCACACCCCCTCACCCTCACAACCCCCTCACCCTCACACACCCTCTCACCCACCCTCACCCTCCCTCACACACCCTCACTTACCTTCACACACCCTCACCCTCACAACCCTCTCACACTCACACCCCCACTCACCCTCACACCGCCTCACTCACCCTCACACCCCCTCACTCACCCTCACACCCTCTCACACCCTCACACCCTCTCACCCTCACGCACCCTCACTCACCCTCACACCCGCTCACCCTCACCCCCTCACCCTCACACACCCTCACACCCTCTCACCCTCATGCACCCTCACTCACCCTCACACCCCCTCACCCTCACACCCCCTCACCCTCACAACCATCTCACACTCACACACCCTCACCCTCACTCGCCCTCACCAGCATAGCATAATAAAACATAGCATAGCATAACAAAACACAGCATAGCATAGCATAACAAAACACAACAAAACATAGCATAGCATAACAAAACATAGCATAACAAAACAAAGCATAGCATAACATAACAAAGCAAAGCAAAACATAGCATAGTATAATAAAACATAGCATAGCATATCAAAACACAACAAAACATATCAGAACAAAACATAGCATAAGATAACAAAACATAGCATAACAAAACTAAGCATAGCATGACAAAACATAGCATAACAAAACCTAGCAAAACATAGCATAGCATAACAAAACACAACAAAACACAGCATACATAACAAAACATAGCAAAGCATAGCATAGCATAACAAAACACAACAAAACATAGCATAGCAAAACACAAAAAATAGCATAGCATAACAAAACACAACATAGTATAGCATAACAAAACAAAGCTTAGCATAGCATAACAAAACATAGCATAGCATAACAAAACATAGCAAAGCAAAACAAAGCATAGCATAATAAAACACAACAGAACATAGCATAGCATAACAAAACATAGCATAGCATAACAAAACAAAACATAGGATAGCAAAACTAAACATAGCATAGCATAACAAAACAATGCATAGGATAGCAAAACATAGCATAGCATAACAAAACATAGCATAGCATAACAAAACATAGCATAACAGAACACAACAACACATATCATAACAAAACATAGCATAGCTTAACAAAACAATACATAATAGCATAGGAAAACATAGCTTAGCATACCAAACACAAAAAAGCATAGCATAGCATAAAAAATAGCAATGCAAAACAAAGCATAGCATAATAAAACACAACAACACATAGCATATCATAACAAAACATAGCATAACAAAGCATAGCATAGCAAAACGTAGCATAGCATAACAAAACATAGCATAGCATAGCATAACAAAACACAGCATAGCATAACAAATCAAAGCATAGGATAGCAAACCAAAACATAGCATAGCATACAGCATCACTCAGCACCACCACAGCATCACTCAGGGGCACAACAACATCACTACGCGCTACCACAGCATCACTGAACGCCACAGCATCATTCGTTCGCCATCACAACATCACTCAGCACCACCACATCATCAATCTGTGCAACCATTCAACAACAACTGGTTCAAATATGTTCTCTCAATGTTTCAAGCTTTATTACAAATGTAACAAAAAGATGTTAATATTTCACTTCTGTTCTTGGATTTTCGTCACAATAAAATACACTGAACATAATCTTCACAAAAGTTATTTACAAAAGTTTAAGCTATTGCCATTATAAATTACAATAACTTTTATTTAAGTATTTATTATTAAAAAAATTAAAAGCCATTGTTATTTGTAATATCAATACATGTAAGTTACGTAAATACAACACATATTGCTTTACAAATGCTGTAGGTGTCACATTTGCGAAAGTTATAACTATTGGCATTGTAAATGACAAAGCTATTAATTTAGCTATTTACAAAAACAAAACATAAATAAAAAATGTGTCATTTACAATACCAATAGCTCAAACTTTCCAAATGCGAGACCTATTTAATTGCAAATGCTTGTTTAACGTGGTTTTGAGGGTGGCATTATATGGCTCTACCAGCCCATCAGTCTGGGGGTGGTAGGCCGCTGTGTGTATTTGTTTTATACCCAGCTGCAAGCACATCTGCTTCATGAGCCTGGAGACGAAAGGCGTTCCATGGTCTGTTATTATCTCCCGAGGAAACCCCACCCTGGAAAATATGTTCACCATGGCCTTGGCTATCTGCTGAGCATTTGGATGTCGGAGTGCCACCGCTTCGGGGAAATGGGTGGCGTAGTCTACCATGACCAACACATATCTACAACCACTGTGGGAGGGAAGTAAGGGACCGATAATATCCATCCCAACTTGTGTAAATGGCTCATCAATAATGGGTAGAGGTCGTAAGGGGGCCTTAGTGGGCAGGGATCAACTGTTCTTTTGGCAGATCGGGCACTCCCTACAGTACCGCCGGATCTGCTGATATATTCATGGCCAAAAGAATGTTCCCAGAACAGCTTTTTCTGTCTTTTCCTCCCCAAAGTGCCCCCCTAACAGATGGCTGTGCGCAATAAACATCACTTTTTCTCTGTAGGATTGGGGCACTAGTAGCTGGAGAGGCTGATCCTTCGCCCATTTCTATACACCAACCCTCCCTTGGTAATAAACTGGGGACCTACTTGGTCATGGTCTTCAGTGTCGGTGGCCCGGTTCCAGGCTTATCTCAAAGTGGTGTCTTCCCTCTGGGCTACAAATAATCCCCTGTCAAACTGCCAAAGGGGTTCTTCTCTTGTCTGGGTCAAGGCGACCCTAGTCCACTCTCTCTATTCTCTTTTTTTCTGTTTCCCGCTTTTCGGGACCTTCTCGGGAGGACAGGCTAGGAATGGTTCCTGAGAGAAGGGAGGAGATTGACACCAGTCGTCCTGGTTAACACCAGTCTCCGGCACCAGCGGGGACAGGTATGGGTAATCGGACCCAAGAACCAATGGCTCCGGCAAGCCGGGCACCAACCCCACCTGCAGGGATACAGGCTTAAAGGAGGGTCTGTGCTGCACCTGTATATCGGTGGTAGGATACCGTTTGTTGTCCCTGAGTAGGCATTGTATGTTCACTACACCTTTGGTTTGTGTGATCCCCCCTGGAACGGCAAACTGCTATATTATGCTTTGGAGGCAGCCTGTGTCCATCAGGGCTTGTCTATTCTCCCCATTTACTCTGACAGTCCTACGATAAGAGGGCTTCCTGCCCGTGGGGTTACAATAATATGAGCAAGTGAGCCAACTTCCATCGGTTCCTCAATCTGAAGACACACTCGAGCATTTTGGCCATAAGCACCACAGGTAAAGCACTGGGGTCCTGGGTGCGGTTGGGGTCAGATAGGAGTAGGCACTGGGTGTGGTAACACAGTCACCGTGTCCTGCCGGCGAGGCAGAGGGGGTTTGTTTGCTATGGGAGGGGCTCCGCTTGTCTGTTTCCAGTGATGTTCATCTTTGCCCCGTTGGAGCTCTTGTGCTCAGTTATAGGCACCAGCAATCTCTACAGCCCATTTGAATGTCAATTGGGTGTGTTGCCTAACCCATTTTTGCACAGGGGGATAAAGGGAGGAAAGGAGTTTTTCCAGATAGATTCTTTCCATGATTTCCTCCTTGGAGGACGTGAGGGGTTTTAACCACCGGTCGGCCAGATCCCAGACAAGGTAGGAAAGAGTCCAGCGGGGTCTCTTGAGGGCTCTCCTTTACTTGTCCTAGACGGATCCTATAGGTTTCTTCGTCTATGCTTAGCCTCTCTAGGATGTAGTTCTTTACGTCCTCATAGGGATTAAGGCGGAGGGGGTTTGCAGCCTGGTAGGCCGCTTGCATGTCATTGATAACAGGGGACCCAAGTATTGCCCCCACTTATCTCCAGACCATCCTGCTGCTCTTGCCATTCTGTCGAAATTAGAGAAAAAGAAATCGGGGTACTCCCCGCTGACGTACTTTTGAAGAACCACAGATGGCAAGGTAGTGTAGCCTCTCTGTTGGCCCAGAGTGTTGGCCAAACGTCCAATTGTTGTTTCTTGTGTCTGGCTTTGTTCCGACAGGGTCTTGTGGAGCTTCTCCCGGTCCTCTTCAGCGACCGCCAGGAACTTTTCCTTGACGCAGCCCAGTCTTTCCTGCCCCTCTGCCATCTTCTGCATTACAGTATAGGATGGTCCCAGTAAACAGTATTTTACCAACCAACAAAGTAAATATACATTCACAAAACGTAGAGAAAAACAATGCATATATTGAAAGATTGAACAGTGTTATTAAATCACACGTCATATTCTCAAGTACATAGGTAACATCGTAAAATTCATACACAAAGTGCCCGGAAGAAATAGGAAGGGGAGGGTTTGTAGGAGAAGTGGGTGGTTTTCGTGAGGATGAAGTGATATGGAGAGGTAAAGAAATTGTACAAGCAACTGATTCACAGTTAACATAAAAATTAGGCTTTTTATTTCGCCACTAATACACAATTGTTTGCATAACTCATAATAGCCAAGCTACACAGGAAAACACAGATGAACAATTTCCGTTGTTTTTAGGCTGGCTCAAAGAGAAGTGTCGACGTTTCGACCCCGAATATTTGTAGGTTTATTACCACCTTACTTGGGGGTCTTCCTCAGGACTGTGATAGGGTAGTGGGCACCTAGGGTTCAAGTGAAACAATGTTTATAATAAATGCCTAAAGAGAGGGGGACAGTAAACACAACAATGAAGGGGCAATTGGTCCCCAGGATTATTGTGTGCAGCTCTACAGGGAGGGCTGAGTTGTGAATAAATCGGGCGCGTGGGCTCCAATACACAGAGAGCGGGATACCTGCACCTGAAAAAGTAAGGTGTAGTTTCACACATGCGCACATCCAAATCATGGCACAGGGGCAGGGGGTTAGGAAAACCCTTAAAACCAAGAGCAGCAGTGAAAGTATAACACGTACACTCATCGGATACACTCCGACATGTCCCATCCACACTAGTCAAAGCAGTCCTGCCCGAATTGATTGGCTAGGACCTCACAGTAAAAATCTGTGAACCGGAAGGGGAAATAAAAAACGTAACTAACAGGGACCTGGCAGTATTCATATTGCAATCGCAGTATTCATATCGCAATCTAAACACCACCTGACACTCGAAGGCACAGAATCTGGAGAGAGAGGGGAAGGGGCACGTGATGATTAGTTGAAGCCGCCTGCACATTGAACAAGAGCTAACCCAAAGCAGCCTTAATCATAACTAACTCACAGTGGTGCGGATTGTCTAATAAGGAAACCTGGGCCAAGCGATGCAGAATCTAGGGTCAGAAAGGCCAAGCATTGGGTCATTGTAAAAGCGGGAAAGAAGTAAAGTGATAGTTGAAGCGCATCATTCGTGGGTGAAAAAAAGCTTACTGCTCTACGCTTACTGTTGTCTGAATCAGGGTGGAGGGAAAAGGACAAGCCTCTGGGCATCCCTTAAATAGACGCGCTCGTTCTCTAAAGCAAGATTATGACGTCCCGGATGCAGACGCTAGATGCTGATCATATCGCAACACCGCGTTACAGACGTTACCATGGAAAGGGACAATAGACTTCAAGTCAATTTTGGACGATAAAATGAAAAGTACCATCAATGAATATGTAGGAAGTTTCGAGGGTCAAGGATGAACCAATATAGGTATTCAATGTAAAGAATATATTGCAGCCTCCATCTTCCGAGATCCCACTTCTGACACCAGGTGTGAGAGGGACGGGAGGAATAAAAAAACGAGGAGGCCGAAGTTGGGGCTCAATGATGCTAGGATTTATTGAGGATAATAAAAATAGAGTCAGTATAAGTGGGGATTGGTTCTTCCTTGTCTCCTTGTGACCGTGGCAGCTGTCTTTCTCCACTCCAGGTCGTTCTTCTTTCGGTAGTCATTCTGGGAGGTTCACAAAGGAGAGGGAAAAAAACAGAAAGGGGCGGTAAGTTAACCTAGTTCTTGATAAGGCTGGCAGGACAGAACCCTTAACCTCTCCCAAGGGCCGGTAGGCATGCTGACTCCAAAAAGGAATAAAAATAAAACAAAAAGGTAAAAGAGACAATGTTTGGGCTCGTGTCCTTTTTACTTGAAGGTCTTTTGGGAACGCTTTCTGCGTTTGTGAGGGTTTTATGTGCAGCACTTTAGTGCAGGGGAGGTCGGTGACAGGGCGTGATGGGTTGGGCACTGTGCAGGAAAACGGTGAGGACAGTGACTATCTACCGTGACCACGCAGTGAGATTCCCCGTTACCCGTTTCCCTCCCTTTACTCCCTCCCTTCACCCCCACCCAAATCACATACTGCGTCAGCCGCAACTCTCCTGAGTTGCGGCGGCTCTCCAGCGTCCTCCAGGGGCGTCCACCACTCATCTGACCAGACTTCCGGACCTCTACCTTTGTCAGAGTCTTGAGGGTCAAGGCTTCCCGTGGTCTCCTCTTCGTCAACCGAGGGTCTCTGCTCCCATCCCGGTTCTTGCAGCGTGGCGTCTTCGTTCTCCTTCTCCTCCTCCGGGCTCAGCGTGTCTTCCTGGATCTCAGGAACCTCTTTAAGGGGCCATGGCCCCGCCTCTCCTGGTTGACATTTGAAGAAATCAAAACTCCTTCTCAGGGGTCTCACTAATACAAAGAAGAAGTTGACACAGAAGCTGCAATATAAAATAACATCTTTATTAATCTCAAATGAGTGAGACTACGTCACACAGAAGCCTTAGCAACTGAATGAGGCAGTCTAAAGAGTACAGAACACTGGGGTCTTATATATGTGAGGGTTACAAACTCAGCATAAAAGTAAGGGGCAGTCCTAGCTCATGCAAGCATGCAAAATGCCTAATATGGACATGCAAGATCTGCCAAATATTAGCCAATAGGAAACATTCAAAACAAGGCATTATGTAACCAGAACGTCCCCCTTGAGTCGTGTTTTTGCCCAACCCCATAAGTCAACCAATGACAGCACCCATAGGTCAATCAGTAATGGCAGGACATGTCTGTATGCTTCAAAAGAAAGGTTGTGAAATAGGAAAACACAGGGAGAGAATAGCGAAGGCCTAAAGATGACATTCGACAAGAGAAGAATACTAAAGGCTAACAGATAGTTGATACAGGGATTAGGTAGTCCAGACAAGGATTAGTTAGGCCGGCTGGTGTCTGAGATTGGTTTCAAAACAAGGACGGAGGGGGTTTTCGACACGTTGCAGTCCAAAGGCCAGAGACACTTCGTTCATCGAGCAGCCTGTGTAAAGGCAACACAAAATGGCAATGGAATACAAAATGGAATTGAAAATGAATTACCTCAGACCCTCCTTTTGCCATTATGCAGGCAAATCCTAATTCATTGCTAGGTGAAATGGGAATATCCTTTATCAGAGTACAGACAGAACACTACTTCAGGACCATTTTGGATGAACATATCCAACACCCACTTCATACAGTGGCACTGGAAACACTTGTGCAACCACAACTATACCCAAAGTCCGTTCTAAGCCTCTCTGGTAGGCTTCTATCGTCCATCAAATCTGCTTCCATTGTCGCATTGGGCCTCTTGATTCATGCCTTCCATGAAAATAGTGCTTCTCAGTATCCGTTGGAGTGCCCTCCTGGCAAACACTCACAGCTCACTCGAAAGTCTCAATGTCTCAATGCAGTGCACCAATATATTTCCTCTGCGGCAGGCACTACAGATATTGTCCTCTATGTGGTCATGGGCACAGATCATCTCATGCAGACCCAAGTACTATTAATCGGGAAAGAGCAACAGACTTTCACACTCAGCAACACTTTCAGGCTCCAACACTCGCTGTTCAGTGTCAGAGGATGCTCGGGCTGCTCTTTCATTTAATTTTTCCTTTCATCATGGGTACCACAATGTAGTGCCTTTTGCCAATCTTGGATCCTCCAGTGCACTGCCCTTCCGTTGTAGCAAAGAAAAGGGGGTGTTTGGCCAAAACTCAGGCCAAGGGGCTCAAGGGACTGCACACTGTCAGAGGTTACCAGCACATGACAGGTAGAAAACTGAAGCCTCTCTTTCGCTCTTTTGCACTGAAACTCTGGTTCTGTGATGTCCAATGCCGTCTGATGGAGCAAGTACGATGCTTTGGAGATACCATTGATGGCGCTCTGGTGATCGCTGTCCAGCCTTGCTACTTTCTGGGTGCTGGGACTGTAGGGTCAAGACGTCTGCCTTTCATCTGTAGCTGTCACTGATGGGAATTAGGCTTACATCAATGTTCTGCAGGTTATTATGACTTGATACCGCAGAACCTAGTGACGTAGGAAATGTGACACAGTTGTTCGTTTCCTTCAATTTAGTACAAAAACAGTTCATTGTATTTAACAATGGGACTGCAAGCAGGTGGCCTGCAATCTGCGAGGGAGTGGCCATATGTCATGGAACAATTCTGGTCTAGAATACACTGTCATTCTCAAAGGCAATACTTCTAATCTCTTCAATTGGGTACCCTTCATTATCCTCTGCCATCTAAGGGTAGATAGTTACATGGGAATTCTATCTGAATAGATGTCCTCACATATGGTGGCATTGCCGAATGGGGTAAACATTTTTTTTTCTTTTTCAATGATTACGTCTAGGTGTTCCTAAATTCCTTATCTAGAACACCTCAAAAGAGAAATCACATAATACAGATTATCAGGGACATGTAGATACCTCCCTTTAATAATTGTGCATCAGGTGCACTATACAATACAAAGGCTAATGATCAAAATGTGGAAACAAAAGACAAGAACTAGAGAGTCCTGGTATTTCCATGATTTAGAACACATCTGATCCCACCGAAAATTAAAGAAGCAGGAACCAAAGGGTAAAAAAACAAATTAAAATAGTCATTGAAAATTTGTCATGTTCAAAAAATAAATGTAAGGTATCTTCTATTGAGGTGTAAAACTTGTCTTATTATAGTATTGAGTCAGTTAACCAGTCCATCACTACCCTGACAGTCAGACTGGAAAACATCGAAGTAGGCCTAAAGAAAATTCTTGAAAACCAGTCTGCTTATTCAAAAGGGAATTATACATAGTATGGGGGTCCCTGGTACATTACTGCAGTCTGGAAGTGTAAACCTGACAATACACCAACAATAATAAAAGGGCTGACTGGTGAAAGGAATACGGAAAAGGGAAATGGGACTAGGACACAGCTAAAATCCCCAATAACTAGGCATGATGCGACATCAATCAGGGGAGAAGCGGCAAAAGAAAAATCTATAGGAAGAACAAGAAATTACTCGGGTGATAGTCAAGTTTGTGACACAATACCAAGAGTATAGGTGATACACAAAAGTCAAAACAGTACACAAATTTTAACTCTACCGCTGGCCGCTACACCATATACGGTAATCTCAGCTAATGTTCCAGTTCCTTCTTCAGGGAAAAATGAAACCTGGTTTCCTTTAAGGAACAAAGCCATACACTACTTAGGAAGCAGAACAAAACTGACTAATGTAATATAGAAATTAGGTCACCATGTACAAGAGTCACAGATCTATAATTTATCCTTACGTCCAATCAGGATACATAAATCTAGGGCTGCCTGTTCCTTAAGGGAAGGGGCAGTAACGTGACTGTCTGCAGGTGACACACTTTGATCCTGTATATCTCTTTTTATTTTCCTTCAATACCATTATAGCCAAATAGACATGCACTGGTGAAGTGTTGTCTCTCATGTTCACAGCATGAAATATCATTATCTGTGGAATTTAGTATCAGACTACGTCCAACCAACTGTTGCGCAGCGATATGCATCGTCATGACCATCCCTTCGCAACACAGGAGAACTTGTAATAGTATCAGAAGCAACAACATAAAACAAAAACATGCATAAAATAAAAAAACGCACATGTGAAGCCATCAGATATACTTGCTGTATACCAAGCACAAAAAGCATAGACAAAAGAATAGCATATGTAAATGAGCGGTGACGCACAACACCATGTCATGTACTTTATGCACTGTGAACCTGCAGCCCAAAACCCAATATTCGGGCCTGCTTAATTTGTCAGGCTTAAAATCAAAATTACACTTTCTTTTGCTTTCCTCCCCCTCCTTTTGACAGCTGGTCACCAGTTAGTGGTGATCGGCTGTCAAATACAACTTACTGTGTCGCTTCTGACACACAGGACCAGCAGGAACAATTCATAGAAGGACAAAATGCAAAAAAATGAAAAACACACGAACATTTTTTTTTTCCGCAGAACTTTCTGGGCTGCTATCCAGCCTCTACCAGCATTCCCGATCCCTGCCACTTTTCAAGGTTCCTATAGTGTGCAAGCATTAATGTCTTCTTGTCAGAGAAGCTTTTCCAAGCAATGATTTCTCCATCTGTTTACACTCACTCCTAACTCCCACCTTACTGACCTCAAGGTCAAAATCTGCCTCGCGCTCTGCGCTCCTCAGCCCTTTCTCCTCACCCTGAAGCTGTCAAAGACAAAAAGCCTTTCTAACTCTTTTTAACCTGCAATTTTTTTTTAAACCTTTATTTAGCATAAAAGAAATACAATAACAAGCCTACGAGCCTCTGGGCCGGCCAGTGACATATCTGAAAAACAGTATAGCATTACATAGCTCATCAGCCGACAACCAAGGGTCCGGCAGCAATGGTGCACGATGTTGGACAAATCTATAACGGTAGGATATTGAAAGGTTTCATTTTTAAAACAAGCAAACAAAAACATCAAAGAAAAAAAAAAAAAAAAAAGGCTGCAACCTAAATTATTGTGTCTGTTCCATACGACACGGGGAGAGGCAATCAAAGACAATATGGAGAGCAGGAGAACCTCCAGGAGAGAAAGAAGGGCGTGGGGGAAAAGAGGGACCCAGAGCCAGAAACATATCAATAATGTGATACGGGGGGAAGCCGAAACGTATAGTCAAGGGGAACAAGGAGTGTCAGGGGGAACAAGGAAGGGGGGATCACATATCTCCCCACGGTATGAGTTCCATTGGCCCCATATCCTACTCCATTTTCTGGGCCTGCCACGGGAGATATAAACAGTCTTCTCTCTGAACATGCACCAGTCCATATTTTCCTCCCATTTGGAAACTGATGGTGCCCTCTGGGATCCCCACAATTGTGCAATGTCCCTCTTCGCAACAATGTTTCCCAGTGTGACCCACTGAGTTTGAGCAACATTGCAATCATTCGGTTCCCAGATGTTCAACAGACAGCGCCTGACTTCAGGTAGCATATTTACAACAAGGGGTGGTGAGGGACAGAGTCTCTGAATTAAGCAGAATACTCTCACCCAGTCAAGAGATCAGGGCTAGATCCAACACCGTTTTTTAGCTCAATGCACCATCCCAGTTTCTGAACCTGGCTGTATGCAAATTAGTCTGTTCCTGTCCCAGTGCATGATGGGAACAGGGCAAACCAAACTACAAAAGCCAATTCTTACACTGGGAAGGAAACAAGCTTCCGGGGACCGGTTTCTGGCATTACAGCCGTCTTCGGCCCGGCTTGCTTGAATCCTGATGGTGCAATGAGCAAGGGACTCATGTCTGAGTATACCCTTCCACGCTTAGGGTGGACAAAAATATTTACAACAAGGGGTGGTGAGGGACAGAGTCTCTGAATTAAGCAGAATACTCTCACCCAGTCAAGAGATCAGGGCTAGATCCAACACCGTTTTTTAGCTCAATGCACCATCCCAGTTTCAGAACCTGGCTGTATGCAAATTAGTCTGTTCCTGTCCCAATGCATGATGGGAACAGGGCAAACCAAACTACAAAAGCCAATTCTTACACTGGGAAGGAAACAAGCTTCCGGGGACCGGTTTCTGGCATTACAGCCGTCTTCGGCCCGGCTTGCTTGAATCCTGATGGTGCAATGAGCAAGGGACTCATGTCTGAGTATACCCTTCCACGCTTAGGGTGGACACAAATATTTACAACAAGGGGTGGTGAGGGACAGAGTCTCTGAATTAAGCAGAATACTCTCACCCAGTCAAGAGATCAGGGCTAGATCCAACACCGTTTTTTAGCTCAATGCACCATCCCAGTTTCAGAACCTGGCTGTATGCAAATTAGTCTGTTCCTGTCCCAGTGCATGATGGGAACAGGGCAAACCAAACTACAAAAGCCAATTCTTACACTGGGAAGGAAACAAGCTTCCGGGGACCGGTTTCTGGCATTACAGTCGTCTACGGCCCGGCTTGCTTGAATCCTGATGGTGCAATGAGCAAGGGACTCATGTCTGAGTATACCCTTCCACGCTTAGGGTGGACAGAAATATTTACAACAAGGGGTGGTGAGGGACAGAGTCTCTGAATTAAGCAGAATACTCTCACCCAGTCAAGAGATCAGGGCTAGATCCAACACCGTTTTTTAGCTCAATGCACCATCCCAGTTTCAGAACCTGGCTGTATGCAAATTAGTCTGTTCCTGTCCCAGTGCATGATGGGAACAGGGCAAACCAAACTACAAAAGCCAATTCTTACACTGGGAAGGAAACAAGCTTCCGGGGACCGGTTTCTGGCATTACAGCCGTCTTCGGCCCGGCTTGCTTGAATCCTGATGGTGCAATGAGCAAGGGACTCATGTCTGAGTATACCCTTCCACGCTTAGGGTGGACAAAAATATTTACAACAAGGGGTGGTGAGGGACAGAGTCTCTGAATTAAGCAGAATACTCTCACCCAGTCAAGAGATCAGGGCTAGATCCAACACCGTTTTTTAGCTCAATGCACCATCCCAGTTTCAGAACCTGGCTGTATGCAAATTAGTCTGTTCCTGTCCCAGTGCATGATGGGAACAGGGCAAACCAAACTACAAAAGCCAATTCTTACACTGGGAAGGAAACAAGCTTCCGGGGACCGGTTTCTGGCATTACAGCCATCTTCGGCCCGGCTTGCTTGAATCCTGATGGTGCAATGAGCATGGGACTCATGTCTGAGTATACCCTTCCACGCTTAGGGTGGACAAAAATATTTACAACAAGGGGTGGTGAGGGACAGAGTCTCTGAATTAAGCAGAATACTCTCACCCAGTCAAGAGATCAGGGCTAGATCCAACACCGTTTTTTAGCTCAATGCACCATCCCAGTTTCAGAACCTGGCTGTATGCAAATTAGTCTGTTCCTGTCCCAATGCATGATGGGAACAGGGCAAACCAAACTACAAAAGCTGTTAGACGGACCGGGAGGGTCGGCCGAGGATAAGGGGAGAGGTCTCCGGGGAGAGCCGTCTCCAGTGAATCGTACAGACAAGTAACTCCCCCCCACAGACGGACACCACACAATGATAAAGTTCAACGATACTTTATAGGCAATTCTTCAAGTACGGTAGAATGGTACAAGGAGGTCTGGACTCAGGGGTCCCCTCTATTCTGGTCTCTGTTTGGGAAAAGGGTAGCGGGACAGTCTTGTTACCAAAGAGATGGAAATAGCTCTCAATCCTCGAGCTCGGTGGTGTAGATGAACGGGCCGCGGCGGAGCCAGCAGGTCCCGTGATGGATGAAGGAAGACGACGGTCCGCGGCAGAGCCAGCAGGTCCCGATGAAGGTGGTGGTTACAAACGGTCCGCGGCCACGCCAGCAGGTCCCGACGACGATGAAGGATAGGGTGGTTCCCAAAGCCGCGGCAGCGCCAGCAGGCAAGACGAGGGTGCGCAAGACAGAGCTACGGCAGCGCCAGTAGTCCGTCAAGGATGAGTTCTTCTTTGCGTCTCTCGACTCCAAGATACAACTGCCGTCCGGCTCTGGAGCTGCCCCAGTTATAGGGCTGGTGTGCTTTGATGTCCGGACCCTCGCACTTGGAGGTCGGGAGGTCCGGGATGAGGGGGTTCAGACACCCAGCAGGGGGGTGGAGCCAGCGCCCGGGGAGGCGATGGGCGAGCGGTACTTGGCGGGGGAGAGCCATCGACACCTCTTGCTCCCATTGACTGACCAAGTAGCCCGCTCACCTCCTGGGTGGATGTTGGTGCCGGAATGTCTGAGGCCTGGCCAGGCCCAGGGTTGAGGTCGATCGGGGGCCAGGCGGCCTCGTGGTGGAGTGTCCAAGATGGCGCCCAGGATGGGCGCGCAGGCCGGTAGTGGGTCGGCCTACGCGGTCAACAGGTTCGAGTGTAGGGGTCCCTGCGGGGACGGTGGACGTGTAATGGTGGTGTGTGGTACTTGCGTGGCTGGTTCGGGCCTGGTTGGGCCGGGGGAGAGCGGCCCTTCATGTGGCCTGTCCAACATGCGTCCCCCCCAGCTGAAGGCGGGGAGAGTTACCCATTCTCTTGGGGACTCTTCTCGTCGAGGCGGAAGAACCGGGACAGGCCATCTGCGTTGGCGTGATCTGGCCCAGGCCGATGTTCAACTGTGAAGTCCATCCCTTGTAGGGAGATGGACCAGCGTAGTAACTTCGGGTTTTCCCCCCGCATCTGCATCAGCCACTGCAGGGGTCGGTGGTCGGTCTGTACCCGAAAGGGTGTGCCAAAAAGGTAGGGCCGGAGCTTCTTGAGGGCCCATACCACCGCAAAGGCCTCCCTCTCTATGGTGCTCCAGCGTTGTTCCCGTGGTAGGAGTCGCCGGCTGATGAAGGCCACCGGCTGATCACGGCCTTCGGTGTTCACTTGAGACAGGACTGCCCCAATGCCATGGTCGGAGGCATCCGTCTGGACGATGAACTCCCGGCTGTAGTCGGGGGCCTGGAGCACAGGGGCGGAGCACATGGCGGCTTTCAATTGTTCAAATGCAGCTTGACACTCTGGGGTCCAGTTGACTTTCTGGGGCTGATTTTTTGACGTGAGCTCTGTGAGGGGCCTCACGATAGTACCATAGTCTTTCACGAACCTTCGGTAATAGCCCGTGAGGCCCAGGAAGGCCCGTACCTCGGTCTGGGTAATGGGGGGCTGCCAGGACTGGATGGCGGCAATTTTTAGCTGCAGAGGGGCCACCAGGCCGCTTCCCACCTGGTGCCCGAGGTAGGTTACAGACCCTTGCCCAATTTGACATTTGCTGGCCTTGATCGTGAGGCCAGCTTGCTGAAGGGCGTGCAGCACTGCTCGGAGGTGGCGGAGGTGCTCGGACCACTGGTTGCTGTATACAGCGATGTCGTCTAGGTAGGCGGCGCTGAATCCTTCGAGCCCCGCCAGGACCTGATTGACGAGTCGTTGGAATGTTGCTGGGGCATTCTTCATGCCGAAGGGCATGACTGTGAAATGGTAATGGCCATCGGGAGTGGAGAAGGCAGAACGTTCTTGTGCCCGGGGTGTGAGGCCGATTTGCCAGTAGCCCGCCGTCAGGTCGAAGATACTGAGGTAGCGGGCAGCTCCCATGCGGTCGATTAGTTCATCTGCCCGGGGGATGGGATGTGCGTCTGTCCTGGTGACCGCATTCAAGCCCCGGTAGTCGACGCAGAACCGGAGTTCTGGTGTGGTGCCGGGGGCAGCTGCTTTGGGGACCAGTACTACAGGGCTGGCCCAGGGGCTGTCTGAGGGCTCGATGACCCCGAGCGTGAGCATTTTGGCTACTTCCTCCTGGATGCAGGCCCGTACCCGATCTGGCACGCGGTAGGCCCGGTGGCGGATAGGGGGGCTGTCCCCCGTGTCCACATCGTGCGTACACCAGGAAGTGACACCTGGGGTGAGGGAGAACAGGCTGGCGAATTGTGACAGGAGAACTTGGCACTCCTGGCGTTGCTCTCGGGTGAGGGCCTCTGAGAGTCGGACCCCCTCTACGGAACCATCTTTCTCCCGCGTTCGTAGGAGGTCCGGGAGGGGCTCGGAGTCCTCTTCAGCCCCATTGTCTGTGGCCATCAGGAGGCTGAGTTCTGTCCGTACAAAGTGCGGTTTCAGTCTGTTAGCGTGGAGGACCCGGAGGGGGTTCCGGGAAGATTCCAAGTCGATGAGATAGGTAGCCGGACCCTTGCGCTCGACCACTTTGAAGGGCCCTGTCCACTTGTCTTGTAGGGCGCAGGGTTCGGTGGGGGACATCACCCATACCTGTTGCCCAGGTTCAAATTCGATGGAGGAGGCATTCCGGTCATACCACCTTTTCATGTCCTCTTGACTGGCCTCTAGGTTGGCTTTTGCTAGTCCTCGGAATCGCCGGGTCTGGTTGCGGAGTGTTAGGAGGTAGCGGAAAACATCTGGTGGGTTCTTTAGAGGGGGCATCTCCCAGCCTTCCTTAACTAGGCTGAGCGGCCCGCGCACGGGGTGTCCATATAGCAGTTCAAATGGGCTGAAGCCCAGGGACTTCTGGGGAACCTCTCGATATGCGAAGAGGAGGCACGGCAGCAGCACATCCCACTGGCGACGGAGGGGCTCTTCCAACCCCCCGATCATCCCTTTGAGCGTGCGGTTGAACCGCTCAACGAGGCCGTTTCCTTGAGGGTGATAGGGGGTCGTGAACCGGTAGGTAACCCCGCACTGTTGCCAGAGAGATTTCATATATTTCGAAATAAAGTTCGTGCCTCTGTCACTGACGACCTCCCGGGGGAAGCCCACCCGGGAGAAGATCCCCATCAGAGCCCGGCCGACTACCGGGGCTGTCACAGTCCGCAGGGGAACAGCCTCCGGGTAGCGGGTGGCGTGGTCCACTAGCACCAGGATGAATCGATGGCCTTGTTTTGTGCGCGGGTCCAGGGGCCCTACGATATCGATTCCGACCCTCTCGAACGGGGTGGTGACCACGGGAAAAGGTTGCAGGGGGGCTTTCAGTTTGCGGCCGCTCTTCCCACTGGCTTGGCACGTGGGGCAAGATCGGCAATGCTGGTGTACATTGTCCCTCATTTTGGGCCAGAAGAAGTGGGTCACCAGGCGGCTATAGGTTTTGTCTTGACCCAAGTGTCCTGCCAGGGGGACATCGTGGGCCAGGTTTAGCAGAAAGTCTCTAAAACGGAGGGGTACCACTAGGACTCGGCTGGCCCCCAGCTCCGCGACTCTTTGCTCACTGTACAGCAGATCATTGTCCCAGTAGACCCAGTGAGTTCCGGAGGTATCCCCTGCGCTTTGGGCTAGCGCTTGCTGGCGGAGTCCCTCGAGGGAGGGACAGGTCTTTTGTTCTTGGCGAAATTGTTCTTGCGTGGGCCCCCCCTCTTGAGGCCACTGGTCGAGGTTAGCGAGGTCGGGAGGTTGAGCTGGTTCGGGGGGGACGTCACGGTCGGTGGTTTCGGCGGGGGCGACCGGAGGCGGTGGCGCCGGCCATTCGAGTTCCTCTGGGCGGGTGTTGGCACGGGCGGTCATGGACCGGGTGGTGACGCACGCCCAGTCCGGGACGCCCAGCATCCCCAGGTGCTCTTTTCGTTCGACTGCTGCCCATGGAGAGCTTTCCAGGTCATTACCCAGGAGGCAGTCTACGGGGGCATCATCTCGGACCGTCACCTTCAACATGCCGGAGACCCCTCCCCATTCGAAGGGGACGCAGGCCATCCGACACAGACTTTCTGAGTTATCGGCTGAACGTACAGGGCAGAGAATGTTTGGTAAGTATTGTTCGGGGGTCACCAGGTGACAGCGGACGGCTGTTACACTGGCCCCAGTGTCACGAAGGGCTTCAGCCCGGCGTCCATTGATGCCCACCCATTGGCTGTACTTCTGGGTATTAGCGGGTAGGGGGACCCGCGGGACCATGTCTCTCCCCCCTAGGCAGGCGAGAGCCATGGCGGCTGGCTCCCATTCTTGGTGTTCCTGTTCATATTCTTCTTGTTCCTCTGAGATCTGTTCCTCCCCCAGAGCAGCAGCGGCTACTTGGCGGGGTCTTGGGCTCTGGTACTGGGGGCAGTTTGGGTCGTTTGCATAGTGTCCGACTCGTTGGCATCGATGGCAGGTAACATTGGCTCGATGTCCCGGTCGCGCTGGGGTGCTGCCCCGGTTGGCCGGGGGGGTGGGGCTGGTAGTGAGGGTGACCGGAGCGTTGCTTCTTCCGCGTCCTTGGCCTCCACCTCCTCGGGGACGGTGCTGACCATTGTTGTTCCGGTTCTGTTCGGAGGACCCATTTCGACTCACTCTGGTGATCTCCCACCGGTCTGCTTCGGCTGCGAGCTGCCGGGGATCCGTTAACTTGCTGTCGAGGAGGTGCTGACGAAGTTCAATGAAGCAATTGTTCGACAGATGCTCCCATACCATAAGATTGAACAGTTGTTCGTAGGTTGTGACCTTGCTTCCTTTGATCCAGCCCTCGAAGGCTCGGCTAAAGTAATTGACATAGTCCACCCAAGTTGTACCTGGGATGCGGGTGCAGTCTCGGAACCTCTGACGGTACATCTCGGGTGTGAGGCCATAGCGGGTGAGGAGTGCAGCTTTCATATGGTCATAGGAGGTCATCTGGTGGTCCGGGAGTTGCAGCAGGGCGTCGCGGCCCTCATTGAGGAATCTCCCCCACAGACCGGCCCCCCAATCGCTTCTATCGATCCGGTGTGCAGTCATAGCGATTTCATAGGCCTTAAACCATTGCTGGATGTCGTCCTCTCGGAAGTATTCTCGAACGACATCCTTGGGGATGTGTACCTTCTTCTCTGTTGCCCCTGGAGTGTGGGGTTGCTCGGGCACCCCTGCTTCTTTATTATGTTTGCGTAGGTCGATTTCAGCTAATTTCCGCTCATGTTCATATGCCAGTTTCTTTTCCTCGAGCTCCCTTTGTCTCTGTTTCTCCTCTCTTTCTTCTCGGAGACGCAGGTGCTCTAAGTTGATTTTCTGTTCGGCCAACTTTAGTTCAACGTCCATTTTGAGCCGGGCCATTTCCAGCTCGTGTAGTCGGGTTCTTTCTCGTTCCTGGATCTCGTCTGGCGAGAGACCCGTTCTTCGTTCTTCAGGGGCCATGGGGGTTTGTGCTGCGATGTCTTGATCGGGGGTTCCGGCAGCCCCGGTTTCTGCCCAAGATTCCAGGGCCTGCTTAAAGTCATCTTTGGTATTTAGTCCGGTGGTAGCGATACCTAATTCGATACAGAACTGTTTAAGTTCACGATGGCTGTACTCGTCCAATTTCTCCATTTGGAATT
This sequence comes from Lissotriton helveticus, assembly GCF_964261635.1. Taxonomy (NCBI): domain Eukaryota; kingdom Metazoa; phylum Chordata; class Amphibia; order Caudata; family Salamandridae; genus Lissotriton; species Lissotriton helveticus. Next base: position 732,075,388 of record NC_136069.1, on the reverse strand, counting down.
TCTCCGTTGATCCGCTGTCTTTAGTTGACATCGTGATTCGCCGTGGGGTGAGCTACTCTCTGTACGGTTTATGCGGTGATTCGGATCCCGTCGCTGGCCACCAATGTTAGACGGACCGGGAGGGTCGGCTGAGGATAAGGGGAGAGGTCTCCGGGGAGAGCCGTCTCCAGTGAATCGTACAGACAAGTAACTCCCCCCCCACAGACGGACACCACACAATGATAAAGTTCAACGATACTTTATAGGCAATTCTTCAAGTACGGTAGAATGGTACAAGGAGGTCTGGACTCAGGGGTCCCCTCTATTCTGGTCTCTGTTTGGGAAAAGGGTAGCGGGACAGTCTTGTTACCAAAGAGATGGAAATAGCTCTCAATCCTCGAGCTCGGTGGTGTAGATGAACGGGCCGCGGCGGAGCCAGCAGGTCCCGTGATGGATGAAGGAAGACGACGGTCCGCGGCAGAGCCAGCAGGTCCCGATGAAGGTGGTGGTTACAAACGGTCCGCGGCCACGCCAGCAGGTCCCGACGACGATGAAGGATAGGGTGGTTCCCAAAGCCGCGGCAGCGCCAGCAGGCAAGACGAGGGTGCGCAAGACAGAGCTACGGCAGCGCCAGTAGTCCGTCAAGGATGAGTTCTTCTTTGCGTCTCTCGACTCCAAGATACAACTGCCGTCCGGCTCTGGAGCTGCCCCAGTTATAGGGCTGGTGTGCTTTGATGTCCGGACCCTCGCACTTGGAGGTCGGGAGGTCCGGGATGAGGGGGTTCAGACACCCAGCAGGGGGGTGGAGCCAGCGCCCGGGGAGGCGATGGGCGAGCGGTACTTGGCGGGGGAGAGCCATCGACACCTCTTGCTCCCATTGACTGACCAAGTAGCCCGCTCACCTCCTGGGTGGATGTTGGTGCCGGAATGTCTGAGGCCTGGCCAGGCCCAGGGTTGAGGTCGATCGGGGGCCAGGCGGCCTCGTGGTGGAGTGTCCAAGATGGCGCCCAGGATGGGCGCGCAGGCCGGTAGTGGGTCGGCCTACGCGGTCAACAGGTTCGAGTGTAGGGGTCCCTGCGGGGACGGTGGACGTGTAATGGTGGTGTGTGGTACTTGCGTGGCTGGTTCGGGCCTGGTTGGGCCGGGGGAGAGCGGCCCTTCATGTGGCCTGTCCAACAAAAGCCAATTCTTACACTGGGAAGGAAACAAGCTTCCGGGGACCGGTTTCTGGCATTACAGCCGTCTTCGGCCCGGCTTGCTTGAATCCTGATGGTGCAATGAGCAAGGGACTCATGTCTGAGTATACCCTTCCACGCTTAGAGTGGACAAAAATATTTACAACAAGGGGTGGTGAGGGACAGAGTCTCTGAATTAAGCAGAATACTCTCACCCAGTCAAGAGATCAGGGCTAGATCCAACACCGTTTTTTAGCTCAATGCACCATCCCAGTTTCAGAACCTGGCTGTATGCAAATTAGTCTGTTCCTGTCCCAGTGCATGATGGGAACAGGGCAAACCAAACTACAAAAGCCAATTCTTACCTGGGAAGGAAACAAGCTTCCGGGGACCGGTTTCTGGCATTACAGCCGTCTTCGGCCCGGCTTGCTTGAATCCTGATGGTGCAATGAGCAAGGGACTCATGTCTGAGTATACCCTTCCACGCTTAGGGTGGACAAAAATATTTACAACAAGGGGTGGTGAGGGACAGAGTCTCTGAATTAAGCAGAATACTCTCACCCAGTCAAGAGATCAGGGCTAGATCCAACACCGTTTTTTAGCTCAATGCACCATCCCAGTTTCAGAACCTGGCTGTATGCAAATTAGTCTGTTCCTGTCCCAGTGCATGATGGGAACAGGGCAAACCAAACTACAAAAGCCAATTCTTACACTGGGAAGGAAACAAGCTTCCGGGGACCGGTTTCTGGCATTACAGCCGTCTTCGGCCCGGCTTGCTTGAATCCTGATGGTGCAATGAGCAAGGGACTCATGTCTGAGTATACCCTTCCACGCTTAGGGTGGACAAAAATATTTACAACAAGGGGTGGTGAGGGACAGAGTCTCTGAATTAAGCAGAATACTCTCACCCAGTCAAGAGATCAGGGCTAGATCCAACACCGTTTTTTAGCTCAATGCACCATCCCAGTTTCAGAACCTGGCTGTATGCAAATTAGTCTGTTCCTGTCCCAGTGCATGATGGGAACAGGGCAAACCAAACTACAAAAGCCAATTCTTACACTGGGAAGGAAACAAGCTTCTGGGGACCGGTTTCTGGCATTACAGCCGTCTTCGGCCCGGCTTGCTTGAATCCTGATGGTGCAATGAGCAAGGGACTCATGTCTGAGTATACCCTTCCACGCTTAGGGTGGACAAAAATATTTACAACAATGGGTGGTGAGGGACAGAGTCTCTGAATTAAGCAGAATACTCTCACCCAGTCAAGAGATCAGGGCTAGATCCAACACCGTTTTTTAGCTCAATGCACCATCCCAGTTTCAGAACCTGGCTGTATGCAAATTAGTCTGTTCCTGTCCCAGTGCATGATGGGAACAGGGCAAACCAAACTACAAAAGCCAATTCTTACACTGGGAAGAAAAAAAGCTTCCGGGGACCGGTTTCTGGCATTACAGCCGTCTTCGGCCCGGCTTGCTTGAATCCTGATGGTGCAATGAGCAAGGGACTCATGTCTGAGTATACCCTTCCACGCTTAGGGTGGACAAAAATATTTACAACAAGGGGTGGTGAGGGACAGAGTCTCTGAATTAAGCAGAATACTCTCACCCAGTCAAGAGATCAGGGCTAGATCCAACACCGTTTTTTAGCTCAATGCACCATCCCAGTTTCAGAACCTGGCTGTATGCAAATTAGTCTGTTCCTGTCCCAGTGCATGATGGGAACAGGGCAAACCAAACTACAAAAGCCAATTCTTACACTGGGAAGGAAACAAGCTTCCGGGGACCGGTTTCTGGCATTACAGCCGTCTTCGGCCCGGCTTGCTTGAATCCTGATGGTGCAATGAGCAAGGGACTCATGTCTGAGTATACCCTTCCATGCTTAGGGTGGACAAAAACATTTACAACAAGGGGTGGTGAGGGACAGAGTCTCAGAATTAAGCAGAATACTCTCACCCAGTCAAGAGATCAGGGCTAGATCCAACACCGTTTTTTAGCTCAATGCACCATCCCAGTTTCAGAACCTGGCTGTATGCAAATTAGTCTGTTCCTGTCCCAGTGCATGATGGGAACAGGGCAAACCAAACTACAAAAGCCAATTCTTACACTGGGAAGGAAACAAGCTTCCGGGGACCGGTTTCTGGCATTACAGCCGTCTTCGGCCCGGCTTGCTTGAATCCTGATGGTGCAATGAGCAAGGGACTCATGTCTGAGTATACCCTTCCACGCTTAGGGTGGACAAAAATATTTACAACAAGGGGTGGTGAGGGACAGAGTCTCTGAATTAAGCAGAATACTCTCACCCAGTCAAGAGATCAGGGCTAGATCCAACACCGTTTTTTAGCTCAATGCACCATCCCAGTTTCAGAACCTGGCTGTATGCAAATTAGTCTGTTCCTGTCCCAGTGCATGATGGGAACAGGGCAAACCAAACTACAAAAGCCAATTCTTACACTGGGATGGAAACAAGCTTCCGGGGACCGGTTTCTGGCATTACAGCCGTCTTTGGCCCGGCTTGCTTGAATCCTGATGGTGCAATGAGCAAGGGACTCATGTCTGAGTATACCCTTCCACGCTTGGGGTGGACAAAAATATTTACAACAAGGGGTGGTGAGGGACAGAGTCTCTGAATTAAGCAGAATACTCTCACCCAGTCAAGAGATCAGGGCTAGATCCAACACCGTTTTTTAGCTCAATGCACCATCCCAGTTTCAGAACCTGGCTGTATGCAAATTAGTCTGTTCCTGTCCCAGTGCATGATGGGAACAGGGCAAACCAAACTACAAAAGCCAATTCTTACACTGGGAAGGAAACAAGCTTCCGGGGACTTCAGGTAGCAGCTCAACATTCGTCACCCCACTCATCACCGCATGTACTCTAGACCAAAAAGACACAACTTCCGGACATTCCCAGACGATATGGAGGAAGGTAGCAATCATACCACAGCCACGCCGACAAAGTCCATCCTCAGAAAAACCCATATGCATCAGTCGCGGACCAGTGACATATACTCGGTGCAGAATCTTCAGCTGAACGAGTCGCAGACGCGCCGGAATCGCGACCTCTTTAGGAGAGGATATCGCAGCCTGGCAATCCTCATCATCCAGTTCCAGCCCATCTTTAGTCCAGGCACCACGAAGCTGAACAAGCAAGTCTTAGCGAGTATTGATACGTTTTTTATAAATAAGGGAGATAGTGCTGTCTGGAATATGTCCGTCAAGCACTCTGTCTTCCAGGGGGGAGCTTTCCTGAATATCAGAACCGGTTGGAAAAACAGACCCAATGGCATGACGAACCTGGAGGTATCGAAAATATTCCGAGTCGTTCAAACTGTATTCCTGTTTCAATTCGGCAAAGGTCTTAACTCTATTCTTAACCCAGAGGTCACCTATCTTGCTAATTCCGATGAAGTCCCACCTATCAAAACCCTTGGACGTCCACAAGTCACCAAGTCTCTCCACTGCAAACAGAGGGGTTGCCCTGGACAGCTTATCTGCCCATCCAGTAGCCGCGGTCGCGCTGCCCCACACCCGCACAGCCACTTCAGTGGGTCCCGTCAAATTCTTTCTAGCGCCTCGAGAGTAGAGAGCCCTATAGTAGTTTCCCCCGGGCAACAGCCACCGACCATCTCGAATGCAGGATTTGAGACTGGACCGTACATGGCATGGTTCACAGCACACAGCTGAGATGCCCAGTAGTATCTACGTATATCAGGTAACGCTATACCCCCATCGTACCAGGGCAACGTAAGCTTAGCCAACGCAATACGGGGTCGGCCAGTCCAAATTAGTTTTCTCTGAAGGCATTCGATTTCACGAAAGTAGCTAGCCGGCACTAAATCAAGTGTGTTTTGTACGGCGCACAAAAACCGGGGGAGAGACATCATTTTGAACAGGGCCGCCCGTCCCAGGGGGGACAAGGGTAGACCACACCATGCAGCGACGTCCGACCGAAGCCGGGCGAGTGGAGGTAACAAGTTACGCTCATAGCGTATCACGGGGTCAAGTGAGACATAGATTCCTAAATACTTAAAGCCTGCACTAGAGACCGGGATCGGGCATACTCGGGGTAGAGAAAGAGGATCACAGGTCAGCGGAAAGATACACGACTTGGACCAATTGATAACCAACCCGGAGTTACGTCCAAAGGAACTCAATACATCAAAGAGGACTCCTAGCGACTTACGGGGGGACGTCAGGTACAGTAAAATATCATCGGAATACAAAGATATACGATCTTCGAAGTCAGGGGACCACCGAATACCCTTCAGCGAAGGCTCCCAGTGGAGCCAGGCAGCAAGGGGCTCGAGCGCAAGTGCAAACAATAACGGTGACAATGGACATCCCTGCCTCGTGCCTCACCCGAGAGCAAAGGGCTCCGAAACTCTGCCGTTAACCACAACCTGCCCCAACGGCTGCTCATACAGTAGTTTAACCCATGCAATAAACTTCGGACCAAATCGAAACTTAGCAAGAGTAGCCCACAAATATGGCCACTCAACCGTATCAAAGGCCATCGTGGCATCAAGAGAAACCAAGATGGCCGGCTCGCTGAGAGTCCCCGCCCTCGCGATGACGCCGTGAAGACGACGGAGATTATGCGCAGTATTGCGTTGGGGGATAAAACCAGACTGATCAGGGTGAACCAACTCGCTAATCACCGTAACCAGTCGGTTTGCCAAAAGTTTTGCCAATATTTTAGGTTCGGCATTCAAAAGGGAGATCGGGCGATACGATGAACAGCGCTCGCGAGGTTTGCCATCTTTAGGAATAACCACAATAGAGGCCAGCCTCTGGTCCCTGGGAAGGAATCCAAGGTCTCGCGATGCCGCAAACATACGAAGCAGATACGGCGCCATCTTATCCGGGCATAGCTTGTATAACTCAACCGGCATACCGTTGGGGCCAGAGGCCTTCCCCGAGCGAAGGGAGCGTATAGCGAGCGCAACCTCGTCAATGGAAAAATCAGCCTCCATTAACACCCCATCCGACTCCGAGAGACTAGGCAACTCAAGATCACGAAGCAGCAAGTGCGAGTCCTCCTCCGGCAAGCCCGAAACCGGCGCGTATACAACCCGAAAGTGCTGGGCAAACACCTCAACTATCCCAACCGGGTCAACGACTCGCGTTCCATCAACTTTCTCAACTACAGGCACACCACGATTCATTCTGTCTCGCTTATCCAGCCAAGCAATCAACTTCCCTGCCTTATCACCCACATCATACAGACGCCCCTGCTGCACACGATTCATTGCCTCAGCCGAGCCAGTCACCAAGGCCCTGTAATCAGATTGCTTAAGGGCCAGGACATGTAATTTCTCGGGTGTAACCCCTGCTTCCAACCGTTCCTCCAGGACAGCAATCTCAGACTCCAAGTTCACCACCTCCTCATTTTTGCGCTTCCTCTCACCGGCAACCAAAGACAGGGTCTGACCACGGATCACAGTTTTATAAGCCTCCCATAGGGAGACCGGGGAGGACACCGACCCCTCATTTTCAGTGAAATAAAAGTTCATACACTTGACCACCTCAGATCTGATTTTAGGGTTGTGAAAATGCCACGGATTGATCGGGGCAATCCGGCCTCCAGCCCCCAGATGTATATCAATGTGGAGCCATAGCGGGGAGTGATCCAAAATTCCTCTAGCCAAATGCTTAATTTCACGCACCGAGACCAACTGCACCACCGGCACAAGGATATAATCAAGTCTCGAGAGACTTCCATGGGCTCCCGAGTGGAAAGTATTCTGAAGCCGGCCAGGGTGCAGTTGTCTCCAACAGTCTCCCAACCCAAAGGCGTCCAAAAATTTACCCAGCCATAGCTGCGACGTAGGGAGGAGCCTGGGAGGGCTACGGTCACTCTCACCATTCACCACAGAATTAAAATCTCTACCCACCACAAGCAAGCCATCGGGCAGGCCCAGAATCACCTCACCCAAATCGGTGAAGGTAGTAGACTGCAGGCCAGGCGGAACATAAATAGACAGTATGGAAATCAACTTCCCTTCCCATCTCCCAGTAATAGCAGCGTAACGGCCTCTATCGTCCAACACCGTGCCATCAATCTCCAGAGGGAGGGAGTTCCTAACCAGGATACCAACCCCCCTCGATCCAGAGGTGAAGCCGGAATGAGCCACCAAACGGTAACCTCGTCTGTTCAGTGCATGACATGTATTGCCCACCAAGTGGGTCTCCTGGAGCAAGACCACATCCGGGGAACATCTCTTCAAATATTGTAGTACAATCCCACGTTTTATCCTGTCCCCAAGACCATTAACATTCCAGCTCAACACCCTGAGTCCCTCACCCCCATCCCAGAAGAAAACAGACCGCCCTCCCCATCTCGAAACAGCCACATGTAACCTGCAATAATTAACCCTATTTAAAAACACATTTTATATATATTACTTCTGTTAGGGGCTACAATTTATTTCTATTCTTAGATTATTAAAACAGTTACTGTGAATAATTTGCAAAACATAATAACATAACATACTAGTTTTTAGAACAAATGTTTGTTACTACCCTATGCAACAGTACTCAGTTCATCAACCTTAAATGAATGAACGTCTCAGTAGGTCCAGCTAGAGTTAGAACCTTCCACCCTGATATTAAACTCAAACCTCTGCACCGGGCACATTGGCTCACTGAGCCATTAAAAGCAACCCCAAATGGGAACAACCTGCACATTTGTATTATACCTAAATGTATGCATTTACTGAAGCCTAAGGCACTTTAAAGCTATTGTAAATGGCAAGAATGCTGTGTGCATAGTTTATTTTACCCAAATTCGACTTTGATATTTGGGGCACTTAAAAATAAATATCCTATAATTGTGTTACATATTAATCATCCTCAGAATGTACTTTACAGATTGCAGAGATTGGACATTAGACATATCTCATGCAAATCCTTAGAAAAAAGGAGTTTTTTACGCCTGCGCCAAGTGAAATTCCATATGCTAATGTCCTCATTATGCAGTACAACTTAAATTAAATTATAATGCTAGGAGGTCACAGTATGAGTATTAAGCTTTATAAATAGTAAAAAACGAATTTAGAAGCACTTATTTTTAATAATTCTTTTTCATAATTAATAATTATTTTTAATAAACCCAATCATGTTTGATAATTCCACATATAAAAGCAAGCTGCATCCCTTGCCTATCATTTTTAGACGCATTCATTTATAAGCCTAAGCACAGAAGCCTAACTTGAAACATGACACATTTTTGCGCCACTTTTTTTAAAAAGGACAATTATTATTTAGCAACAGAACCAAAAATATACTTACAAAAATGCTTCAAGAGAGGAAAACCCTTAATTGAAATGTCTTCCTGTAATACAAAATAATGAACCTTATGTTTGTAACATTTTTAAAACACTATTCTGAAATGCAAAGATTCACCTGTGCAACTGAGGGCAAAGTCCTGGCTGAGTAAACATTCCTGTCTACGGCAGTAAAAGCTCTTCTCAGTATTGCAACACGAGCATGGTGGCAGTCTTTTTCAAACTAAGACATATCAATGCGTGTTCTATAATATGCGTTTGAGTTCAGCAAAAATGTACTTCAGCTGAAGTGTTTGCCTGTTAATATCTAATACAATGTATGTAAGTAAAAAATGCTATAAGTTAATTTTTCTACAAAACACACAATTTCGTTTTTGAGGCCTTTTTTATTCCTAGTGAATGTGAATTTTAATTTAATTTTTTAAGCATTTAGACATTTTGCTTAATAGACTGAAAACATAAAAAAAAACACAAACACACATTGAGCTCATTTCAGACATAAACAGAAAGGGGTCAAACACTCAGGACACACAATACAGCGCGCTTTAGCCATTCATTTAATAAATAGCGCCATCGCTATTTACTTAAAGAAGGTGCACTATTGGGAAAACCACATAGACATTTAAACACACATTTAACCCACAGATCAATACTCAGGACAGAAATAAAGGACAGCCCACAGACTGTACTTAAACCAAACCATTTGTAAATACTAGTTGTAAGTCATATTTACAAGAAGCGCTTCTCAATAGTGTTCCAAAAGACTGCAAAAACAGCCCCACAGACTGCTGTATGTCCAAGAAACCAAAATACACTCAATTCACTAGCTTTGGCTGGCAGAACACCCAAAATCGCTCTGCATATCTCCATTCATAAAATTGCACAGAACAAAGGATCCTTGTTTGTATTTTGTCATATTTTAATTCCCTGGGGATACAAAATCACCAAGGAAGAAATATGTTTTTATACCTAAACCTATTTAGATATTCGCTCTAGGGGAGCCGGCTAATTTACTTCATATCACACTATGGTACCTTTCAAAAAAAGCAACACATTCTTCGATGTGAGCTTGAAAACTGGCATGCCAAAAATATTGCAGAATATGCAAATATTATAATCAAAGTAGTGCTTAAGGTACTCTTTGTACGTGCACCGTTCAGCAAAATAAGATAGAGAAAAATCTCCTCATTACCTGCCTACACAAATTGCAATTTGCATATCAAATCCATACAAATCCAAAGTTGGCCATCACAAATTCCAAAATTCCAAAGCTACAGTAAGCGTTACTAAACTACCTTACTCTTACCAATCAAAAGGTTGTCCAAATTCTAACTGCCAAGTTCTGAATGACCTAACGGTCTTTTTTAGAATACTCATGCCAAAAAGTTCTCAGTCAGGAGTGACATCATGTGGAGGATCAAAATCAGGAAGATCAGAAATATACTGGGCTGCAGAGACAAAGAATCCCCAGAATCTCCGTGCACAGAGTACCTCCTTAGTAGAGTCCTGTCCTGTCCTCCTCAGTAGATTTCAGTCTCCTGACAAGATCACTCCCTCAAATAGTCACTTCTCTGATGAGGTCCCCGTTGGTGCGCCAATTGAAGAAATCAAAACTCCTTCTCAGGGGTCTCACTAATACAAAGAAGAAGTTGACACAGAAGCTGGAATATAAAATAACATCTTTATTAAACTCAAATGAGTGAGACTACGTCACACAGAAGCCTTAGCAACTGAATGAGGCAGTCTAAAGAGTACAGAACACTGGGGTCTTATATATGTGAGGGTTACAAACTCAGCATAAATGTAAGGGGAAGTCCTAGCTCATGCAAGCATGCAAAATGCCTAATATGGACATGCAAGATCTGCCAAATATTAGCCAATAGGAAAACATTCAAAACAAGGCATCATGTAACCAGAACGTCCCCCTTGGGTTGTGTTTTTGCCCAACCCCATAAGTCAATCAATGACAGCACCTATAGGTCAATCAGTAATGGCAGGACATGTCTGTATGCTTCAAAAGATCTTTTGAAGATTTTTGCGATTCGCACCGTTTGCGATCGCAAAATGCTTTGATGCATGTGCCTGTATATTTTCATTTACATTCTTTATTAGCTGATTCTGCATTGGACACCCACACAAGTGAGGTATCCTTTTTATCAGAAGACCAAGGTGAATGCTGGGTGTTAGGACATTTATGCCGACTTTTATTGCTTTGACACCTATTTCTACCACTAACTGGAAGAAGGGTGAAAGCACAAAAAAATTGGAAAATAGACAATGTCCCAGTAAAATGCCAAAACTGTGTAGAAAATGTTGGGTTTCTGACAAAAGTCTGTTTTTTCCTGAAATCTGGGGATATGGTGATTTTAGCACCACAACCCCTTTGTTGATACCTTTTGCAGGGGAAAAAACAGACGCTTTCTTATGCAAGCTCTCTTTTCCCATTTTTCTGAAAAAACTAAAATTAGGTGTATTTTGGCCAATTTCTCAGTCCCCTGCAGGGGAATCCACAAACCCTGGGTACCTTTAGAATTCTTAAGATGTTGGTAGAAAAGCACGCAGATTTGGCTTAGATAACTTATCTGGACAAAAAGCTACAGGGGCCTAAGCACACACTATCCCAAATGGCCAAAAAAGGCTTAGCATGGGAGGGTTGGGGGGGTGGGGGGGGCTAGCAACAAAGGGGTTAAAGCATACTCTTTCTTGTACCACGTAAAAAAATATTGCTATGTTTCAGCTATTTCCTCAGTTCCACAAATCCTGGATACTATTACTAATGCCAGAAACCGGTCCTGGGAAGCTTGATTCCGGTCCAGGGAAGACATGGCTTGGCAGTTCAGACTGGACTGTTCCCATGAGGCACAGGGTCAGACTGATTTGCATATGGCCATGTCTGAACTGGGGTGGCGGAGTGAGCTAAAGAACGGTGATGGATTAAACCCAGATCAGTTGACTGGGGGTGAGTGTTTGTATTGTCAATGCTCCGTCCATTACCATCTTTGGTTTTTCTTTGTTCGCCCTAAGTTGGCAGGGTACGCTCAGACGTGAATCCCTTGCTCACTTTTTTTTTTTTGCAGAGTTTTATATAGCGCAAACTAGACCCGAACCGAATCAGGTATCAGAGCGCTTTACATAGCACCAGTTACGTTACATGAGGACACACTTTCATTTTAGGCACGGGGAGATTAAGTGATTTGCCCAGAATCACAGGAGGTTTTTGGCGTCGTTACCGAGGCTCGAACCCAGATCCCCAGGTCCGAGGTCGAGCGCCTTAGCCGTTAGGCCAACTCCTGCCACTGGAGTCAAGCAAGCCCGGCTGAAGACGGCTGTAATGCCAGAAACCGGTCCTGGGAAGCTTGATTCCGGTCCAGGGAAGACATGGCTTGGCAGTTCGGACTGGACTGTTCCCATGAGGCACAGGGTCAGACTGATTTGCATATGTCTGAACTGGGGTGGCGGAGTGAGCTAAAGAACGGTGATGGATTAAACCCAGATCAGTTGACTGGGGGTGAGTGTTTGTATTGTCAATGCTCCGTCCATTATCACCTTTGGTTTTTCTTTACTATTAGAATCCCCAACATCTGGGGAAAAAAGGGTGCACATTGTCCAGGATATCTTTTATGTAAACTAATGAATTGTAAGAGAAAATTGCCACAGATATCAAAATCGAGTTTGGCACTGGGTGGGAAACGTCAACTAAGGAGTTAAAGCTATGCCAGACCCTTTGCTACGCCATCCCTACTTAATTGGAAGGCTTGCCCATTAACCCCTTCCGCGCTCATGACGAGCTCAGCTCGTCATGAGCGACGACGCTCGTACGCTGATGACGAGCTGAGCTCGTCATGTAACGCGGTGTTTTTAAAAACACAGCGCGCAGCGGGAAAACCGCTAGCGCGCATGGGGTTAAACTGAATGTCAGGAAAACAGCAACTCCTGATCAAATGTTCCTGCTCCGTTCTGAATCAATCATATATATATCTCTGTAACATGCATGCATGCATGTGCACATGCCACTAACCCTACAAATAGTGTTAGACTGAGCAGGCAGGGCCTGCTACATTACCTGACAGGGTTTGGTCTTGTGGTTTGCTTGCATAGTACTGTGGCCCAATGACACTGCTCGCACTACACATGTGAGGATCGGATTAATTTGAGCAACATCTGCACCATTGTATAACCATTATTTTTAATTAAAAAACACATGTATGGATCTTGGACCAGGGATATGGGCACATAAGGCACTGCAAAGGGAAGCTTCTCTTGCCCCTTGCAACATCCCTCCGATACCTCGTCCTGTGCATGGGTATGTGCCCATATATCTGTGGTTGCTGCACACATGGTATCTTCTATTGGCTACTTTAAAAAAATGAGACTGGACAAAGTTTGAGGACTTTATGTCCTGAAACCTAAAATATTAATGATTAAGAAAAGTTAAGTTCCAAACAGGAAATCATTTAGCAGTACATCATTAAATCAGTGATCTTCTGACTTTTTGTCTTTCCCACCTAGATACACATTTTTTTATGTTAAACATATAACATAGCAAACACAAGGAGATGATGGACGGAGCACTGAAACTCCCACCCCAGTCACAGCCAGTCACAGAAACTCTCACCCCAGTCACAGATCTGGGTTGAATACATCATCATTATTTAGCTCATTTGCCACCTCAGTTCAGATCCAGCAATATGCAAATCAGTCTTGACCCTGTGCCTCATGAGAACAGTCCAGCCGGAACTGCGAAGCCAGGTCTTCCCAGAACCAGAAACAAGCATCCTGGGACTGGTTTCTGGGTAACACCCTACATCAGCCTGGCTAGCTTAAATCCAGTGGCAAAGTGAGCAAGGGATCCACGTCTGGGCATGCCCTGCCAACTTAGGGCAAACAAAGCAAACACAAGGAGATGATGGACAGAGCGGTGAAACTTTGCAGACACTCACGCCCAGTCACAGATCTGGGTTGAATCCATCATCGTTCTTTAGCTCACTTTGCCACCTCAGTTCAGACCCAGCAATATGCAAATCAGTCTTAACCCTGTGCCTCATGGGAACAGTCCAGCCCAAACTGCAAAGCCAGGTCTTCCCCGAACCGAAAACAAGCATCCTGGAACCCGTTTCTGGGTTACTCCCTCCATCAGCCAGGCTAGCTTGAATCCAGTGGCAAAGTGAGTAAGGGACCCATGTCTGGGCATACCCTGCCAACTTTGGGCAAACAAAGCAAACACAATGACATTCTGCATAGCTACTGAATATAAATGACACAAATTTTACAAACAAAACGTACAAATGAGTGTCCTCTGCTTGCATATTAAGTTCTGTGACATACTGATAAGCTTTTGTTGCACTGACATTTGGCAAAAAAAAGAATATACTGCAGGTTTCGTGTACACTTCTTCATTTTGTGATTTCATTTTGTGAATTAGCAAAGCTTTATTGTTTTGTAATTATATTGATATTGCATTTATTTGGCACCTGACGAAGCATAATGGCAGATGGTACTGTACTCCGTAATCCAAACATAATGGTTAACCCAGTGGATTATAGTAATTGTATTATATTATTGGTTAGTGTGTTAGTGTATTAGTCTGCTGCTCTGATGGAACTGTTTGAAGCATTTCCTCCAGTTATTAGTGGTGCATTAAGTTAATAGGGTTTAGGCGTGATTATTAGGGCAAGTTCATGCTAGTTGAACTAAAAGGCAAAAGTAGATAATGTAAAGTAGTTAGATATTGTGGGATTGCAAGTATAGGTTAAAGGAGGAGAATTTGTGAGTAACAAGAGTGGGATGAGTAAATAGGATTGACAAGATAAATGATTGCAGTAATAATGACTCAGTATGGAAGACGTGCATGTGACAGTTCTTCGAGGTTACTAAGGCAGGCAGAGGATGGAGTGCAAGGAGAGTATCATTCAAATAGCAAGGTAGGATAGAGCATAAAACCTAGCAATACATACAGGGCAGTTTTGGTGCAGAGTTTTTTTAGGTATATTCTGTGGAACGATCTTGAGGTAGGATGTAATCAGACGAGCTATAAAGAGTAGGATAAAAGGCTGAAAGTTGATTGCATGTAGGCTGGTGATATGTGTTGTTGCATGTTTGATTGTTCCGTTTAGCTCTTTATGGTGTGATACATAGGTGGTATGTTTCTAAGGAGATGTAGTTATCTTTGATATTAGTAGGGGTTGTTTGTAAAAGGATTCTGCTGATTTAGCTATCTTTTGACCGTAGAAGGTCCTGGAGGTTACCTGTCTGTAGACAGACACTGAGCAAATGTGGATTCTTTGTAGGATCATAATGGGAATAACCCAGCCTTAAACATCCTCCTGAAATCTAAGTGAGCCTCAGTGGCTCTAATTTTTACTGGTACGGAATTCCATAGTTTTGGAGCTTAAACTGAGAAAGTATTGTCACCAATTGCTTTCTTCAAGTAAGTTGGAATTATTAAGTGAAGTGCCAGTCTGGAGCTGTAGTTCCTGGACTGGGAGTATTTTATGATTTTTGCATGAATGAATTTGCTTCTTATAGCTGTGTGTGATGTATAGTAGTTTGAAAGGAGATCATCTTGCAATTGGGAGCTAGTGTAGAGCCTTCCGGACCGAATAGATGCTGGTTCATATATTTAGCTTTAGGAGTAGTCTTGCTGCTGAGTTGTGAATTCTTTGTAACCTTCTGATAGTTGAGAGTGGAATGCTGTTAGCATAATCAAGTCTGGAGATGAGTAAAATTGTTGCTTACCTCACCCACAGAATTGGAACACAGGATAGAGACTATCTCTATTGAAGTAAATCTGCTTAGAGTTGACCTGAGAAAAGTGGCCGACAAGGTGGCTGAGGGGAATGTTGAAAGTCTGTCGGGTGGACTTTTATCAGCTTAAGCAGAACCTCGATCTGAAGCATAGGGTGGGGGATGTGGAAGGAAATATCCGTTGCAGTAACATAAGGGTGCTGGGTTTCCTGGAGAGGTCGGACGGTGCTTCGGTACAGGAGTTCTTGGGGTGCCGGGTACAACGACATCTGTGGTCTACGGACCTTTTGTAGATCTTTGTGATAAAATGGGCACACAGGGCCCTGGTCCTTTTGCCCCCTCCCGGTGCCCCCGAGGGCGTTCATCACTAAAATCCTAAACTACTGGGATAGAGACTGTATCCTGCGAGCATCCAGGGAACAGGAGGTTCCATTATTTGAGAATAATAGGATTGACTTTTTTCTGGACTACATCAGGAAAGTACAGAAACAGAGTAAATCTTATTTTGTCTGTCAAACAGAAGTTGAGGGCAATACAATAGAAATATATGCTCTATATCCCTCCAAACTGAAAGTCGTATCCCAATGGAGGTGCATTTATTTGAACACTCTGATTAAGTATGGGACTGGCTGGACCTAAGGGACGGTGTCTCCCTGGGGCCCTGGAGAAGACGTAGCTGAGAAGAACTAGCAGCAGGATTAGGACTGGGCCGTGGAGGGGGCCAGCCCAGGGGGAGGGGGATTAGAGGGAGGTGGAGCTCCACCCCACCACCAATGTAATGATTCAGGAGGATGGCTCCATGAAGCTGATAGCAGTGGGGGGGACACAGGCACCAGTTGGGAGGGACAGCTTGTCTGACATCCGGGCCCTACTGTTGAAGGTATAGGGCTTCTAGCTGATGCTGTTCCTGAAATGTTGTTGCCTGACCCGGTGAACTCTTAAGCACATGAATGTGATTGCTGCCTGAGAGTGGTATGTGGAGTGGTCAAAGGCCTCTTTCCCATACACCTAATGTAAATGTGGCATTTTCCTGAATGAGAACTGCTGAGGGGGATGCTGTGGCGTCACCATTATGCCTCCTCCTGGGAATACATTTCTAGAGAGAGTAATCGTTCAGGTACTGAACTGCTTGTACTATATTGTGCAGGGGTGGGCTTGCCTGCCTTCCTTTTTCTCACACTCCCCCCACCTATTTTTCTCACTCCCACCTCTAGCTTACCCTGTCCTTTTTCCTCAGTTCTTCCCCCTCTGTAGTTCTTTTGATGGCTGGGCTGAGCTGGGTGGGTCGGCCTGAGTGTTATGGCCCTGGCCCTTTAGGATGCGGCCTGGGAGAAAGTGTTGGCCCTGGCACTTTATTTGGGTGGATGTGTATAAGCCTTACGCTTTCCTATACAATTCCATGGGTGTTTTTTTTTGTGGTTGGGGGTTTGTTGTTTGTGATGTGTTGTTATAGGTATGCTGGAAGGTTGCAGATTGCTGTTCATGGGGCAGTTGCTGTTCTCCTTAACATGGTCACATTGGGGATAGGTACTGATTCTTGACTTGGAACATCCGGGGCCTGAAAACTTACACTAAATAGTACAGGATGTTATGCTTTCTGAAACGACTCAAGGTCCATGTGGCTTGCCTTCAAGAAATATATCTAAGTGAGATAGCTAAAAAATGAATTACTCCACGTATACCAGGGGTGTATTGATTTGGGTAGCGCCTGGGGTCCCATTCGCTCTGACATACTTGGATGCAGATGTAGGGGGCCATTATGTGCTTCTTCAGAGTTTATTAGTTGAGTGGGACGTTTCTATCCTTGATACTTAAGCTCCTAAAACGGATGATCCAGATTTTTTTCTAAGGTGTATAAGAGCTGGTTAGCCGGGATGTGGATGTGCCGCTGCTCTGGATGGGTGATTTCGATTGCGTATTGTATGGATATCTGGACAGGCTGTGCCCCAACTGAGCATGAAACCTCGCATGACTACTCGTTGATTGAGTTGATGCAGAATCTGGGTCTGGTTGATGTGTGGAGATCGCATTTTCGACAGAGTCAGTTGTACACCTGCTGTTCCATCACGCATAATATGTATTTCAGGCTGGATCGTGTGATGTTGGCTGGGCTTCCGGTGGACGAGAGACTGAATGTGTCCTACCTAGCCAGATTTTGATTTGACCATACTCCAGTTAGTTGTGATTTGAGATGGGGAGCCTCACCAGAGCGGTGCCTGCACTGGAGGTTCCCGGTGGATGTACTTACTATACTGATGCAGAGGGCAGAGAGGCGCTGTCGCTAGCACTGACGGATTACATGGCTCGCAATTGGTGAAGTACTTCCCGCAGACCCACCGAGTCGGAGGCTATGAAGACGGTACTGCGGGGGCAATACATGGGCTTAATGTGCAGGGTGTGGTGGTAATTGGGGAGAGAGAGGCGAATTTGGCGGGATTGCAAACCGGTGATCTGGTTGAGATGTAGGGCTGGAGGGAGGAGGCGGCATTGCAACTCCACATAGCGGATATCTGGGACAGGATGGATAAGTTCCCACTGACGCAGTATCGGCAGCGGCTTCATAGTGAGGGTGACAAGTCTGGGGTCTCCCAGGCCTGGATCCGGCATAGAGAAGCAGCAGTTGCACCGGTTGCCCACTTGAGGGCACTGGATTGTGCCTTGAGTGTCAAACGGGAGGCGATAGTGAAAACTCCTGGAGGAGGTATACAAAAAGACCCAGGGATCACATAGGCAGGGATACAGAATTTTCTTGGGCTGCTCACACTTCCCACAGTGAGGAATGGGGTGTGTCTCGAATTGGAATCTGCCCACACACTGGAAGAAGTAAGGGCAGCGCTAAAGTTGCTTCTTAAACATAAAGCTCCTGGAGGGGATGGGTTCCCCCCATAATTCTATCATGCTTACTCGACCATCTCACAGAGGGACTCCTGGAGGAGTATCTAGAGGCTCACGACAGGGGAGAGCTGTCCCTGACCATGAGGGAAGGAGAAACAGCATGATGCTTAAGCCCAGGGGGGATAAGAAGGACACTGTTGCTGATTGGCCACTCACTATGTTGAATACTGATGTGAAGGTCCTCTTTAAGATGTTAGCTAACTGGCTGGGCGAAGTAGTGGGCGGCCTGGTCCATGAAGATCAATACAGGCTTATCCCAGGCCGTAATATAGGTATGAATCTGACACAACTGACACATATCCTGCACGAGGTAGAGGGGGAAAGCAAAGAGATGGTGCAAGTGGCGGCAGAAATAGAAAAGGCATTCGGTACAGTTGATTGGGGATACTACTTGGAAGAACTGAGGGTTCTTGGCTTAGGCCCAAAATTCGGCACCTGGATCCTATTACTTTATACAAGCCCGAATGCGTGGATCAGAATAGGTTCTCTCCGCTCTAAAGGCTGGGAACTGGGTAGGGGCACCCGGCAGGCTGCCCATTGTTATCCTTGTTGTTCACTTTAGCAACGGAGCCCCTGTTGATCATGGTATCCTAGGACCTGAGTCGATGGGGCATACATGTGGAAGAGATGAGACACCTAGTGTTATTTTATGCAGATGATGTTTTTCTCAGGACCCCACAGGAGTCACTCTGAGAGCTGTTGTGTATCCTTGATGACTTTGGAGCGGCCCTGGACTGTGTCTGAACAGGAGAACGTCGCTGATGTTTCCTTTCGCGGCGCTGCCAGGGACTCCGGTGGAAAACCTCTCGTACTTGGGCATTTCGATGGGAGCTGGACAGATTTCACTATCTGGGGATTACGGTCGCTCACTCAACGAAGATTCAGATGCAATATAACAAGTGCCGAGTTGTGTACTCTTGTAAGTCCTCAGTTTCCTTTTGGAACACCCTGCCCTCTCACTCATGGGCAGGACCGCTATTTTGAAGATGTTGCTTCTGCTGCGCTGTCTTTATACCTTACAGCATTCCCTTAGTCCTCTTCCCGCCTAGGTATTTAGGAAACTGGACACCCTGCTCACCTGCTCACTTCCTTGGTATGGGCAGTTGAGCGTTTCAGAGTGGCCAGGACAGCATTGATGATCAGCACAGAGAACGAAGGATTGGAGGCACTGGAACTGGAATTTTATTACTTTTCAGAAATAATGCAACATGTGGCGTGATGACTGGCAGAGGTAGTAAGTTGGGAAACCCGTTTATTGTTAGGGCGTGTGGGTGCAGAGGACCTAGTGGTGTTGATGTAAGGGTCTCGACTAGCCGGCCTTATGTGGTCAGGCGGACGGCCAGAGTGTGGCAGCGGTTGATGTACGTAGTGCTTCGTAGGGCCCCCTTTCATAGGGAACCACCGTTATGAATACTTGCCTCTCTTCGTTGCATGGAAACCAACATGACATATCAGGTATGGCGAGAGGGTGGCTGTGTACCTGGGGCACTCTGGGGGTCATGTTGACCTGTTGAATGGGGAGGCATTTGGTGTCTCTGTTATATAAGGCCATGGAGGCAGATGTGGCTCACAGGACATTGCGAGCTCGGGATGCCATGGAGCGTAACAATGGTGGATGAGAAATGAGGGCATGGTGTAGTGAGGTCGCAGCGCAAAACAAGGGGAACTAATAGTGATCTAAAACTGCCTAGGAAGATGCAAAAATACTTTCTTTTATTAGGTTGCTCTCACTGGCAGGATTAAAATGCAGTGCGTGGAACAGTATTGATTTAAAACTGCTCGCTAATTGAGGTCGACATGTTTCAGCCAAGAGATCAACGATATGTATCAGTGGCTTTCTTCAGGACCAGAAAGGTATTAGTATTCGCTGCTGCTAATGGTGATCTGGAGATCAATTATAGGAAAAAGATACAACACCAGTAATCCTGCGAAGCTGTATCAGGATTTACTGGAAATATCTGTGAAAAGAGAGAAAACAAAAAAAACAGCACAATCAGTTATTCGTGCTTCACTAGTAACATACTGTAATTACTTCTGTCATCAATAGATATCCAATTGTTATTATCTAGAGATGAACTTACCCTCAACTGTAGGATAAAACACCTCACCTCCACCTGGCTACAGCTCAGGGGAGGAGGCCCCGCTCTGTGGGAAATAAAAATATTAAATCACACCTATTCAAATTTCATGGTGGGATTCTTCGTGTTCAAAAACAATTGCTCAAGGTGTGTTCCAAAACGTAGTGTGGTGTGGTATCGCCCCTAAGGCTGGTGATTAAGGAAGAGTAGTTAAGTGAAATTTACAGGCTAGGAGTTCTTTAGGATACTATTCGGTACTAGTATCAATGTACCATATCATGCTGTGTTATTAAAGTTTAATTTATATGCTGGCTTTGTCTCCCTCTAAAAAGGAGCCTTAGTATTGTAAAATAAGTTTAAGTTGTATCACAAGTAGACGAAACCCTGTTTTTGAACTACCTTGTAATTATTATGTTACAATAATTCTAAAGAGTAGGGCCAGAAAATAGATCAGATGAAAAAAGGAGGTGGGGGTTATCGAATTACCCTTAGTTTTAGTCAACAAGACCAAGACCATTTCCATGTGAAAACCCTTTCTGACAATCATAAAAAGTACGGGTGCTTTTCTTTAAACAACTAATGAGAACTAGAGGAAACATAGAGAAAATGGCCTCAATAGCCTTACCTGTCCGTCGGTACCCCATCACGGTACTGAGCTGCCCCTGGAGGTACCGGACGGACAGGTAGGCTCACTCTTTATAGTGTGGATGATTAGAAAATTGCATCAGGTGCGACCAAGAATTGGCAGTTTCTTTCAGAAGATCCGCCTTAATGCCTTTTTTAACCCCTTCGACGCTGATGACGAGCTGGGCTCGTCATGAGGTAGCCTCCTCGCACGCTCATGACGAGCCCAGCTCGTCACGTAACATGCGTTTTTAAAAAACTCAGCGTACGGGCGGAATTCCGCCCGCACGCATGCGGTTAAGGATAAAGATACTATCGACATTGGAGAAGACACCAAGAACACAGGATTGAGACCACCCTCGACGTTTAACCCGCCAGCACATATGGTTTCGGCACGAGTGACTTCTTTTGAAGAAGCCGTGTTGCATGATGTTAGCAACATAATGGATAGAGAAATTGCACAGTATCAGAATCTGACTAAAGTGCAGAAACAGGCACTACAAGATCTGTCCCAGGATGAGACCATCACAGTTAAACCCGCTGAATAGGGGGGCGCAATCGTGGTGATGAACACGGAGGCATACAGAACAGAGTGAAAACAAACCGATAGAGAAGGGTCCTAGGGCATATTTCTAGACCTAGCATGGACACAGCCCCCAACAGTCAACGTAGAAAACACAGAATGTACACTGGTCTATAACAAATCCACCTTAAAAAACATGAACCAACAGAATCAACAAAATCAAAGTGTGGAAGAGTGCCTCAAAAGATACCCCTAATGGATAAGGATACCCATCAGTCACTGTCCGATACCGCCCTAGTCATCATCTGGGCTTCCTTACACCCCTCTCATCGTGAATCATAAAAGATGTAAACAAGGACTAGATGTATACGTCCAACATCTAATTATGAAGCACGGAGTCAGTTGAGAGATGTTGAGTGAAGGTATCAAATGATGGGTGGAGAATGAAAAAATTGCAGTGCGTGAAAGTGTGTGAAGTAATAAGTGAATTAAAATTGGGTAAATGAGAGAAACGTGAGTTTATTATTATCGCTGGGTGGTGGGTGGTGTTAGAACAGTGAATATCTCTCTCAAACGGTGTACATGTCTGGAACTAGTAGCGCTCCTCTACGGAGACTTGACCTAAAGATTACATAAAGGTACACTATCTGAATATAAGGTATCTTTCCTATGTGGAAAAATACCCATCAGTTGCCGATCCTTGACGCCCTGTTCATCATCTGGGTTCTTCCATATTGGGAAGATATGATTTTTCTTATAACCACCACTGAAGACATAACGTTATCATTACAGTGGAACCTAGTGAACATTAACTGGTGTCTAGGTGTAACTGGACAACTGTAGAGCAGTGCAAGTGAAAAGTGAAGAAGAGTGAACTGTGGAAATGGACAGAAGGACGTCCGGAGTACCGACAGGAAGTGTGGGGCTCCATGTACCTGCGCTGTGGCCAGGTGGGGTGGAGTGTTACTCTCCTCTGAATGAGAGAATGAGATTCTACTGAATACCCAGGTGATAGTTTTCTTTCTTCTCACTTTTTTCACTGAGCAGTCGCGATTATGGTCCTGAGGAAAGCAGCAGGATACCTTTAGGCTCCTATTAAGTCTGCAGAAACATGTCGACCCCACTCTAGTATTAGTGATTATTTGTTGAAATCACTATTATCGCACGCATTTTAATGATTTGGGAGTATTAAGGCTTCAATAAAATTTTCAACCTTACTACTACCCAATTTTATCTGTCCATTTGCACAGTTCACTCTTCTTCACTTTTCACTTGCACTGCTCTACAGTTGTCCAGTTACACCTAGACACCAGTTAATGTTCACTAGGTTCCACTGTAATGATAACGTTATGTCTTCAGTGGTGGTTATAAGAAAAATCATATCTTCCCAATATGGAAGAACCCAGATGATGAACAGGGCGTCAAGGATCGGCAACTGATGGGTATTTTTCCACATAGGAAAGATACCTTATATTCAGATAGTGTACCTTTATGTAATCTTTAGGTCAAGTCTCCGTAGAGGAGCGCTACTAGTTCCAGACATGTACACCGTTTGAGAGAGATATTCACTGACCTACTGCTACTCTGTGTTTGTGTATGGTTTGATTTAGAGGCTGTAGCAGGTTTAGGTCTTTAAACATCCCCTTGGGCCCTCCCCTCTCTGGTTGTTTGAATGGTGTTAGAATAACCATGGATACCATCCCATATCACAGATATTTCTAAGTTCCTATACAATCGCGAACAGCGCTGGGTGTTCAAACTTAAAAGTAACATTATTGGGTTAAATGGTGAGATACCCTGGCTATCTGTACACTAATTCTTCCCTTAGCGATCCAAAACTTAAGCAATCTCTACTTTCATTCATCTATTGTGAGATTCAGCAATATGATTACAAGAGATCATCCGCATACTAGTACATTAACATCTAGACAAACACCACATATGTTTGTAGATTAACCTTTGATTCCGATATTTATATACTTAATTCTCTCTAATATAACATTGGAATCAAGTTAGTGTGTGTGGGAGACAATGGGCAACGTTGGCGTGTATGATTGTAAAGCGCAACATTGCCCAGCTGTAGGGAGCTGGTCAACCACCCAGGGTGGAGAAATTGATGGAGGACCTGGATTGGGGCATGTTTAGGGAGAGGACGGTTTATGTCGCCAGGGGATGTCCCGCGAAGTGGGAGAAAGTTTGGGGAGCCTGGAACAGTTATCGGGGGGATTTATGTGTTCCACCAGTTGTCATAGACGATGCAGCAGCGCATGAGGCCCTGTGATCCCCAAAATGTTATCCTGTATGTATAATTTTGTGATACAGAACTGTATATACGATACTGTGAAAGTGATAAATGTCACCAGATGCCTTTTCTTTTTTTGATTTGTTAATAAAAAGATATTAAAAAGAAAACAATAACACAGCAGGATATGGTACATTGATACTAGTACCGAATAGTATCCTAAAGAACTCCTAGCCTGTACATTTCAATTAACTACTCTTCCTTAATCACCAGCCTTAGGGGTGATACCACACCACACTACGTTTTGGAACACACCTTGAGCAATTGTTTTTGAACATGAATAATCCCACCATGAAATTTGAATAGGTGTGATTTAATATTTTTATTTCCCACAGAGCGGGGCCTCCTCCCCTGAGCTGTAGCCAGGTAGAGGTGAGGTGTTCTATCCTACATTTGAGGGTAAGTTAATCTCTAGATAATAACAAATGGATATCTATTGATGACAGAAGTAATTACAGTATGTTACTAGTGAAGCACGAATAACTGATTGTGCTGTTTTGTTTTGTTTTCTCTCTTTTCACAGATATTCCCAGTAAATCCTGATACAGCTTCGCAGGATTACTGGTGTTGTATCTTTTTCCTATAATTGATCACCAGATCACCATTAGAAGCAGCGAATACTAATACCTTTCTGGTCCTGAAGAAAGCCACTGATACATATAGTTGATCCCTTGGCTGAAACATGTCGACCTCAATTAGCGAGCAGTTTTAAATCAATACTGTTCCACGCACTGCATTGTAATCCTGCCAGTGAGAGCAACCTAACAAAAGAAAGTATTTTTGCATCTTCCTAGGCAGTTTTAGATCACTATTAGCTCCCCTTGTTTTGGGCTGCACCCTCACTACACCATGTCATCACATATGGGATTCTAGCATCCTAGCTACACTAGGGAACATCATTTGAAAACATCCCTGAGCTCTCCCTCACAGTGAGGCAGTTGTTGCCCTCGGCAGGACTAGGATTTCCTGCTGGGAGGAGGAACCCATATGATGAAGCTTGTCACCCTCGGGTGAGTGAGGGTTCTAGTCCTTAAGGGATAATTCCCCCTTATTGGTTATATCTCATTTATCATTTTTGAGCGAACTTGCACTTTCACCACACACAACTCACGTGCTAAATACATAGACCAGAGGTAGTATGGTGTTATAGATTTTATATATGGGAAGTTCTCCTCTTTGGTCTCTAAACTTAATTCCCTAGGACCCTACCCCACCATTTTGTTGTTATAAGAATGAGAAATGAGCCAGGGTGTGCGCTCCTACTCATACAGTTTCTGGTCATGCGCAGTTTAAGCTTGTCCACTTTAATTTCCTTCCTCGCACTTATATGACTCCCTTAAAACTAAGCCGCCTATATTCTGACCGAGCCTTTTACTGTCCCCATAATATTGACAGGGTATATTTTATGCATTTGGCTTGGGGTTGCCCATTAGTATATGCTTTTTGGACTCTGGTAGTGGATAGGATTGCACTTACCACGGCACTGCAGGGAACCTTCCTACCTCAGTTTTGCCTGTTGGGCAATATGATGAGACCCAAGAGGAGAAATATCTTATAAGGTCCTACAATTAGCTCTGGTATTGGCCAGTAGGGACAGGCTATCACATGGATGGGGCAATGGGTACCTTCGCTAGTTCACTGGTAGTGATATGTGGTGGAGTAGTCCCCAGCAGAGGAGATCTATATGGAGAGTAGTAGGACTGATGACAAGCTGCAGCGGGATGTGGAAGCGTGTGTGAAATTGTTTCATCATTTTCTAGCTTCCGATGGAGCCTTACGTGACAAGAATAAAAATACTGACGGTTATGATGTGATTGATTGCTTCTGAAATAATACAGATCTCATATTGCTTGATAACTGCATTTTCCTGTTATTCCAATACTATGCGTAGCTTATAAATTGACTATGAACCTCCTAGGAACAGTTCTGTGCCTTATTTGATGTGATGGGTTTTGTTCGTAAAACTATGATGGTATCTGTATGATAAATTTCTTGTGCACCTAAGTTTAAACATGCTGTTTACATGATACTGTTGATGTGTTTTGAATAAAAAAAGTTGATTAAAAAACAAAAGTTGTTGCTTGCACCTTTTGAGGAAATCCAAGATGTAGAAGCAGGCATTTTGTATTCATTATGTAGAAAGTCAATTGAGACAGCCTGTCCACGTCAATATTCATGGAAAGTGTAGAGTCAAAGAAGATTTCACAATCTGTCACTTTTTTTGTTTTTTTTAGAAAACAATGTTCTTCATGTTTTAACAACTGACAAACAAGCATGGTAATTGCCACTGGAGTTAACAAGATTCATCACATCTTTAGCTGCTTTTTGCTTGGCTCCCGGTTCATCTGGCCAGAAAGATAGAGGATCGTAATTTTTCCCTTTGCTACAGGTCATTATTTCTATTTATTGCATCTAGAGTTAGGATATATAAAAGTATTTATACAGTACCATTCTTAATGTATTTTATCCAAGATGTAAATGTGAAACATTTAAGTGTCTTTCAGTTTTGCAGCCCTTAGCGAACAAGACTATGCAAGACACGCAAAAACAGTTATACCTCTGCTTACAGTAATAGTCATTGTAGAGCCTGGGGACCCTTTACAGCCCCCAACACCTTTCTTTGTAGCCCGCCCCGGGTGCTCGCGCCGGCACAGAGATGGCTTTCTGATTTCCTGGGCACCCTGGGGCTGGTGGACGGTTGGCGGGTGCGCCATCCGGCTTCTGCACATTACACCCACGTTTCGGCGGCTCGTGGCAGCCTATCACGGCTGGACTATGTGCTGCTTCTGGCGGCTCTGGTGTCCAGGATCCTCTAAATTAAATATCTCGGCAGGGGAATTTCAGATCACTCCCCTCTGTGGCTCAGCCTCGATCTCGGGTTGTCGACTGTAGGCAGAGTGGCGCCAATAGGGGCTTGGCGGTTGAAGGACCCATTGATAAAGAAGGAGGTGCTCAAGATGTCGGACCGATACTTCCGGGAGAACGAGGGGTTAGTAGATTCTGCCCAATCCCTCTGGGAAGCATATAAAACGGTAGCTAGAGGTGAGGTACTATCCCTGGTGTCGAGGAACAGGAAGGAGGGGCAGGCGGAAGTGGCTAAAAAGGAGGCGGAGGTCTTGCTTTTGGAAAAGAGGGTGGCTGCGTCGCACGGGCCGGCTGACCTTCATCTGCTGAGACTCCGTGAGGAGGAATATAGACTTCTTGTTAGGGATCGCGCGGTGGCCCAGCATAATGCTGTCCAGAGCCGCATATACGAGCATGGCGATAAGGCGGGCAAGTTGATTGCTTGGCTTGAGCGTGGGGAGTGGGCGTCTAGGCTGGTGCCGGAGCTAGAGGGGCTGGGGCCGAGTAGGGTCACCGACCCGCAGGCCGTAGCGGATGAATTCTCTGACTATGACCAGAAGGTGTACACGGTGGGTAGCAACTTTACAGAAAGGGACAACAGCAACATGATTTGGGATATAATTATGCCACGCCTATCAGATGACGATATGCGTTATCTTGATTCGGCGCTCTCGGATGACGAAATTGCACAGGCGATTAGGCAGGTTAAGTCTGGCAAGGCGACGGGTCCTAATGGGATACCTATTGAAATGTACAAATTGAACGCCAGTAAGCTCCCCCCTCACCTGCGCGCCATGTTCGTGGAAAGTAGAGAGAGAGGGGAGCTTCCATACGACCAGCGTGTGGCAAACATAGTAGTCCTACACAAAGTAGGCAAACCAAATACATCCTGTTCCTCTTTTAGGCCCATATCGCTTCTCAACGCGGAGCCCAAAATACTGGCGAAACTGTTGGCAACTAGATTAGTTAAGGTGATCACGACTTTGATACACCCAGATCAATCCGGGTTCATGCCGCCCCGGAACACGGCGCTAAACCTGTGTAGGCTGCATGGTGTTCTTGGAGGGTCCCCCTGGCTGCAGGAACAGGCGGTCCTGGTGTCCTTGGACGCCACGATGGCCTTTGATAGAGTGGAGTGGCACTATTTGTTTGCAGTATTGACAAAGCTAGGCTTTGGAAGTGGGTTTATCGGTTGGGTGCGCTTGTTGTATGCGAACCCCCTTGCGGGGGTGGTCGTAAATAACTGTAAATCGAGGGATTTCTCCCTGGGGAAGGGCACCAGACAGGGTTGCCCGCTGTCTCTGTTACTCTTCGCTCTTGCGATGGAACCGTTGGCTGCCTGGGTCAGATGGGACATTACTATACGCGGCTTGCGGTGGACGCCTACCTGGGAGGACAAGATCTCGCTATATGCTGACGATGTTGTCAGGATTCAGCCCCTGTACGGCATTGGGCGGCACGGAACTACATTTCCCATGATGCCGAGGTACTGACAGGAAGTGATAAAACCTGTCTTGGTGCGCGAGTGGTTGCGCGTAATTCTTCCTGTTTGGTTCCTCGCCGGGTTGGCGAGGATTGTCCTGATACCGGGGAGTGTTTGGAGCTGACGAGGCTGAGAACTGTTCTTCGGCGGAGTCCGTGAGTAAAACGGAACGGTGCCTGCGGATGCACTGCCTCTCCCCTGTTGCGTTGTTCCGTTAGCTGGCCCTTGCCGCTGGCGGATCCTTCTTTGTGGTACAGCGGGTTACTGCGAGCCTTCTGCCGCGTAACGCCGTATGTGAGGATACTTTAATGGTTCAGAGTTAGACATTACAGCGGGTTACTGCGTGCTTGGGAGGCAGCGTAACGCCGTCTGATTCTAGCGATTGGGAAGGTGTTCTGAGGACTTTACAGCGGGTTACTGCGAGTGGCTGCAGCGTAACACCGTCTGTATTTTGGGATCCTTACTATCAGTGCCTTATGTGCGGAGCTTGGCGGTGGTCGCAACCGCAGGTTACCGTTACTAGTGGAATTTCCTTTGGAATCAAACTTCTTTACTTTGGCTGTGAGAATAACAGCGCTCTTGGTTACTTTGATATTTACAGATACTATTATCCTAGGTAAGGGGGTAACCAACGCTTATTTCCAGGGAAGGCTTCTGTATGGTACTGTGGAGTAGCCTTCAGTCAGGGTGACTTTCAACCTTGTCTTGCTGCCTTCACATTTCCACCGTTCCTGTTGGTTCTTGGGTCCTGCATGGATCATAGGATTTACAAGCAGGGTAGGGGTCTGGATAAAAGCATTTGTGTTGAGAGTTCTGTGATGATTGACAATACACTGATGCTTTATTCTGTTTTCCTCATCAGATGGTGTTACAGGGTGTCATATGGTGTTCTGTTATAAAATAATGCAGAGGACGCTCAGGTATTATTGATATCTGTGATCTAGCGAGAATTGATGAGAGTAGTTTGTGTACGAGTATCTTATTGTTGTGTTTATGTCTTTTCAGAGCCTTTGTCCCTGCTGACCCCTCCCCTACCTGGTGCCCCTCGCTTGATAACTCGAAGACCCTGGGGGGGAACCCCATGTCAGGGTACTTGGTGATGTCAGGAGATGGTCCTTTATTCTACTGCAGCTGAATCCTGCGAAGCCAAACCTGACAGAATTACGCGCCCACGTCATTTGCTTCGCCCGGTTCGGTTGTAGTGGAATAATGGCCACCATGGATGATGTGATGCAGGCTCTTCTGTTAGTACAGCAAGGGTTGGCTTCTTCCCAAGCAGAAGCCACTGCCTTAAAAGAAAAGGTCGAGAGATTGTCCAGGAATCCGTTTGATACGAGTGCTGGGGCCTCTCAGATACAGGTGACTGTCCCTCCTCCCATCCCTCTGGCTAGTCTGGAGAGGTACTCCGGAGATCCCTCTAAGGTGCAGGTGTTCTTAACACAGATCATGTTACACTTCTCCTGCAAACCAGCTTCTTTCCCAAATAACCACTCACGAGTTGCCTTCGCCATATCATATTTAGTTGGGGATGCGGCTAATTGGGCGGTTCCTTTGGTACGAAATAATGATCACATTTTATCTGATTGGGCGGCTTTTAAGGCGGAATTTGAGCGTGTATTCGATCGTAGAGCTACCACATTTAGTGCAGATAGGGAATTGCTTGAGTTAAGACAAGGGAAAAAAGATCTGATCACTTATTTAACCACATTTAACAGGCTGATAGCCGAGACTGAGTGGCCCGAGGAGAAACGGATGTCACTGTTTTACCAGGGCCTACGAGAGGAGCTCAAGGATGTCATAGCCCAGATAGATCCCCAACCCACCACTTGTGCTGCTATGATTAGCTTGACCCTGAGATTAGACGGCAGAATGGTCGATAGAGGTGGGGACAGACGGAGATGGGACAGGGGGTCTTACAGGTATGACAGGTTTTTCCGCAAACCTATCCCCTCTCCGGAAACGGGAGCGGAGCCTATGGAAATAGGTGCTGTTAGACCGGCCCTGTCCAAAGAAGAAAGAAATTCCAGACGCATGCAAGGGTCGTGTATGTATTGTGGGAAGAGAGGGCATTTTGTAAGGGAGTGTCCTACCAAACCCAGAACCTCTGATTATGGGTCCAGTGGCAAGAAAGTAGCTGTGTCATCATCCTGTAGTCCATCACAAAGCAGCGAACCATTAGAGAGGGGGAGGTCAGATCAAGGATTGCAGCTTCTTTCCCTGACGGCTTTGGCGCTAGTGGATAGTGAGACACACATGAATATACTCATGGATCTAACACACAAACACGAGACGCATCAGGTACAAGTGATGTTGGATTCAGGTGCCACCGGCAACTTTATCGACAGCGGCTTGGTATCCCAGTTGGGCATACACAGGGTGAGATTGGGAAAGGCGGAGGAAGTGTTTACTGTTGATGGACAACCTTTGAAATCAGGGTTGATATTGGAAAGAACAGAAACGGTGGTTTTGACATACAAAATGGCTATGGAGAGGCATACTGAGAGTCTGGCCCTGAACATAATAGAGGCACCTCAGTACGAGGTTATATTGGGCATGCCGTGGTTGTGCTTCCATAATCCCATCATAGAATGGAAGACAAAAACCATAACATTCTCAGCTGAGGAATGCATAGACCATTTGTTTTCGCTGCATCAGATAGCCGTTGCAGCTTTGTCTCATGCGTATGTAGTGGCTACTGCAGAAGAGAAGGAGGTGTTGTTACCCTTGGAGTATGTACAGTACGAGGATGTGTTCAGTGAAAGGATGGCAGAGCTCCTGCCCCCCCATAGGGAGTATGACTGCCGTATCGATCTGATTGAAGGGGCTACTATTCCCTCATGTAGGGAGTATGCGCTTTCCGAACCTGAAACTAAGCATTTAAGGGGGTATTTGGACCACTACCTTGAGATAGGTTTTATACAGCCTTCCAGGTCTCCTGCTGCGTCGCCTCTTTTCTTTATATCTAAAGCTAATGGCGATCTGAGGGCCTGTGTTGATTATAGAGTCCTCAACAAGAACACAGTGAGGAACAGATATCCGTTACCCCTGATTTCTGTGTTATTAGACCAGGTGAAGGAGGCCCAGATCTACACACGACTGGATTTGAGAGGGGCGTACCATTTGGTACGAATAAGGAGCGGGGACGAATGGAAAACAGCCTTTAAAACCAGGTACGGGCTGTATGAATATAAGGTCATGCCTTTTGGCCTCTGCAATGCTCCTGCAGCATTTCAATTCTTTTTAAACGATGTATTGAAAGACTTCGTGGATTTGTTTGTCGTTGTCTATATCGACGACATTTTGATCTACTCAGTAACTCCACCGGAACAAGTAGGTCATGTGTGCAAGGTGTTGGATCGGCTAAGGGCGCATAAATTGTACTGCAAACTTAGTAAATGTGAGTTTGGGGTGAGGCAGGTTGAGTTCCTGGGAGTGATGCTGTGTCCGGAGGGTTTGCAGATGGCCGACAGGAAAGTGCTAGCTGTGCAGGAATGGCCAACTCCAAAGACAGTCAGGGAGGTGCAATGTTTTTTGGGTTTTGCGAACTACTACAGACGGTTTATCCTGCAGTTTTCCAAGGTGGCTGTTCCCATTACTAAGTTGCTAAGGAAATGGTGTGAGTTCCAGTGGACTCAAGAGGCCGATGAAGCATTCAACTATCTCAAAAAGGCGTTTACGGAAGCCCCTGTTTTGTCTCATCCTCGTACAGAGGATCCTTTCATAGTTGAGGCAGATGCATCAGATGAAGCAGTGGGAGCAATCTTGTCCCAAAGAGATCAGTGCACGGGCCAGCTACATCCTGTAGCTTACTTGTCTAAGAAGTTGAATACAGCCGAAAAACACTATACCATAGCCGAAAAGGAACTGCTGGCTATTAAAAGGGCATTTGAGGAATGGCGACACTATTTGTGGGGTGCCAGACATCATATCACAGTATATACAGACCACAGGAATCTGCAATACATGAGAACCGCAAGACATCTCTCCCAAAGGCAGATGAGGTGGATGCTGTTTTTTGCAGAGTACGATTTTGTGGTGACCTTCCGCCCAGGGGCGGAAAATCATAAAGCAGATTCTTTGTCCAGGTTAGATACCGGCGGGCGAGGACTGTTCGAAGGAGGCCGTACCAGTTTCCGTTATAGAACCATCCAAGGTGGTGAGAGCTGTAACAGCTGAAAGGTTCTTGGATAAGGTAAAGGAACAGCATTCGGTGGGTGAGTGGAATGCCTGGGTGGCTCAACACAGCGAGCGGTCAATGCGACAAGGGTTGCCGTTCCATCGCTCCAAACTGTACCTGCCCATTTCCGCTCTACGAAAAGAGGCCTTTCGGTGGTGTCATGAGTCTCCCTTGGCAGGTCATCAGGGTATCAAGAAGTCACAAGAGTTGTTGCAGAGACACTTCTGGTGGCCAGAGCTCAATAAAGATGTGGCGGTTTGGGTGGCTGAATGTGAGGAATGTGCAAGGGCGAAAGGAGAGACAGGGGGCAAGAAAGGGAAATTGATGCCCATGCCCACACCTATTAGTCCTTGGACACACATAAGTTTGGACTTCATCACAGGTCTACCCCTAGAAAAGGGGTTCTCAGCGGTCTTGGTGGTGATAGACAGCCTTACTAAACTTGGACACTTTATTCCTTGTACCAATCTTCCCACTGCCAGCCAAACTGCTCAAATTCTCATGTCTAACGTGATCAAATTGCATGGAGTTCCCGAGACTATCGTGTCGGATAGGGGACCTCAATTCATAGCCAGGTTCTGGAAGATGTGGTGTAAGGCCTTGCACATCGATTCTTCCCTATCAACCTCCTTCCATCCGCAAACGGACGGGCAGACGGAGAGGTTGAACCGGACACTGAAAAAATATTTGAGGTGTTATGCCAAAGATGCTCAGGAATCATGGGTAGATATGTTGTGGATGGCAGAACTGGCATATAACATTTCATGGCACAGTTCGATTGGTCTGTCCCCCTTCCATGCCACGTACGGGTTTGACGCTAAGGTACTGCCTATCAACATCCCTGTAGAGGTTCGTAACCAGCCTAGGGTACTGATGGAAGTCAGGAAACTGCAACATCTACAGAAAAAGGTGAGACAGCACTTGCTTCAGGCTAAGGAGGTGTATAAGAGATGGGAGGACAGACACAGACGTGACGGACCCCAATATCAGGTGGGAGACAAGGTATGGTTGTCAACTAAAAATATCAAGTTCAAGCTGCGCAGAATATTCCACCCCAGGTTCATTGGGCCATATACGGTGTTGAAGCGTATCAATCCTGTGGCATACAAGTTGCGCTTGCCCGGTTCATTGAGAATACACCCCGTCTTTCATTGCAGTCTATTGAAACCAGCTGTGGGTGCTAGACGCCGAGCTCCTCCTCCGGTGGTGTGTGATGGGGGTCTGGAATATGAGGTCAGGAGCAATAAGGATTCCAAGATGCGCAGGTGGGTGCTGTGGTACTTGGTGTCCTGGAAAGGGTATACGGCTGAAGACGACTCCTGGGAATCATGTCGGGATGTGCATGCCCCTGCGGCTGTTCGTTCATTTTATCGCCGGTTCCCTGCCAAGCCGGGGCCGAGAAGGCGTTAGGAAGGGGGATGTACTGTCAGGATTCAGCCCCTGTACGGCATTGGGCGGCACGGAACAACATTTCCCATGATGCCGAGGTACTGACAGGAAGTGATAAAACCTGTCTTGGTGCGCGAGTGGTTGCGCGTAATTCTTCCTGTTTGGTTCCTCGCCGGGTTGGCGAGGATTGTCCTGATACCGGGGAGTGCTTGGAGCTGACGAGGCTGAGAACTGTTCTTCGGCGGAGTACGTGAGTAAAACGGAACGGTGCCTGCGGATGCACCGCCTCTCCCCTGTTGCGTTGTTCCGTTAGCTGGCCCTTGCCGCTGGCGGATCCTTCTTTGTGGTACAGCGGGTTACTGCGAGCCTTCTGCCGCATAACGCCGTATGTGAGGATACTTTAATGGTTCAGAGTTAGACATTACAGCGGGTTACTGCGTGCTTGGGAGGCAGCGTAACGCCGTCTGATTCTAGCGATTGGGAAGGTGTTCTGAGGACTTTACAGCGGGTTACTGCGAGCGGCTGCAGCGTAACACCGTCTGTATTTTGGGATCCTTACTATCAGTGCCTTATGTGCGGAGCTTGGCGGTGGTCGCAACCGCAGGTTACCGTTACTAGTGGAATTTCCTTTGGAATCAAACTTCTTTACTTTGGCTGTGAGAATAACAGCGCTCTTGGTTACTTTGATATTTACAGATACTATTATCCTAGGTAGGGGGGTAACCAACGCTTATTTCCAGGGAAGGCTTCTGTATGGTACTGTGGAGTAGCCTTCAGTCAGGGTGACTTTCAACCTTGTCTTGCTGCCTTCACATTTCCACCGTTCCTGTTGGTTCTTAGGTCCTGCATGGATCATAGGATTTACAAGCAGGGTAGGGGTCTGGATAAAAGCATTTGTGTTGAGAGTTCTGTGATGATTGACAATACACTGATACTTTATTCTGTTTTCCTGATCAGATGGTGTTACAGGGTGTCATATGGTGTTCTGTTATAAACTAATGCAGAGGACGCTCGGGTATTATTGATATCTGTGATCTAGCGAGAATTGATGAGAGTAGTTTGTGTACGAGTATCTTATTGTTGTGTTTATGTCTTTTCAGAGCCTTTGTCCCTGCTGACCCCTCCCCTACCTGGTGCCCCTCGCTTGATAACTCGAAGACCCTGGGGGGGAACCCCATGTCAGGGTACTTGGTGATGTCAGGAGATGGTCCTTTATTCTACTGCAGCTGAATCCTGCGAAGCCAAACCTGACAGATGTGCTCCTTTATCTCACCAGCCCTGGGGCCTCTTTTCATAACTTCCTTGATGTGCTGGCTGTTTTTGGGAGGTATTCTGGGTTAGCCATTAACTGGACTAAATCAGTGATGTTTGTAATATCCGGAGACCCGCCGGTGATCCCGGAGACGTGCCCTATCCACATTGAGACTACAGGATTTAAGTATTTGGGTATATTTATCACGCTTGACCCTAAGTTGCGGTACGATTACAACCTGGCCTCACCGCTGGCCAGGTGCAGGAAAGATGTGGAGCGCTGGAGTGCCCTTCTGCTTTCTTTGCTCGGCAGGGCCACTCTATTTAAGATGATGGCGTTGCCTCGGTTTTTGTATGCTTTGCAGAATTCGATGGACCTGGTGCCAACCGAGTATTTCAAGGAGATTGAGGCCCTGCAGAGGAAGCTCCTGTGGAACGGCGAGGCCCGTATCGCTTTCAATAAATTGACTCTCCCGTGGTATGATGGCGGGATTGGGCTTCCGGACTTGCGGAAGTACTACTGGGCCTCGCAATTAGCTGCGGTAAACCACATAATCTACGGACTCCCTGGAGATCCGGGCTATGCGATGGATCGGTCATTAGCCCGGGTGGAATGATAGATAGAGCTTTGTACTCTAAGCCAGGGAGGTTTCTGTTGACTGGTCCGACTGCTCATGCGGTACAAGTATGGCATGCTACCACTAAATGTCTTGGGTGGGAAGGCAGATTGATGCTTGCTACCCCCTTGTTCAATTCTGAGAGGTTGGGCAGTCTGCGGAAGACCAAGGGGTTCGATAGGTGGGACTTTATAGGTATTACCCAGATTAAGGATGTGTGGGGTAAAGACTCTATACATACGTTCAACTCCCTTGTCAAACAATATAGTCTGCACCAGAACGAATACTTCCGATATCTGCAGGTGAGGCACGCTCTTGCCGCTCACGTCCCCAGGGACACAGAGCTCCCGGAGGCATATCCTCTCGAGGACCGGGTACTGGACGGACATCTCCCAGAGAAGGCTATCTCATTGATATATAGGAAGTTGGTTAATAACTCTGAGGACCCGCTGTTGAAGATCAGGACTCAGTTGAGTGTGGATGGGTTAGAGCTGGATGATGAAAATTGGACGGAGGCGGTGTCATCCCCCAGAGTAGTTGCTATCCAGATGCGGCTTCGATTGGTACAGTTGAAGGTATTGCATAGGTCCTACATTACCGGGCCGCGCCTGGTGCGAATGGGGAGAGCTGAGAGTGGAGACTGTCGGAGAGGGTGCAGAGACGTGGGTACCCTGATGCATATCCCCTGGCACTGTGAAGTGATACAGATGTATTGGTCAAAGATTCATGATAAGTTGAGAGAGGTGTTGGGGGTGAAGGTGCGGCCTGAGGCTCGTAGATGTTTGTTGAATGTGTGGGAGCCGACTGATTTGAATGCGTATCAAAAGCAGTGGGTTACGCTAGCATATATGGTGGCCAAGCGTAATATAGCTCAGCTTTGGGGCGCTAGTCAACCGCCTCGAGTGGGCAAGTGGATGGAAGACCTTGACTGGTGCATGTTCCGAGAAAGATCAGTATATGTGGCCAGGGTTGTCCGCGGAAATGGGGGAAGATCTGGGGAACTTGGAACAGTTACCGCGGGGGACTTTGTGAGCCACCCATGCCGGAGCCTGACCTAGAAGCACAGGAATCCCCTTGACCCCAGTGTTAATTGTCATCTGTTAAATTCTGTACTGTGCCATTTAGACCCGTGAGTTGATATCGTACGCTTTCGTCTGAGACTTACCTTTTCTTTATTTTGTTGTAATGTTTCTTATTGTGTAATAAAAAGATTTAAAAAAAAAAAAAAGAATTTCAATTTTATAATCACCATATGCTACAGCTTTTACATCCGGTTTCTGCAGCTTGACACCAGACCACTTGTTGTTGAACGTAATTTCAGAAATCATGGGAACAAATGAACCAGAGTCTGCTATAATTCTTAGTTCCACCTCACAAAACATTACCTCACAAAAAGATACTTCT
Source organism: Lissotriton helveticus (assembly GCF_964261635.1). Classification (NCBI taxonomy): domain Eukaryota; kingdom Metazoa; phylum Chordata; class Amphibia; order Caudata; family Salamandridae; genus Lissotriton; species Lissotriton helveticus. Next base: position 732,038,622 of record NC_136069.1, on the reverse strand, counting down.
TACTTAGAGTCACACCTCTGACACTTACTACACTACATCAACTCTGTTAAAACAACATTCGTTAGCTTCTCTCCTAATATTTGTTCTTCACATTACTGAACACTGCTAAGTTCCACGGACAAGGTACTATTATACATACACGGATGAACTTTCCAATTATTTTACACTTGTTACACCTATTTCCATGAGCTGGGCAATTAACATAGTTACTGATATGTATGGTGGATCCACACCTACAACATTTACTGGAACCTGCTGATAAGAACTTTTTGTAACTTTCGGTTTTGTAATCATCTGTTATTTTGTTTTTTAAGAGCACATACACTGACAGCATTTTATCCTCAGATATAGCTTTCACCTACTGTACAGATCGCTATGTTCCTTTTGCAATCTTGATTTTCTCATCCAATGAAGGATTAGTGCAACACAATAAATGCTCTTTCACCTTTTTTTTTTTTTATAAATCTTTATTAACATGAAGGCATATTAAACACTTAGTATGACACATTCAAGCTTTTAGATCCGTATTTGAATGTTACAGTTCTGGAAGTTATAGTACGTATTACATATTCTTCATCCGTGATTTGATCTACCCATCTAAAATCCTATATATGCGCTTCCGTATATTCATATATTAGTCATCAGAGTTTATAATTTTTTTCCCCGCTATGTGCTATCTAACATGAGCACCCCTTTTACAAATCCTAAGAGAACCCCCCCCCAAACGTGAGTCATCACTTTTAAGTATGTTTCCACACATTTCTTCCTATCAGCAAGTCTCCATGCCCCTTTGTCACCTCTCAGGTGAGTTGTTTCAAACCTTTGCTGCATTTGGTCCGTTCAGGCAGCCACCCCCTACCCCATCTGTTGCTCATCTTCCCCCTCGGAGTCCAGGTCGTCTCCTTCCAGTAAGGGTTCAAATATCTCACCCCTATAAACATTCCATGCTGCCCACACCTTGTTCCATTTGCGGGGGGAGGCTCGAAGGACGTAAACCGCTCTTTCCGTAACCATCAAGATATCCATGTTTTTAGCCCATCTGTTCGGAGTGGGCAATTCCGGAGCCCCCCACTTCTGTGCAATATCACGCTTAGCCACTGTCATGGCTAGTGTAGCCCAAAGCAGTCCATATCTATCTAGGTCGTTGGGGTCCCAGATGTTTAAGAGGCATTTGCGTGGTTCTGGCAAAATGGAAATCTTAAGTGTCTGGGAGATTGTGCGCATTATTTGTCTCCAGAATTCCTGTATTTGTGGGCAGTCCCATAATGTATGAAATAGTGTTCCCTCCTCCCCGCAGCCCCTCAAGCAAAAGGGATGGGGTGCTCTATGTATTTTGTGGAGTAGCGTTCTGGTGTAATAGATGCGGTGTAAAATTTTAAGTTGTACCAGTCTGAACTTTGCCGAAATGCCCACCTCTCTCGGGGAAGCCAAAGCTTCATTCCACTCCGCTTCATCCGCCTCGCCTATCTCCCCCTCCCACTTTTCTTTGAGTTTCAGCGTGGGGTCCTCTATGTTGTTGACCAGTTTTTTGTATGTGAGGGAAGTTGCGCTCTGTTGCATAAAGTCTGTCAATAGTCTATTCTCAAGTGGTGAGGATTCCGGCAAATCAGTGCCCGTTGGGATCGCCTTGCGCAGTGCGTGCCTAATTTGTACGTACCTAAATGTTTCTGTGGGCCTGAGGTCATACTGCTGCTGGAGTTGTGAGAACTCTACTACCGTGTCTTTGTCCCAAAGGTCCCCCACCGTGGAAATACCTATGGAGTCCCACTGCGCAAACCCTTTACACAATCTAAGGTTTCCTAAAGACCTCGTGTCCCATAGTGGTGTCATTTTGGTGAATCTTCCTTTCCAGCCCAGTCGCGCCTGTGCTATATGCCAGAGGGCCGCCGTATGCTGTGTCGGACCGTGCAGATGTTTGAGTTCCGATTTATTATATAGTACTGAGAGCATGCGGTCCGTCCCCAGCTGCGACCAGTCTGCTCGGTATGCTGGGTCGTCTCTCGGGGTGTGGATCCATTGGTTAATTATTTTAAGTTGAGCTGCCCAGTAATATAGCTGAATGTTGGGAAGCGCAATCCCTCCCTCATACCAACTTTTTACCAATTTGTCGTAGGCTATACGTGCTGGGCCATTATTCCAGAGCAGGTTGGAGACTAAGGCTGCAATTTGTTTGAAATATCGCGGTGGGACAGGATGCGGGGTGTTTTCCAATATATATAGGAACCTGGGGAGTGCCATCATTTTATACAAGGCTGCCCTTCCTAGGAGGGTGAGGGGCAAGGTCGCCCAGTGCTTAACGTCTGCACGTAGGCGATCCATAGGTGGTTTTAGGTTGTTAGTAAAGAAATCTGCTTCAGAGTGTGTGATGACAATGCCCAGGTATTTAAAGGAGGTCGTCGGTGCTGCCAAGGGGCAATCCTCCTGTAGCCGTGGTGCCGGGCCCTTCAGCGTGTATATCACCGATTTTGACCAGTTCAGGGTATAGCCTGACGACTTCCCGTGCGTGTTGCAGAGTTTCAGCAAGGCTGGGATTCCGTCGTCAGGTTCAACCATATAAATGAGCATGTCGTCTGCATATAGGGAGATTTTATCCTCCCATCCCTCCTCCCATTTAATGCCCTTAAATAATGGCGTTGTTCTAATCAGGATTGCTAAGGGTTCGAGCACCAACGCGAAGAGTAAGGGTGACAAAGGGCACCCCTGCCTAGTCCCTCTGCCCAACGGGAATGTTGGCGAGATGTGGCCATTAGCCACCACCTGCGCAACCGGTTTTGTGTAAAGTAGTCTTATCCAGGCTATATAATTCGGCCCAAAGCCCATCCGTGCAAGTACCTCAAAGAGATATTCCCATTCTACCAGGTCGAAAGCCATTTTGGCGTCAAGGGAGAGAATTACAGCCTTCTCCGAGAGGAGGTGTGAACGGGCCAGCACTCCATGAACCCTCCGGAGATTCAGCGCTGTACTCCTGTGGGGCATAAAGCCCGATTGGTCGGGGTGGATCAGGGTGTGCAGGTGCGGCATCAGACGGTTGGCCAGAAGTTTAGCCAGCACCTTGGCCTCTACATTAAGTAATGATATCGGGCGATATGAGGTGCATTCAGCCGGTGGTTTTCCCGGCTTCGGTATCGCTATAATCGTGGCCGTGCGTTGATACAGCGGCAATTCCGCCTTTTCCCTACTCTCCATATACATGTCCAGTAGGGGTCTACTGAGCTCTGAGGCCATCGACTTATACCATTCCACAGGCAGTCCATTGGGACCCAGCGCTTTGCCTGATTGCAGTGCCTGAATTGCCAGCTGAATTTCATCCTCTGTTGGGTCTGCCTCTAGGTCTTGCGTATTCTCTGGTGTTATGCTGGGGAGGACAATGTCCGCCAGTGATATTGCTGCCGTCTGCGCAGTGACGACATGGTCTGGGGTGTATATGTTTTGAAAATGACTTGCCACGGTGCGCACAATTTCCTCCGGATGTGTCAGTTCTGGGCTGTCAGCAGTACGCAGTCTCTGAATACCTCTTGCACTTCCCCCTCTCTTATCTAACCACGCCAGCATTTTCCCCGCTTTGTCGCCCACATCATAAATTCTATGTATAGTGTTTGTGATGTAATCCTGCACTGTCGTTTTGAGGTGGGCCTGGTATTGTTGTTGCCGTAACAGCAGTGTGTGTGTTGTGGCTGGGGAGGGGTTTGCTATATGAGCAGTATTTGCTTCGTTAAGTGTCAGCTCTATTTCTGTAAGTTCTCGCCGGGAATCCCGTTTGTGTCCCGTTATGGCTGCTATTGCAGTACCTCGAAGGACGGTTTTGTATGCTTCCCACAGGACTGATGGTGAAGCCACTGTCCCAGCGTTTTCAGCAAAGTAATGTGTTGTCGCTAGTTTAAGTTTCTTCCGAATTTTGGGGACTTTTAGATAGTTCGGGTAGATTGGGTAGATTCTAGCACCTTTCTTTTCTCTGGTGGTAAGAGTTATAGCGATTGGTGAATGGTCAGATATGCCCCTGGGCAGGATGTCTACTGTGTCCACAGACCCCAGTCCCACCCCCAGGAACAAAAAGTAGTCTATGCGAGATAGGCTGTTATGTACGGCGGAGTAAAAAGTGAATTGGGTTGCCGCGGGGTGTAGATGTCGCCAAACGTCCACAATTCCCAAGGCTTCTAAAAAGTCAGGGAGCGATGCAGTCCCTCTTGAGCGGTTTCTGGTGGGAAAGGTGTCCATCGCAGGGTCTATTATTGCGTTCAGGTCACCCCCTATGATTGTGTCTCCTTCAGGGAGGTCTAGGAGGAATTTGCCCAGGGCAGGCAATGCTACGGAGTGGAGTGGAGGGGATGTATACGGATACCACATTAAATGGCTTGCCCTCTCACTGGCCATGTATAGCTGCGAAACGTCCCTGGTCATCCGTCGCGCGGTGTGTAATTATAAAGGGCGATGTCTTTTTCATGAGGATCCCCGTCCCCCTGGACCCGGAAGTGAATTCTGCATGTATTGCCATTGTATAGCCGCGTCTATCAAGCGCTTTGCATGTTGTCCCTGCAAGGTGTGTTTCTTGGAGCAGAACTATATCCGGGCCCTGGCGCTTAATGGCTTGTAGGACTAATCCCCTTTTTATTTTGTCCCCTAGGCCCCTGACATTCCAGGTTAGCATGCGCAATGGGGGCACCCCTATAGTCACAGGGGCACCCTCAGTGGGTGTAGCTTGAAGTGGTTGGGTCATTTAATCGTTGGGATGGTGTCGCGTGCAATGCGTCATTAGGTTCAGTGCAGCTGTTGCATTGCGTGATGATGCATTGGAGTTTGCCGATACTTAGAGTATTAGTATATTGTGTGGATTGAGTGATGACTATGAACAGAAACATGAACAATAAAACTGTACCCCCATCCCCCCTCCCTGCTCCCCTGCTCCACGGACAAACCCCCGCCCGTTTCCCCAACATTGCAGAGTGCTTTAGTCCTTCCCCAACTATCTTACTTGCTCGTGGGGTTGGTGAGTCCCTTACAGGCACCAACTGCGCCCACCTTACTCAGCTGTACCAGGTCCAAGGTCCTTCGCGTCACACTCAGTTCTTCTCATATATAGTCAGTCTTCAGACCGGAGCCAGTTGTCCAGAGTCAAGCGGATCTTGTGTAACGTCAGATTCCGTTGCTGCCGTGTCATCTTGACGAGTCGTGTGGCTGGTCTGACTGCCCATTTGCTTGCCGTTACGGTGATTTGGCCGATCCCTGTGTGGACGGTGACGCTGCCCCACCTGCCTCCAACCATCCAGCCAGTCTTGTGCTGCCTCCGGTGTGTCGAAGAACCACGCCTTTCCATCGGCCACTATCCGTAATTTGGCAGGAAATAGCATGGAGTATGGCAATTCCCTGTCTCGTAGTGCTTTTTTCACCTCTGTGAATGATTTGCGGCGTCTGGCCACCTCCGCCGTGTAGTCCGGGAAGAAGGATAAGGTTGCGTTCTGGATCTTAACAGGTGGGGATACCCTCGCTGCTTGCAAAATTGCATCCCTGTCTCTAAAGTTAAAGAGTCTGGCCAGCACAGGCCGTGGCGTTGCTCCTGGCTTAGGTGTTCCGCCCGGAACCCTGTGTGCTTTCTCCACTGAAAAGAAGTGGGATAGTCCTTTGGGTTGCAGTTTGGTCTTTATGAGATCTTCGATGTAGAGGTCCATTGCGCCCTTCCCCTCTGTTTCCGGAAGTCCAAGGATGCGCACATTATTCCTTCGAGAACGCCCTTCTTGGTCGTCCAGCTTATCTTGTAGAAGTTTGGTGACTTTCTCCATACGTTCCATGGCTATTTGTAGTTCCGACGTGTCTTCTACAAGAGATTTCGTGACCACCTCTACCTGGGATACTCTTTCAGTCATTTTTTGGAAGTCCGCTCGTAACAGCGTGACTTCAGAGGAGATTGAGCCCACCGTTGTTTTGACTTCTGAAAGGGTTCTCATAATGTCCTCCAGCGTAACTTTCTTGGTCCCTTCCGTTTCTGGGGTAGCACCCGTGGAGTTACGCCCATTGCTTTGCGATTGTCCGTGATGGTTGTATGCAAACTTATCCAGCTTGGCCTGCGTGGATCCACTCCTAGTTCCTTTGCCCGCCATGATTCCGGGGCTTGCGGAGTCCGGAGCCGTCCCCCGCTGTGCCGTGGTCAGCTTTGTGCGACTCTCTTTGTCTCTTGCGTGTGGGTCAGGGAACAGCGGGTCGGCGTGCACCTCGTTATGTCGAGTGTCTGGTTGAACTGTCCTCTCAGCCACCTATCGATACTGCATCGATCCCTCTACGGTCGTGTTACAAACCAGTGGCCGCTGAAATGGCTGTGGTGACTGCGGTGTCTCGCTCCGCTATACTCAGTGTCTAGCGCGCCGTGTCGTTGTCTGTCCTCGATTGTGTCCCGAGCATGGACGGTTTCATTGGCCTTTATGTTGGGCCTCCCGGGCTGGATCAGGTCAGCCGCCACATCGCCAGGCTGAGTGTCTTTCCGGGTGTTCACAACCCCTCCAACGTGCCATGTATGGTGTTAACACCACTGGTCCGGCCGGAGCCCCATCAGGTTTTCTCCTGCTTTGGCGTTTAAGACCGTTGCACCCCTACTGGGCCAGGACTGCCACTACTATCATGTCAGGATGGGCGCCGCCAGCTCCTTTTGTGTTTTTGCGCGTGTTAGCGCCGAATCTATCCGTCCCCCGGGGGCACCCGCATTTACTGCTATCGGCCAACTCCCGGTGTGTTCGGCCGCACTGTCCTAGAGGGTGAATGGAGGCTGTCTCACCCGTTGTGGCCGCCGGCTATCAGTCGCGGCCGTTCTGAGCCTATCGTTGTCCCCCCGGGGGAGCTCACCGTCTTGCAGCGCGCCGCCGGCCGCTCCGTCCTCCGCCCGTCTTCACTTCCACTGCCTCTCTTTTGCCGCCGCTTGTAGGCGTCGGTAGATGTGCCTGCGAATCACAGCCCTCGGCAGTGTCCCATAAGGTGCCTCTACTGTGCCGGTCTCTGTGGTGGGCGGTCTCGTGCTCCTGGTAGGGCGCCGGGGAGCCCCTCCCCAGTCAAGCCGGTCCGGTCCCACTTCCGCCGGGGCCGGAGGATTACACAAGGTCGAGGCTTCCTTCCTGTTCACAGGCCCCTGTGCGCCAGTGCGCTGTTAGGCAGTCTCCGGTCTCCGTTTTTCGCCAAAAGTTGGTCTGGTGATGCCGCTTCGAGCCCGGACCTGATCGCTGCCGCTTCGGGTGGGTAATGTAGCGGATTTGTGCGCCGGATTAATGATTAGGCCGCAGTGCCCTCAGGAGCTCTCACGCTATGCTGCCGCCATGCTTGGCTGCTAGCCACGCCCCCCCTCTTGCACCTTTTTTAAAGAACAATTTAGAACAATTTAATCCTTTAGGTACTGATCTAAGTAATTGTCAAAACAACACAAACTTGACAAAATCCTTTAAGCAGCTACTTACTGGTCAAATGACTCAGATAAGGATTGATTCCTTGAATAGAAATTGAAACATTCTAAAACAATACGGAGTTCATCAGAAAAATGAAGTGACCGTCTTTTCTGTGCCTCTACATACACATTTCAATCATCCGAATCACCAGCTTCTATACCAGATGGGGGCTGAAAAACCGGCAAATGATCGAGCATTTATTTTTTGCCCTTGTTCCACCGATAACTCTTCCCTCACTTCCCAGAATGGTACCACATCCTTGTTTAAAGACAGCTTTTCAAGCCACCCTCTAATGACAAAGTCTTTGACACTACACAAACATTTATCTTGCCTAAGAGAATCGATCCAGTCTTTCTTATCAATACTTTGCATATTCTCCCTGACTAACAAGGCTAAGCAGTACTCGTCCCACTCATTCTTAATATCTTCCTTGTTGTCTAAAGGTAAATGACTCAAGAAAAGTGCTATTCTGTTGCTTACACCTGGAACGTATTCAACCTCAAACACAAAGTCTAGTAATTGCATAGATAATCTGCTGATCCTAGTAGAAACATTACTCAAACCCTGTGAGGTAAGCACTTTCATTAGTGGTTTGTGATCGCTCCTCAACACTACACAACTACCCCAAATAAATTGCCTAAAATGTTTAAGGCCCCAGACACATGCTAACGTTTCCCGTTCGATAACGGAATACTTCTCCTCAGTTGGAGTGAGAACTCTAGAAGCAAACGCGACTACGCGTTCGCTACATCCTCTGTCACGTTATGGCATAGATAGAGGTTGGGGATACAATTAGGTATGTATGGCTGCAGCGATACGAATGCGCGAGTACATCAGCACTACATCCCCCAAAATACCATGGGGGGCCTATGTTAAGTGTATTTTATAAAGCGCACTGACACCGAAGCTTCCTGGCACTGATAGACAGAACAGCTGGGGGGGAAGCAGAGATGACAAGATCTAGTCAGAGATGGGGAAAAGATGGGTTTTTAACATTTTTCTAAAGTTCGAGAGGGAAGGGGAGGATTTGATAGAGAGAGGGAGGAGGTTCCAAAGCACAGGAGCCAAATGGGAGAAACGGCGGCCGCCGAATCTCTTAGTTTTGCTCCTGGGGATGATCAGCAGATCGCGGTGGGCTGATCAAAGATTGCGTGTGGGGCAGTGAGGGTGAATGAGGGATTTTAAGAAAGCGGGACCAGGACAGTGAAGTGCTTTAAAAGTGAGGCAAGCCACCTAAACTGGCCTTGTTTCTGAGCCCTACATAAGCACCGCCTGCAGGGGGCTCGGGGCTTGTCAATGACGAAGCTGCACCTAGGATGATTGTGTTGGTTTGAATTGTACACGCTGGTGAGCATCCTGGAGCTGTTAGACGGCTTGGAAGTAACATCCTGTTAAACCCCACCGGATACGTGCATCAGATTCACTCATGGGCGGGAGAGCGCAACAGAGCCATCTGAAAGGCTCGGATTGCATCTCATTCACTGCTTCTCTTGTTTTTTGTTCATCAAAGACTCACGCGCTGGAGCGCGCACAGAGCCAATTGAAAGGCTCATCTCAGGAAGGGCAATTGCTTTGGTTTGCCTGCACTCGCGCTGGAGAGCGTAACGACGCCGACCTAAATAACTCACAGTCCATGAAGATTCCTTTCCTGCACTTATTTTGTTTGTTGTTTTTTATACGGGCTGAAACACACCAAGGGCTTTCATAAGGCTCTGATTCCACAGCTGCATCAGCTTCTTTATCAGCATTTCAACCCAGGAACTTCATGTCATGACCAGGAATTGTTTTGTGGGTTTGAACGCCAGTAGGTGGCCACAGTGAGGTGTACTCTTTTCATACCGGAGGATCCTTCTTAGAGCTAAGTGTATTTTTACATACTTTGTTTGAAGGCAATAACGCTGTAGGGGAGCCGCAAGCTCAGTACACTTCCTTGAAGATCAGGCTATTTCTTTTGTTTTGTTTTTTTACTTTTGTGCTTTTTGGCATTAAGACAAATGCGGCATGACTAAAACATAAGTGCTTACACAGATTCTTTACAGTCTTATGCTTAATACACGCTGTGGCTGATGCATACATATATATGTTGTGCTTGTATGTTGTTACAGGGAACACAGGGCTAGACAGCTGGAGTGAGAGAACCGGACTAGGTCTACAACTCCAAGTGAAGTCCCATCGTGTGATTTCGCAGCTACATCTTTATTGTTTCCTTTGTCCCTTTTTTCCCTTTTCCCTTTTATGGTCTTGTCTGTGGAGTGTTAATACTGTACTCACAGGTCACTCCACATTGGGGATAGGGTTACACAGCATCATTCATCGCTACCACTATATCCGGCTTTGGAGGTTAGTGGTTACCTGTTGGAGATCTGACACCTCTTGCCATTGCGACAAGACAGCTCCAACCCCTTCCCACTGGAATCAGTTGTGACAAAGGTTGTACACTTTGGGTCAAAACCTTGGAGAGCAGGAGCTTTACAAATATCATCTTTAATGCTTTCAAAGCTTGCTTGACATTCTTTTGTCCACTTGAAACTGTTACCCTTTTTTAACTTCTGTCTAATGTCATACATTTTCTCCGAGAAGTTCCGGACAAATTTCGAGTAATACTCTACCAATCCTAAAAAGGTACATACCTCGTCCTTGGTCTGTGGAACAGGGGCTTCTTTTATCGCATCAACAAGAGCGGATTAAGGACTGATGCCTTTTGAACTAATTTCACGACCAAGGCAAGTGACTTTTTTTACTGCGAACTTGCACTTAGACTCTTCAGCAATTAGACCAAACTTCTCTAAGGTAATGAGTACTGCTTGCAGTTCAGTGTCATGATCTATCCTATCTTTTCCCATGACCAGGATGTCGTCCTGAAAAAAGATAACCTTCCCCATGCACCTAAACAATTTATACATCAATCGATGAAACATGCCCACAGCCGAGGCTAATCCAAATGGAACACTCTTAAACTGGAAACAGCCAATAGGAGTTATAAATGCTGTGAGATGTTTACTGCTGTAATGCTGGGGAACCTGGTGGTATGCTGATGTTAGATCAATGGTAGAGAACCACTCCATTCCCTTTGTTGCTGCTAATTACTCTTCAATCTTGGGCAGAGGAAACCTGTTCACAAAAATATTCTTGTTCAATTCCCTCAAGTAAACACATAAGCGAATGTTCCCATTGGCCTTGCGTGCTACAACCAGAGGAGCTACCCAATCCGAAGATTCTACTTGTTCTATCACCCCTCTCTCTACAAGTTTATTGAGTTCCTTGATTACCTCCTCCCTAATGTTCACCGGAATGTTCCACAATTTGTGTATGCAAGGTTTCACATTTTCTTTAAGTCCAATTTTATGTACAAACCCTTCCAACTCACCTACCTTCCCTGAAAATACTTTAGGAAATGTAGTCACCACCTCCGCCCTTTCACGATATCATTCTTCACAATCAGAACAGGTTCTGGACTGTTTGGGTCTAGTATTATACCTGGAGCTCCCTGATCCCCCCAACCTAAAACACAAGGACCAGAAGCAGTTACCTATAGTTTACATTTCGCCTGTCTACCCTTGAATTCAAAAGGAAGTTTCCGGAAACCCAAAAGATCAAAAGGTTCCCCCGATAAACTCTGAGGAGGGATGTCGGCTTCTTCATGGTTTGAGCCAACCTTCTCACAAAATAGTTTCAACCATGTTTCCTTGTTGATGATTGTAAATGGAGACCCTGAATCAGCTACTAGTGACCCACGAATACCTCCCACAACCACTTCGCATACAGGCTTATTTCTTTTTGTGCCTTTCACACACAACACATCATCTTCCAGTACACACAAGATCTTGGGATTCTTATTACCACTCAGACCACCCGGATCAGTCGGGCTTTATGTCACATCGGAATACGGCCCTTAACCTACGTCGCCTGCATGGTGTGCTGAGCAGAACGTCTACCATACTGGAGCCGGCAGTTCTGGTGTCCTTGGATGCCACCATGGCATTTGATATGGTGGAGTGGCCCTATCTGTTCGCAGTTTCAGGTAAATAGGGATTCGGCCTGGAATTCATAAGCTGGATTCGCCTCCTAGACTCTGGCCTGACGGCCCGTGTAGTGGTAAACAACCGCAAGTCCTCAGACTTCCTGTCAGGACCCCACAAGTCTTACCTGTTACTCGTGGAGCTATCACGCAGAGATGACGTGAGCAACCTCCACCATCCCTCTCCCTCCCTGATCAATTGTGAATGTCCAGACCCAGGCAAGGATGGGACCAGGGGAAGTTGTCAAGATGTTGGGAAGGGACGTCGACTGTGAAGACCAGGTGGGAGTCTCTTTTGGGTATTGCCAGCTAGACAAAGGAACAAGCAAGTGGTTAGTGAGTCTATTGCCCGTCTGTCTAGCTCAAACACATACAACAACCATACAGTACTACAAGACTTGAATCAAGGTATACAGTCACCTGGAATTGAAGGCGTGTGCTCCTGATAGGATAGGTCTCCAAAGCGTAGTGCTATAAAATTGACAGGCAGGGTCAGCTTCATTTTCTACCAAGTCAGAAGAGGATGGTGCCTGTACTCCCACAGTCTGTGCCAGGAAACAAAAGAAACGTCACTTGTACCAGTGTGGTAGCGGGCAGAAGGCAAAAACCAGGGTGCTCCTATGTGGTGACAAGTGCAAAGAAAAGAAACCGCTATCACGCTTCCCTGTGCGTGATGCAGATAGGCAAGAGAAAATGGCGCTCCTGCGCTGTGAAAGCAAGCAGTAAGGACGCGAGTACGCTTCCCTGTGCGTGTCGCGGTTCTAGGGCCTGCGCCTTGTAAAGCAAAGGCGGTGAGGAGGCGACCACACTTCCCTGTGGGTCTCGCGGTTCTGGGGCATAAGGCGCTCCTGCGCTGTGAAAACAAAACAGAAAGAACTTGACCACGCTTCCCTGTGCGTGTCAGTTCCAGGACAACAGGCGCTCCTGCGCGATGAAAAGCAAAGGCAATGAGGAGGCGACCACGCTTCCCTGTGCATGTCGCGGTTCTGTGGCATAAGGCACTCCTGCGATGTGAAAACAAAAAGGTCGTGACCACGCTTCCCAGTGCGTGTAGTGTGATTAATTACCAGCAAGGTTTTCCGGCAGGGGTAACAGCCGTCCAAGAAGATGCCTCAGTGCGTCTTTGAAGGTCAAGGATTCCGGGAGGTTACTGGTGGGTGCGGGTTCGAGGTGTAGGCAGCCAGCGTCAGGAAACATCCAGTACTAGAAGCACAGATGGGTTTGAGTGCCGCGGCTATATGCGGTCTTACCCGGAAGTGCTTCCCGTCGGCTCTGGTGCACCTCCTGACCTGAATGCTAGACTGCTGATTTGTCTAGCGGTGTTGCACTCTACTGACAGTACCGGAACTCACCACACCACACGCATACCGCTAGTCCCCAGGGGCAGAACCATGACACTTCCAGCTCAGTATGGGCACTAGACAGGGCTGCCCCCTGTCTCCTCTCCTCTTTGCGTTGGCATTAGAGCCACTGGCGGCCTGGATCAGGCAGGACCGGTCAATCCGCGGAATGAGATGGTCTCTGGAGTGGGAGGACAAGATTTCACTATATGCAGACGATATCCTCCTTTACCTCACAAATCCAAGGGCATCATTAATTTGTCTCCTGGATGTTTTGGCAATATTCGGAAGGTACTCTGGGTTCATGGTAAATTGGTTCAAATCGGTAGTCTATGTCCTTCAAGGTGACCCGCCTTTAATACCACTAAATTGCCCTATTCAGATTGCAGCAGAAGGGTTCCGATACCTCGGAATCTATGTGACACTGGATTCGAAACTCAGGTACGCCCGTAACCTCGACCCACCCTTGCAGAGGCTGAGGAGAGATGTCGCACACTGGCGGTCTCTTCCCCTCTCCATGCTGGGCAGAGCATCCCTTATTAAAATGATGGCTCTGCCACGTTTTCTAATGCACTCCAGAATACTATAGTCCCGGTCCCAGGGTCTTACTTCAAAGAGGATGAGGGTCTCCAGAGACAACTGCTGTGGGAAGGTAGGCCCCGTATTGCGTTTTCAAAACTGACTCTTAACTGGTATGATGGGGAATTGGCCTTCCAGACCTTAAAAATACTATTGGGCATCTCAGCTGGCAGCCATCAACCACTGGAGTTATGGGCACCCAGAAGACCCCGGGTACGCAATGGATAGGTGGCTGCTCCCAGGGAGTTATTATACTAGAGCACTATATGCCAAACCCCGTAGATTTCCACTGACTGGTCCTACTGCACACGCCGTCCAGATATGGCACACGGTCATCAAACACCTGAAATGGGTGAATAAACTCACACTGGCCACACCGTTATGGAGCTCGGAGAAGTTGGGTAGCCTCTGGAGATCCAAGGGTTTCAATAAGTGGAACCTCATAGGGATCTCACGAATCAAAGATATCTGGGGAGGAGGAACAGTTCTACCATTTGCTTCACTCAAAACACAGTACCGCCTGTCAGATACTGAGCACTACTGATACCTCCAAGTCCGCAATGCATTACTTACTCACATCCCTAGAGACACAGCGCTCCCGGAAGCCTCCCCCCTGGAGGACAGGGTGCTAAATGGGTACCTCCCAGAGAAGACCGTATCGCTAATATACAGGAAGCTGATTAACAACATGAAAAACCCGTTGCTGCCGCTTAGGGGGAAGTGGAACGGGGATGGATTAGAGTCGGATGATGAAGACTGGCAAGAGGCGGTCTCCTCCCCCCGTGTAGTTGCAATTCAGGCCAGACTGAGATTAGTACAGCTTAAAATACTGCATAGAGTCTATGTAACGGGACCCGGCCCGGTACTTATGGGGCGGGCGGAAAACGATGAGTGCAGAAGGGGGTGTGGGGAACCGGGAACATTTATCCACATACTGTGGGGCTGCCCACGGATACAGCAATATTGGAGAGACATCCACCGCACATTGCGGTCTGTACTGGGAGTCGTTATGCACCCAGAAGCCCGGAGATGTATACTAAATGTCTGGGAGCCCACGGATCTCAACACCTATACAACGCAATGGGCGACGCTAGCATATATGATAGCTAAACGCAACATTGCCCAGCTGTAGGGTGCTAGTCAGCCGCCCCAGTTGAGGAGGTGGACAGAAGATTTAGATTGGTGTATGTACAGGGAGAAATTAGTCTTTGTCGCTAGAGGTTGCCTTGGGAAATGGCTTAAGGTGTGGGGAGCTTGGAATCGTTATAGAGGTGACATTTGTCTTCCGCCTGTTCCGCAGATTGATGCTGACTCGATTGATACCCCTTGACATGCTTAAAATAATAACTGTAATGATTTTTGTATAATATGCAATGTAACTGTAAGAGATGAAGTTGCCTGCTTGTACTCAATTGATGTGCCTTTTGTGAAATTGTTCAATAAAAAGAAATATATAAAAAAAAAGATCTTGGTACTCTCCATATCAGAGTCGGAGTTGCACTCTTCATCCATTTCTTCCACTACACACTTGACGGCTCTGGATTTACGACACACATGTGCAAAATGACCCCTAGTGCCACATTTTGCGCAGTTTTGCCCTAGGGCAGGGCACCTTGTTTCATGTGCTAAATGTCCTGTACTTCCACAACGATAACACTTCCCTTTCAAATCATCCATTGTATGCTTATTCTTCCCTACAACTTTATCTTCAATTCTTTGTTTTTCCGGAATGTCCTTTTTCGGTCATTTCTTCTTTACCAATTTGACAGTGTCATCAGTGCTTTCCCTTTTTGCTGAAGACACAACTGCTTTAGCATATCTAGATGTAAGTTCCGATTTACGAATGATATTAGTGACTTCCTGTTAACTTGACTCTCCATGTACCCACAACCTATCCTGTAAGCTTAGATTATTGCAATGCATTATGACTTGGTCCTTCACTAGTTCTTCTTCCAACCTTTCGATCATACAAGAAATAGCCAACTTCCCTAGAGGAGCAGCATAGTCCTCAATTTTCTCACTTGGCCCTTGCTTCCTATGGTAGAAGTTGTAACGGTCTATTGCTTTGCAAACTGTAGGTGCGAAATACACATCCAGGTCAGCTAAAGCATGTTTAAAAACGTCACCTTCATCACCTGCACGTGGTTTCTTTTCCATATGATCATAAACTTTGAGACCACCATTACCGAAGCAATGTAACAATGTGTTTTTCTTCCTTTCCGGTGTTAACTCTCAAAAACTATTAATGTAATTCATGAATTAGACCTTCCATTCTTCCCATTGTAAACTGTTAACTTCAGCCTCAATCATCATGAAAGGTTGTAGAGCTGGCAAATTCATAGTTGCCATGCTTCACAATTACTATGTCCCAACGTAACAAAGAACTTTCTTTTAAAATGTAAATAAAAGAAAAAAATTAATGAACACTCAAAAAAAAATATTACATTCCTTTTTCCTCAGACAGCTTGCTGGCCCAGTGTAAGATTCATACATAACACAAATATAACTAAATTCACCTAAAAAAAAGAAGTCACGAAGTAGACAGGCGTGCCTGTCCACCGAGTGCAGGCTGGATAAACTCTTTTCTGCATACCTGTTACTCAAATTTGAAAGGTGTGCTAGTCACAGTGTGCCAGCTGACTTCCAGTGAATACGCAGGACAGGTCGATATTGTTTCACAATTGGGATCGGCAAGGTGTGCCAATCACTGCGCAATTAACTGTGTCAATGGTGTGCCAGTCACTGTGTGCCAGAATACATCCGCAGATATACCAGACAGGCTGATGTTGCTTTCCCAATTGTGATTGGTAAGGTGTGCCAATCACCATGCTTAAACTATGCGGATGCTTGAATTTGAGCTTAACTCTGTAATAATGTGCCTGTCACAGAGTGCAGGCTGCGAACTCCCTAAGATGCCCGCTGCGACGTGCGTATACGCGCTCACGTTGCTGCTCGTTCCAATCTTGCGCATCCTCCTATGCGCATGACGTAACTTCTGCCAAGTTCTAAGCTGTGCTGGCAAGATCCTCGCGTGTGTAAGTAACAGTGCCGACCAAGCGATTCACCGTTCAATTAGTTCTCCAATTAAAGAAAAATGTTAATTTTTAGGTTTCGCCTGGCGATCCGCTGCGCAGCAGCGTTCGCGCAGGCGAAATCTTATGTTTTTACCAGTATGGGGCTTTGTCCCGCCTTCTCTTACATTGGCTAGCTCCATAAATGGAGGCTAGCCATTGGAAGATAGATCTGTCCGTCATTGCCGGAGCAGATTCTTGGGCGTTCCCGCGATTTTTACTCATCCCACCCCTTTTCGTACGTCATGCGGTGGTGGGCGGGTGTTTTTTTTTTTTACGCCATGTTTTTTTTGTTTTTTTCGTCCTGCCTTTTGCAGGAGTGGGCTGCGCGATATATGTTGGTTTTAAGGAGTGGGCTGCGCGATTTATGTTGGTTTTAAACGGAGACAAAGGAGCCGAGGTTTTGTTGTGTTGAAGAGGGGACGCGGGACAGCTGCTCTCTGCCTTCAGCCGGTGCCGGTGGTGGAGGGGAAACAAGCGACGAAAACCAGTTGGACTTTCTGTATTCTTCCCCGTCCCTAAGCAGCTTCAGTTTACAGTCAGTTCACCTTGTTTTTTCTTGCCTTCTGCCTTTTGATTGTGCCCGTTCCCGCCCCCCCTCCCGCTGTCCGTGTGCCCGTTCCCGCCCCCCCTCCCGCTGTCCGTGTCTCCGGCCCCACTTGTAAATCACTTGAGTTTGTCTGCTTTAAGTTAAAATGTATGAAGGCATAATTAGACTTATTTCCTTTGTCACTGCCTTTTTTATTTGTTTATTTTAAATGTGTAGTTCGTAAATTTCATAGACCAGTGTGTGCGGGTTCCTTGCTGTTGGACAAGTCCACCCGCAGCCCCGCCCACACAAGCGCCTTCAAATTAATTCGGGGTGTAACCCCATCAGGCGGACACACTGGCGAACGGTTCCGCCTTCAGCCTTGCAGACATGTCGGATATTGTTCGGCACCTAAATGAGTGTTGCCATGGACTCGGCCGTGCTGCTTATTAACCCAGACGGTGCCCTTTGACTCCGGGGCCCAGCTGACGTCAGCCCGATGTGCCTGGCATGGGTTGTTGGTGCTGCCTGCTGAATCAGCGCTTTTCTTTCCCAGAAGATTAGATAGCAGGTGCTCTGCCTCACTCTGAGTCCGGACTGCGCTGTGTTTGTGACACCGCGGGCGAGGAACCAGGCTCGGCCACTGCCAGACTCGGCCAGGATTCTGTTCTGGCCAGTAAAGCCCGCAGTCCTGCTAATTCCTTGTCTAATGAGTAATCCCTGCTCTTTGGATGCGCCTGGACTGCGGATGGGGTAATTATGAGGCAATCGAGTGGGAAGGCTCGGGAAGGGCAGGCTGAAATGGGATGTCTTGATTTTATTTTAGCTCGCAGTCATCAAACGATGCGCCGAATTTCATTTTTTTTGTCACTGTATTTTTATGTCTCACTCAGCACCAGAGTGGCCATGAATTTTCAGTAGGTAGTTGGCTTGCAGCCTCAACCAATGGTCTGCATGTTTCCTTTACAATCAGTCAGCAGTGTGAGTGAGACAGCAGTGTGAGACCTTTTATTTATGCTTTGGTTTTTGAAACATAAATAAAACAAATTATTTGCAATGTCAATAGCACAAACTTGCGTAAATACGTGACCTATTGCATTGAAAATGCAATACAAATCGCATTTGCGAGAGATTAAGCTATTGCCATTGTAAATGACAATGCCATTTATTTATCTGTTTTCAAAACCAACACATAAATAAAAAGTTTGTTATTCACAATGCCAATAGCTCAAACTTTTCCAAAGGCAAAACCGTTGCATTGTAAATGCTTGTTTTTTTACGTTCGCTTGAGCTGCTTGTGTGGCCGCCGCTTATCTAGGCATCTGCGCAGCGTAATTAGATTCCGTACTTGTGGCCGAAGATAATGGGTTCCTTTTCAGTCCTAGAAAATCGTCGCCAATATTCTTGTATCAGGAAGGACACTGAAACGGAATATCTTCATGAGTAGACTTTATTCCAAATGTCCTGGAGAGGCAAGGTACAACCGTCTCCTCCCGTCCGATCTACAGCTTGAGTGTCCCGCATTCCACCGACCAGAATTCCACACCCACGCCAGTATATTCCAATAGGCGAAGCATGGATGACGTAAGAGAACACATACTCTCATGAACGACACAACAGTAGTCACCTGGCAAGTTTTCTATACTCGTACTCCAGGTCTCTTCCTGATCCTCCCGGGATTACTTCACATGATGGTCTTGAGACTGCCAAAGGCTCAATCCAACCAGTGGGCTCCGTGCGGTCCTTGTTTTTTCCTCGTCGTCCATTTGTAATGGATGCTTCTCTAAAATAACCACACTGAGATGAGGATGAGGTAAGTTTTCTTCTTTATTTGTTAACTTCAACAGAGCCCACCAACAATCATCCTCCTGCACCAGGACTACAACAGTGTGCTACTGTTAATGTCTGGTAAGTTTCTGTTTATCTCTGACTGAATAGGAGCAGCCATTTGCCACCATCTCTGTAGATGTAAATGTAAATGTAGTTGAGCTTATATAGCGCACAGCTACCCGCAGTGGGTTTCCCGGCGCTTGCTTAGGGAACCCTTCTTGGTATTCCCCTGTGAGATAGCAGGGTATCCACAAGGTGAAAGTCAGGCATCCCGCCGCGAGGGGCCGTTGTGGAGATTAAGCAAACTATTGCCCAGAGTCGCAGAGTGTGAACCCGTAAGTCGAGGAGGCACCGGGGCGAAAATTATTATCGAGTCTGTGGAATTTTTAGCCCAAGACCTGCCGAGGCAGGGAATTGAACCCTGGTCCAGGACCGATCTCAGCTTCCGGGTCTGCTGCCTCTAACCCCTGAGCCACACTTCTCCACTGACTTCCAGGTGTTAAAGCACTACTCTCTCTGCTTTTGCCCATAGACGTTTTAATTTGTTTTTTTTCCTATGAACAAGTTCTCAGAGGTTCACACACAATGTCAAAATGCAGCAGGTCTGATGAATTATTTTTACAGGAAGTGAAGGAGGGAATGTGAATTTGTACTAATATTGAGAGAATCCAGTTACCTAGCCAAAGTCTCTTGGTTCCTATCACCCTTATTCTTACCAGATACACCCTGATACAGTGAACAGCTGTGTTGGTCCTTCAATAATTCAAATCTGGAATCTTCTTAGTTTGTACGAAGACCCAATTGAGTAGACAGGAGTATGATATGAAAGTATTAACAGAACGTGAGGAGGACCCAGATTAGGAGCCCCATATATTATCATGAAGACAACAGTTTGAAAATTAGAAGAAGGTTACCACCAATAGGAATGAGAAGGGCAGCAGAGAGGGAATCTTCTCCAATGTACTCTGCCAGTGACAAACTGTGAATATCGACCCAACGATAAACGGGCAAAAAAGGAAGAAAACATGTTATTCCATTCAAGACGACTGGGACTGTAATTGAATAAACATATATTAAAATACAACAAGATTAGTTTTACACACTTGAAAAGAAAAACCAGTGAGATGCCCACAACACACATGAGATATTGATAGTACAGGGAAGGAGCTTGGATACAAGTCCTTTGGGTTTTACGATAAACATAATTCTCATAATATTATGTACTGAAGAAGGTGGGGTGAACCACTCAATACCACCGAAAAGCCTCGTTGACAACTTGTGATGAAATGTGTCCGTCTTTGTATATTACGGTTATTGTCAGTTTTGTACATCTGAGTAATTCTTCCTTATAATAAAATATTTGCTTATCGTATTAGGGAGATATTTTATATTGCTAACATTTTCCATACAGTACGAACAATGGTTTAATTTGTGTCTTTTTTTATTTGATACAATAGTGTATTATATTAATGAAATACTGGATAGACTATATTTTTAATTATGATTGTAAGTTTGGATATGTAAAGGGTTGATAATATTGAATAAATTAGACATTTTTACATTAAACAGTGTTCAGTGTGAGTATGTACGTTGTTACAACGCAAGTTTTACAACGCAAGCCTTTACAATGCATTGCTTTGGGGGGTGCTGGATAGTGAATAGTTTAATTTACTATTCCAACTCCAGTCCCCGTGGATAGTAGGGAAGGTATTGGATAGTAAATTAAAACTATTCCCTATCCTAGAGCGCCCCCCAGTGCAATGCGTTGTAATGGTTTTCGTTGTAAAACCTGCGTTGTAAAGGCACTGCGTGGTAAAAGTTGCGTGGTAAAGGATGGTTCCCTCAGTGTGAGGATAGCAGAGTATATGAAAGTGAATGGTGGATTTCCCCTTATAAATATATGATGTATATGAACATACAGTGGTTACAGTAAGAGTCTGTGACACAAAAGGGATACTCTCTTGTTTATTGTTTGACCCTGTCCCTTTTTGCTAGATGGGTATCCCTCCCATATCTGTGGATCTTCTTAGTACATATGGAATTTGCAGGTGGATGAACAATATAAACTTTTTACTCCTTCCTGATGGCTAAGCAGCGACCTGCAAGTTAAAGCAGACCTTTCAGTAGACACCAACGTCCTGCGCTCTCTTACTGAGGACTTGCCAGTGTGACCGATACAGACAGACACACCACACCTATACACCTGCTTCTGCAGCTCTTTTAGCTATCTATGTCATGTTATGGATGTATGTGCGGTAACTGCTCTGTTTACAAAAAAAACGGAAGACAAGAGTCTTTGATATATTAACCTCATGGCTGCGGCGCGAATTCCGCCGCATTGCTGAGATTCCAATCGCGGGCGTAGTCATGACGGCACCCGGCCGTCATCAGCACACGCCCACCGTGACTCATGACGGCCGGGAGCCGTCATTAGCATGGAAGAGGTTAACTATTAGTCTCTGCCCAGATTGAGAACAGTTATCACTGTAAACAAGTATAGCATTACTGCTTCTGGTAAGGCCACGTTAAAAGTGCAGCAATGCTGTCTTTGTCTGAAACATCCTTTTGACAGTACTGCAAAGAAGTGCTTAAACTGTCCCAGGGAAAATGCAAGTCCTTCTGCATCAGTGGCCACTGACAAATCAATGACATATATGGGCCTGGCCAGCATTTTAGTTTTTAAAATCTGGTCCCCCTATGTACGGGTCGATGAAAGATCAA
Organism: Lissotriton helveticus; assembly: GCF_964261635.1. Taxonomy (NCBI): domain Eukaryota; kingdom Metazoa; phylum Chordata; class Amphibia; order Caudata; family Salamandridae; genus Lissotriton; species Lissotriton helveticus. Next base: position 732,017,116 of record NC_136069.1, on the reverse strand, counting down.
CAGGACTTCAAGGGTTGCTTGGGTAGTTGTCATATGCAAGAACATAGGGCTGTTAAAAAGCAGCTGGTACAGATACAAAGATCTAGGGTTCCCGTTGTTCTAGAACTTTGGATACAGAGACCATAGATTAGGGTATTTTGTATTGGTACTAAGGAGCGCATACTCGCTTGGTTTGCCGCAGGTCCATAGTCCAGAGTCAAAGGGTGCTGAGGTGATGGGCGTGCAAGCTGCTATTTTTTTATAGCATTTTCAAAGACACAATGTCTAACATGTAAACAACATACAGACCATAGTACGACAACATCCATCATCCAGTATGTTGCAATTTGACAATTTCACCTTAAGATATCTCCTGACATAGTACAGCTATTATGCACAATTAATCAACTTGGTGCGTGTATAAATATTCAATCAGGTATTTCCAGTAGTCTCTGGGCTTGGAGCCAGCGGGCAATTCCTCCTCATATGTTTGCAGAGCGTCCTTGCAGTACGTCATGTCCTGAATACACTGTTTGATTTTTGGAATCTTTCTACTTCCCCAGCATAGCGATATTCTGCGTTTACCTAGGAGTAGAGCAATGATGCAAAATTTGCGCTTAGTAGCATGCACACCTGGAACAATACCTAGTAAACAAGTAGGAATATTGCACACAAGGTTAAATTCCAACATAACACTCAGCATCTCCACAATTTTTATCCAATACTCATTCACTGCTGTGCAGTACCACGCTAGATGTATAAAATCTGCCATATCAGCTTTACAGCGGGTTGTATGTTATTACAACGAATTCCGTTGCAACGCATGCGTTACAACGGAATGCTATATCCACGAACAACCTTTTCCTCTAATTGTTCGTGGTGACGTCATACGTCGTTAAGAGGAAACGGGTTTCTTTCCGTTTCCTCTTAAACGACGCCGAGAGACTTTAGGTGAGTTTCTTTTTATTTGGGGGGCAGACACCCCCAAGCCCCCTTTTTTAATGTTAGCCTTTACCACACATGCCTTTACTACGTACCTCGTAGTAAAGGTATGCGTGGTAAAGGCTTTCGTGGTAACCACGCATGCGTTGTAATGCATGCGTGGTTAGTGTTTCCGTGGAAACGGCCGGGTTGTAGTGACCGTTTCCCCTTTACAGCGTTGACACTTTGCATCTGTGCGCAGGCCATATTTATAAAGCCTTGCCGGGGTATAGTATGTTTGATGCAGATACTTATAGTGCACCATAGGTAGGTTTCCATTGGGTGTTAGCATACCAGTTAGAGAACAAGCTACAGTGCATTCCTCCTCTGTAAGTGGGCCATCTAGTACCACATTCAATTTCCTTAGCGCTTTATGTGTGGTGTCAGCTATATCTTCTTGCAATGTGGCATAAAGTTTAGAGACCATGTTTGTGTTACGAGGTTCGGTAAGAATCAAAGTGCATGCTGCTATTTTGTCGTATACTTTGGTGAAGATGTAGGATTCTCTGATTGGTCATGTGTCATTGGCTGCTCTTGTCAGATCCAGTGCAGATGGTCTTAGGTTTTGCAGATGAACCTGTGATTAGAGTAGTGAGTCGGTTAGTGCTCTGAAAGCTGATTCTCTCTTCTCGTGTTAGGATATCAAGAGTCAGCACTATCCAGCAGCATTGTCTGCCTCGCCTGCGGTCTGACATCAAATATTTGGGGAGAGAGGAACACAGAACAAGGAGATGGGAAGAATCCCTTGCCTGCTTTATACTTTACATTGAAAGCCTCTGGGTTGACTCCCTCACTAAGGGTTGCCTCTGGTAGTCTGCACAGGTGCAATGTGAGGGTGCCTTTCAAAGGATGTCTTTGCAGTTGCCTTTCAGTCTTGTCGACTTTGATGCAACGTGGGGGTTAATTTCTTCTTGAAAATGCCAAATATTCAAATATTTTGTATTTCTCCGGTTGGATCCATAGATCCTCCTTTGGACCCTGGAGAAATGTTTGTGAGTACCCCTACAGCAGTGAACCTATTTTGTGTGTGCTGCATAGAAACAGACCACTAGGTGGCAGCATACCCAATAGCTATTTTATTTCTCATGCCTACATACATAGTCAAGAACATTGAAGAACATCTCTTCAAGTTACATAGACCAAGTTATTTCTTTACTAAAAAGGCAAATAAAGAACTTTTCAGAGTTGATTTAATAGTTAAATTACAGAACAGAAGGTAAACATTGCAAACTGTGACAAATACTTTTCTCCGCACTGTTGGGAGCTGGATGAATACAATTAAACTGTGGCCATCATCCCAGTTATTGACTGAAGCAAATGCTGTAAAAGGTTGGAATCCTACATGTGCATTCTCGACGTTACGCAGAACGTGCCAGTTTTGTATATTTTTTTCTGTGGTATGAGTGATCAAAACTAAAGGCTCTAATTCTGGCAGTAGGAATTACGGATCCTGGATTTCACACGCTTATAGTGTGCGATTCGTATTACTGTGTCTATTCCTATAACGAATACCTACACCACTGTAGCCAGAGTGGATTCAGAGATTCAAAGGGTTGCACAATAAAGCACCAGGTGCTTTGAGGACATGTGGCAAAGCAGAAAGACTGCTTGCCACAGACTCATGTAATCCACACATTGAGACAGCAGTGTCACATTGCAGGTAATTCCATGGCTGAAGAAGCTGCAAAAGTAACAGTTTGTACTGCTGCGGTTGCTGCACTCACTTGTTCTAGCACAAGGATAGACAGAGACATCATGGTGGCTTTCAATACTGCTTGCAACACCCACCACCTGCCTAAAGGCTTTCCACTCAAGTACTCCTACAAGTTAGATGCACAGAACATACCATATGCTCACATTCCTGGAGTGGGGGATAGAGTAATACCAAACACTGATCGCAGACTGCAGTTGATACTAGCCACTCTGTTGTTTGTTGTGCTGCCAGTTGAGGGGACTTGGTGTTCCAGAGGACCGCACCAAGAGCTGCCAAAGCAAGACCGGGGGAGGAGGCGGCCACAGCCTTTTTCACAATAGAAAGCGTGTTGCAGGCTCCTGTGGTTGGGGGGCTCCGCTCTGTTCTTTGTGATGCTGTCAGTGGAGGGGACTCAGTGTCACAAGAGAACGCGCCAGGAAGCGCCAACATGAGACCTAGGGAAGAGGCAGCCACACACCCTTTTTCCCTACAAAGCATGTTGCGGGCTCCCGTGTTTGGTGGGATCTCTGCTCTATTGTTTGTTGTGTTGCCAGTGAAGGGAACTCGAAATCCCAGGAGACCGTGCCAAGGGACACCAACCGCCACACACCCTTTTGTGCTACAAAGCTGTTGCAGGCTCCCACTCTGCGAGCCATGCCAGGGCAAAGCCATGTCTGCCTGTCATTGACTGAAAGAGGCAGGGCTGGGCCCCGTCTCTTGGCTTGCCGCTTCAGACCTCAAGGAGCCCACATTTGGTTAAGGTACAGGAAACATTTTTTTCATTTATATGTCGATTGTTTGCTCCTATTATGGATTCTTGGTGCGTGTTCAAGCATGGAGAAAAACAAGTTCATTGAGAGTGGCCCATTGATTGGATGCTCGAACGTGCTGTGAATGTGGTGAGCACTTAAATAGCACTTGCTGAAAGGATACTGTCTCTTGGTTCCACTGGCTCCAGTTCCGATCAAGTTTGTGGCCTCGGAGTAAGCTCATTACCGGCCTCTCCCGATATTATTGCCTCTACCGCACGTGATGGTGCCACTGCTTCAATGTTTCCAATGCCTCCTAATTCCCCAAGTTTAAGTCACCCATTAACATGTCATATGAAGGGCCCTTGTAACATGAGGGATAATGCTGACTCCCTGTACTACCTTGGAAATCCAAGGATGGTGCGTGTTCGAAACAACCCGGTAATGCAGCTTTCACCCCAGTACTGCCTGTCACTTTACCCCGTTGTTCAGCTGCAAGGAAAGCTGATAACGCTCCTCAGCTAGAGGTAAGGATCTATGATTGTATATCATAAAAAGGCGCAGAGCAGCTATGTGAGAATTTCCTTACTCACTTACGTACTTTGTTAAAATCGGTACTTTCTCCCATAGTTGCGTGCTTAGATGCTTTGGAATCTAAGCTGTCATCCTCTGCACCTCATCTGGTTCCCTTGCCTCACGTTGGAATATCTCCACAACCTTCAGCATCATTTTGCTTGTCCACGCTCCAACCTACTCCTGCGACCATGTTGTCTGCTTAAAATGCAGGACCTTTGACTGATGGAGTTCATCCAGATAAGCATCATGGCCTGATTCACCCTATGAGTAGTGTCCATGGCCCTGCCTCCTCTAACCCTTCTACTTATCCAGCGGGAAGTTCTAGGGTAGAACATCAAATGACGACCCTGAGCGAAGCTGCACAGTTTGTCAGCATTCCAGGCCAAATGTCTGCCCGAGCAGTGGTTAATCTTTCACCGGCCGCCTGCACATATGTAGTGGTTCTTATTGGGTCTCCGACCCTGTTGAAGGACCAGAGTGAGTCAGTGGAAGAATTGTACAACAAATCTTTGAAGTGGCTGGCGAGACATAGAGGTTTTCCTATAGCTCATGCTAAAGATAGTCCAATGCATGGTGCAACGCTGTGCTTGGATTGGACCAGACACTATGGACACTTTGGAAGGCTGTGTGAGTGTTCATTTTAGGTACCCGTTTTTAGCTTGTAATCTATTGTTTGGGGTTTATCCACAGTCTGCAGGCACCTAAGAGTAATAGCACCTTGGTACCACAGGGCTTTTCATAGAGGACAGAGAATCGCGATGTTAACAGAAAGAAGTCTCCCTCCAGTGGGCTCCCTAACTTCTTTGCTGAATCAGCTCATCTCCCAGCCCTGTTTGCCTCTTTTCTCTACATGTATTGTTCCTTATGGTATGTCATTCGAGACTCTTGCCCATGACCCAGTGGATCCCTGCAATTGGCTCAGAACCCTTTTCTGCATTCCGACGTCCAACAGATTGATGCCCTTTCTTCAATTGATTGACTTTCCAGCATTTTTAATTTATCTATCGTCTTCTGACAGTAAAAGAGATATGAGACCCACTCAGTTTGCTTTATCACTCAAGCTTATGCCTCGAAACTTAAATATATGCAGTCATTTGTCTGGTTTACCAAGATAAGAAGACACTCTTCACTGGTCCTGGGGATCTGTAATCCGAGAAACATTATTTAATATAATTGTTATACATTGCATGCCATTACAACGCAAGTCGTTACAACGACGCGTTGTTACATCGCATGCCATTACAACGCAAGTTGTTACAACGACTTGCTGTAGGGGCAGAAGGTGTTGGATTTTCAATCCAACACCTTCCCTACTGTTGCAACCACTGGAGTCGAAATGGTAAATTATTCTATGCCAAATGCCAGCGCAACCCCCTACAGCAAGTTTTTCTAACGTCTTGCGTTGTAATGGCATGTGATGTAACAACGAGTCGTTGTAACGACTTGCGTTGTAATGGCATGCATAGAAAACGCATGCGTTGTAACAAGTGCAATTCCTGTAATCCCACTCCTTACATCCAGTCATCCTCCTTTACTTTGGCACCCTCAGGAAAACACAAATACAAGGCCATTAATATACCGTTTCTCAACCTATGGATGTCCTTCACCAGCCCAGCACCTCCGTACAGTGAATGATCAAATCGTGACCATTAAGAAACAAAGCCCCCACTTCATGGAAGGTTGAAAGATGACACTTAGTACCACCGGTTCGTGCAACAGAAAGAGAAAAGACCATAGAAATCACTTAATTCTGTAGGTGAAAGTGATACACACCATGCCCATTTATCAACCAACAGTGTCTATAAGTTTACGCTGTGTGCTGTCTGAGAGGGGGAACAAAATTCCACAGAGACAAAGCCCAATACAGCGTGTAGGAAAGTAGGATCTGCTTTTATGTTTATCCCCATTTTTTGCCTGGTGCTAAACTGTTACTGAGTAGTCTGCTGGGATCCTGCTAATCAGGACCCCAGTCTATCTGCTTTCTCCCTTAAATTGGTGTGTTCATTACTTAGGTACTTATCCGTCCCTAGTATATGGTACTAAGGTACCCAGGGAATAGGTACCCCAGAGGACCCCCTATTTGCTTAAGCATTCATTGTTCCACCCATGAGAGACCATTCAAAATGGAACTACAGGCCTGCCATTGCAGCGTGTGTATGTTGGGGCTAGCAGTACATACTAAAGATACAGGTTTCCTATATCTAGGCTCACTGCACATAAAACCTATAAGTCACCCCTATAGCAGGCCTTATCAATCCTGAAGGCAGGGTGCTTGCTTCTAAGTGTGAGGGTACCCCTGCATGAGCAGGACACCTGTACAGCCCACGGAGTCCATTCTCCCGAGTTGTAAGTGAAGCAGCCCTATACTGTGTAGAGAGGCACCGCATAAGTACGCGATGACCATCTCAAAACTGGCTGCAGGGGGGCGTGGCTACGAGCCGACCGTGATGGCTGCGTAGCGCGAGTGCTCTGACACCGAGGCGGCTCCTTTTACACTGATCCGACTACTAATCCGCCACCAGTGTACCATCAGACGCGGACTCTGGGTGAGGAAACCAAGCGACGCCGGCTGACGCTTCCCCAGCCACAATCGAGCAAAGATAACCGGTGGAGCTCCGGCGGTCCAGAAGGGGCCCTGCCGCGTGTGCAAGCGCCGACCTGCCGCAACACCGCAGCCCGACCGGAAGTAGCCGTGAGACGGGCGGCCGGACCGGAAAGAGCCGATGGTGACGGCGGACCACGCCGACGGTAGTTTTTGTCCCCCAGAAGCGACGCGCCATTCCAGACGGGGGTTCTCCCCCTGAGCAGCCTCGATCCACGCCCACGCTGCCCTGAGGTGCGGATACCTTGCGAGTGGCCCGTGACTGGCTTCACAGTCGATACGAAGCCTGGCAGTGATGCTTGAATAAAAACGGCTGGCTGACCTGTGACATTGCTCTTCAGGGCACAAGAGTGAAAGACTGCTGGGCTCCGGGTGGAGCGCCCTGAAGCGGAGGACGCATTTGACTGGCTGGGAGGTAGGAGCGAAGAGTGCCACCGGCCCTTGAGTCAGACAGTGGCTGCTTTCCCGAGTATTGTGCCGGGGCCCTTGAGTGCGGGGGTGCGAAGGCGGCTGATCTTGCCCTGAACCACGAGAACCGGTGAGCGCCCATATCCGGAAACACGTCCGTGACCTCCGTGCCCGCTGCTTCTCAACTCTGGGCCCAGTGGTGTGCAGCGAGGGGCAGTGGGTATAACGGCTGACGGAGGATCACCTAGTGCTGCACAGGAGCGTCAGCTTTGGGGTCCAGCAGGGTCCCTTGCGAGACGGAGGAGGTCGGACTGCACACTGCTCCCTGACCAACAGCGCTATTGACCTGCGCACCTAGTGAAGTGGTGGAACTTTGGCGATCTGCGCCATCTTGTTGCTGAGGCTGCACTGTGAAGCGGCCCCCCCACGTGCTGGCTACCTAGAACTATGGCGAACAGAGGTCCCAGGGCCGCCGCAGCACAGGCAAAGCTGGAAAAATGTGCCTTCGACAAGACTGCCGCAAATCATTCGGAGGGTCGCCCCTCCGCGGGCAAGAGTCCGGAAGGTGAGGGCCCCAAACGGGTGACATTGGAGGATCTGATGAAGATGCTTACGAGTGTACAGGCGACGGTGGGAGCAATCTCTACTGATGTTGGGCTGCTGAGGGCGGACTTCCACAAAATAACGGAGCGTGTGGCCCAGGTGGAAGTGGTAACTAAATCGTTGGTGGAGGACACCTCTGAGCTGCAGTTAGCCACTGAACGACTGGAAGCGGTTGCCAAGAAGCTGCAAGAACGACTGGACGATCAAGAAGGGAGGTCACGGAGAAACAACGTCCGCATCCTGGGCATACCGGAGTCGGAGGGCAAACGTTCGATGGATTTATACGTGGAAGAGCTAATTACGACGAAGCTGCAGCCGAGGGGTCTCTCCCGTTTCTTTTCTGTTGAAAGAGCGCATAGGGTCCCCGGGGGGACGCCGAAGCCAGGGGCGGCGTCGGGTGAGGGGCTTCGTGGGGTGGTAGAGGTGGTAATCTGCCCCAGAGGGATCTCCGACCACTCCCCGCTACTACTCACATACACGAACCATCGCTCTCATAGGTCCCGTATGTTTCCGGTTCATGCGAATTATCTGCAACACGCCCCATTGAAAAAATCCCTCACCACTACTGCTGAGCACTTTTTTGGGGAGAATGCGGGCTCAGTAGACTCCCTGAGTACCCTGTGGGAAGCGTTTAAAACAGTGTTGCGGGGGCAAGCAATTGCGTCGGTAACGGCCCACAGGAGAACGCAACAGCAAGAACTTAGCACCCTGGAGGAGGCCCTTGCAACGGCCATCTCTAGACAGGACTCAAATCCATCTCTGGGAGCCGCCCAGGCGGTCCGGCTGTACCGAATAGAATGGATGGCATATCAGAAGGAAATGGTTAGGTCCTCGATTCAGGCCACCCGACACCGGGTTTACGAACTGGGCGATAAAGCAGGAAAAATGCTGGCTTGGCTCGATAAAAAAGAAAGGGCGGGTAGAGTCATTGCACAATTGAAGTTGCCTAACGGAAGCGCGACCTCTGACGCCGGTGCCATAGTTGACCTGTTGGCTGATCACTATGAAGCGATCTACGCTCCCCAGGCGAGATTCTCGGCGGAGGAGGCATATGACTACATTAAGGATCTGGCGATTCCCTGTCTCTCACCTGAGACAGCGCTTTTGTTAGAGGCCGATATTACCGTGGAGGAGGTGAGGGACGCGACGGAGGCACTGGCGTCTGGGAAAGCACTGGGACCCAACGGTCTCCCGGTGGAACTGTACAAACAAACAGCCCAGACGATGGCCCCCCATCTCCTTAACATGTTCAGGGACAGCCTAGAAGAGGGTATGCTACCGCAGGATCAACGTCTGGCCACAATCATCCCGATCCACAAATCTGGTAAGGCAACAGAGGAATGTACCTCTTACCGCCCTATTTCCCTGCTCAATGCGGAGCCAAAGATCCTCGCCAAATTATTGGCGCTGCGGTTGGCCCCCCACCTTGCCACTCTGGTACACCCGGATCAGTCCGGCTTTATGCAGAATCGTAATACCTCGCATAATTTGCGACGTCTCCAATCGGTGCTGGCTCGCCGAGAGTGTATACAGGAACCAGCGGTATTGCTTTCCCTGGACGCCACTAGGGCGTTTGACACTGTGGAGTGGCCTTATCTATTTGCGGTGCTTCGCCACATGGGCTTCGGACCCCAATTCTGTGCGTGGGTCCGACTGCTTTACACCGGCCCCTTGGCTCAGGTGGCGGCGAATGGACACATCTCCAGGGACTTTCCGCTCGGGCGTGGGACGAGGCAGGGTTGCCCATTATCTCCTCTGCTGTTTACATTGGTCCTGGAGCCACTGGTCAGATGGGAACCATCCATTAGGGGTATCCGATGGTCACCGACATGGGAGGATCGGATATCACTATACGCTGATGATGTCCTGCTCTATCTCACCTCCCCGAGGAAATCGGTCCCGGCACTACTCAATGTCTGCGAGAAGTTCGGGAGAGTATCGGGCTATAGAATTAACTGGTCAAAGTCAGTTCTATTCATTCTTGCTGGTCGCCCCCCCCCTACCGAGGGACTGTCCGTTAAATTACACTAACGCCCCCTTTAAATATCTGGGAGTTTACGTCACTCCTGACCCGGACGAATTCCACGTCTTGAACCTGAAACCCCCCCTGGAACGGTTTATTAGAGATGTCAGGGTGTGGCGCTCCCTTCCACTCACTCTTTTGGGCAAAGCCGCCCTGTTTAAAATGATGGCATTGCCCCCTTTTTTTGTACCTCCTTGAGAACACACCGTTTCCAGTGCCCCCCTCCTATTTTAAAGCCATCGCAGCGGCAGTTTCTAATCTGCTCTGGGACGGGAAACCGGCCCGTATTGCTCAGGACAAGCAGGTGAAAGACTGGTACGATGGGGGTATAGCGCTCCCTAGTATTGAGTTGTATTATTGGGCTGCCCACCTTAAACAGATCAACTACTGGCTGCACGCCCCACAAAAGGAACCAGCCTACATGGCGGACAGGCAGAATATCGACTCCCGGGGCCTGCTGAGAAACCTTTATAGCCGCACCATCCCGTCTGAGCTACATGGCCCGACCCGTCACACTATCCAAATCTGGTATAAAGCACACAGACGCCTTCACTGCGCAAACACAGTTACACAGATGACACCCCTGTGGGACTCACACAGGTTGGGTTACATGGGCAATACTAAGGGGTTCAAGGCATGGGACGCCATAGGAATTTCAGTGGTGGGGGACCTCTGGAAAAATCACAAAGTCGTAGATTTTGGATTTCTACAGACCAAATATGGTATGGCTAGGTCCGAACAGTACAGGTTCATGCAGATATGGCATGCACTGAGAGCAGCCATTCCGGCGGGTATGAATTTGCAGGAATCTACCCCTCTAGAAGACAGACTGTTAAAGGAACACTTGCCCCAAAAAGCCACCTCCTACACATACCGGAAACTAGTTAACAACCTCCCCGACATGTTGTCCAAATTACGCTCCAGTTGGGTGGCGGATATAGGTGACCTTGATGACTCGGAGTGGCAGGAGGCTCTCTCGTCACCGCGCGAGTCTGCGATTCCCTCCAGGCTTAAGCTGGTGCAGCTGAAAGTACTACATCGTACATACTATACCAGGACGGTCCTGTACAAGATAGGAAAGGCTGAACAAGATTACTGTCTCCGTGGGTGCGGAGAGAGGGGGACGTTCTATCATACCATTTGGGATTGCGGGAGGTTGGCAGGGTACTGGACAGCGGTGATGCGAACTATCTCTCAGACTGTGAATACCTCACTGCTGCCCGACCCGCGCTGCTGCTTACTGAACATATGGGAAGCTACGGACTTAACCCATCGACAGCAGGATTGGGTAATGTTGGGCCTGATGGTAGCGAAGCGCAATGTGGCTAAACTGTGGGGATCACCTGTAGTGCCCAAACTGAGAGAATGGTGCAACGACATGGATGATGCGATGGTGGCTGAGAAGGCAGTGTTTGTTCGGAGAGGTTGCCCCAAGAAATGGGGTCTGATCTGGGGGGCGTGGAACAGGTATAGGGGAAACATTTGTGAACCACCGAGAGAGGACTCAGATGAGTGTTTATCGGATTGAGAAATAAAACTATACTGTAGCTGTAGGGGGTGCCAAGCCCTGCAGCTTTGGAGAACTCCCGACATTTACGAGAGAGGGAGGGACTAGGAACGGTTCTGGAGTGCGTCACTAATATTAATGATACTGTGATTGTGGATAGATGTCTATTTACCCTCTGGGTTCGCTTTGTGTTTTTCTACTGCTGTGACCTTGTTTTCAAGGAATGTTTGGTTCTACAGTTAAAAAAGCAGACCTTTGTAATTTCAGACAATGATAATAGCTCAGTTAAGCACACGAGGAATATTTGCCGCCGGGCCCCTGGGATGCCGGCTGAACGGCTGTGTAATTCTTTATATGGTAAATTTAACACTGAAATGTTCGCGGCCGGCCCCAGCGGTTGTAGGCCCTAAGCTGTGTCCTGACGTTCATGTGCAATAAAGGTCTTTAAAAAAAAAAAAAACTGGCTGCAATAAATCCTATCTGGTATCAACCATGTTGGAATCATACCCCCACACCGTAAACAGTGTGACAGGTATGATTCCAAGCACTGGAAGAGCCCACCGTTAGGATCTCAGTGTTCAGCCTTCTTGACCCGGACAGCACAAAATGGTTGCTGCCGCCCAGAGACACGATTCTGCCCTCCTGCTGCTGAGCCAAGCTCGAGCAGGGGAAAGCAGAACAATAGGCATCCTGTCACAAGGAGGTGTGACCACCTCCCAGAAAGGATTAAGTGTATTGGGGTAGGGTGGGTGCGCTTGCCAGTGCCATTCAGTCTGCATGAGGGGCACATTTGGTGTCAATGTGCTTAGCCCAGTTCAAAGCAGTCCTGGGAGCCATTGGCTCACGCTCTGGCGCGAAACAGGACAAAGGACATGGGAGTAACTTCACCCCTGTCCAGACCCTCCCCTGGGAGGGTCCCCTTAATCGTCCCAACCCTTTCCCAAGGGTAAGTAAGAGCATACCTGTGTGTAGGTCCCTAGATTCGTCTTGTGACAAGATTAAGATCAAACACCACTTTTACTTCTACCGCCTGGGCACTCTGGACTTCACTGGACATCGTTAGGCCCAACTTCATCTCCCTTCCAGTCTGCTGCATTGTCTGTGCACCATACAGGAACCTTCCAAGGTCTGTGGGCATCAAAGACACCTGAAGGAATCTCCTTTGGAGTGAAGGAGTCACTCCCCTGCATTTGCAGCCACCACAACTAAGTCGACCGGTCACCTGATCCTGAGCTTCTCCGGACTCCGTAAGGTTCTGCAACACAGGTGGTGGTTTCCCAAGACAACATATCCAGGGGGGGTGAATAGAATACGCCTTTCCCAACGTTTATGCAGTCCATTTAACATTATTCCTACTGTGGGGTGGAAACTACGCCACACAACCAGGGGTGGGCCTCACGTGGAAAAGCAGAAATTGTGTCTGGCATGTTCTCCTATTCGTATGTCACAATGCTCAGCTCGCCTCCTGCAACTGGCATAAATGTTGCTGCGCTCAAGCGGAACCTCCAATTGGTCACGGGTGTTTTGGTGTTCTGCCCAGACCAGGTGATGTGGGATGATGTCAGTTACAGCTCTCCCCAGACACCGTAGACTTGATTAGACTCCCTTGGTGGAACTGGGTGTCACCCTTTATTCCTCCAAGAATGTATATATATATAGTGTCTTCTACACTTGTGTCTTCTGTGTTGGTGATACGGAGGATCTTCGTTAGGATCTGCACAAATTGCTCTACCTCCCCATTAGCTTTGGGGCCAATGTGGTGTGATGTGCCTATGTTTAATGTTCCAGGATTGGAGCTATTCAGCCCACTACCACCTATTAAATGGTGGCCCGCTATCTGTTCATACCTCATCTATAAGGCCATGGGTAGCCATGATCTTCTAAAATTTCAGGATGGCTTCTGTGGCCGACATGGATGGCACTATATCTACTTCAGGGTACCTAGAGAAATTTTTGATTGCAGTCAGGGAGGCTGCCGAAAACGGCACTGGCCCTTGGACCCAAAGTGTGATGTCTAAATTCAGTAATGGCAGGGCTAGAGGGTCAGGATTACTAGGGGTTTGGTATGCCACACAACTTTGCATTGCTTCGTCTATGAGATGGTTAAGCCAGTGGAACCAGACCTTGCTCAGGAGTTGGATTTTGGTCCTCTCTAGGGCTTAATGTGATCTTTGGGCTAGTTGGATCACCTGTTGTCTTAGGCTTTCGGGAAGGACCAACCATGTATATTACATGAGGCACCCTTTTTCAGTGATGGATGGCTCCTATCGCACATGGTGGAGGGATTGGAGGGCCCGCTGGGTTTCCTCCCTGCGGTGAGCGAAGTTGTTCAGTAGTGCATCCCAGTTATTGGTCCAGACTGCCATCATGGCCAATTGGAGGCAGTCACCCAGATGGGTATTTTCTGTGACATCAAGGCATTGGGAGTGGTCTAGCTCAATCGAGCACCAATCTCATCTACTCTTCGGTGTCATGGGCATCTCTTCTTCTGCAGGACTGACGTGTCTAGCATGCCTCAAAAGAAAATCAATTGCAAAAACAACAGTTGATGGTCAGAATGCAGAACAATTTCATAGATTTACCCCAGTACAGAGACCTGGGCCTAAATCCGTCGTTTTTTGCACTCCAAACCACCTAAAGAAAATCAGGCATGGTGCAGAGGAGCCTGTCCAGTACTCAATGGTGAACTGAAATTCTTGATGCTGTACCATACACTTCTTAATCTTGGGCAGTAGTTTGAAGGCAGATTCCCTGAAAATGGTATGAGTGGTGTAGGGTCCATGTAAACTGAATGGATGGCCGTACAAATAGATGTGGAAATGGCGGCACCCACAGTGAACAGCGTTGGTTTTCTTTTCAATTTGTGAATATCTTTCCTCGTTAGAGTTCTCTTGCACAGGCTACAGGAGCCCAGTCTCTGTAACTTCGGCATTGTGATAGTCCTTTGAATGGGCATCCACTGCTAGTTCAGGTTTCTTCTGGGGTTTGAAGAATGCAAGATTGGTTTCAGCAGAGAATGCCCATTTTGTGTTCCAAAAAGCATGCTCCTCTATTCTTCCCAATACCCAGGGAGTGGAAGATTTGGTGAGCTCACTCAGTAATGCATTGAGGTCAGGCAAGTTGTCGATAAAACAGCCACAATATGAGAGCATTCAAAGGAAGCCCCTGATACAGATGTTTTTGCAGGAGCGTTGTGGATTTGCTTCTGGGTCCGGTGCTACTCATGTGCAGAAAACTGGTATCCAAACAAACTGATGCTTTGCTTGAGAAACTCACACTTTTCCCTGTCAAGTGTTAGCCATGGTCTTTTAGCCAGGCAAACACAACTCCAAGGCGGGTGTGGCAGCTATCAAGCGTGGTCAAGAATTTCATTACCAACATTTAGCAATTCTTGTAGCTCTTTCAGGACTTCTTTAATGATGTTTTGAAAAACATCCGTGGCACTGGTGATACAGGAGTTTAGATTTTTGTACCACCTCTTTACGATGTAAGGTAAGACAGTGGTTATTTGGCAGGAATCAGGGTGTAGAGGTATTTGGTGGTACCCTGAACTCCAGTCCATTTTTAAAAAACACTTGTACTCTGAGAGCTCACCCTCAATGTCACCCACCATGGGCATTAGTTGGCTCTCCCTGTTGATAGTGTGGTTTGACAGCCTTATGTCTACACAGATCCTGCCAGCACCAGGTTGGATTGGTTTCTCCTCCACCACTCTGACAGAAACCGACTGGGTGGACCCACTACCCTTTCAATGATAAAACAATTACCCAATGCACACCAATAAACAGTACAGAAAGAGATGTCTCAATGGGCATAATATTGTACAAATGACCAAGTTCAGAACAGAAAAGAGGGAAGCGAAGTTGTGCGGTTCCTCTTTAATTGTATGGATGGCCAGCCGACACGTGTTTCGTCGTTAAGCGGTAACAATGCTTGTACGACTCATCAGGGCTGGGGAAGATACAAAATACATGATGGAATAGATAGTCCACACAACAAAATGAAGTTTTTCTTGTAGCAACTAGTGATTGCGTCTAGTTCTTGGTGCGCGTGAGAGTGCAGGTGAAGGTGGTGGTAATAATAACTTGATATAAGTTCAACTGGTTTTATAGTGGTAGCACACAGTGCCAAACACGGTGAAGACGAAAAAACCGTAACGACGGGTGTCAGGAGTGATTGAATGCAGGTGCGTGAAAAGGTGCAGGTGTGGGTGGTGCCGGTCGTCAGATGCCTATGGTAACTGGGTTGTCCCCTATTGGGAGTAGACAGATGAGGGTAAGTATCCTGTGATCGTAACATGGGTGATTGTGCCAACTGTGGTGGTTCTAGATAAAATAGGATTGGTGGTCCTCCGATGGTGTTGCTGAAGCATGCAAAACACTACGCGGGTGGAATCAAAAATGTAAAACAGGAGGGGTGGGGGAGGAAATGGTTTAAGAGTGCACGCGCACGTTATTAATGTGGGAAGTAAGACGGAATTGGCTGAGTACTTCCTACCTGTAACGCGATGAAATAGGGCCATAGGTCTATGGGGAAGAAGAATGAAAGAGGGAACAAAAATGGCAAGACAATGTATCAGGTTCAATCGAAGTTGAGAAATAATAATAGCGAGGAGCACTGTACATTTGAGTACGGTCCCATGCATGGATATTATCACAAACCAAAATAATTATTGAAAAAATGTGCAGACATGAAAGACTCACCGCTAAGCCGGTGATACTTCCAACCCGGCCCCTGCTCGAGACCAGGTTACTGCTCGTCGGTAATTGGTGCTCCAAATATCGAGAGTACTGCAGTTAGGGCACGCTGTTGTAAAATACAATAAAATATTGTATTAGTGAGACCCACTGGTGGCGCATACATAAAGTAAAAGCAAGGTCCTATCATAAGGAACGGGGCGTAGTTAAGGTAACAGAATCATTCATAGAGATTGAGTCTCAAAGTAAAAGAGAAGCTCTCACCTCTGTGTTTCAGAATCGGTGCTCCAGGCAATTATGGTGTATACGGAGCCACAAATGAATAAAGCGAAGCCTCTGTTTACGTGGTGCTTAAATGTCTGGGTTGGACGATCCGTAGTGATGGTCCAAGATGCTAGTGCTCGCACAAGTATGTGCGTTCTGTGAGGGACAAGAAAGGATAGAGCGAGCATTAGTATGCTCGTTTACACAAGACCGGAAAGGCGGTCTTGTCATCAAGAACGTGGGGATCGGACTAGAATACTCCGTGCGAGGGAGCCTAACAAAGGAATAAATAGACAAAACGAACAAGGGGCTTACCAGAGATTGAAGCGAGTTGCTGGTGGCACAGTCTGCGGGATGTGTAACTCCTCACAGCGGTTCCGGGTGCGGACACGTGATTCCGACCCGGAAATGAATTTATAGCTATTCGGCGAAATTGCCCGTATGTGGACAGCTAGAGCGCTGTTGCCTCTGGTTCGGTTTCTGTTTTGAAAGGAGCATGGAGCTTGTTTCAAGATGTGCGCAAAAAGGGCCAGGGCGAATCAATCCGTCCAGTCGAGGTAATGGCATGTATCAAAGGTGTCTAGACAGTATTTGTCAGTAATTATATACTGCGTGGCGAGATATTATGGGGTTTGACAGTTTACAGCCAATATATCAATGATTTGGGAGTGAACGGAAATTGGACAAGATACCAATTACTGCGTAGATAAGTCCCGCGATAAGACAAAAAATTATATAGTATCCGCGAAAAATAGTGAAATAAGTAATCGAAAGTTATAATCATCATGCAAAGGGGTGGTCATGCATCCGATCCACGACGTGTAGAGGTGATCAGTGACACATTAACATGGGCATGAAAAGCACATAATACATCGCATCGGTCGTATCAACTCAATAAGGGCAACATGTAAAGGTAAAAAGGTAGCTGATCAACACATCTCATCCCAATTAATTGTGGAAAATTATGCAAATGATCCAGATTGGGCACAAAAGTACATGATAGCATAGTTAAATGGAAATGCCTGCAGATTGATGGTGTTGCGTGTCCATTATGACACGAAGTGAGTGACATGAGTATCGCAGTAACATTTGTGGCATGGAATCAACATACATGTGTTACAAAGATGCAGACAAAAACAATAGTGTCATAACCAATAGTAGCCTCATGGACACTTCAATGCGAGACACTGCCGCAAGGGCAGTGGCGGAACAAAGTACAGTAGGTCTGGTATAATGTTCCCTACAGAAATGACAAGATTATAGCATGTAGAGACTCGCAAGCAGGAAATGATCAAAGGGGTCGGAAATGTACACAGGGATTCAGTCCCCTAGAAAGAATTGCATCTCCTGGTCATAATTGAGCCCCTGGGTCACGGTGCGAAGGCGGAGAATCCATGTTGCTTCTAGGCGTCTTAGCTTGAGTTCTCTATTGCCGCCTCGTGCACCAATGGGGACAGTGTCAATCCCATAGAACGAAACTTGTTTGTCCAAAGATTGATCGCCACACGCAGCCGCGTGTAGGGCCACTGGATATCTAGGATCCTGTTTGTGTAGCGCCCTTATATGTTCCGCTATTCTTTCTTTTAACGGGCGGATGGTGCTCCCTACGTAAATTACTACGAGGCGGCAATAGAGAACTCAAGCTAAGACGCCTAGAAGCAACATGGATTCTCCGCCTTCGCACCGTGACCCAGGGGCTCAATTATGACCAGGAGATGCAATTCTTTCTAGGGGACTGAATCCCTGTGTACATTTCCGACCCCTTTGATCATTTCCTGCTTGCGAGTCTCTACATGCTATAATCTTGTCATTTCTGTAGGGAACATTATACCAGACCTACTGTACTTTGTTCCGCCACTGCCCTTGCGGCAGTGTCTCGCATTGAAGTGTCCATGAGGCTACTATTGGTTATGACACTATTGTTTTTGTCTGCATCTTTGTAACACATGTATGTTGATTCCATGCCACAAATGTTACTGCGATACTCATGTCACTCACTTCGTGTCATAATGGACACGCAACACCATCAATCTGCAGGCATTTCCATTTAACTATGCTATCATGTACTTTTGTGCCCAATCTGGATCATTTGCATAATTTTCCACAATTCATTGGGATGAGATGTGTTGATCAGCTACCTTTTTACCTTTACATGTTGCCCTTATTGAGTTGATACGACCGATGCGATGTATTATGTGCTTTTCATGCCCATGTTAATGTGTCACTGATCACCTCTACACGTCGTGGATCGGATGCATGACCACCCCTTTGCATGATGATTATAACTTTCGATTACTTATTTCACTATTTTTCGCGGATACTATATAATTTTTTGTCTTATCGCGGGACTTATCTACGCAGTAATTGGTATCTTGTCCAATTTCCGTTCACTCCCAAATCATTGATATATTGGCTGTAAACTGTCAAACCCCATAATATCTCGCCACGCAGTATATAATTACTGACAAATACTGTCTAGACACCTTTGATACATGCCATTACCTCGACTGGACGGATTGATTCGCCCTGGCCCTTTTTGCGCACATCTTGAAACAAGCTCCATGCTCCTTTCAAAACAGAAACCGAACCAGAGGCAACAGCGCTCTAGCTGTCCACATACGGGCAATTTCGCCGAATAGCTATAAATTCATTTCCGGGTCGGAATCACGTGTCCGCACCCGGAACCGCTGTGAGGAGTTACACATCCCGCAGACTGTGCCACCAGCAACTCGCTTCAATCTCTGGTAAGCCCCTTGTTCGTTTTGTCTATTTATTCCTTTGTTAGGCTCCCTCGCACGGAGTATTCTAGTCCGATCCCCACGTTCTTGATGACAAGACCGCCTTTCCGGTCTTGTGTAAACGAGCATACTAATGCTCGCTCTATCCTTTCTTGTCCCTCACAGAACGCACATACTTGTGCGAGCACTAGCATCTTGGACCATCACTACGGATCGTCCAACCCAGACATTTAAGCACCACGTAAACAGAGGCTTCGCTTTATTCATTTGTGGCTCCGTATACACCATAATTGCCTGGAGCACCGATTCTGAAACACAGAGGTGAGAGCTTCTCTTTTACTTTGAGACTCAATCTCTATGAATGATTCTGTTACCTTAACTACGCCCCGTTCCTTATGATAGGACCTTGCTTTTACTTTATGTATGCGCCACCAGTGGGTCTCACTAATACAATATTTTATTGTATTTTACAACAGCGTGCCCTAACTGCAGTACTCTCGATATTTGGAGCACCAATTACCGACGAGCAGTAACCTGGTCTCGAGCAGGGGCCGGGTTGGAAGTATCACCGGCTTAGCGGTGAGTCTTTCATGTCTGCACATTTTTTCAATAATTATTTTGGTTTGTGATAATATCCATGCATGGGACCGTACTCAAATGTACAGTGCTCCTCGCTATTATTATTTCTCAACTTCGATTGAACCTGATACATTGTCTTGCCATTTTTGTTCCCTCTTTCATTCTTCTTCCCCATAGACCTATGGCCCTATTTCATCGCGTTACAGGTAGGAAGTACTCAGCCAATTCCGTCTTACTTCCCACATTAATAACGTGCGCGTGCACTCTTAAACCATTTCCTCCCCCACCCCTCCTGTTTTACATTTTTGATTCCACCCGCGTAGTGTTTTGCATGCTTCAGCAACACCATCGGAGGACCACCAATCCTATTTTATCTAGAACCACCACAGTTGGCACAATCACCCATGTTACGATCACAGGATACTTACCCTCATCTGTCTACTCCCAATAGGGGACAACCCAGTTACCATAGGCATCTGACGACCGGCACCACCCACACCTGCACCTTTTCACGCACCTGCATTCAATCACTCCTGACACCCGTCGTTACGGTTTTTTCGTCTTCACCGTGTTTGGCACTGTGTGCTACCACTATAAAACCAGTTGAACTTATATCAAGTTATTATTACCACCACCTTCACCTGCACTCTCACGCGCACCAAGAACTAGACGCAATCACTAGTTGCTACAAGAAAAACTTCATTTTGTTGTGTGGACTATCTATTCCATCATGTATTTTGTATCTTCCCCAGCCCTGATGAGTCGTACAAGCATTGTTACCGCTTAACGACGAAACACGTGTCGGCTGGCCATCCATACAATTAAAGAGGAACCGCACAACTTCGCTTCCCTCTTTTCTGTTCTGAACTTGGTCATTTGTACAATATTATGCCCATTGAGACATCTCTTTCTGTACTGTTTATTGGTGTGCATTGGGTAATTGTTTTGTATTTGTTAAACGTGTGCCCTGCACACTCTTTAGAGGGGTTTAGGGCCTTTTTCCCCTCACCTTTTTGCACCCAGACCTAACCTTTCTTTACACTTACGTAAGTTGTGCGCCCAGCATTTCCCTGAACTTCTAAAAAACCCGTTCCCCACAGCTTCAATCTCATTGCACAGGGGGGCAGCCGCTACGTATTGTTATCACTTTTTCATTCCAGAGGATAGCACCTTCTATTCCTCACCATGAATCGCGATAAAGCTGCCGAAGAGCTTTTCGAAAACCTGGCAAAAGGTATGTCCACACATAGAGCTACCTCAACCAATGTTCCTAACAGTACCAAGGAAGAGGGTCTGAGGGACAAATTTGTAAGATTGGAAAAACTCAAAAAATTAGAAAATTCTAAGTGGTGGGATGGCATCACTTTGAAACAGTATGTCAGACTCAAGCGCATACCGAGAGGTTTGAGAGCACAGATCTTCCCCACATATGACAATCTAGACCCTGATCTTTTAAGTAAATGGGAAGACGCTTTGATTAACAACTCCAATATCCTCATGGATATTCTCATTGAGAGCTCTGACCGCAAGGTCGCGAAATTTCAAGCCGAGATTGCCATTCTGGAGCAGGAGATCAAAGATCTGAATCGCCCAGAATCCACTGTAAAGAACTACACAATACTAGACGAGATTCTCCTTAAACATCAGAACGAGATCAAGAGTCGTAAAGCCAGACAGTTGAAAAGGGATGAGGCTGACTACACTGACGGCAGAATTTTCACATATGACAGAAAATACGACCATATGATTAACAAATCTACACCTAAGAGCAGAGATGGAGCAAATCTTACTGATGCCAGCTCTATCTCATCAAGCAGCACTTCACTGAGCACTATCAGCATCAGTGAAGATGAGTCGAACCGCACTGACAACGAAACAAATCCTTTTTTATGCGAGATCCAGCGGATAAGAAGGGGTATCCGCACACTAGAACCAAAACCCGCAGGGGTAGGAAGGGGCGTGGTAGAAGATTACCGGAAGAAACTCAGATCCGGGAACCAGCAACAGTAACCGACACACAGGAGGGGGAGGTACAGGTTATTAATCTTTCATCCAAAATCCTCACCACTAACATGATTTCCCTTCTGAGCAAAGGCTTAAACTTTAATCCCTTCTCGAATACTGATGTATGTAGACTTAAAATTGATTTGTTCAAGTTCACACGAAAACTGAAATTGAAGAAGCATTTTTCAAATAAAATCATGATCAATAAAAACCCTACAAACATCCCTACTGAGTTTGAACCTGATATTTTAACCATTAATGATATCCAAGCCACACACCTCCTTCTCTCTCTCACGGATGTAGAACGATCTCCTCAAGACATGGACACCCTACTAGAGGAACTTAATATAGAATCAGATTTCAGCATTGTCAGTGGGCTCAAGTCGAAATCCAAATGGATCCCCACATTACCGGGAGGGAACTCCATAGACAGCTTCCACAAAAGAGTTTTGGAGGACATTGATAAACTCGAACTGAAAGACACCAAACGAACATTTAGATACAAAGACAATCTTACTCCAGGAGAACGAGCAGCCATGAACAGCCTCATCAAAGATCATGAGATCATCATTAGGGAAGCGGATAAGGGAGGGAATGTGGTCATTATGAATAAAAAGGACTATGACCAAGAAATCCTCAGTCAGTTACAGGACGACACGTGCTATCTGCTTCTGGACCACAATCCCATGGCACCACTCACGACCCACATTAACCGATCTCTTATCACTTGGAAGGAGAGTGGCCTGATAAATGAGGACGAACTTCTGTACATGAAGGTCATTAAACCATCATACCCTTGGCTGTACACTCTCCCCAAGGTACACAAAAATCAACCCTTCCCTCCCGGACGTCCCATTATTTCCGGGATTGGGGGCCCCACAGAAAGAATTGCGGAATATGTCGACCTGTTCCTGGGGCCTCTGGTACGTAACCAACCGTCCTTTATACAGGACACGAAACACATATTGAGTATTCTCTCTGACCTACAATGGCAATCTGGCAACTTTTTGGTCACCATGGATGTGGTAGCGCTGTACACCAGCATCAAACCAGATCTGGGACTCGAAGTCGTCACTAAAACACTACAGAAGCGTCCAGCCACCATGTGGCAACACACCAACATGCTCGTCTCCATGATGGACCTCATATTGAATAATAACTCGTTTATGTTCAACAATTCATGGTACAGACAAATAAAAGGAGTCGCCATGGGCTCAAAATTTTCACCATCATTTGCCAATCTATTCATGGGCGCCCTTGAGAATGATCTTATATGGGGACCCAAAGGAGCGACCTTCATTGACTCAATAGTATACTGGGGGCGCTATATAGATGATTGTTTCCTGATTTGGTCTGGCACACATGAACACCTGATGAATTTCTACAAGTATCTCAACAACAACACGTGGGATATGAGGTTCACCATGATGGCGAGTCTCAACAGGATTGAGTTTCTAGACCTAGAGATTTATGTCATGGACGACAAACTGAACAGCAGACTCTTCAGAAAGGATACTGCTTGCAATGCGATTCTGCACGCTGGCAGCGCTCACCCGTCCCACCAGATTAGCAGCATTCCCTTTGGAGAATTCCTAAGAGCTCGCAGAAACTGCAGTAACGATCAAGATTTCAAGAATACTTTGGCAGGCATGCAGGAACGTTTTAAGAGAAGAGGCTACCCAGACAACGTACTGAACAAAGCGACATCTAGGATCTTGAAAATTCAAAGACAAGATACTCTGAAAAAGAGACCCAACAAGAAGACAGACGACCCTGGCACTATTCGCATGATTACTGACTTCAGCAACCACCACCAGGCACTGCGCAGGACCTTAAGCAAACACTGGAACATCCTGAAGAAAGACAAAAACATCTCGAATTACATAGGAGAATACCCCCAAATCACCTACAGGCGAGGCAGAACGCTGAAGAACAGACTAAGTCCCACAATACCTCGAAGCAGCACGGAGGACAATTGGTTGACCAAACGTAACATTGGCTTCTACAAATGTGGGTTCTGCTCCATGTGCCGGTGGGCCAAACACAGAACTACTGAATTTCAAGACACCAAGGGAGAAACCTACTGCATCAGAACTAACATTAATTGCACCACACGCTATGTGGTTTACATAATTGAATGCAGATGCAAGAAAATTTACGTAGGGAGCACCATCCGCCCGTTAAAAGAAAGAATAGCGGAACATATAAGGGCGCTACACAAACAGGATCCTAGATATCCAGTGGCCCTACACGCGGCTGCGTGTGGCGATCAATCTTTGGACAAACAAGTTTCGTTCTATGGGATTGACACTGTCCCCATTGGTGCACGAGGCGGCAATAGAGAACTCAAGCTAAGACGCCTAGAAGCAACATGGATTCTCCGCCTTCGCACCGTGACCCAGGGGCTCAATTATGACCAGGAGATGCAATTCTTTCTAGGGGACTGAATCCCTGTGTACATTTCCGACCCCTTTGATCATTTCCTGCTTGCGAGTCTCTACATGCTATAATCTTGTCATTTCTGTAGGGAACATTATACCAGACCTACTGTACTTTGTTCCGCCACTGCCCTTGCGGCAGTGTCTCGCATTGAAGTGTCCATGAGGCTACTATTGGTTATGACACTATTGTTTTTGTCTGCATCTTTGTAACACATGTATGTTGATTCCATGCCACAAATGTTACTGCGATACTCATGTCACTCACTTCGTGTCATAATGGACACGCAACACCATCAATCTGCAGGCATTTCCATTTAACTATGCTATCATGTACTTTTGTGCCCAATCTGGATCATTTGCATAATTTTCCACAATTAATTGGGATGAGATGTGTTGATCAGCTACCTTTTTACCTTTACATGTTGCCCTTATTGAGTTGATACGACCGATGCGATGTATTATGTGCTTTTCATGCCCATGTTAATGTGTCACTGATCACCTCTACACGTCGTGGATCGGATGCATGACCACCCCTTTGCATGATGATTATAACTTTCGATTACTTATTTCACTATTTTTCGCGGATACTATATAATTTTTTGTCTTATCGCGGGACTTATCTACGCAGTAATTGGTATCTTGTCCAATTTCCGTTCACTCCCAAATCATTGATATATTGGCTGTAAACTGTCAAACCCCATAATATCTCGCCACGCAGTATATAATTACTGACAAATACTGTCTAGACACCTTTGATACATGCCATTACCTCGACTGGACGGATTGATTCGCCCTGGCCCTTTTTGCGCACATCTTGAAACAAGCTCCATGCTCCTTTCAAAACAGAAACCGAACCAGAGGCAACAGCGCTCTAGCTGTCCACATACGGGCAATTTCGCCGAATAGCTATAAATTCATTTCCGGGTCGGAATCACGTGTCCGCACCCGGAACCGCTGTGAGGAGTTACACATCCCGCAGACTGTGCCACCAGCAACTCGCTTCAATCTCTGGTAAGCCCCTTGTTCGTTTTGTCTATTTATTCCTTTGTTAGGCTCCCTCGCACGGAGTATTCTAGTCCGATCCCCACGTTCTTGATGACAAGACCGCCTTTCCGGTCTTGTGTAAACGAGCATACTAATGCTCGCTCTATCCTTTCTTGTCCCTCACAGAACGCACATACTTGTGCGAGCACTAGCATCTTGGACCATCACTACGGATCGTCCAACCCAGACATTTAAGCACCACGTAAACAGAGGCTTCGCTTTATTCATTTGTGGCTCCGTATACACCATAATTGCCTGGAGCACCGATTCTGAAACACAGAGGTGAGAGCTTCTCTTTTACTTTGAGACTCAATCTCTATGAATGATTCTGTTACCTTAACTACGCCCCGTTCCTTATGATAGGACCTTGCTTTTACTTTATGTATGCGCCACCAGTGGGTCTCACTAATACAATATTTTATTGTATTTTACAACAGCGTGCCCTAACTGCAGTACTCTCGATATTTGGAGCACCAATTACCGACGAGCAGTAACCTGGTCTCGAGCAGGGGCCGGGTTGGAAGTATCACCGGCTTAGCGGTGAGTCTTTCATGTCTGCACATTTTTTCAATAATTATTTTGGTTTGTGATAATATCCATGCATGGGACCGTACTCAAATGTACAGTGCTCCTCGCTATTATTATTTCTCAACTTCGATTGAACCTGATACATTGTCTTGCCATTTTTGTTCCCTCTTTCATTCTTCTTCCCCATAGACCTATGGCCCTATTTCATCGCGTTACAGGTAGGAAGTACTCAGCCAATTCCGTCTTACTTCCCACATTAATAACGTGCGCGTGCACTCTTAAACCATTTCCTCCCCCACCCCTCCTGTTTTACATTTTTGATTCCACCCGCGTAGTGTTTTGCATGCTTCAGCAACACCATCGGAGGACCACCAATCCTATTTTATCTAGAACCACCACAGTTGGCACAATCACCCATGTTACGATCACAGGATACTTACCCTCATCTGTCTACTCCCAATAGGGGACAACCCAGTTACCATAGGCATCTGACGACCGGCACCACCCACACCTGCACCTTTTCACGCACCTGCATTCAATCACTCCTGACACCCGTCGTTACGGTTTTTTCGTCTTCACCGTGTTTGGCACTGTGTGCTACCACTATAAAACCAGTTGAACTTATATCAAGTTATTATTACCACCACCTTCACCTGCACTCTCACGCGCACCAAGAACTAGACGCAATCACTAGTTGCTACAAGAAAAACTTCATTTTGTTGTGTGGACTATCTATTCCATCATGTATTTTGTATCTTCCCCAGCCCTGATGAGTCGTACAAGCATTGTTACCGCTTAACGACGAAACACGTGTCGGCTGGCCATCCATACAATTAAAGAGGAACCGCACAACTTCGCTTCCCTCTTTTCTGTTCTGAACTTGGTCATTTGTACAATATTATGCCCATTGAGACATCTCTTTCTGTACTGTTTATTGGTGTGCATTGGGTAATTGTTTTGTATTTGTTAAACGTGTGCCCTGCACACTCTTTAGAGGGGTTTAGGGCCTTTTTCCCCTCACCTTTTTGCACCCAGACCTAACCTTTCTTTACACTTACGTAAGTTGTGCGCCCAGCATTTCCCTGAACTTCTAAAAAACCCGTTCCCCACAGCTTCTACCCTTTCAATGATGTTGGCAACCTCTAGAAGTTCCAGCTCATATTCCACTTTGGACTTTAAATAGAATGCAATCCCTCTGTGGTGGAGGGCGATCGGCTCGATGGACTTGTTTATGTGGTGGCACATGGCTCTTTGTTTAGGCACTATTGGTGTGGAACAGAGAGGCGGAATATTGGATCAGTGGTTCAACACTTGTGGCATGTATACCCAAAGCAAACTGGGCCAGGCAGTGGTCTTGCACTGTTTGACAGCCTAGTAGGAATCCTGTCCCTTCCTGGGAGACATTGACTTTGACTCCGGGGAGGAGTCTTGGTGTCTTATCTCACTATGAAATACTCCTGCCATTTGTAATGAGGTGGTGTGTCCAAAAGCAAAGACTCTTACTTTTGTTGGGTGCAGCTTTGGGGGTTTTGGCAGTGTGTGAAATACGTCAGCTGCCATGAGGTTAGTTGAAGCTGCTGTGTCAATAAGAGCAGTAATGGGTCGACCTTGCAGCTGGATGCGACACTTTGTGGCATTCTTGGTGGGCGTCACTTTTGACTCGACGGCCTGGACGAGCGAATGGACTCACTTAGCTTGTCATCATCCATGTCACTTTTATCTTGGGCCTCGGGTTCTCTCTCAACTACGAGTGCACTCTTCTTTAAGAGATTGTCTTGTTTTAGAGGTGGATCAACAGACTTATGAAGAGTGATTTAGTTTCCCACGCAACAAGCATTTCTTTGCTAATGCAGGGCAGTCTCCGGCATGAGCTAGCTGCTTTCGGTTTACTGGTGTCTTGATTGTCCTTTCAGAGGCTTATTCTAATGAGGTAGACTGATGCTGTCTTGACAGGTCTCTGGGGGGCCGTTTCCATGTGGGCTGCCCTCACTTTTGACAGCGCTTTTGAACGTCCTAGTGTGAGAATCTCATGCATGTGCATTTTCAGGACTTGTAAGATTTCCTCCTTAGCTGAGGCACACCCCTGGATGAATTGTGCCCTCATTTCATCCTGTTTGTCAGGCAGGGAGCAGGTACTGGCCAACTCCTTGAGGCAAAAGGTATCCACAGATTTGTCCTGGTGTTAGTGTGCTAGATGGAGCAGGAAACGTTCATAATCAAGGTTGTGAGTGGTTCAAAGTAGGTTGTAGAGCAATTCGGAACGTCCGATAGGTATGTGATGACCCAGTCTCGTTGACATGACTATTTTGTGTATGTCCATCCCTGAGAGGAGCAGCAATAGTGGGCTTTTTCTGGCGTCCTTAATGGCTAGCGAGCGAAGTATGTTTCATGGTGCTCGACACATGTTCTTCATCTCGCTGCTTCTGTGGGCATGGCCCTGTAGCGATGAATGCTTTAGGGGTGGGAGGGATGCCATGCTGATTCTGCCCGTTGCGTCTAGTGTAGGATAGAGGTGCAGCCTGGCTCAGGTGGTGCGATGAAGATCGTGACTTGGAACCTGCAAAAACACTGTTGTCAGCAGAGGTGAGCCGGAAGATACAGTTGCACCATCCTCACTGGGTAGCAAGAGAGGTAACAACCATCCACATCGACCATCTTGCTCTGGATGTTAGCCAATGAGTCCATGCTCCTGCTGAGCATTGGTTGATGGGCCTGCACTGCGAGGCACAGTGAGTAGTGGGTCTCGCTACAACACGAGACTGGAGCTTCTGGTGGTAACCAAAAACGTTTTGGACCTGTGCACGTTAGGTGTAAGTGTGCAAGGCTACTCAGGCCAAGGTAGCACAGATTGAGAGCTCATGGCAGACCTGCCCCCATTGGCGGTGTGTGTATGAGGCTCCTGGGGCAGTGTGATAGCAACTTGACATGCATGCTTGTAGCAGTGTCCACACGGACTTGCCCACTGTTCTGAGGCATCTGCACCTGCTGTGCAGCACGTTAGGGTTACTACAGGAGGTGCCGGTGTGGGTGTTAGCAGCCACTGCAAGGTCGATGCTCGGAGGCTCTTGGTGCTGGGGTGGTCACGTAGCAGTATTAGGAATGATATATTGACCGTTGACTCCATTTTCTGTGCTGACTTCATCTTGTATAACAGACTCCATTTCCTGTGCTGACACAAAGTGGGGAAGGGATTTTTTTTTAGCTCTTCACTTGTTTTTGCTCCTCACCGATCGGAGTGAACTGGAACATGTTGTGTGGGATGCGTACTTGGTACCTTTTCAGGGAATGTGTGGAATGTACAGCTCTATCTCGGAGTCAAAATACAGGGGTCTGGCCAGCTTTTGTCTTGACCTTGACACAGACCAGTACGGCCAGCTCGAAGAAGGGAGCGAAGTTTTTAAAACCTTCGCCTCACATTGAGTAAAATGTATTACAGGCAGAGGATCTTGACAGGCGGATTGGAGCTCACTTGTGGGGTAGACGTGCCTTCACAAGGAGAATCTAGATTTGAGTCCCTATCGTGAGTCTTGCTGGCTGCCAATGGGCTCCCCCAGCTTGAGTTGGCAAGGATGTCAAGTGAACGATCGGTGAGGTGTTATTTTGGGTATATCATTTCTAAGTCTCTCTGCTACATGTATATATGCTACATGTTATTCTGGTTTTGAGCCTAAGTTACTTGATATGTGGGAGTCTGCATTTATCAATATATTTTGCCTTCCTTTCCAAAATATTGAATTAATAAACATGTATATAGCATTTTAAATGCACCTGAATTTGTTTTCTTGCCTCGCCTTAAGAGACTGTTGGGTCTTGTTTTATCACCTCGTCTTTTGGCAGTGTTGTTTTACGTGTGTTATTTAAAGGGGCAGCAGTGCATTTTCCTCCTCTTGGGAGTGCAGGGTTTAGGTCAAATTAGTAGCACAACAGGCCGCCAAGGAGGACAGGTGCAGTCAGAGTGAGGAGGATCAGGACAGCCACGAAGGCGGTAGCACAGCAATGACGGGCTGTAGGGGCAGCGATGCCGGCATACTGTTGCCTTCCTCAACACCAGTGTAATGTTGTGCATAGCAGCAAAGAGCACAAACATGTACTGGACAACAAGGTTCGTTTATGCCTGGCCCTGCCCAAACGGGTCAGCTATTTATTATCTATATTGGTCAAAGCCCAGTGCTGAACAGCTATTCTCACACAAGCAGGTGCAGCATATCACCCCCCCCCCCCACCTCTGTCACTAGTCACGGGTGGGCTAATCCAGATCACTTGCAACACTACACCTGTATTGATAATTCAACAATATTGAGGTGCCCCTCTGGATCTGATTAGGTGATGAGCAAGAAGGAGAGCCCAGTGTTGTATGCCATCTGCCTACCCTATGCTGACCTACAGTGTTGAAAGTGTGGTTAGGGTGACTGGATTACCTCTGTTCTGGCCGATCAAGACTGAGCATGGTTAATTTCAAGTAGATGTGGGTATAGTGCTTGCATTAGGACCATACGTTCCTCCGGCTTGATCATTACACTGGTGGCTCGAAAGGAGACAATGATGCTGAACACTCAGGCAGGACCAATAAAACTGCCCAACCTAGGAACTCACCGGGGCCCAGAGTCTGGGAGCAATTCAACAGTCATGTGAGTCATTGGAAAACAAAATTGGCTCGCTATCGCTAGAAGTGCATCTGTTCAGAGCTGATATCATTAGATACTGAAAGGTAGATGAAACAGCTCATTAGGGACATTTCTAACCTTAAATCTACCATTCAGTTCAATGCAGACCTGGCACAACTTCTAGAAGAGAAAAGTAATTCAAGGAACAGAGGCATTCTTTTTCACACAACTAGACTGGAAGGGGTTCTGAAATGTTAGCCAGTACAATCCAAATATTTCTACACTATGCTCAAAAAGACCGGAAGCTCTGGAAGTGCTTCAATGACGTTAAGAGTAAACTAAGGGTACTGAATTTGCAATATATGCTCCTGCAAAACTACAAGTGACACACAATCGCAGATTCTACTTCTTTACAACCTCAGAGTTGGATTGGCTGGAGGTGGATGGTGCGACCAGGGCATCTCTGACGTTGAAGAGATCAGGGAAAGCACAGAGTGATGCAGTGCTCAGCATACAACCAGAGATGGGAAATGGCACACTAGGAGATCTAGCGCAACAAGCACCCAAATTATTCATTCAGGAAGATGGCACATTGGTCTGGATCTGAAGGTGAGTGGCTAAATTGACTGAATTAACTTGGATAGACAGCAATGAGAACATGGCAATAAGTCTGGCAAAGTGATATTGTTCTACTTGCAATCAGGCTTATGCATTCAGACTTACTTATGTTACCTAATGTACTGTACGATAGAATCTGATATGATGATGGGGAATATGCTCAATAGAGGAGTGACAGGAAGATTTGCTATTCTAATTATCAGAGAAATGCATTGGTTCTCTCCTTGATATGATGGATTTGCTGTACAATAAAGTGACATGCTCTTTCTACAATATGTTATGTGCTGGGGGGGTGTGGGATATGGGACGCATCTTCTGGGGTTGGGTAGGGGATTGAGAACATGGGGGATTTTGAGTGAGTACCCAGCAAAGTTGAAATTTCACTACTTTGATAATAGGGCGACAAACAATCAGAGAATAGCACTGTAGGGAGGGAGTTGCTGTGAAGGACTGTTGAAATTGTTTGTTTCATTGTTGGATTCTTTATATCTCTGTATATAGTGACTACTTTACTCTTGCCACATGACTTAGTGCCCATGAATATGCAACCTGACATTTTGGTCTTTCCTTCACAGGGCCTATTGCTTTGAGATCCACATAGGGTAAAAAATGATCAGGGACCGATTTGAGGGTATACCTGAGCCTGCTCTCCTCCAGCTATGTGTTATTAAAAAATAATCGATGCATGATGCTAAATTAAAATTCTTAGGAAAGCAAGTGAACGCACGTCCCCTGGCATGCTCGGTTCTCTAAGGATCAATCAAAGCAAAGTCGTGCCTCAGAATTGTCAAAGCACGCACCTAATAAGTCTTATTCTGTTGTTTATTCAAATGAAAGCAATCTCACCCCACTTGCTGAATAAGATTAAAATCCCTTCCAATTAGTATTAGACCTGTAAGAAGAGTTAAAATGTTATAGATTTCTTCCAGAGGTGTTGCATCATCTTCTATGGGCCCATAAAATTTCTAATATGCATGGCTTGATGAGAGCTAAAATCTACCTTGCACCGAGATCACATATCACCTGGATCACCTACCCTTCAAACTTATTGGTAAGTAGTGTAACAACTCCTCTAACCGCTGCGCCTGCCAATGCAAAAATGCCTGAGATATGAATTTGGGCATTTTCAGTAGTTTCACTTATGCTTTTAAGGGTGTCTCCTGGGCGCTTGACGCCTTTAGCTAAGACAACATAGATCTAAATTTACTTTAGTTATTAATGCCATTGGCATTACATGGAACTATATTTCTCCATTATGGAATCTAAAGATAATTATGAAACTTCTCCCCTTCACCACTCTCTCGTGTATATTGCCCCTAGGGTAACCCTCTGCGGCTACTGCCTAATTTCTGGGACCTATTTACACTAACGTGTAGTGTTGTCCTATTATCCTGTTTGTCTTTTTTTGTTTGATGGTGCTTATCACACCTCATCTCCCGTGAACCCTTTCCTCCCCCTCAGTTGAACCTCCCTTGTCTCTGGAACCCTCTCTGCCTAGGGTACCTCGGGTAGATCCCCTCTCCTCCTCACTTCATGAACCTTTCCCCTCCTTCCCTTTCGTCCACCACTCCCTCCCCTCCCCCTTCATGCACCCCTTCCACCCTGTGCAGAGACACAGTGGCATGGCACCCCTTCCTCCACAAGTGGGTGCCTTGGACTCTTCCAGAGATAGCCTCTGCCATAATAAATACTATATAGTAGAGAGGCCAATAATTCCACCGCATTTCTACAATTTTACATCATGGTCCAATAAAGAGCATACATTCAATACTGTATACGCATTTATAGACATCTTGCTTGTCATTTTGAATGTTCCTGCTGACACTGCTGCTTCAAGAGTTCATTTACTTGTTTAACTGTGCTTAGAATATGAAATTTACCATCCATTAGCACTTTAATTTTGGATTGTTGTACTAGTACAGCTTGAATGACTTGCTTCCTTAAAGTATCAATCATAGATTTACATTCTCATCATGGCAAGCTCCTGACATAGACATGTCTGAGAAGATATTGAAACATCCATTTTCCTTCGTCTGGAATCTTTTTAGGTTTCGACCTGGCGAGGGGCAAAGCCCCTCCCAGATCGAAAACTATTGTCTACAGTAGGGATGTTTGGACCGCCTCTGTCTATCATTGGCTAGCTCCATAAATGGAGGCTAGCCATTGGGAGACAGAGGCTGTCAATCGCGCTTTCTCTCGAAAACGCGATTCGGGGGCGTTTCTGGTGCTTTTTTAAGCCCCGCCCCTTTGTCCCGGGCCGCGCTGCGATTGGCTGCCGGCCCGGGACACCCCCGTGACGTCATTCCCGGGCCGCGCTGTGATTGGCTGCCGGCCCGGGACACCCCCGTGACGTCAGCCAATCACAGCGCGGCCGGGACCTGACTTGTTTATTTTTGTACGCTAAATCCACATTTTCACTGTTCTTTTCACATGTATTGCTTCAGTCTCTTAGTTTATGCTCTCGCTTTTAGATTACCATCGGAAAACTAGCTTCTTTCAACAGTTTGACAGTGAGCAAGCTTGGACAGTAATTGTTCACCATACGTGAAAGTTAGGGACTGTCCATCTACGCAGAAGCACTGTTTAGTGTAAGCGACGTGGTGGCCATCTTAGAAGTCAATGTTTACCGGTAAAGTTAACATGAACAGTCTCACTGAGAAAGCTATTTAATAATAACTTTTTATTTAAGGGTCTTAGCTTGAAAAAAATAGTAATTAAATCAAATTCAGCAAGTCCGAAATATTTTGTGCATCTCCCATTTAATTTTTCTTTTTGAAAAATTAACGAGCACCTATAGTGTTATAATTGTTCCAAGTGCGCATTTGAACTTTAATTGAGCTATGTATTTAATGTCAATAAATTCTTCTCTTCAGTCGTATGTTTCGCTGTTGTCGAAGTGAGAATCTACTTTGGGCTTTTTGGTAGAACCCGTGCTTGTTTATGTCGTTGTTTCCATTGGGGATTGTGCTTGTTTTAGATTTCAGACCTGGCATACGGCAGCGGAGGGCGGAAGCACGGGCTGAGGGTTGAGAGCAGAGGACGGGGTAGTGTGTGTGTGAGCTGGAGAGACCTCCATGAGAGCCTCTGCCACCGTCTGGGGAAAGCCGTGAGTGACAGCAGTTGGAGCAGAGAGGGCAGGTGAGAAGGGAAAGCTGGGCTGAGCGCTGACAGTGAGGGTCGGTGGTGCTGACATGTTATCACGTATAGCAGGCATGCCTGAGCCACCGCCCGACAAAACCATCCCACACAGGCATGGTTAACGCCCTCCACGAATACAGCAGATTCAGTTATCTCAGACAGACATCTACCCCCCCCCCATTTCCTCTTCCAAACCAGCTATTATTCCCAGCAATCACCTCCTCTTGAATGTCTTTCCCCTTCCTCCATTACTTGTTTCCTACTCACTGCAACCCCTTCATTGTGAAAGTCATAGGTGACATCTCACCCTGCCCCTTTAGCGTCCACTCACGATCGTGTCACTTTGCATCTTCTTGTTGTTTCCCACTACTATCACCATGCCGTAACACTACATTCTTTTTCGACTCTAATCACTCATTTTAAGCATCGGTATGTAAAATTGTGCAACATTTAGAGGTGCCTCTTTGAAATACTCGTCCAATAATCCATTAAGGAAAGTTCTGTCTTCTGCAAGTACCGTATTTTTAATTCATGTTCTATAGTCAGTGTGGCAACGTATACAATAATCCGTGATCTAATTTAGCATTAAAACGCGAAGTCCAGCCTATTGTAAAAGTTCTGTTGAGTGTCGCTGCTACCATTTAGAATTTTACAATAAAGCTACACGTCGAAATATCAAGTTTTATAGTTGCTGTATCTGCTTATATATGACGCTCTGGATTCCAAAACGTTGGCACTGACAGCCATTGTGTCCTTGTGACAGCAAGGTCCATATGTGAGTTCTAACCAATCCTCCCCGCAAAACTGAGCTTCATGCAGTCAATTTTGTAACGTTGACGAACCGATTAATGAAAGATTTTTCGGTAAGGACGTCATCAACACTCAATTGCCGTGGCTTTGTATAAGTAAGCAAAACACTTGTAAATAACTTTGTAAGTAACTTCAAAACGATTTCTTGTGGCATCATATTTTTCAATTTAAACAGAGCACGTTTCCTACAGGGACATTTTACCGACACCTTTTTGGAATGTAGGATTATACTGATATCCTAGAAGCAAAAAATATTCTCATCCCAGAATGGCAATTTTTTTTTATTGTAGCCATAGTAGGTATTTATGTTATGTAACAAGGTTTTATTTGTAGATTGAAATTAACTTTTCATTTTATAGTGCCTTTCCAGATTAGACCGCTAAACCGATAGAGCATATTATTGTGGTAGTTAGCTGTTTGTCACTGATCCGGATTTGTTTTTCTAGAGCAGTGTGGGTGGAACTTTAGGAAGACTTCTGTGTTCACTGCTTCCTATTATTCTTATCAAAGTGTTTGCCTGATTATGGAGAGCAAAATGAGCAAGTAATGCTATACGCCTTATTTAGTCTCATTTGAATAACCGAAATGTGTTTGCTAATCTTAACTAGTTTGTAGTATTGGTGAAACATAGCAAGAATTTGACAGGTTTGGAAGATTTCTGAACCAGCTATGCTATCTAACTTTATGTTCATTGTTGTATAGTCATCCATTGTTGCATTTTGAAATGTACTTTTGCCCATGCTACAAATATTACTCACCAGTAATCCTACTGTAAAGACACAAGTAAACCTACTAAATTATGTTTGTGGTCTAGGATTGGATAATATTGGTATGTGGACAGTTAAAAATGTTACATTGCACTGAATGTTATTAGTTGGTCAAGACAAGAACACTAATACTGCATCCCTCCAACTGGTATCTAAGAAAAGAGTACAGCTTGGTGCCTAATGCCGTTCATCACCTTGTTAACAACAAGCTTGAAATTGTCTTTTGCCATGCTTTGTGAAATATACCTCTATAAACTCTTAGAGGTTATCCAGAAGATTTTTGTTGAATTTTGAACATGAACATTTTATCAGTGGTGATATTATTTACAGTGCAAAACTTGAATAATTATCCACTGAAGATACTATATAATAAAACAAATATATTCAGAAAAGATTACCACAACGAGGCTGTGCTGCATTTATAGTCAAATCACACTTAGATTCAGTATTAAATCCTAGAAAATACAAACCGGGATCTTCTAGGTTTGTCTCCTATTTTAGAAAAAAATAGTCTAGTGTCCACTTGTTTACGTTTTACAATTCTGGAACAAGGGTGGTTAAACGTTAAAAAGAATGTGTGTTACATTGCAATTATCCCTGTGTTTGCTCTAATAATCATTCAGAAATGATTTAGACAACTCTGAAATACTTTATGTGATTTCTTAGCATTTTCTGTTTTAGAGTAAGTTTCAGAAGGGACAACATTCCAGACTCCACTGCTGTTCTTTCTCATTATGTTTTTCGACCTGAGTTTATAATACTCGTCAGCCCAATAAAAACAAGCATTGGCATAGCCAATAGGTCTCGTTTATTTTTACAGCGACCGACTACAAGTATTTGTGTCTTGTCCGGGTTGATGGTAAGAGAATTTGCTGCACTATATTCCTATAGTCTGCTCAATGCTCATTGGATGCCACTTTGGTGTGGTCCATAATAACTATATTGTTATTAAAGGCGAAACCGTTGCATTGTAAATGCTTGTTGATTTTATTGCCTCAGATAAAATCTCTCCTTTTATTCGAAAATCCACAAAGTGTACCAAAAATGTACGAGTTTTCTGACTGGAAAAAGGGGACTCTGAGGTCTCTCATAATTGAGAAATGTTCCACTTTCCCTCAGTCTTTTGGGAGCACATATTTCTGAACTAGTTTAGCAACAAGCTTGATAGGATCTTGCCCAGTCTCTTGTCCTTCTGGGATGCCGACAAACCGTAGATTTAAACGCCTGGACCTGTTTTCCATTTTTCCATGATCTCTTGACTTACTTTAGTTGTATCAAACTCAAAGCTCTTTTGGCAGTCTTCCAAATCAGAGATTCGCTGTTTTGCCTGCGTAAATCTGGAATTCATCTGAACGAGGCTAGCATTCATAATACTAAGCTGGAGCTGAACTTCTGAGTGTGCTTTGCCGTGAGCGTGTATTTCATACAGTTCCTCCAAAATCTGTTGAAGTATGTGGCCCATCTGGATACTTACCTCCGGAGCCGTGGCTCCTCCTGAAGCCATTGAAGGAATTAAATAATCATTAGTCTGGAGGGTCTCTGTGTTCGTCATTGGCCTTGCAGACTGCATATGAGATCCCAGAACCTTCTGCACTGCTTCACCTAGCTGTGCTGATACATGATTTATTGAATTAACATCTGCTTGCAGCTCCTGTTGGGAGAGATCCTGTTGGGACCCATCCCCATTGCTAGCATCACCGGTGTAGCTTTGCTTTCTCCTGACACTCTGCAGCAGAAAAGGGGGTATGCGGGTCTCTCATCTGTGGTTATGGATTCTTTCACTAGGTCCTTGGTAAGAACATTTATAACTTGTACAGCTGATAAACTGCCTTCTTCCAGAGAGATCCCTTCCTCTGGTAGAGCCTTATTTGGAAGGGTGAAGGCAGCTCAGCACTGTGCAAAGTTCCAGAGGCAGGAGAGCCTGTGAATTTAATTGAAGTTCCTGCTGTGCTGGTACTATTAAAATCTGGGCTATTACCCCCCGCCCCCAGCCCTTGGAGCCTGGGTGACTTTTGGCTTTTCCCTGATTGATACCCGGAGCCAAACTTTTAGCACTGCCTCCTTTGGCTGCATTTGGGCGAGCTTTGGTCATTTCTGCCCCTCTGATTTTGGCAGGAGTGTGGCCCTTCCCTGCTGTTTCTCTCACTGTGAGCCACATCATCAGTCAAAAAATGCCTGGAGGCAACATGGCCCTTGAATTGTTTCTTAGGAGGGAGGGAGGGGGCCCCTAGATATCCGCTGGTTGTCTATCAGACTATAACTAGAAATTCCTTTCTGTGTTATTCAACTTTAGGTTTGTAACCAATTGGTTTTACTTACAAGTTTTAAATTTCTTGTATACAGGTAAATGATATAGGTATTGATTATCACACAACACTGAAATGACTTATTTCTCTCAACATTTTATTTTATAAAGTTAAAATCATTCATATAAAATTCATCACAGAACATTTAGTATTCAACATGTATTTTTGGGCATGCCCTAATCTAATACAAAGGTCAATCCTAATCTTTTTTAATGCCCGAAAAAATAAAATAAAATAAAACAATATCTTCATACATTGAGAATTTTTATATATTAAAATTGCAAATATGTGCTATTGCGGGTGGTCCCTTGTCGACGCGTTTCGGTGCGTTGAGATCTTTTAGGGCGCTCCCGCGCCGCACGGCCACCAGCTGCTGCGTGTGCTTCCCCTTCCATTGTGCCTTGCTGCCCGACCGCCGCCTCGTGACCACGCCCCCTCCTTCGAGCGGCGTGGTCCGTGATCAACGCTCTTCTCCCTGTGCCCCTGGTGTATTTACTGTATTTACTGAGTAGAATTGTATTTGTTATAATTGTTGTTTCTCCCGCTGTATTTCCTGTTTCTTTCCTGCCTGTTGCCGCCCTCCGTCGTCCCTCCCCGCTCCCCGCTTCCCGCCACCAACGCTGACCCCACCCCTTTTTTCCTTCTGTTCCCTCCCCGCTCCCGCCTCCCAGCTGCTCCGCCCACCCGCGCACTTCGCCATATATGGCGACCGTGCGAACGCGCAGCGTTGACGCGCAGCGGGCGCGCCGATTGTGCGCCAAAGGTAAGCCCGTCTGCGCCCGTCCGCGCCTGGACCGCGCCCAGGGCCAGGACCCCTGGCCCCCACCGACGGAAGCCGACCCGACGAACCTACAACGCCGCCGACCTCCTCGCACTCAACACCGGCGGCATCCCGGGATGTCACCGAGCTACCCCGAAGCACACCCACGGACCCTTCAGCTGCCACGCCTGCAAGTTCACCTGCATCCGGACCTACCCTGCTCCACCACCCGCCAAGCCGAACACCAGCAGCAACCACCTCAAGTGCATCCTGCTCAACACCCGCTCCGTCCACAGACACGCCATCGAACTCTGGAACCTCCTCGACACCACAGCCCCTGACGTCGCCTTCCTCACTGAGACCTGGATGAACGCCTCCTCAGCGCCCGACATCGCCATCGCCATCCCAGAGGGCTACAAGATCACACGGAGGGACCGCACCGCCAACCAGACGGGAGGAGGCATCGCCATCATCCACAGAGACACCATCCGCATCACGACCAACACCGACGACACCCTAACCACCGCCGAACACCTGCACTTCCAGATCCACACGGACCCCAGAACAACCCTCAGAGGCACCCTGATCTACCGCCCCCCAGGACCACGCACACGATTCAGCGAAGACATCGCCGACTTCATCAGCCCGCATGCCCTCCCCTCCGCCGACTACATCCTCCTGGGGGACCTCAACTTCCACCTGGAGAACAACAGCGACCGCAGCACCAGCACCCTGCTCGACAACCTCGCCAACCTCGGACTCAAGCAGCTGGTGACCACCCCCACCCACCTCGCCGGACACACACTCGACGCCGTCTTCTCATCCAGCAAAGACATCGCCTTCAGCCACGCCACAGGACTCCACTGGACGGACCACAGCTGCGTCCACTTCACCTTCAAAAGAACGACGATCCACCACCACCAGCAACAGGTTGCCCGAAGAAGCTGGAACAAGATCACAGCCGACCAGCTCACCACCTCCCTGAGCCAGCACCCTCCCGCCGGCTCAACGAACCCCAGCCAGGCCGCCGACAACCTCACTAAGTGGATCAGCAACTGCGCGGGCGAACTCGCCCCTCTGAGGACCCCGCCCAGCAGACCCGGCAGCAGAAAAGCCCCATGGTTCACCGACGAACTCAAGAGCTCCAAGAAGAACTGCCGAGCCCTCGAGAAAGTGTGGAGAAGGGAACCAACAATGGACAACATGACCAACCTCAAGCTCGCCACCCGGAAACACCACCAACTGATCCGCGCCACCAAGAAAAATGCCTACAAGGACCGGCTAGACAACAACGCACACAACTGCAAGGAACTCTTCAACATAGTAAAGGAGCTCTCCAACCCCAACGCCGGAAACAACGACATCACCCCGTCGCAAGACCTCTGCAACTCCCTCGCCTCATTCTTCCACAACAAGATCGCGGACATACACAACAGTTTCAGCATCCAACCAACGCACGCCACGACCACAGCAACGCCACCCACCACCACCCTCCGCGCCTGGACTCCGATCAGCACCGAAGACACCATCCGCACTATGAACTCCATCCACTCCGGATCTCCAACCGACCCCTGCCCTCACCACATCTTCAACAAGGCCGACACTGTCATCGCACCCCACCTGCGGGACATCATCAACACCTCCTTCGACACCGCCACCTTCCCAGAGAGCTGGAAGCACGCGGAACTCAGCGCTCTACTGAAGAAACCTACAGCGGACCCCACCGAACTCAAGAACTACCGTCCCATCTCGCTCCTTCCGTTCCCGGCCAAAGTCATCGAGAAGACCGTCAACAAACAGCTGGCTGCCTTCCTCGAGACGAATGGATCCCTCGACCCCTCACAGTCTGGCTTCCGAGCCAACCACAGCACCGAGACCGCCCTCATCGCTGCCACCGATGACATCCGAACCATGATGGACAACGGAGAAACAGCGGCCCTCATCCTCCTAGACCTCTCCGCGGCGTTCGACACTGTCTGCCACCGCACCCTAGTACAGCGCCTCGGCAACATCGGAATCCAGGAGAAGGCACTGGAATGGATCACCTCCTTCCTCGAAGGAAGAACACAGAGAGTCCGCCTACCACCGTACAAGTCAGAGGCCACCGAAGTCATCTGCGGCGTCCCCCAAGGATCCTCGCTGAGCCCCACCCTCTTCAACGTCTACATGAGCCCCCTCGCGGCCATCGCACGCAAACACAACCTCAACATAATCTCCTACGCCGACGACACCCAGCTGATCCTCTCCCTGACCAACGACCCCGCCGCCGCCAGAACCAACCTGCACGAAGGGATGAGAGATGTAGCCGAGTGGATGACGACCAGCCGCCTGAAACTGAACTCAGACAAGACGGAGGTCCTCATCCTGGGCTCCTCGCCCTCCGCCTGGGACGACTCCTGGTGGCCCCCCGCCCTGGGCACCGCACCCAAACCAACGGACCACGCACGCAACCTGGGCTTCATCCTGGACTCCTCCCTCTCCATGACCAGACAAGTCAACGCCGTCTCCTCATCATGCTTCAACATCCTACGCATGCTACGGAAGATCTTCTGGTGGATCCCCACCGAGACCAGGAAGACCGTCACCCAGGCCCTCGTCACCAGCCGACTGGACTACGGCAACGCCCTCTACGCCGGAACCACCGCCAAGCTCCAGAAGAGACTCCAGCGGATACAGAACGCCTCAGCCAGACTCATCCTCGACCTCCCACGAAACAGCCACATCTCCGGACACCTGAGAGACCTGCACTGGCTCCCCGTCAGGAAAAGAATCACCTTCCGTCTCCTCACCCACGCACACAAAGCCCTACACGACCAAGGCCCGAGCTACCTCAACAACCGAATCAACTTCCACGCTCCCAAGCGCCACCTCAGATCAACCAGCCACGCCCTTGCCGATGTCCCACGCATCCGAAGAGCGACAACAGGAGGAAGGTCCTTCTCCTACCTGGCCGCCAAGACCTGGAACTCCCTCCCGACCGACCTGCGCCTGACCCAAGACCACCTCGCCTTCAGGAAGAAGCTCAAGACCTGGCTGTTCGAGCAGTAACGGCACCCCCCCTCCTAGCGCCTTGAGACCCTACGGGTGAGTAGTGCGCTATATAAATGTCCTGATTGATTGATTGATTAGGCACCTTCTTCAGGACAAACTTTAAAATTGGCTACTGTGTATTCTTCTTTTTGGATTGCTTTTTCGTCAATCGTTCCCACTTTTTGTTGGGTTTTGTCAGTCCCCGACTTCACTATGTGCCAGTTTGTAGTGTTTTTAAAAAACAGGGGATTGTTTTTCTACGTGTCTTCGGTAATCGGTTGCGTCTTTAGAAATTGCGCAAGATGTCAGATAGGTGGACTTTTTTTCTTTTTTTTAAATTCCGCCAGACAGTCTATGGCTTGTCTTCTGCGTTTAAAATAGGCGCAGGTCTTCACTTTATCATTGATGCTGGCGGCAGACTACCCATATGTGTGGAGAAGTCTCCTCTCTCGTTGCCTGAATGATGTAGCACTCCACCGTCGACACGTCCTCTCTCCCGTAGGTTGGTATCTATCAGACTATATCACATAGGGGGATAGATACTAAGTGTGGAGGCACCGGGTGACCGCAAGCTGCACCCTCACCTAGGAGGCCTGCCTCTGCGATCACCACTGTGCTCACCAATCAGAGGGTGCACCTATAGTGACCCCTCCGTCTTGCTGTTCCTAAAATCGATCTCCTCCTTGTCTGTGCAAGCTTAGTGGATTGTGAGTATCCCTTGTGATATTGCTTTCACCTGTGGGCCACCCGACTCCGTTGGTCACCTCTGTCACGCTGCCACCATCAGATAAACTGCAAACCTTGAAATGTCCTTGCCCATCCCTCTGTCCGGCATCGTCCTGGTAGCCGTCTCTTCCACGCACAGCTGGTTCTTGCACGACCCTACTGCTACTTTATTGCGGGGTATTCTTTGCTGCTCCGTCGCTGGCAGGCTCAAACACCATACCTACTACTGCCCCAGCGGCGGTTACCTGGAAGTGGTTCGATACTGAGCATGGCGGGAGCTTCCTGGCACCACCAACACGATGAGTTTTGGGTATGTGTGCTGTATAGAGTTTTTTCTGCACAATGTTGGCATGTTTACAAATCATTTTGTTTGGGCAGCATGCAAATTGTTTGTTCCGAGGGATGGTATTCAGTACACGGCCCAAATAAACACAGCTAGATGCGAGAACATCTTTACTTTACAACAAGTACTAGAGCAAGCCAGAAGAGTAGATCTAAACCTATGCACAGAAGAGTCCACCAGTAATTTGGCAGCGGCAGCCAAGTGTCTCAGCGACTACTTTATCTCTAGAGACATAATAAATAAGGCTCCCTGTGTTCCGTTTTTACTGATTTTTACAGATAAATACAGACAGAAAACCATTTATTTTCTTGTCTGTATTTATTTTTAAATGTGGAGAAAAACGGAAATTGGGTGCTTTTTGGGTGTTTCTAAATACACTTTGCTGTGTCTGCCAAGCCAATAACTGTGTGGATTGATAGGTAAGGGGGTAAAAAAAAAAACGTAATTTTAGTAAAGA
The DNA here is from genome assembly GCF_964261635.1 of Lissotriton helveticus. NCBI lineage: Eukaryota > Metazoa > Chordata > Amphibia > Caudata > Salamandridae > Lissotriton > Lissotriton helveticus. The sequence goes on along the minus strand of NC_136069.1, from coordinate 731,974,141 downwards.
GACTTGAAAGGCAGTGAATAAGGCGGATACGGAAATGTGCATATTTTTTAAGTGCATTGATTTATCTTCTGCAGGTCTTCATATCACTGAAACCTGACAGGCATTCAAGCATGACTGCATATTTATTGGTTAAATAAATGAAGAAATGTACCAGTTTCAGCTTTATTTTTTTCACAAAAACCATAATAAATATGGATAAATACAGTTAAAGTTGACAAAAAATAAATATGGATAAATACAGACGGAAATGTCAAAGAAATAAATACCATAAACCAGAGGACATGTTTTCAAAAGTTGTATGAGGAGAGCGAGCATGCAGGATGTCTCTTAACAAGGGCATTAAAAAAGTAATGGAATTGGGGTGAGATTAAGGAAAATTTTAATTTAGAACAAAATTGTATAGTAACAGATATTGATTAGATAGGTAGGGTATTCTTGGAGCATTATATGAATCTATAGACGGGTAGAGGCGACCCTTCATCTTGTGAAATTGAGGCCTTTCTATTATTTTTTTTAATATCTTTATTGCGTTTACCTTGAAAGTTACAGTTACAACAACAGACCCAAACTGAGTCCCCACTCCCCTTCCCATTCTGACATTTTTGACTTCCTCTGTACATTGTGCTGCATTGCATGTTCCTCTGGATTGTATACACAGCCATTTAGCCAACAACCCGTAATCGGGCAGGCGGCGCTTCATCACTGCTGCAAAGCTTTTTCCTGCAATTAAGCGATCAATCCAGCCCTTAAATCAGGTGCCAAGGTGGCGCTTTGAATTACGTCCCAAGAGAATTGCCAGTACTGTGCAAGAATTCAATATTTACCCGGATGATGAGCTGCCAGTCGCTCATAACCACAGACCACTCTTTCAGTCAAGATTTTTCAAAAGATTAAATCAATTTATTTTAATTTTGTTTTCTTATGTAAGAAAGGAGGATTTAAAATTTTGTTTTTGAATTGACACAACAGAATGTATAATTTAGCTTCTGTCTAATACATTCAATATATACATTGTGGACGTAAAAAAGTGGGGGATTGTTAGGCTGTGAAATTCGCAAAAGAGAGGGCAAGTATGCCAAGTTAAAGAAAAGAGAACGTTTAAACATTTAACACATAACACTCTCGGACATCATTTGACGACAGACAACAAAAGTAATTGTAGAAAAAGAAGAAGAGGGAACATTTCCTCTAATAGAGAATGTTTTTTTTAAATAGGCCCTGCAAAGCTTTTGTTTCTGTTTAGCAGGTACAACCTACTCCACTTAATGGAAAGATACATAAATACAATTATATTCCTATAATAGACCATCAATCAATATTATATTTACAATGCGTATTTTAGAACGATTGGTCTATATGAGCAAAGAATGTAAAGAAAACGGGGGGGTCGACGCGTTTCGAATCCCAAAAATTCAGGGGATTCTCTTCAGGACCAAACAACACAATCTGTAAGACATAAATTAAATAGAAAACTGTCAGTCATCTATGTGAGCGACTCTCAACTTCCATCCAGCTCTGCATACACTCAGATCATACCTGAATATCCTTGAGATGTCTTCACATCCGTGTGACTAGAAAAATGAAAAAGTAGGCAAATTTGTCTAATGGTTTTTCTCATGAGACTTCCAATAGAGGGGTAAGTTGGTCATTGCACTTACTTGGAAAGGTCAGTCGAATATTTCTTATTTAGTCTGCCTGGTTTAGGATTCTAAACCCATCATGATTTTCTTGGTTGTCACTTGTTTACTATTCTGAAAAAGAATTAATGAAAAATGGTTCCGTGAAAATGCACTTGTATGTGTGACGTTTTTGCGCGCTGTGATATTCGCTCGTATTGCAGTGTCTATTCAGAAGTATAGTTGTTCATTCGATGGAATTATCTACACGGCTGGGCTTAGCGTTTTGTTTTTGAGGGAACAATTGTTTGAAACACGATCGAGATACTCCATAGTTTGTGATCGCGAAGGTGCTGAGGGAATAGCTAATGCGGTGCCGGTATTAGTCCTTTCGTATGGGCTTACCTTCAATGTTTTCGGTATCCTCCTTACTGAAACGCCGCCAACAATGCAGACGCCATTCATGTATTACTTCCGGGTCGACTTCATTTAAGGGATCTGACTTCCGGGTTGACATATTAGGATTTCTGGGAAATGGAGTTTCTCATTGTATATTGTGGGAGAGTCGTGGAGGTTAGTTCACCTGTGTTCACGCTCGAACTGACCTGGATGTTTATTTGCTTGATATCACGTTGGATTCATGCTTCCACTAATTCATGTGTATGAAGTTTTTTGGATATGCACTCCAAATTACATTCGTGTTCCAATATTAATTTTTATAATTTCTGAAAATCAAGTACTGACTCCTATTATTCCTTGTAGGATGTTCAATGTCATTGTTTGATTATTCTTTGAAAAATGCAGAACAAAACAGTAAAGTGAAACCCGAGGGTTGTTTACCATGATAGGATTTTCTTGAGATGTTTAAAAGCAGACTTTCATTGAAATATTTATAGGAGAATTCCTAAAGATTGTATAGTTCAGACATCTCGTTTAAGCCTCGGATGGTTGTGTTAAATTTGAGAATAAGCATTGCTTCTCTCTGTCTCAGTTTGGCCTCTACATCTCCACCTCTTGGGTCTGGCTCTATTTTTGATATTACTGTCCATTTAAAGTCATTTTCCCCATGGGATTCTTCTATCCAATGTTGGACCAATGGAGCTGTAAGTACTCTCATTTTTTTTTTTTAAAACCTTTATTTGATTCAATCAAATCAGTACAAACGCAGGCCTACAACCACAAAGGACGGCCGCAAAATCAGGAGATAGAAACAGGAGCATTGCAATTGTTTACGGTTCAAGGAGTAATCACGTTATAGTCATAATACGTGGTTGTAGCACAACGAAGCACAAGGATAAGAGAGGTTTCATTTTTATAATATTGAAAAAGAAGCGGAGGCGATATCATCAGAGGCATCACATTACACAATAGACAAGAAGGGACGGCAGGGCGCATCCCTCCACGCAATCGAAAAGCGATGGTGAGCAATTAGGCCGAAAACACACTACGCCCGCCGAAGGCAGGCCAGGAGTAAAGGTCATACAATGGCGAGCAAGGTAGCGATAACAGCATATGAAAAACCCACCCGCCCAAGACAAAAAATAGAGGCAATTGCAGATGCCCGACAGAAAAAGGATGAAAGAAGGAGATACAGCTGACCCCACTAGGAGGAAGAGAGAAAGGGACCATAGAACAAAACAAACTAAAATAACAACCCCCCCCTAACACCCGCCACCCTACATCACCGTAATGGCTATGGCCTACCCCACTAACAGCGTGCCTTTCGCCCCAGAATTACCCTAAAGAAAGGAAGTAAAGATAAGAAAGAAGGAAGACAATAAAGAAGAAATTTGAGGAGAAGGGCCGGCGATGCAGATACCCGGTCCCTCCCACCCCCGCATACTAAAATCGTATAAACAGAAGCCATAGAAAGGTACGAAATATCAGCAAGCACATAAAACGCAATCAAGTATAGTCCACAAGACGTGTCCTTAGATCACCACCAACCAGCAGGAAGTCCCTCCAAGTCCCAAACAAGGTCACCCCTGGCCACTTCTGTTAATAGTAGAAATGTTAAACAGCCTCACAGTCGGGAGACAATTCGATACAAAAGGTTCAATCGTTCCAGGCAAATCAAATAGCGCCGCCGCCCAACATCGTCAGCCACCGAGAAACAACTGACGATGCATGGAGGAGGCCAGAATGCAACAATACCCAGACCACCAACAGTTCCAAGTCCAAAAACAGGTCCGCCAAGCACGGAAAGGAAAGCACAGGATGCGGGAAGCACCGCAGCACAGCCCAGGCCCCATGTACCATGGATCGTTGGAGCCTCTCCACTCGCTGGTAAGAAAAAGGCCCCGATGAGAGAACCACTTGCGGAACAGGTGGGACAACAACAAGATCAGGAACCAAATCCATTCGCGCCCCCAAGACTGTAGACTCAGCCGGGGAACAAGATACTGCGGCAGAGGGAGACTCATCGGCACCGACTCGGGGGCAAACCACTACGCTACAAAATGGCGGGTCAGCAATGGCGACGATCCTTCCCTCCAAGTCCCGGGATCTCTAGAGCAGAGCAGTCCGCAAGGTTATCAGTGCAGATAGTATGTGGCTATGCGTAAGCGTTACCCCACGTAGCCGAATTCCGGGGGTCTCAAGTTCAGCGAGTTCTCCGTCCCCGCGAGGAGTGCATCCCGAGACGCCATCCGCCATTTCAGCCATTTCGTTCTCCGTCACTTCCCCTCCACCTCCGAGTCCAGTCCGACCATCAGAATCAACAGGTCTCACGGCTGGACTTCGACATTCGGCGCTTGGTGCAGAAAGGAGAGTCAACCAAAGGCCTGGTGCGCTCCCCGCAGCTCGCCGGGAGCCAACCGCCGGTTCCCGGACGGGACTATTAACATGGCCGGGCGTCACACCCAGGGGGAACCGGGCGACACGGCCTCTCTCCGGCTCGGCGATATCTCGGGTTCACGGGGCAACCCACTATTGGGAGTGGGTTGGCACCAACTCTCCCAGCTCGCGGCTCTCAGGCTCCCACTGACCGGCTTCTCATCCAAACCGGGGCCGCCAACTCTACGAACACTGCCGGGCGACCTCTGCACTCGAGGCCCCGGCGTCAGCGCCACGAAGGCCGGCAAGCAGACGGGGACAGTTCTTCGGATCTACTGCACGGTGGAGCCCCAGACATAGAGGGTAAGTGATCGCTGCTCTTCAACAACTTAGATCGACAAGCTTCGCTCAGGATTATCGGCAGGATAGACGTGCGGGGAGGAAGGGCCCTCGGAGCCAAGCGTTCATGCGACTGTTCCGATCGCCATCTTGGCTCCTCCTCCAGGGATGAGTACTCTATTTTTAATTCTGGATTTATTCTGTGACATCCTTTGCCTAGCTTCCTGGTTCGTTTTCCCAATGTACAGCTTGTTACATGGGCAGATGATTCCATATACGAGGTTTCGCGTTTTGCAATTCGTAAAATGGTCATGCTTCCATGAAATCCCGTCATGTTGAAACAAATTGCCTTCAATGGTAGAGCTGCAACAGGTACCACATTTCCGATGTCCAGTGATTGGGGGAAGATTCACGTAGTCCCGTAGTGTGGAGGTTCTTGCTTTCGGTACAGCTGCTCGGACAATTTGATTGGCAATACTTTTGTCCTTTTTGAAGGCAAAAAGAGGAGTTTCTTTAAACTGGTCATCAAGTTCTTTTAGTAAGTGCCAGTTTTGATAGATGGTTTCCTTCAGAAAATTGGACGATGGACAGAAAGTCGAAACGCAAACTGTGCGTTTTAATTGTTTCTTTTCTTTCCTTTTAAGCAGTTCTTCTCGTGGGGTCCACCACGCTTGTTTGATGGCTTGTTTCAATAATTTTGATGGGTACCCACGATCTATTAGCCGTTCTTTTAAGGCATTGGCATGGTTCATGTATTCATCCTTGAAGGAACAGTCCCTCCGGATACGGAGGAACTGTCCAACAGGTAGATTTTGTTTTAAACTTCTTGGATGGCTGCTTGAATAGTCCAGTGCCTTATTTCGATCAGACTTCTTTCTGAAGAGGGTAGTTACTAGCTGACCATTGGAACAGTATATATCTACGTCTAAAAAGGATAGACGGGTTTTAGATGATTGTATGCGTGCGTTGTAACAAGTGCAATTCCTGTAATCCCACTCCTTACATCCAGTCATCCTCCTTTACTTTGGCACCCTCAGGAAAACACAAATACAAGGCCATTAATATACCGTTTCTCAACCTATGGATGTCCTTCACCAGCCCAGCACCTCCGTACAGTGAATGATCAAATCGTGACCATTAAGAAACAAAGCCCCCACTTCATGGAAGGTTGAAAGATGACACTTAGTACCATCAGTTCGTGCAACAGAAAGAGAAAAGACCATAGAAATCACTTAATTCTGTAGGTGAAAGTGATACACACCATGCACATTTATCAACCAACAGTGTCTATAAGTTTACGCTGTGTGCTGTCTGAGAGGGAGAACAAAATTCCACAGAGACAAAGCCCAATACAGCGTGTAGGAAAGTAGGATCTGCTTTCATGTTTATCCCCATTTTTTGCCTGGTGCTAAACTGTTACTGAGTAGTCTGCTGGGATCCTGCTAATCAGGACCCCAGTCTATCTGCTTTCTCCCTTAAATCGGTGTGTTCATTACTTAGGTACTTATCCGTCCATAGTATATGGTACTAAGGTACCCATGGAATAGGTACCCCAGAGGACCCCCTATTGGCTTAAGCATTCATTATTCCACCCATGAGAGACCATTCAAAATGGAACTACAGGCCTGCCATTGCAGCGTGTGTATGTTGGGGCTAGCAGTACATACTAAAGATACAGGTTTCCTATATCTAGGCTCACTGCACATAAAACCTATAAGTCACCCCTATAGCAGGCCTTACGAATCCTGAAGGCAGGGTGCTTGCTTCTAAGTGTGAGGGTACCCCTGCATGAGCAGGACACCTGTACAGCCCACGGAGTCCATTCTCCCGAGTTGTAAGTGAAGCAGCCCTATACTGTGTAGAGAGGCACCGCATAAGTACGCGATGACCATCTCAAAACTGGCTGTATGAATCCTATCTGGTATCAACCATGTTGGAATCATACCCCCATACCGTAAACAGTGTGACAGGTATGATTCCAAGCACTGGAAGAGCCCACTGTTAGGATCTCAGTGTTCAGCCTTCTTGACCCGGACAGCACAAAATGGTTGCTGCCGCCCAGAGACACGATTCTGCCCTCCTGCTGCTGAGCCAAGCTCGAGCAGGGGAAAGCAGAACAATAGGCATCCTGTCACAAGGAGGTGTGGCCACCTCCCAGAAAGGATTAAGTGTATTGGGGTAGGGCGGGTGTGCTTACCAGCGCCATTCAGTCTGCATGAGGGGCACATTTGGTGTCAATGTACATAGTCCAGTTCAAAGCAGTCCTGGGAGCCATTGGCTCACGCTCTGGCGCGAAACAGGACAAACGACATGGGAGTAACTTCACCCCTGTCCAGACCCTCCCCTGGGAGGGTCCCCTTAATCGTTCCAACCCTTTCCCGAGGGTAAGTAAGAGCATACCTGTATGTAGGTCCCTAGATTCGTCTTGTGACAAGATTAAGATCAAACACCACTTTTACTTCTACCGCCTGGGCACTCTGGACTTCACTGGACATCGTTAGGCCCAACTTCATCTCCCTTCCAGTCTGCTGCATTGTCTGTGCACCATACAGGAACCTTCCAAGGTCTGTGGGCATCAAAGACACCTGAAGGAATCTCCTTTGGAGGGAAGGAGTCACTCCCCTGCATTTGCAGCCACCACAACTAAGTCGACCGGTCACCTGATCCTGAGCTTCTCCGGACTCTGTAAGGTTCTGCAATACAGGTGGTGGTTTCCCAAGACAACATATCCAGAGGGGTTGAATAGAATACGCCTTTCCCAACGTTTATGCAGTCCATTTAACATTATTCCTACTGTGGGGTGGAAACTACGCCACATAACCAGGGGTGGGCCTCACGGGGAAAAGCAGAAATTGTGTCTGGCATGTTCTCCTATTCGTATGTCACAATGCTCAGCTTGCCTCCTGCAACTGGCATAAATGTTGCTGCGCTCATGCGGAACCTCCAATTGGTCACGGGTGTTTTGGTGTTCTTCCCAGACCAGGTGATGTGGGATGGTGTCAGTTACAGCTCTCCCCAGACACCGTAGACTTGATTAGACTCCCTTGGTGGAACTGGGTGTCACCCTTTATTCCTCCAAGAATGTATATATATAGTGTCTTCTACACTTGTGTCTTCTGTGTTGGTGATACGGAGGATCTTCGTTAGGATCTGCACAAATTGCTCTACCTCCCCATTAGCTTTGGGGCCAATGTGGTGTGATGTGCCTATGTTTAATGTTCCAGGATTGGAGCTATTCAGCCCACTACCACCTATTAAATGGTGGCCCGCTATCTGTTCATACCTCATCTATAAGGCCATGGGTAGCCATGATCTTCTAAAATTTCAGGATGGCTTCTGTGGCCGACATGGATGGCACTATATCTACTTCAGGGTTCCTAGAGAAATTTTTGATTGCAGTCAGGGAGGATGCCGAAAAAGGCACTGGCCCTTGGACCCAAAGTGTGATGTCTAAATTCAGTAATGGCAGGGCTAGAGGGCCAGGATTACTAGGGGTTTGGTATGCCACACAACTTTGCATTGCTTCCTCTATGAGATGGTTAAGCCCGTGGAACCAGACCTTGCTCAGGAGTTGGATTTTGGTTCTCTCTAGGGCTTAATGTGATCTTTGGGCTAGTTGGATCACCTGTTGTCTTAGGCTTTCGGGAAGGACCAACCATGTATATTACATGAGGCACCCTTTTTCAGTGATGGATGGCTCCTATCGCACATGGTGGAGGGATTGGAGGGCCCGCTGGGTTTCCTCCCTGCGGTGAGCGAAGTTGTTCAGTAGTGCATCCCAGTTATTGGTCCAGACTGCCATCATGGCCAATTGGAGGCAGTCACCCAGATGGGTATTTTCTGTGACATCAAGGCATTGGGAGTGGTCTAGCTCAATCGAGCACCAATCTCATCTACTCTTCGGTGTCATGGGCATCTCCTCTTCAGCAGGACTGACTTGTCTGGCATGCCTCAAAGGAAAATCAATTGCAAAAACAACAGTTGATGGACAGAATGCAGAACAATGTCATACATTCACCCCAGTACAGAGATCTGGGCCTAAATCCATCGTTTTTTGCACTCCACACCACCAAAGGAAAATCAGGCATGGTGCAGGAGCCTGTCCAGTACTCAATGGTGAACTGAAATTCTTGATGCTGTACCATACACCTATTAATCTTGGGCAGTGGTTTGAAGGCAGATTCCCTGAAAATGGTATGAGTGGTGTAGGGTCCATGCAAACTGAACGGATGGCCGTACAAATAGATGTGGAAATGGCGGCACCCACAGTGTACAGCGTTGGTTTTCTTTTCAATTTGTGAATATCTTTCCTCGTTAGAGCTCTCTTGCATGGGCTACGGGAGCCCAGTCTCTGTAACTTTGGCATTGTGATAGTCCTTTGAATGGGCATCCACTGCTAGTTCAGGTTTCTTCTGGGGTTTGAAGAATGCAAGATTGGTTTCAGCAGAGAATGCCCTTTTTGTGTTCCAAAAATCATGCTCCTCTATTATTCCCAATACCCAGGGGGTGGAAGATTTGGTGAGCTCACTCAGTAATGCATTGAGGTCAGGCAAGTTGTGGATAAAACAGCCACAATATGAGAGCATTCAAAGGAAGCCCCTGATACAGATGTTTTTGCAGGAGCGTTGTGGATTTCCTTCTGGGTCCGGTGCTACTCATGTGCAGAAAACTGGTATCCAAACAAACTGATGCTTTGCTTGAGAAACTCCACTTCTCCCTGTGTTAGCCATGGTCTTTTAGCCAGGCAAACACGACTCCAAGGCAAGTGTGGCAGCTATCAAGCGTGGTCAAGAATTTAATTACCAACATTTAGCAATTCTTGTAGCTTTTTCGGGACTTTTTTGATGATGTTTTGAAAAACATCAGTGGCACTGATGATACAGGAGTTTAGATTTTTGTATCACCTCTTTACGATGTAAGTTAAGACTGTCGTTATTTGGCAGGAATCAGGGTGTAGAGGTATTTGGTGGTACCCTGAACTCCAGTCCATTTTTAAAAAACACTTGTACTCTGAGAGCTCACCCTCAATGTCACCCACCATGGGCATTAGGTGGCTCTCCCTGTTGATGGTGTGGTTTGGCAGCCTTATGTCTACACAGATCCTGCCAGCACCAGGTTGGATTGGTTTCTCCTCCACCACTCTGACAGAAACCCACTGGGTGGACCCACTACCCTTTCAATGATGTTGGCAACCTCTAGAAGTTCCAGCTCATATTCCACTTTGGGCTGTAAATGGAATGCAATCCTTCTGTGGTGGAGGGCGATCGGCTCGATGGACTTGTTTATGTGGTGGCGCATGGCTGTTTGTTTAGGCACTAGTGGTGTGGAACAGAGAGGCGGAATATTGGATCAGTGGTTCAATACTTGTGGCATGTATGCCCAAAGCAAACTGAGCCAGGCAGTGGTCTTGCACTGTTTGACAGCCTAGTAGGAATCCTGTCCCTTCCTGGGAGACATTGACTTTGACTCCGGGGAGGAGTCTTGGTGTCTTATCTCACTATGAAATACTCCTGCCATTTGTAATGAGGTGGTGTGTCCAAAAGCAAAGACTCTTACTTTTGTCGGGTGCAGCTTTGGGGGTTTTGGCAGTGTGTGAAATATGTCAGCTGCCATGAGGTTAGTTGAAGCCGCTGTGTCAATAAGAGCAGTAATGGGTCGACCTTGCAGCTGGATGCGACACTTTGTGGCGTTCTTGGTGGGCGTCACTTTTGACTCGACGGCCTGGACGAGCGAATGGACTCACTTAGCTTGTCATCTTCCATGTCACTTTTATCTTGGGCCTCGGGTTCTCTCTCAACAACGAGTACACTCATCTTTAGGAGATTGTCTTGTTTTAGAGGTGGATCAACAGACTTATGAAGAGTGATTTAGTTTCCCACACAACAAGCATTTCTTTGCTAATGCAGGGCAGTCTCCGGCATGAGCTAGCATCTTTTGGTTTGCTTGTGTCTTGATTGTCCTTTCAGTGGCTTATGCTAATGAGGTAGACTGATGCTGTCTTGACAGGTCTCTGAGAGGCCGTTTTCATGTGGGCTACCCTCACTTTTGACAGCGCTTTTGAACGTCCTAGTGTGAGAATCTCATGCATGTGCATTTTCAGGACTTGTAAGATTTCCTCCTTAGCTGAGGCACACCCTTGGATGAATTGTGCCCTAATTTCATGCTGTTTGTCAGGCAGGGAGCAGGTACTGGCCAACTCCTTGAGGCAAAAGATATCCACAGATTTGTCCTGGGGTTAGTGTGCTAGATGGAGCAGGAAACGTTCATAATCAGGGTTGTGAGTGGTTCAAAGTAGGTTGTCGAGCAATTCGGAACGTCCGATAGGTATGTGATGACGCAGTCTCGTTGACATGACTATTTTGTGTATGTCCATCCCTGAGAGGAGCAGCAATAGTGGGCTTTTTCTGGCGTCCTTAATGGCTAGCGAGCGAAGTATGTTTCATGGTGCTCGACACATGTTCTTCATCTCCCTGCTTCTGTGGGCATGGCCCTGTAGCGATGAAAGCTTTAGGGGTGGGTGGAAGGGATGCCATGCTGATTCTGCCCGTTGCGTCTAGTGTAGGATAGAGGTGCAGCCTGGCTGAGGTGTTGTGATGAAGATCGTGACTTGCAAAAACACTGTTGTCAGCAGAGGTGAGCCGTAAGATACAGTTGCACCATCCTCACTGGGTAGCAAGAGAGGTAACAACCATCCACATCGAGCATCTTGCTCTGGACGTTAGCCAATGAGTCCATGCTCCTGCTGAGCATTGGTTGATGAGCCTTGACTGCGAGGCACAGTGAATAGTGGGTCTCGCTACAACGCGAGACTGGAGCTTCTGGTGGTAACCAAACACGTTTTGGACCTGTGCACGTTAGGTGCAAGTGTGCAAGGCTACTCAGGCCAAGGTAGCACAGATTGAGAGCTCATGGCAGACCTGCCCCCATTGGCGGTGTGTGTATGAGGCTCCTGGGGAAGTGTGATAGCAACTTGGCATGCATGCTTGAAGCAGTGTCCACACAGACTTGCCCACTGTTCTGAGGCATCTGCACCTGCTGTGCAGCACGTATGGGTTACTACCGGAGATGCCGGTGTGGGTGCTAGCAGCCACTGCAAGGTCGATGCTCTGAGGCTCCTGGTGCTGGGGTGGTCGAGTAGCGGTATTAAGAATGATATATTGACCGTTGAATCCATTTTCTGTGCTGACTCCATCTTGTATAACAGACTCCATTTTCTGTGCTCACACAAAGTGGGGAGGGGTGTTTTTGCTCCTCACCGATCAGAGTGAACTGGAACATGTTGTGTGGGATGCGTGCTTGGTACCTTTTCAGGGAATGTGTGGAATGTACAGCTCTATCTCGGAGTCAAAATACAGGGGTCTGGCCAGCTTCTGTCTTGACATTGACACAGACCAGTACGGCCAGCTCGAAGAAGGGGGACGATGTTTTTAAAACCTTCGCCTCACATTGAGTAAATTGTATTAAAGGCAGAGGATCTTGACAGGCGGATTGGAGCTCACTTGTGGGGTAGACGTGCCGTCACAATGAGAATCTGGATTTGAGTCCCTATCGCGAGTCTTGCTGGCTGTCAATGGGCTCCCCCAGCTTGAGTTGGCAAGGATGTCAAGTGAACGATCGGTGAGGTGTTACTTTGTGTATATAATTTCTAAGTCTCTCTGCTACATGTATATATGCTACACGTTATTCTGGTTTTGAGCCTAAGTTACTTGATATGTGGGAGTCTGCATTTACCAATATATTTTGCCTTCCTTTCCAAAATATTGAATTAATAAACATGTATGTAGCACTTTAAATGCACCTGAATTTGTTTTCTTGCCTCGCCTTAAGAGACTGTTGGGTCTTGTTTTATCACCTCGTCTTTTGGCAGTGTTGTTTTACGTGTGTTATTTAAAGGGGCAGCAGTGCATTTCCCTCCTCTTGGAAGTGCAGGGTTTAGGTCAAATTAGTAGCACAACAGGCCGGCAAGGAGGACAGGTGCAGTTAGAGTGAGGAGGAGCGGGACAGCCATGAAGGCGGTAGCACAGCAATGACGGGCGGTAGGGGCAGCGATGCCGGCATACTGTTGCCTTCCTCAACACCAGTGTAATGTTGTGCATAGCAGCAAAGAGCACAAACATGCACTGGACAACAAGGTTCGTTTATGCCTGGCCCCGCCCAAACGGGTCAGCTATTTATTATCTATATTGGTCAAAGCCCAGTGCTGAACAGCTATTCTCACACACGCAGGTGCAGCATATCACCCCCCCCCCCGTCACTAGTCACGGGTGGGCTAATCCAGATCACTTGCAACACTACACCTGTATTGATAATTCAACAATATTGAGGTGTCCCTCTGGATCTGATAAGGTGATGAGCAAGAAGGAGAGCCCAATGTTGAATGCCATCTGCCTACGCTATGCTGACCTACAATGTTGAAAGGGTGGTTAGGGTGACTGGATTACCTCTTTTCTGGCCGATCAAGACTGAGCAGTGGTTAATTTCAAGTAGATGTGGGGATAGTGCTTGCATTAGGACCATACGTTCCTCCGGCTTGATCATTACACTGGTGGCTCGAAAGGAGACAATGATGCTGAGCACTCAGGCAGGACCAATAAAACTGCCCAACCTAGGAACTCACCGGGGCCCAGAGTCTGGGAGCAATTCAACAGTCATGTCAGTCATTGGAAACAAAATTGTCTCGCTATCGCTAGAAGTACATCTGTTCGGAGCTGATATCACTAGATACTGAAAGGTAGATGAAACAGCTCATTAGGGACATTTCTAACCTTAAATCTACCATTCAGTTCAATGCAGACCTGGCATATCTTCTAGAAGAGAAAATTGACGATGCAGAACACAGTGGAATAATCTCCGCTTTGCAGAATTTCTGGAGCGAGTGGCAGTGGGGGTGCGGGGGACAATGAACAGTTGCTTGAGCACTGAATCTGCGGCGGGTCATAATTGCAAAACTCACTAATTCCAGGAACAGAGGCATTCTTTTTCACACAACTAGACTGGAAGGGGATCTGAAATGTTAGCCAGTACAATCCAAATATTTCTAGACTATACTCAAAAAGACCAGAAGCTCTGGAAGTGCTTCAGTGAAGTTAAGAGTAAACTAAGGGTACTGCATTTGCAATATATGCTCCTGACAAAACTACAAGTGACACACAATGGCAGATTCTACTTCTTTACAACCTCAGCGTTGGATTGGCTGGAGGTGGATGGTGTGACCAGGGCATCTCTGACGTTGAAGAGATCAGGGAAAGCACAGAGTGATGCAGTCCACACCATACAGCCAGAGATGGGAAATGGCACACTAAGAGATCTAGTGCAACAAGCACCCAAATTAGTCATCCAGGAAAATGGCACATTGGTCTGGATTTGGAGGTGAGGGGCTAAACTGACTAAATTATCTCGGACAGACAGCAATGAGAACATGGCAATAAGTCTGGCAGAGTGAGATTGTTCTGCTTGCAATCAGGCTTATTCATTGAGACTTACTTATGTTGCCTAATGTACTGTACGATAGAAGCTGACATGATGATGGGGAATATGCTCAGTAGAGGAGTGACAGGAAGATTTGCTATTCTAATTATCAGATAAATGCATTGGTTCTCTCCTTGATATGTTGGATTTGCTGTACAATAAAGTGACATGCTCTTTCTACAATATGTTATGTGCTGGGGAGGAGTGGGATATGGGACGCATCTTCTGGGGTTGGGTAGGGGATGGCGAACATGGGGGATTTTGAGTGAGTACCCAGCAAAGTTGAAATTTCACTACTTTGGTAATCGGGCGACAAACAGTCAGAGAATAGGACTGTAGGGAGGGGGTTGCTGTGGGGGACTGTTGAAATTGTTTGTTTCATTGTTGAATTCTTTATATCTCTGTATATAGTGACTACTTCACTCTTGCCACATGACTAAGTGCCCATGAATATGCAACCTAACATTTTGGTCTTTCCTTCACAGGGCCTATTGCTTGGGGATCCACATACGGTAAAAAATTATCAGGAACCGATTTGAGAGTATACCTGAGCCTCCTCTCCTCCAGCTATGTGTTATTAAAGAATAATCGATGCATGATGAAGAGAAGTGTGGCTCACTGGTTAGAGCAGCAGACTCTGAAGCAGAGATCAGGCCCGGGACCAGGGTTCAAGTCCCGACGCAGCAGGGTCTTGAGCTCAATGTCCGCGGACTCGATAATTCTCGGCTCGGCGCCTACTCTAATCATGGGTCCCACGCTGCAACTCTGGGCAATAGCTTGCTTAATCTCCACAATGGCCCCTACAACACTGGGATGCCTGGCTTCACTTTGGGGGTGCCCAGGAGGGGCCTCTCACCGGGAGAGCCAGGAAGGGTTCCACAGCGCTATACAGCGCCGGGACGCCCCGTCGGGGCAGCTGTGCGCTTTACAAAATACACTACATCTACATCTACATTTACATTTACATGATGCTAAATTAAAATTCTTAGGAAAGCAAGTGAACGCACGTCCCCTAGCATGCTCGGTTCTCCAAGGATCAATCAAAGCAAAGTCGTGCCTCAGAATTGTCAAAGAACGCACCGATTAAGGCTTATTCTGTTGTTTATTCAAATGAAAGCAGTCTCACCCCACTTGCTGAATAAGATTGAAATCCTTCCCAATTAGTATTAGACCTGTAAGAAGAGTTAAAATGTTATGGATTTCTTCCAGAGGTGTTGCATCATCTTCTATGGGCCCATAAAATTTCTAATATGCATGGCTTGATGAGAGCTAAAATCTACCTTGCACCTAGATCACATATCACCTGGATCATCTACCAAACTTATTGGTAAGTAGCGTAAAAACTCCTCTAACCGCTGCGCCTGGCAATGCAAAAAATGCCTGAGATATGAATTTGGGCATTTTCAGTAGTTTCACTTATGCTTTTAAGGGTGTGTCCTGGGCGCTTGACGCCTTTAGCTAAGACAACATAGATCTAAATTTACTTTAGTTATTAATGCCGTTGGCATTACATGGAAATACTCTATAGTTCTCCATTGTGGAATCTACAGATAATTATGAAACTTCTCCCCTTCACCACTCTCTCGTGTATATTGCCCCTAGGGTAACCCTCTGCGGCTACTGCCTAATTTCTGGAACCTAGTCACGCTAACGTGTAGTGTTATCCTATTATCCTGTTTGTCTTTTTTTATTTGATGGTGCTTATCACACCTCATCTCCCGTGAACCCTGTCCCCCCCCTCCCTTGAACCTCCCTTGTCTCTGGAACCCTCTCTGCCTAGGGTACCTCGGGTAGATCCCCTCTCCTCCTCACTTCATGAACCTTTCCCCTCCTTCCCTTTCGTCCACCACTCCCTCCCCTCCCCCTTCATGCACCCCTTCCACCCTGTGCAGAGACACAGTGGCATGGCGCCCCTTCCTCCACAAGTGGGTGCCTTGGACTCTTCCAGAGATAGCCTCTGCCATAATAAAAACTACATAGTAGAGAGGCCAATAATTTCACAGCATTTCTACAATTTTACATCATGGTCCAATAAAGAGCATACATTCAATACTGTATAAGCATTTATAGACATCTTTCTTGTCATTTTGAATGTTCCTGCTGACACTGCTGCTTCAAGAGTTCATTTACTTGTTTAACTGTGCTTAGAATATGAAATTTACCATCCATTAGCACTTTAATTTTGGATTGTTGTACTAGTACAGCTTGAATGACTTGCTTCCTTAAAGTATCAATCATAGATTTACATTCTCATCATGGCAAGCTCCTGCCATAGACATGTCTGAGAAGATATTGAAACATCCATGTTCCTCCGTCTGGAATCTTTTTGATTTTATTTCCTCAGATAAAAATCTCTTCTTTTATTCGAAAATCGACAAAGTCTACCAAAAATGTATGAGTTTTCTGATTGGAAAAAGGGGACTCTGAGGCCTCTCATAATTGAGAAATTGAACACTTTCCCTCAGTCTTTTGGGAGCACATAATTCTGAACTAGTTGAGCAACAAGCTTGATAGGATCTTGCCCAGTCTCTTGTCCTTCTGGGATCCCGACAAACCGTAGATTTAAACGTCTGGACCTGTTTTCCATTTCTCCATGATCTCTTGACTTACTTTAGTTGTATCAAATTCAAAGCTCTTTTGGCAGTCTTCCAAATCAGAGATTCGCTGTTTTGCCTGTGTAAATCTGGAATTCATCTGAACGAGGCTAGCATTCATATTACTAAGCTGGAGCTGAACTTCTGAGTGTTCTTTGTCGTGAGCGTGTATTTCATACAGTTCCTCCAAAATCTGTTGAAGTATGTAGCCCATCTGGATACTTACCTCAGGAGCCGTGGCTCCTCCTGAAGCCATTGAAGGAATTAAATAATCATTAGTCTGGAGGGTCTCTGTGTTCGTCATTGGCCTTGCAGACTGCATATGAGATCCCAGAACCTTCTGCACTGCTTCGCCTAGCTGCGCTGATACATGATTTATTGAATTAACATCTGCTTGCAGCTCCTGTTGGGATAGATCCTGTTGGGACCCATCCCCTATTGCTTGCATCAACGGTGTAGCTTTGCTTCCTCCTGACACTCCGCAGCAGAAAAGGGGGTATGCGGGTCTCTCATCTGTGGTTATGGATTCTTTCACTAGGTCCTTGGTAACAACATTTATATCTTGTACAGCTGATAATCCGCCTTCTTCCAGAGAGATCCCTTTCTCTGGTAGAGCCTTACTGGGATGGGTGAAGGCAGCTCAGCACTGTGCAAAGTTCCAGAGGCAGGAGTTTGAGAACCTGTGAATTCAATTGAAGTTCCTGCTGCGCTGGTACTATTAAAATCCGGGCTATTACCCCCCGTCCCCAGCCCTTGGAACCTGGGCGACTTTTGGCTTCTTCCTGATTAATACCCGGAGACAAACTTTTAGCACTGCCTCCTTTGGCTGCATTTGGGCGAGCTTTGGTCATTTTTGCTCCTCTAATTTTGGCAGGAGTGTGGCCCTTCCCTGCTGTTTCTCTCACTGTGAGCCACATCATCAGTCAACAAATGCCTGGAGGCAACAAGACACTTGAATTGTTTCTTAGGAGGGAGTGAGGGGGCCCCTAGATATCCGCTGGTTGTCTATCAGACTATATCACATAGGGGGGATAGATACTAAGTGTGGAGGTACCGGGTGACCGCAAACTGCACCCTCACCTAGGAGGCCCACCTCCGCGATCACCACGGTGCTCACCAATCAGAGGAGGCACCTATAGTGACCCCTCCATCTTGCTGCTCCTAAAATCGATCTCCTCCTTGTCTGTGCAAGCTTTGTGGATTGTGAGCATCCCTTGTGCTATTGCTTTCACCTGTGGGCCATCCCCCTCCGTTGATCACCTGTCACGCTGCCACCATCCGATAAACTGCAAACCTTGAAATGTCCTAGCCCATCCCTCTATCTGGCGACATCCTGGTAGCTGTCTTTTCCACGCACAGCTGCTTCTTATACGACCCTACTTCTATTTTATTGCGGGGAATTCTTTGCTGCTCCATCGCTGGCAGGCTCAAAAACCAAACCCACTGCTGCCCCGGTTACCTAGAAGTGGTTAGATACTGAGCATGGCGGGAGCTTCCTGGCACCACCAACCGGATGGGTTTTGGGTATGTGTGCTGCATAGACTGAGTTTTTTTCTGCACAATGTTGGCATGTTCACAAATCATTTTGTTTGGGCAGCATGCAAATTTTTGTTCTGAGGGATGGTATTCAGTACACGGCCCAAATAAACACAGCTAGATGCGAGAAAATCTTTACTTTACAACAAGAACTAGAGCAAGCCAGAAGAGTAGATCTAAACCTACGCACAGAAGAGTCCACCAGTAATTTGGCAGTGGCAGCCACGTGTCTCAGCGACTACTTTATCTCTAGAGACATAATAAATAAGGCTCCCTGTTTTCCGTTTTTACTGATTTTTACAGATAAACACAGACAGATAACCATTTATTTTCTTGTCTGTATTTATTTTTAAATGTGGAGAAAAACGGAAATTGGGTGCTTTTTGGGTGTTTCTAAATACACTTTGCTGTGTCTGCCAAGCCAATAACTGTGTGGATTGAAAGGTAAGGGGGTAAAAAAAAAAGTAATTTTAGTAAACAGACTTAAAAAGCAGTAAATAAGGCGGATACGGAAATGTGTATATTTTCATATAAGTGCATTGATTTATCTTCTGCAGGTCTTCATATCACTGAAACCTGACAGGCATTCAAGCATGACTGCATATTTATTGGTTAAATAAATGCAGAAATGTACCAGTTTCAGCTTTATTTTTTTCACAAAAACCATAATAAATATGTATAAATACAGTTAAAGTTGATAAAAAATAAATATGGATAAATACAGACGGAAATGTCAAAGAAATAAATACCATAAAACCGGAAGCCCTAATTATAAACCAAAGGACATGTTTTCAAAAGTTGTATGAGGAGAGCGAGCATGCAGGATGTCTCTTAACAAGGGCATTAAAAAAGAAATAGAATCGGGGTGCGATTAATGAAAATTTAGATTTAGAACAAAATTATGTAGTAACAGATATCGATCAGATAGGTAGGGTATTCTTGGAGCATTATATGAATCTATAGACGGGTAGCAGCGACCCTTCATCTTGTGAAATTGAGGCCTTTCTAGGTTATGGAATGGGATTGAAGCTCCCATAACGCAGTGTCAGGCTCTTACTTACGTTTCTGCAGGAACGACATGCAAGACGAGAGGTCTCAAGATTCCGTATTCACTCATTGTTCCCAACATAGAAAAAGCAACAATAGTAAATTAAGTGAAGAAGGAAAAGGAAGGAGAGAAGGAGAAGGCGTCCCACGACGTTTCCCACTCAAGGATAGAACCAGACAGCCAGGAGGATTTCCTAACCGGAGAGACAGAATATATGAGTATGTGGAAAAGAGCTGTGTTGAAATAATGATGTAGATATGGTGTATCTCCCTACACTAGTTGAGCAATTCCCTTCTTCCACTATATATGCATAAACTGTTCGAGTGGGATCTGTGGTTCTTTATAGAAATGAAAGGTGGCAGCATCAGTGAGGTAATGCAACAATGTGGTGTGAAAAGGAAAGGAAAAGAAAAGCTCAGTAACACCCACCTATGTATTAATGGAAAGGGCCCATGATATCAGGAGATCTAAAGTGGACTAAAAAATCCCCTAGCAGCTTGCTAGTACAGCGCAGTAAACAAATATACTCTGTATAGAAACTATAGTTAATACCTCCATAACTTCAGGAGGAAATAATATTGTATTCCTCTGTTTTATAGGAACACCCTATCAACAAGCATTTACAATGCAATGGTCTCGGCATTCTTAAAGTTAGAGCTATTGGCATTGCTTATGACATTATTTTTATTTATGTTTTTGTTTTTAAAACATAAATAAATGGCATTGTCATTTACAATGCCAATAGCAGGGCAGAAGAGCAAGCACAATGAACGAGGGGGCAGGACAGCAAGCACAACCAACTAGGGGGCAGGAGAGCAAGCACAAGCAACGAGGGGGGGCAGGAGAGCAAGCAAGCACAACCAACGAGGGGGGGCAGGAGAGCAAGCACAACCAACGAGGGGGGCAGGAGAGCAAGCACAACCAATGAGGGGGGGCAGGAGAGCAAGCACAACCAGCGATGGGGGGGCAGGAGAGCAAGCACAACCAATGAGGGGGGGGCAGGAGAGCATGGACAACCAACGAGGGGGGGGAGGAGAGCAAGCACAACCAACGAGGGGGGCAGGAGAGCAAGCACAACCAACATGGGGGGGCTGGAGAGCCAGCACAACCAGCGAGGGGGGGGCAGGAGAACAAGCACAACCCACGAGAGGGGCAGGAGAGCAAGCACAACCAACCAGGGGGGGGCAGGAGAGCAAGCACAAGTAACGAGGGGGCAGGACAGCAAGCACAATCAACTAGGGGGCAGGACAGGAAGCACAAGCAACGAGGGGGCAGGACAGCAAGCACGAGCAACGAGGGGGGGCAGGAGAGCAAGCACAAGCAGCGAGGGGGGCAGGAGAGCAAGCACAAGCAACGAGGGGGCAGGACAGCAAGCACAAGCAACGAGGGGTCAGGACAGCAAGCGCAACCAACGAGGGGGGGGCAGGAGAGCAAGCACAAGCTACAAGGGGGGGCAGGAGAGCAAGCACAACCAACGAGGGGGGGCAGGAGAGCAAGCACAAGCAGCGAGGGGGGCAGGAGAGCAAGCACAAGCAACGAGGGGGCAGGACAGCAAGCACAAGCAACGAGGGGGCAGGACAGCAAGCACAAGCAACGAGGGGTCAGGACAGCAAGCACGAGGTGGCAGGAGAGCAAGCACAACCAATGAGGGGGGGCAGGAGATCAAGCACAACCAACAAGGGGGGGCAGGAGAGCAAGCACAACCAGCGAGGGGGGCAGGAGAGCAAGCACAACCAGCGAGGGGGGGGCAGGAGAGCAAGCACAACCAACGAGGGGGGAGGCAGGAGAGCAAGCACAACCAATGAGGGGGCAGGGGCAGGAGAGCAAGCACAAGCAATGATGGGGCAGGAGAGCAAGCACAACCAACAGGGGGAGCAGGGGAGCAAGCACAACAAGCGAGGGGGGGTAGGAGAGCAAGCACAACCAGCGAGGGGGGGGCAGGATAGCAAGCACAACCAGCGACGGGTTGGGGGGGCAGGAGAGCAAGCACAACCAACGAGGGGGGCAGGAGAGCAAGCACAACCAACGACAGCGAGGGGCCAGGGGAGCAAGCACAGCGAGGGGGCAGACGCACAACAGAGGGGACAAAGGCACAATGAGGGGACAGAGGCAAGAACACGGGCACAATCAGGGAAGATAGGCAAGAAAAGCGAGCACTCATCGGAGGACTCGGCAGCTTTTCGACTTCTTCCAGCGGCGGTCGGGCAGAAATGGCCCACCCCACCACTGTGGTTAGCCGGCGGATTGTGTCTGAGGCCCTGTTCTTGCTCCTGTCCTAGCGGCTAAACAAGCTTCAGCTCTGAAAATGACCCTGCAGTTTCTCTCCTCTGCCCAATCAATAACACAAGTTCTTCAAAAAACAAGCCCCGATGAGTTTTTCCATCAGGACAAAACCAAAAACATGTTTTGTACCAAGCAACTTTTTTCTATTCCTAAGGGTTCTGCTGCGGTGCAGTCAAGGAGAAAGCCTAGCTGAAGTAAACACCTCAAATATGGAGGAAAAAAAGGACACACCACTTCTAAAATGAACATTGTCAAGATGGTAAACAAACACATGAAGGGCACTCCAGTGCATCCAGATTTTCTGTCTCAGCGCTGGTCCTGCCTGACACCGGAGTCAGCCAGGCGGGAGCAGGAGGCGTGGAAAGCAGGACCCCGGCTCCCCTCCCACCCACCGGAGCCGTGGGTCTGCGCCCCGCTCGGCTCTGCCTTTAATCACGGCAGCCCTTTTCTTATTCTGCAGCTGTCTCATTCCATTCGCCCTCTCGCTGACTGATACACTGATCTCTCGGTCACTCGGCTTTCTGCTCTGCCGAGCCCATATTACTAATAACACCTCCGCACAACCAGCGAGGGGGGGGGGCAGGAGAGCAAGCACAACCAGCGAGGGGCGGGGCAGGAGAGCAAGTACAACCAACGAGGGCGGGCAGGAGAGCAAGTACAACCAACAAGGGGGGGCAGGAGAGCAAGCACAAGTAACGAGGGGGCAGGACAGCAAGCACAAGCAACGACAGCGAGGGGGCAGCGGAGCAAGCACAGCGAGGGGGCAGGGGAGCAAGCACAGCGAGGGGGGCCGGAAAGCAAGCACAACGAGGGGGCAGACGCATAACAGAGGGGACAGTCGCACAATGAGGGGATAGAGGCAAGAACACGGGCACAATCAGGGAAGATGGGCAAGAAAAGTGAGCACTCATCGGAGGACTCGGCAGCTTCATGACTTCTTCCGGCGGCGGAAAGCGCCCCCATTTTCGCTTTCTGGGCGTTGTTTATGCTGTTGAGTGACGGATGACGTCACGGACTTAAAAGCTACAAAAAACACGCACCCGAATCCAAAAAAGACGGGGCTTGAACGGAGTGACACCCCTCTCCTCCAATGGCTGGCCTCCGTTTAGGAAGCCAGCCAATGGAGAAGAGGGGCGGGTTCAAGCCCCCGTACTAAGAAACATATCATCTCGGCTGCTCAGAGTACGCTAGGCCGGGACCTAAAAATCAACAAAAAGAAGAAACAGATCTCCAAGGCTGAGGGTCCTATGTTCAGATAAGTACTTATAAATATCTTATAGCAAAGACCTTTGGCAGAGCATATGCGCTGTTACCGTAAATGTAGAGTAACTGGTTTGTTGTTATCTTTCTTTGTTTTGCAGGACTGAAGAACGAGGATTCAGGAGTCTGCGAGCAGGAGCTGCGACTAAATCTAGAGAGGAATGCTGGGATCCCACCCTTGAACCGTAACAAGGATTTAGCAGACTGCGAGTGGGAGCTATAACAAAATTCAGAAAGGGACACAAGGATCCTGCCGAAGGACCGGAAGCACTCAGGTAAGTGACCCGCTGCAGCCCGCAGGACACACGGAGCGGGCGCAGCAGGCACGACACACGGGGAATCATAGAAGCTATAAAGGTGTTCCCGAATGCCAAAGCATGTGACAGCGATGGGCTTTTATCAGAATTCTACAAAATATTCGCAGCACAGCTTGTGGATTTTGTGGTGGAATTATATAATGGAATTTAAAATGGCGGCGAAGTCCCAAAGGAATTTACTGAGGCTAGTATTGTCAGTTTTCTTTAAAAAGTTAAGTCCCCACACCAGCCTTGGTCATATCGACCCATAAGTTTCTTGAATTATGACTACAAACTACTAACCAAAATCATGACACTTGAATTAGCCCCTACTGCATCATCTGTGGTTCATGGTGAACAGAACGACTTTTTACAGGGGAGAACCCTGTCAATAAATACGAACTTCCTTGTGCAGGCTATAGATTATTTCTCTAACAAGGTTGTTAGATGTAGAGAAGGCACTGTTATACCTCTGCTCCCCCATGATTCTTCCAGTTGATATGCATCAAACTTCCTTGCTAACTCGCCCCATAAGATATTTAGGTATTTTTGTTTCACATTACATTTTGGAATTATTTAAATTGAACTACATGTTGGTTCGCAGCAAATTACGTACAATGTTGACCAATTGGCACAATCTACTGCTATCTATTATATGACTGGTGGCAATTGTTAAAATGTTGATTCTTCCCTTACTAATTTTTGTCTTCTCTAATGTAATGATTTTAGTCAAGCAATCTTTTTTATGGAGGTGGATCAACCGCATCAGCAGTTTTTATGGCAATGGAATAGACCTCGTATCAAGCGATCAACGCTCTAGTTATCCATGGAAGATGGGGTCTGTAACGCCCCTGTATGCAGAATTACTATTGAGTAGCGTTTTTGGATTGGTCTAATCATGTGGCAGAGTGAAGCCCTTCCCCTAGCTGCTATTACCTACAGAAAAGACTGTATGAATATGGAATTTATTTAACAGTTTTTCTGAAGATTCCAAAGCTACCCAAGCGGGTCGGTATAAGTTTTGGCATATAATAACTAAGAGATTCACGCACTTGCTTGAAGAATACCAGATTTCTTTGTTACGTTCCTCGATACCCTTATCCTAAAATAATGTGGGCCATTAAGTTTATCTATACCGCATAGCATAATTTCGAAATTTCTTACTAGCACCACAGCTAAGAACCTGAGAGCAGGTATCGGCTGATAAAGTCAATATTACACCTGATCTTATATTCTCCTAGCGTCAAATTCACAATCATTTGCGGGCCTTTATACAGACCACCTGCGCTACTAAGGATCATATTAGCAAAGCACATTTGGTTAACAGATTGATTGGGATGGGCAGCTGGTATTAGATTTTATTTTTGTATCTGCACGATGCTGACGCTCTTTTGGCTTTCTCCTCTATTTCTCAATATCTAAAGAATAGGATGGATTTTGCTAGCTGGGGAAAATTCAATCTGCTGGCTTGGAAGGTGTTGCATGGAGCCAATTATAAGCGCAGGGCATTTTATTCAAATCGGCTTTATATTATACCCCATACCGCCATCACCAGATGTTTCCATCCTCCTCTGCTATATGCGTAAAATGTGGGCATTCTAGAGGGGACTGAGCGCATGTTGTCTTTTCATTCCCCAAAGTATTTGACTTCTAGTGTAGGATCATGGCCTTAAGCGCAAAACTTCAGGACCAACCCGATTTGCAGGGGGCACTCTTCGGGAGTCCACCCTCTAATTGTTCGTTTAGAACAACCCAACAACAGTTCTTTTTTATTGGGTCACTGGTGGCCAAGTCACTAATCTTACAAAGGTGGAAATCCTAATCCCCACCGTCATAGGAAAACTGAAGGGCAAAAATGGATTGGGTTAGGAAATTAGAAGAACTGTATGCTCAAAGGATGGGTGCACTCACAAAAGCTAAGGGAATTTGGGATTCCTCGAGGGAGGAGTTGGCAGATGAATAATGCAAAGTCGCAATATGAGTTGCTGGATGGGTTTGGAATTATGAATCTTGATATATTCTGTTGCTATTATATGCTGGGGTACTTATTTATTGCTTGTCAAATAAATGATTTATAATGGATTATTTTCTATCGGTTTAATTTCTCTCCATGGTAATTGTAGACCATAAATCCTGATCATCGACACAAAATAATTTTTTTTTAAAGAATATGCAACAGGCGGTACTGAATTTGAAGCTTTGAGCTTGTGAGATTTTGGGTATTCTATTTGCTACACACGACCACCTGCGACACCAGGTGCGTACAGTGCCCACCAACCATATACAATTTTGCCATGGAATGCCTATGGCTTAACTGATCTAATTTAACATGAGGCTTTCCTACCATACACGAATAGGCATTACCTTGATGCCCTGCTGCTACAAGAGGCTGTTCATTTGGAGACTAGATTTGATTTCCTGGCCAGGTATGATTTTAATTGGGTATATCATGCATGTTTCAGGAAAGGTTCTGGAGTTGGCATATTGCTGCACAAGTGATTTCCCATAAATATAACGAAGGGTCATAAGGATTCTGGAGGTACTTTCATACACGTATTTGGGACATCCTTAGCCCTTAATTATCGAATATATCCCTCACCCCCCTCAGGCAAAGTACGATGAATTAAGTTTGGCACACTGCTTGCTGGTACCTTGACTGGCATTACAATTGTGGGTGGAAATTTTAATACTATAATGTGTCAACACATGGATGAATTCAGCTCACCGTCCAGCACACTTCTAGGAGTATGCTATTAAGGGGGTGGTCTATGGCCATAGGTCTCTATGACATCTGGATGAAATAGCAGCATGTAAATACGGCCTGTACATTTCGTTCTTCTGTCCACGAATCATTTCAGGTATGGTTTACTCTTTTCTCCCTGCTGTGGGTTTGCACTGCATACAGCAGTGTACATCATGACCAATGGCATCTCTTGATGGTCCCCCCATGGAGTTGAAGCTAGGTTACATACTACACCAGACACTAGGTATTTGGTGCATGGATGCAGGCTGTCTCTTAGATGGACTTCTCTGATTATATCAGAGAGGAATCCAAATCTTACTTTGACTTAAACACTGGACCAGTATCTGCACATTGTACTCTGTGGGAAGCATACAAAACTGTAATAAGGGGAAGTGCTAGGTCATATTTAAAAGCCAAAGAGCGTGTGAGGGAGGCGAATAGACGAACATTCGATATACCTACACCGTGAAGGAACACAGGAAAGTGGCTCACAAAAAGTACACCGCCTGGAGACAGTAGATAAGCTAAAAATGCTTGCACATGGAGGTGCTTATTTACAATGGCAGTCCGAAACCGGTCCTAGGATGCTTCTTTTCAATCCAGGGAGGACATGGTCTGGCAGTTTGGGCTGGACTGTTCCCATTGGGCGCAGGGTCAAGATGGATTTGCATAAGGCTGGGTCCAAACTGGAATGGCACGGTGAGCAAAAAAACGATGGATTTAGGCCCAGAACTCTGTACTGGGGTGAATGTATGATCTTGTTCTGCATTCTGTCCATCAATTGTTCTTTTTATGTTTACAATGGCAGGCATCACAGAGACATGCGAGTAATATGGGGGACAAGTGTGGGAAGCTATTATATTGGTTATATTGGTTCAAGAATCGAGACAGGGTATCAAACACGATTGCACAGTTCCAAAACTCTGATGGTGGTTATTTGACTAGTGCTCATGCCATAAAGGATGCATTTTCAGACTTTTATGCTAGGAGGGTACCTCGCCAGCAATGACTAGATAGTCCCTTCACGAATTACTGACAGAATATCGAGGAGCAAAATATCGACCTGCAAAAATATCGGTGACAAAATATCGACTACCAGAATATCGAATTCCTATCTACAAACAGGTAAGTACAAAAATATCGAATCCAAAATATCATTGTAAATAATATAGAATGTTAAAATATCGAATTTTTTAAATGTCTTAAAAAATAATGTAAAATTAATGAAATAAATATAATTAAGTAAAACATACTTAAAAATGCTTAAATGGGGGGCGTGGCCAAGATGGCGGGGTAGGAAGACGTGTCTGCCGGAGCTCCCGACCCCATCCACGGCCCCAAGCCCTGATTGCAGCTAAGTCTCCCCCCCGGAGCCACACGGAGTAGCTGCACTGTCGGGGGACTGGTCACCGCCTGGTCACCACCGCCGGCGCCCCGCAGAGCAAAACTCACCGAGTTCGCGGAGACGGACTGCGGACCGGTGTAGGAGCCGAACCCGGGTCCCGACGGATCGGTGGCCTTGAGACGGTGGGGAGGCGCTGGACTGGCCGACTGGGGTGTGCGGAGCTTCTTGACGCCTGCAGACTGCGGGGCCCCCATAGCGGTGTGGTGCGGCGCGGTGTCCGAGGCGCCTCCACTCTCCTCTCTGCGCTCCAAGATGGCGGCGCGCCGAGACCGGGGATCTCCGCCCGGACCTGAGGTCAGCCCTGGGACTGCGCAGTGAGTGCGCTGACTGGAGTGGTTGCTCCCCGCTGCTGGGCGGGACCTCCCAGGCGGCGAAGCAGACGAAGTGCCGGACACAGCGGGCCCTCCGACCGGGGCCTGGAGATCTCCCCACCCGAGGTGCGGGTGTGACCGGGGTGAGAACTACGCGAGTGCCCGGCTTGGAGGCCTTCCCAATCTTTGCGAGGCGCCGGGCGCTACGTCCAGCGGGGTTGCGGCCCTATTGAGCGCGGTCTGAGACCGACTGGACGCGGGCACCTGACCAACCTGTGGCGCCCCCACGCCCCCGGCACCGACCCTCTTGTGCGCAGAGCCGCCAGGGAAGCCCGCAGAGATTTGAGGCAGACGGGGGAGCACCCTTCACGGAGCTTTCACCCCCGCAGA
Source organism: Lissotriton helveticus (assembly GCF_964261635.1). NCBI lineage: Eukaryota > Metazoa > Chordata > Amphibia > Caudata > Salamandridae > Lissotriton > Lissotriton helveticus. The sequence goes on along the minus strand of NC_136069.1, from coordinate 731,946,077 downwards.
TGCCTCGGAGCGCACAGGGGGGAGACGTCGGAGATCTGGCTGCCCTTCTCCACAATTGCCACGACTGAAGTCGGACCCAGGGAGGTACGGGGACACGACCGTGCTGAGGTGGTGCGTCATTTGGCCGCGTGTCCCGGCCGGCCGTCAGTGAAGGCGTCGGAGCCCCTGCGCCCCTGTTCACCCCGGAAACGCAGCACCGGTGACCCCCTGGGGACTGCGGGCGCAACTTTCTCCAACTCGGCCTGGGGTGCGGCGACTCCCCTGACCAGCCGTGGTTTTTTGGGGTTGCCGTGGACTTCCGCCCGCCCTGGCGGTGGACTCTTAGGGGTGCAGGAGTGGACGCGAGAAGGAGCTGAGACGGGCACCTGGTCTTGTGGAGGAGCCTACATCATGGCTGGTCAGCGAGGGGGTAAACGCAATGACCGCACGCTTCCGGAGATCCTCAACAGACAGCCAAACAAGGGGGACAAGACCTCATCTTCGCCTGGAGCCGCTGGGAGCTCGCACTCCGGTGCGGCGGCGGAACCTCCGGTCACCAGATCCTTTTTGGAGTCTCTATTTAGCACGCTGAGGGACGACTTCCAGGCCTTGAAGCAGGAAGTAGCAGGAGAGGTGAGAGAAGTCCGCAGGGAGGTGGAAGGTTTGGGTGAGAGAGTGGACACTGTGGAGAACTCCACGCACAGACAGGATGAAGAGATCACTCTTTTGCAGCAGGAAGTGCTGATTCTCAGGGAACAGCACTTGGATCTCCAATTGCACAACGAGGACTTGGAGAATAGGTCACGAAGGAACAACATTAGGGTCCGGGGTGTGCCATCATCGGAAGAGAACCCTGATATAGTCCGGTACCTGCAGGAACTCTTTCGCATGGTCTTGGGAGAAGGGGACGATTTCCTCATTAGAATCGACAGAGCACACAGGGTGGGACCCCGCAGAAGGGCTAATGCCCCCCCCCCGGACATCCTGGCGTTCCTTCCGGACTTCCCGCTGAAGGAAAGGATCATGGCGGAGGCACGAAAAGCGCGCTCGCTCACCTTCCGAGATCACCCGGTGGCGCTATATCAGGACCTGTCTACTCTCACGCTTCAGAGGCGTAAATCATTTAAGATCGTAACGGATTTCCTCAAGCAACACGACACGCCCTACTCCTGGGGGCACCCCTTCCGTATTATCTTTCAGTGGCAGGGAGAGACTCACCACTTGCGGAACCTGCAGGACACCTGCGGAATCCTGGGCATCACCGCGGAGGAGGAAGAGTCCAACACGCCGAGAAGACGGCGCACGACTGACGGAGAATGGCAACGAGTTGCACGAAGACGAAGGACAGCGGAGGAGTCGCGGAGGCCGGGATCTCCAACTATTAGAGCGGAACGTGAAGCTGCTGTTCGGATAGCGTCCGAGGAACTTGGAGGTTCAGTGGTTGCTGCTTTGACCGCTTAATCGTGCTCCGGGGGGAGTTCATTACAGCACTGTTCCAACAGCCGGCTGAAATGGGGGTGGGGGCGAAGGTTGGACCACGTGTGGCTGGACGTCCACTAAGGTAACATTCCACGGACTGGTCCGTTAGGGCCTGTCTGGGACTATTTCAGGAAGTTTTGGGTAGTTTGGGGCGGAGGGGGTGGGTTATGCGGCTGGGGGAGGTGCGGGAGAATGGGGGGGGGAGGTTGGGGATGTTGTGGTGTGAGTTGAGGGGCAGGGAGGGAAGGGGGTGTTGGGAGTTGGGGAACGGGAAAGTTGAAGGGGGAGAGTTGGGGTTGGCCCTGTCCAGTGCTTCTTCGGTATCTGCGAGTATTCAGTTAGAGGCATACGTTCACTTGGAAGTCATTGTGTTGCCACGCACTCTGGCCCGCACACATAGACAATGTAGTCCTGACCGTCCATGGCTGAGTTAAAGATAGTCACCCTGAATGTTAAGGGTCTGAACAATCCCACGAAGAGGAGGGCTGTCCTCTCGTTACTGGAAAACTCCTAGGCTGACATCTGTCTGCTTCAGGAAACCCACCTATTGGCCGGGGATTGTCACAGGTTGAGGTCTCGCCACTTCCCTACACAGTTCTTCTCCTCCAACACGACCAAAACGGCTGGGGTGGCCATTCTTTTGTCCAAATCATTCAGGGGGGAGGTGCTGCACAAACTTGTGGAACAAAAGGGGAGACTTCTAGCCTACAGATTTAAACTGGGAACCCTGGTATTCACGGTGGGCACAGTTTATGGCCCGAACGAACAGCAAGATAGATTTTTACGCCAGGCATTGGAGGATATCACAGCATCACCTGATATATATGTAATACTGGGAGGGGACATTAATTTAGTCTTTGATTCCTCAAAAGATAGATCAGCGCAGCGACACCCGCAGACTGGGGAACTATCACAGGCGGTGAAGGCGCAGTTAGTTGCTTCTGACCTGCACGACCTCTGGCGCGAGCACCACCCAACCGACAGGGACTTTTCCTATTACTCGCACGCACACAAGACATATGCCAGGCTGGATTACCTGCTGGTCTCTGGACCGGTTCGTGACTTAGCTACCGCCTCGGAAATGGGAGTCCTATCCCTTTCGGACCACGCACCGGTCTCGGGGACCTTCCTTCTCCCGCCGGGCTCGGCCCGGAGGGGGGTCTGGCGGCTTCGAGACACGCTTCTGCACAAGAAAGAAGTAGTGCAGAGTATTGTGGACTCTGTTAGGGATTTTCAGCTACACAATTCTAACCCTGACACCTCGCTATCGACTCAATGGGGGGCCCTTAAGGCGGTCATACGGGGAGAGTTCATTGCGATTTCCGCCGCGGACAATCGAGATAGGAAAATAAAGCGAGACGAGCTCACTCTGAGGGTTAGGGAGCTGGAGCACGTACACCGTCGCACCGGAGCTCCGAGAGTCTGGAAGCAGTTGAAGGTAGCTAGGAAACTCTTGTCCTCCTTAGACTTAGATAGGGCTGAGTATGCTGCGCTGCGCCTAAAACACGCCTATTACACGGGGGGGGATCGATGTGGCCGCCTCCTTGCGGCCAAACTGAGAGTGGCACACCAGAGTCGCCAGGTGAAGGAATTGACGGGGAGCACGGGACAGGGGATCTCGGGCGATGCTGACATTGCCGAGGCCTTCCGTCGATTCTATGCCGACCTGTATGCAGCTGAGGCCGCACAAATGGGGAACCCGGAGGATTACCTTGATTCGGTATCATTGTCCTCCCTAACCCCCGAGCAGGCAGACTACCTGGAGAGAGAGATTAGGGTGGAGGAGGTGGTAGCAGCGATTTCTAGGCTTAAATTAGGGAAGGCCCCAGGTCCGGACGGCTATACCGCCCTCTTCTACAGGACGTTCTGCACAACGCTAGCCCCAGTCTTGACCAGGCTGTTTAACTCTTTTTCTGACCTAGGGGCTATTCCTCCGGATCTCCTACAGGCGACGGTGTCGGTGATTCCCAAACCGGGGAAAGACAGGACACAATGCGGCTCCTATAGACCGATCTCCTTGCTGAACGTAGATCTGAAAATCTACACGGGGATCCTGGCGACGAGACTGGCACAGTACCTTCCCGGCCTGATTGACCCTGATCAGGCTGGCTTCGTGCCCGGAAGGCAGACTGTGGACAACACTAAGAGGATAGCACACATCTTAGAAAAGGCCTCCCGTATTCCCGGGGAGAGGATGCTGCTTTCGGTTGACGCCGAGAAGGCGTTTGACCGGGTGCATTGGCCCTACCTCGAAAGGGTGATGGCGCGGTTGGGTATGGGAGAGAAATTCCGGAACATGGTGTTTAACTGCTATAAATTCCCCTCTGCGACTGTGCGAGTGAATGGCTGTGGTTCCCGGCGGTTTGCTATCGAACGCGGTACGAGACAGGGGTGCCCCCTCTCCCCCCTCCTCTTCGCGGTCTACATGGAGCCCTTCGCTCAGCGGGTTCGGCAGAATGTAGCAGTTACTGGGGTACGAATGGGTGGTTTCACCCATGCAGTGAGCCTGTACGCAGACGATGTACTTTTTATGTTGGAGAATCCGGGGCAAGCCCTGCCCGCATGTATGGCTGAACTTAAGGCTTTTGAGAGGGTAGCTGGCTTTCGGATGAATGTGGAGAAGTCCACGGCCTTGGACATTTCCCTGTCTCCGGCAACCAGAATTGACCTGCAGAGACTCTTTCCCCTGCGTTGGTCACGGACCCAGGTACAATACCTGGGGATTGCGCTAGCCCCGACATTGCAGGCAAAGGTTTCCATTAACTATGAGGCGATGGGTGTGAAGGTGAGGGAGGAACTTGGAAGATGGAGCAAGGGGACGATTTCCTGGCTAGGCAGAGTAGCAGCGGTCAAAATGACCGTTTTACCCCAAATATTGTACTTATTCCGAGCACTACCTCTACAGCCCCCCAAGGGTTGGATTCAACAGATGCAAACTGAAGTGTCCCGCTTTGTGTGGCAGGGCCGTAAGCCCCGAATGCGCCGCGCCCTCACGACTCTGGCACCGGAGGCTGGGGGGCTGGGAGTCCCCGACCTCCGCAAATACTTCCAAGCGTCCCAATTGCGTTACTTGGTGGAGTGGAGTAGGTGGGAGTCCGACAAACACTGGCTCTTCCAGGACCAAGCAGTAGCCGGGCGCCCTTTACAGGAAATACCATTCCTTAGCAGGCCACACCGCCCCCCGAATCTCTATGCTTCTTATATCACGCGAGTTCCGCTGAAAGTGTGGGACTCTACCTATCGCACATTCGATCTCACCACCTTTCCCTCGCCCTTCACACCGATTGTGGACAATCCTGATTTCACACCGGGGACAGAGCAGGGGGCCTTCTCACACTGGAGGGACAGGGGCTGTAGGGCACTTTTCCACATGTACACCGCGGAGGGGGTTATTCCCTTCCAGAGCTTTAAAGATGAATATCAGATGGCCGAGACGGACCGCATGCGATACTGGCAAGTACGACACTGGGCCTTGCAGCCGAGCGTTAGAGAGTCAGCGGATAGGAAGTTGCTGCCGTATGAAAAGTGGCTCATAACCCGCACCTCGGACGCCAAACTCATAACTGACCTGTACAGGATGCTCCAGCTCCCATCTTCCCACTTCCACATTCCTGGTCGGGAGCGCTGGAACAGGGAGCTGGGGAGGACACTTAGCCCTAAGGAGTGGGATCATATTTCGTATAGGGCGAGACACTCAGCTTATCACGTGGGCCTCACGGAAACCTTCACCAAGATTTCCACATATTGGTATCACACCCCTGAACGATTGCATGAAATGAACAGGCTCCTTAGTGACAAATGCTGGCGGGAGTGTGGGCAGGTTGGTACATTAACACACATCCTCTGGGACTGCCCCGTACTGCAAGCCTACTGGTCGGCGGTGATAGATGAGATTGATGCAAGCTTTGAGATTGAACTGCCCCGGTTTCCAGCGTATGCCCTGCTGGGTCTCCCAAATGGCTTGATGTACCCGCTGAAATCTAGGAGGGGACGGCAGATTGCTATTATGCTGGGTTCGGCAGTCCAAAACATACTAATACACTGGCGCACGCCTACCATTCCATCACACACAGGTTGGCTGCACAGGTTGTGGCATGTTCTGGGGATGGAAAAGCTGTCTCTCACATTAGCGGGAGACGTGACCGGTTTTGAGGAGCTGTGGCAACCCTTTCACTCGCTATTGGCCACCGAATTTAAGGAAATTACATGCCCCAGATACCTGAGACTGCTGCGGCTTACGCCCCCGTTGTGAAGCACTGTTCCATTGAGGGGGGGGGGGAAGCGGGGCCACTCAGGAGCGGAGGGATTCGGGGTGGGTGATAAGGATGACGTTTTACTTCCACGATACGCAGCACTGGACAGGGAGGGTGGTGGGAGGAGGGAAAGTTTGTGGGGGGGTGTTGTTTACTTAAAGAGAGGTATAGGATTTTGGGACGATGCTCCTTCTTTTTCCTTTTTTGCACATTTCCATGCCAGCCGCAGGATATTGAGGCAGCCCCCAGGGCTGGGACATTTGAACTCTCATCATGGGACAGTTCCTGCCGTGTATTTGGCATATCTGTATGTCTGTTCTACTATGCAACTGTACCTTTCTAATAAAATACTTTAAACCTAAAAATTCTTAAATGACCTTAACATTAATAAATAATTAATGTAAATAAAAAAACATGCATTTTAATTTTTTTATACATATATTAACGTAATAATATTTACAAATATTCAATATTTTTAGCGTGGGATAGCGAGAGGGTAACATTTACTATTCCCACTCCAGTGAGTGCAACAGTAGGGAAAGCGTTGGATAGTGGGAGGAAAAAATTACTATTCCCACTCCAGAGAGTGCAACAGTAGGGAAAGCGTTGGATAGTGTAGGGGTAAAAATGACTATTCCCACTCCAGAGAGTGCAACAGTAGGGAAAGCGTTGGATAGTGTAGGGGTAAAAATGACTATTCCCACTCCAGTGAGTGCAACAGTAGGCAAAGCGTAGGATAGCGTATGGGTAAAAATTACTGTTCCCACTTCAGTGAGTGCAACAGTATGGAAAGCGTTGGATAGCGTAGGGGTAAAAATTACTATTCATACTCCAGAGAGTGCAACAGTAGGGTAAGCGTTGGATAGCGGAGTACGCCGCCATACGCCTCCGGCTACTATACCGGGGACGATCGGTGTGGGAAGCTTTTGGCGAGTAAACTACGTGAGCAAGGCCAAAGGCAGGGCATTCGCACTATTAGGTCCAATCGCGGGGAACAGATCACGGATGATGCGGCTATTGCCGCGACATTTGGAGACTTCTACACCAACTTATATGCGGCGGACACACTTGACGTGCTAGCAAGCCAGGCATATTTGGAGAGTGCGCCCCTCCCGTCCCTAAACGAGGCGCAAGCAGAGTTCCTCGATCGGCCTATTGGGCTAGATGAGGTGATATCGGCGATATTCCGCCTCAAACTAGGGAAATCGCCAGGCCCTGATGGCTACTCAGCGGCCTTCTACAAGACCTTCTGCCACCAGGTGGCCCCGATTCTACGAGACCTCTTCAACACTTTTGACCAACCGGGTGCAATCCCTGCACACCTATTGGAAGCGGCGATATCGGTTCTACCTAAACCGGGCTGTGACAACACCCAGTGTAGCTCCTACAGACCGATATCCCTTCTAAATATTGATCTTAAGCTCTATACTGGAATCCTGGCGAACAGATTGGCATCGTACATGCAGCAGTTAGGGGAACCTGACAGGGCGGGCTTCATCCCCCAATGACAGACCAGCGACAACACCAAACGAGTCCTCCATCTCATTGAGGTAGGGTCCCGGACGAGGCCAGGCTGCATGTTGCTCACCATCGATGCCGAGAAGGCCTTCGATAGGGTGCACTGGCCCTATCTATAACTCGTGCTGCAGCGATTCAGTATAGGGGAGACTCTCTGCAACCGCATATTGAATTGCTATCGCCAGCCTAACGCTACGGTTCGGGTCAACGGGCACACCTCTCCGTGTTTTCCAATAGGCAGGTGCACCAGACAAGGGTATCCTCTCTCCCCAATCTTGTTTGCGCTCTACATGGAGCTATTGGCGCAGCGGATCCAGCAGCATGACCTCATTAAAGGGATCAAATTCGGAGGAGACATACACAAGATTAGCTTGTATGCAGATGACATTCTGCTCTCCCTGACAGAACCGATGAAATCCCTTAGGGCCCTCTTTACTGAGCTCCGTACCTTCGCGAAAGCATCCGGGTTTAAAATTAATATAGAGAAATCAGAGGCCCTGAACCTATCTTTGTCAGCTGAGGGGTTCACCGAAGCCAAGGGTGAGTTCGATCTGAAATGGTCCGACTCCACGATCCCATACCTGGGAGTCCTATTAGCCCCGACCTTGCAGGCTACCGCAGACGCCAATTATACCAGGCTTCGCTCCCGCCTCAACGAGGACCTCAGGAGATGGAAGCGGCACTCGCTCTCCTGGCTGGGGCGGATTGCGGCCGTCAAGATGACCCTGCTGCCGCAATTCCTTTACGTGTTCCAGACCCTCCCGCTACGCCCCCCGATAAGTTGGCTCCAACGAGCGCAGTCTGAGTTGGCAAGCTTCATCTGGAACGGTCGCCGTCCGCGCTTCCAGCATGCGATCGCAATACTCCCCCCCCCCCCCCCGAACACGGCGGGGTAGGGATACCTGATCTTACTTTATATTACCAAGCAACGCAACTTCGCACCCTGGTGGAATGGCACCAACTAGAGTCAAGTAAAAATTGGCTCTTTCAGGACCAGGCAGTCGCTGCCAGACCCCTCCAGGGAATCCCGTTCCTGCCTCGTTGCCATAGGGCCCCCAACCTATACGCGTCACAAATCACAAGCACGGTCTTGGAGGTGTGGGACAGGGTGGCGGTCAAACATGGCCTTACCTCGTTCCCCTCCCCGATGACCCCGCTCTTCGATAACCCAGATTTTTCCCCGGGCCTGGACCCTAGGGCGTTTGCAGCCTGGAGACGAACGCCCTGCAGGGACTTGGGGCACCTGTTCGACCTGAACGGGATCCTTCCCTTTCAGAAAGTGAAGGTGAACTATGGCATATCGGAAGCGGACCGCCTACCTTACCTGCAGGCTCGACACTGGGCTTTACAGCCAACAATCAGACCAGGCGCACAACGCTTTCTCACCTCATACGAAAAGTGGTTATTGACGCGCACCTCAGATAAGAAAGTGATTTCAGATTTATACCAACAACTCCTACTCACCAATAAATACACATACAACGCAGGGAGGGTCAGGTGGGAGAGAGACTTCGGGAGACAACTTACACATAAAGAATGGGAAGGCATATACCCCAGGGCCAGGCACTCGGCCTATCACACCGGTCCTCAGTTCTTCTTTTTTCCGCGCCAGCAGCGCAGATCCGGAAAAAGTGGTACCTTAGTCACTTTTTCAGTTTCATACAGCCTGATTCATGTACATGCCGTTTTGCGTGTCCCTAATAGCGAATCATAGCGATTCGCTATTGAGGACACGCAAAACGGCATTCATGTAGGAATTGCTACTTAAATAGCGATTCCTACATGTTCTTTATTTGCGAGTAGCAATTTGCTACTCGCAAATACTCCCCATTCATTCCTATGGGCCAAGAGGCCCATAGGAATGAATGGGGATTTGCGAGTAGCAATTTGCTACTCGCAACTAAGATAGCGATTTGAAGGGTGCCAGGGGTGTCCAAAGGACGCCCTGTAGCACCCCTAAAATGCACTTTTGGACAGGTGTTGCGCACACACATGTCCAAAGGACATGTGTGTGTGCTACATGCAACTTTGAAAAATGCTTTTAAAAGCATTTTTCTGAGTTTTTGCTATTTACCGACAGGTCTGACCTGTCGGTAAATAGCGGCCCCAAAAGTTCAAAATCGCTATTTCTTGATGTTTCATGAATAGCATTTGAGGAATCTCTATTAGAGATTCCTTAAATGCTATTCCTCGCATATTTGCGACTTCTTAAATAGCGATTTTTGCATTTGGTATCATGAATACCAAATGCAAAAATCGCACTCGCAAAGGGCCAGATTCTCAGAATCTGGCCCTTTGCGAGTGCAATTTACCTACATGAATCAGGCTGCTGATCTTTTTTGGTACAAAAGGGGGTGGTGATGGACGGAGCATCTGAACCAATCAAACACTCACACCCAGTCAACAGATCTGGGTTTATTCCATCACCGTTCTTTAGCCCACTCTGCCAACCCAGTTCAGACATGGCCATATGCAAATCAGTCTGACCCTGTGCCTCATAGGAACAGTCCAGCCCGAACTGCCAATCCATGCCTTCCCTGGACCGGAAACAAGCTTCCGAGGACCAGTTTCTGGCATTTCAGCCGTCTTCAGCCCGGCTTGCTTGAATCCAGTGGCAAAGTGAGCAAGGGACTCCCGTCTGAGCATACCCTGCCAACTTATGGCGAACAAATTGGTACAAAAGGGGGTGGTGATGGACGGAGCATATGAACCAATCAAACACTCACACCCAGTCAGCAGATCTGGGTTTATTCCATCACCGTTCTTTAGCCCACTCTGCCACCTCAGTTCAGACATGGCCATTTGCAAATCAGTCTGACCCTGTGCCTCATGGGAACAGTCCAGCTCGAACTGCCAAGCCATGCCTTCCCTGGACCGGAAGCAAGCTTCCGAGGACTGGTTTCTGGCATTTCAGCCATTTTCAGCCCGGCTTGCTTGAATCCAGAGGCAAAGTGAGCAAGGGACTCACGTCTGAGCATACCCTGCCAACTTATGGCGAACAAAGTGGTATAAAAGGGGGTGGTGATGGACGGAGCATCTGAACCAATCAAACACTCACACCCAGTCAACAGATCTGGGTTTATTCCATCACCGATCTTTAGCCCACTCTGCCACCCCAGTTCAGACATGGCCATATGCAAATCAGTCTGACCCTGTGCCTCATGGGAACAGTCCAGCCCGAACTGCCAAGCCATGCCTTCCCTGGACCAGAAACAAGCTTCCGAGGACCGGTTTCTGGCATTTCAGCCGTCTTCAGCCCGGCTTGCTTGAATCCAGTGGCAAAGTGAGCAAGGGACTCACGTCTGAGCTGAGCTGTTCACCCTATGTGGGAAGGGTATGCCCAGACGTGAGTCCCTTGCTCACTTTGCCACTGGATTCAAGCAAGCCTGGCTGAAGACGGCTGAAATGCCAGAAACCGGTCCTAGGTAGCTTGTTTCACACACACATCACTAACGCCTTTGCGAGCAATTTGGCCTCAACATTAATTTAAAAAATTAAGCAATAAGAGGTACATCATATGGGAGACTTTCCTGGCTTCAGAAAACCCAAAATGGTAGCTCTTCGGAGAACATACGACAGCAATCTAATTGGAAAGCCTCATTATATATTTCTAACAAAGGTTATAAAAGAAGTAAGGTCTGTTTTTTAAAGAACTCCACTGGTAACCCTCTGGGGTCTAGAGTCTTGCCCACCTGCATAGAGGTCAACCCCTAATGCACAAGTTACTACTTGTGTAACGATATATCTGTAAGAGACATTAGTTAGTGATAGATTCCTTACCTTAGAATATCCCCAGGCGTCAGACTGGATCTGGAAATGTTTTGCGTAGCAGTACCCTCGCGTGTCGGTAGGCGTTGTCTGCGGCTCCGCGTCCGTCGTCGGCGTCGTGGGCGCCGTGATGACGTCGTCGGAGTACTTAGATGCCGCCTCCGCGTGCTGACGTCAGTTCTTAGACACAGCTTTTCCGTGCCAGAAGCGCTGAGCCATGTTAAAAACCAACACTGGTGCCATTGAAACTAGGGCCCTGTAAGGGGGTAACCCTAACCCTAGATATCGGTTCGCAGAACGGGGAGGATGGGTGGGCGGTAAGGAATCCATCACTAACTAATGTCTCTTACAGATATGTGACAAGGAGTGGTGGACCCCCAGAACTGACCCTGTGATGCCTCCTTCGTTACAGACGACTCCTTGGGAAACTGAACAGGACGAACATGAAGAAATAGAACCCGGTCCCTTTAACTGGGCGTTTTCTGAGGAGGAGGCCCGACCTCCAGTCCATGTCGGTACAGCCGGATTGGACAAAACCCAGGAAGTATGGTACGGGGCGTGTGACGTCACCCCGGTGGAGCAGGAGAGGAGCGGAGTCGGAGCCGGAGAGCGGAAAGGAGGACGGAGCGAAGAAACCAGGCGTATATCGGAGGAAGAGACCGAAGAAAGCGGAGAAGGGTCCCAAGGAGAGCCAGGAGGCCAACGACACTACGAGCCGCCGTGCCACTCTCCCGGGAGAGGAGTGTGGCTTTCTCAGGTACGGCAGCGTATGGCGGCCTGGGTGGGAAGCAAGCGCGTGTAGAGAGTGTAAATAGCCCCGTTCTATCCATAGTCCTCCCCTCCTCGTGTTTCTTTACCCCGCGTTTACCCCTCACCTTCTGTACTCACTGTCCCACACGTGTGCTGAGTGTACAGCATCGCCGGGTGAACCCCTATCACACAACACGGTCCCGAGGTGCACGAACCCCCAGAGGACAGTAGCACTAACGGCCCTGTTTCTGTTGGTCTTCTCTTTCCTGGGGAACCCGGAGCCTGTGAAGCAGACGCCTTACCTGGACAGCCCAGAGGAGAGCCGCACTACGTCAGCCCAGGGGGAACTCCTACCGCCGCCAAAACGGATCCTAGTCAATTCGCCAAAGAAAGACTGACTTTCAGGACAAGAAGGACCTTAATGTTGAACACTAAACGGGGTATCCCAATAAAACCTGCTTTGCCACAACAGACTGGTGTGTCTCTAATCCCTGACCCACCTGCCAGGCCCACAGTGGTGTCAGAAGTGGGATCTACTCCCTCAGAGCAAGAAAAAGCGGACATGGAACAGGTTATCCAAACCTTGATAGATGGGCAACAGAAGTTGGAGTGGGCTGTCAGTCAACAAATCAGCACGGCAGACGCTGACAGAGCCCTTTTCCGCTCCACGATGACGCAGCAAATGGACAACCTACAGAAAGTGGTACAAACCCCAGGGACTGCTGTGTCACAGGATCGAAGACCCTTAGGCCCTCATTCATCCGGAGTGGCCCTGCAGAAGTACGTCACCGGAGAAGACCCAGACGCCATCCTGGTCAACTTCGAAAGAGCAGCCCGCGCTTGTGGGTGGCCGGAAGAGAAGTGGCCCTTCTTCCTTGCCCCCTTGTTTGTAGGGGAAGCGCAGACGGCCTACCAAGTCGCTAACCATGCAGGCACCGCCACGTATAAGGAGATTAAAGGGGTAATACTAGACCACCTCGGGATGGATGCCGAAGCATATAGGCTCAGGTTCCGGAGGGAAAAAGGGGTGGCGGGAGAAAACCCGAAAACGCTATACTTAAGACTGAAAATGGCTGCAGAAAAATGGCTAAGGCCAGAAAACAGAAGCAAAGAAGACGTCATGACCAGCATTGTACTGGAGCAGTTCATGGAGGCATTGCCGTATGGAACTCAGAGATGGTTGAAGCAGCATTCGGGTCTGACAGCCGCACAGGCCGTAGAGATGGCGGCCAACTATGCCAGAGCGGCGCCTAGGTCGTTTCCCTGGGACACAGAAAAAGCCACAAAGACACCAATGCCTCCTCCGAAAACAGAGAAAAAGAGGGCTGTATTCGAACCTATGAAGCCACGGCCTTTCCGACCGGACATAACACCCATGAAAGGGCCCCAGTGCTTCGAATGCGGAGAGTGGGGCCATATAGCCCGCTTATGCCCACGGAAAAGACCCGTTGAGGGGCCCATGGAAGTCGGATACATCCCTAAAACAGTGCTATACACCGCGGAAATGGGACCTTCCTTTTATGTAAGAGTCAGGGTGAACGACTCCCCTGTTAAGGCTCTGTTGGATTCAGGGTGTAGGCAATCCGTTATCAGAGAAAAACTGCTATTCCCCTCACAGATAGGACGGGAAGGAGAAGTGCACATCCGATGTGTCCATGGGGACGTTAAGACCTATCCCCTGGCCCGCATCATCATACACCCTATAGGAAGAGAACCATGTACAGTGAGAGTGGGGGTGGTGGGGTCCCTCCCCGAGGAACTGATTCTAGGGGTAGATAATCCTCAGTTCCTGTCCTTATTCAAAAGGGAGCTAGACCTACGCCCCGCTAAAGCCTACTTGACTGTCGAACCATGGGCCCTAGACCGGGGATTTAAATTCGCCCAGTCCAACGACCCTTCACTGTTGAACGCATGGGAGGCAGCCCATACAGCACAGTCAGAAACCACAGCTCCCACATACCCCCGTTTTAGCAAAGAATGTGATCTACTGTATAGGGAAGGAAAAGAAGGGGACCATAAACAACTGGTGGTACCAAAGGAATTCCGTGAACAAATCCTGTTCTATGCACATACCCATCTAACAGCGGGACATAGTGGGGCAGAAAAGACCACCCAAAACATACTGCGATTGTTCTACTGGCCCGGTATATACAAAGAGACCGAGGCTTATTGCCATCGCTGTGAGGTGTGTCAGAGGAAGAATCTCACCCGACCGCCTTCGGTGCCTTTGCAACCGCTGCCCATCATTGGCAATCCCTGGGAACGCGTGGGAATGGATCTCATAGGGCCTCTGCCACGCTCCTCAAGGGGACACACATATGCCTTGGTGGTCGTAGACTACGCCACCAGGTTCCCCGAGGCATTCCCTGTGAGCGCCCCGACCTCTAGGAATGTTGCCGAAAAGTTAGTGGAGTTGTTCTCGAGAGTGGGGTTCCCACGAGAAATCCTAACAGATCAAGGGACTCCATTTGTTTCACGAATGATGACTGAGATCTGCAAGACGCTGGATCTCCGGCACATTCGCACGTCCGCATACCACCCGCAAACGGACGGTTTAGTGGAACGGTACAACAGAACCCTAAAGACAACCCTAAAAAAACTATTAACTACTGAACCCAAGGACTGGGATAAAATGCTCCCCTTAGCTTCATACGTGGTGAGAGCACAGGTCCAGAGTAGCCTCGGTGTTTCCCCCTTCGAGATGCTGTATGGTCGCCAGCCCAGGTCCCTGCTCGAAATCACCAGAGAGGCTTGGGAGAAGGAAGAAGCAAACGAACAAAGATCTCTCCTTGACTACACTCAGCAATTAAGGTCCAGGTTGGGCAAGCTGAGAGATTTGGCCTATTCAAACATGAAGACGGCCCAAACCCACCAAAAACGATGTTACGACAAGGGCAAAAGATGGAGAACCCTGGAGAAGGGCGACTGGGCCCTAGTCCTGCTCCCCACTACAACGCAAAAGATGAGGAGTGAATGGAAGGGGCCATACCAAGTACTGGAGAAGTACGGCCATACCACCTATAGACTGCAAATATCGTCCACACGCACCCAAACCTTCCATATCAGTCTACTGAAAAAGTGGATAGGTACAGTACCCCGTTCTTCTAATCTGGTCCTACCAGAACACAGCTCAGGGACCACCTTACCCTACCTGCCTGTCAATCCCGAGCTAACAACCACGGAGAAACAGGACCTCCACAAGGTCCTATCCCCATTCTCCCCCTTGTTTTCGGACCTGCCGGGATGCACCCCATTGGCAGAACACGAGATCCATACCACTACCGGGAGCATAGTTAAACAGAGAGCCTATCGTATCCCCGCAGCAAAAAGGGCCGATGTGAGGAAGGAAGTTGCCAACATGCTAGAACTAGGGGTTATCAGGCCCTCAAAGAGCAATTGGTCTTCTCCCATAGTTATGGTCGCCAAGCCAGTCGGCTCGACCCATTTTTGTATGGACTTCAGAGCTTTAAACGCTGTTTCGTCATTTGATGCATTCCCCATTCCCCGAGTGGATGAGCTAATCGAACGTATAGGAGAAGCCAAATACATAACCACCTTGGACTTAACCAAAGGATATTGGCAGGTACCCCTGAGGGAGGAAGACCGCCACAAAACCGCTTTTGCCACCGAGGAGGGCCTGTATGAGTTTAATGTCCTTCCCTTCGGTCTCCATGGGGCTCCTGCCACTTTCCAGAGGCTGATGAATAAGGTATTGGCTCCCCACAACAAGTACAGTTCAGTATACCTTGACGACATCGTCATTTTCAGTCACACATGGAAAGACCACCTAGAACACCTGACTAAGGTACTATCCTCCCTGAGGGATGCCCGCCTTCACGTGAATGCCAAGAAATCACGAGCAGCATTCCCGAAAGGGAAGTATCTAGGGTTCATGCTAGGAGACGGCGTTATAGCCCCACAAGAGGAGAAAATCAAAGCGATAACAGAGACGCTGTTCCCCTCGACAAAAAGGGAGTTAAGGGCATTCCTAGGTCTGATCGGCTACTATCGCCGATTTATCAAAAACTTTGCCGACCTTGCCTCTCCCTTGACTAACCTTTTACAGAAAACCGTCAGAAATGTCCTTCCTCACCCTCCCTCCACAGATGCCGGAAGAGCCTTCACATCGCTGAAGGAAGCAATCACCACCAGCACTGTGCTCATCCCACCTAACTTTGACAAACCGTTCATTCTGGCCACTGATGCTTCCGAGACAGGCATAGGGGCGGTCCTTTCCCAAATAGGTGAAGATACCGAGGAACACCCGGTTCTGTTCATAAGCCGTAAGCTTCATCCCCGGGAACAAAAATACCCCACTGTAGAGAAGGAGTGCCTGGCCATTAGATGGGCCGTTGACAAGTTAAGATACTACCTAGAAGGGGGGGCCTTCCTTCTATACTCTGACCATGCCCCCTTACAGTGGATGCAAAAGAACAGGACGCAGAACGCCAGAATTCTACGGTGGTTCCTGTTCCTTCAGCCCTTTTCCTTCACTGTGGTGCACAGAAAGGGAAGCGACAACGGAAACGCTGATTTCCTTTCCCGTATGCCGGTCCTCCCCGATCGGGAGAAACCAGGGGGGGTGGAGTGTGACAAGGAGTGGTGGACCCCCAGAACTGACCCTGTGATGCCTCCTTCGTTACAGACGACTCCTTGGGAAACTGAACAGGACGAACATGAAGAAATAGAACCCGGTCCCTTTAACTGGGAGTTTTCTGAGGAGGAGGCCCGACCTCCAGTCCACGTCAGTACAGCCGGATTGGACAAAACCCAGGAAGTATGGTACGGGGCGTGTGACGTCACCCCGGTGGAGCAGGAGAGGAGCGGAGTCGGAGCCGGAGAGCGGAAAGGAGGACGGAGCAAAGAAACCAGGCGTATATCGGAGGAAGAGACCGAAGAAAGCAGAGAAGGGTCCCAAGGAGAGCCAGGAGGCCAACGACACCACGAGCCGCCATGCCACGCTCCCGGGGGAGGAGTGTGGCTTTCTCAGGTACGGCAGCGTATGGCGGCCTGGGTGGGAAGCAAGCGTGTGTAGAGAGTGTAAATAGCCCCGTTCTATCCATAGTCCTCCCCTCCTCGTGTTTCTTTACCCCGCGTTTACCCCTCACCTTCTGTACTCACTGTCCCACACGTGTGCTGAGTGTACAGCATCACCGGGTGAACCCCTATCACACAACACGGTCCCGAGGTGCACGAACCCCCAGAGGACAGTAGCACTAACGGCCCTGTTTCTGTTGGTCTTCTCTTTCCTGGGGAACCCGGAGCCTGTGAAGCAGACACCTTACCTGGACAGCCCAGAGGAGAGCCGCACTACGTCAGCCCAGGGGGAACTCCTACCGCCGCCAAAACGGATCCTAGTCAATTCGCCAAAGAAAGACTGACTTTCAGGACAAGAAGGACCTTAATGTTGAACACTAAACGGGGTATCCCAATAAAACCTGCTTTGCCACAACAGACTGGTGTGTCTCTAATCCCTGACCCACCTGCCAGGCCCACAAGATATATCGTTACACAAGTAGTAACTTGTGCATCTGAAAGAGACACGTTAGTGATAGATTCCTTACCTTAGAATAGATACCCCAGCAATACCAACCCCGGTGGCGGGTCTGCGAACCAATAATCACACCAGAAAGTCCTGGAGGATAGAACGGCCAAAGAAGCCATCCCTCGGGACTTGGCAGTCGAGGCAGTAGTGTCTTGCAAACGTGTGCAACAATGCCCACGTAGCTGCCTGACAGATGTCTTGTAAGGGCACTCCCCGGCCCAGGGCAGTTGTAGTCGCCGTGGCTCGGGTGGAATGAGCCCGCAATCCAACAGGGGGCTCCTTTTTAGCCAAGGAGTAACATGCCTGGATACACAAGATGATCCACCGGGAGATGGTCCTCTTGTGCACCGCTTTCCGCTTCTTAGCGCCCACGTAACCAACAAAGAGTTGGTCATCCACCCGGAATTGGCGTGTGCGATCCAAATAGAATGAAAGCGCACGTTTTGGATCCAGACGGTGGAGCCGCTCTTCCTCTTTAGAGGGGGTGCGGAGGCGGAAAGAAGGTGGGAAAGGTGATAGACTGCCCGATGTGGAAGGCCGTGACAACCTTGGGCAGGAAAGATGGCTTGGTACGCAACACAACCTTGTCCGGATGGACAGAAAGGAAAGGAGGAGTACAAGAAAGGGCCTGGAGCTCACTCCCTCTCCTGGCAGAGGTGATGGCAACCAGGAAAGCAGTCTTTAGAGTAAAAAGGCGGAGAGGACAGTTGTGAAGTGGCTCAAAGGGAGCGCACATCAGGAATGTAAGAACAAGGTTCAAGTCCCACTGAGGCATCACAAACGGAACAGGGGGGAACGTGTGTGTGATGCCTTTTAGAAATCTATTTACAATAGGGGACTTGAACAAAGAAGCTTGATCAGGCAGCCTCAGAAAGGCTGAAAGGGCAGAAAGGTAGCCCTTGATAGTGCCCAGAGCAGAGCCCTGCTGGGCAAGAGAAAGAAGGAAGAGAAGAACCTCAGAGAGAGGGGTAGCAAGAGGATCCACAGCCTTTGCTGTGCACCATGCCACAAATCTGTTCCACCTGCAGGCGTATACCGACTTTGTGGAAGGACGCCTGGCTGCCAGAATAACATTACAGACTTCAGGAGGCAAGTTAAATGGCCTCAACTGCCGCCGCTCAATCTCCAAGCATGGAGGTGGAGACTGGACAAGTTCGGGTGGAGGACCGTCCCCTGCTGCTGCGACAGAAGGTCCTCCTGAAGAGGCAGACGTACCGGGGGATCGACTGACATACTGAGTAGCTCTGGATACCAGTACCTTCGTGCCCAGTCCGGAGCCACAAGGATGACTTGGGCCCGGTCGCGCTTGATCTTCTTCAGCACTCTGGGCAGAAGTGGTATAGGCGGAAAGGCGTACAACAGACCGCAACTCCACTCGCGACGAAAAGTGTCTCCGAGCGAGTGCCGCCTTGGAAATTCCAACACGCAGAACTGATGGCATTGCGCGTTCTCTTCGGTGGCGAATAGATCTAACCAAGGCTCTCCCCATTGCTGAAAGAGGCCTTGCGCCATGTCCGAGTTCAGACGCCATTCGTGATCCATCATGCACCGACGGCTGAGCTCGTCCGCCCTGGCGTTCAGAGAACCTGCCAGGTGTTGAGCCACCAGGGTCACGCCCTGGCGTTCCAGCCACTGCCAGAGGTGCAGAGCCTCCTGGCAAAGGGTCCATGACCCCACCCCGCCCTGTTTGTTGCAGTACCACATGGCAATGGTGTTGTCCGTGAACACCTGCACTATACTCCCCCGGACAGAGGGGAGGAATGCTTTCAGTGCTAGACGAATCGCCCGCAACTCCAAAAGGTTGATGTGGAGCCGGGCCTCTGCCGGAGACCAGAGGCCTCGGATCTCCGCCTCTCCCCTGTGGCCTCCCCAGCCCTGGAGGGACGCATCCGTCACAACTATGTGCTCCGGTTGGGGAAGGGAGAGGGATCTGCCTCTGACCCAATCGCGGTCCGTGAGCCACCACTGCAGTTGTCTCGCAGTGCCCTCCGAGATCAGGACGTAGTCGGACAGGTTGCCCTGATGCTGGGCCGACTGAAACTTCAGGTCCCACTGCAGAGCCCGCACCCGCCACCTGGCATGATGCACCAGTAGGATGCAGGAGGCCATCAGCCCCAGAAGCCGCAGCGTCAACCTGACCGAGACCCGGGATATAGGCTGAAAGAGTGGAATCAAAGCCTGAATATCCCTGACCCGCTGTTCGGGGGGATAAACCCGAAACTGCGCTGAGTCCAGAACCGCTCCGATGAAGAGGAGCTTCTGAGAGGGGCACAGGTGTGACTTCGGCACATTGAGGGAGAACCCCAGCTGGTGCAGGAGGTCTGCCGTTGTCTGGAGGTGGCTGACGACTGTTTGGGGCGAGCCCGCCTTCAACAACCAGTCGTTGAGGTAGGGGAAGACTGAAACCCCTAACCTGCGCAGATGAGCTGCGACCACCGCCATCACCTTTGTGAACACCCGTGGGGCGCTGGTAAGGCCGAAGGGGAGCACGGTATACTGAAAGTGCTCGTGGCCAACCGTGAACCGCAGGTAGCGCCGGTGGGCCGGCAGGACGGGGATGTGGAAATAAGCGTCCTGCAAGTCCAACACTACCATCCAGTCTCCTGGGTCCAGGGTAGCTAAGACCTGAGCCAGTGTCAGCATTTTGAACTTCTCCTTCCGGTGGAAGCTTTTGACATTCCTTAGGTCCAAGATAGGGCGTAGGCCCCCTTTGCCTTTCTTGGGTACCAGAAAGTAGTGGGAGTAGCAACCACACCCTACTTCTGGCCCAGGAACGCGCTCGATGGCCCCCTTGGCCAAGAGGGCCGTAACTTCCTCCTGCAGAAGCCGCAAATGATCCCCCGATACGCGGTGGTACTGCGGTGGCATGGCTGGAGGGGTCGCCTCGAAGGGGAGGGAGTAGCCCCTTCGGACAATTTGCAGCACCCACCTGTCCGACGTGACAGTGCGCCAGTGGAGGAGGTGATGGCGAACTCTGCCCCCCACTGGCGTCACATGGGCCTGAAAGCACGGACTAGGAGGGTTTGGAGGCGGATGCTGCGGGGGAAGGTGTGGACTGACCTCGCCGTTGTCTCCGACCGCCGCCACGGCGGTTTCCACGGCCGCCACCGCGTTGGGTATTACCCTGCGGAGCGTGGCTGGCAGCACGTGTGGGTACACCCCTTCCGTGGCCACGAAAGGAGTGAAAGGCAGCCGATTGCTGGCGCGGGGCCGAGAGGCCCAAGGACTTGGCCGTAGCCTTGGAGTCCTTAAAGCGCTCAAGTGCATGGTCTGCCTTGTCGCTAAAAAGGCGACGGCAATCAAACGGCATGTCCATGAGTGTATTATGGACATTAGCCGAGAAGTTGGCGGACCTCAACCAGGCGTGACAACGAATCGCCACCGTCGTTGCCATCGCTCTGCCCAGAGAGTCGGTGGTATCCAGTCCACACCGGATCGAATAACGTGCCGCATCTCGGCCTTCCACAAGGGCTTGGCCGAGTTTAGCCCGTACCTCCAACGGGCATTCTGGCAGCACGTCCGCGACCGTATCCCACAGAGAGTGGGTGTAACGGCCCAAGAGGCACGCGGTGTTGGAAGACCGCAGTCCCAGACTCAGGGAAGAGAATACCTTCTTGCCGTATTGCTCGTACCTCTTGGATTCCCTGTCAGGCGGCGCCAACGGAAATGCAGTCTGGGAATTTGAGGCCTGGATCACCAGGCTCTCAGGGGTGGGGTGGGTGGACAGGAAACAAGGGTCGCCCGGGGCCAGGCGGTGGCGTCTGGCCACGTTCCTATCTACATTCGAACCTGTAGCGGGCCTGAACCAAGTGCCCAAAAGAACGTCGGCTAAGGCCTCGTTAAACGGCAGCAGAGGCTCGGCTGAGGATGACTGCGGCTTAAGGACCTCAGTGAGGAGGTTAGTCCTCACGGCCGCGACGGGGAGCTGAAGGCCCAAGGCCTTGGCCGGCCTCATCAACACCACACTATAGGTTGCCCCCTCCTCCGTAGCCACGGTAGGAGGGGAGACAAAGCTAGTGTCTGGCGAAGTGTCTATACCACTGGCCTCCCCAAGTTCACCTGCCCAGTCCTCCTGGGACTGACACTCCCGTGTCAGAGGGTCCTCAGACCCCTCCCAATCCTCCTCAGCACCCATCTCCTGGTACTCAGGGTTAGCAAATGATGGGGCCGGTTCATGGAAAGTGAACTCTCTGAACGGCGTCTGAAGCGGCGCCGCTCCGGCGCCGGAACCGGGTCGAGGGAGGCATCGGGGACAGCGCCGCCCGAGGACGGCGCCGGGGGTGACACCTGAGGAGCCGGCGCCAGGGAGGTCGTTAAGTCCACTGGCGACGACCCGGATCCGGAACTGGATCCAGCGAGGCCCTGCGGCGCCGGGCCCGAAGGCGCCAGTGTTGTCGGAGCCGAAGCACCCAACGGTGTCGGGGCCGAAGCCCCCGACCCGCTAGGACTCCCAGACGGGTCCGCTGGGCCCGAAGGCGCTGCGGAGCCCGTCGGAGGAGAGAGGGACCTCATGGCCATGAGGAACGGCTCGATCTCCTCCGGCGCCGCGTTAGGCCCAGGGACCGGAGGGTATGAGGCCGGACGCGGCGCCTGTGACTCCGACGGAGCCGCGTGGGCGGTGTCACCCGAACCCCCGGCCGCGTCGCGCGAGCGTCGGAAGAGCGATGACGTCTCTTCGACTTCTTGTGCTTACCTGACGACTTCGACCCTGAGGAGTGATGTCGACTCCCGGAGCTCCGATGGCTCCTCTCCCGCGACCGGTCCCTCGACCTCCGTCCAGACCGGGACATTTCTCGGAGCGGGGCCGACTGCCGGAATTCGAGCCACTTACGGGACCGCTCCCGCCTAGCCTTCGAAGTCAGGGCCCGGCAGTCGGAACAGGTCTTGTCGTTGTGGTCGACGCTGAGACAGTGGAGACACCGGCGGTGAGGTTCGGTGACCGACATCAGCCGGTCGCAAACCTCACAGGGCTTAAAACATGGCATCCCTACCGGCACCGTTCGGAGTCGAAGACTTCGACAGATGATGATCAAAAGATCAAAAAAGTTTAGTCGTTCGCCGTTTTGTCCGTTATTCTACTCCCGCTGACCCTGTGCTGTGCTGAACTATACAAGGCTCCTACTTGGCTGTCGAGACCCTCTGCTCCTCCCGCCTGCCTCCCGCCGCCCTGCTGCTCTCATACAATCTAGAGCGGGGCCGCCGAGTGGAGTGTGGCGAGGGGCTGCCTACAACTCCCGGCAGCCCTTGAGGTCTCCAGCGTCACTCCAGCGTCACAACCCAGCGCCAGGAGGCGCATAAAAGTGTCACCGGTTCCGGTGAGCGGGGCTTCGCCGTTTTGTCCGTTATTCTACTCCCGCTGACCCTGTGCTGTGCTGAACTATACAAGGCTCCTACTTGGCTGTCGAGACCCTCTGCTCCTCCCGCCTGCCTCCCGCCGCCCTGCTGCTCTCATACAATCTAGAGCGGGGCAGCCGAGTGGAGTGTGGGGAGGGGCTGCCTACAACTCCCGGCAGCCCTTGAGGTCTCCAGCGTCACTCCAGCGTCACAACCCAGCGCCAGGAGGCGCATAAAAGTGTCACCAGTTCCGGTGAGCGGGGCTTCGCCGTTTTGTCCGTTATTCTACTCCCGCTGACCCTGTGCTGTGCTGAACTATACAAGGCTCCTACTTGGCTGTCGAGACCCTCTGCTCCTCCCGCCTGCCTCCCGCCGCCCTGCTGCTCTCATACAATCTAGAGCAGGGCCGCCGAGTGGAGTGTGGCGAGGGGCTGCCTACAACTCCCGGCAGCCCTTGAGGTCTCCAGCGTCACTCCAGCGTCACAACCCAGCGCCAGGAGGCGCATAAAAGTGTCACCAGCTCCGTCTCGCGGGACGCCGGGCGAAGCCCGGGCCAAGGGCGGGCCCGTTGTTGCCCGTTAGTGACCGGTAAGGACCGGACCGGGCCACCCCCCTTACTTCCCTCATAGGGACTCTCTGGAACACTGACTGATCCTTAGAGTAGGGCAACATGACCAGAGGCACTAGGAGTAAAACTAAAACTGTATCAACTGTTACCCATCTCACAGGTCCGATTGACTAATTTATATCGCGAAATAACGAGGTCATCGACCAGAGTATCTCCCTGTTGGAGCGAAGGGTATCTCTAGACCTTATGAATGCTAAACACTCTTCTCTGGGCCTCCTGGCCTCAGCAGCTTCTCCTATTCAACAAGACTCTAATACCCCTTCTTTGATACCGTCTACAACCACAGTAGAAACCCACACAGTCCCTTGTTCGGTGGATCTCTCAGTAACCCATTCTCTGTTAGACTCCCTCTCGTCAGTGGATCTTGAAACTACTCCAGATTTAGAGCTATGTCAAACCCAAGAGACCTCTCTAGATAAGCAGTCCCGTGGGGTTAGGGAGGGTGCGGTTCCAAAACGGGGGGACGGTAGAATAAATGATAATCTAGTTAGATCTAACGCCTCCACGGAGCCTGAGGGGGGCAGCCTGTTCCTCCTAGCTTAAACGCATTAAAGGCCAATTATCCTCCTGCGATTATTTCAGATAGCATACCAGATAATCTCTTCAACATGGGCCAGTTAGGGGGTTCCTGTAGGACTTGTAACACCACCCCGTTTCTATTATCTAGCATCAGGGAGCTTCTTATGCATCACCTAACACCTCTGGAAACCAGTTTGAGGCACCTTAAAAAACAGATAGCAATCCTATCTGCTACACCATCTACTCAGTCTAGTTTAGATCCAACAAAACAGGGGAAAGTGAAAGCTAAATGTCCAGTAATAGCTCCTCAAATGGCCCAATCAGGTCCTTGTAGCAAGCCGACTACAGCTGCAAAGGCTCCTATTGCGCAATCAAAGCCTATTGTACCATCAGTGCCTCCCCATTTAAACTCTGACATAGGCCTGGCCACGACCAGAATAGCCACCGTCCCGTCCCAGGTCCCCCCAGGTCCAGTGAAAGATTCTGACTTAGCTGCCAATAAAAATCAGACACCCATACCACCTAAAACACCGGGATTAAAATCCTCGGGGTAGAAAAAAGGGGAGTACGGCCAAGGCGCCCCATACATCTTCCACCCGAGGCATCACCCTATACGGTCCTTCTTACCGGTGTTCCAGAACTACCGGATGGTAACGATGAACCTTCTTGGTCCCTTAAAAACAAGGTTCTGCAGTGGCTTAGTTTAAACAGGCCTTTACAGCCTCGCCATTCAAATAGAATTTCTACAGTCCGCAGAGTAACTTGGATAGGGGATGAACGTAAATCAATACAAGGTGATTGCATTATAGTAAACTGTGATGATCCTACCACAGTCGACTATATTTGCTCCTGGCCAACATTGGAAAAAAAGGGGGGGAATCGATGCCCAACGTCTCTCCTTTTTTTACCCTCCAGTGAACACCTATCAATACTTCCCCACTCCAAATTGGCAACAACCATCTGAAGGGCACTGGAATCATGTGGGCCACAGATACAGAAACAGGAGCAGAGAATGGCAGACACAGTTCTGGTACCCAGGCAGGACCCATTTTCCTACGGAGGGTTGGCAAGGTTTTCCAATCAGGAATCGTTATGACTGCTTGGAAACGGTAGATTGACCGACAGTGAATGCAACTAGTGTGAATCAGGCCTCTAGAGTTTCCGGTGGTCCTCTTAGCCCCGGAACACAATCAAGTTTGCCAGAACGTCAAACTCTCTCACAATTAACAATGTCCATCCATAAAGTTAATAAGGACAGAACTACACTAGAACTTTCTTCTGCCCTCCCTAATAAAACGTTGGATGGACCCCCGGAGGCTTCCATTGGAACAAACGCCCTAAAATTCCTAAAGATTAAGGACCCTGTTAATAACACTAAGTCAGGGACTGTGGCCCTATCGGTGTGCTCCCGATTGTTTGTTACCTGAAACTCTACCACCCCAGCCAAATGACTATCTCCATACCACAAATGTGAACTTTTCAATCTTGTATTGGAATGTTGCAGGTTCACGCGCTAAAATGTCTCTACAGCCGTGGTTGGATACGATAACCGAACATCAGATAGTCTGCCTTCAAGAAACATGGTCAACTATTCCACATCATTTAGCGGGCTACAAAACATTTCACATCCTGGCCAGTCAGGGCGCCCTGGGTAGACCCAAGGGAGGACTGGCAGTTTATGTTGCCAATACCCTGTCTCCCCTAACGATACGCAGGTCCAGAGAAGACCCGAGCTATCAAATCCTGCAGCTAAAATTTAGCAAAAATAGTACTTACTTTTTAGTTCATTTTTATAACAATCTTGGAACAACGGATTGTATAAAAATTCTTAATGAAATTACCACTTTTTTATAACCGCACGTAATGAGTTTCAGACAACCCCAGCATACGTGGTCTGGGGTGGTGATTTTAATCTTCCACTATGCACTAACTATAAAAACGGAAACTGTGGCTTACTGGATGAACATGTAGTCCATTGCCCCATTTTGCGCACACTATTTGCGGAAACATACGAAATGAGTCCTTTTCATTAGAGCTTGATTTCGTTAATAATTTAGTGGATCCTCCATCTGACTTTTTACCAACCTTTCATGGTAGGGGGTTTTCCACTACTATCGATTATATCATGTCCTCTCACAGTTTGAAGGGTCAAGTGGCAAATTTTTATACCGGGTCTGACGTTAGTAGTGATCATTCTCCCATCAGTGTTACAGTTGTTCCTAAAAATGTGTCTTTGCATTCTAACATCATTAGCCAGCTAACACAAAGCTCATTAACTATGAACAAGGTGAATGGTTTCACAGTCAAATGGGCAAAGGTGGACCCAGCCAAGATCACCGAGAGGGTTCTCGAAAAAGCTAGACCTTGGGTTCTTGACTGCTTAAATCCAGACTCTTCTCCACAAACAATTATGGCCAGTTTTCAGAAAATCTTGGAGGTAATCAGAGAAGAGCTCAAAGCCAAGCACAAAAACAAAAAGTGTACTACAGAGAGATGGTTTAATACGAAGTGTCGAAAGGCTCTTTCAAATCTAAAGGCAGCCCTCTGCAGATCTACGAGGGATATTTCGGAAATTTCCAGCTTAAGGAAACTTTATAACTTAGCCAGAGTAGAACGTAGGAGAGAAATCAAGCAAAATCTCTGGGCACAATTACACGACAGCTGCCATAAGAAAGACAGCGCCCTCTTTTGGCAAGTTATTAGATCCCCATTCCTGGCCGATTCATCAGCAGGACAGCACCTAGATGTTGCGGTGACAGCCGATGAATGGGTCGACCATTTTTCTAAAATCTTTGGGAACTCCCAACTAGATCCTCCAGGTGAAGATCAGAGGGGAAGCAGCAAGTCGGGGAGAAACTGTTACCCGATTAACACCCACTTCAATCACATAGAGGTCACGAAAGCTCTTAAAGCGTCTAAACCCGGCAAAGCACCCGGGCCCGACGGAGTCCCGCTCGACTTCTTTCTTCACAACTTCGAACTTTGGTCTCCACTTCTCACCCAGGTGTTGGCTGCAGCTGCAACAACTGGGCTGATAGATTCATGGTCGACATCAATCCTGCTCCCCATCTTTAAAAAAGGCAACCGTAACGACCCTGCCTGCTACAGGCCCATCTCCCTTCTGGACTCCATGGGCAAAGTTGCGGGTCGGGTGGTTTTGGATCGACTTCAAGTCTGGGCCCTGACCAATAACATCATGACCGACCTACAATATGGCTTCCAGAGGGGCCTTGGGACTGTGGACCAGGCCTTGAATCTTGCCCTCTTGATGGGGAAGTATGCGGGAGCCAAAGGAGGTAACATCTTTCTTGTGTACGTTGACCTTAGTGCAGCGTTCGACTGTGTCCTGCACTCCAAACTCTGGGCTATTCTTAGTGACCTTGGGGTGGACCCAGCCCTTATCGTTTTTCTCCGAGAATTGTATTCCGACGCAACGGCATGTGTCAGATTTGGAGTTAATGGCGATCTCTCACCCTCTTTTTCCATCGGAAAGGGTGTAAGGCAGGGATGCGTACTGGCTCCCTTCCTGTTTAATCTTTACACAACGGTCTTGAGCTGGCCATGCTAGAAGGAGACAGGATTTACCACAGATAACCATCGCCCAAAACCAACACTGCTATACGCAGATGACTCGGTCATTCTCGCCAGAACATTGAACAATTACAAGAGCAACTAAATAGATACTGCTCTTTATGGGTTCTCTTGGCCTTAGAGTCAACATAAAAAAACTTTTACTATGCATGTTGGCCCCAGGGTCAAGAATCCCAAACCAATTTTTGTCGGAAAAACAAAGCTGGAAAAAACATCCGCCTATCCGTATTTAGGCATTTTGGTGGATGACTCTTTAAGCTGCGACAGGCCGCGGCCAGCAGAAAACTTCTTTTCCAGCGTGCAACAACGGCCCTGGTTTCTTTTTCCAGGAACTTGGAAAACCTGCTCCTTCTGAACTGCTCAAGATATACTACGCAAAATGCCATAGCGTGCCACCTATGGCCGTGGAGTATGGGGTTATGGCCCAACAGATCCTATCCAGACAATAGAGAATGGGTTTGTTAAATACCTGCTGGCACTTCCCACAAGGCGCCCCGATCTATGCTTCCATAATGAGCTAGCATGGACTACATCACTGATACCCATACGATCCCAACCAATCCTTTTATGGCATCGCATATGGACAAAAGCTGAGTGCCATTTAACACGTTCTTTGATTAAAGACTGTATGGATCTAACAAATTGGCGAAGGATTCCATGGCTGTTTACGTGGTAATTTCTTCAGAGACCTTGGACGTAGCCTTTCTTCGAGGACCCACCTAGTGTGGAGGACATTTCGAGAAGGGAGCTAAAAAGGATCTGTTTGAGTCACCTAAGAGAACTCCGAGGCTCAATTGAGATCTTAAAATCTTCCAATTCCCAAATTTGTGCAGTTCAGACGGATAAAGGTATGCAACCATACTTGTCATTTTATCTGTCCAACCATGAGAAATTTCTGACAAGATTCCGTTTCAATTCCTTTTTTCGTTTAGTTTCCTTTCCCCAAATACAGAACTGGTCGAACTCCATCGCGAATTGTCCGTGTGACGGTGTATCTACCCAGTCAACAATCCATCAGCCTGATTCATGTACGGGCCGTTTTGCGTGGCCCTAATAGCGAATCATAGCGACTCGCTATTGAGGACTCGCAAAACGGTATTCATGTAGGAATTGCTAAATAAATAGCGATTCCTACATGTTCTCTATTTGCGAGTAGAAATTTCCTACTCGCAAAAAAAGGAATAACTCCCCATTCATTCCTATGGGCCAAAAGGCCCATAGGAATGAATGGGGAGTATCCCTTATTTGCGAGTAGCAATTTGCTACTCGCAAATAAGATAGCGATTTTAAGGGTGCCAGGGGTGTCCAAAGGACACCCTGTAGCACCCCTAAAATGCACATTTGAACAGGTGTTGCGCACACACATGTCCAAAGGACATGTGTGTGTGCAACATGCAACTTAGAAAAATGCTTTTAAAAGCATTTTTCTGAGTTTTTGCTATTTACCGAGAGGTCTGACCTCTCGGTAAATAGCGGCCCAAATTAGCAAAATCGCAATTTTTGTAAGTGTCATGAATAGCATTTAAGGAATCTCTAATAGAGATTCCTTAAATGCTAATCCTCGCATATTAGCTAATTCTTCATTAGCGATTTTTGCATTTGGGATTGTGAATCCCAAATGCCAAAATTGCACTCGCAAAAGGCAAGATTCTGAGAATCTTGCCCTTTGCGAGTGCAATTTAGCTTCATGAATCAGGCTGCAGGAGTACAAGTTCAGACCTATCCTGGACCTTCGACTTCTGAACAAAGTCATTGTGAAGGAGAAGTTTTGCATGTTGGCCCTTTATCCAATATGTCCACATCTGCAAGTAAGAGTTTGGATGTGTTTGGTGGATCTCCAAGATGCTTACTTCCATATACCGATTGCCCTACGTCATCGCAAGTATCTGCGGTATTTGGTCGGACACAAACACTATCAGTACATAGTCCTACCCTTCGAGCTAAAGTCGTCTCCTCGAGTCTTTACCAAGTGCATGGCAGTGGTGGCAGCGTTCCTGCACAGAAGAGGTCTGTTTGTCTACCCATACTTGGACGACTGGCTTTTAAAAGGACCATCCCCTCGGCAAGTAAGGAGCAATCCTCAGGTTTGTCTGCAGCAGTTACACGACCTGGGCCTTCATGTCAACATGGAGAAGTCCGTGCAGCAGCCCACCCAGACGATCCATTACCTGGGATCCGTTCTGGATACAAACATGAGAAGAGCGTTTCCTTCGGAGGAGAGACTTTCATCAATGCAGCAGAAGGGCAGGATTCTGCTCCAGACGGAGGATCCAACAGTCCGTCAGGTGGCGTCCCTCCTGGGATCCATGGCTTCCTGCATTTTTCTCATCCCCAACGCCCGGCTGAGAATGCGACTGTTGCAGCAAGCCCTAGAAGACCAGTGGAATCAAGCAACGGGTCGCTGGGAAGATCGGATCGTGCTCTCCCAAGCAGTGAGATCCTCCATCAAGTGGTGGTCTCAGCCTCGGAATCTAATGGTGGGAGTTCCTTTTCACCAGCCACTTCCAGTGCAATCATTGGTGACAGACACATCTCTGCAAGGATGGGGGGCACACATGGGGTGCCTTCAGATGCATGGGAGATGTTCCGCAAAGGAACAATCTTACCACATCAACATGTTAGAACTGCGAGCAGTCCACCTTGCTCTGAAAGCTTTTCTACTTGCGATCGAGTCCAACTTGGTCCTGAGCCAGACAGACAACATGACCACCATGTTTTATCTAAACAAGCAGGGTGGTAAGCGGTCACGCCCTCTTTCCCTGGAGTCTCAGGCGATCTGGCACTGGCTGCTAGCCCGGAACCTCTCGGTGGTGGCAGTACACCTCCCAGGAGAGCAAAATATCAAAGCAGACGCATCAGCCGGAACTTTGAAGATCAGCCAGACTGGGTGCTGCACGACGAGGTGGTGGCAGACCTTTTCCATTAATGGGGTCGTCCCTCAATAGATTTGTTTGCAGACGACGAAAACAAAAAATGCCATGCCTTCGCAACCAGATTCCACCGTCCAGGGACAAGGGGGAATGCTCTTTTGATGGATTGGTCAGGGACATTTGCCTACGCCTTTCCTCCCCTGCCTCTGATCCCGAGGGTGGTGTCCAAGCTCATCAGATCCAAAACGAAGATGATTCTGATAGCTCCAGACTGGCAGCGACAGTGGTGGTACCCAGACCTTCTTCAGCTATCGGTACTTCCACACAGGAGACTGCCGTGCAGACCGGACCTGCTGACCAAAATGGGCGGGAGGATTCTTCATCCCAATCTTCCCTCCCTGAACTTGGCAGCATGGCTCCTGAGGTCCTGCAATACGGACACTTAAAACTTTCACAAGATTGTATGTACATTTTAAAAGAGGCTAAAAGACCCTCCACAAGAGTGTCATATGCGTTCAAGTGGAAGAGGTTCTTCCTTTGGTGTGTAGAACGTCACTTTGATCCTACGACGGGACAGGAGGATGTCATTCTTCCTTACCTTCTGTAT
Source organism: Lissotriton helveticus (assembly GCF_964261635.1). Classification (NCBI taxonomy): domain Eukaryota; kingdom Metazoa; phylum Chordata; class Amphibia; order Caudata; family Salamandridae; genus Lissotriton; species Lissotriton helveticus. The sequence continues at coordinate 731,915,236 of NC_136069.1, read as the reverse complement.
CTAGCTAGATCAGGGTTAAAGTATGCTTCTATCAGGGTTCACTTGTCGGCCATTACGGCATACAGGAAGTCTCCCAGCCAGCCCTCTTTTTTTCCAGATGCGGGTGGTTAAAGATTTCTAGCAGGGGTTGAAAAAAGTTTATCCCCCGTTCGAAACCCTTCTCCTCTATTGGAGTTGAATCTTGTACTAGCCAAGCTTATGGGCCCACCTTTTGAGCCTATTCACAAAGCCTCTTTGCAGCATCTGTCCTGGAAGGCCGCTTTTCTAGTAGCGATAACATCAGCGCGCAGAGTAAGTGAAATCCAAGCGCAATGTCCGAAAGAGCCCTACAGTGTTTTTCACCATAACAGAGTGGTATTAAGGGCTCACCCTTCTTTTGTGCCTAAGGTGGTGTCTGATTTTCATATTAATCAGTCCATTTCCCTTCCATCCTTTTTTCCAAACCCTTCTACCCCTGCGGAGACGTCGCTGCATTCCTAGGACCTCAGGAGGGTGCTTAAATTCTATCTGGAGGGTACCAAAGGCATAAGGAAAACAGACCAGTTATTCTTGAATTATGGCGCCATGCGGACAGGCTTTCCAGCCTCTAAGAGGTCCATCTGCCGATGGATCATGTCCTGCATTAAATTGGCTTATCAGCTAGCTAAAAGGCCCTTGCTGTTGTCTCCTAAAGCGTATTCCACTAGGGGAAAAGCTGCCACAGTGGCTTTCTTGCATGATGTTCCAATGTCAGAAATTTGTAAGGCTGCGACCTGGAAATCGGTTCATACCTTTACAAGGCATTACTGTTTAGAATCCGATTCCAGGGCTGATTCTCAAGTGGGCCTAGCCTCCTTGAGGAATCTGTTTGGATAGCAGTCTATCTGTATCGGCTTAGTTTTTATAAGCTTTGTTGGTTGATTTGCTGGTTATGCTACTTTGCCCGCAGGGAGATGAGGTGAGGCTCGCTATTCTATTCTAGTGCTTATGACTATTGATGAGGATCCCCTGGAAGAGAAGAATTAGTTACTTACCTGTAATCCTAGTTCTCTTCCAGGGGTATCCTCATTAAATTCATAAGCAACCTGTAACAGGGGGAGTCCGCGTCCCCAGCGGCACAGGTACTCAGTAACCTCCATCCGGAACTCAGGTCATGACTCCCCCCTCTTATTTCCACAGAACACAGACTGGACACGTTCAGGAGAACAGTATAGTACACGGGACGAAGACGAGGACGGTGGTCCCTTTAATTGGCAGGAGCTAGGGGAGTGGGAGGAGCCACCAACGCCGTCAAGAGCAACCCGCGAGGAAGCCGGGGTGTGCTTGTTCACCGGAGGCGAAAGGAGGTGTTTGGAGAGCGGAGTCGAGTGAGGAGTTGGCGGAAGAGAAGGAAGTAGAAGAGTCGGAAGAGCGTAGAACCGAAACAACATCGACGGCGGAGAGGACGTGGAAGGAAGACCTGTGGGCGGCGCGGGAGCCAGGAGGCCTTCGGCAACACGAGCCGCCCAGCCGCACGCCTGGAGGTGTGTGGCTATCCCAGGTACAGGGACGTATAGCCGGCTGGGTCGGGAGAAAGGGTGGGTCGGTGACGTGACCTGGTCCCTTGGTAATCCCCCGGTATTGCCCCGTTCCCCGAATCCTCTTTCACACCCCCTTCCTTGCACTAGTGTTCAGAGTGTTTTGCACGGGCGGTGTTTCCTCACTCCCTTTCCCTATCACGATTGAAGTACTTAACAAAATGGACTGATACGCTCCCACTCTATCCTTTCCTTTCACACGCTTCGAGACGACGACCAAGCACCACGGTGCCTTCCAAGGAGGAGGCGAACCGCCCGAAGCCGATCCCCAAGAAGAGCCCCAGTCAGGCCCACTTGCACCGATTATTTGTTTGCACAAATAAACCCTTTGAAAACGAAGACACGTCTTCTGCCCTTTTCTGCCGAACCCGCTACAGTGGTGTTGAATGCAGGCACGCCTACCATCTGTACAGTAGAGATGGATGCAGTGGTACAGCAGTTAATAAAAGGGCAGGGACATCTGGAATGGGTAATGGAGCAGCAGATCCGTTCAGCAGAGGCGGATCGCGAAATAATGAAGGCGGCCATGACGGCAGGAGCCGGGGAACCACCTAAAACCTGGACAACGACCGGGGGTGGTGAAAGTCGAGGCGTACCCCACGGCACGGCGGGGGTCTCCCTACAGAAATACCAGCCGGGTGAGGACCCGGACTCGTTTTTGCTGAACTTCGAGAGAGCCGCACGGGCATGTGGGTGGCCTCTGGCGAAGTGGCCCTTCTTTTTGGCCCCGCTGCTCGTGGGAGAGGCCCAGGTGGCCTATCAGATAGCGAACCCTAATGGAGACACGGCCTATGCAGAGGTTAAGCGGATCATATTGGACCACTTAGGCCTCGATGCCGAGGCCTATCGGTTAAGATTCAGAAGGTAGAGGGGCGCTCCGGGGATAACCCGAAAACGTTGTTCATACGACTGAAAATGGCTGCGGACAAGTGGCTCACCCCTAGTGTGAGTACAAAGGACGAGATCATGGACAGGGTGTACCTGGAACAATTCCTAGAAGCGCTGCCATTTGCCACTCAAAGATGACTACAGCAACACCACAACTTGATCACTGCACAAGCGGTAGACATGGCGGCCTCTTTCGCCAGGGCGCAACTGAAGACCCCCTCCTGGGAATTAGAGAAAAATGCAAGAGTTGGTTCCAAGGTAGAGAAAAAACCACACAGGTCTCTGGAACTCCCCAAATCGCGACCCTGGAAGCCAGAAACCCCGGTACCCAGTGGACCACAATGTTTTGAGTGCGGCAATTGGGGACATATAGCCCGGTTATGTCCTCGACGAAAGACCCCCGAAGAACCCATGGAGGTTGGATACCTACCGAAGGCGGTCCTGTATTCGGCGGGGATGGGGAACAGCTTTCGTGTGAGTGTAAGGGTAAACGGGTCCCCCATACAGGCTCTACTAGATTCTGGCTGTAGACAGTCAGTAATACAATCCCAGCATGTGGAACAATCGTAATACATCCCGCAGGAAATGGTTAGTATCCGCTGCGTGCATGGCGACGTGAAGCCATACCCTGTAGCCAACATTCCCCTGGACCCCATACTAGGAGAACCCCACCTGATCAGAGTAGGAGTATTACCTTTGCTTCCCGAAGATCTTATTATAGGTACCGATAATCCCTCCTTCCTTCACATGTTCCAACAAAGTATAACACCATCAGGTAAAAGTAGCCGAGTCCAGAACACTACCAATCTGTCCCCCCTGCCTGCCTTTGTGTCTCCAGAACCATGGGTGCTCGACCGCAGTTTCAGGTTCGCCCAGAGTAACGACCCCACTCTTTTCAATGCCTGGGAGAATGCCCACAGGAACCTAGATCAGGACCCCCTCAGGTTCCCTAGATTCTACATTAAGAATGACCTACTCTATAGACAACGACAAAGAGACGACCCCGAACAATTGCTGGTGCCCGTTTCCTTTAGAGAACAAGTATTGTTCTTTTCTCATGCTCATCTCATGGCCAGACACATAGGGGCCGAAAAAACTACCCAGAATATCCTGCGCCACTTCTACTGTCCCGGGATCTATAAAGACACCATGGTGTATTGCCAAGAATGCGACATTTGCCAAAGAAAGAACATGACCAAACCTCCTGCGGTACCACTGCAACCTCTCCCCATTATTGGTTCCCCCTTCGAGAGGGTGGGAATGGATCTCATCGGGCCGTTGCCGAAGACCAGGAGAGGACACCAAAATGTGTTGGTTGTGGTAGATTATGCAACCCGGTTCCCTGAGGCCTTCCCCCTGACCTCTACTACAACTAAACAAGTAGCAGACAGAATGCTAGAGCTGTTCTCACGAGTGGGGTTCCCCAAGGAAATCTTGACGGACCAGGGGACCCCATTCGTCTCCCGGTTAATGAAAGAAGTTTGTCACCTGTTGAATATCCAACAAATAAGGACATCTGTCTACCATCCGCAAACCGACGGATTGGTAGAACGTTTTAACAGAACCCTGAAAACAACTCTCAGGAAAATGCTGGAAGTAAGCGGATCAGAGTGGGACCAACTACTGCCTTTGGCGCTGTATGTGATCCGAAGCCAAACCCAAAGTAGTCTGGGGTTTTCATCTTTTGAGCTCCTCTACGGCAGACAACCATTGTCATTACTGGAAATGATCAGAGAAGCATGGGAGCAGGAGTTGCCCGAAGAAACCCTGAAGACCCTTGAATATGCCCAAAACCTGAACTCCAAGTTGGGAAAATTAAGAGACTTGGCGTACACCCACCTGGAAAATAACCAGCGAAAACAGAAACAAGCATGCGACAAAGGAAAGAGATGGAGGAGGTTAGACATAAACGACTGGGCCCTGGTCCTCCTACCCTCCTCTACCCAGAAGTTCCGTGCTCAGTGAGTCGGTCCGTATCAAGTGGTTTCTACCGTCGGCAACACCAGCTACAAACTGAAAATGGGTCCAGGTAAGACCCAAATATATCATATCAATATACTCAAGAAGTGGCTAGGTCCCCCCCCCTACGGGGGTACATATTGCGTCGCCCTTTCCAAGAGAAAATCCATGATCCACGGTAAACCAGCTGATCATCAATGAGGACTTGGACCAACAGGAGGCACAAGACCTACAAACCACATTACGGGAGCATTTGTCCTTGTTTTCAGACCTTTCAGGCAAGACGAACCTAGCAGAACACCACATCGAAACACCTCCAGGGAAAATCATCAAGATCAAACCATACCGTATCCCCGAAGCACGGAGAAAAGGCATTCAGCAAGAAGTACAAGAAATGCTGAAGATGGGAGTGATCAGACCCTTAAAAAGCAGCTGGTCCAGCCCCATCGTCATAATTCCCAAGCCCGATGGGTCCCGAAGGTTCTGCATGGATTTCCGCGCGTTGAATGGGATATCCACCTTCGACGCGTATCCTATACCGTGGATCGATGAGCTCATCGAGAAACTAGGGGAGGCGAAGTATATCTCGACACTAGACCTGACCAAAGGGTATTGGCAGGTACCCCTGAGGGAGGAAGACCGCAAGAAAACGGCATTTTCCACCGCGGAGGGACAGTACGAGTTTATAGTCCTCCCTTTCGGACTCCATGGGGCACCTGCCACTTTTCAGAGGCTGATGAACACCGTTCTGAAGGACATGTCGGGTTTTACATCAGCTTACCTGGACGACATTGTCATATTCAGTCCGGATTGGAACACACACTTGAAACATCTGCACCAGGTGTTCCTGAAGTTGGAAGACGCAGGGCTGAAAGTAAATGCCAAGAAATCCCGACTGGCATACCAGAAAGTAAAGTATCTGGGTTACGTTTTAGGTCATGGTCTTATCGAGCCTCAGATAGAGAAGGTGAGGGCAATAGCCGACACTCCCTTCCCAAGCACCAAACGAGAAATGAGGGCCTTTTTGGGACTCGTTGGATACTACCGCCGCTTTATACCACAGTTCGCCCAGGTAGCCTCCCCCCTGACTAATACAGTAAAACTACAGGTCAAACAGTCAGTGTTGTCCACACCAACCTTAGCGATGAAAGATGCTTTTCACAACCTGACGCGCATTATTACATCCACCCCGGTCCTTACATCTCCAGATTTCAACCGTCCCTTTTTCCTCCACACTGATGCTTCAGATTACGGTATAGGGCCCGCGCTCTCCCAAATCGGGGAAGACGCCCATCCTGTACATCAGCCGAAAACTATTCCAGAGGGAACTCAAATACCCCACAATAGAAAAGGAGTGTTTGGCCATTAAATGGGCCGTAGAAAAATTGGCCTATTACCTAGAGGGACACCCGTTTACCCTCTACACGGACCACGCCCCTTTACTGTGGATATCCAGGTCGAAATCGAACAATGCCCGGGTCATGCGCTGGTTCTTGACCCTACAACCCTACACATTTACAGTGTGTCATCGTAAGGGTAGCGAAAACACAGGAGCTGACTTTTTATCCAGACATCCCCTTCCCGAGCGGAAGCGTCCAGGGGGGAGGTGTGTAACAGGGGGAGTCCGCGTTCCCAGCGGCACAGGTACTCAGTAACCTCCATCCGGAACTCAGGTCATGACTCCCCCCTCTTATTTCCACAGAACACAGACTGGACACGTTCAGGAGAACAGTATAGTACACAGGACGAAGACGAGGACGGTGGTCCCTTTAATTGGCAGGAGCTAGGAGAGTGGGAAGAGCCACCAACGCCGTCAAAAGCAACCCGCGAGGAAGCCGGGGTGTGCTTGTTCACCGGAGGCGTAGGAGGTGTTTGGAGAGCGGAGTCGAGTGAGGAGTTGGCGGAAGAGAAGGAAGTAGAAGAGTCGGAAGAGCGTAGAACTGAAACAACATCGACGGCGGAGAGGACGTGGAAGGAAGACCCGTTGGCGACGCGGGAGCCAGGAGGCCATCGGCAACACGAGCCGCCCAGCCGCACGCCTGGAGGTGTGTGGCTATCCCAGGTACGGGGGCGTATAGCAGGCTGGGTCAGGAGAAAGGGTGAGTCGGTAACGTGACCTGGTCCCTTGGTAATCCCCCGGTATTGCCCCTTCCCCGCATCCTCTTTCACACCCCCTTCCTTGCACTAGTGTTCGGAGTGTTTGCACGGGCGGTGTTTCCTCACTCCCTTTCCCTATCACGATTGAAGTACTTAACAAAAAGGACTGATACGCTCCCTCTCTATCCTTTCCTTTCACACGCTTCGAGACGACGACCAAGCACCACGGAGCCTTCCACGCCCCATACGAGGAGGAGTCCCGGACATTCACCGAGAGAGGAGGGAGACGTCCAGCCAAGGAGGAGGCGAACCGCCTGAAGCCGATCCCCAAGAAGAGCCCCAGTCAGGACCACTTGCACCGATTATCTGTTTGCACAAATAAACCCTTTGAAAACGAAGACACGTCTTCTGCCCTTTTCTGCCGAACCCGCTACACAACCCTCCCGCCTCTCCGGGCAAAGGACTTTTATTATGTTATCAACTCTTTGTGTCATGGCTTTTTTCAGTCACCGCAAAGAACAACCGACCTAACTGTCACCCCTGAGGCATGATGGGAAGCTGGGGGTCATGAGAGCCTTAAAGGCACAGTGTCAGTTTATATCTATGGTGCTATGAGTTAGCTTTTCAGACTTTCTAGACTGTGTGTTTGCAATGCAGCCTGGGAGCTTTCTATGCTTTCAGTCCTTTATGAGAGTTTTCTACTTACTGCTGAGCATTAAAACAGTTTCAAAACATGTTTTATTGTTGTTTTTCCCTATTTCTAATGCATAATCTCATGTTATGTTGGGAATTCCTTACAGCATTGCTCAGCTCTGTTGTGTATGAGGCTGCATTTACTTATTTCCATATATATATATTTTTATGTATATATATATATATGGGGATATATATATGTGGGGCACATATATAATTGTGTTTCCGGGGTCCCGTGCATGGGCGGGAATATTCTAGTGCTTATGACTTTGCTGAGGATACCCCTGGAAGAGAACTAGGATTACAGGTAAGTAACTAATCCTTCCCTTGCATAGACACCAGATTGGAAGAGGCCGTGAGGCAGTGCCCGACCAATCAGATTATGGGGCGCCCCGCCGCCCGTTGCTACGGAAGACACCAACAACTACCTGGGCAAAGATCATCTGGACTTTTGGAGCTTCCACAATGGGAGGTCAGCCATAGTCATGGTCGACGACCGGTCCAAGTACCCCGTCATGAAGCTGGTAACCACTACAGTGTTTTCCAAAGTAAGGCCCCTGCTGGAGAAGACACTGGCGTTACGAAACTTGAGTGGGCCCCCCTGCAGGGTACGGTGAGGGGCCCCCTCCGAACTAAATCGGGAGCTCTCCTGACAGAATTCTGTGCTGAGGGGGGCCCCCGCCACACTGCAGGGGATGCGGGGGCCACTGGGAGAAGACCTTTGCAGTATATGGTCTGCCAAAGACCATCCGGATGGACAACTGGCCTTCTTTTTAGGGCACAGAGTTTAGAGAGTACCTGGAGGCACTTGGAATCAAGCACCAGAAGATAGCACCTCAGTAGCCATTAGCCTACGGCACTGTGGAGAGGTTTATGAAGACCTTGGATAAAGCCCTCTACATTTCAGTGGAGTAAAACACAGACCTTGAATGGAACTTGCACAAAACAATTACCCAATGCACACCAATAAACAGTACAGAAAGAGATGTCTCAATGGGCATAATATTGTACAAATGACCAAGTTCAGAACAGAAAAGAGGGAAGCGAAGTTGTGCGGTTCCTCTTTAATTGTATGGATGGCCAGCCGACACGTGTTTCGTCGTTAAGCGGTAACAATGCTTGTACGACTCATCAGGGCTGGGGAAGATACAAAATACATGATGGAATAGATAGTCCACACAACAAAATGAAGTTTCTCTTGTAGCAACTAGTGATTGCGTCTAGTTCTTGGTGCGCGTGAGAGTGCAGGTGAAGGTGGTGGTAATAATAACTTGATATAAGTTCAACTGGTTTTATAGTGGTAGCACACAGTGCCAAACACGGTGAAGACGAAAAAACCGTAACGACGGGTGTCAGGAGTGATTAAATGCAGGTGCGTGAAAAGGTGCAGGTGTGGGTGGTGCCGGTCGTCAGATGCCTATGGTAACTGGGTTGTCCCCTATTGGGAGTAGACAGATGAGGGTAAGTATCCTGTGATCGTAACATGGGTGATTGTGCCAACTGTGGTGGTTCTAGATAAAATAGGATTGGTGGTCCTCCGATGGTGTTGCCCGGCACCACCCACCACTATAAAACCAGTTGAACTTATATCAAGTTATTATTACCACCACCTTCACCTGCACTCTCACGCGCACCAAGAACTAGACGCAATCACTAGTTGCTACAAGAGAAACTTCATTTTGTTGTGTGGACTATCTATTCCATCATGTATTTTGTATCTTCCCCAGCCCTGATGAGTCGTACAAGCATTGTTACCGCTTAACGACGAAACACGTGTCGGCTGGCCATCCATACAATTAAAGAGGAACCGCACAACTTCGCTTCCCTCTTTTCTGTTCTGAACTTGGTCATTTGTACAATATTATGCCCATTGAGACATCTCTTTCTGTACTGTTTATTGGTGTGCATTGGGTAATTGTTTTGTATTTGTTAAACGTGTGCCCTGCACACTTTTTAGAGGGGTTTAGGGCCTTTTTCCCCTCACCTTTTTGCACCCAGACCTAACCTTTCATTACACTTACGTAAGTTGTGCGCCCAGTATTTCCCTGAACTTCTAAAAAACCCGTTCCCCACAGCTTCAATCTTGAATGGAACTTGCACCGATTTCTGAGGGTGTACAGCAACACACCTCACTGCACCATCCAATGCACCACCCAATGTACCCCAATGCACCTGATGTCATGGTTTGTCGGTCGGGCCTGCCACACTACAGTTCCCAGAAGGCTCAGCGCTTGGGAGGAGCCGACAACAACATATAGGGAGGAAGCAGCTCGACGTGATCTGTACGTGATTCTTTGTTTGTTTCTTAGTCGAGTTATCTGTTTGGAGTTCTCGTACCACGTCAACTCAGCGTTCTCGGCTGAGGCACTGTCTGGGGAAGTTGACAAGTCCCTGTTTCTTTAGTCCTGAACGTTCGGCGGCTGCCGAACGTAATCACCAGCAATTGGATTCCCTCCGTCAGCGGCTCGGCGGAGGTTGTCAGATTGTGTTCTCGGCGGAGACACGGTATGAAGCAGTGAGTAACATTCCAGCGTTCTCGGCTGAGACGCTGAAGGGGCAGTTGAGGAGGTCCTGTTTCTTTCCTGTCCTGAACGATCGGAGGCTGCCGAACGTAAGAGTAAGAGCATAGGGAATCTCTCCGTCTGCGGCTGCGGCGGAGGTTGCCCGATCGTGTTCTCGGCTGAGACACGAAATCCGGCAGTGTGGGTCTTCTTCGCGTTCTCGGCGGAGACGCGCTGCACCCTTGTTTTGGATCGTATTGCCCAATTGCGGGAAAACAAGTGAACGTTGTTCCAATTCGAGAACTCATGGCAAAAGCTGCTGCCATAACTATCGTAGATCGGGACATTCAACCATAAGGGGTAAGCCTCCAGTGAGGTCCTAGATTCATTCCTTTTGTTCCTTATAGCATCAAACTGTTATATCCTTTCTCTTCTTGGATGTACATTTTCATAGTGCAAGACAATGCATCCTGAAAGCAGTACTGATTATTTTTGTTTCATTCACGACATTCCTTTCCAACGATGATTGGAGAGGGGTTCTTTATTCTTTACGTTTGTGTTGGGGTGTCTGGAAGGTACGTCTGGAACGCGGGGCGCTGTATTTAATCAACCGTGTGTTGAAAGCATGAATGATCTTCAATTTGTGTTTTTTGTATTGTAGAATACAAGTGTTCATGGTAGAGAGACAAATCTACTACTTGGCACAAAGGGAAAGGACAGCCTCCAGAAAGCTGCTTGTGGTACGTGTTCTACTAGCGAGACTCTATGAGAGTAGTTAGAGATATATGTACTTACCCTTGTGTTTTTTCTCGTTTCAGTTGTCCCTTTCCCGTTCCAGACCCTCCCTTACCTTTTCCCTCGCTTGATCCCCTTTATGCTCTGTGTATGGTTTATCAGTCAGAGTGTAGGGTGACCAGGAGGTGGACCCCTTTTGAGCATCACCCTGATCCTGAGGAGGGGACATCCGTGACAGAATCACGTACCCACGTTAGATCCTCCTCCTGGTCAGGGGTTGTCGAAGGATGGCCACGTTAGATGATGTCTTACAGGCCTTAGTTTTGGTGCAACAGGAGTTGGTAACATCTCGTGCAGAAACCGCCACCTTGAAAGAAAGGTTAGATAGACACACCAGAAACCCTTTTGATGTTTCGACGGGGGCTTCCCAAATACAGGTGACAGTGCCTCCCCCTATACCCTTGGCGAGTCCAGAAAGGTATGCTGGAGACCCTCTTAAGATACAGACCTTTTTGACTCAGATCACCCTACACTTTTCTTGTAGGCCGGCTTCTTTTCCTACTAACTTATCGAGAGTGGCTTTTGCTATTTGGTATCTCACAGGGGATGCAGCCAATTGGGCAGTACCTCTAGTTCGCAACGGTGATCCTCTGTTAACGGACTGGGATGATTTACGAAAGGAATTTGAAAGGGTTTTCGACAGGCGAGCCACTACTTTTAGCGCTGATCGTGAACTATTAGGGTTGCGTCAGGGAAGAAAAGAGTTGGTGTCCAATATGACTACCTTTAATAGGCTAGTGGTAGAGACCTCCTGGCCGGAGGAAAAGAGAATGGCCATGTACTACCAAGGATTGAATGAGGATCTTAAAGATGTTTTGGCACAGATAGACCCTCAGCCCACCAACTGTACCGATCTCATTAATCTCACTCTAAGGTTGGATCGCCGGATGCCAGAGAGGGGTGGAGAACGTAAAAGAGGAGATCGAACAGGGGGTGGAATGGAAACTACAGAACCTGTTGGTGTAGGAGAGTGGGGTCTGCAATCCTATGGTCACCCGAGATTTTTGCTTTTTGCTTCACTGGTTTACGACTTTCCCTGGCTGTGGGCCTGCTAATCAGACCCACAGCCTAGCTGTTCTCTCTCTAAATTGACAAGCATGTACCTTAGGTGCATTTACCAATTGGTACTGGGCCACCTTATCAGTCCCTGTACAGTGTACCATAGGTATCCAGGGCATAGGTGTACCCAGGGCCTACCAGGGGCTGAAGCATGTATTATGCCACCCCTGGCTGGCCATATAAACAGACACAACTGGCTGCACGACAGCTGGGGCAAGGTGGTGTAATCACCCTTTGCTGTAGATATAGTATACCTATATCTAACCCTAAAAATGGACACATATATTCCTATCAGTCACTCCTATGGCAGGCCTTATCAATCCTGAAGGCAGAGTGCTTGGAATTATGTGAGATGGTGCTCTGGCATGAGCTGAGCCCGTCTGCAGCTTGCGGAACCAAGTCCTAATAGCTGTTCCATGATAACGCTATACCATATACTCTTAAGTGCATTATAATCCTCACGGTTAAATGCTAACATTGGTATAGCATTATCAAAACATGTCGAGTAAGGTGTCATACGAATTGGAATACTACCCCCTCGCCAATTCTGGTGACGGGGGTAGCATTCCACCCTTCTAGAGGGACACGACATGTATGTAACTGTGAACCCCGGTTAAAGTTAACTCGAGCCTTGGCATCACAAAATGGATGCTGCCATCACAGACACAAGTCTGACCTCCTGCTGCTGGGAGTCCTTCCAGCGAGGGAGGCTTGGACAAAGGGTTTCCTGCCTTGGGAGGTGCTAGCACCACCCCAGACAGGATTTTGTGTATTGGGTAGGACAGGCCTGAAAGGAATGAGACATGCCCGGGGCACACAAGGTGTCCTGTGCATACACCGGTTCAAACCAGTTGCTGGGGCATCCCTGCCCCAGCTCTGGCGCGAAACCGGACAAAGGATAGGGGGTGTAGCCACCCCCCTTCCTGGTCCCACCCAGGGGAGGGACCTAGTCAGTAGTGCAGCCCCCTTTAGGAGAATAAAGGTAGGAGCTGGTCCCATTCCAAATTAGATTATCCTGAACAACTTTACAAGAAGAAACTCTGGACTTCGACGTTCTGCTCCACAGAAGACTGAAGAATCTCCCTTGTGGGCAAGGAGTGTCCACCCTGCACAAGCAGGCACCATCAAGCGTCCAGCGGCTTCACTTTGTCGTCTTCCCTCGAGGATCCAGACTTCAGAGCCCGACGAGACCCGGATTCCCAGATCTCTCCGACCTCAACCTAAATCTGCAGCACAGCTGAGATCCGTGGGTGCGACGAGACACGTGGGACCGGCCATCTTGAAAGAAACTGCACTTCGCTTCCAGCACGACTCCCGAGGTAAACTCGACCAAGTGCTTTGGGGACTGAGAAGCCCCAGCCCCGAGCAGCTCCTGCACCGAAGATCAGCCCTCCAGCATCCACGAGATCTGCGTGGGGCCCTTCTGCCTGATTGCTGCTCGACGCGTTGTCTGGTCACTTGCCGGCTGGCTAGTGGCCTCCTAGACGACGCACTTTGAAATCTTCACTGCTGGTCTGGTTGCTCCAGACTGGCCCTTGCTCCCTTCCAAAAGAGGAGCACCCTGGACCCTCCTGGTCCACTCCAGACGCCGTTTCCACTCACCGCGTGGGTTGCCTTTGCCAAGGCCTGTTGACGCCGAATCCGGATCCAACACGGCCGACAGCGAGAGCCTGCGTGGGACAGCTCGTGCCTCCATCCTGGTCGTCGAAGACACCTCCTTGTCCACGTGGCTGCAGAGACAAGCATCCACTCTTCACCTGATCGCGACGACAGCATCTGGTTCCTTCCTGGTTCCACACCGGTCCCTGGCTAGTGACTTTGAACACTGTCACCTCTGCTTTCAGGTCATCTTCTTCACCGATCCACCCTTGGATCGCACCGGACATCTTCCTCCTGGTCGCCTGCAGCATCTGTTCCTCCAGGCTCCATAGATTTCAACGCGAGAACCCAACACACTTTGACACCTATGCACCCGCAGCCCGTGGGTGAGGTAACGAGAGCATTTCGGTGCTCAAGGGTAGTTTAACTGTCCTAGTGTCCAGATCCACAGTCGTTTTAGTCCTAACTAGTCAGGATTGTTCGTACTCACCTTTAACTTGAACTGTACTGTCCATAGACGTTGTTACGCATCTCGCGTGTGGGTTCACACTCTGCACACGCGTCCCGTGGGCCTCCTATTACTTACCTAAGGTGAAGATAGCGTAGTCCTAGCGAACCTCCAGCCTCTGGACTGCTCCATTCCTTTTATCGACTTTCACATTCCACTTACTTAGTATATGGTTTGTCGTGCCCCTAGGGCACCATTGTAATTTTGTGCAACTTATCGTATTTTTCCTAAGAGATTGTCATGTGCTTAGCCCTCTGACCTCATAAAGAGTTCAGAGGTGTTTGTTATTAATAAATATATTGTTTATTTTCATAACAACCTGTGTGGTGTCCTTTCATCTGGTATTCAAGGGGTTATATTGTGGTAAAACAGCTGGCTTCACATGCCAAAAGAGTTTAGCCTAAGACTGCTTTGTCCATGCTACTATTAGGATAGCTGGTCTATAAGGTTGACTTACAACCAATCACCATAAGGGTTGTTTAGACTGATACAAGGTGGTCACTAGAACTAGTGAACATCATATTTCAGGCAACTTCTCACATTGGTGTGCAGCGGTTGGGATTTGAGCTTGCTGTTGTTTTTACCAAATATAATCTTGAAATATCATTTGAAAGATCACATATGGTACCATAGGTACATATAACAAGCTTAGAAATACTCTGAGTTCTACTGAACCAGATGTTGTAGTAGAAAGGGCCTAGCACACCCTGACTACAACTCTTAGCAAGGGATCAGTAGGAAAACCCATAGTGTAGGTAGGTGCATCACTTACACCTCACTAGAAAGCATGTCTACCCATGGAGAGTCTTCAGAGACTCCCCTAGTGGTTAGTGACCCTCCACAGGTCCTTTCCAGATATGCATCTCTCAGTTTCCAGGAGATGAGACAATTGTGTACCTCCAGGAAATTGAAACAGGGTTCTAACCCTACCACTCCTTTTCTGTTAGGTCTCTTAGAGACATATGATGCTAGAAGGGCTTCTAACCCAGGCCCCTCTAATCCAGATGGGAGCATGCCCCCCTTAGAAGGTACTCATAGTGATCCAGACCTCCCTGAGACAGAGAATGTAGAGGAGGAGGAGGAACCATCTGGGGATGAGGTAGACAATGGGCAACCTTTAGTCAGCAGACTTACAAGGGCCAACTTAGACCTACATAGGGAGGGACCTGGGGGACCCCCAGTGCCATCCACTAGCAGGCCTAACTTTGGGGTCAGAAGAGATAGATCTCATTCTAGGGACTCCAACAGATCTGTGCACTCTCATGCATCTGCTCAGAGGAGGATGCCTTCCCCTCAGAGGAGAGAGCATGAAGCAAAGATGAGGGAAGCTACTCTGAGGATTCAGAGGGAAGAACTTGCCCTTGCCAAAGAGAAGCTTGCCTTTGCTGAGAGCAACAGTTGAGTGGGGTAGTCCCCACTGGTGGCAGCAATATCCCTAGGGATAAAGAAAGGGGTTTTGATTCTAGAAACCTGAGTAAAATAGTGCCCTCCTATAAAGCAGGAGATGATATCCACAAGTGGATAACTGCTCTGGAGAGGGCCTGCAAAGTACAGCAGGTACCCCAGAGCCAGTGGGCAGCTATATTGTGGCTCTCCTTTGAAGGTAAAGGAACAGACAAGCTCCTCACTGTTAGATATGAGGATGCTAATGATTACCAAGTCCTGAAAAATGCACTGATTGATGGGTTTGGCTTAACAACTGAACAGTACAGGTTAATGTTCAGAGATACCCAGAAAACTCAGGCTCAGGATTGGACTGACTTTGTTGATTGTGCCACTAAGGCTTTGGAGGGCTGGTTACTGGGAAGTAAAGTTACTGATTACACAGGATTGTATAATTTAATTATGAGAGAGCAACTCTTAAATAATTGTCAGAACCAGTTGTTGCATCAGCACCTGATTGACTCAGATCTGACCTCTCCCCAAGAATTGGGAAAGAAGACTCAGATCTGACCTCTCCCCAAGAATTGGGAAAGAAGGCAGACAGATGGGTCAGAACCAGGGTTAAGCAGCAGAACCAGAACCAATGTGGTGGCCAAAAGAAAGCAGACCAGAGGGTAATACTGAGAATAGGCAAAATAACTAGAAGTCTTCAACAGGGCCCCAACAACCTAAGGAGGGTGGGTACCAAAATTCCCAAAAGAAGAAGAATGATGGTCCTAAGAAGCCATGGTGCCAATACTGTAAAAGTAAGACTCACTGGTTTAGTGAGTGCACCAAGAAAGGCCAAACTCCTACCACTACTGTCCCTAAGACACCTGCACCCCCTAGTACAGTTAGTAGTCGTAGTGTACCTCCCAAGGCTATAGTTGGGTTAACCCTGGGAACTGAGGTTGGTTCTGACTTAGTTAGAATACCTACTCAGGCAGTTCTTGTTTGTACTGGGGACATGGATATGACCCCTACTGTAAGTCCTAGTACTCTGGGCAAATACAGGCAAACGCCTTTGATAAATGGAAAGATGGCTCAGGCCCACAGGGACACATGTGCCAGTGTCACTATGGTGACACCAACATTTGTGGACCCTGACCAGATCATGCTAGGTTCAGAATACCTAGTGACCAATGCTAGCAATGTCACTACCAATCACAGTATGGCAGTTGTTAATTTCTCCTGGGCCTCAAAAGGGTTTTAGTTAGTTCATACCTCCCAGTAGATTGTCTTTTGGGCAATGATTTGGAATCCTCACTGTGGTCAGATGTGGTGTACAGGACTGATGTAGAAATGCTAGGTCTCTCCTCACATGTCCTTGCTGTGACCAGGTCACAGGCCAAGAAATGCCCAGCTGAACAAGTGCTGGATCCTGGAAGAATGGACCAGACACTGCCCAAGAGGAAGAGCAGTAGGGGTAGGGCTGAGCCTTCCCCCCTGCCTCAGGTTGAGGATCAGCCCTCTCAGGAGGCTGACCCCAAGACCCCAGAAGGAACTGTCCTAGAAGAGCTTGAGCCTGAACAGGTTGAGTTTCTTGGGACGGGGGACCTTCCAGGGCAGACTTGCGGCAGGCACAGTTAGACTGTTCCTCCCTTGAACCCCTCAGACAGCAGGCTGCTGCTGCTGAGGCTGCAGGGAATGCTACTGGTGCCCATAAGGTATATTGGGATGAAGGACTCCTATACTCTGAGGCAAGAGACCCCAAGCCTGGTGCTACCAGGAGGCTGGTCATCCCCTTGTCTCTTAGATGTTTCCTTCTCACCTTAGCCCATGAAATTCCCCTTGCAGGTCACTTAGGCCAGACCAAGACTTGGGACAGGCTTGTTCCACACTTTCACTGGCCTCATATGTCTGAGGACACAAAAGAGTTTTGTCGCTCATGTGTCACCTGTCAAGCCAGTGGCAAATCAGGTGGCACAACAAAGGCCCCCCTCATACCACTACCTGTGGTGGAGGTTCCCTTTGAAAGAGTGGGGATTGACATTGTTGAACCAATGGACCCCCCAACAGCATCTGGGCACAGATGTATACTGGTGATAGTGGATCATGCCACCAGGTACCCAGAAGCTATTCCCCTTAAGACCACTACAGCTCCTGTTGTGGCCAGGGCCCTACTTGCAGTTTTCACTAGAGTGGGGTTTCCTAAGGAGGTTGTCTCTGACAGAGGTGCAAACTTCATGTCAGGATACTTGACTGCAATGTGGAAGGAGTGTGGTGTAAATTACAAATTTACCACCCCCTATCACCCACAGTGCAATGGGCTTGTGGAGAGATTCAACAAGACCCTCAAAGGGATGATAAAAGGGTTACCAGACAAGCTTAGGCGAAGATGGGACATCCTTTTACCCTGCCTTCTGTTTGCTTACAGAGAGGTCCCACAGAAGGGGGTTGGTTACAGCCCTTTTGAGCTTCTGTTTGGACATCCTGTAAGAGGACCCCTATGTCTTGTGAAGGAAGGATGGGAGTTACCTCTCAAAAAGCCTAAACTTGACATAGTGGACTATGTACTTGGTCTCCGCTCCAGGATGGCAGAGTACATGGAGAAGGCATTTAAAAACCTGGAGGCCAGCCAAGAACTTCAAAAAGCTTGGCATGACCAAAAGGCTGTCCTTACTGTTTACCAGCCTGGACAGAAGGTGTGGGTGTTGGAGCCAGTGGCCCCAGCAGCTCTCCAAGACAAATGGTCTGGACCCCATACCATCATTGAACAAAAGGGAGAGGTCACCTACCTGGTGGACCTTGGAACTCCCAGGAGCCCTCACAGAGTACTTCATGTGAACAGACTCAAGGCATTTGTCTGCAGGGAGGACATGGGCTTGCTCATGGCCACAGATGAGGGACAGGAGGAAGAGAGTGACCCTCTCCCAGACCTGCTCACTCAGAACCCTGATGATGGGTCAGTTGATAGTGTAGTCTTTTCAGACAACCTCTCTGAGCATCAACAAGAGGATTGTAAACAGGTTCTTCAAGCCTTTAGACAAATGTTCTCACTGACCCCCAGTCAGACCAACTGGTGCACCCATGAGGTGGACACTGGTGACAGTCTGTCTATAAAGAGTAAAATCTACAGGCAACCTGACCACGTCAGGGACTGCATAAAGAAAGAAGTACAAAAGATGTTGGAGTTGGGAGTCATTGAACCCTCAGAGAGCCCTTGGGCTAGTCCTGTAGTTCTAGTGCCTAAACCTCACACCCAGGATGGTAAGAGAGAGATGAGGTTTTGTGTAGACTACAGGGGTCTCAATGCTGTCACTAAGACAGATGCCCACCCAATACCTAGGGCAGATGAATTCATAGACAAGTTGGCTTCTGCAACCTTCTTGAGTACATTTGACCTAACAGCTGGTTATTGGCAGATCAGGTTAGCTGAGGGTGCCAAGGCCAAGACAGCATTTTCTACCCCAGGAGGTCATTACCAGTTTGTGGCGATGCTCTTTGGTTTGAAAAATGCACCTGCCACTTTTCAAAGGTTGGTGAACCAAGTTCTCACTGGGTTGGATGACTTTTGTGCAGCATATCTAGATGATATTGCTGTCTTTAGCTCCACCTGGGAGGATCACCTGATCCACCTGAGGAAAGTTTTGGAGGTCCTGCAAAAGGCAGGCCTCACTATCAAGGCCACCAAGTGCCAGATAGGGCAGAGTCAGGTTGTGTACCTGGGCCACCTTGTAGGTGGAGGCCAGGTTCAACCATTGGAGAGCAAGATACAGGCCATAAAGGGCTGGGCTCCTCCAACCACCCAGACACGGGTCAGAGCTTTCTTGGGCCTGTCTGGTTACTATAGGAAGTTTGTCAAGAATTATGGGTCCATTGTGACACCACTTAATGACCTGACAAGCAAGAAAATGCCAAAGAAAGTTCAGTGGACAGTTAGCTGTCAGAAGGCATTCGATGACCTAAAGCAGGCCATGTGTACTGCACCTATTCTCAAGAGTCCTGACTACTCCAAAACCTTCATTGTCCAAACAGATGCATCTGAGTTGGGTGTGGGAGCTGGTCTTTCTCAACTGAATATTGATGGTCATGACCAGCCCATTGCTTTTATAAGCAGAAGGCTGACCCCTAGAGAGAAACGTTGGTCAGCTATAGAGAGGGAGGCCTTTGCTGTGGTTTGGGCCCTGAAGAAGTTGAGGGCCTACTTGTTTGGAACTCACTTCAAGATTCAGACCGACCATAAGCCCCTCTTATGGCTAAATCAGATGAAGGGTGAAAACCCCAAACTTCTTAGGTGGTCCATTTCCCTACAGGGGATGGACTTTACAGTGGAGCACAGACCAAGGACTGACCATGGCAATGCAGATGGTCTCTCCAGGTATTTCCACTTAGAACAGGAAGACTCAGCTGGTCAAGGTTAGTTTAATGTCCCTAAGTTTGGGGGGGGGTTATGTAGGAGAGTGGGGTCTGCAATCCTATGGTCACCCCAGATTTTTGCTTTTTGCTTCACTTGTTTACGACTTTCACTGGCTGTGGGCCTGCTAATCAGACCCACAGCCTAGCTGTTCTCTCTCTAAATTGACAACCATGTACCTTAGGTGCATTTACCAATTGGTACTGGGCCACCTTATCAGTCCCTGTACAGTGTACCATAGGTATCCAGGGCCTACCAGGGGCTGAAGCATGTATTATGCCACCCCTGGCTGGCCATCTAAACAGACACAACTGGCTGCACGACAGCTGGGGCAAGGTGGTGTAATCACCCTTTGCTGTAGATATAGTATACCTATATCTAACCCTAAAAATGGACACATATATTCCTATCAGTCACTCCTATGGCAGGCCTTATCAATCCTGAAGGCAGAGTGCTTGGAATTATGTGAGATGGTGCTCTGGCAATAGCTGAGCCCGTCTGCAGCTTGCGGAACCAAGTCCTAATAGCTGTTCCATGATAACGCTATACCATATACTCTTAAGTGCATTATAATCCTCACGGTTAAATGCTAACATTGGTATAGCATTATCAAAACATGTCGAGTAAGGTGTCATACGAATTGGAATACTACCCCCTCGCCAATTCTGGCGACGGGGGTAGCATTCCACCCTTCTAGAGGGACACGACATGTATGTAACTGTGAACCCCGGTTAAAGTTAACTCGAGCCTTGGCATCACAAAATGGATGCTGCCACCACAGACACAAGTCTGACCTCCTGCTGCTGGGAGTCCTTCCAGCGAGGGAGGCTTGGACAAAGGGTTTCCTGCCTTGGGAGGTGCTAGCACCACCCCAGACAGGATTTTGTGTATTGGGTAGGACAGGCCTGAAAGGAATGAGACATGCCCGGGGGACACAAGGTGTCCTGTGCATACACCGGTTCAAACCAGTTGCTGGGGCATCCCTGCCCCAGCTCTGGCGCGAAACCGGACAAAGGATAGGGGGTGTAGCCACCCCCCTTCCTGGTCCCACCCAGGGGAGGGACCTAGTCAGTAGTGCAGCCCCCTTTAGGAGAATAAAGGTAGGAGCTGGTCCCATTCCAAATTAGATTATCCTGAACACCTTTACAAGAAGAAACTCTGGACTTCGACGTTCTGCTCCACAGAAGACTGAAGAATCTCCCTTGTGGGCAAGGAGTGTCCACCCTGCACAAGCAGGCACCATCAAGCGTCCAGCGGCTTCACTTTGTCGTCTTCCCTCGAGGATCCAGACTTCAGAGCCCGACGAGACCCGGATTCCCAGACCTCTCCGACCTCAACCTACATCTGCAGCACAGCTGAGATCCGTGGGTGCGACGAGACACGTGGGACCGGCCATCTTGAAAGAAACTGCACTTCGCTTCCAGCACGACTCCTGAGGTAACCTCGACCAAGTGCTTTGGGGACTGAGAAGCCCCAGCCCCGAGCACCTCCTGCACCGAAGATCAGCCCTCCAGCATCAACGAGATCTGCGTGGGGCCCTTCTGCCTGATTGCTGCTCGACGCGTTGTCTGGTCACTTGCCGGCTGGCTAGTGGCCTCCTAGACGACGAACTTTGAAATCTTCACTGCTGGTCTGGTTGCTCCAGACTGGCCCTTGCTCCCTTCCAAAAGAGGAGCACCCCGGACCCTCCTGGTCCACTCCAGACGCCGTTTCCACTCACCGCGTGGGTTGCCTTTGCCAAGGCCTGTTGACGCCGAATCCGGAACCAACACCGCCGACAGCGGGGGCCTGCGTGGGACAGTTCGTGCCTCCATCCTGGTCGTCGAAGACACCTCCTGGTCCACGTGGCTGCAGAGACAAGCGTCCACTCTTCACCTGATCGCGACGACAGCATTCCTAAGAGATTGTCATGTGCTTAGCCCTCTGACCTCATAAAGAGTTCAGAGGTGTTTGTTATTAATAAATATATTGTTTATTTTCATAACAACCTGTGTGGTGTCCTTTCATCTGGTATTCAAGGGGTTATATTGTGGTAAAACAGCTGGCTTCACATGCCAAAAGAGTTTAGCCTAAGACTGCTTTGTCCATGCTACCATTAGGATAGCTGGTCTATAAGGTTGACTTACAACCAATCACCATAAGGGTTGTTTGGACTGATACAAGGTGGTGACTAGAACTAGTGAACATCATATATCAGGCCAACTTCTCACAGTTGGTACGAAGGATATAGGTCCTGAGCCTATGGATATAGGAGCTATTCGACCCCCTTTGACAAAGGCAGAAAGGGAGAGCAGGCGTGCACAAGGCCTCTGCATGTACTGTGGTAGAAAGGGGCACTATGTCAGAGAATGTACTTTGAAGCCTAAAAAGAAAAACCCTTTCTATTCTGGTAAACAAGTGGCCGTCACGAGTGCGGCCTCAGTTCCCGAAGCTCCGTCTGATAGCAAGGGGGTTATGCAGGTCCGTAGCCCAACTCAGGAGTTGAAGATTCCTTCATTGGAGGTTTCCACTGGGAATAGGCTCAGAAACACACATTGTATTATCTATGTTCCTAAACACGGAACAACAAAGACACCCAGTGTCGACAATGATAGATTCCGGAGCAACCGGTAACTTTATCGATAATGGGTTAGTTGAACGGTTAGGACTAGGAAGAGTGCCTACCCTTCAGCCCGAAAATGTCCTAGCGGTAGACGGCACTCCATTAAAATCAGGTTCCATTGTGGAACACACTGAAGTGGTGGAATTAACGGTGCCTGGTGAGCTAACGGACCATATAGAAAGGATTGTGTTGAACATAATAGAGGCTTCGCAATACGAGGTGATTTTAGGGATGCCTTGGTTGTGGCAACACAATCCTTCCATCGACTGGAAGCAGAAATCGGTTTGTTTTGATTCAGACCTTTGTATGTCTCAGTGTCTGAAATCTCATGATTCCCACGTTTTTTCCTTGGCCCATGCCTATACAGTTGCCACAGCAGCTGAGAAAGACGTAGTGTTGCCTTTAGAATATGCAGGATACCAGGAGGTGTTCAGTGAGGTTAAGGCAGAAATACTCCCACCTCACCGGGACTACGATTGCCAGATAGACTTGGTGGAAGGGGCAGTGGTGCCTTTTTGTAGAGTTTATACTTTGTCAGTTTCAGAAACAGCCCATCTCAAGGCGTATTTGGATCACTTTTGTTCCATTGGATTTATACGACCTTCACGTTCTCCAGCAGCCTCTCCTCTTTTTTTTATTTCGAAAGCGAACGGAGAGCTGCGCACTTGCATCGATTTTAGACAGCTCAATAAAACCACTGTAAGAAACCGATACCCTCTTCCGCTCATCCCCGTCTTGTTGGATCAGGTGAGAGAGGCAAACATCTATACCCATCTGGATCTGCGTGCAGCCTATCATCTGGTACGGATCAGGGCGGTTGATGAGTGGAAGACGAAGTTTAAGACCCGTTTTCGGTTTGAATGAGTACTTGGTAATGCCGTTCGCGTTGTGCAACGCCCCGGCGGCATTCCAATATTTTTTGAATGACATCATGAAAGACTATCTAGGACGTTTTGTTGTGATTTATATTGACGACATTTTGATTTATTCGGATTCCCCAGCTCAGCACGTTAGTCATGTTCTCTTGATTTTGCAGAGATTGCAGGAGAACAGCTTGTACTGTAAGCTCAGTAAGTGTGAGTTTAATGTTTGCGAGGTGGAGTTTCTGGGGGTGATCCTAAATCCACGAGGGTTCAGAATGGCGGAGAGGAAGGTGGAAGCGGTCCAGGAGTGGCCAATTCCCAAGAATGTGAGAGATGTTCAGTGCTTCCTGGGTTTCTCTAATTACTACAGGAGGTTTATCTCTCATTTTTCTCAATTAGCCTCTCCAATCACTCGGTTGTTGAGAAAAGGTGTTCCTTTCTGTTGGACACCCGAAGCCATGGAGGCGTTCGATCAATTGAAAAAGGCCTTCAGCACCGCTCCTATCCTCACACATCCTCAAATGGATGTGCCTTTCATCTTGGAAGCCGATGCATCCGACGTGGCAATAGGTGCAGTGTTGTCCCAGCGAGATAAACAAACAGGACAGCTGCATCCGGTGGCATTCTTGTCAAGGAAGCTCAACCATGCAGAAACAAACTACACCATAGCGGAAAAGGAACTTTTGGCAGTCAAAAAAGCTTTCCAGGAATGGAGACACTATCTGTGGGGGGGACAACATCCAATAACCGTGTACTCTGACCATTGAAACCTCCAGTTTATGAAAACAGCCCGGCACTTGTCTCAACGTCAAATGCAATGGATGCTTTTCTTTGCTGAGTATGAGTTTACGATAACCTATCGTCCAGGAGCCGAGAACAGGAAAGCGGACTCTCTGTCCAGACAAGTGGATCTGGAAGGACAGTCGAAGAACGATCCCATGCCCATACTATCCCCGGAGATAGTGTTGTGTACCATAACTGTAGATCGTTTTTTAGAAGCAGTTGCTAAACATCATTCTCCGTTACAGTGGAAAGAGTGGGCTGATAAAAACATAAAACGTACGCTGAAACATGGCCTACCAATGTATAATAACTGTCTGTTCCTCCCTGTTCACGCCCTCAGGTTGATGGCGTTCAATTGGTGTCATAATGCGATGGTGGCAGGTCATACGGGACATCAAAAGATGGTGCATGCACTACAAAGACATTTCTGGTGGGACGGACTGGCAAAGGACGTGAGACTGTGGATAGATCAGTGTGAGACATGCGCACGAGCTAAGAGTGAACAAACAAAATCCAAGGGAAAGCTAATGCCACTTCCTACTCCTTCTCGACCAAGGCAAGTTATCAGTATGGATTTTGTGTTGGGTCTACCTCTGGATAAAGGTAGTAATGCCATCTTGGTGGTGGTGGACAGTTTCACGAAGATGGGACATTTTATTCCATGCAAGAATCTTCCTACAGCCTCGCAAACAGCTCAATTGCTGTTGTCTCAAGTGATTCGCCTCAATGGAATACCCAAGGTCATAATATCTGATAGGGGTCCGCAGTTCATCGCCAGGTTTTGGCACATGTGGTGTAAAGCATTGAAAATATCGGCTGCTCTATCGACCAGTTTCCATCCACAGTCCGATGGACAAACAGAGAGGCTGAATCAAACTCTCAAGAAGTATTTGCGCTGTTATGGTGAAGAAGCAGCTGATTCTTGGGTGTCTTTGTTGTGGTTGGCTGAACTGTCCTAAAATAACGCCTGGCACTGTTCAACTGGTGAAACACCTTTCAGGGCCAACTCTGGTTTCCATGCCGATACCCTGCCTGTGACGATTCCGAGTGATGTGATGAATCATCCCACGGTGGCAAGCCAGGTGAAGGCCCTCTTGAAGATTCACCGGCGGGTTCAGGCGCATTTGGATAAGGCCAAAGTTACCTATAAGAAATGGGAAGATCGACATCGTCAAGATGGCCCAACGTATCAGGTGGGCGACAGAGTGTGGCTCTCCACCAGGAACATACGTTTCCGTTTCCACAGCATATTTCATCCTCGGTTTATTGGGCCTTATGCTGTTGTTCGTCGTATCAACCCTGTGGCGTATAAATTGAAGCTCCCTGCTTCTTTGAGAATCCATCCTGTGTTTCACTGCAGTTTGCTGAAGCCTGCCCGGTCAGCCCGTCCCAAGGAGGTGCCTCCTGTACTGCGGGATGGGCAACTGGAATACGAGGTGCGTCAGATTTTGGATTCCAGATACAGACAAGGCTGACTCTCGTTCCTAGTGTCTTTGAAGGGTTACACTGCGGAGGACGATTCTTGGGAACCGTGCTCAGGGGTCCATGCCCCCGTGTGGGGCGCAGTTTTTATGCTCGTCATCCGGAGAAGCCTGGTGCTAGGAGGCGCTTGGGAGGAGGGCATACTGTCATGGTTTGCCGGTCGCGCCTGCTACACTACAGTTCCCAGAAGGTTCAGCGCTTGGGAGGAGCCGACAACAACATATAGGGAGGAAGCAGCTCGACGTGAGCTGTACGTGATTCTTTGTTTGTTTCTTACTCGAGTTATCTGTTTGGAGTTCTCGTACCACGTCAACTCAGCGTTCTCGGCTGAGGCGCTGTCTGGGGAAGTTGACAAGTCCGTATTTCTTTAGTCCTGAACGTTCGGCGGCTGCCGAACGTAATCACCAGCAATTGGATTCCCTCCGTCAGTGGCTCGGCGGAGGTTGTCAGATCGTGTTCTCGGCGGAGACACGGTATGAAGCAGTGAGTAACATCCCAGCGTTCTCGGCTGAGACGCTGAAGGGGCAGTTGAGGAGGTCCTGTTTCTTTCCTGTCCTGAACGATCGGAGGCTGCCGAACGTAAGAGTAACAGCATTGGGAATCTCTCCGTCTGCGGCTGCGGCGGAGGTTGCCAGATCGTGTTCTCGGCTGAGACGCGATATCCGGCAGTGTGGGTCTTCTTTGCGTTCTCGGCGGAGACGCGCTGCACCCTTGTTTTGGATCGGATTGTCCAATTGCGGGAAAACAAGTGAACGTTGTTCCAATTCGAGAACTCATGGCAAAAGCTGCTGCCATAACTATCGTAGATCGGGACATTCAACCATAAGGGGTAAGCCTCCAGTGAGGTCCTAGATTCATTCCTTTTGTTCCGTGAAGGATCAAACTGTTATATCCTTTCTCTTCTTGGATGTACATTTTCATAGTGCAAGACAATGCAACCTGAAAGCAGTACTGATTCTTTTTGTTTCATTCACGACATTCCTTTTCAACGGTGATTGGAGAGGGGTTCTTTATTCTTTACGTTTGTGTTGGGGTGTCTGAAAGGTACGTCTGGAACGCGGGGCGCTGTATTTAATCAACCGTGTGGTGAAAGCATGAATGATCTTCAATTTGTGGTTTTTGTATTGTAGAATACAAGTGATCAGGGTAGAGAGACGAATCTACTACTTGGCACAAAGGGAAAGGACAGCCTCCAGAAAGCTGCTTGTGGTACGTGTTCTACTAGCGAGACTCTATGAGAGTAGTTAGAGATATATGTACTTACCCTTGTGTTTTTTCTCGTTTCAGTTGTCCCTTTCCCGTTTGAGACCCTCCCTTACCTTTTCCCTCGCTTGATCCCCTTTATTTGAATTTGAATTTACAGGAATTTATATAGCGCACGTATACCCGGCGGTTTCATGGCGCTAGAGGATGCCTAACCCAGAGCTAGAACAGAGGAATTACTGAGGTGGGAAGGCGTGTGAAAAGAGAAAAGTCTTAAGAGCCCTACGGAATTCAAGATAGGAGGAAATGGATCTAATGTACAGGGGGAGGGAATTCCAGAAAGTAGGAGCTAGGACAGCAAATTTCAAACCCCCTGATCTGCTTTTTTTGAACCGGGGAACAGAAAGGAAGAATTTAGTGGAGGAGCGGAGTTGTCTGTTGGGACGATAAACATTGATGGCGGATGAGATGAACGCTGGGGCAGTCCCCGCCATGACCTGAAAGGTAGTGCAGCCCAGCTTAAAGAGGGCCCGTTCTTTGATTGGCAACCAATGTAGAGATTTAAGTAGGGGAGTGGTATGATGAAATCTGGGCAGCCCATAAATCAGGCGGGCAGCCTGATTTTGGACTAGCTGGAGGCGGCGGAAGGCATATGCGGGGGCACCATTATACACTATATTCCCGTAGTCCAGCCAAGAGAGGACCATTGCCATTAAAATCAGTTTTAGGACGGGAGAGAAAAGAACCGGGAGATTTTCCTTATGGTGCGGAGGGCAAGAAAACAGGAAGAGACAACTGAGCTGATCTGAGAATGGGGAGTGAGGTGTTTATTGAGTGAGATCCCAAGCGTTTTGACTGAGGAAGAGGGCGTGGGGGGAGTGCCCAGGGAAGGAGGCCAAAAGTTGGGGGACCAGGGACTGGGAGTGCTACCAGTTGATCCAGCGGCCTATAGGAAATATGCCATAAGCAATGCTACCCAACTCTACAACCTACTACCTAAAATATTTCTCTAACTCATGGACCCATTAATTAAACATGACATATTTTGACCTACTGAATCGGGTGATCAAATTAAATCTATATACACCTTATTCACAAATTATATACAAACTATATACAACCGCGGTAAATGTTGACGTCATTTGAACAAAACCTAACTATTTAAATGACCACCATGGCGATGGCATCTAGCTAATAGTAACCTGCGCTTCTGAATAACCAAGACCAGCTTGTTTCAAAAGTAAGATTTTTATTAACTAATTGTAGATAATTCAAAATATAGTTTTATAAATGCAATTTTATTAGAATTATAGCAAGCATGTTTGAAAAGTGACATAAGAAAAATACAGTCTAAGCAAGAAATTATAAGTTTAGCATTTCTAAAGTCCTAAGTCCCTAGCTAAGCTAAATAAATGAAATAGTAAAGTTCTTTGAGGATTCTTACGTGCTCCACGCAAAGTCCAGCAGCACGACACCCTCATCGGAAAGTCAGAAAGCAGCAGCCAGCCCATCCCTAGGGCATGGACTTTTTATACCTTTCTATGCTAGCTAATCTAAGTAAAGGAAAATTTTCTGCAAAAGTCGATGTCTTATTGGTCGGAGAGTGACAAGTGACATGTCACCCACATTTCAAAACTTCCATTCGGTCATATTCTTTAGGACCATTGTCTTTCTCGTACGTGTTCCAAAGCTTCCTTGATTTGCAACAATTTTAGCAAGAGTTCTCACTGACTCCATTTCACTTCCGCGGATGCCAAGTTAGCAAGTGTTCTTTTCTACCGGTTTCTGACCTTGACCACGTCCGACCAAATAAATGACAACCTTTGTTCAGTGAATGTGACTCTGATGGAACTTTTTCAAAATGGACATCTCATACTCCTTGCAGAGGTTAAATTCATCGTTTAGCAAACTCGAGCAAACTAGGCCCAAAAGCAGGCAACTTATTTTTCTAGTATAAAACAAACACAAGAAAAGTATTAATGTAAGAAATATTATTTATTCTGTTTCCACCCTTCGTTTACTAATTGATTAACCCACCCAATTAGTCTAATGTTACCTAGCACCAAGCAACAAATAAGCAGCATTTTATATCTACCAGTCTTCATGAATCCATAAAACCTTATATGCACCTAGAATAGTAGAAATGACATCACATATACAAGGAAAGCAAAATAAGCACATGCTTCTTTTAAATCTGCTGCAGTTAGTAATGACAAAAACGAAAACGACAAAATTAATTTATTATTTTTGCACGAACAAAAGATGCAACAATTATGCACGTTTATGAGCACACATGTTAAAGTCCCCGTGTGTAAAGTTTAATCTAGGTTGTGTTAGCATAACACATCACAAAACATTAATATTATTATTTATGTTATGGAAATGTGACTTCACGAGTTTAAACAGATTTCTGTTTTCTATCTCGCTCCATCAACTCCCTCATCTGGTGATTAACAAATCACCACACCACCACCCAAAATTTGGAAATTTAGACTTTCTGGAAAATGATTCAAATTCATCTGTGTCAGTATTTCTAAAAATCTGTTTCTGCAAAATCCTTGCAATTGTCATAACGAGCTCTGTGTAATTCCTGCAACTCAATCTCCCTCTCTTCTTCTTTTTTGAGTTTAAAAATTCTTCTCTTTTCCTTCATTTGTTTCTTTCTCTTATGCAACAAACAACCAATTTTTGTCAAAATGAAAATGAATATTATCACAATCAAAGGTGCCAAAATCTTGCCAAGAACTGAACTTCCAATGTCATGGAACCAATTTTTGATCGATTGGAATCTTTTTGAAAGTCTTTCTGTAAAATCTTCTTCTTCTAATGGAATTATCTCTGAATGCATCTCTGTGATGTTCTTAATGTACATCTCAATGTTCTTACTTTCATCAGGGATATATGTGCAACAATGTTGCACATGTAAAATGCCACAGACTCCTCCCTCTTTTGCCAGGAGTATGTCTAAAGCAAGGCGATCTTGAATCACCATGGATCTGATTGCAATGACCTCAACGTTCACTAATTGGAAACCATCAGCTGTATCTGTTGACAACCTGTCAACAATTGTGGACAATTTTCTGATTCTCCCTGCGTTCAGGGTTATACCTACAATAGGTATCACTGCTTGAAAAATATCTCCCAAAACTTCTGTAAAAGTTTCTCTTTTAGCCCTATTTACATAATTGTGAATTTTGAACAATCCTTCCGAATCTCTGTCAACATGGAACATTTTAGGAAAAACAATCCCAACATAACAAGTTCCATACCAATGATCAGGAAGGTTGTAGTAAGCCTTGTCACCACAAACAAAATAAATCCCAGGGAAAATTGGATCTTTTCCACCTTTGAATCCCCAACCTCCCATGATCTGATATGTATCTTCACAATTACTCGCACCCACAAAGTAGTTATCAAAAAGTGTATTATCTCTCCTAATGCAAAGCTTTCCACTAATTGGTTTGTCTATGTGAATTGCAACATTATCAAGCATTTTGCCATTATGCTTCTCATCCTCTTTCTGCCAGAACCTGGACTTAGTCTGCTTGACTATCTCATTTCTCTTGTAAATTGCTCTCCTCTCTTCAACCAGGTTCAAAAACTTCTTTCCCTCAGCACTTAGTTTGCAGGTTAAATTGTTCTTGTAAGCATACTCATAGGTGAGTTCATTAGTAACAAGGAAAAATTCCCTCATCTGTTTGGCTCTCTTATGCTTATTCAAAGCACCCTCAATTTTTAAATTGGCAAAAATCTCGTCAAAATCTGAATAATAGTATTCTAAGCGACCAGTCTGATAGAACAAGCTAGCTAACACACTGCATGTCACACCATATGTAAGAGGAAGCATATTGTATGTCACTCCCTCAGAAACAGAAGTAGGTAATTTAACACAGACATAACAATCTTTTGCATCCATTACCTTGACATATTCACTCAAAAGCTTTGTGAATGTATTGCTTGAAAAATCACTGATAGCTTTGTCCTGATGAATGTTAGGTTGATGATCAATAACTTTGCCAGTTGCACTATGTTTGTTTTGACTAACTGAAGCTTTGCTTGTCATGTTGGCTTTGTGAAAATCTTTGTTAATCTCAAATGAAATAATAACAGCTAAAACTAACCAGAGCAGAATTAAAATGAGCAGACACACCAGAGTCATCTTACAGCATCTCTTAAAAATGGAACATCTTGAGGTACTCTGTTCCATAACGTAAGGCATTTTTGGTTAGTTTTGCCTTAAAAAGAAAAAATTAAAACTATTTTAAAAATGTAATAAAAATTAATTATTTACACCCCCCTTTTAAAATATATATATATATTTTTTTTTTAACCCTAACAGTATTTCTTCGACCTTATGTCACAAGTAAAAAAAATTTCAACTAAACAACTTTTCTTCAACCTTGTGTCACCTAACAAGATTTCTTCAGCCTTTTGCCAAAAACTAAAAACCCAACAATCCTATTAAAATTTCTATACTTCAATCATTGTCACTAATTTCTTCAATTTCTTCTTCTTCTTGACTACTATCGTAAATGTCAATGACAGGTGGAATTACTAGATAAGTCCACTCAGGTGATTTATATTTCTGATTTGGCCTTATAATCCTTTTCCCTTTTCTTGTTACTACTTCGATTTTTCTTCCAACTCCAACTTCCTTTTCAGAATCCTTTTGACTACTAATTTCTTCCACCTGCTCCTTCGGCTTTTTGATCAACCTGACTCTCAATCTTCCACCAGGCCAGAAATCTGTCTTCCTCACAAATTTTCTCTTTGGTTCTGAAGCTCTTGTCTCAGACTTCCAAGATCTTTTCTTTGGACTTCTACTTTCACCATCCACATCACTTCCTTCAGTATCACAGTCAGAAACTTCAATTATTGACTCAGGAACTTCTCTATTCGGCAGTTTTACTCCTTCAGGAACTACACTTTGTCTTCCATCACTGGTACTCGGTAATTCGTCTTCCTCCTCCTCTTCAATTACCTCCAACTTCCCAGATTCTGGATTTCCGTTCCTTACTTCAGAGCTTAACTTCTGCTTTTCGATACTCTCCTGGTCAGAAATTTCTTTTGGTTCAGCCTCTCTGTCTTCAATGGAATTCACTCCATTAATTTTCCTGACTGAATCTTCAGTCGTTTTTCCCTCTGATAGATTCTCTTCTTCTCCAGAATCTATTTCAATTATCTCAGAGCTTTTTCTTGTCAATTCTTCATTCACAGGCACAGGTTCCAGATGTCGACCTCTTTGTCGATCTTCAGTCTCTAGATTTGTTTCACCTTCTACTTCTGAATCAGAATCTTCTGTAGTATCACTTTCTACATCTGAACTCTCAGGAGTAGGCACTGGAATGGTATGACTAGGATGTATCCACCTTTTCAATCCTCTGCATTTCACTGCATTTGTAGTAACCAGAATTATTTGTCTAGGCTTCTGCCACCTAGGAGCCAAACAATTTCTTCTTCGATGTACTTTTGTTCTGACCCAATCACCAGGTCTCAAATCATGTGTCAGAACTTTCTCATTTGATTGTGCTTCAGTTCCCACCTGATTAGACACAGAAGTCACTATATCAGATAACCTTTTACAGTAATCCAAAATAGCACTGTCATTTATGCTCAACAGTTTGCCTACAGGTACAAAAGCTTGCCTCATGACTCTTCCCATCAGTATTTCATGAGGACTCAAACCTGTCTTTTTATCAGGTGTACTTCTCAATGACATTAAAACAAGTGGAAGAGCATCGGTCCACTTTACACCTGTTTCCAGACACATTTTTCCAATCCTGTTTTTAATTGTCCCATTAATCTGCTCAACCACCCCAGATGCCTCTGGTCTGTATGCACAGTGTATTTTCTGCTCAATGCTTAATGCTTCACATATCAGCTTCATTAGTTTGTTATCAAAATGGCTTCCTCCATCACTCTCAATAGTGACTGGAAAACCGTACCTTGGAATGATTTCTCTGAGTAGCAATTTTGCCACTGTAATTGAATCACAATGTCGTGTAGGAAATGCTTCTACCCATCTTGAAAACAAACAAACAATCACAAGAACATATTTCAAACAATTGTGTAGGGGCATTTCAATGAAATCCATCTGCAACCTGGTAAAGGGACCACCCTCTCGACCAATTACCCCTGTACCTACAACTGATTTTCTGTTTGGATTCATTTGTTGGCATGACAAACACCTTTGACAAAAAGACTCTGCAATGGTTCTAAATTTTGTATTGAACCAAGTCTCTCGGAAAAGTCTAATCATAGAATCTCTTCCAAGGTGAGCTGGGCCATGATACAATCTGGCCATATCAGCAATCAAACAGTTTGGTAAGACTACTCTGCCATCTTTATAGACCCACACTCCATCCTCATCACGTGGTCTACAATCTGCTCGTAACCACAGATCTTTTTCCTCATCATCTGCTTCATTTTGTAAATCTCTGATCTCCTGCCATGTTTCTACAACTGTTGTTAGCATTAATGAATTTGAATCAGTTTCTTTACTCTTCTCCCGATTATATGCACAACATTTCCTTGCGCAGTACTTTGCTGTCTCATCTGCATAGGCATTACCTTTTGAGATATAATCCACTCCTTTTGTGTGTGCAGCACATTTTACAATTGCGATCTCTTTCAGCAACTGTATGGCTTCAATTAATCTTTTGATGAAAACTGCATTTTTAATTGGTGACCCTGCTGAGGTCAAATAGCCTCTCTGAGACCAGAGCTGTCCATAATCATGCACAACCCCGTACCCATACTGACTATCAGTAATGATGGTATCTCTGATGTCCTTTGATACTTCACAAGCACGAATCAAAGCAATCAATTCAGCCACTTGTGCTGAACGAATTCCTTCAAGACATGATGCTTCTTTGACATCTGCAACTGTACAGACTGAGTATGATGCTTTCAAAACGCCTCCCTCTGTCCTTAGACAGGAGCCATCTACAAAGTAGACAACATCTGATTCAGGCAAAGGTACATCTTTAATGTCCTGCCTTGGTTTGGTGCAAAACTCCATGACATCCAAACACTCATGTTCCACCTCATTTTCATCAACAATTTCAGAATCAGGCAGTAATGTAGAAGGATTCAAATTCAGACATCTTGAAATGGAAACATTATCTGCTCCTAGTATGATTTTCTCATACTTAGTCAATCTACTGCTTGTTAAATGATGAGTTTTACCTCTTGTCAGTAATATTTCAACCGAATGAGGTACAAAAACCTTCACAGGAAATCCCATTATGATTCCTTCGCTCTGTTCAAGACTGACACTTGTAGCTGCAACTGCTTTCAAACAACCTGGTAATGCTTTTGCAATGGGATCAAGAACTGCAGAGAAGTATGCAATAGGTTTCTTTAGATTCCCATGTCTCTGAATTAACACAGACAATGCACATCCTTCTCTCTCACTGCAATACAGTTCAAAATCTTTCTCATAATTCGGCATGCCCAAAGCAGGAGCTTGACATAAGCTCTTTTTCAAGTTCTCAAAAGATTCCATCTCAGCCTCATTGAGAATAATTGGATCTTTCACATCAGACCTTGTCAGTTTCTGTAGTGGTTTCGCAATTACCGAAAATCCACTTATCCATTGTCGACAGTAACCAACCATTCCCAAAAACATTCTAACCTGTCTTTGTGTTCTTGGTGGTTGCATTGCTTGAATCATTTTTATTCTCTCAACTGTCACCTGTCTTTTTCCCTTTGCAATTCTGTGACCAAGATATTTCACTTCTTGTTTGCAAAACTGTAATTTTGCTGGAGACACTTTATGTCCCTCATCTGCAAGATGATTCAAAAGTATTATTGTGTCTGTCACACAATTTTCTCTCGTTTTAGCAGCTATCAACAAGTCGTCGATATACTGCACCAACGTGGACCTACCAGGTAAGTCTAAATTTTCCAAAGACCTCTTTAACAGCTCATTAAAGATTGATGGACTCTCTGTATACCCTTGAGGGATTCTGCACCATGCAAGGGTCCTACTCTGGAATCTGAAAGCGAATATTTCCTGACTCTCTGGATGTAGAGGAACAGTAAAGAATGCATTGCAAAGATCGATGACAGTGTACCATTCAGCATCATGTGGAATCTGATACAAAATAACTGCTGGATTTGGAACCACAGGACAACATGGAACAACGATCTGATTAACCTTTCTCAAATCCTGAACTATCCTGTACGTTCCATTCGACTTTTTAATTCCCATGATCGGTGAATTACAAGGACTACTCTCAATTTCTTTTAAAACACCTTGTTTGATGAACTTTTCAATCACAGGTATGACTCCCTCAATTGTCTCTGCTTTCATTTTGTATTGAGGAATATTAGGAAATTCTATTCCCTGCTTCAGTGTAATTTTGACTGGATCGACATGTTTCATCAGACCCATCTCATTCCCAGTCAAATCCCAAATTTCAGATTTCACTGTTTCCTTGAGCTCTTCTGGCAGATTTTCTTTTTCAAACGTAGGAAACAATTTTGTTTCCTCTGTTTCCATTAACATCATTGTCATCCTGTACAATCCATCTTCTTCCATTGTTTGTAATTCAACCCCTTCAGGAGAACAATATATTCTGCAATTCATCTTGCACAATATATCTCTACCCAATAGATTCACTGGACTACTGTTACAAACCACAAATCTGTGCTTGTCTTTGAAATTTCCAAATTCGACTGGTACTGGATCAGTCAAATCAGTCCTGATTTGTTGATTGCTTACTCCAACAACTTGGATGGTATCCCCAGAGAGAGGTAGGTTTTCAATTTCCACTGATCTAACAGTAGAACGGGTAGCACCAGTGTCCACCAGAAAAGTGATGTCTACATCATTAACTTTCCCATTTACAAATGGACCAGACTGGTCAACCTCAAGAGTGGCTCCAACAACACACTCTTCCTCCTCTCTCGGGCACCGTCAGTAATAATCATCAGAATCACTTTCCTGTCCTTCTGTTCACAAAAACTGTTGTGCTGCATTTTGCACCCTTTGCCTTTGTGGTTTTATTACCTGATCATCTCCTTGAAATCCCACACCTGAATTATATCTCTGAGTTCCCCCACAATTTGGAAACGGTGGCTGTGGCACTTGATTCTGACGGTTATTCACCTGATTCACCTGTTGCTGATTCACCTGTTGTTGCAACTGTCGCTGAAGGTTTAATTTGTTTACATTCTGTTGCAACTGTAGCTGTTGCTGCAGGTCAACATCATTCTGCATCTGTGGATTTAACAATGGACTTTTTAAATTTCTAGGTGGTTTCTTACATTCGTCTCTCCAGTGTCCAAGCTCGCCACAATTAAAACAAGGTAATTTTTGTTTCATCTCCTCAATCCTTGGGTTAATTTTTCTCACAAAATTATTACCTTTTAATTTTCCTTGCCCTTGATTCGAATTTGTAGTTTGAACAAAATTCGTGTTTTTATTACCAAGACTAGCAATCTGATGCTCAGCCACTTTTACCTGAGCCCACATGGCTTTCTCCTTGAGTTTCTTTTGTTTCACTTCTAACTCATCACTGCAGTACTTCGCTTTCCTCAAAATGTCATCAACAGAAAGTGCTTGCCATCCGACAATACTGTTTCTGATCATATCTGCAATTTCTGGTTTCAGACCATAAACAAATCTGTAGACGAAATGACTCATATCTTTCTCGTCTAATTTTTCATAGCCACTGTATTGTTTAAAAATCAACAGTAACCTTTCGTAAAATGAATGGACTGATTCTTTTGTTTCCTGGTTTGTTCTTTCGATTTTTACCCAATCAACCTCTTTCGGTGGAATTTTATTCTTCAACCAGTAAATCACTTTTTCATAAAACTCCATAACAAGAGGATTTGGAGCACCTGTTTCCTTATTTCGATCAGGTTCTATTTTTGGCCAACTTATGGCTATTTTGCATTCTGTCCAAAGATCTGATGGGACAACAATATCAAAAAATCCATCCAGATCAATCCACAGAACCTTTGAGACTTTGATGAACCTGTCCACTTGCCTATACCACTCGACTGGCTTCTCCCTCAGTCTTGGAAAATCATTTGTGAACAGCAGTATGTCCTGTCTCGACCATGGGACATGAACATATCCTCCACCTGCAATCTCTCTCATTGGAAATTGTTTTGACAATTTTTCCAATTTCTCATCTTCCTTCTTTTTCGTCCATTTCACTCTCCACTTGCTCAATTCTCCCAGTTTTTTAATGTAAACAATCAAATCTTTTATGTGAATTATTCTTCCCATTGAGTTCAAACTCTCAATGTCACTTTCTGAAAAGTCTAATCTGTAATGTTTTGCAAAATTCTTTTGCCTGCTCAAATCAATCTCAAGTTCAGTTGCCAGTTCATCCAACTGATCATATTTGTTTTTTGTTTTCCACTGAATACTCTTGCAAATGAACAGTAGTTCATCATCTCGATAATAATTTAAACTGTCAGGACCAATCGTACCGATTATTAATTCCTCAATATTTGCTTTTAATTTTGCAACATCAAGTTTAGGTTTGGTCACCCTAACCTCAGGACTCTCAGCATCAAATAAGTTCAGTCTTGTCCGGATTTAATTTAAGATGATTGCAGTTCATCCAACCACTGATGAACAGCATAACAGATTGAAAGTTGTGAATACTGACAGGGGAGTGTGAAAGATGAAAGATGCTCTGTGTATGGTTTATCAGTCAGAGTGTAGGGTGATCAGGAGGTGGACCCCTTTTGAGCATCACCCTGATCCTGAGGAGGCGACGTCTGTGACACCTGATGTTTCAAAGGCATTTAAACGACAGCATACCTACCGGCCCAGGCTGAAGTCTGGCACATGTGATGCGGAAGGCCACGCAAATGAGGTGCAGAAACCAACGAAAGAGTCAGTCGGGCAAGGAAGGCGGGTGGTCAAGTCCTGGTGAGGGACCACCACCCGGGATGGAAGTTCCACACCACGTTCGAGAGAGGAGCTTTTCCACCAAATGCCTTAGCCCAGGAAAAGGGGATGCCACGTGACCCTGGAAATTTATAACCGATCTGGTCTCCACCTTCAAATAGGTTAGCTTTATACCTGTCCTTCTTGAATGCACCATACGGACCTGGGGCCCACGACAGACACCACATGAACCAGGAACAGGCCCAAACACCACCCAGAGCTCCTCTTTCCAAATCAAATCAGATTCAAGTCTGTGGTGGATTCCTCGAAGCCATATTGGGAAGGCTCGTTAATTCAATTACCGCTCAGAAACCGTACAAATAATCCGCGGTGCGCTATAGATAATAATATCCCCTTAAAGTAACAGAATACACATTATGTATTTTTAATATTTCGTGTAAACATTTCGTAGCCGTCACCTTGCTTGAAATCCATAAATCATAGAAACTGCCACTAATTACGATAAATAAATTACAGGTATGACGTCATTGTTATCGCGGAAACTACTGATCTCTGTGCAACAACAAAAGCGGACCGTGTGACATAATAATATATAAATCGCCGAGCCCACAACAACTGAATGTAACTAAAGCCATGTTTTCCCTGCTCATACGCACGGACGTCTGTGAGGCAAACGCCGAAAATGCAGCGCGTTTCGCAGCGCACCGCGAGCCAGAAGGCGCTGACAATACCAGGGAAGCTGCAGAAAAAAAATGCCTGCATGACAGGCCGGGGGTTTCTTTGTGGCAGTGGGTGTTTTCACAGTGCCAGTGATGTCATGCGCCGGCAGAGGAGGGCTGTGCTGAGCAGCACTGCAGGTTTGTGTGTGTGCACTGGAGGAGGAGGAGGAGGAGGAGGAGGGGTGGGGGGAGAAGAGGCACTTGACAGTCAGCCAACAAAACACCCGAGAGGGGAGGAAGAAGAGGGGGGAGGGCGAGACTGAGGGAGCCGGACCTACAGGACGCGAGGATCATCGCCGCCTCGCCTTCTGCATGGGGAAGGAGGGATCTGTCAGGAGAGCCGCTAGCGTCAAGGCTTCAGGTGGTGGCGGCGGCGGTGGGGGGAGGAGACGGACAAACACTGCAGGGCAAGGGGGGATCCGTTTTCAGTTCCAGTAAATCTCGGGGGGCTTCCCTCGCCTGCTCCCTGGGGCCCGTGGCCCTCTCTGGGCCCTGGGGCCGCTATGAATTCGGCGGAGCAGACCGTGACCTGGTTGATCACACTGGGGGTGTTGGAGTCGCCCAAGAAGACCATCTCGGACCCGGAGGGGTTTCTGCAGACGTCCCTGAAGGATGGGGTGGTGCTGTGCAAACTACTGGACCGGCTGCTCCCCGGCTCAATAGACAAAGTAAGTGGATCACGCCTCCCCCCTCGTGCATGTGTGCTATGGAGCTAAATGTTATCTCGCTAAACTGCGTTATTGTTGTTTAAATCCGTTGCTGTCGGTTGCCCACCATCTGAGACGCTCTGACTATAAATAATGCACGTGCACCAGTTGACGTTGTAATAGCACTGTAGCACATTCAGTAACTGAGTGAGGCGAGGGGCTGCAGGGCTCACTTGTGGCTTACACTCGCCCCAGTCAGCGGGGGGGGGGGGCATGTGTCATTACCAAGACTACGGTGGTGCACATTCTCTATATACGTGTTCGTGCATGTGTTCTGTCTTTCAGGAATATAAACTTGCTTTTAGAAATATATATTTGAAAACTGTAATTACAAATATATATATATATATATATATATATATATATATATATATATATATATATATATATATATATATATATATATGTGTGTAACAACACTGGGCAAGTCAAATTTGTGCGTTAGGGAGACAGACAGATAGATATGTGTGGTAATGATCAGTCTGTTGCTGTTAGCGGCTCAGATCTCGCTAGGGTTCACCCGTGTCTAAATACTCCCGTATAAGTATGCATGGAAACCTAAAATAACCTACTCTTAAACATTCGAATAGCAATCGCTGTTGCACTGAATGTCCCTGACACAGGCCTTCCTCCCTCCTTACGTTAATCAATGTAACGATGTGTGGGAAGCAGGGCATTGGGAGGCGAAATGCCTGCCTTACCGAAAGCCATTTGAGTGAAATGAAAGGGTGAACAAGCAGCCAGCCAGATTGCGTGTGCACATGTGGAGGGGGAGGGTAGGCAGCCGCCTACAGCCACCATTCCACTGCACGCTCATATACATAAAAAAAAACACCCACTTCTCGAGACGAGAAGCCCCATTTTTTGCAGTCACTGGTACATTGGCTTGTCAAAGCAAAGCTGCCTCTTTTAAAATCAAAGAAGGAGGCTGTCTGTGTTTGACACAAACGCTTCTATCCTGGAATAGCCTCGGTATAATCTAAACTGTTTTTTCTCTGCCATGGCAGACGCGGTTAAAAAAAATGCCTGCCTTGAGCTCTGGTGGCACCCTTGTAGAGGAACACTGAAACCAGATACGGCAGCAGCACCAGTAAAGGCGCCATTGTCAGGCAGACGTGCTCATACCCGGGCTGACTTGTAGGTCACTCTTAAAGGGGCAGTAGCACCAGGCAAAAACAAAAATCACAGTTTTGTGTTGAACATATGCCTGCATGTTTGGTCGAGGCCTATAACACCTGCTTACTTTTATACTGCACGTTTGCGATGTTGATCCTACTTGTTGTAAGGCGACATGATGTGCTCTGCAAAACATGCACACGCACACAAACGCCACACCGCATTTAGTTTGTACAGGTGGTTGTATATGGTGGGTACTTGCACTCGTTTTAGGGACATATTTTCATCATTATACTTTGACCCAGAGCAAGAGAGAGAAATCTCGAAAAGCGTGTAAGTTGAGTGTGTGTAAGGCTAAATAACCGTTGGTATTTGCAGTGCATTTCTGAATATATATATATGTATATATATATATATATGATAAGATCATATTTATTTGAGTGATCAGTCTTTTAAAAAACAAAAACCATCACACCAATGACATTTATAATAGTACTACTGCATACTTATATAAACACGTAAATCATTAATAGAATTTTTACATAGTTGGTCTAAAACACACACATATATATATATATATATATATATATATATATATATATATATATATCTATATATATATATCTATATATATATCTATATCTATATATATATATATATATATATATAGATATATATATATAGATATATATATATATATATACATATATGCTACTGGTATACCTCCAACTTGCCCCAGGGAGCGGAGCACTGTACAGGTGATTCGAGTTGTTTTGATGTTATGTTTTTGGTCAAAATCAGCTTCATGTCTAATGGGACTTGGTTGGATGTGGTCTGTGAGTGATACAAAGGCAGATGATATTTTTTGCAGGCCTCTACAGGCAGCTAGTGTAGTCCTCAGATGGTGAGTGAGGGACTTGGAGCTTAATGTCAGGAAAATAAGCAAACCAAGGTAAAGGGAGTTGGGTAGTCAAGTCTTGAAAGAACGATTGCCCTGACCAGAGAAGCTCTAGATGAACACAAGGATTGGTTTGAGGTTTCTAACAGTGTAAAGTGATAGTTGCCTAGTAAGACTTTGAAGTAATGGTTAGCAGCAACCAGGCCCCTAGACGTAAGGCTGTGATAGAGCAACTTTCTGATTTTATACTTTTATGTGTAGAATATCTATGCACAGGCTTGACATGGGGATACTGTGCATGTGAGCGCACATAGGAGAATGCAAGGTTGACAGATGAGCACCTGTTAGATATTGTATCCTGATTATGCCTGAATCTATTTGTTTTAAAACTAATAAAAATATATATTTTTTAAAAATAGGAGAATGCAAGGTGGAATTCTGTCAACTTTGTTCGCAGAGAATGCAACCCTTATTGGCTGCCAAAATACATTGCATAATTGCGAAATACAAACGTGTTTTGTTAGGTATAAATAGGAAGAAGG
This sequence comes from Lissotriton helveticus, assembly GCF_964261635.1. Classification (NCBI taxonomy): domain Eukaryota; kingdom Metazoa; phylum Chordata; class Amphibia; order Caudata; family Salamandridae; genus Lissotriton; species Lissotriton helveticus. Next base: position 731,874,008 of record NC_136069.1, on the reverse strand, counting down.
AAAAGGAAGAGCGTTCATGGCAGTGGGTTGGGGATTTTCCCTAGTCCTGTGTTCTTATCTTTTGTAAACTTCAGAGAATCTTTCAGGTCACAGTCCGAGTTGAAATACATCCTAATGGATCGATATTTTCCAATTTATGGCTGCAAATTAGAAAAGACTACATTTTACTTTAAAATTAATTGCCTTATATCTTCGAAAATTGTTGCTCCAATATCCCATTTCACTTATTTTTCCTTACAGTTACATAGGCCCTTATTTCAAGTGCCACACAAAATCATAAATAGGGCGAAAATGGTCTTTGCTCTTGATTTACCAGTTCACGTAGTGCAGCAGTTTTGCTCTCACATGATATATTTCTCCACCCAAATTTCGCCGGACAATAATACCTGGCGAGCATTGCAGAGGCAAAAATACACGCTTCCAAGCTTTGTTGCACAGACGGCAGTAAAACTGCAGTATTATCACTTTATCTAAGATTCTGAGGTGCAAAATTTGGATTTTAGAGGGAAACTTACTGAGGGGATAACATACATGCTACGTAGTGGTATTCCCCCCAGCCGAAACCTACACAAAAACTCACCATCCCTTGCAATTGATGCTATGGGTTCTCATTATGAGCCCCTTATGAATCCCAATGGGGCTGGTAAAGATACCCACTAGCCCCATCGAGATCCCAAGGGACCGGTAACATGAGCTAGTAACCCAATTAAGATTATGCGATATGTGATATTTCCACAGGTGTGGTGTGTTTCAGCCAGCCACTTGGGCTTCTGGAAACAGCTCAGATGTTCAGGTGAAAGTCCACGGGATGATGGTGGGATAATCATGTGAATTTTGTGCCTTATTTCCGTTTCCATTGATAATTCTTCATTTCTGAGATTACCTTCCCAGTCCCTCAGAATGATTACTGCCAGGTGGAGGTCAGAGTACCAGTCCAAAATCCGAGAGAATTATAATGTGGCACAAAGTATCTTATGAATTTGACACCATCTTTTATACCTTGGAAAAAAACTGTCCATATGTTCTAGTGGTCTTAAATGTATTACATTTATATTTGAAAATGTACAAATTAATTGTGGCGGCGTGGCAAGTTGGTACAGCCAAGCTGTACCATTAAGTTCAGAGTTTTTACTTGTATTTGAAAACATGAGCAGTCCCCTTGACCAAAGAGGGACAGGTTACGTACACAGAGCTAAATTCTTCCTACAGGATGTACCTGGTGCAGATAAGTGTGTATCCGGCAGCTCGCGGATTCCGTTTCTAGTTGAGACCATTTAATATGAGTGGCATTCAAGCAGGCAAATATATGAAGTGATATTTAAACAAGTCCTTTTTCCGCTTATTGATCATGGCCCATGTGCGAGTTCCCATTCACTGAGCCTCCCAGCAGTTGATGCAACTTCATGCCCTTCTGGCTGACTGGTGCACACTAAAGGCCCACCACATCCTCACATCTAGCTTTCTTCAGCCATTGTGCTCAACCTCCTCTTTTTTCCTGTTTCCATTTCCGCCAGTTTGCTAAAAATAGGTTTTAGATCCATGCAACCGCCATAGGAAACCATGTTTCAAGGCTGTTCCCAGCACTGGCTTTTGGGATGAGCCACTGAAACAATCAAAACAATGTTGGTTTCACTTGCCGCTTCCAAGATCACTCTGTGGATGAGCGCCCTGGAGCTGAATACACACTGGTCTGGGTCTGCAGCACTGTGGGTGAGGCAGGAATGTTGGGCAGGCCCCAGCAAATATGGGAAAGCAGAAACACAGAATGTAACTACAGAAGAAACAAGCCCTGGAAAAGCCAATAGGTTTGTGTTGGTTGCAATCCTTTTGACTTTGTAAATGCTTGTTTTGGTTTCTCCTGGCTTTTGTAAAACTGTATTTTTGAGGAACTGCTGGACCATCACCCATACAATAAATAAATATTCGCTAAAAGCTAAAATATAATTATATATATTTTCGGCCTCACAAATCATACTTTGCTATGGAAGTTCACTTTGCTGACGGGAATCAGTAGCCCTTCCAAGCTGAATCAACTAGTTGTGCCAGACTGCCCAACAGGCCAATTCAGCACTCAGGGGAACTATTTTGTGTGGATATGCTCTTTGTGAAAGAGCAGAATATCTTTTTTCAACAAATATCTAACAGTTTTTTCATGTGTTTAAGTTTGCACTAGAGGTTCTAATTGTATTCTTCATGCTTGCAGACATGCTGTCTCTTAGAAATAAAAGAGCTATGCACCGAGGTTTTAAGTGGTTTATGGGAAAGATGATGGCATGACCGTGTATTATATGAGATCAAGTACCCCCTGCCGTACAGTGTAAGGATATTGGAAGTCACTTAAGAGTTCCCTAACCTTTTAAAGCCTAGTTCCTCTATATGCGGATGGATCTCCTCAGGGAGATGGATCTCTTCAGTGACTTGCAATACCTTGTAATGTATGTCAGGGGGTACTTTATCATATATATATACATATATATATATATCCCCCCCTCCAGAAATAATAAAGCAAGTTACCTGTTAAGGAGAAAACCGGATTGTTCATTTGTTCATTTGCTGTTGTGTGCGCCCCTAAAGCTACAGGCGTTTGGTGACATATATATATATATATATATATATATATATATATATATATATATATATATATATATATATACACACACATACACCATGAGTGATCCCGACCGGTTGGGCGTTCGAAACTCGTTACAAAAAGATTTATGTAATAATAAATCTCCCTTTTAGCATCTACTAATTTTTGCCTGGGAGTGCGTTTTACTGGTTTTTTGGGGGGGGGGGGGGAGGGAGGGGGGGAATGTAAAAAAGAATAAAAAAAGATATATATAACCCCCCTGAGCATAAATATGTGGCATGGACACTGGCACTCGTTATGCAGACACGTGTAAGGTGTCAATGTGGCGATCTTGGTCACATTTTGTTACACTGTATATAAAGACACCTCATGCAGCAGTAAAGGAACTTGAAAGTCAACAAACAAGACGCATCTCCACGTCCTCGAGGCACACAGCAGTTCTAGCATGCGTTCTACCTATATGTCCTCCCTGGATACACTTTAATCAGGCTTTGCCTTGTACTTAATTCTTAGCCTCCTCCTAAACTTTAGTTCTGGTGCCTTCCACATTAGGGTCCTGTTGCACTGCAGGACTAACTGTTCTTCTACCATATAAAAGAGCAGAGTCAAGCTATCTCTTATCACTCTTCTATCCAACTGATTGACGGTATCCGCCCTCTCCAGCCCTGAGAGTTAAATCTAACGCGTCCACCACCCCTCTTAAGGTTGGTTGCACCATTAGTTTCTGATTCAGTGCATCCAAGGTTAATGCAAGACATTTTTATGCCTGAAAGTAAACAAGCTAATGTATGTGCCTTACAGCGAGAATTCATAAATTGCACAACACCCACGATAATGTGCTGTTGTGCAGGAGCGGGTCGGTGCAGTACAGACCCACCTAGACAATGCATCACATGGACCAGTAGCTCCCCACTCTGTCGCTGCACTACCACGTGACCTCATATTCCATGTTCCCACGGTCCCTTCACAAAAGTGTGTTATGCCACGCCCGTACATATATGTTTTCATGGCTGTCCTGACGAGTTTACTGATTTTAAATCTTATTACCAACCCCCATTGTCATGAAGGTATTAGTCCAACGTGATATTTATTTAACCCCATCTTAAGTGGTGACGTTTTGGCTGGACTGCCCCCCTCTAACTATATCAGAAAGTCACCATACAGTGTGACTGTGCTACTTAAGTTGGTAACTCAACTCCGTGTTTGAGCTGTGATATTCTTGTCAAGCCAAAGGAATGGAGCTTCTCTACTTTAAAAAGGTCATGGGCATCCTCATAGTTTGTATAGCTAATCTCCATTAGCTAATCTCCATCCAATTATCCCTGTAGTCACTTGCTGCGGGCCGTTACAAATAGCTGTGTGTTATATCCTGCCTATGTGTTAATGTTTCTCCTATGTTACCTGGCTCCCAGCTGCACATCCAGTGTGAGTGTTCTGAGTGGAATGTTTGTGTGATGGAGATGATTGGAATGTTTGGGTGCCTGTATGGTAGTTGAAGATGGCTCTCCTGGTGGGGCTGCTTTACATGGATGCTAACATGTAACCAAGACTTAATAAAGAATCTACAAACTACTCTTCGGCTACCTATCTTACATCACAACATAATTTTGGCGACAAGGACGGGATACAAACCCACGTGTGCAAAGCACAATGGTGCACAAACGCACCGGGAGCCGCACAGCATTATGTTGTACTGCGTGCCGCTATCTTTGTCCAGGGCAGCACGCAGGTCTCTACAATACGATTGAAGCTGCGATTGTCGTGATTGGATGTATGGAGGTTCTGTTCGGCGTCGCTTCTCTGTGACAGATGCAGATGGCACGGGGCACCTACGGCAAATGCTTCACTTTCTTGGTGGTAAGGTAGCTGTGTCTGGTTGACATGTTTCATCGAAGGGACTAGTGAACTATTTATATTTTTTATACAATAGTCAGAAAATTGGTAGGGTACTTTACAATTACAATGCGAGCTGGCAGGTGACTTGGGTATCACCATTCTAGTACTGAAGTGTTTTTCTTTGGACAAATTCTTGGCAATACTGTATGCTAGGTTTGATGACAATTCATCAACAAGCTGTTCTGCATATAGCAAATATTCAACAGTTCTGCTGGAAATTCCATCGGACAACATTCGCCTTATTTACATGTGGGAGAAGTACTTAAACAAAGAAACATTTGTTGCAATATGGGCTAGTGAGGCATCATACGGGTGAGAGGTCGCTCACCGGCAAAGTGTTTAGTTGTTTCTGGTCTTCGTTTTATTTTCTTGCCATATTCTGTAATTTTTTTTGTATCCTGCGCATTTTTTGTCATTCTCAGCATTGTCAATTTTTGGGTGATTTTGGCACGTGTATACAGCTCCATGTTCATAATGCCTGTAAGGTTGTTACTCTTACATTATATATCTTTTCTGGCGGTACATGGCAACATAGCACGTCACATATCCTACATAGGATTATTTAATGGGTATTGTTTGCCCATTTTCTTATGTCTTATAGGTAACCCTACATGAGTACTATTGTCTTAGTGGGTGGTCACCCTTTTTCAGTTTGACTTTACACACCCTTTCATGAGGGTGCTCTTAATGTTTTAGCGGGTGGTGGTCACCCATCTCTAGGTTTGTAGTTATACACCTTTCCTGGAGGGATTGTCATGTAGGTGGAATTTTCCTGTATTTGCATTACACGTTACACTCCCTTACATGAGGGACAGGAATATGTTTTAGTCCCATTTTTACGCTGTACACGACTAACCCTTTCATGAGGGATGTCAGAATGGGTTAAAGACCCATTTCTATTATTTTCTAACCCTTACATGAGGGGTAGCTGAATGGGCGTCAGTCCCATTTACATGGATTACATTAAAAACCCTTCCCCTTACAGTCCCATTTCTGCAAGTTTTTGACCCTTACATGAGGGGTGTCAAGTTGGGTTTTAGTTCCATTTTCCCAGCTTACATTTCTATTCCTTGCGTGAGTAAACCCTGGAAGGAGTACAGTTCTCATCTGTCAACATTTTTCTTATGTTTCCCTTGATATGTGATTGAATTCTCGGGATGCGTGTCACCCATTGCTACATGTTACAATTTATTTCCCTGTTCGGGGATGTGTGGTCGGGTGTTTTACACCCATGTCTTCTGTGTCTTTCTGATACAGTTTCTCATACAGTGCTTTTGAGTTTTTCTTAGTCAGCTGTCTAATTTCTTGTGACATTTTTGTAAACATTGTTTCTGCATCTCAAAATATTTCTTGTGCATCTATTTTATTCATCCTCTCTGTTTTCTTGATTGTTCAGTCCCTCTCGAGAGGTTGTATTTTACCTTGCGTTCCTGGGTTCTGAACTATTTTCTTTATATGTACATTTTTGTGTATAGTTGTTCCCACTTAGTATTGTTATTTTAGCTTCCATTTAAAAGGGGGAGTATTTGTTATATCCTGCCTATGTATTAATGTTTCTCCTATGTTACCTGGCTTTTAGCTGCTCAGCCATTGTGAGTGTTCGGAGTGGAATGTTGGTGTGATGGAGATGATTGGAATGTTTAGGTGCCTGTGTGGAGAGGTGGGGCGTGAAGATGCTGAGCAGCAGGCAGGCTGCTCCTGGTGGGGCTGCTTTACATGGATGCTAGCCTGTAACCAAGACTTAATAAATAATCTACTAATCTTCGGCTACCTGTTTTACATCACATCACAGTGTTTCAATGCAGTCTAAAAGAAGATGTCCATGACCTATTAGCGTGGCTTATGCTATCTCACATTATTTGATATGGCTTATCCTACAACTCAAACACTGCATTCAAGAAAAAAATATTTGTTACATTATCAGAAGATAGCTGTGGTGCTGGCCTAGGATATCTACTATATGTTCTTTCTCCTGTCCCCTGACCAGCAGAATATATTCCCAAGTGGGTCATCTCAGGAGCCTGTTTACCAGTGAGTGAAGAAATTGCAGACAACAGCATAGTATGTGCTTCTACTGAATTTGAGGGGGAGAGGGGTAGATAGTTCCACACCTGGAAATGAGGAGGCCCAGAAGTAAGGAAAATACTTCTGTGTGGTGGCTTACTGCCCCGTCTCTCTCTAAGTTGGCCAAATCTCTTTGTGCTCACTTTTATTTCCCACATCACTTATAACATAACATGTGTATTGTAAAGCGCACGTTCACCACTACGGGTATTTGGCACTAAATAACAGATGTTTCTTGTTACCCAACTCAATGGTACTCATTTTATCGACCTCAGATGAATTTGAACATGTGGCCATTAGGTTGAACACAGGCCCCTGCAGTAGAGGCATTAGTCCACTGAGCCACCAGACCCGCCTTATTGGAACTACTGGCCAATCATTACATGCTAATCTAGATTCTGAGGTAGTGGACAACTACATGGATCAACAGTTTGCAAAATAACATTCCTTAGCTGTGTTAATCAAGAAAAATCCAAAAAACATCAAGTTAATGGACATGTCTCCACTAAATATCAGGTGGTATTAAGAATAGATGCATTGCTTTACACATGGAAATTCAGTCCGATAAACAGTACATTTATGTGAATATGACTGATGACCCACAGTTCGAAGTAATGTTGGGCATTATCTTGTTTTCCTACCACTACACCATTGCCTTCTGACAAAATAGGCAACTACAGTTCTCGGTGCCCATTTGCAACAGCAATATTACCACCATCCCGACTATGCCCAGTCGTTTGCAAAGCCATGAATACTGTTCCTAGGTGCTATTGGGATTTCCGCATATTCAGTCCTTTTCAGTCTGAGCCACGAGAGACTGAGAGTGTAGTAGGAGTTAGAACTTAGTGAAGAGGGGTTCTTTGACTGCATTCAAGAACAAACCACATCAGCTCAATACAATGTTGTAGTTTTCAGTTGTCGAGCCAATTGATTTGATTTATCAACAATTTTCCTGTAGTCTGCTTACCTTGGTTGCTTGTTAGTGTGAGAAGTTGGCCTGGTATATGATGTTCACTATTCTATTGCGCACCTTGCACCAGTCCTAACAACCCTTATGGTGATGGTTGTAAAGTCAACCTTATAGACCAGCTATCCTAGTGGTAGCATGGACAAAGCAGTCTTAGGCTAAAACTTCAGAGAGCATATGAAGCCAATTGTTTTACCAATTATAATCCCTTGAATACCAAATGAAAGGACACCACACAAGGTATATATCAAATATATATGTATTTATTACTAACACAACCCCTCTGCACTCTTTATGAGGTCAGAGTTCGAGATACAGCACAAGTTACTCGATAAGCATACTATAAGTTGCACAAATACAATTCTGCCCTAGGGGCCTCACGAACCATAGACTAAAGAAGTGGTATAAGAAACACTTCAGGAAAGGTGAGTAGGCCTAGGGCATAGGAAATCGCTGGGGCTACACTGAACAACCAAGGGCTTGGAAGTAGGAGACCCACAGGATGCATGTGCAGTGTCTAAACACACACGCGGGTTACCATAGAGTTTCAATGGGAACGTAAAAGTTAGACAGTAGCTGATTTCGAACACTTCCGGGTGGACTACGGAAAAACCCTGTTAAACTAGGACACTTGGATAGTTATTACCGACGGGAGCACCGGAATACTCGAGTTACCTCACCCAGGGAAGCCGGGTGCATAGGTGTTCTTTCGTGTCGGGTTTCGTTGATCAATCCTATGGAGAGCTGCAAGAAAGTGCTGCTAGCGACCAGGAGGAAGATGTCCGGATGGATCCAAGGAAGGATCGGAGCAGTGAAGAACCTGAAAGCAGAGGGGACAGAGTCTGGGTCACTAGCCAGTGACCAGGAAGGAACCAGTAAGGAACCAGGCGATGTTGAGATGCAATCAGGTGAAGAGGTGAAGTTTGTCTCCGCAGCCACGTGGACCAGGAGGCGTCGACGACAACCAGGAGCTGGATACGGACTGTCCCACGAAGGATCTAGCTGTTGGCGGTGTCGGTATCCGGATTGGACCCAACAAGCCCTGGCAAAGGCAATCCACGGAGGAAGGGAAGATCGGCTTCTGTTCAGACCAGCAAGGTCTGGGGAGCTTTCCCTTTACAGGAAAGCAGGAGCAAGCCCAGTGCAACCAGGCAAGCGGTGTTGTTTCAAAAGGATGTGTTTAGGAGGGCCATTAGCCAACGGGCTAGCAACCGCGAAGACGTGTCGAGGAGAAATGCAGGCGCAGGCCCCATGCGGCACTCGTGGAGTGTGAAGGGCTGAGCTTCGGTACACTTACTGCTCGGGGTTGGGGCTTCTCAATCCCCAATGCACAACTTAGAGGATGCCACAGAAGCTGCACAATTAGGAAAAAGCAGGTATTGCAGGATGTCCGGTCCCACGTCTCTCGTGTCCGCCACGGGTCTCTGCTTTGCTGTGGATGTGGGTCGGAGTCAGAGAAGTCTGGAATTCCAGAGTCCGCGTCGCCGAGTTTTCGGGTTCCGGCGGGAGCGTTGACAAAGCAAACCGGCAAGTTACTGGTGGTGCCTGTTTGCACAGGGTGGTCACTCCTTGACCACAAGGGAGATGTCTTCAGTCTTCTAGTCGAAATGGAACGTCGAAGGTCCAAAAGTTTGTTTCAGAGTTTCTTTCCAGGATAATCTAAAGTCTCTAGACTCAGCTCCTATCTTTATACTAAACTAAGGCGCTGGATTACCTGCTAGGTCCCTCCTATGGGTGGAACCTGCCAAGGGGATGGTTACACCCCTTTCCCTTTGTCCAGTTTCGCGCCAGAGCTGGGGCTGGAGTGCCCCAGCGGGAAACATCCTTTACAACGCAACTTTTACCACGCAGTGCCTTTACGACACAACTTTTACAACGCAAACCATTACAACGCATTGCGCTGGGGGGTGCTCTAGGATAGCGAATAGGTTTAATTTACTATCCACGGGGACTGGAGTTGGAATAGTAAATTAAACTATTCACTATCCAGCGCCCCAAAGCACTATGCGTTGTAAAGGCATGCGTTGTAAAAACCGCGTTGTAAAGGCATGCGTGGTAAAAGCATGCGTTGTAATGTCATACATCCGCCCCAGCAACTGGTTTGAACCTGGCTATGCATGGAGCACCTTGTGTGCCCCAGGCAGTGTCTCATTTCTTTCAACCCACCCTGCCCGAATACACTAAAATCTGTCTGGGGAGGTGCTAGCACCTCCCAAGGCAGGAAACCTATTGTCCAGGCCTCCCCTGCCGGAGTTTCGTCTAGCAGCAGGATGTCAGGCTCGTGTCTGTGGCAGCAGCATCCATTTTGTGATGCTGAGGCTCTGTTTAACTTTAACCGGGTAAAGCAGTAACCACATGTCTTCTCCCTCTAGAAGGGTGGAATGCTACCCCTGTCGCCAGACTGGCGAGGGGGTAGTATTCCAAAGTGTTTGACATCTTACACAACATGTTTTGATAAAGCCAAACCAAAGTTAGCATTTAACCGCGAGATTCATAATGCACTTAAGAGTATATGGTATGGCTATATCATAGAACAACTATAAGGACATGGTTCCGAAAGCTGCAGACAGGCTCAGCTCATGCTAGAGCACCATCTCACATAAAACCAAGCACTCTGCCCCAGGATTGTCAAGCCCTGCCATAGGAGTGACTTATAGGTATATATGTGTCTGTATATAAGGGTATATATAGGAATACTATATCTAAGCAAGGGGTGATTACACAACCTTGCCCAAGCTGACTGATCAGCCTGTGGTGTCAGTTTGGATGGACAGCCAGGGGTGGCATAAACATGCTGCAGCCCCTGGTAGGCCTTGGATGCACCTATGCCCTGGGTACCTATGGTACACTATACAGGGACTCACAAGGTGACCCAATCCCAATTAGGTATGTACCTAAAGTACATGGAGTCCATTTTACAGAGAGAGCAGATAGCCTGGGGCCTTGAATAGCAGGATCCCAGGCCAATTAAGTCAAAAACCAGCTAAACACTAGGCAAAAAGTTGGGGTAACCATATAGTCTGATATCCACCTTCCTACAGTGAGGCGCATAACAAACCTCCTAGAAATGTTCATTTATTGTTGTCCTTACTGGTCACATTTTGACCCGAGTGCGCTCACACAAGAATTTCACATTGTTTCTTTTAAGGCTTTATTTGAAGTCAATTTTACTACAGAATAAATGTAAAAAATATTATTGCAGATATCTAACCAATAGTTGTGAATGTGCAAAACTTAAACATTATAAAAATAGGCAACATAGTACTTTTTGAGTATCCCAGCATATCAAACCATAGCAAACAAACGTAGTAGCATAAACGTCTACTGCTTTATGAGGGTTCAGTATTTATTTTTTATCATTGCACATGCATACCTGAACATAATTTATTTTCCAAACTTCATCTAGTCTCCTAGGCAAGGCGGAATGTGTCTCTGTGGCCACATTGTTATCCACTTATGGCGATGGCACAGTTACATGGAGAGTCACTCTGCTCCTTCTCGCATCTGAAGTTCCTCGCTCTTTCTCTTTCTCTTGCATCAAACATTTGAATGAACAAATGAATACATAAGCTAGAATCATTGTTGACAGAATTACGAAGAGAATTGCTCTGCTTTCTGCTCCTTCTGGGATCTGAAGTTTCTTGCTTTTTCATCATGAAGGCTGTGAATGATTTGTTCATATCATTCACACTGTTTATTTCGGGAAAAATCAACCTCATGACTCATGAGATAAGGTGAGAAGAAAAGTGTGAGAATACACTTACACTTCCATGATAAAACCACTGTGCGTTTCTCTATGCATCAAACCTTTAAATGAACAAATGCGTACATAGGCTAGAACCATACTAATAAAATATATGCTATATGTAGCACACACTGTTGCACATTGATAATCAAAAGTGCATAGGAGCTAATCAAGGATTGTAAATGAATTGTAACGTATATGGTCTGAGACCTTGATGAGCAAGTAAGCTAGTGCATAACATAGGAGACTCTTAAGAAACATACAAGTTAAAACATATGACTGTCCTATGGCATTAGTCATGATTCATAATTGCATGTCTGTCTTTTTAACACATGCCAGCCTATACTGCACAGAACATCAGGTGTATGTTGGGTGCATTTCATTAGTATATAATGAAGGGGTTAGATCAACAAAGAATGAGAACCTGGAGGGGAGCTGGTTGTGTCAAACTGAGACCTTTTACTTTAGTGAATGAAACCAATGTGACTGGTACCATCATCATACGTGGACAATGAACTGCCATTTCCCTATCAGTCTTTTTTATCACCATCTACCCACGTTGAGGTATGCGTAGAGGCAGGATGGAATTAGGCAAAGGAGTTAATACTGGACATTCAGTAAGGATTTGTGCTCGCAGGCCTGGTGTAAATTAAGCACTCACTGTTAAAAATGTGTGCCAAGCTGTCCAGGCACCCAAAGGTGTGCCAATTTTGATGTAAAGCCACTGTTTAGCAAGCAAGGGGGGGCCTGCGCAGGAAGGAGATGTGAAGAAAGCAGTCACGGCCGGCATGACTTGTGGGTGGGGGTTGGGAGGCTGCATGCGGGGAGAGGGTCATGCGTGGGGGTTTGTTTAATTTTAAAGAAAAAGAAAAAAGTTAACTTACCTTCGCCGGCCCGGTCTGGTACCGCGTCGTCTCTGCTTCTCTGCTCCTCAGAGGACGCAGGCAGCCTCCCTCCCCTCCCCTAAGCCAATCACAGTGCTGCAATGGCAGCGTTGTGATTTGTTGGGACGCCGACCACACAGGCGTCGATGAAGAGGCCATTTTTGGGTTTCGCCTGCCGAAGGCTGCGCTCTGCGCAGCTTTTCGGCGCAGGCGAAATCCTTTGTTAACTATAAGTGCTTCGGGAACGTCCCCCGGCTCCCATTGGCTAGCTCCATAAATGGAGGCTAGCCATTGGGTGCCGGATCTGTCCGTCAAGGCCGGACCAAATTCGGGGGCGTTCCCGAGAATTTTTCTCTTTTGCCCACGTCATGCGGCGGTGGGCGGGGCTTTTTTTTTGGCTGGTTGAGGTTTTTTTTTGCCATTTGGCGGCCGACCGCCGGCCGAGGAAGTCCAGGCTTGATTGACCCCTATGGCCCCACTGCTCCGCACCAGGATTCTCCTATGGAGTATACCCGTCTTGTGGGGTTATGTGTTCAGTCAGATACCTTCTTTATTAAGGCACATTAGTCCGGCGTTTTTCCTTCACCCGGTATAGAGGCAGGCAGTCAGTCAGTCATTCTTTAATTTTTTCATTTGATGGAACGATACTGCGCATGCGCAGCGTCTCCTTCACGACTTGCGGCAGCCACTCTGCACTCGCACTGAACACTGCTCACCACTTCCCGATCCCGGAAATGGAGCACACCACACCCGGCGCCACGAGATTTGCGGCATACTTATAGAAGGCCGAACACTGTCAATGTAAGGCAGCCGCTGGAAGGGGTAGGTGCAGAAGCACGAGCATCCTGCTAGAACCATGAGTAAAACTCCCCCATTAGGGGGACGAATGCGTGGTATCACTGACAGTATCTACCTACAGAGATGCTTGTATGTATGTACCTCGCCGTGTTTATCGATCGGGCGGGGGCTCACTTCGGGGGCCGCTGCTCTAATGATGGTGATTAATCTCCTCAGTTTGTCTCCGGGCACGATCACCCCCACCTCCCCCCTCCGGGGTGAGTTAGAGACGGGCTGGGAGGAGAGCGTTACAAGGGGATGCCTCGGAGGTTACTTGAATGACGGGGGCGGGTCTAAAGAAGCAGCGGTCATCTGCTTACTCCAGCCCCCAGCCAAATTCAATACTCGTGTTTAATTGCACTGACCTCCTTTCCCCGAGCGCCGAGGGAGGGGGCGGCCTCCTTCCGCTGCACATGGCGTGGGGGGTGTTCATGCAGGGCTCTGGCACACGGGGACGCCTGCCCGCAAATAAAAATTATTCGGCTCCTCAGACTGGAGACAACCGATTTTTAACAAGGTTAGACGGAGGCTAATGGGACGTGCTAATTCCTCCTACTTCTCCAGACCTCTCTGCCGCCTCTCCCCCTCCCTCCCCCAACCCCCCTCTCTCTTCGAGAAGACTGATCGGGAAGTGGTGTAATGGGTCTTAACGCTAGCTCTACATTTTTTCGCTGCTTTCTGAGAGCTCATTTTCCTAAAGTGTGTTTTTTGGTTTCGCCTGCGTGAACCCTGCCAGCATTATCACCTGCAACATACAAATGACCTGAAATGCGAAGAAAAAAATAATAATAAAATAAATAACACAACAGAGCCATGATGCAGAAACTGAACGCTGTGCGGCAACGAAGGGCATGGGGTGTTTCTCGTCACCGCCACCCGGGCCAATAGCAGGCAAAGCAGCAGGCGGCGTCAACATACTGTATAGCTCTATGGATGTATATATGTGTATATTCATGACGTAGACGCCGGGGGCGTGGGCGGGAAAGACGAGAGGGCGGGGGTCTGTCATGTATTTACTTTGGCAATACTTGTCTGACTTGTCGTGCCAATAAAGTAGATTGTATCATGTTGTGAAGGATGGGCGGGCAGAGGAGAAAAAAAGGGGAGGAGGCAGGGAGGGTAGAGGAGTAGAGAGGGCAGAAAGGGGGCGGCAGGGCAGTGCAGGGGAGGAAAAGAAGGAAGGAGGAGGGCAGAAAGAAGGGGAGAGGAGGAGGCCACGAGAGGGAGACAGACAGGGGAGGTTGGAATGAATTGCTCGTCTTGCCAGCTGGAAGGCTCGGCTCCCTGAAAGTTTTCTCGGTGTCCTTTCGCTTGTCTTCTATCGGAGCGGACCCTCAAGGTGACATCTGGCCCGCCCCACCGGCTCCGCGGCAGTGCACACGCCCCTTAGCCCCGGCACCGACCTGCCAGTCGGGCTCCCCGGATGTGGCTCGAGCGCTGTGCCCGGCTTCCCACCTGCTCTCCCGGGTCCGAAGGCGCCTCAAAGCCTTGTTCATCTAGGCTGCATCACATTGTTGCCAGGCTTCAAACCTCCGATTGGCACAAGTCTTACTGTATTTAACCAGCTTGTCTTGCTTTTGCCCAGTTCTTCTCTTAGATACTTTATTCTCTGCGTGGGTTTATTTCGGGTGACGCGCTCTGCTGCGTATCTCCCCTCGTAGCTTGGACCAGCCCGTGGGTTGCAGGTTATATTTTTTTTTAATAGAATTTCTGTTCTGACTGCCACCGACCCTCCGTTTTCTTTAAACTGGATTTATTTCAAAGATTTCCGGTGGAATGCACGTTCGCTAATCGCCACCCTCAGCCCCTGGCACGGAGCGTCCCAGGGAGTGCCCGGACCTCCTCGTCGCTTCAGTGGATATCAGTCTGGGGCGGGAAGGCTGGCTGCAGTGCTATGGAGTGCTAGAGAGTGCAGAGTGCCTAGGGAGTGCTAGAGAGTGCAGAGTGACTAGGGAGTGCTAGAGAGTGCAGAGTGACTAGTGAGTGCTAGGGAGTGCTAGAGAGTGCAGAGTGACTAGTGAGTGCTAGAGAGTGCAGAGTGCTAGGGAGTGCTAGAGAGTGCAGAGTGACTAGTGAGTGCTAGGGAGTGCTAGAGAGTGCAGAGTGACTAGGGAGTGCTAGAGAGTGCAGAGTGACTAGGGAGTGCTAGGGAGTGCTAGAGAATGCAGAGTGACTAGTGAGTGCTAGGGACTGCAGAGAGACTGCTAGGGAGTGCTAGGGAGTGCAGAGTGACTGCAGAATGCTAGGGAGTGCAGAGTGGCTGCCGAGATTAACCTAATGGCAATGTAAATGACAATGCCATTTATTTATCTGTTTTCAAACCCAACACATAAATACAAATTTTGTCATTTACAATGCCAATAGCTCTAACTTTTCCAAAGGCGAAACCATTGCATTGTAAATGCTTGTTTTCCATGTAGGCTGCATGCAGCCTACATGGAGAAAAGGGAGAGTGCGTATGACTGGTTTGGTCGGCCTTGGACAGACTAAACAGTCAGCGCCCTCAGAGTGGGCAAGCCACCCCTCCCCTGCCCTAGAGCAGGACCGCCCACCCGCCCGCCCCTAACCAAACCCTCCTGCTTTCTTGCAGTGCGAGAAGCACATACATAAAATGGTATTTATTATACCATTTTATGTTTCTGCTTCTCGCACTGCGAGAAAGCAGTGGGGCAACGCTCCTCGGCCCACATGGAGGAGTCACCCCTGGGAGAAAGGCTCAAACTGTGATTACGTTTGATGAATCAAGGGAATGGCTGGATTATTACCCATAGAGGGGAATACAGCAATACAGGAAGACACATTTAGAAGCACGTTTAGGTTAAGTTACAGAGGGCCTAAAAGCAGAAGATGGACAAACAACATGGAATCAGGCATGCTGGATGTGGTATGGGGAAATAGGCAAATATGTTGCCAAGGGAAGAGTGGTTTGGTACTTGGAGTAATGTCAAAGGAAACGGAGAGGGACTAGAAGCTAATACATTACCAGTCATGGCCAAAGAAAGAATCATTGAACAATTTCATTGTACAGAGCCATTACTCCAGCATTTTCCAGTGTTGACCACATGTTTGCATTGGAGTGGGAAGTGGCAGCGATGGCAAAATGTTACATCAAGTGTGCTTTTCGACTCTTGGCAGTTTACTTGGAAGAATCTGGCTTCTTGGGCAGATAATTTAAAGTGAGCATCCACTTGTATACTGCCACACCAAATGGACTGTTTACCGTTGTATGTAAAGTTAATAAAATCTGTATTTTATTCAGAGTATTTTCACAATATCATTTGTGCAGGTAACAAAGCTTTTCTGCAAAACGTATTATTACCAGTTTTTCAAAGTATACATACAGTGGGCTTTGGCTTCACTCAGTGGAGTATTACCCTCTCATCACAGGCTAATGGCTGTTTAGTGTATCATAACGCCTCCCATGGGGTGTGTTCATTGCAATGCATGAGGGGCTATGTTATGTCTGAAAAATACACTCAGTCATCACACATTCAATTCTTAATTCAATTTTTAAAATCATTAAGGACCTTTCTTCCCCCACCTGCCTAAACAACGAGGTAGCAGCCTCGCAAAAATGATGTGATGACATTGCTCTCTACTTCCAGGACAAAATTGACAAAATTGTTAACACACTCAATCCTAATAATGAGCGCCTAGATGATTTAGAACAATCGATGGATGAAGATCCTCCCCAGCCAAAGGTTCTGGATAACTTTTCGGTCCTCACTGATGACGTTTTTAACAGCTTGGCGCACCGTGTAACTTCGGGCTCCCCTCTTGATCCCCTTCCTCATAAAGTCTGGAAGACATTTGGCAAAGAAACCTTCCCATGGCTGAGACAGATCTGTAATCAATCGCTAGTGGAAGGAACTGTCCCGGAAAGCTGGAAACAGGCGGCGGTGACCCCGTTGATCAAAAAGTCCACCCCAGACCCGTCAACCCCGGCAAGTTTCAGGCCTATCTCTCTCCTGCCTTACCCGGTCAAAATCCTGGAGAAAGCAGTTAGCAGGACACTGTCGTGCTTTCTGGAGGATAACCTCCTGCTTGATCGAGATCAATTTGGGTTTCGACCAGGCCACGGGACTGAGACAGCGCTTGTCACCATGATGGACAATCTGCGCATGCGAGCCGACAACGGGAATGCTACTGTTCTAGTGCTTCTCGATATGTCGGCAGCATTCAATACAGTGAATCATCCCATCTTAGTGGAGAGACTTAAGAGGCTAGGGGTGAAGGGACGAGCACTGCAATGGCTCCAGTCCTATCTGGTAGGAAGTCAGCAGGTAGTGACCTTAGCACCATTCTCCTCCAGCAAATCTCATGGTAATACATGGGGTGCCGCAGGGCTCCGCGATCAGTCCCATTCTCTTTAATGTATATTTGCAGCCCCTACTCCCTATTATTAAGTCCTTTGGAGTTAGCCTAGTCAACTATGCTGATGATACTCAGCTGCCGTTCTCCTTAGAAGGTGAACATGCGATCTCCCTGGACACATTCCAGCAGTGCATGCATCGCACGGCTGGCTGGCTCAGGAGAAATTCCCTTCAATTTAACAGCGGGAAGACTGAGGTGTTGTACTGCTCCTCTGCTAGGATGCCCAAACCTTTACCTTGTGAATTTAAACTCACTCCCGAGGAGGAACCAATAGCGCCGGCTAATAAGGTACGCATTCTGGGGGTTTTGATTGACGATAACCTTCAGATGGAGTCTCATGCAAATAAGACCGCTAATGTATGCTTCTCCTTAATACGCATGCTACGAAAAATACTTCAGTTATTACCAACTGAGTCACGCCCACTGGTGGTAAGAAGTACAGTGTTAAGCAGGCTGGGCTACTGCAATGCTCTGTACTTGGGTGCCCCACAATACATCATTCAGGGATTGCATAAAGTACAGTCCGCAGCAGCAAAATTAGCACTCAACAGGCCGCCTAGCTCATCCACCACCTTGGCTCTGAGTGAGCTACATTGGCTGCCCATTAAGGAAAGGGTTCATTTTAAATCCCTCTGCCTGGTCTTTAGAGCAGTGCATGAGCTGGGCCCAATCCCTTTGCAGAAAAAGTTTTTGTGGTACCAACCCAAGAGGCAACTCCGCACCTCCAGTGCCGTTCTACTGACGGTCCCCAGATTCAAACATGCCAGGTCGAGAGGGAGGGCATTCAATGTGGTGGGTGCCCGCCTTAGGAATGAACTTCCCCTGAATCTCAGACAAACGGACTCCTTGATAGAGTTTCGTAAGAGCTTAAAAACCTGGCTCTTTCCCTAAAGCTTAATCTCCTGCTTCCTATCTATTATGTCCCGACTTTTTCCACTCTGGTCACTTTCTACAGTTGGAAGCGCCAGGATACCCATAGGGTGACAGTATGCGCTATATAAGTACCAAATCAAATCAAATCAATACATGTATTGTATATATAAAAGAATCACTTTTTAGAATTTTTTTCTGCCCTTGTGTAAGTCTTTACTACTATCGCCTTTACTGCAACCATCACTTCCACCACCATTACCACTGCTATTATCACTACCATTTACATTTTTTTTTTTTTACATATTTTATTGATTTTACATAACAAAAGTCCAGGAAACATTAGCTGGTATTGCTTACATGACAGCATAGGAAATCCCATAGGGAACGTAAGTGCAAGCATAGAAAAAATATACTGCCCCACATCTACAACAATATCAGCAATTGGCATTGACAAGCCAGGGTATCCACATCACATCACCCACTTTCCGTCATTGCTCAATATGTTCACATCTCATCTGAACATGTAATGTTATATATCTTACAAGAATAACAATCCCTGGTAACTTTGTCTCGCCTACTAAGAGAGACTAAAACTACCAACTATACCCACCTCAACTCCCCCTACAGGCTCAGCCAAAATCCTCCACACCCGAATGACCCACAATAATATAATACAATTATGTAAATCCCATGCCACGTTGTATGAACAATAATTATATCGCAGTATATTATAAACGTACATCAGCCCATATTTGGCATAGCACTTTGCTAAGAGCTCGAGTGAGTGTGTAATCAATTCATCAATATGCTTGCACATCTACTGCTATAAATTCTTCCAACATCGCATTCCATTCCATGGAAATGGGTCTTTTACGCAATCCCCTGTGTCCTTCCCTTTTTAGTACAGCACCCTCTGCCCTTCCCCACCTAACCATTTCGTTGTGCCATTCTAGTACTGATGGCAGTTTAGCAGTCTTCCACCTCATGGGAATGTTCCGCTTAGCTAGGATTAAGGCCAGATTAGCAAATTTATTAATAGGGGTTCCCTTCTTTCCTCTTGGGCCCAGCCTCAATAGGCAGTATTTCAAGTGAGTCATTATTCCGCACCGGGTCGACATCATTTATTATGTTATATACCGATGACCAATAGTGTCTTAATCTTGGACAACTCCACAGCATATGTATTTACTCCGCTTCCGATGAGTGACAGCGTGGACAACTATCCACTGTTTCTGGAAACATGGAATTCAGTCTGTGTGGAGTCAAATAGGCCATATGGATAATCATGAGCTGTATAAATTTAAACTTAGGGTCCCTGGATACTTTCCTTGGAAATTCCAACAGTGTGTCCCATTCTTTATCGAAAAATGTGCACGGCCCACTTCCATGTTTCATTTGACGCGGAGGGGCTGGAGTGACACTGCTGCCACCGTGCAAATCCCTCTGTATAGCCATTTTGTCAAATGGCTACCGTTTCCCATCAAATATTGCATAGTGAGTAGTGCGTGTGTTAATGGTTCTATACCGTCCGGAGCCTAAGTAGTGCGTCTGAATAGAGAAATTTTTGCATGCAGGAGAAACAATGTATTCGGCACCCCATGTTCCAGGACAAAGACATCATGTGGCATCAGGGTAACGTCCGAGAAGAACATGCCCACTGTGTTTACACCTGCATCCCCCCAGGCCAATATTCTCCTACTGGTAACAGTTTCCAACTGTGAGGGGAGTCCTACAAGGGGGATAGTATGGCGTAAGGGGCCACTGTCTTCGTGTATCTCAAAGCACTCCACCAGTATAATAACGCAACTCTCAATAAGTGTGGCGCGGTTCGATGAATCCTGCTACTGGGTAATAAGAGTGTATGTAAGTCCCTCGTTCCCATGACTAAAGAGTCATATCAATCTCTTGTAGATTACGGCCTTCCACCCAGTATGCCAGCCATTGTAACTGGCTCGCATAGCAATAAGCTTTCAAATCCGGTGCCCCCGTTCCCCCTTGTTTCGTGTCCAATTGTAGTTTCGCGAGCCCAATGCGCCTGCGGCCTGTCCCCCATATCAGGTCTATCAATAGGGAGTTTAATAATTTAAATACCTGCGCTGGGACGATGATGGGCAAATTAGTGGAGTAATATAACAACCTAGGGAGCATCACCATTTTGGCAATAGCCACTCTACCCGCTACCAACAGGGGCAGGGAAGTCCAGAATATTATTTGGGGTTTGAGCGCAGCTATACTGTTGTAGTTCTATCTAGGACCCTAAATTCGATAGTCCTGATTTATGCCCTTATGTGGTTATAATGAATAATATCCTTATAAAGGCATAAGAATCATATCCATATTTAGTCATAGCCCATGCTGTCCAAATTAAGCAAGGCTACTTCCCCAGGCTCCTAGCAAGTACAACGAGTTCTGTAAACAAACCAAACCTCCAGCAACCTGGGAATTCCCCATTGCTTTTGTTTTGATTTGATTTCGTCCTAGAACTCCTGTGAGCACTCTAAGAACGGCCAGTTCTTAGTGACTTCTTCATTTACGTCTTATGTCCAACCTTACGTCAAGCCCGGCACCTTTCAGGTATAAATATACCAACGTTGCCTTAAGCAAACACACAGTGGTGGTTTTGGAGCAGAGCAGCTATCTACTTGCCCGAGAGCCCAGCTGATGCGAGAGCCCACGGACGCTGCCCCTCCCTTTTGACGCACTGAGAGAGACGCTGTCTTTTCTCCTGCCGAGAAATCCAGCTCCGGTGTTTCCAGATACCTTCGTGGGTTACTGGGATATCGTATCCTGAGAGAGAGAGATACAAGACCTCCTGCTTTCTAATACCAAGGTACGGAGCTGACTAAACCCTAAAGAAAATTCTTGATTCAGATCCAACTTAACTTAAACTGCTACTTACTTACTCCTTCCCACGTATTAGGCTTAGGTCAGGTACACCGGGGTAGGCGTATTTAGAAGCACCAGTTGAGTACGTTAGTCAATGTATATAAGTATGTATATATTTTATCCATTTTAAAGTATCTTATGGCTAAGAAACCATATCAATGCTTTTACAGTATTATTTCTTAATCCTCCTTTTACTGTACGCACTTTACTTTACTATGAGTATTGCAATTGTGGCAATTCATTTCTCTTGTATGAGAAAGAAGACTGCTCAATAAATAACAACCTTTTATTGAAAACGCCCGTCTCTCTTTTCTCTGCACTCTAGTGAAACTAAGTATGCACACTTGACTGAGTGAAATAGCTGTCTATTGTTTTCACACGACTCTAGAGATACACTCTTATTCTGAGGGAGCAAAGTTGTCATGTTATATGGTTGTCAGAAGCTAATCCCTTCTTGTCTATCCAGGGAGGTTAAACTCCTCCTCGCTTATTCGAGAAAGTTTCTAGTGACCTCTGAGCTAGCTGGCAAAAACGTAAGTCTAATATAGTCAGTAGAGACCTAGTCGACCTCAGTCCTACGATTACACTGCTGAATATATTATTCCAATGCGCAAAGCCTATTGGGAATATAGGAACTACACTACATGGCGCCCACGTTTGGTAAGGCGATAAATCTAACGCAAGACGTTAGAGTAACTCAGTCGTGCTTTTTCACACAGACCCTTTTCCCGTAAATACTCCAAAAGACGTCTGGAGTGGGTAAAAGGTTAAAATCCGCCGGAACCTAGTAGGAAGAGATTCCTATGTATAGTTTTTGGTTTAGTCAACGTTGAAGGATACAGTGTTCCAAAATATTGTGCACCTAATCTTTGTTTCCTTGAAACTTCATCTGCAACAAAAACCTTTCTGTCAGTAAAATGTCAGAAAGTGAAGACGAAAGGGAGGCAGCTAGAATAGCAGCTCAACTCCTAGCGGATGACACAAGTCTCCGAGACAATGACCCGAATGTTATACTCATTCCGGTCAACATAAGAAAAACTATAACTCTTAAACTTATAGAAAACGGACTGACATCACGAGGTGGTATAGTCATATTCGTGATAGAAGCCCATGAATATCGGCAGACAGAGGTATTCTATTCATGGATAAACTTTCCAGCAGCAAATGCTGTCACATACGAGTTCCACTATTACAAAATAGAGGAACCTCTGGAAGAGTACACCCCTTTTGAGGAGGTGGAAATCCCACTAAATTACCAAGAGCACCTGCCCTGGTTTAATGGCGCCCTAAAACATAACAATCATATCACCAGGCTTGGTCCACTAGGTAGACCAGGAGCAACGTGGCCGGTTCTAGCCAGCTACACACCATATCCAGACATCGAAAAAATGTCAGTACCAGAACTTTTAGCACAGCTAAAACAACTGATTAAAATACATAGACAATTAGTCCAATATGTAATGCGGATTTCAACAGTCCAACCAGCTATTAACATTCCACAGCTGACCCCTCATCAGGGGAACACAAACAAAATTACACCACAGAACATACAATCCTGTCTTGGTAAAACACCCGCAAAACGGGAACAAATTCTATTCTGGTTAGCACAAAAAATAACTCAAATAGAGGCAGTGTTTCCGGATACTACCCCTACTGAGAAACACAGAATTCTGACTATCTGTCTTCCAATGGGGATCGCACCACATGTGGAGGACTGTGACTCTTGGGGCACAGTCTTTGCTTCCATTTACACAAAAACACATGGTGTTCCGTCCATGGCGGTAATACCAGATGTGCTAAGACAGATTCAAAAGGAATACGGTCCAGAACCTGCTTTAACTCTGGGTATGAAATTACTGAAAGACTTCAAGCAGGTCTCAGCTATATTATTAGCCAACATAAAAGGAGAAGCAGCATATGTGGCAATCCACCAGAAATTGAAAGAAACAGATATAGCAGAACAACCATTTGAACTTGCCAGAATCATAGAAAAATCCTATGAAGAACTAGGAAGAGATAGTTTGGGTGGGAAACCAGTAAAACCCCAACTAACTGAAAATCCTGAAAAGATATTTATTAAAAATAATCTAAACACTCCAAAAAAGAGCTGGGATGGAAATAAACAATCCACTCCCAAAGAAAAAAGATTCCAGTCCAGAGGAAGGTCTCCTCGGCGGAGAGAAAGATCTCCGGACCAAGGAAACAAGTCTCCCCAGAGGGAGCCCTCTGAGAAAAGATACAACCTTAGAAATAGGGATAATTTGAAAAAACCTGATAGATATCAAGATATTGATACACGTCCCTCTCGATCTTTTCAGACTTCCTCGCAGAAATCGGAAAGAAGAGGACGGTCAGAACACAGGGAAGAGCACGTCAAGTCCAAAGACAAGGAACCTGCTCATCTAAATAAAAAATTACAATTTCCAAGAAAGAAGGTAGCCAGTATTAAAATAATTAAACATGCCGAGGATACTGAGGACACAACTGAAAAACGGAGAGTGGGCCCAGACAATGCTAGACAGCGCAGCATAAGTGACCATAGCTCGCAAGATCTTGATGAATCTTCTGGAGACAGTGGACACGAATGAATACATTCAGGTGGAAACTGCAGATACCAGAGTTAGCAAACCTCATAAAATATACGAAGTAACACTGCGTATAGAGGGAGATAAGACTAGGAAAGTAAGGGGTCTATTTTGGGATAACCTTTCAAAAGGCTATGACATCCTTTTAGCTGAGAAAGACTGGCCACCAGAGTTTGTCAGGGAGTGCCCTCATGGCGAAGAAATGATTATGCCTGCCTTCTCAAATCATGTTTCAATTCATAAAAAATATACATATGCAAGAAAATGGGCAGTAGCCCAAGCCCCTGCATTATATAAAAATCATGTAGGTTGGGATGAGGACTCTCCTCCTCACAAAATCCAGTTAAAATGTCAACCAACTGCACAAAGGCAGTACCCAATTAAACAAGAAGCTAAAAAACAAGTCAGGGAGATCTTAGATCATCTTGAATACCAGGGGGTGATTGAAACATGCACCTCGCAAATGAACAATCCTTTGTTTCCTGTCTCCAAGCCAGACGATTCATATCGTCTAGTTTTGGACTACAGACACCATAACTCATGTTGCAAGACATTTGCAGTACAAAACTCACACAGTGCAGCACTAATGAATAACATTGTGCGCAAAAAATACAAAACGACATTAGACATCTCTAATGGATTCTTTTGTCAAAACATTGCACCTGAAAGCAGGTATTTGACCGCTTTCTCAATAATGGGGTCGCAGAATAATTTCTGTCGACTCCCACAGGGATTCAAGAATAGCCGAGGATTATTCTCAGCAAGGGTAACAGAGTTACTACAAATTTATGATGATGAAACACTATCTTATGTCGATGACATCTATCTCACATATGATGACTTGGATACTCACTTGAAAAGAGTAAACACCATAATACTTGGGTTTGCTGCAGAGGGTTACAAATTCAACTTTAAAAAGTCACGAATTTCCCATCTAACTGTCCTGTTTTTAGGATATGAATTATCAAGTGAAGACAAAAGCCTAGCAGACAACTTCTTAGAGAAGTGCGCTGTACTCCAAGCACCTAAAACGCTGAAGAACTTACAATCAATACTAGGTTTCCTGAATTTCGGAAGAACTTACATTCTAAATTATGCAGAGAGGGTTAAACCTCTCTATGAATTAATAAAACCTGATTTCAAACAAATCAATTGGACTCAGAAACACACAGAAATATTAAGATCATTGCAAGCAGACATGTTAGCTAAAACAAAATTGCAAACTCGCAAAAACATACGCAACCTTGTAATCCGAGTCATCCCAGGAAGATGCGGATTCACGTACCTGACCTCTAATGAGGGAGAAACGGTACCAATAGCTTACAAATCACACTGGTACACACAAGCTGAAAAAACATTCAGTCTTACAGAAAACATTGTAAATGCGGTTCAAACTGCTGTAGCAAAAGAAAGAGCCCAAGCACAAGGCAAAAGGATAACTGTTTTAACATCAGAATCAGCCTTTGAGGCATTAACAAGCCCACGTAATTTGACTACCGTGGCATTAGATCCAAAATGGATCGAATGGGAAAATTCTCTTGCTGCAGAAGACGTGAAATACTATTTTGACCCGAACTTGAAAAAACTGAAACATCTAACATATGAAAAAGAATATCCTCTGCCAATCGAAATTCTTCCCCTACAACTTTACGCCTGTGTAATATATACAGACTGATCAGCACAACCCACAGTTTGGGGTAAGCGAGCTTACAGTGCTGCGTGCGCGGTTGTTAAATGCGGGTGGCACGGAGGTAAATTGAGACCACTGGTAACTATGTCTCAATCTGTAAAAGACAGTTCAGGTCAACGTACTGAACTGCTAGCTTTAAAAATGGCGCTCGATATTGCCGATCGCGAATTCCCGACACTAATAGTGTGCGATTCGCATTACTGCGTCAAATCTTACAATAATGACTTGCAGAACTGGGTTCAAAACGATTACAAAGATGACACAGGTGCCACAATAAAGCATAAAAAGCTTTGGGAACAGGTTGTTCTTTTACAGAAAGAACTACAAAAGACTCACGTGATACATACACGGAGTCATCAGAGTGATGGCATTCAGGCTGTAGGGAATTCATTGGCTAACACAGCCAAAGCGGAAGCAACTATTCCGGCTTCCGTAGCCACAAAAAAGCGTTCAGAAAAATACATAGACGGGGAAACCATGCTGGCAGTAAAAACGTCTTCAAAAGACGACTGTGCAGCACTACCCGTAAACTATCCACTCAATTATACATACATAATAGATGCAAACTCCGTTCCTTTTGCTCTAATCCTTGGAGTGGGGGATAGAGTAATTCCAAACACGAACAGGAGAGTCTTGTTAATAGCTGACGCACACATGGGTGAAGGTCTAAGGCACCAAAAGATTAAGGAATCTCTGAAAGTATTACAATCAGAATATTGGTGGCTGGGAATGAGCCTGCAACATCACAAATTTGCAATAAACTGTCCAAACTGCAACAGAGATCGCAGTGGCGAACCAGCCGGAGTTTTGCCATGGCTCTTCGTTTAGATAGCATAAGACTATCTATACGAAATATCCAGCAGAAAAAATGCGTCCCATTAACATTCAAGACTAGATTCACTAAAATGTAGACACCAGCGCTCGGCTGACGCCAGAACTGTTATAAAAGATGTGCGAGTCCATATCGGCACATACGCAATTGGCATGCTACATTCTGACCAGGGTCCTGCTTTTAGCTCTCGAGCTTATAAGGAGGCCATGACCAGCATGGGCATTGCATTGCGGTACTCTTGTCCCTTCCATCCTGAGGGAAATGGGATTGTGGAAAGAAAAAACCGGGACATAAAGCAATCTATAACGGCGAGGGTATTGGGTTCGGGTGATGGGTGGGTCCAATATTTAACAAGTGTCCAACGTAGTCTTAATAATCTGCCAAGAAATTCTCTGAAAGGTTTCAGTCCGTACGAACTATTGTTCGGGACTAGAATGCATATTCAGGACCTCGATAGTCAGACTTCAGTGGTAGAAGAAAAATGCTTTGAAATCAAAGATCGTTTGGCTATTTTACAGGACTTAAATGAAACAAGAAAAGACCTGAGCAACGTAAAGTTAAAACAGCAGCCAACAGCTACTGAAGATAAACCACCTGTCCCAGCAAGGCCTGCCTGGATTCCAAAGATTGGGGATCTGGTCTGAGAGAAGATCGCGGTGAGGAAGGAATTTGGGCCTTCTTACAGAAAAGCAGTACCTGCCTTAGCTATCAGCGGAACAAGATCAGTTGTACTACCGCCCCTTGCTGATAAAAAGGAGAACGAGTTGTATCGATCGACCTGGTAAAACCACAATCATGTGGCCAATAATAAGTAGTAGGCCCAGTGGACTCCCAAGAAGTAGCAGAGTACCAAAACTTGCTACAATACAAGAGGTTAAAACTGAGAGACTAATCACATTTGATAAACCTGCAGTGAATCAAAAAGGACTATGCAACAAAGCCATGGAACTTATGCCTCTTGAAACCCAAATTGCAACAGTTTGTCAAAAAACACCAGTCTACAACGATGTAGCCTCAGACTATGCTAATGAAACAAAAAATGCAAAAGCAAATGAAAATCCGGAAGCAATTCCAACCATTGACAGAACTGCATCTGGCTACTTCATCAATTTCGATAACTTTTCTGAAGATCCAAGCGAACCTGAACAACAAAAACTTTTAAAGACAAATTAATGGAACTCTTTCATCAACTCAAGTAAACCTATCTGATTTCTCCATGGATTGAATTTTGGATTGTGTTAGGTGCACTTTTCCTCCTGCTTTGGCTCATCATGGTTCTTTGTTTGGGAAAATTCATTGAGGGAAAATACAGTACAATGGACACTGCAAGTCAGAACATCAACTTGGTCCTAAAGCCTCACAAGTCATCTCACATCGAGAAAAGAGAACTATCATCAGTGAATGTCACAGCCAATCCAATACATGGGACAAAACGGATTACGAAATCTATGGCCCGGTTGACCTCTTGAAATATCTACACCAGTTCAAGGTTTCATTAAATGACTTTGTAAAACCGAGTACATTCTCTGATGATTGGGACTTTGAAAGTATTAATGATATGATGTCAGATTTAGTAATGTCAGCAAAATTTACAGAACATGATTACTTACAGGGTTCATCAAATTATGAAGAAATGTATTGTTATAATCACTTTGCACATCACTATTTGCATAAATCTGCTCAGCCCAGAAATGTTTTTAATTATAATCAATGGGAACATTGTGCAACTCCACCGAAAGGTAGTTCAAAAAATTTTTACGGGAAATTCCCGTACTTCTAAGGATTTAACACAAGTGATGCAGAAATGTTTTATTTCAAAATGTTAAATAAGACAAGAATGAAAACAATGCTGACAAATACTAAATTGATCTACTCGGAAACATTTTATGAAAAAATGAACACATTTGGTTTTGATTTCTGGAAAAATACCATTAAATCAAAAACCATCTGGGGTACCAAAGATTGGCAGGTCCAAGGGTTAGAAGCATTATTTAGAGTCTGCATGATCCCAGAACAAATTATATTCTTGAATGATACCATTCAACAGACAACCTGTCTTGGCCTAGCCAAAATTAAAGACTTAAACAAACCGTCTATTCCAAAGCCAACACCTGACAGTAATAGCACTACAGATGTTGAGATAGACGTATCCTATATTTTAGGTTTAAGTATTTTTATTAAGGAAATACAGCAGTACAGCAATGTAAAACAAGAAAAGGACCAGGCAATAACAGATAGCACCTAGTATGAGAAATCAATGCTGATGTAGTCTCTAGAGTTCACCGCCACCCTCAAGGTTCTACAGTCTGAACTAAGCAAGAGCCTCTATGGGTGGCACCCTCGAGCATTGTAGTCGTGCGTCGACCAGGAAGCAAAGAACAATCCCACTGTATTTCACAGTTAATGTAACAAACTACCCCAACAACCCCCTATTCCCATCCCCTTCCCTCCCCCCAACTCTCAGTCCGGTGCTGAGCAAGGAAGTTCTCGGAAACACATAAGCCCTTTCCCATCATGTTCCCAACGTGCGTGCCCCACTCATCCATTCCCCACAGGCCTTTTAGGTGATCGGTGGTGTAAGTCTAAGGAGTCTCAGGTATCTGGGGCACGTAAGCTCCCTGAATTCAGTGGCCAATAAAGTATGGAATGGCTGCCACAGCTCCGTGAATTGGTCCATCTCCCCCGCCAATGTAAGCGAAAGTTTCTCCATGCCCAGTACATGCCACAGCCTATGCAACCAACCCGTGATCGAGGGAACAGTGGGAGTGCGCCAGTGTATTAGAATGTTCTGCACAGCGGAGCCCAAGGCGATGGCTATGTGTCTCCCTCTCCGGGATTTCAACGGATACATCAAGGCATTAGGCAGGCCCAGTAGGGTGTATGCTGGGAAACGAGGTAACTCTATGTCAAAACATTTATCAATTTCATCGAGCACCTCCTTCCAATAATCCAGTAGCAGGGGGCATTCCCATAAGATATGCGTCAGTGTCCCAGTGTGTCCACAAGCGCGCCAACATGTAGTGTCTAAGAGCCTGTTCATTTCGTGCAAGCGTTCGGGAGTGCGGTACCAGTACGTCGAAACCTTGGTGAAGGTTTCCGTGACCCCCACATGATATGCAGAGTGTCGCGCTCGGTATGAGATCTGCTCCCATTCCTTATGACTCAGCGTCCTCCCCAGCTCCCTGTTCCACCTCTCCCGGCCAGGGTTATAAATGTGTACGGTCGGAGGCTGTAGCATTTTATATAGATCCGATATGAGTTTCGCATCTGAAGCACGCGTCGCCAACCATCGCTCATAGGGGAGCAGGTTCCTGTCCGCTGCATCCCGCACCTGTGGATGTAGCGCCCAATGTCTGACCTGCCAATATCGCATCCTGTCCGCCTCCACCAGCTGGTAACTCTCTTTAAGGCCCTCAAAGGGGAGGATCCCATCCTCTCCGTACACATGGAAAAGCGCTCTGCAGCCTTTCTCCCGCCAGTGCGCAAAGGCACCCGGTTCTGTCCCTGGCGTGAAGTCTGGGTTGTCCACAATAGGAGTGAACGGAGATGGGAACGAGGTAAGCTCGAACCGTTCGCAAGTGGCATCCCAAACCCGTAACGGAACCCTAGTGACCTGTGAGGCGTAGAGGTTCGGGGGTCTGTGCTGTCTACGGAGGAATGGTATTTCCTGCAACGGTCGACCCGCCACCGCCTGATCTTGGAAGAGCCAGTGCTTATCCGACTCCCATCTGCTCCATTCCACCAGGTACCTCAGTTGAGACGCCTGGAAATATTTGTGAAGGTCAGGGATTCCCAGCCCCCCTGCCTCCGGCGCTAGGGTCGTCAATGTTCTCTTCATCCGGGGCTTGCGGCCTTGCCAGACAAATTGGGATAGAGCCGTCTGCATCATCCTTATCCAACCCTTAGGGGGTTGCAGCGGAAGTGCCCGGAAGAGGTATAAGATCTGTGGTAGCACAGTCATCTTCAGCGCCGCTATCCTGCCCAGCCACGATATCGTCCCCTTGTTCCATCTCCCCAGTTCCTCCTTCACCTTCCTGCCTAACGTCTCATAATTGACCGCTATCATCGCCGGCAGTGTGGGAGCCAGCAAGATACCAAGGTAAGGCACATGGTCCCGCGACCACCTTAGTGGGTAACGCCTCTGCAAATCTCGTCTCGTCCCAGGCGTCAGGGAGATATCCAATGCCGTGGATTTCCCCATATTCATCTTGAACCCGGCCGTTCTCGCAAAAGCCCCGAGCTCTTCCATACACGCGGGCAAAGCCCTCTGCGGATCCTCTAGCGCAAAAATGACATCATCTGCATACAAACTAACCGTGTGGGTATAACCCCCCATCCGCACTCCCGTAGCATCCGCATTACATCTCACTCTCTGGGCAAAAGGCTCCATGTAGAGAGCAAAGAGTAGGGGAGATAGTGGGCACCCCTGTCTTGTGCCGCGGTCAATATTAAAGCGCATCGATCCACAGCCGTTGACCCGCACTGCCGCTGACGGGAACTTATAACAATTAAAGACCATGCACCTAAACTTCTCCCCTATACCCATTCGAGCCATCACTCGCTCAAGATACGGCCAATGCACCCGGTCAAACGCTTTTTCGGCGTCGACCGATAGGAGCATCCTCTCCCCAGGGATCCGCGACGCCTTCTCCATTACATGCACCAACCGCTTAGTGTTATCCACCGTCTGCCTGCCGGGTATAAAACCGGACTGGTCTGATTCAATCAGTCCAGGGAGATATTGCGCCAACCTCGCAGCCAATATCCCTGTGTAGATTTTTAGGTCAACGTTTAGGAGGGAGATCGGTCTGTACGAGCCACACTGGGCCCTGTCCTTCCCCGGCTTCGGTATGACCGACACCGTGGCATGCAGGAGATCCGGAGGGATAGCGCCTGGGCAGTCAAAAGAGTTAAACAGTTTGGTCAATATTGGAGCTAGGGTAGTGCAAAACGTCCTATAGAAGAGGGTGGTCCCGGAGCCTTCCCGAGTTTTAGCCTAGCGATCGCCGTGATAACCTCTTCTATCCTAATCTCCCGGTCCAGGTAGTCAGTCTGTACTTGAGCTAAGGACGGGAGAGTCACTGAGTCCAGATATTCATCAGGGTCCCCAGTCACTGTACCGTCCTCCGCGTAGAGCTCAGCGTAGAACTGACGAAAAGCCTCAGCTATATCGGCGTCTTCCGAGACCGTGCGCCCGCCCGGCACCGCAAGTTCTTTGACTCGACGGCATTGGTGTGCAATTCTGAGCTTAGCCGCTAACAACCGACCACAGCGATCCCCCCCTGTGTAATAAGCGTGTTTCAGACGGAGCGCCGCGTATTCAGCCCTATCCAGGTCTAGAGACGACAGAAGTTTCCTCGCCGCCTTAAGTTGTTTCCAGATTCTAGGCGCCCCCGTGCGGTGATGCACCCGCTCCAATTCCCTGACCTTGTGCGTGAGTTCCTCCCGCTTAACTTTCCGTTCCTTATTTTCGGCTGCCGATACTGATATAAACTCTCCCCGTAAAACCGACTTAAGCGCTCCCCATTGAGTTGCCAATGTGGTCTCGGGGTTAGCGTTGTGAAGTTGAAATTCAGTCACAGCCTCAGTGATACGCTGCACCACAAGTTTTTTGTGCAAGAGGGCGTCCCGTAGCCGCCAGACTCCGCGCTGCACCGGGGTCGATGGGGGCAGAAAGGTACCCGAGACTGGTGCATGATCCGACAGGGAGATGACCCCGATCTCAGAGGCAGAGGCCATGTCCCGAACCGGGCCAGAGACCAGCAAGTAGTCCAGCCGTGCGTATGTTTTGTGTGCGTGCGAGAAATAAGAGTAGTCCCTATCTGCAGGGTGAAATCCTCTCCAGAGATCGTGCAAGTCAAGTTCAGCTAAATGCGTTTTCATGGTGTTCGACAGTTCCCCCGTCTGTGGAAAGCGCTGTGCTGATCTGTCTAACGAGGAATCAAACACCATGTTCAGGTCCCCTCCCAGGATGAGATGTTGGTCAGGGGATGCTGTGACGTCTATCAATGTGGTGCGGAGGAAGTGTTCCTGACGTTCGTTTGGGCAGTAAACCGACCCCACCGTGAATTGCAGGAGCCCCAACTTAAACCTGTACGCCAGTAATCTCCCTTTTTGGTCAGCCAATTTGTGTAGCACCTCACCCCTAAAGGATTTAGATACCAATATAGCAACCCCTGCTGTTTTAGTGGTGTGGGAAGAAAAGAACTGCGTGGGGAAGGAACGGGACCGCAATCTATGACAGTCACCCACCAGCAAGTGCGTTTCCTGTAGCAGACAAATGTCAGCCTGCGTGGCCTCTAACAATGAGAGAACTGCCCTTCGTTTAGTGGGGTTGTTTAGGCCTTTCACATTCAAAGTCACTACTTTCAAACCAGCCATATCAGATTAATGGAACCTCCCAGCACTAGACAAGCAAATGCGACAAACACCGACTTCTTCTGCAGATCCGCCCTTAATGTCTGGCTAATCTGAGCGAACAGAACTGAGACACCGGACCGAGCTACCCCGAACTCCCCCCTCCCGGATCCCAAGACCCCCGGACCCCAACTCCCCGACCCCTGTCTCCCCTTCCCCCGTCCCCCAACATGAACCTCCCAACCCAACCCCCGTAACCTTACATAGTACAAATAGTCCCAGGCCTGCCCCTTACGGACAGGTCTGCGGTGATTTACCTTCATGGGCGACTTGCCACCAGCACCCCACCCTCGCAATCCCGCTCCCGCCCCCTCCCCAAGCCAGCTCCATCAGTAATGCATTGTCAATCTCCCCCCGGAGTCCAGTTATGCGGTCAACGCCACTTCTCCCTCGACCTCTGAGGTCTCATGTGCCGTTCGAATTGCGTCCGCCATTCCAGATCTGACCGCAGGTGAATCCGGCCTCCGTGAGGCCCCTTGTGTTCTGCGTCTCGAGACTCTCCGCCAGCCACCGCCAGATGAACTCATCCTCCTTCGTGGTGTGGACGACTCCTCTTCCTCTGCTGTGATCCCTAAGACTTCGCAAACATCTTGAAGAGACCGCAACTGGTGCGATTCCCCGCTCCATCGGAATATTAGGCGAAATGGGTGCCCCCAGGAGTAGGGCGTGTCGTGTTGCCTTAGGAAGTCCGTCGCAATCTTGAATGCCCTGCGCTTCTGGAGCGTGGTCGCAGCGAGATCCTGATATAGCGCCACTTGGTGACCTCTAAATGCTATTGATTGTGTCTTCCTCGCCTCGCGCATAATCCGCTCCTTTAGCGGAAAATCAGGAAGGAAAGCCAGTACATCCGGCGGAGGTCCACTCGCCCGCCGCTGCGGGCCCACTCTGTGAGCTCTATCAATCCTGATAGGGAAATCCGCAGGTTCACCAAGGACAGTGCGAAACAGGTCCTGCAAATAGGCCGCTATGCCGGAGGGCTCCTCTGTAGACGGCACTCCCCGGACTCTAATGTTGTTCCGTCTCGCTCTGTTTTCCAGATCCTCACTGTGTGATTGAAGGTCTATGTGTTGGTCCCTGAGGCGGAGTACCTCCTGCTGCAAGTGCGTAATCTCATCATCCTGGCGCTGCGTGGAGCTCTCAACTGCTTCAACCCTCTCTCCAAGTCCATCTACCTCCCTGCGCAGTTCCCGTACTTCACCGGCCACCTCCTTCTTCAGCTCCTGAAAGTCATCCCTCAAAGTCCCGAACAGGGACTCTAAAAAGGATCTGGTGACCGGAGGCTCCCCGTTGCTCCCTCCTTGAGATCCGCATGCGCCTCCCGACGGTGTCGAAGTCTTGTCTCCTTTGCTGGGCGGTTTATTGAGCATGTCCGTGAGCGTGCGACTGCCTCCCTTGCCGCCCTTTTGCCCGGCCATCCTCCTCACCGTGCCGCTGCTCGTGTGCGAACCCCAGCTGCCCCCAGCCAATCCGTACTCTAATCAGGCTTGAGTTCCTGGCATGCACCTGCGCGGACCTCCGCTTTGTGGGCCGGTCCGAGATGAAAACTGCGACACAGGTTCGGGCCCCCGGCTTCCGGTCACTCATGGAAAGCCCCGCGCCATTCGGCCGCCGATGGTACTCCACCGCCCTCTCAGTGAATAACAGGCTTTGTAGTGGTCCCCCGACCACGCCGGTGTGAGAAGTCTCAGACAGCCGCCACACTCAGGGCAATGTGGGCTCCACTGGGGCCCCGTGTCTCAAAGTTCACTCCCAGCCCACTCCTCACCTCCGTCTCCGAGGCCGTGGCAAGCTCTGACCTGGGCCCTGCCCTTGGCCCCTCGGCTCCGATGCTTCGACCTGCCGCACCCCGGCCTCAGTCGCAATCTGCGGGCACCAAGGATCCTCCACCACCGGCAGCCGTCCCTGCGAGAGGGGCCTGCCCCGCCTTGCCACTGTTCCCTTCCGCCTCTGTCTCTTGGGCCCGGTGGTGCTGCGGCGTCAGCCCCGCACCGATGTCATGCCCCTCAGACTCCGGTGTCGCCCGCGGTAAGTCCGCGATGCCTTTCGCCCCCCAGCCGCGTTCAAGTAGGCAGGTGTCGCTAAAACTGTAGGATCTCCCCGGTGCAGTGCTCCGTAGGCCCTCGCTCCACCGAGCAACCTTCACCCGGTCCACCCCTCACCTCTGCCGGCCAGAACTGGGGGGTCGGGGGCCAAGGCCCCGCTCCGTCGCCGTCCAGCTGCCACACCTCAGAGTTCGCTGATCAGGCCCGGTTGCGGTGTCTACCGTGCGCCGGGACCTCTGCCCTCCGGAAATCCGCCCCGGACTGTGTGCCGATGCTGGACGCTCGCGGCCTTGGGCCTCCGCCAGCTAGGCCGCTGCCGCGGCCTCAGGTAGATCTTGGGGCGGAATCAGGTCCAGAGCACTCCTCTTCGCTGGAGCAGCGGCTAGGGCGCCCCCGGCCCGGGCCCACCGACCACCGGACCCCCTGTGTACCTCCGCCTTTCTCAGGGTATCTCGCCAGGGTCCAGCCTTCCGCCACTCCGCTCCGGCGGCGGTCCGTGCCTCTGCTCTCCTCCGGCGAGGCCGCAGCCGCGGCCTCGCGTAGCTTCTGGGGCGGGGCCGAGACCGGTTTGTGCCGCTGGGCGTCGGGCCAGGTCTCCTCTAGCCCCGGTGGTCTGTACAGCAAAGCCGCCGGCGTGCGGCCGGACTAATTCAGGCCCGTCTCTCCGTTCTCTGGGTCGGCACCGCTACCGCCGGGTCTCCGATGCGGCCCGCACCGTCACCCTCGCTCCGTGCTCCAGCGGCAAAGGTTTCTGCCGTCCGCTCCGTGGCTCACCGGAGGACCGGAGTTCCGCTCAGCAGTGCCTGGAAGCCTTCTCGCCCACACCCGGTCGCCTGGAACGGCTAGGGGGGAGAGAAGCGATGTTTAGGGCTCAGGGCCTAGGCGGGCGCGGGAGCTCGGGCAGAACACGTCCGTTCACTCCGCCATCTTGGCCACGCCCCTCGTATCCTATATTTTAAACCAAAACAGAACACATCCTGATTGGAAAAAATGGTTGATCTGGCCCACAGACACAAATAACTGTCAAGATAGATTCCTGAACAAAACACAGGGGTTAAAAATGACCAAGCCAGACCCAAGATACTCCCAGAGACAACATCCAGGGATAGTCACAACATACAGTGTAGGGAAACTCTGCCTCGAATGGCTACAGAAATCCACACTGGCTGAAATTAAGCAACACTTGACTTTACTTAAAGACGGTGCTGACTTGCGTGATTTCATAATGGGACCACGCAAACAGCGTCAAAAACGTTTCATAGGGGCCGGTATATATGCTGCATACACCGAAGCTTGGAAAGTGATGCAAATTAAAACAGCAGAAAAAATACGAGAAATTGATCGTATTCATTTGGAAAAATCATTTTCTGTTGTGGACAATGGGTTAATGACTCTGTCCTCCAGAATATATTCACTGGACAGTATTGTATCCTCTGCTATTGATATAATAGAGCAGGACTTACTAATGTTACAACACGGTCAGTCCCAATTACGTTCTATTGTACAGCTTGGCTGGACGTTGCAAAATCTGTGTTCAGGCTACGTGCCCTGGCGTTTAATCAACACAACGTCATTATTCTCTATCTTTAACCTCACTGATAAACAAATCAGTTTGGCACACAAAGGAGCAGACTATACGATTCTGAGCATTGAAAAACTTGAGAGATTACCATTGACAATGTCAGAAAGACCTGTCATTGAATGGATAATACACGGAATAATCACAATTCCGATAACAACTTTCCAATTTAAATACTGCCAAGAGTATATACCAGCGGGCCAGTATGAAAGGTTGGGTAAAGGGTACATTAAGTCATCATGGAAATTACCTTATACACACACATGTTACAGTGAAAAGAAACAGAATGTATTTCTTAGTGGAAAAAATTGCAAACAATCACTAAGCGCTATACTTCTGTGTCAAGGTATTAACCTGCATGGGGCCTGTGAGGGGACTTCAAATAACCTTTCATGTCACCTGCAACACAAATAGCGCCATTCTTTAGACGACTTTCTAACGGGAGTTACATTCTAATAGTGGACCACAGCTGTTGTGGCATGGTGCCAGGGAAAGCCTATCTCGTCAGCGTGAGTTCCATGGTCACCTGCTGTATGCAAGTATTGTATCCAAACAGCACTCCGGATACGGAGGCAACAATTTGGCCTTCTTTGAATATCTCTTCTATTCGAATTGATACTTTAAGTAGAATAAAGTCTGTACTTTTACAGACAACTGTGCCTTTAACGTCATCAAAAGAAACGTCTGATCTGCAAGTTGCAAGGACAACGGCAGAGATACATACCCCTTTATCAACAAATTGCCCCGTGCATTTCGTAGAAATGCTAAGCCAAATCCTAAATATGTCAGATACCAGTGGTATCCCACATATATTTAAGACAATTTTTTCGGGACTGTTAACACCCTTCGAAACAGTTCTGGGCATTTTTCCTAATTTTGTCCATTCTGTCTTTGGCGGCCTACCACTTCTGTTGGGACTCGTAGCAGGCATTTTATTTTTGATCCTTCTGCTCCGATATGGCAAGCCAAGTCGCAGACAAGACTCCAGCAACAATGGAAGAAACGATCCTAGCTATAAGCTATCGGACCGCATAACTAAAGTCCTTGGATTAGCCCGGCTAAGAGATCTGAATATGACTTGGTTTCTTTCATTCAGACCCATCTGTCAGAATTGCATCTTAGCTGTGCTTCGATGTATGCTATGCGGAGAAGAATGCGTGTTGGACGTCTGTCTTACACTACCATCAGCAGTACCAATGGATACAGATACTTTGCTAAGTCCTGTAACGGCTCATGCATCGTGTTGTCTCCAGCGGCTACCCATTCTGATTACGGCATTCGTTGAGACTTCACCACTACGATTGGGGGTAGTGAAGTACGAGGTGAAAGCAGCATCACCCAGGTACGACCTTCTGTGAGCATTGCTGATCCTGACATCGATGATAGCAATCATTCTCACGACTGCACTGTTGCGGCTTTTTTAAACTTAGTCGAACTTTCACCTGAAGCCGTAGACCAATTTTTTGAAAGTCTGTCTGAAATGATGTTCTCCCCTGAACAGAAAGAATAACTTTTTAAGCAACAAGCACACAGCGTTCCCTGAACTCTGAATTCGGCCTTCAGCTTTGATAAACAAAAGCTACTGAAAATATTTGGAACTATTTTTTTCCCTGAAGCGAAATTATTTTTTTTCCACTTCCAAAATATTTACCTTTTTTTGGCACATGTACTCTGCTTAAAGTAGAACTATTCTTAGAGAACAGAGCTTCTATTTTTAGGAACTCTAGAGACAATATATTACCTCAGCCTCTAGCAAATGTACAGAATTTGTATTATTATGTGATGGAATGGTCTCGACCTTCTTTTCTGTATTAAGAGCCATTTCATGTGTAATTTTCGCAATTCATTCAGCTGATATATATATGCATTTTTTAACTGAATGATACCACTGCTTGAAAAACGTACAGTACCATTACTCATTTTCGTGTATTACCATATACCATTTCAATATGCAACTTTATGTATTTTGGGGTGGGTTGGAAAACACATGCATCATTATATGTTTACTATTGCTTCGTTTTAAGTAATGAGGGACATTAGATCGTGGAGTGGGTGTTGTAGTTCTATCTAGGACCCTAAATTCGATAGTTCTGATTTATGCCCTTATGTGGTTATAATGAATAATATCCTTATAAAGGCATAAGAATCATATCCATATTTAGTCATAGCCCATGCTGTCCAAATTAAGCAAGGCTACTTCCCCAGGCTCCTAGCAAGTACAACGAGTTCTGTAAACAAACCAAACCTCCAGCAACCTGGGAATTCCCCATTGCTTTTGTTTTGATTTCGTCCTAGAACTCCTGTGAGCACTCTCAGAACGGCCAGTTCTTAGTGACATCTTCATTGACGTCTTATGTCCAACCTTACGTCAAACCCGGCACCTTTCAGGTATAAATATACCAACGTTGCCTTAAGCAAACACATGGTGGTGGTTTTGGAGCAGAGCAGCTACCTACTTGCCCGAGAGTCCAGCTGATGCGAGAGCCCACGGACGCTGCCCCTCCCTTTTGACGCACTGAGAGAGACGCTGTCTTTTCTCCTTCCGAGAAATCCAGCTCCGGTGTTTCCAGATGCCTTCGCGGGTTACTGGGATATCGAGTCCTGAGAGAGAGATACAAGACCTCCTGCTTTCTAATACCAAGGTACGGAGCTGACTAAACCCTAAAGAGAATTCTTGATTCAGATCCTTGGCAAAACCAACTTAACTTAAACTGCTACTTACTTACTCCTTCCCACGTATTAGGCTTAGGTCAGGTACACCGGGGTAGGCATATTTAGAAGCACCAGTTGAGTACGTTAGTCAATGTATATAAGTATGTATATATTTTATCCATTTTAAAGTATCCTATGGCTAAGAAACCATATCAATGCTTTTACAGTATTATTTCTTAATCCTCCTTTTACTGTACGCACTTTACTTTACTATGAGTATTGCAATTGTGCAGATTCATTTCTCTTGTATGAGAAAGAAGACTGCTCAATAAATAACAACCTTTTATTGAAAACGCCCGTCTCTCTTTTCTCTGCACTCTGGTGAAACTAAGTATGCACACTGGACTGAGTGAAATAGCTGTCTATTGTTTTCACACGACTCTAGAGATACACTCTTATTCTGAGGGAGAAAAGTTGTCATGTTATATGGTTGTCAGAAGCTAATCCCTTCAAGTCTATCCAGGGAGGTTAAACTCCTCCTCGCTTATTCGAGAAAGTTTCTAGTGACCTCTGAACTAGCTGGCAAAAACTTAAGTCTAATATAGTCAGTAGAGACCTAGTCGACCTCAGTCCTACGTCTACACTGCTGAATATATTATTCCAATGCGCAGAGCCTATTGGGAATATAGGAACTACACTACAATAGCACAGTTTAAGTTACGTCTAAAATATCCTCCGTTTCCCTGTATATCTGAATTCCCAGATATTTGAAGGTAACAGGTGCTGTCTGAAACATCCAATTACGAAACCGTATGCGATCTTTACATGTTACATCAGTAAAAGAAATACATAGGACGTGGTCTCATTTATAGAGAGACCAGAGAGCCGTTGAAATGTATCAAAGATAGTAGGTATGGGTTCATAGTCCTCATCCAAATTATTGAGATATAATATTAAACCATCCGAATATGCAGAACGATATGAATATTGGTTACAATTGTTATCCCTTTGTGACCTGTTATAGTACGAAGTTTATGTAGGAGAGGCTCTATGGCTAAAATAAATAATAAGGGTGACAGTGGGCAGCCTTGTCTGGTACCCCGCGCTATTTTATATTGCTGCAAAATTTGAGTTCCCGTACGTGCGCGGGCCGTGGGTTTCGTGTACAGCAGCCTCACCCAACTTATATATTCCTCTGGCATGCCAAATCTCGAAAGGGTATATAACATATATTGCCAGTGTAGGGAATTAAAGGCTTGACGAAGATCGAGCAATATGCATCCCCATGCAGTAACTGCTGCTGGTGTATAAGTCATTATTTAGTGCAATCT
Organism: Lissotriton helveticus; assembly: GCF_964261635.1. Lineage (NCBI taxonomy): Eukaryota > Metazoa > Chordata > Amphibia > Caudata > Salamandridae > Lissotriton > Lissotriton helveticus. The sequence goes on along the minus strand of NC_136069.1, from coordinate 731,833,764 downwards.
TCTGATATTAAGAGCCGTGTTTCTGCCCGGGACAAAGCCGCATTGATCAATGCGTATCAATTGCTGGATAAACTGAAAAAGTCTATTCGCCAATAACTTACTCAGGATTTTATCATCCGTATTTAGAAGTGAGAGGGGTCTATAACCTGCCATATCCATACTATCTCGTCCTGGTTTCAGGAGTGAGACCACCGTCGCTTGTAATGTGGTAAGGGGAAGTGTACCAGTATCCAACGAGGCCTGATACAACCGCTGTAAGTGAGGTACTAATAAGTCAGAGTATGCAGCATAAAATTCGATGGGTAGACCATCACACCCTGGTGCTTTATTACGAGGCAGAGCTTTTATCGTCCTTTTAATTTCCATGCTAGTCACTGGCTGTCTCCGTCCTCCTTGTGATCATTTAATAATTGCAGGAGTTGTAGACCTTCAAAGAAGGGCTCAAAGTCTGCACCATCAAATTCTGCCGGTTTCGCTTATAATTTCTCATTGTAATTTTTAAAGGCAGTATTTATTTCTAACTGGGTACAGACAGTGTCACCTTCCATATTTTAAATTTCAAAGGTAGGGGACACCGACGGGGCGCCTTTAATAATTTTAGCAAGAAGTGGGCCTGCTTTTGCATGTTGTTTCTGAGTATAAAGACAATAGTCCAAAATGCGCAGTTCGTGTGCTTCTTGTAACGGAGCCTTCTGTGATCCGTTCAGTACTGCTTCCTGCTCTAATTTACCCTGGCTGATTTCGACCTCCGTAAGCTGTTCGATTAGAGCAAGTTGTGCTCCCGCTCTTGTGCTTATTGCTACCCCCGTATCACGGTTCTTAAGGCGTCCCATTCGATTTGACGTGTGCTCGCTGTTTCTGCATTTTCAATAAAATATTTGCCTATTGCCATAGATAGTGCACTGTGGAAAACCAGGTCTTCTAATAGCATGGGTTGCCATTTCCAAGTTGGTAACAGTGCGGGGACTCTGCCCCACATGAGTGTGAGTTCTATGGGATTGTGATCTGACAATGTTTTATCCAAAGGTGTTGTGTCACTAACAAGGGCATTTAAGTTCAAGGAGCAAAATATTCTGTCTTTGCGGGTATGTAACCCATGAGGTGATGAGTAGAAGGAGTACTCCTTGCTAGTGGGGTGAGCCATCCCCCCATGTTTCTCCTATTCCCCACCCGTTTGCCGAGCCCTTGAGTGCTTCCTCTAACTTTCTACATTCTGTATTGTGCAATGCGGGGTGCAACCTGTCCAAATCAACATTGAAGTCGCCTCCCAACACCCAGGGGTATTCTTCCCACCCCACTAACACAGTGCTAAGAATCTCTAAGAATTTGTCCTGATCTGTGTTCGGAGCGTATATACTTCCCACCGCAATGTGCTCCGCATCTAGCAAACCATGTACCAGGACATATCTGCCATTCGAATCTATCTTCTGCTGTAATAATTTGAATGGGGTACCATTCCGCATCCATATCACAGCCCCACGATTGACCCCCTCCATTTCTTTTGCATTTTTCAGCTTCATCATGCTTCAGGTGGGTTTCTTGAAGAAACGCAATATGAGTTTTCCTTCAGTTTAGCTGCGCCAGTATCCTATGCCTTTTATGAATGGAACCCAACCCCCTTACATTCCAAGAGCTGTACGTATATTTACTACGATGTGTCATAAGGCCCTGAGTATGGTGTTCTGCCATGAACATAGAGTATAATAGGCCATTCTGGTACAACATAACCTGTAGGTGAGTCTGTATTTCTATGAAAACTCTCCAATACTAGGTTCCCCACATAACATTAGCGGACCAAACCATGAAACAAAGTTTAACAGGACCCCTCTATAAAATATAACATAGTGCATTCGCCAAAGGGGGGGCGGCAACCTCTAGATTCTTGACATACTTTACCCTGCATGCAATTACATTAGAATCATATTGCTCCAGCACAAGCCCCACCGTCGTAAAATAAACATGGATAATAGGACCATCAATTATCAGTGTATACAGCGATTCATACTTATCTATACACTATACTACACCAGCATCTGGAGGGCTCCGCATTCAACTCTAGTAATTGTTTGCAGTCTGTGGAGTAACCAAAGAAAACAGTGCCAGACTAGTTTCAGAGTCTTAGTGAACAGTGGCATCTTCCGAAGAGTTGACAGACACAACAGGGGACTTGGCATAATGTACCGCCAACGCTGCCACTGTCAGGAGAGCGTCTTTTTGACTTTCCGAGATCTGTTCCAGTGATGGGCTTACACTAGGTCCAGTTCTAGGGCATCGATTTTTATTCATTTTGGCTTCATCTTCACGCTGTGCCAAGGACTGTGTAGATTGGCTCGGCGGGATCGAGTTCTGGGACGCAGTAGGTGTGAAAGTGATTTCCATCCAATCTGCTACTTCCTAAGGGTTGTCAAAGAAGAAGGATTTTTGTCCAAAAATAACTTTCAATCAGGCCGGGAAGAGTAAAGCATATTTCAAATTATGCGCTCGTAGTTTCTTTTTAACTTCCTGGAAGGCGGCTCTTGCTTTCTGAACCGCCAGCGTGAAATCCGGGTACAGGGAGATCTTTTTATTTTCAAATTGGATGGGAGCGTTCCCCCTCGCTGCACCAGTATCGTGTCCTGGTCTCTATAGTTCAGTATGCGTGCTATTAGTTGTCTGGGCGGTGCCCCCGGAGGGGGAGGTCTATGTGGCACCCTATGAGCTCTCTCTACACTATAGAGTTCCGTGAGGCCTCCCCGTGCCACATGATCTCGCAGCCATTTTTCAACAAACTGAGTGGGATTAGATCCCTCACTCCTCTCCGGTATTTCCAATATACAGACGTTATTTCTGCAGGATCTCCATTCTGCAGCATCCACCCTATCCTGTAATCCTTGTAGCTGCCGTTGCAGTTGTTCTACTTGGGAACTATGCATTGTTTGTTATGGTATCAAGTCATCTAAGGCAATTTTATTCAATGCTACTTTGTCCGCTAACTTCTTATCATCCGCCTTCAACAGGTTAAGGCTAGTAGATAGCGTACCTATTTGAGTTTCAATCTCCATGCTTGATTCTCTGATTTCTTTTAGTATCCAGTCCAGATTATCAGTGTTTTGTTCAGGTTCTGTTGGGTGGGACTACATCTGTTTCAAGACTTTGCGATAAATCGCTACGTGTTACAGGATTCGTGTCTTCAAAGGCAGGTGGATCGGGCTGCTTAGCTTTAGTACGGCCCATTATGAAAAGGAGCTGAGACCCAGTACAACAATCCCTTCCTGTACATTGGGCTTAAAGCACGAGCAATTACCACACTAACGCTACTCGCTGAGGACTGTAAATGGATTCAACTGCAAGTAGTCGAAATCCGCCCTCACAGGAGCGCACTTATCAAGGCAGTCTGTTTCAGCGGTTGTGCTCAAGGCTATGGTGCGAGGGAAGTGCCAGATGCTTTGTAGTCGTATGCGTAGTGGTGCTGCTGTGTTTCTACATATGCTTAATGTTCAATATGGCTGCCTCACATTGTTGCCACGCCAGCAGGCACTCAGGGAACAACAGGGCAGCCCAAAGCTTTCAGATCAGCCGATACATTCTCGCTCCTTTCAGTCTCTCTAGGTTCCCCTCTGCCACTGGAGGTCGCGCGCCTCACCTCGTCTGTTGGTGAGCACTTGTAGTGAGTCAAGCGTGGTAACAATGCTGTGACAGCCTTCCCTTATATCGCCGTCTCAGGAGGCCGTTTCATATGCCCCTGTCCGTTTCACCTCATTTATTTTCACTCCTCTCAGCCGTTCAACAGCATGGCAGACAAATGACGTGGTGTACCTTCTCTGATGCTGCCCAATACGCTGGTGCTTTGGCTCGGTGTGCATCTATCGCCGTATCCACAGTAATGTTCATGCGCTCACGGTGTATTCACGTGACCCTCCATCCAGGCAATAGAGAAGCATCTATTGATATAATGACCCCACAGCCCGCCTCTCCGTGTCTGTATGTTAATCTCTCGAGTCCACAATGCAGCAGGAAATAGCACTGTTGTGCGTCCTTGTTGCTCACTGTTGCGCGGCTATTGGCACGGAATCTACGGCTCCGTCTCGGTTGAGGACTCCGTCTCTAGCGCTGGGAGGCCTTTGGTAGCCATGCACTCCACAAGTGTAAATTCATGCATTGGTTCATTCAAGGCAGTCGGCGCCGGTTAGATCTTTTAGTACTTCGGACGAGGGGGGGCCTATGCACTGTGGAAGCGTCACTCCAGACTCGGGTACAGGTCCGTTGCCCTCAAGCGCTGCCCTCCGCTATCTTGCTTCTCACAAGCTTCTCAGTCGCCCAAAACTCAGTTTCTGTCATACTCAGCACTCCGTGTAGTACACTCACCAATAGTGTGGGTAAATCAGTCCATAGAGTAGCTCCGTGGTTATTCCGACTACTCCTCCTCAAACCACAGTGTGACGTTTGATCCGGCACCTCCCGGCGCCCTGCCCATTCCGAACCCCCGCCATTATCACCACCATTAACAACACTAGCACCATTACCAACAGCACCATTACCACCGCCATTGCCACCAACATTACCATCTGTTTGCATGGTTTACTACATGAAAGTAAGACCTATTGGCTTTGCCAATGCTTGTATCATCTGATCTCTACTGAGAATTATTTGAGAGCTGAAGGAGAACGTAGCCTGGTAATGTATCATGGGGTCGGACATCCTAAGCAAAGCCTCCTATCTTTGGAAAATGTCCACAGTGTGATCCTCTAGCACAACTTTCTTAACCTTTTGACTATTGTTGACCCCTTCTAAATCATTACTGGTACCCAAGACCCCCCCTCAACCCCTCTCCCCCCCTCTCCTCCCTCCCCCACTGAATCATTAACTGGTAACCGGGGACCCCATTAAGTAATATATGGAAGAAGGCGACCCCGGCCTAAGCATCTTTTATGATTTGAATTGCAAAAAACATACGTAAAATAGAGAAACAAACCTCCATCAAATAAATATACAAATTATGAGTAGGGCTCCCGGTTTTATGGTATTTATCCATATTTTTTTTTGCTAATTTTACCTGTATTTATACATATTTATTTTGGGTTTTGTGAAAAAATTAAGCAGAAGCTGGTATATTTCCACATTTATTGAACCGAAAAACATGCATTCATGCAGTGATATGAATCCCCGCAGAAGATAAATCAATACACTTGCATGAAAATATGCACATTTTGGTATCAACCTTGTGCACATCTACTGCTGTTTAGGCCTCTTTACTAAACTTCCTTTCTTTTTTACCCCTTACCTGTCAATCCACACAGCTATTGGCCTGGCAGTCATGGCAGAGAGTATTTAGAATCACTCAAAAACCAAACCAATTCGCATTTTTATCCACATTTAAAAATAAATACAGACAAGAAAATAATTGGTTTTCTGTCTGTATTTATCTGTAAAAATCAGTAAAAACAGAGAACAGGGAACCTTAATTATGACATATTTTATTTAAATTCCCAAACAAATACAAAGAAAAATCAACATTTTAATTTTAATGGGAAGATTGGAGCTTTTCTAAATTAATTTGAGGCCGCTCATCGTCCGTATTGCATATTGTTTGATGCGCTTAACCAGCTCCCACAAATCAATCAGAGGATACCAACTTCATTTTCACCCTCCAATTTCGTATTCTTTCACACTTAAAGAACGCTTTAAAGTTCTCAACTTCACATTTATATACAATTGATTAATCTGTTATTATTATTTATTTTTCCAACATGTTAAGAACAACTGCTCCTTCAGATTTTCAGGGTTGTGGGGTTGGAGTGAAAGCAAATGTAGAGGTACTTGTATAGTGCACGACTACCCGGAGGCATCTCGGCGCTTGTACGAATACTGCTGAGGAACCCTTCCTGGCCTTTCCCTGTGAAGTGCCCAATCCTGGGCACCCCCAAGGTGAAGCCAGGCATCCTAGCGTTGTTGGGGCCATTGTGGAGATTAAGCAAGCTATTGCCCAGAGTTGCAGAGTGGGACCCATGATTAGAATAGGCACTGAGGCGAGAATTAACAGGTCCGATGAAATTGAGCCCAAGACCCGCCGAGGTGGATATTGAACCCTGGTCCCGGGCCAGACTTCTGCATCAGGGTCTGCCGCTCTAACCATTGAGCCACACTTCTCAATGGTAGCAAGTGATCCAAAACACACTGAAGAGGAAGGGGGCTATTTGGAAGGGTTGTTCGCCCTCTCATGAAAATGGGTTAGTTGGCCCAAATAGTGTATTTTAAAGCACTACATTCGAAATAAATGTGTTAAAAATCTATGGGATTTTCAGGCAGTCCTGAAATATCCAATTACTCCAGGCTACGGCCGACTACCTAGGAGCATTATCTATGTATATGTTTTTCAAAGGTAAATATGCACCAAATCAAAAAGTTGAATGGATGCACTGGTCAGTTCACCTTCATGACAAACATTACTATAACTAACTACCAAGCAATGTCAATGCGGCCTTCCACCTATAGTTTAGCTAAAACACCATATATTGTGAGCACTTAAGAAGTGACTAACAAGTCAGTTTGGCTTGTGTACTCTATAAATGGTCATTATTAGTATAATTATATACACCACCTGCAGAAAATATTTACATTACACATAATATGCACTGAAAAGATATGTTATGTCCCAAGCCTTTTGTGAAGATATACTGCAACATATCTTTTTTGAAATATCCCTTTATTAGCATTTTATAAAAAACAGTAACCAAAGAAACTGGCGTATGGTAATCAAGTGCCCAAACAAGATCAAAACATACATTTTTACTTCTCTCCAAGTGATCCCTCACTGTGAAAGGCTACACAGTACAAACGGAGCTGAGTGCACTGGTGCAACGAACAGCAAGAGAATGAGTCACAAAAATGCCACATGGTCAGTTTGTCAGTAGACAGTGAATTACGTTTCTTTATCCCTCTTATCCAACTACTCAGCTGGAACACCTAAGCTCTTACTCACTCACTAATAGTCCCTCGCCTCCATAGGCATTCTCTCAATCCTGACCTATCTGTGGATATCAGCAGGCCCGAATTTTTATAGCAGCAGCATTGATAACTTCCTAAGACCAGTGCTGTAAATGGGCCGGTACTAACCGGTACAGAGTACCAGCACTTTTTAATTTTCGCCCATTGAGTACCGGAACTTCTCCTAGGACCAGGAGAGTGCCAGTACTCATGGGGGCCTCGGCAGCACTTTAAACACGACCTGTTTGATTCTGCAATCCTGGGCTGAGATTGCATAGGTTGCGCCAGAACAGCAGCTCTTGTCACCTGGACACAGCAATCTTGTCGTGCTTCCCTGCAACTCTTCCAGCAGCGTGGGGTGACAGGGTGTTTTGTTTACCCTTTGATCCTGCACAGTAGGAGTTGAGAGTCCACCATAAATAATGGACGAGGGCGTGGGGCGCATTTTTCAGGGCAGTACAGCATTTTAGCATGCCATTGTTTTAAATGACTGAAAATGTTAGTTCATCAGCAATTTAAATTAGGAATTTTTACTTGAATGTAAATCCCTATCCTTGCCTCCAATTTTTTGATTACCCTCTAACCAAAAAACACCGTAAAGGCAAAACAAATTTTTTGGGTTTGGTGCATTTAAACCGCTTGTTTGGTATGGGAAACCAAGCATAATCCAAATAGCTGGTAATGCTTTTGCATGCTGGGACTCGTAGTTCCTCTTTCTCATTATAAGTAAGGGTTTCTAAAAATTCCAGCATGCAAAGCTTTGATGGCAAAATTCAGAGACGGTTTTGAACATACCCTTGTTAGTAAATGCTTTCTATATGATTATTAGGGCCATAACCATTGGACAGATGCTTTCGATTTTCTTACAATGCACTTGGATTTCTTGCATATAAAATTTGGAAAGGTTGAAAACCTAGCCCTGCTCCTGGCTCTGCCCCTAGTCCCGCCCCACACTCCACCCCCCCATTCAACCACTCCTTTTGGTGAGTACCTGCACTTATTTTTTTTCCATTCAAAGCACTGCCTAAGACTGCTGTCCAAGACGAGGCCCAACAAAAAGAATTGTTTCTATTTTATCGGTAGCAGACCCAGTAAGAATAGCTTGGCCTTTTGCACCGGTCTCCACTCAAAACCTCACTTTAACAGGGAATTATTTGCTCCCACCAGAAATCCACCATCACACTACAGTCCCACCGCATGTGGCAGTAATTTGCATTAATCCATAAAACCTACAGTTGATAAATGGTAGAAAGTACATCTTCCAGCAGTGTCTGTTGCTCCACACTGTTAATCTATTAATAACGTATGGAGAATGACATTTTTTATGTTGTTGGTATGTGTGTTGACTGCACTCAAAGATTCATTTTGTGTCAGAGAGTATCATCCAAGTGACTTCAATCGCTGGGAGGGCTAGGTATCATGGAATGACCATGTTTTATAATGTTTTTCAAATTATACATTTAAAGTGTTAAGATGCTGAGAGGACATTCGGAAGCGTTTCCTAAATACAAAACTGCACTGGCTGTCTGAAAATGTAAAAAATTGCAATGGACCCAATTCCAGAAAACAAATATATTGTTTCCATTATTTTGGCCTTTAGTGTAATTTGCTACTGATTCATTGTGTTAATTGTGTGTGCCTTTGTTTTTCTTCTTCACTTAACGTGACGTTGAAAAATAACATTTACCCAGACCCTCACCTCAAACATTAAAATCCAAAACCTGAAAGTAATTTGCTAGAAAAGGACATATCTGTAAATTATTTCGAGATTGCCTTCGTTGTGAGCTAAGGTGCTGGCCAAAGTAAGTTTTAGTATCGAACACAGCCGGTCGTGGGGAAAAAGGGTTATGTTATGTTAATTGGTATTTGATAGTGCGTAATCACCAATGGTCTCTTAGCGCTTATGCGAGAATAGCTAAACTGTACCAGCCGTTACCTGTCAGTGCACCTACCTGGTCAGAGCCATCTTGTCCCCAGGCCTGTCTGGACAACAGAGTCTTAAGCTCTTTCCTGAATGGAAGGAGAGAGTCTTCCCTATGCAGACTTTCCGGTAGCTTGTTCCATAGTTGGGGGATCAGAACTGAGAAGGCTTGCCCGCCCATGGTGGCTTTCTCAAAGTGCTGAGGGCAACTAGTACCGACATTGGTTAAGATGAAAACGGAAAGTGTTTTTGTGCGTTATTCGTTATTCAACTGGGTGAGAATGATTTGGTACACGCACCAGGGTTGTTACAACAGAGGGACATGAACGAGGATTAAAGGAAGATCCACGCTGGAGGGGAAGCTGAATGTATGGTCTGGACTGAGATGTTTCCCAGAATGATTTGGAGAGGGACATGTAAGCCTAAGGCCAGAGACAATGGTCATAGAAAGGTTAATAGGGTTAAATGTGTATTAAAATCTGTGTGTCGTGCAGTGGAATGTGACTGTGTAATGGACACTGACAGATGGAGTGTTTGTGCTTAGTTTCATTCAGTTCGTTTGAGCTCTTTGCTAGCAGGGTTGGACTGGGAAAGAAAATAGCCTCGGGCACCAACATAAAAGTGGTCTCTCTATTAGCAAATCACCTAAAAAGTGGCCCACGTTTGCAAATCGGGTGAACTTTTGAACTTTTAACACGCTGTAGTGCAATCTGGAAAAATATAAGAAATGACGTATAACTAACGCACTTTTTAATCTTTTGCAAGGAAGCTTTGCAGCAGGCCACTCAATAAAATTGAGGCTTTTATTAGTCGAATAAAAAGTGGTAGTTATAATTTCACTTATATATTGGAGTTTAACCCGTTTGCTGCTTCGAACGTTCAGCGCCAGTGCTGAACGTTCGAAGAAACGGGTGTGGCCGCGTCGGCTGTTGGTCGTGCGCAGCACCAGGGAGGTAGCTCGCGCAACGGCCGACGGCAGCAGCGAGCGGGTTAAACAAAACTAGTTTTTTTTAAAATAATATTTTTATTGTGTTTTCATTGACATGGTACATACAAATAAAGACGTAACATTTGTGGCAAATAGATCACATCGCTTATTCTTTTATAGAACATAAAGAACATAATGAGCGTTTAGTTTGTAGTTGTTGGGTGGTTGGTTACATTTCCCAGTGAGCAGGTCCGTTGCAACGGACCTGTTCTGTTGGCCCTGTGCTTGTTCCTAAACATATAACATGAACATATAACATGTAGGTGTTGGCGGCTGGTTGAAGATCTGCGTGCAGCACCGTGCCTGGTTGTCGATGCTTGTGTTGTCTGTGGTGGCTTGAACGGATCTAGGGCGTTATCTAGGGGTGACCACATCTCTCTGTTGGGTTTCCTCCAGGGTGTGTATCTTAGTGCTGTGTTGTCGGCTCCTCTTAAGAACGTTACCCAGTTTAGCCACCCTTTGAAGGTGGCCTTGGAGGTGTCTTTTCATTTGGCTAGTACAATCTTTGTGGCGCTCGTTAGGAGGAAATCGAGAAGGTTTCTGTCTTGTATGTTGATATCGGTGTTGAGGTGTACTGTTGTTAGAGTGCAGAACTCTCTTTTGAGGGTACAGCCTAGTGTCTGGTTGGTGAAGTTGAACACTTTATCCCAAAAAAATGTGACCTTGCTGCATTGGAAGATTAGATGTGCTAGGTCACCTGTTGCATTATTGCAGTTCCATAATTGGCTATTCTCTCTTAGGCCTAGTTTCGCTAGACGTGCAGGGGTCCAGTGTGCTTGGTGCAATAACCAGAATTTTGTTTGCGTGAGTACTGGTGATATTATGTTTTGCGTAGGGGAATACCACATGGTAGCCGTTTCCTGCTCTGTGAGATTTCTGCCTGTCTGGGTTTCCCAGTAGCGTTTGCTTTTATCGATGAGTTTTGAGGAAGTTGGGCGGAGGAGTTTATATAGGTGTGATACATGGTGTCCAGTCTTGTTTAGGTTTTCTATAAATTGGATAATTGAGGGGGTCAGTCTACCTAGGTTTGCTTTTGTGATTGCCGTTTTAATGGCCAGGAAGTTGTATAGTTCCACCTCTGGGAGGCCGAACCTACTCTTTATGGTATTGAAAGTGAGGGGTTTGCCTTTCTCTTCTAGGTGTCCTCCACGTTCTTATCTCTAGGGGTTTGCCTCTGTATTTTATCCTAGGATTTGCCCAGAGTGCCACCCATTTCGAGTTTTTGAGGCTTATCTCTAGTTTCTGGTCTACCTTAAGGAGGGCCAGTTTTGTTACCTTGAATATTGGGTTCCTTTTTAGTGACTGTTTATTGGCTGTGAGGAGGGATAGGGCGTTCTGAGTTTTCGAGGATGGCTCGCTCTAGGGATAGCCAGGTCGGTGTGTATTTCTGGTTTTGTATTACCCAGTGCAGTCCTTGCCTGGCTATACAGGCTGTCTGAAATGTTCTCAGGTCTGCAACATCGAGACTTCCTAGTTCTTTTCTCAATCTTAGTTTTTTGTGGGCTATTCTTGGTTTTTTTGTCCCTCCAAATGAATTTGTTCAGTGCATGGTCTATTTTCTTATGGAAGTCATCTGTTAGTGCTAGGGGGAGCATACAGGCCAGGTAGTTAACTGTTAGTATGACCATCATTTTGACTGTTTCTATTCTTCCCCACCACGTGAAAAATGTGGGCGACCAGTTCTCCAACAGGCCTTTTATCTTTTTCAGTGTACTATCCTCGTTTTGTTCGAGGGTGATTCCTAGGTATTTGATCGATTGCGTTTGCCACGCCAGCCCCGAGTATCCTAGTGTTTCTCTGGTTGTGTGTCCGTTCATGGGCATGCACTCTGACTTATCTCTGTTTAGTTTGTACCCGGAGTGGGAAGCGTAGGTGTCAATGGTGCTCATGAGCGCTGGTATGGATTCTGTTGGATCTTCTGTAATGATCAACAGGTCGTCCGCGTAGGCCGCCAGCTTGGCCGTGGTATTATTGATGGATATGCCTGCTATGTTCTTGTTGGTGAGGATGTCCTTGATCAGTGGTTCTAGAGCTAGTAAGAACAGCAGTGGGGTTAGAGGGCAGCCTTGTCTGGTCCCTCTTTGGAGGTCGAATGGGGCTGAGGTTGTACCGTTGATGGCGATCTGCGCTTTTGGGTTTTTGTACAGGGCCATGACTTTTTTGGCGAACATTTCTCCCAGGTTGTATGCCTGTAGTGTATTTACAGAATTGCATTTGTATTAACAATTTGTAAAACTGTCAGAAGCTCGAGTCACAAGACAAGCAAGGTTTTTGCTTTGAAATATAAAAGTTGTCTTTGGAAACGTGTGTCTTTTATTCACAGGCCACTCGGTGAAGTGGAACGCTCGTCCTTAGTCAGGCGGAAGAAGTGAATGAGTGATAAAAAACAGGACACTCTCTGTATCTGGTTTTGTGCAAACTGGCAGCTGCGCCTTCTATGGGGGATTCATCAGTTCTTCCCGGAGAATTACCTAAAAACCTTGGTCCAATCGCTAGTTCTCTCTAGACTGAATTATTGTAATTCTCTTCTGACTGGCCATCCCAAATCTCACCTCCCCCCCCTCAAATCTGTTCTCCATTCAGCAGCTCGCTTCATTTCAGGGTCCAAACGAAGAGACCACATCACTCCTATCCTGTCTTCTCTCCGATGGCTTCCCATCGAGGCTAGAGCTATCTACAAAACGGTGTGCATCACCTACAAAGCTTTGCACTCTTCCTCCCCTCGCTATCTGGCGATTAAACTGAAATTGTCTGGAGGCTCAAGACCTTCTCGGAATGCGGAAAAGTTCCTGCTTGAGCCCCCCTCCTTCAAAAGGGAAAAATTGATCGCGCAATCGTTCTCAGGTAATGCGGTGAGAATCTGGAACTCGCTTCCTCCTTTGCTCCGTGCCATCACCTCCATCGAGATCTTCAAAGCGGACCTCAAATCTCTTCTATTCCAAAGACACTTTCAGAACTAATTCCCTCCTTCTCAGACACCGCCAGGAAGTTCTTTAGTCATTGTAAATTTGTCTTATATATTTATATTTTTTTTGTACATTCTGTGCTTGCTGTGTTTGATATTGTGTTCCTTTTGCCTGCGTTGTTTTGATTCTATGGCCTTCTTTTTTTCGCCAGGAAGTTCTTTAGTCATTGTAAATTTGTCATATATATTTATATTTTTGTTTGTGCATTCTGTGCTTGTTGCGTTTGATATTGTGTTCCTTTTGCCTGCGTTGTTTTGATTCTATTGCCTGCTATTTTTGTTTGTTCCATTTTTGTAACAGTTCTCTCATGTAACGTAACTCGTTCTATTGTACAGTGCTCTGACACATGCGGGTAGTCAGCGCTTTATAAAAATGCATTAAATAAATAAATAAATAAAAATATGCTAGAAGAAAAGAGATGTGATAGAGAGACAGGGAGAGGAAGGGGCAGTGTTTTAAGTGGGCCGGGTCTTGCAGGTGGTTCTAAAAAGCAGGTCCTGAGACTTGTCTCTATCGGGCTCCCCATGTTTTTTCTGCACTCGCAGGGTGGAAAAAAAAATCGGAACTCTGCAGCAGAACCACTGCTTAAAGCCTATGGTGTAACTACAGAGAGCCTATGTATAGTTCTTTCCCAGTCTCATGTCAGAACTGAAGCATTTTCAATATATTATATACAACAAAGCCGTAGTTGTTGCTTATTCCTCTTATACAACTAACAACCATTGACAAAAAGCTAATATTCCTGGGTTGTGGTAGGTGTAATGTTACTTGCTGTATTATACATCTGGATGCAATGAAGCAGCAAAATACCATTCGGGCGGCACACTGTGCTAAGCACAGCTTTTAAGCTTACTGTGTTTTTAAGCCACACCCGTAATTCTATCGGCCACACCCCTTTGAGAGACCCTCTAGTTTTGTCATCCCATTTAAAGCCCTGGGTGGGGGGAAGGGAGGGAGAGCGATTGATTGAAACAAAAGAGAGCGCGATAGCAAACAGCTGCTTGCGGTGAGCCCGTGGTGCTGCGCGTGAGAGCTATGCACCCCTGCTGCCTGCGCTCAGTGGGGCGGGAACCTTTGTTGTTGTTGAGGTGCAGAAATTATTTGTCATTAGCCAATTGTTTGTGATCCAGAAGTGCTAGCAATGCCAGCTTCCTAAGTATTTCAAGCCGAGGGGGGCGGCGGCGCCTCAAAGTGTCAGCATTCGTTCCGGGTTGTTTCAATTTGAAGTGCTTGTGTTTCAGCTGTGACGCTTTCCTTTTGCGCACTATACTGTTTGGGGCAGATTTATGATGACTGGCGCATCCCCAGGGATGCGCCAGTCATCCTGCGCCACTGCTCCGCCACCCATGGTGCGCCGCATTTACAATGCGGCGCACCATGGGGCAAAAACGGCACAGATGCGTGACGCATCTGTGCCGAAAAGGTGGCGCATTGCTGGAGCTGCGTCGCAAGCGCGACGCAGCTCCAGCAAGGCTCGGGGGTGCCCCATCTCCACAATGCTGCGTCAAGACCTACGCCTGCTTCAAGCAGGTGCAGGCTTTTGACGCAGCATTGTCCTGAAAGTGACTGAGTGAAATCTTATAGATTTCACTCAGCCACTTTTGCGAGGCGCACCTGCCCCGGAACGCCCACCCTGCGCCGGAACGCCTCCTGATGGCGCAGGGCTTTACAACGTGACGCATCTCCTAGATGCGTCACGTTGTAAATAGGGCGCATTGTTTGCGCCGCCGTTGCGTCAAATAAAGTGACGCACCGGCGGCGCAAGGCCTTCATAAATCTGCCCCTTTGTGTTTTGAGTGTGTGGAAAGTTTGCATTTGTGCTGCTGCTTGGGCTAGCAGTAACACTACTGGGTGTGCTGTACCAGCGCTATGTGTGTTGTTGCGTCTGCCAAAAACCACTAGACTGCTTCCCTCTATTTTATGAGGGTGAGACAATGTGGTGTTCTTGATCCAGCTGGAAAAAAACATTATTTGGCCGTGGCACTAGGGCGAGGTGATGGGGTGGCTAGCAGCACTTCTGTGTGAGAGCGCCATGTAAATCATGGCAGTCTTGCACAAAATACTTCACAAATTGCTTGTTGTGAAGATAGCAAACTTCACACACTTATTTACGTTGTTTATTAATTTATGAGTTTGTGTACGGCCCTGGACATGTCACCTTGTGCCTTAAACATTAGGAATATTTGCAACATGGTTCTTGTAAACTTCCCACATATGGGGGGGATACACTGTCACAACCCCCATTAATCTGTGCAGGTGTACGTGCGTGGAGCAGCGGGCTGTGGCAAAGGGGTTGAGTCACAGGGCTGTGGTTACAAGTAGGCTAGCATTGAAGCACAGTGTCAGTGCCAGTTTTAGCTCTCACTTTTGACAGCGAATGGGCTTTTTGTTGCAACACATATTGTTGTCTTACAGTGGGCTTAGAGCCCGCCCTTGGTTACTGTTGGTTGGTTTCAATGCACCATCATAAGCTGTGTTGGCTTTCCTTCATCTTCTTCTTGTGTTTTTTCAGCCCCCCAGAGCACGAATGCATACTATGTCCTTCCAGTGGCTCAAGCGTAATTTTTTTCTTTTAGTTTAAGCACTCTACGAGAGTGCATGTTTTCCCACTGTCTCCCTCGTGTGCTTCTCTTCCCCTCATCCATGCTCAATGTTCCTCACCCATGTGCTTTTCGCCCACCCCTGTATTGTCTTCTTGCCCATGTCCTTTCTTCCTGCCAGATCCACGTTGCTCTTTCACTCAATTGATCTCCTACTCATGCCCCGTGTTGCTTCCCCCACGAACGCCCTCTGTGTGGTTCTGCCTTTGTCGCTTACCATCACCTGCTTTAAAAACCCACCCCACCCACGTCCCCCTGTTGCTTCCGCCCCCAATCCCTGATCCATCATGTTGTTTCTCCCACCCGGTTAAAATAAATATATATTGTAACTTATTGAGCCAACTAATGATTTTGTAGGCAGCACATGCCTGGTGTGTACGCCTACAAAACAATGTGGCTGGCTGCATCCAAAGATTTTTTCTGTGAAATTCTTTAGCCATGCTGCTCAGCATCGTCCCAAAAGCAAAACCTATTGGCTTTGCCAGTGCTGGTCTTCTGAAATTGCTCCTGCTGTGGCAGCAGGAGCCATTCTAGAAGGATGCTGTGGCAGGGAAAACCAGTGAGAGCCACAACATTCAAGGCCTGCTTCTTGCTCTAAGAAATAGCTTGCTCCAAGAAATAGCTCACCATAGTCCTTTGAGTAAAACACTCTTGTGGCAGGCCAACACTTTGACAAATGTTAGTACCTGCCATATCTACAGTAGAGGTGGTTAATGAGCAATATAGTATGCCCAAAAAGTTTAGAGCTGTTATCAGTGATCTTAAAAAGTTCCTGGATATGACATTAAGTGACTAAACCCACAGGAGCAGCCATGCCCCAGCATCCTCACACTATGCAGCAAATGCTGTTCTTCCATACCAGGATTCAGGCACTGCAATCCAGCACTGCTACTTTTAAGGTCGGAAAACACTCTTGGATATCTCGAGTAATAAAAAAAGAAATAGAAATGCGGAAAAGGCCTTTAATGGCTGTTCACCCTCCTATGACTTAAGTAATTAAATGATGAACAAGCTTGAACCAAGAAACTTAAGCATCTTGTGCTCACCACACTGCCTAAAAAGTCCATCATGGACCAAGATATACAATCACACTTAAGACCCCATATCAGACCTTTCTTGTTCTGCAAAGGCCTTCAATCTTGTGGTCGGAGTCTACCTTTTCGACCTCAAGAAATGCTTTTTGAAAGACTATCGGTCCGGGTCCCCAACTGAAGCACAGAAACCCCCATCATCTATGTCAGAGACAACCCGCTCTCCAGGAGAGGCCTTGGTCTCGAATGACAAAGATCCTGCTGTATCCATCAATAGTATTTGATACTGTTGCCCACAATACTCTTCTCAGCTATCTCAACAGTTCGATAGAAATAAACATTCTTCTAAAAAATGGCTCTCACATCATCTATCTTGTTGCACGAACCAAAATATAAGTTTCATCATTCAGTTTCCAGTTTGAAAATTTGCCAAACAGGGTATTGAGGTATCTTTTTCAAACAAAAAGAGGGTGGGAGCTTACTGTCTTACATCCCAGCACTCAGTTGGCCCCAATGCATCATGGTAAATGCAGTGCATGGTAACACTTACTTCTGTGACCATCTTTAGGTTTTCATCCTTGTTGATGCAGCCAGTGCTGTGTATCTCTAGACATGTTTCAGGATATTAGTCCTTCTTCAGTAGAAAGCAACAATTTGAGTGCTGGACATGCTGCCCAAAGTCTTCTCGGTGCGCTGTACCACTCACTGGGCGCAGGTGCATCTGCCATCATTCATCAGCTCATTAGCTCAGTGGAGACCTTTCAAACAAAAATATGGTGGGAGAACACTGCTTTACATCCCAGCACTCAGTTCACCCCAGTGCATCATGGTAAATGCAATGCATTATAACACTTACTTCAGTAAAAGTCTTTTTTCACCCTTGTTGGTGCAGCCAGTGCTGTGTATCTCTAGACACGTGCTTTAGGATAGTAGTTCTTCTTCAATATAGAGCAACACGTTGTTTTGGGGCTGCTGGAAATGCTGCTCAAAGTGTTTATTCTGCCCTTTAGTTATTGGCAGGGTGTCGGAGCATAACTCCAGTGTGAGATTGTGCTTTGTGTGCGTGCCTTGGCTTCATTTCAGTAGTCTCTTAATTGATTTGGCATTGTTTAACAATGGATATTCTTACAGAGAGTTGGATCATCGATGATTTTCTGCATTCCTCCTTCTGTTTTGATAAGAATGCTCTCAGAAGTAAAGGTGTTACCCACATAGGTTTGATAATCACATCCTCCTCTGATAACCCTATGCCATAAGCAGGTTGTCCCTATGCCATAAGCAGGTTGTATTTTGTATATGTAGTGAGACACAGAAATATTGTTGTTTTCCTAGATCATCTTCCCTTCTAGAGGTTGCTGAAAAATGTCCTACTTCTACAGATAACGATGTGGGGCAGTGGGGGTTGGGAGGTTGGGCCCTCTCCCCTTGTCTGTTGCATTTGGACCCGGTGGACGGTGTCCCCAGGGCCCATTAATGCTAGGTAGGGGGCTGCACACCCCTCTCCCTTTAGGTATTGGCCACACAGGATGGGGTCCCTGGGGCCCAGGAAGGCTTAGGAGGGAGGCAGCACAACCCCTCCACTGCTTAATTGCCTGCCCCCTTTTTATTGTAACTGGCCTTTCTTGGCCCCAGGGAAAGGGATATTTGGGGCCAATTAAGGCTCTGGGAGGGGGACCTGCAAGTCCCCTCCTCTTAATAATTGTGTTTTGGCCTCGGGAGATGGGGTCCCCGGGGCCTGAAGGCCAGCCCTATGTCGCACATGCTGAAGAAAGGCTGTGCTTAGCGTGGGATTGGCAGCCTGCTGGCGGTTTGCAAAAAATGCCTTGCTAATGACCCCACATTTTACATCACTCCTCACATCTTCTATGACATCATTGGTAGTATTACTGCAATATTTGCAGTGAAATTATTGATGAGAAAACTGCATAGCAGGTGCGAGTTATAGTTAACTCACAGAATGAGTTATAGTTATTTGAGAAAACTATAACTGGTGGATTTCAGTGTTCTGTTTAGAGTTTAAAATCTTACATTGTTACTGAACATTTCACCTAACTATAACGTTACATTAACCTTTGTTTTTTCAGTGAATATATACATCGCACAGACTTAGCTTATAGGGCCTTTCAGTCAGTCCTCTTCATATATTGGCCTGTTGTCTTATTCATACTTTTCTTCCACACACAGCATACAGAATGAGCAATATGTGGGGCCACTTCAGTCATTGGCTTTCTTCGGTGTGAGTGACCGCATTCTGCCCTTTCCCATTGAGCACATCTTTGAACAAAGTAGTCCTCTTCAGTGCCAAAGACTATTATGCAACAAGTGCACTTTTTTAAACCAAAACATATTTGTGCTATTAGCCAAGGTTCTTTATATACTGGCGAGGGGCCAGCAGTACCCAAACCGTAAAATCGTGCAAGAAATCCGAAAAAGCAAGCAATGACAAAGCCAAAACTGGCAACGAATGACAGACCTATTGACTTTGCTAATCCTTATGTAAAGGTTCATATATTCTGTCAAGACTTGGAAAGTGGATCATTGTAGAGTTTTGGCGAACTTGGGGTCCAATACACCCAGCCCAACTTTTTATGTTTCTACAGCAACCTAAACATAGATTTTTTAAATCAAAAATACCTTTTACATCCCCTATGTCATATTTCATCTTTCCATTTTAGTATGTTAGTCCTTCAACAGTTTCACACAAATGTGTACTTTGCAACTACACCTTCTTTCTTGAGGTTGTTGGCCGCACGCCTGCATTATTTAAATTTGGAACACAATCTATGCAATCACTATGTACACCAACTGCAGTTGTGAAGATATGTCTGTACCCGTTCAGTCCTTTCAGACAGGGTCTGTCCATTCAGTTTGATCGGGCTCTCAGTGGCCAAAATGATCTATTTCCTGGGTTATCGCAACAGTTACGGTGAGGGCTTGCAATACAAAAAATAACCGTTTGCCTTTATTGTCATTATTGTGTCAAAAGTACCCCATCCGCACCCGAAGTCCTTAATGTCACTTTTTATAAAATTAACCACATCCATACTGCTGAAAATGCAGAGTTCGAGGTATGTGGGCTGCTAAATTCATATCTTATGCATAGATCGCCGCCTAGTGTTGGGTCCGGATGATTGCACATTGTTGTCCTGGAAGAGTCTTCGAAGTATCACGAGATAGGTGGCTCCTCCCCTGGACTACAGTGCGCATGGGCATCGACTCCATCCCCAGATTGTTTTTTTCCGCCATTGGGTTCGGATGTGGTTTCGACGTCTCCGTGTCGGAACCGAAAACAACTTTGTTCTTAAGGCCAAAAGGCCTTCGTTACCTGCGTCGGTATTGTTTGCGTACGGTCTCGAGCGTCGTCCGACTCTCTGAGCCGGACATCTACGGAGTCAAGTAACTCTTCGATCGAGGCCCTCTCGTCGCAGCAAGACCCGACGAACTTAACATGGAGCGGAGCCCGTTCAAGTTCTGCCCCGTCTGTGGATCCAAATATCCACACATCGATGTGCCGGTCTGTAATAAATGCCTATCTCCGGACCACAACGAAGAAAACTGCATGGCCTGCTCTAAGTTCAGGTCCAAGAAGATGCTCAAGCATCGGCGCCCAGCGCCTCGAGGCCCAGCGAGCGGCGCCGGCACCCGACGACATATTCGACGACCCCGCGGAAGACGGCGGCAGCCATCATCTCCAGATTTCACCACCGTCGACGGAGGTCCAAGCCGATCCCGAGGAACATGTCGAGGGACAGGGCCACGACCTTGAATACGTCGAGGAGGTAGGGGACGACGAAGAAGTTTATGGGGCCGCGGAAGATAGCTCAGAGGAAGAGCTATGCCCCGAAGTCTACATTATTGAGGCTCAGGTCACGGGATCGCCACTCAGCCTTACCCACGACCCTGCACCGCTATCCCCGGCCCCGCCTTCTGGCCCGGCCACGGACACTCAAGCGGAGCCGCCATCTCAGATATCGAAACCGAAACCTTCGGATCCGACAGCACCAAAGATGGCCGACGTCCAGCCAAAATCGAAACCGAAACCTTCGGAATCGACCAAACCTAAAATGGCCGACGTCCAACAAAAAGTATCGAAGCCTGCTCCTTCATCGGCTCCGTCGCCCTCAGGCCCACCGAAGTCGAAGAAGGCTGTCGAGTCGACAGCGTCGCAAAAGGTGCGGAAGGAACCATCCTCTAAGACGGCCGTCCATCAAGTGTCAAGCACAGTTGTTCCGGCACGGACATCTAAGTCTGTTGACACGCCTTCGGACGCTCCTACGGCGCCGTCAAGTAAACGCGCTGTCGAATCGAAGTCGACTAAAAGCCACGGCCCGAAGGCCGCAGGCACTACGGCAGCAACGGCGTCGGCGCCAAAGACTCCAACGGAGCCGCGACACGTTGCAGCCGAAGATTCGTCGAGGCAAATCTCGACCACACCGGGGGAGTCCGACGCCACCGAACATCGGCCGTCGGTTACCAAACCCTCTGCCTCCTTCACAAAGCAGGTGACCGACTCCCTCAAACGTATTAGGGAGAAGACTTTGTCGTCAACGGCACCGCCTCCAAAGACCTCGACCAAGCTTCTCTACACTCTGCCACCTAGGGTGGCACCAAAAGCATTTGCACCAAGATCGGTGCCGAAAATCGCTAACACGTCGGATCCTTCGACGCAAAAGGGATGCTCGGATCAACATCAAGCCTCAGAAGACCATTCTGAGCATTACATCGATGCCCAAACAGGGAAATTGACCCTCTACAAGAGGAAAATCTCTTCCCAACCACTGGAATCCTATGTTATTCCACTAAAGAAGAAGAGGCCGGAACAGGACATTCCTGCCCTTGTTGAACCTATTCTGCCACCACCAAGAAGAAGTCCATCTCCTTCACCCACACAATCAGGAGGAGAGGATGATGGACAAGATGACCAATACAATTTCCCAGTTGACAATGACCCTGATGTTCTGCAGGACTCATATGACGACACTAGGGACCAAGGTGGACATCAGGTGGTACAAGATCCACAAGGTTTGGGACACGTACATCTCCAGCGGAGGATTCTGCAGCATTTAATGCTTTAATAGAACGGGCAGCAGCAAATCATGATGTGGACATGCATGCTGACCCGGTGGAGGAAGATTTTTTGTTCGACAGTTTCCCTGTCTCTGAAAGAACAGTTAAAATACTTCCTATGCTCAAAGGTGTCCTTAAACATGCCCCGGAGATCTTTAAGGAACCTACCAGGGCAAGAGTGGTGAACCCACGTATCGAGAAAAAATACAGGCCAGCACCTGGAGATCCTGCCTATATTCGGGGACAGTTGCCTCTGGACTCGTTGGTGGTCGCCAATGCCCGCAAGAGGGCAAACTCCCAAACAACGGGTGAAGCTCCTCCCCCAGACAAGGAGTCGAAAGTGCTTGAGGCATCCGGCAAAAGGGTGGCTGCGCAAGCTGCCAATGTATGGCGTATAGCAAACACACAGGCACTATTGGCACGATACGATAGGGCGCATTACGACACCCTAGAACAGCTCCTTCAACACCTACCTGATGAGTTTAAGGAAGCAGCCGAAATGCTCATACAAGAGGGAAAGCTTATCTCAAACGCTGCAATAAAGTGTGCACTTGATGTGGCAGATACAGCGGCTAGGGGAATTAACACTAGCGTCATGTTAAGGCGACAAGCTTGGCTTCGTATATCTGGATTTAAGCCTGACATTCAAACTACAATCCTCAACCAGCCCGTCAATCCTGACAGACTGTTTGGTCCAGATTTAGACACCACCCTTGAAAAGATTAAAAAGGACAACGAGACTGCTAAGTCCACGGGGGCGCTTCAGTCACAACAATTCAGGGGAAGCACTTTTCGTCGCTCAGGAGCACGTGGTGTTACCAGAGGACACTTGGGTCAACAAACACAATTCACAAAGGGTGGTGCGCAATCCTCGTACCCCAAGCAGGGTAGAGGGGGTTACAGAGGTAACAGTGCCAAGGGCAGAGGCAGAGGGAACAACAACTCCCGTTCATCTGCCGCCAACAAACAGTGACTCTCTGTCACTGCCCCCCGACCATACAACACCTGTCGGGGGGAGACTCCAGCAGTTCCTGCCAGTCTGGACGTCCATCACCACAGACAGGTGGGTGAGAAAACTTATCCAGTACAGTTACTGTTTGGAGTTAACATCCACTCCTCCCAACATTCCCCCAAGACACCGTCCTATGTCGGCAGAGCACTTGCACTTATTGCAGCAGGAAGTACTGGTGATGCTGCAAAAAGGCGCAATCGAGCTCGTACCAGTGGAAGAGGAAGGCACAGGGGTCTATTCCCTGTACTTCCTCATCCCAAAAAAGGCGGATCCCTCAGACCTATTCTGGATCTACGCCCCCTCAACATGTACATACTGTCAGAACACTTTCACATGCTGACACTGCAACAAATCCTTCCCCTGCTCAATCAAGGGGACTTCCTAGCAACCTTGGACCTCAAGGATGCTTATTTCCACATCCCACTCCACCCATCCCACAGAAAATACCTCAGGTTTACCATTCAAAACAGGCACTATCAGTTCAAAGTCCTACCCTTCGGGGTGACTACTGCCCCCAGAGTGTTTACAAAGTGTCTGGCGACAGTGGCGGCGCACCTCAGGAGACAGAACATACATGTCTACCCGTACCTAGACGACTGGCTTGTTCAAGCAAAGTCGGAACGACAGTGCGCCGCGGACATGTCCCACACTATTCAACTCCTTCACAGCCTGGGGTTCTCGCTAAACTACCCGAAGTCGCACCTTCAACCAAACCATGTGCGGCAGTATCTGGGCGCGACAATAAACACCCTGACTGCTATGGCTCAACCAAACCCAGTCAGAATCAACAGCATTCAGTCGCTAATCCAAAAGTTCAGACCGCAACACTCCCTGCCAGCGAGAGTGTTCATGCAGTTGATAGGCATGATGGCCTCCTGCATCTTCATAGTCCCACACGCGAGGTTGCACATGCGCCCGCTCCAAGAATGCTTGGCAAATCAGTGGACACAGGCTCGGGGACAGCTGACAGACCTAGTGTTGGTGACCGGTCGGGCATACAACTCTCTGCATTGGTGGAATCCACACAACCTTTGCAAGGGACGACCGTTCCAAGAGCCAGTGCCACAGATAATCCTAACAACGGACGCATCTCTCCAAGGGTGGGGAGCTCATGTGCCCCACTACACTGTGCAGGGACTGTGGTCCACCCAGCAGCAGAAGTTGCACATCAACTACTTGGAATTGATGGCAATCTTCATGGCGATAAAGTCCTTCAAAGTACATTTGTGCAACAAAGTCGTGTTGATCCG
Source organism: Lissotriton helveticus (assembly GCF_964261635.1). Taxonomy (NCBI): domain Eukaryota; kingdom Metazoa; phylum Chordata; class Amphibia; order Caudata; family Salamandridae; genus Lissotriton; species Lissotriton helveticus. Next base: position 731,809,966 of record NC_136069.1, on the reverse strand, counting down.
GACGGACAACATGACAGCCATGTACTACATCCAAAAGCAGGGAGGTACTCACTCACCACAACTGTCTCATCTGGCTCAGAGCATGTGGAAGTGGGCCATTCAGAGGAACATTTTCCTCATGGCGGAACACCTCCCGGGCAAGGACAATCAGATGGCGGATCTGCTCAGCAGATACAGCCATCAAATGCACGAGTGGGAGATACATCCATCAGTACTCCACCCGTACTTCCAGCAGTGGGGTCATCCAGAGATAGACCTGTTTGCCACAAGGGAAAACGCAAAATGCCAAAGCTTTGCCGCCAGGTTCCCTCACCCGGAATCGCAAGGGAATGCGATATGGATGAACTGGTCAGGCAAATTTGCGTACGCTTTTCCCCCAGCGCCTCTCATTCCGCTGGTGGCAAGAAAGCTAAAGCAACACTCGATGACTCTCATCCTGGTTGCTCCAACATGGGCACGCCAACCATGGTACACCACGTTTCTAGAACTTTCCGTGGTACCGCATCAGAGGCTGCATCTCACATCCAGGCTCTTAACGCAGAACCATGGCGACATTCAGCATCCAGATCCGCGACAGCTCAATCTGGCGATCTGGCTCCTGAAGTCTTAGAATTTGGCTACCTCAACCTGCCTCCAGAATGCATGGACATCATCCGGGAGGCAAGAAAGCCCACTACCCGAGCTTGCTATGCAGCAAAATGGAAGCGGTTTGTCATGTACTGTACAGACAACAATATCAACCCGCTGGATGCATCCATTCCTAACATCATCTGCTATTTGTTACATCTTTACAAATGCAATCTAGCATACGCTTCCATTCGGATACATTTATCCGCCTTAGCGGCTTATCTCCAGAATAGGCAACACCTCTCTGTTTTCAGGGTGCCTGCCATTAAAGCCTTCCTAGAAGGACTGAAGCGAGTCATTCCTCCAAGAACACCACCAGCTCCAGTGTGGAACCTCAATGTGGTCCTCACTAGGCTGATGGGCCCACCTTTTGAGCCACTGCACTCCTGCGAGATTCAGTTTCTCACATGGAAAGTGGTTTTTCTCATTGCTATCACATCGCTCAGACGTGTAAGTGAGCTGCAGGCGCTCACAATCCAAGAGCCATTCATCCAGATACATTCCAACAGGGCAGTGCTCCGCACTAACCCCAAATTCCTTCCTAAGGTGGTGTCACAGTTTCATATCAACCAAACTATTGACCTGCCTGCATTCTTCCAAAACCCACAAACAGTAGCAGAAAGAATGCTTCATACATTAGACGTTAGGAGGCCGCTAATGTACTACATTGACAGAACACAACCCTTTAGAAAGACACAACAACTTTTTGTTGCCTTCTCAGCACAGCACAAAGGCAACCCCTTTTCCAAAGCAGGAATAGCCAGATGGATTGTTAAGTGCATTCAAATCTGTTATCAAAAGGCTAAACGTACTTTAACAATACCCCCAAGGGCGCACTCCACACGCAAATTGGGGGCCTCCATGGCTTTCCTGGGGGACATTCCCTTAGAAGACATTTGTAGAGCAGCCACATGGTCTACACCACACACATTTACCAAACATTACTGTGTAGATGTGCATTCAAAACAGCAAGCAGCTGTAGGACAGGCTGTTCTCAAGACACTTTTTCAGGCATCTGCAGCTGGCACGGGCAACCGCCCTTAATGGAGGGACTGCTGTGTATTCTATGCATAAGATATGAATTTAGCAGCCCACATGCCTCAAACTGAATATGCTACTTACCAGTATGCATCTGTTCTTGGCATGTAGGGCTGCTAACATTCATATCGCCCGCCCTCCTCCCCGGTGCCCGTAGCGGCTGCAGATACTCTCTCTATATTCATCATTAGCATGGACATCCTTTACACTATTTCACTCCATCTCTGCCACAATGGCTAAAAACAATCTGGGGATGGAGTCGATGCCCATGCGCACTGTAGTCCAGGGGAGGAGCCACCTATCTCGTGATACTTCGAAGACTCTTCCAGGACAACAATGTGCAATCATCCGGACCCAACACTAGGCGGCGATCTATGCATAAGATATGAATGTTAGCAGCCCTACATGCCAAGAACAGATGCATACTGGTAAGTAGCATATTCATTACTTTATAAATCAACAGAATAATGGCATGAACAATTTTAGAACATCCCTTTTAATTGTGTACATCTGTTGGTTGCTACTTGAAATCGTATTTCTTATTAGACTGGACTAGATATGGAATTACAGAGTTGGAATGACATTGGCTTGAGTTTTTTTTATACAGCTAATTTAACTTTTAAAATGTTTTAAAAACACACCCAGAATGTGAATTGTTTGTGCTACAAAAAAGCCCATCCACGGGAAATACTCAAGTGCAAAACATTATAGTATTTCCATAGACAAGCATATTGCCCCTGCCCCATCCCCAAAAGAGCAACTGTTCTGGACGAGAGCTGGCAATTTAGAGAATATTGGAAATGATTGGGACAGACACAGGGAAAGTGCAGAGGAGATCGTGATGCTTGTGGGACTGAAAGAAAAGACATGTAAACAAGTATGGTTCAGAGAAAGTCGAGGGAATCAGGGGGGCACACATTGGAGAGGCTGTTAGGGATTCCAGGGTTGGTAGAAGATACAGGCTGAAAGAAAGGTGTCAACAGACAACGGCTTGATGGAGGCAGTGCTTAATTTGAGTTGGTGGTAGCCGGTGGGAGCCAGAGCGCCTATTTTTCCCAATCAGTGGAAAAACACACAGATCGGGAAGACCGAGAATAAGAATGACTGCAAAACGGTCAATAAAGTAGGACGCAGGGACCTGCAAGAATTAGATACGACACACGGAGTGTCTGGTAGTGGATTAAAGAGGCATGAGGTGGATGTAAGCCTACTAGTCTTGGTAGTATATGCGCCGTCATTTAATTACACAGGCTGCAGGCTTCTGAGCAGCGCTCCGGGCACCGGCAGTCTTGCTTTTCCAAATTAAACAGTGAATGGAGGGGCCCAGCTGGAAGTGATAAAGGACTATGTTGCTCAAGGATTGCCACTTGAACACAGAAGCTGATATATCTTTGTTGTAAGTTTGAATCTATCTAACAGTTCTTTGCCACCTAGTTGATTAATTGTTGATGTAGATGGATTCGAATCCACTGGTGTCTTATCCCCAGTCCTCAGGGACAAGCGTCCAATTCTAGTTAAATGCCACCACTTCAGCAGTAATGGTAAACCTAGCAGGCAATGCAGAAGAGAGGCAGTAGTCTCAAACAACCATTGGCCCCGAGTCCAGAATTGGTACACAATGATGGGCAGTTCTTGGGTGCTCGTACTAATGTAGATTACCCTGTCTCATCTACTGTCGACCCAGCACATTAGATTCACACAGTTGGGTTCAAATGTTTCAGTTAAAAGGGTGCGCAAGTGAGAGATTTTCGCAGGAAACTGGCTAATTGCATGCAGAAGGTGGATGATAGTAAATGTGTTGCATGAGAGATAATCTTAAGAAGGAGAAAAGATAATTTTCTTGGAAGGTGATTGAGGGGAGACATTTGTTACATAGGGGCATACAGAAACAATTGTTGTTAGGTCTCAACTTATTTAGTCAACTTCTTTTGATCGTAATCACTGTGAACAGCCAATGTTCTTTTGTATCCAATTTACTAACCTGTGGAAGAATATAAAGATGAACCAGCCTTGCCCTTTGAAGTCGCACCCTTTTGGTCGCCACTATTTACGGTGGTGAACGTTCACCTAACTAAGGGCCTGATTACGAGTTTGGCGGTGTGGTAGCAGGCCGCCACGCCAACGCCCTGCTAAGACCCCATCAAACTCGTCCGCACACCGCCCACCAGATTATAAATTAATTTGTGGTCTGGCGGGCGGTGCTTTGGCGATCCAACTGCAGTGCCTGGTAGGAAGACCCGCAATGGAAGCGCCAAATCATGTTCCTGCACGGCATGGGCTGCGAAGTCTATGCCGTGGAGGAACTGGGGAAACTTGCATACAGGGGGGCACATCATGTGCCCACCTTCATGCATCCCCTGTCCCAGAGGCAATGTGGGGCCCAGTACGGCTCCTTAGTTTCCTCACAGCTACACTTTTCATGGCGGGCTCACCTATCAAAAATATGCTTGTTTTTTAATCCTTTGAATAGTCTTTCTTACCATCACAGTATGGGGCAAGCTTATCAGGTAGCGTGGGCATGCAGCAAAATTGTGAATTGTATAGCATGACACAAGTATTCATACAGCATATTTCTAAATATTCATAACTGCAGATGTGGTCCATATCATTTCTCAGTCCCACAGAGGCTGGGGTCCCGGGCAGTGAGAAGGCAGCAGCTGTCTTCTATAGCTAGCAAGCATGATTGAAGATATGTCAAGATATGATTCAGCAGAGGTTGGGACACATATTGGTTGAATGTCACAGATGATGCCGGAAGAATATTTTGAGGGTATATAGCATAATGCACTATTTGGTCTGTGTCGAAGCTGTGGTCATCACAAACGTTCGGATTTTTCATGCATGCGTTTTCATATGTGTCCTAGGACCCATGTCCTTGTGAGATGTGTCTTCTTATGAGGCATAGGTTGGGGGCCTTCCTCAATGTTACAGGTGCTCGATGGATCTTTAAAATATTGCAGTGAAATATGTGATTTCTTTATGCTCACACATAATAATAATAATAATAATAATAAACTACCGTATTTTAAAAACAGAGGTTTCAATAAAGTGCGACATGCATAATCCAAACAGTGGCATGTGCAAACCAAGTGAGCCATAGATTCATACTGATGGCACCGTCTACAGGTGGTGACCGCCTGTAATGTTTTTCAGCTGGAGTTGATATCATTTATTGGCAATACCATCAGCCTCACTGCCAGAATTTGCTTTAAAACTGTCTTGTTTAAGGCGGAGTCAAGGTATGGCTGTCTCAGTTTATCATGGAAGGAACTGGCTAATAGCCTGATGTAACTACTGGATGACTGATTCCTTCATGTCATTTTCCTTAGATAGCCAAATATGGTACATCTGTTCCATAGCCTTCAATTGGAGTATGTAAATACCTGTGCAGTTATTTGCCCCAATAACATTTGGTATTCCGAGCAGCAACATACAGAGCCTTGTGTTTTCTTTATCAATGGGGACGGCATTTAAGATGTTCTTTGGGCCTTTACATAATTCAGATTCACGATTTCTAGTATTGTTTACACGCCAAGCTTATGGTGAGCCATTATTTTGTGTTCTGACAGGTAAATAGCATCACCTGAGTTTGCTGCACTGTAGGGGCCTCACTCCAGCTGTGCATTCCCTTTGCTTGCCACAACTCCTGCAAAATGAATCTACCGTTAGAAACTGGGGGAAATGCATGGGAAAGTTTCCTACGAACACAATACTTATCCCAACAATAACTAATAACCACTGGACTAACCACTAACCTTGGGCTCCCGAATAGTGTGTCAACCTCCATAAAGCCATTAAACGCCTTCTCAGTGGTATTAAGCGCTATATAAATGCAGTTAGAATAAATGTGTCACTGGTGGATCGCACTTGGGTTTCATTGGCTGCATTTAATGTTTGTGTGGAGGAATTTCATTTGGATGACTTCTGAGGTGTGCTGTATTAACAGTTCATAGAGCAGTCACAGGACATTCAGATGTCGATTTTCATATGACAGATAACCTCTCCTGCGAAAACACTATTGACATTTTCGTGTATTACAAATTACCGTGCTTCTTTATTTATGTTGTGTAAGCAGACTCGTGCTTGGTGATAGAGCTGTAAAGTTTCTGTTTTGCAGCAGTTATGTAGCTGTAATGCGACTAGACTGCAGTTTCAATTTTTAGTGTGGAACAACCTTTTAATGGTTTTATGGCCGTGGGTTGTTGGTTGGAGATCAGTAGGAAGTTATGAGCGTTTAAACAATATTCATTTTATATAGCGGTTCTCGTTATGGGAAGAGAAAAATACCGTTTTCCCTCGTGGAGAAATGAAATGTTTAAAAATTCGCACATTTGACCCCAGTAAAATGTAAAATTAATGATCTGTAGAAATTTTGTGAATAGCATTATGGTAATACTGGTGCTTTCTCTGGCGCTTATTGTCCTTTCTAAATAGGCTTTTCTTTTATTTTCTCTCGGTTTCGTAATATGAACTAGGAAGCGAGAGCCAGACATGGGCGGTTTTCAGTTAGTTGAACAAAAGAATTGGAGTCTATTATTTGGGCACGGGGTGGGATTGAGAACTGAAGAAAATCTTAAATCTCATGTCTGTGAGCGATTTTCTCTGTCCCTTTCTAATGTCTTTACAGCACAGCCCATACTTTGTAGCACCGTGATGGAAAAGATAATCCAGTTTTACTATGCACTTTAGTTATTAGTGTAACCCAATTTTCGAGATGTAGGTATTCTTTCCCTGCATTATATTTCCTGATTGAAACAATGTCCAAAGCTCTCCTGGCCAGACCACTCTCTTGTGCTCTTTCTGCTTTTATTGGTTCGAGAATCTCTCTCAAGCCTCCCAGTTGCATATACAAATAGAAGTTACAAGTTAGAAGCACTTTATTAAAGTAGGCCTTTGCGAAGTTTCAGTTATTCCGCAGTAATGTGTAATTCCCAAATTTCACATTACTTGAAGGTTAGACGTTTTTTGCTATTTCGCATGATGCAGGCTTTTCGTGTGATTTTTGCCTGAAGGAGACTGTTAGTGCACAAAATATTTCTGCGAGAAACATTTTCTCCTAAACCAGCTTCCTGCCTTTATCTCACAGGAGGTATACCCTGCCAGGGAAAAGTGTCTCAGTATTAACAAAATGTGTAATACTCGTAATGTCACAAAAAAATGTGTATTTCCCAGAAAACTTTGTTAATTTCTTCCACCAATAAATAATCAAAAAGAATGTATGTATGAATTAATGAATGTTTAAAGGAGAGGAATGACGAACCCTTCCTGAGATTGGCTCGGATCGGATGTGAGACCTGGGAGACTTCTTTTCGATGACCACTAAGTAGTTTCTCATACACAAAGTGTAGTTTGAATTGCAGGAAGGAAATGAAAGCATTCCTGGAACCTCTATGTTAAGGTTTTTCTGTTGTGCTTTTAAAAGATGCCCACTGAATTCCAGCCTCAGCAGTATCTCACATTTACATGTATTGGAAAGGGGCTGGTTCTTTCAGTATGGGTGTGGCTATAATTGGTGCAGAAGGTGTAGTGGCACTGGGGCCAGAGGTGTGAGGGCCCTACAGGGTAAGCTTTTACTACCCCAGAAAGGATGAGGGGAGGAATTTTCTTTGCTTGCATTAGAGCCAATGGCACCCCTTGCTATCCCACTGCTTTCGCTGTCTACTAAAGCGGGGAGGTGCTGAAATGTTGAAACTGAGTAGTTTTTTGTAACCGTTTGTCTAACTGAATCTTTGCTAATTTCTAAAGAATAAAAGACAAACAAATCGAGTAGGTGTCTGGTTGCGTTGCTTTCCCTTTTTAGGTCTAGCTTAGCTGTATAGATATCTGCCTGACCTATTTTACCAATTCTTTGAAATGTACAAAGAACGTGCTTGTGCTTCACCCAAACGAATATTATCTCACCTCACGTCATGCTATTGGCTGTTCTTTGTATCAATCCACCCTGTGTGCAATGCACATGAAGGACAATTAAATACACTGAATCACCACACTACATTTGTTATGTCATACATGACCTGGATGCAGAAAGCCATCAATTTCTGTTTTGTTTTTACACTGAAGAATGCTTTTCAAAAGCAAGCAAAATCTACTGTCTTTGCCAAAGCTGTTGTGAAATGGTTTTGCTCATGAAACCAGACAATTAGTTGGATATTGGGCATGGCCAAGAGGGGGCACGAGGCCTGCATCTTTAGTCAGGAAATATATTTGTGGTGGTAAAGAAAGGCTGGAAACATGGAAACACTTTTCCAAAAAGGTACTCCGTCTTCCATTAAACTGCTACAGGCATGACCCGACTAAAGAAATCTTTTAAGGCATAGATATAAAGAACTCCAGCATTCCTAACTATTCACAGCCTACATCATTGCTTCAGCTAAATTCATTGAGTTTACAATAAACAATATAGCATATGTTTTCATTTACTCATTATCTGTGGACTTGCATCAAGACCTACTCCCACTTTCGGTTTACGATTTTCACTGAGATACTGTACTATTCTACTATGTGTGGTTAACAGGCATTCACCTGTTGACATGGATTGACTTTTCTTTGATAGCGTATCTTCCGATGGATATTTCAATGAGGACAATGCTGAATTCCGTACACCTCAGCGTCTGATCTATACTAATTTAGTTGCCCTCTTCCTACTCCACATTCAACTGTAAGCCACTTTACCATGTCCATTTTCCGTAAATTTAATGAAGAAGCTATTGGCTGTTTCCAGGAAATGGCTATATGCCTTTTAGCCAATGGCAATCCTAAAGGGATCAATTTGATTAGATTATTTTCTCTTTTCCCACCAGGATCTCTCCTATTAAACATGCACCCAACTAGTTGTGACAGTCACTGTACTATTTCCTGCTAAAACTGAGGTATCCTTACTGAAGACCACCAGGGCTTTAAATAAGCCAGTGCTATCCGGAACAGAGTACCAGCACTTTTTTATTGTGAGAGGGAAAGTACCAGCATTTCTCAAGGGAAATGTAATACTTTTCATTGGAGAGTACCGGCACTTCTATTTTTCTATTTCAAGCACTGAAGACCATCACATACTGAAACGTGCCCACTTCCGTTTAACATTTATAGCAAATAGCGCTGAAGTCAGGGTGATTGTTGTGCTTTAATTGGGGAGTTATATACATTCTGTGTTTACATTTATAAGGAATCCGTTATGACAAGGCATTTCTTGTCACCGTTCTACAGTTTCTGTATTTTTGGATGTATGTCGTTACAACACATGCTTTTTCCCCACATGCCTTTACAACGCAAGTCGTTACAAAGTCTTGCGTTGGGGGGCGCTGGATAGTGAATAGTTTAATTTACTATTCCAACTCCAGTCCCCGTGGATAGTAGGGAAGGTTTTGGATAGTAAATTAAACTATTCTCTATCCTACAGTGCCCTCCAGCGCAAGTCGTTGTAACGACTTGTGTTGTAATTCCTGCGTTGTAAAGGTACTGCGTGGAAAAAGTTTCGTTGTAAAGGCTGTTTACCGTATCTTTTATGCCAGTCTGCTTCTTCGATTGAGTCTCCGAAATCTTTACCTCACTTTTCTTCTAATCAGTACAGGGTTGCAAGAATATATTTGGGAAATAGATTTGCCGCTTTACCAGCATCAGAATTATTACATGCGTTTCTGGTTCTTTGGTGAAGTATAGACATAGCAATGCTACTGGAAAAAACTTAGAAAGCTGCAACGGCTGTACAGCCAAGCTGACAGTACGATTTGAGATCCTTGTACCATATTTATAAACAACAAAACAGAAAGTTTGCTTGGAAAGAAAATGAAATTTACAAAAAAAACAATCAAAGTACACTGGCATAGAGTTTTTTCGGAGGGACACAATAAAAGAAATTAAATTTTTAGCAAAAAAAGAACAGTCCTAATCTGAAAATACTATTGTTAGTAACTGTGTTGAATTTTTGTCACACTTCGTGACTGCGTTTAATTCCAACGTTTACTGAAGGTCTGCCACTTCTTAGGATCTAAAACATACTTATTTATTGAACAAACACTCATTGACTTTACCTATATTGGCATTTTTTGGATTGGTAAACAGGAAATTCTAATAAAATATTATCTTGTAAAGTGTTTCCTTTTCGGCGCTCTCACAGCAGCACCTGTGCATAGCGTACTGTTAACCACACATACCAGTAGTCGGAGCTCACAGCAAGCCAGCTCAGGGCATACCTGATGTGCTAGAAAGGGTGGATTGCTTTGATGTAGAGCCTTTACATGTACAGAGTACAGCGTTTTCAATACCAATAAAGTTCCCTCCCTTTTCTATGTTAGCACTTTTACATATTTGAACCCATACCACACAAGCAAATCTTCTATGATCCTTGTAACAACAGACCCCATCCTGTCAGAATCTGCATTTTTTCAAGGGATGGCGTTACACTGAAAAGGTTTTCTCTGAAAAGCACTAACCTCAATATGTGTTTGTATGCAAATTGCTACATCTTTTATCTTTCGGGGAGATTTCGTATGATACTTTACCTCTATAGTAAATTCTTTGTGTATTCACTGTAACACAATATTCTGATGAGAGGCAGTGAGTATTCAGTCAGCCATTTGAGTCTTGCCTTTCAAAAATCGCCGACACGTCACAGAAGACCTGTTGCCCACTTCTTATCTCGATGTAGACAGTCACTGGTGGTTGGTTTGTTAACGTTTCAGTTTGTCTCTTGTTTTTCTGTGCAGGCTACCTTGTTGCGAGAGTCTTCGTTTTCTTTGACTTCGGCTGATGTTCGCTGCAGTTTGCAGTGTCTCTTTTTCAAGTTATTTCAGGTTCTTTTTGGTTACTTTCCCCTCCATTGCGCCTTCTGATGGGGCATCCATGGACCAATTATTTATTAAGTGCAGCGTTTGCCAAGCCATCTTTATACTGTTGGATCAAAACATCAAACAAACAAAAAGGAATAGGACACTTTACCCTGCACACTTTTACTCCGCATGCTATTACCCCGCAAAATAATTTAAAACGCAACGCATTCCCCATTACAACGCAATTTACTATTCTTACGTCACCGGGGTGTTACTTTGGGGAATGTGTTGTAATAGTTTGCGGTGTAAAGCCCTGCGTTGTAAAAGATTTTGCAGTGTAAAAAATGCGGCGTAATGGCATGCAGAGTCACACGTGAGGGGTAAAGGGTGTTTCCCAACAAAAAGTGTTCATGATGCAGAAAGTTAAGAGAACTCCAATGGGAAAGCAACCAAGACTTTTAAAGCTTTTTAAAAGTACAGGACAGGATATGGAGAGTATTCATTGGCACCAGACCTTGTCGCCAAATCTTACATATTTAGTTTTCGATACAGTGATGGAAGGGAAGTCAGTGGACTATAGCAAATGACTTGGAGAGTGACAATTGAATTTGGAAGCAATGAAGTTAGGTTAGTTCTGATGCACGGCTTGGTAGAATATGATCATAGCTTTAAAAGTGATTCTCTTACACACTGTAGCCCATGTAGGGATCGAAGTATGGGCAAAATGTGATCCTTCCTTGGATGCTATTTGGCGAGTGCAAAAACAACAATTGATGGACAGAATGCAGAACAATGTCATACATTCACCCCAGTACAGATATCTGGGCCTAAATCCATCTATATTTGCACTCCACACCACCCCAGTTCAGACATGGCCATATTCAAATCAGCCTTGACCCTGTGCCTCATGGGAACAGTCCAGCCCGAACTGCCAAGCCATGTCTTTCCTGGACCGGAATCAAGCATCCTAGGACCGGTTTCTGGCTATCAGCCGTCTTCAGCCAGGATAGCTTGACTCCAGTGGTGTGGAGAGCATGGGACTCACGTCTGAGCATACCCATCCCACTTGGGGTGACAAATGCAAAAACAACAATTGATGGACAGAATGCAGAACAATGTCATACATTCACCCCAGTACACAGATCTGGGCCTAAATCCATCGTTTTTGTGCCTTCCACATCACCCCAGTTCAGACATGGCCATATGCAAATCAGCCTTGACCCTGTGCCTCATGGGAACAGTCCAGCCCGAACTGCCAAGCCATGTCTTTCCTGGACCGGAATCAAGCATCCTAGGACGGGTTTCTGGCTATCAGCAGTCTTCAGCCAGGATAGCTTGACTCCAGTGGTGTGGAGAGCATGGGACTCACGTCTGAGCACGTTTTTGCATTTGTCACCCCGAGTGGGACGGGTATGCTCAGACGTGAGTCCCGTGCTCTCCATGCCACTGGAATCAAGCTATCCAGTCTGATGAGGGCTGAAAGCCCGAAACCGGTCCTTGGATGCTGGTTTCCAGCCCAGGGAGGACCTGACTGTTCGGGCTGGACTGTTCCCATGGGGCACAGGGTCAAGACTGATTTGCATATGGCTGGGTCCAAACTGGAATGGCATGGGGAGCAAAAAAACGATGGATTTAAACCCAGATCTCTCTACTGGGGTGAATGTATGACATTGTTCTGCATTCTGTCCATCACCTGTTGTTTTTGCATTTGGCGAGAAGCAGCATTCTTGACCAATTGCAGGCAGTATTGATTTTTTCGGATGTTGTATCATACACTGCGTTGCCGAAGTCCAAATAGGATTGAAGTAATGTGTTAACAACTGTGATATGTAAATGATATTCTATAAAGAGCAAGATAATTAAAAAAAAAAGATTTTTAAGCTGATAACTAATGTGGCAAGTACATTGTTTTGTTTGAAAATCTAGGGAAAAGGTTTGGTCTATGTTGATGCCCAGGTGATATGCATCCACTTGACTGAGGTAGTTCATTGGCCCATAGCTGTTGGCCAGATGTTCTCATCAGTGGTGGAAGTGGATCTAGATGTGAGTAGAACCTCAATTTCTGCAGGATTTAGTTGGAAATCTCCACCTAATAAGGGCCAACTTCTTTTGACAATCAGTGATGTTTTTGGCCACTAGGATGGATTGTGAGAATTATGCGATTGTCTGAAAATCATCTGAGTGTCTTCAGCATACATGTGAAAGCATCCCCATGAAACAAGTGGGCAATGGGCCACTTGTAGATGTTGAATAAAAATGATGCTAATGAATCTTGTGGGAAACCTGAGCTGACCTCCTGTAGATGGGCTTCAGAGGTGAAAAGACTCAATGACTGTGTTCTGTCATTCAGCACACCCAACTACCTTTAGCTGTAAAGACTGTAAAAGCATTTGGAATGGTGAATGGTGTTCAAGGCTGCTGACAAGTCCAAAATGATCAAGGCCACGACTACAACCACCATCCACGGCAAAACGGACATTGTCAATGGCCAACAGGACCACGGCCTCTCCACTTTTGTCTAGTTTTAACTGAGCTTGAAAAGGGATGGTAATTGCTTTATATAAATTTGCATGGTCAATGGTGATCCAGAGAACTAGTAGTTTCACAAGTTGACTGACAGCAGTTGGTCCTTTGTAATCACTTGGCAAGTTTAAAGACTCACATTTCTAGATGAGGCCAAATCATAGATCTAAAAGTCAATAGGGAGGGAATTACCTCTTGCATAATTTGAGAACGGATGGCTAGAATTTTATTAACAAAGGTAGCTGAAAGATCATAACACTGATTTTGGGAGGCAGTAATGTTAACCTGAAAAGCAAAGAATTTAGTAAAGGGTTGGCTTGGATCAGATACAATTGTGAATGACTGAAATGCTTCTGGGAGTTATTAGTCACTCCATTCAGTAGTTTGGTGGCTGCAGTAAAGTCTTTTGTTTCCACCGGAGCATTTTATGATATGCTTTGTTATCTGAATTTAAAAATATAGTCTGTCGTTGTGTGGCGGGTTCGAACTGCCCTGCAGGCCTAGGGCAATCATTTCAAAGGTTGGGATGAACTTAAAGGTGCTAAGAGCCCAACTGGATGCAACACTTGTACCCAGTTTGTGAGAAATCGGGTTGTTGATTTACTGGGTGCGAACCCTGGTTAAACAACAGCAACAATCCATGGCAGGGAGAAGCACAGTCACAAAATTAATCTCTACTTAACACTGGGTAGCTTGGCATAAGAAGCAGTCTAGCTGATCTTGGAAGCAATGTGTAAAGTATTTATGAAGCACGCAATAAGTGAAAATGTAACACAAGAAAAATCCTACACCAATATAGAAAAATAGAGTAAATGTTAAATTATTTGACACCAAAACGACAAAAATCTAATCAGTAGAACCAGAGTTAGGATTTTTTAATAAAAACAAGAGCCTAAAAGGTCAAAGCGCCAACCACAGACTTTAAGTCACGTGAGACCAGATCAAAGTAAAAAAATATGGCTGACTGCAATGGAGTGTGGGCCTGATACAGGAAGTGGATTGGTCCCGATGGTGCTTACCTTCGAACTAAGAAGAATTAAAAAAAAAATAATCTGAGAAGGTTAAATTCAGCGGGGCAGGGCTGCAAGCAGTGTCTGAGGAGGGAGAGTTATCATCAGGAGTGGCTGGACGAAGTCGTGCTGAAGATTTCTATGCTCGGACTTAGTCACTTTTTGGGAAGTTGAAAATCTCCAGTGGGACTAGGCAGAAAGCTTGAGTCAAAGACCATTCCAGGGGCTCAGATACCCCTTTGTCAAAAGACCGCTTAACAGGATATGCTGCTGTGGAGACTAATGTAGCAGGAGCAGCCATGAAGTCAGCCCGACCAGTGATGCACCTTGGATGGATTAGCAGGGAGGTTGGTCCCCTTCTTCCCTCAGTTCCCAGAGCAGTTTTTAGCCAAAAAGGTTCTACGTCCCAAATTTTGGATTCTGGCAATTTGGGCACCTTTAGCACCACAACTAAGCATCCGGGACTGGTGGCACAGGACTCTGTCAGACTGGGTCCAGGTTCAAGATGGTGGGAGCCTTTTATGCCCCTGTGGCTTGGAACAGGAGATTAGCAAACTATTCCTTGGAGTCACTCTGGTAGTCCTGGGCTCAGATGAAGATGTATGCAGGGCTCAAACAGCAGGGCTGGCCTCTGAGGGTTCAATACAGGCTCCAGACAGCAAGGAAGTCCTTCCAGGTGCAGCAAAGCAAACTTGTGAAGTACCACAACAGGCCACAGCAGCAGGCAGTCCTCCGAGAGTCCTTTAGCAAGTCCTGAAAGTGAAGAGAAGAGTGGATCTGAGGGCCCTATTTGTGTACCTAATGCCTCCTTTGAAGGTGGGAGACGTTTCTAGAGGTTTCTTTTGATCTGCTTGGAATTTCCTGTCTCCCTGACCTTGCTCCAAGCAGCTGCAGAGACAATGTGGAGGGGACAAGCTGCTTCTGTGAAGGCAGAGCACAGCCTACTCAGTGGCAAATGGGACTATGGCTATGCCCAGCCCAGTCCCCCCTCCCCAATCCTGCCAGAAGATGGCCCATTCAGGCACACTTGATACCTCTGCCTGCTGTGTGACTGTCCGGGAAGAATTGTATAATTAGTATAGGGAAATATGAAATTAATTTGAGCAGCACAAATGTTAGTCTGTTATTTGAATTGGAAAGGAATAATGGTGGGATAGAAGAGGAAAGACTGGAACGTTTTTAGGGGGGGAATTCATAGCACTAGAAGAGGGTTTGGGATGAGTAAAGGGGAGGTGGAGGGGGAAGAGCCAGATGGAAGGGTTTAGGAGGCTTGTTTGCGAGATCTGAATAGTAAAAGAAGTATGAAATGATGCAAGGAGGGGTTGAGGAGGGAAGAGTCTAGAAAGGGTTATTTTGGGTATCACAGTAGTGGTAGGGATTTTGGGATGAATGAGATAGTGGAGGTAGAGAATATATTGAGAGAGGTAGAGGTTGAGAAATAGGGTAGTGCATTGGAAAGAGTGGTAGAATGACCTTTGAGATGAGTTAGGGAGGAGGTAGAGGATATATTGCGAGCGATATAGGGTTAGGTATAGGGTGTTGCATTGTATATGCTGAATTAGAAGCAAAGTAATAAATATAAAGATACACAAGTACATGGAAGGTATATATGTATAAGGAGGTAATATATGTAGATTAAAGTTGCATTTAATAAACTCAGACTTTCACGCGTTGTACTTTAAATTCATTTTTTTGTAATCCAATAGTGAAGCACTTATAGATAGTTATAATAAAAGGTTTACTTATTTATGCAGTCACATATTCATGTTAATATAGAATGTATCTATAAATAATATGTACATTTATTAAGCAGAGCTAACGAATATCCATATCTTTAAAAACGTAATTACCATACACATTTATACAAAGCAATACACACATGTAGGTACACATCTATAGTCCAAATAAATGCTTATATACAGAGAGATATGCTGCATATTTATGTTAGAGAATGGTGGTTATGTGGGGAAGAGCCAATTCTTGAATAGTTTATTTATTTGAAAAGTTTTGTATAGCTCTGGCTAAACCCGGAGGTATCAGAGCGCTTTACATGGGGAGGTACAATTGCTTCAAAACATAGTTACAACAGTTTCAGGTACGTAGTTACTGGATATAGCAGAGTTACAAAGGGATGCGCTCAGGTATGGGGAGGGGAAAGGCCGGCAGGGGAGAGATTCGGTGAAGAGAGTGAGGGAATAGAAGAGGAAGATAAGGAGTGAGGGAGTACAGAGGGGAGGGCGGGGGTAGGAAAACACAAGGGGGCGACAAGATAAGAAACAGTGTCTGACGAGCTGATGGGTAGGTGATGGTCAAGGGGGGGGAACCAGAGCCATCTCCTCAATAGCTGCGTAGGGCAACTCCACCGGTCATCAGATCAAGGTTGCTCGGTCGCCGAAGTACATCAGAGGGTTAAAGTATCAGCCTGGAGGAGATTATCAAAAGGTCTAAAAGAGAGCGCCTTACATGATGTGAGGTGCTGGGTTCCCAGCGATAATGGGAACATTCCCAAACCTCCGCTATGTGAAGAATCCCTTAAGACTGAGGACTCGCTCAGAGTGGTGTCTGAGGCTCTAGGGCATGAATGCTAGGATCCCTCCCCAACAAGGGGAGAAGGAGTGCTTTGGTAAGGGGCACATTCAAGGACGCCAATAAAGGCCTTTTTCGGCTACGTGTGAAACCCTTAACACTGTGGATTCTCTCTGAGGGGAATCTGAGACTCCATGGCAAAAATGCTGGATCCATCCTCAACAAGGGGAGAGGGAGTGCTTTGGCAAGGGGCACAAACATGGATGCCGTTTAAGGACAGTTGGGCGCTAGGGGAGGACTAATACAGGAGACCGGGGGAAATGAGAGTAGGTACAGACTCCTACTGCCCTAGAGCAGCCAACGATGAAGGTAGAAGGGAAAAACCATGAAAATAAAATAAGTATTCTGCCGAACTGAACCTAGCTTAATCAAAGTCAATAACCCTTATGGTCTAAAATGGGAGGGCTGGCAGAAAGAAGTGAGTTAAGGGTGAAAGAGCGTAGGCAGAATAAGGAGATCGTAGAAACATTCCAAAGGTTGATTACTTGGTGTACAATGTGAGACACTCCTTTGGAGTGGTAATTTGGAGTCACTTGGAGGCTATGTCCTGTGGCCTAGCAGTTACACATTTTTTTGAACAGGGGTGGATTGTACCTCCTCTCCAGGTGCACACCAAAGTTAATAAGTTATGTTATAATTATTATTATTATTATTTTGAGCACGTGTTTAAATTGAGTGCATACCAGCTGTTTTTGCTTACTTACCCTTTCCAAAAGTGGCATTTTAACAGTTGTAATTTAAATTCTGACAAGAGGATTTTTCATCATCATTTAATAGATACCAAATATGAAATGCTTTCTGGGTTCCAATCAAAAGTTAGGACTTATTTAATGTAGTATGGCAACCCAATGTTGTCCTACTGGACAGGCAAGCTTCACAATAGTGAAAAACTAAATGTAAGAGTTTTTCGCTACCAGGATTTGTAAAACTTAAAAGTACAAGTCCAACTTTTTAATTACAAGGCAGCGTAGGGCCCAACGTAGGGGTGACTTCCAGGTAATAAATGGGGAGTTTAAGGCATGGCAAGGGTGTTAAATTGCCAAGTCGAAGTGGCAGTTTAAAACTGTATTCAGGCTGCAGTGGCACACCCGAGACGTTTTAAGGGTCTACTGAAGTGGGTGGCATTATATGTGCTGCATGCCCACTAGTAGCATTTAATTTACAGGCCCTGGGTATATGGTATACTACTTAACAAGGTACAAATAGGTAAATTAAATATTCCAGTATGGTGTAAACCAATTTAACCATGCTTAGGGGAGTGAGCACAAGCACTTGAGCATTGGTTAGCTGTGGTAAAGTGCATAAAGTCTTGCGGCCAATAAAAACGAATGTTAGCAGAAAAATGGAGGTAAGTAGGCAAAAGGTTTGGGAAAGAGCATCTCAAGGCTGAGTGGTGCAACACAGTGCATCTCTCTTGTATGAAAATTAAAATCACTAAGGCATTTGCGTGAGGCTAGGAATGGCTTAGTTATTAAATGTAATTGTAAGAAATACATTTCACATGCTGATGATGACCTTTGTGAAAAATGCAGTTCAGACATTTCACCTTTGTGTGTAATGTCTAGTGTTTGTCAAGTTATTAAGAAGTAACGAAAATGGGTGCGAAAAGAGAAAGAAAACAGTCAAAACCACATTGTATTTAATGCCTATGAGATACTTGGGTGCTACATTCTACACTTCCACGTTTACAATTCGGTCATGCCATGCATGGAACTGTCGGGAAAACATAAAACACTCTGGATTTACTCATTTTAAGGAACTATTTGCAAACAGATTGGATCATATGGTCCTTGTTATTCTGTCCTCTCATTGGAAGTCATGATTTGGTTCTAAGGCACACTTGCTGTTGAGCTGGGCTATTGCCCTGCCTCTTCTTGGCTAATTCTTTGGCCCAGCATTGCAATGTATGGATACCTTAAGTACCAAACTGCATTTTCCAGCAGTCTGCTGGTGTTTTTACAGCGTGCTGTACTTTCACCATTGCATATCTAGTCATAAATTGCAACGTGCCATTTTAAGCTGAATACCTTTAACCCCTTCTATGCTCATGACGAGCTCAGCTCGTCATAAGGCACACAGCTCGTGTGCTGATGACGAGCTCAGCTCGTCATGACCACACCCGTTTCTATTGACCTTCAGCACAGCAGGCAAATATCTCAAGCAGTCAAGGTGCTTATGTGAGTATATAAGTATATGTCTATTACTGGGACACTATGTGCCTAGAATTACATATTGGGCAAAGTAGCCCGTTGGTATTAGGCTATTGTGGCAAACTTTGGTTTTAAGTAGTGTGCTTCCGAGAAAATGCTATTGCGTAATGTGATCCTGCACCACAGAGACCTACCACTACCAGAACGGCCAGCAGCAGTTGAAAAAGCATCACAGAAGAGGAGTGGGCTTCCGCCCTCTCCGCGCACTGGCCCAAACACACCAGCAACTTGCTGCAATGCAAGCCAGGAAGTACCTCAACAGCTGAATCACTGCATCACCAACATCCTGTATCTTGTCAAAGGCAAGAGACCAACCTCATAGTACATAGAGGAACTCTGGCTAAGCAAACGCCACTGCAAGCAACTGAAGTGCAAATGGAGAACAAGCCAAGACACCACAGATAAAGACGTCTTTAAATCAGCTCTAAAAGATAACCTCTAGCAGGTACGGAACACCAGGCGCACAGCTCTTGCAGAGTGCATCAACGCCAGACCTAAGAGCAGCAAGAAAATCTTAACCATCAAAGATTTCACAGTGCCGCCTGACAACCCTAGCAACACCACCCACTAACAAGACCTTTGCAACAAGCTCTTGGAATTCTTCTGTAACAGAACCACCTCCATATACAGCATTTTCAACCTTCAACCAGACAGTGTTACGCTGCAACGTAACTTCCCATCATGGCTGAAGAATGGGCCCAGACCTCATGGTCTATCGTCACCACCATCTAAATCACTCCTACCATGAAGATCATCTACTCAGGGGCCCATTTAACCCTTGCCCCCACCATGCCTTCATTAAAGGACTCCTACTGATCAGCGAAGCTCTGGTACCCATCCTCAACGCCTCCACTGACTTAGCCACATTCCCGAACACCTGAAAACATGCCGTCCTGTCTGTGCTCAAGATACCATCCACTGGCCCAGCCACACTTTCCAACTACAGATCCATCTCTCTCCTACCATACTTGGGAAAAGGTCTTGGAGAAACTAATCAACGTATGCCTTTTTTCCCCTTGAATGAGGTCTGTCAAGGATCCACCTTCGCCCCCTTCCCCTTTCTAGATAACGTATACCTCAGACCACTACCAGATCTGATCTCCTCCTTCAAACCCAGGTGCTACAACTACTTGGGTGACATTATTATAAACTTCAAAACCCATCAGAGTTGGACTCCTGTGCTATCAGCCAATGCTGCTTAGCTGTAGTTGTTTGGATGCAGTTGAATTATCTGAAATTAAACACAGAAAACACGGAGATGTTAGCCTGTGGAAAAAGGCTCACCTACCACTAGACCACCATCTTGCTAAAACAACATGGCCCACCACCTAACCAATCACTTCTAACTTGATATTGTGGCGCGAGCATCAATACGTATCTCTCCCCAATACCGCAAGTGAACCAAGTTACAAAGGAACCATTCTAATATATTATCTACCCTCTACTTAGAAATTGAGCAAAAGGTATAAGGCACCATTAGTCTAGTACTTTTCTCTAGAGAATGCCAGTGGCACATTTAGAGCATCTCACCTAGAAGGCAAGAAAATTCCTTAACTTGAACATCAAATCATGCATGTCTTCTGAACTTTCTTATCTACAGTGGCTGCCTTTGGCTACATGTATGATCCTCTGAGTGACATGAATAGCTTATTGTGCCATTCAAATCTCAGCATCTCAAATCCAGTATTCTGATGCAAATCAGAGTGCTTTGCAACACTGAAGTGCTATATAGATGCCACATTCAAAGAGAGGCTGGTCTCTGTCAGCAGTACCAACCAAGGGCATAGTCTCTGTGTGCGCAAGATGTGCAATGGCCAGAAACCTGAGTGACCCACTGAACCCGTCCTATTGATGTATTTTACAATTCTAACAGCTACCATGGATCCATTAATAGAAAGAAAAAAAACTTCTGTCCATAGTTGCTTTTAAGTGAGCCTCAAAAATCATGTGGAAATTAGGGACTAACAACAACTGCCTTACTTGTTAGAAACATGGCACCACACCATCATAGTTACAAATATTGGAAAAATCCAGATTTCCAGACATACAGATTATACATTTGGCATATTTGTTCAAGGAGAATTACAAAATTCTCATGCTTACTCGTCTAGGGGACAATGAGGGAACCCTCAGAATGGCATTCATTTCTGAAACCTAGACATTCGGTGAAGTCTTGTGATATCAGACTTTCATTCATGTCTTCGGTTCTTTATACTTATAAACAAAGAAGCTGCAAGAAGTAGAATAACACTTCCGGCATGATGTGTAAATCTGAAATAATAAGGATATAAATGGCTAACTAAGAATGCCATGCCATCTTGCATGTCAAATCAGTTTCAGATGAAAATAATTCAACCCACACCGGGTAGTACTGTGTAGGGTAATGTATAGTCGGGGATGGATTTTTAATGTGACTATCGTAAAAGACAAATTTTCAGTTTTCAGTAAACTGAGTCAACGATCTAAAGAGACATAGGAAAAGTATTGGGCTAAAATGGGTACTGGAGGGGTTTTCTTGGTTTAGTTGTTATATTTTGCTGGATGAGTCGATCATGCTGAGGATATAGTGTTGAAGTGGGGTTTAACACATTTTCATAAGATATGGTCTACTTACGTCACTGACTCCTTGGCTGACTGTCAAATCATTAGGCATCACGCTAGACTCTAAACTGGATTTGACCAAACACATCAAGATTTCGGCCAAGAGTGCCTTCCTCAACCTGAAACTTCTAAACAAAATTAAACTTTTCATTCCATCCAAAGATCTCAAACAAGTCACCCAAGCATTGGTTCTGTCACGACTGGACTATGGAAATGCAATCCTCTCGGTAATACCCAAAACTTACCTTGCTCCTCTGAAAAGAACCCTCAACGTGGCAGCCAGAATGGTCACTGGAATAAAGAAATTCGATCACATTTCTCCGGCACTAAAAGAACTCAAGTGGCTACCTATAGAAATGCGGGCGAACTTCAGAACAGCCTGCCTCACCCATAAAGCCTTTCACACAGGCAAGCCCGAATATCTGGCAGCCAAACTCAAAGCACGAAAACAAAAAACCATGGCCAGGTCCTTTGCCAGAAATGCTCCCAAAATATGGAACTCTATCCCCCCCTACATCAGAACTATTCCTTACTTCCCGAAATTCAAAAGCCAACTCAAAATGCTTTTCCTCGACCGCTCCCAATCGAACAGATAGGAACCGCTTGGAGTGTTCAAAACGCCTTTGCTCTCTTCTCAATGCGGATGGCCATCTCTACTCTGACTCGTATCCTGAACGTCTCGCTGACTGTACTATATTTGCTGTCTTTTGCACTGCTCTATACTTGTTGTAAAGCGCTCCGATACCTTCCGGTCTGGCTAGCGCTATATAAAACTTCTTAAATAAAATAAATTCCATGTGGGCCTAATGTAGGTGTTAACCCATTTTCAGCAGTAGTGGGCTTCCCACAAAGAGCATAAATGGTCTCAAGTTGAACTTTCAAATGCGTTCCTTCTGATTGACCACCATATCCTGTTGCCCCATGAATTGGACACAGGTACTTTGTCTTTGAATGAGACCATGGCTTCCGAAACTCATCATAAGGTTGTAGTTGGGAATCCCAGCTCATTTGGAGAGGTGGGTTCTTGCCTGACGAAGATTCTGAGCCTTTTTTTTTTTTAAAGGTTTTCGAAGAATCTTCGCCATCTGGGCTCAAGCCATTTGTGTTTCAGTCCTTGCACTGCAGAGAAACTAGAGCATAGGGAGATGTATCATAATATATTGATACAATCTAGTCCGCTGCTGCAACACACATTCACTATGATTTGTGAGTCAACTAAGTGGAGCAAATGTAAACCTTTGAGCCAAGTGTCAAGCCTTGAGCTGATGATTTTAATGTGTCAAGCCATCTTGATGCACAGACTTCAGTCATAAAGCAATAACTGGAAACGGATAACTGCATATCAGAGCTTTTTCCACATTAATGCTAGAAGTGCTATTCCTTTTAACCACCTTGCTTATTAGCTCTGCATATGTAAAATACCTATGTATTTTTTAAGAAACACTCAAACTGGACAATGAGTAGATTGTGTAAAATAATGTGTTTAATATATTTCTTACTTCCAAACCATTTACCACATTCTAGAGTAGGCCTTAACCGCTTGCCCTTGCTAGTCCTAGATAGGAAAGTGTACAAAAGGAGTAGCTTGATTATCCAGTTGGACTGCAATAGTACCCGAGGTCCTGGCACACCAGTGGTAATCAATAGTACCCATCGGATAAAATGCCCAGTAAAGACTAAATGTGAGAGTACCTAAAAAAGGCCTCACGTTTCTATAAACAGCTCTTCCTTCATGTGGGCTAATGCTACCAGTGCCCACAGTCCTGCTTGAGGCCACTACTTAATTTCTCAGGGTGTTTCTACGTTCCCTTCTCAGTGATTTTCTACATTGATAATAACATTTCTTCAGTGCTGAATTCGATCAATTAGTTGCCATTTTAATAAATTAGTAATTTAGAGTGGTGTTGGGCCTTCTCCACTGCTCTCTGTTAACATGGTTTCTCCGTCTGACCTCTGAAGGCAGTTTATTTATTTACTCAAAGTGAAAAACAGACTAAACCATATTTGGTCACAAGAAAGATCACTTGTGTCAATTAAAAAAGTTTATTTAATTCCGAATCGACTCTACGAATTGAATTTTCCTCTACTGTAGACAGAGGAGATTCCATAGTCTGGGTCCAAGAACGGAGAATCTATGGTTGCCACAAGATCTGCAGAAAGCTTGCCGAACCCTGGAGCAGAAGGGTTGAGCAAGACAGTACAAGGGGATTTTGTCAGTCAGATATTTAGGCAATAGGCCTTCAAAGTACTTTTGGGCCAGTGCATGTTTTTTAATGTACACTCTTGCCTTTGCCTCTAGCCAGTGTAGTCTTATTCTCAGGTGTGGGATTCCATCACGTCACCGTAAACCAAAACTCAGCCTAACTGCTATCATTTTGATCAATTGGAGCATAATCGCTGGGAATTGTAATGGTTCTCCAAAGGAGCATTCCCGTTGTCATGTTAATGCAGCCTGTGACTCTTTCTGTTGACATAATGTTTTCAGTTCTCACCTTCCATCTATGAACCACTCACATGGGCCTCCATTTTATTACATTAGTTTTGAGTACCTAGGGTCCACTCTTTTGTGTTTAGCCGGTCTAACTTCGTATGCTGACCCTCGCCCTGAACAAAGAACAGAGTGGTGAGAAGTGCTGAAATGTGTAGACTGTCTACATCACTACTGATGCTTGTTTTCAATTTGTGGAAAGGTTGGGAAGAATAATAATGCCCTGTCCTCTCTGTTTTAGCAGTGTGGGAAGCAAGAACCACGGAGTAAAAAAATATTTTCATTAACACAAACGTTTTGTTCACACAGTGAGGGGAAGGGTAGAGAAGGCTTCTAATGCAAGGAGGCAACAGCAGTGTTATTTTTTCCTAATAGCAGCCGCGGCCCGTACAGGTAAGAGCGGTGGGACTGGGTGAGGGGTTTTTCGAGAGACGAACACAAGAGAAAATCTATTATTTATTTAATTTTCCCTTGTGGTCGTCTCTCGTAATCATTGCCCCCCGACCTCCCCCCACGGCCTCACCGCTTTTACATGCATAGGCTGAGACTGCTAATGGGGGAAGCGCAGCGAATAAGCTTGTCATAGAGACACATTGTTATTGTGTGTTATTTAATGCCGATCGAAGTATTTAATGGTTCTAAGTAAGATCTGCTGCCTATTATGAAAAACAGCGGAGAAGGACCATACCTTGGAAACCGAACAGTATAAGAATGAGCTTTGCTAGGTGCCTCATCTTCATGTTCTGTGGCCATAAATCTGTGACATTTGCAGTCTGTTGATGTCATATTATAGGCATCTATGGCATGTGTTTGTGGCATAGGAGATAGATTATATATGTTTTGGGCAGTAGTATATGGGAGCGTTCAATAAAAATGGCATACTTGTATTTTACGACAACACTTGTGGATTTACGAAAAATAAAAAGCTAGTATTATGGGGACAAAATATTTATTTAATATAGTGACTAGCTCTTGGTTGTAGGGCTAGAGTTCATTTACCCAAAATGAAAAACTGGTAAGCATGTTTCCTCACTATGATTGAAACAAATTCAAGCCAAATGTGGGTGTTTTGTGATATTTCCTAGTCGCCTGCAGCCTCTTACTGTTATGGTTGTTTTTAGGTCTAGTTTGAAAATAGCATTAGCTTCCCATCAGCCTTATATGTTTAAAAAAAATAATTAATAAAAAAATACATATATGCATACGTTACATAGCGGGGCTTTGGGGTAGCTCTGTTAATCCACTGGTCTGCGCAGCTGTCATTCACATTTAGCATATGCTGACAAGAGTATAAAACAATGTGTCAATCTACTTCAGCTATGTTTCTCTTGCGCCGAGTAATGATATTTTGCCTGATCGCATGTGCACATCTATCTCACAAGAATGGCATTTCAGAGCTAGGCATCGGCAGCCAGTACTTTACTATGCCAATGCTTATTTTCCTCATTCTTTTTCTTCTTTTAATACTTCCTTCTGTGTTTGAACTACAACTTCAAATTACAGTAATTCTGTAGTTCCTTTGCTTTGCACCAGTAAGAATCCTACTGTCATGTGATCTACAAGAAAAGTAAAACGAGTTTCTATTCCATGTGCACTAGCTGGCTAGGAAGCACCTATACTGGAAAAGGTATCTGCAATTGTTTTTAATGTTTAACTTTTTTTTTGCAAGTATATGGGAGCCACATTTAAGAGGTGGAATTTTATTGGGCCTATGGTTTCAAAAAACTAAATAATCGTGACAGCTTGCCAAAGGAAGACTGCATGAAAGGTAAAACTTTATTAAGAGAGAGCCTTCGCCACATCTAGTCTTTGGGGCCAGCCCATTAATATTAGCGTAACCTCACAGATACTGTACACACAAGGGTTATAATTTGAATGGTAGCTCTAGTGACTGATCGTTTCAGATGGATCACTTTGAAGGATATGAATGACTTCTATGGACTGAAATGTAGATTTGTATAACTTACTTTTCACACACTCACCCCAAAAGTATACGTCTTTCATAATACATAGCTGAAAATCTATTTTGACAAGACTGCAAAGTGAAAGGAAGTCAAAGTAAATAAAAATGCTCCTTGCATTAAAAAAAAAAAATGATAGGAGCCCATATCACATTTCATACTCCAACTATTTATACTCCTTGTAAAACAGATCTTTGTAGACTGTTAGAAACGGGGGTCACTAGTTGGCTGTGGCTGGCATCCTATCCAAGTAGGTATCCTTCTAACTAGTCCGGGTAAGGGAGTTACACACCCAAGATAACCCCAGCTCAACTCCTTGGTAGCTTGGCATAAAATCAGGCTTGTCTCACGGGCAATTTGTAAAGCATTTGTACATAAACATGCAGTAGCATAGTGAAAACACTACAAATGGACACCACACCAGTTTAGAAAAATACCCAATCTTTATCTAAGCAAAACAAGACCAAAACCACAACAAATCCAACATACACAGCTCAAGAAATCACAGATTAAAACAGTTCAGTCCATATAAAAACTATGAATGCATCACTTCTAGCACAAAGTGCCTGGGATTCATCAAAATCAAAGCCGTATACAGATGCAGGGGAGGTGAGGCACCTTAAAGGAAAGTGATGCGTCGGTTCCTTACAAGCAGGGAAGTTGATGCGTTTGTTCCTCACAAGCAGGGAAGGTGATGAGTCTGTTACTTGCTCCCAGGGGAGGTGATATGTTGGTTCCTTACTGCCATGCAGGGGATGGGAGGTGCTAGTTCCTTACTGCGAGAGGAGGTGATGTGTCGGTTTCTTACTGTGCGGGGAGGTGATTCGTCATTTCTCCGGACACGTGGGCTCATTTCCTTACTGAAGCCCTGCGTCTATGCAGACTAGGCCCACAGGTGTGTTGTGTGGAAATCCAGACACGCTGAGGTCGATGCGGCGGTGAAAATGGCGCTGCGTTGATCCTTTCAGCCACACAGCAGGGCCTGCGTTGGAAGTTGGAGCAGGTATCTAGGACGTCAGCGGCAAGGTACTCGGGACTCAGGCTGCAGGGGTCTCTGAGCACACAAATAGGTGCTGCATCGGTTCTTAGATCGCAGGGATGCGTTGTTTGACCGCACAGCAAGCTTGCTGTGGGAAAAACAGGCGCAGGAGGTTGCAGGATGGATTTTCAAATTATTTTTGCTGCAAAGCCACCTCTCCAAGAGCCCAGAACTGGATTGGCACCTCTTGGCAGGTCAGAACTCTCAGGAGGAGTCCAGGCGCTGCAGGTGAAGTCTTTGATGTCCCTGAGACTTCCAACACGGGGCAAGCACACACAAGTCCTTGGGGAACCTTAATAAGCAGGATACAAAAGGAAAGTCCAGTCTTTGTACTTCTCAAAGACAGAAGCAGTAGGTCAGCACAACTCAGCAACAAGCAAAGTGGCATTTCGCCTCCTACAGCTTCTCCAGCTCTTCTGCTTTGCAGAATCTCTTCTTAGTCCAGAAGTGATTTAAAAATGTGGGGTTGCAGGTCCTAAACTTATAACCCTTTTGGCCTTTGAAGTGGGTATATTTCAAAGGATAGTCTTTGTAATGCACCAATCTTGCCTTGCCCTGTCCTGGCTCCACACACACTACAAAGGAGTGGAGAAAGCATTGTGAGTGGAAAGACAGAGTGTCAGCGACAACTCCTCCCACCACTCTAGCCCAGGAAAGCCCATCAGCCTGGTGATGGGAAATAAGGATGTGCAGGGCACACCTCAGCTTCCTGTGTGCGACTGTCTAGAGTGAATGCACAAACAGCCCAACTGTTGATTCCATAGGCAGGCAGAGGCACAGGATGGTAAAGAACGGAAATGCCCACTTTTCTAAAAGTGGCATTTTTAAACAGTTTAAAAATCACCTTCACTCAAAGATGTATTTTTAAATCCTGAACTCAGGGAGCCTAAACTTCAAATGTCCAGCTCTTCCAAATTTAAAGTTACACCTAGAAGATGTTACCAGGCCGATCCAATGATAACCTATGGGAGAGATAGTCCTTGCAATAGTGAAAAACGAAATTGGCTGAATTCCATTATCAGGGCATGTAAAACACACCAGTACATGTCTTATCTTTCACATACACTGCACCCTGCTCATGGGGGTATCTTATGGGTGCCTTACATGTAGTAAAAGGGAAGGTTTAGTCCTGGCAAGTGGGTGAACTTTCCAGGTCAACATGGCAGTTTAAAACTGCACTTGCAGACACTGCAGTGGCAGGCCAGAGGCGTGCTTATAGAGCTACTCATGTGGGTAGCACAATTAATGCTGCAGCCCACTAGCAGCCTTTTAATTTACAGGCTGTGGGCCCACGCATTGCACTTTACTAGGGACTTACCGTAAATATATTATGCCAATCGGGGATAACCAATCTTAATTATAATCTGCACAGGGAGCACTTGCACTGTAGCACTGATCAGCAGTGGTAAAGTGCCTAGAGTTTGAAAACCAGTAAAACCGAAGTCCAGCATGCAGTCAAAAATACAGGAGGTAGTGGCAAAAAGTCAGGGGAAACCACACCAAGGATGGCAGGCCTAACAGACATTTTAGGGCAACTGGACTGACTAAGACACTGTTTTGTCGCCATTTTATCATATTTGATTTGGGGAGGATGACCTCCCAAACGCCAATACCGGTTTGTCATACCTTGAAGGTATTGGATTATGTAATAAGTGCCCTTCTCTACTGCTGGAAAGCATGTTTTTTTTATGACAACGGATGTAAAATGTAGAATTTGTCTGCATATTGTACAGTTTTTTATGTGGGACCTCTTTGTGGGTATGTTGGGCTCTCTTGCTTGGTGCAGTTTGAAAAAGCTACTAGTTTTGGTGACATTAAAAGTTCATCAGCTCTGGTGGCCATGCACAGGTTATGAAAAGTGCTGAGGAAGTAAAGACTTTTCAGCACATAAACCATTCTGGTTGCTTTTGAAAATATAACCGTGTGTGTTAAAATTAAATAATGCCCATTGGGTGCCAATATTTTAAATTTTACTATGAAAGAAAAACAATAAACATATCTGTTAAAAGTTCCACAATGCAAATTGAATTGCGCTAAAATGCATCACTGACCGAGAAACCTAAACATTATGCAACTACATAAAAGTCTGGCACAGAGAACTTACTTGAATAAAGAAGAGAGACTTTGTTAAAAAATGAAAAAGAATAGACAGCTGCCTTTGTCCCATTGCTGCCCCGGTGAAACAGTGCTCCTCTGCCTTGTATCCCATGACATGCTTAGTCTGTAGCGCAAAGTTGCAAACATAATAGCCCGCCAGGAAATGAACACCATTGCATGAACGCTGGAAAGAAGCTGAAACGTTTGCCATATCACCCTCACCCGACGGCAGTGAAACTTATCTGCCAACAAAAAGTTCAAACTAGGGACAATCTGCACACAAATTAAATATAAAATACATATTTAAGATGGGTGTGGGTGCTTTCTTATAACTGTTTTTGAGTGAGATGATCCTTGTGTGTACTTTCAAATGATAGATTCTTTATTCTGAATCAAGATCTGATAAAGAAAACAACAATTGATGCATTCTCGTGCTCAGTTACTTCCATCTTCACACTACGCACTCTGCTTTTTGCCAATGATACATCTCCACAGGACCATGAGGGAGGAGAACACAGGAAAAGAGCCATGCTCAGTTTCTGAATTCATTCCCAGATTAAATATGGCTGTGAAACAAACCTCTGACTGAATGAACTAGTGCATCGTTCATCATAGCGCTGTCATACCTTTGAGTCAAAGAAAATATTTTAAGGGCGTTTTGAAGGAGCAGTAGGTGAAGCTTGTGGCTGACAGACCTATTGGCCTCATTGGCTCTCCTTCTGAACAGTCTATTCTCTTTTTTTGTTGATTTTGGAAATAGACGGCTTTGAAGCAAAAACAGACCCATGCAAGATGCTTTTGTTTTCCGAAGCCCGTAGACGAGATGTTCCAGTGGTAGGGGACTGAGGACTTGAGGGGGTTGGACGGGTCAGGAACCTTGGAGGGGTTGCAGCTAATCTACAGATGGGCAACATGAAGCTCTGCTGTCCTCCTCCTTCCACATTCCTTCCCTCTTGCTCCATGTACTTCTGGGTGCATACAGACTGGTTGTTTGATTCAATCTTAATTAAGAACAGGTGTGAACCAGAGGCAAGATGGCGGACGAGAGCTGCGTCTGCGTGAGCAGCTATGCAGCATTCGCAGCTAAATCGCTTCCCATCATATGGATTACTAAAGATTTGCCTCTCGAATAACTGGAATTGCTCCTGTATTGTTGATCTTGACTGGCAACTTACCTGGGGGATGCACCAGGATCTTTATTGCAGTTTTCAGCGGTCCCTCCATGCAGCTTGGTGTCTCACGGCCGTTACTGTGAGTCAGCGTGTGGAGTTGGGCGGGACCAGCAGCTCGAATGCGGCTGCTTCAAAACTTCGATCACCGGCTTTGAGACGCTGCCGGTGTAGCATGGGGAGGAGGTGGAAACATACCGACAACGATAGCTGGGATAACGGCGAGATGCCTCTCAAAAATGCTAACGTTGGCTCTGGAACTGCTATGGTGTCCAAAGTGTCGAAACCAAAAACCAGAGCCACTACTGCGGCAACAACGGTCATGGAGGACATCTGCATTTCAGAGGAAACTCAATGTGCTGGTGCAAATACTACCCCCAAAAATGCAAGAACAGGGGAATTGAATCCGGCGATCATTCTTCTTTGAACAGACACCCAACCGCAGTGGATTCTGGGAGTTGTAGGACTGGAGCAATCCCTAAAATTCCCGGTATGTTTAACCAAAAAAAGAATTTAAATATAACCAATGACGGGCAAACCAATGTTCCTAACTTAAATCTCCTGCAGAAAGAAGGTCATAATGTTGATTGGGGGATA
This sequence comes from Lissotriton helveticus, assembly GCF_964261635.1. Lineage (NCBI taxonomy): Eukaryota > Metazoa > Chordata > Amphibia > Caudata > Salamandridae > Lissotriton > Lissotriton helveticus. The sequence continues at coordinate 731,779,258 of NC_136069.1, read as the reverse complement.
AGGAAAATGCTCTAGCGGCTAAGGATAAAATCCCCTCTGGGGCTGCATTTATAGGACCGGCTGGTCAGTCTATCCCCTTACCCGGGGGGGGGGGGGGACGCGAAGTAAATAAGCAGGAAAATCCAGCGGCGCCCATGGTTGCTATAAGTACTTCGCAAATATCAGAGCTCTCCGGGGATACAGAGTCTATTGACTCGGCTGGCAATTTCTATTCTATGTCGGACCTTTCCAATGCATTGGAATCCGAGAGCTTAGATGGGGACTGGAGAGATGATCTCAGTGTCACCAGCCTAACCAGCTCGGCACAGGATGCTCAGAACTCTGTTGTTGGAGAGGATGGTAATAATGGAATATCCCCCTCCTCTAGGTTGGAATGGGGGGGGGGGGGGGGGGGAAGAAAACACCATACGCAAGGCTCCGCAGGTCTCGGGCAGACCCGGTGATACTACAGTAGGCGTTGATGTTCAAGCTTCGCCAGTATTAACCATTGCTGCTGAAACCTCCTTAGGAGATATGGCTCAGACTTCTGAGATTACTCTGGGCACACTCTGCCAGGTTATGCTCCAGCACCGGGAAGAAACAAAGTCTGAGAACTTACGCACGCAAGGAGCTGTCCGACGGCTTCAAAACAATCTGCGACGAGTGGTTAAGACCTGCAATGAGATGGTAGCTAGAGTCGTCGAAGCCGAAGGAAGGATATCAGCGATCGAAGATGTTATGACTCAACAGAAGTCTCAAATTTCCTCACTGGAGACATTAAAGGAAGAAGTTCATTGTTAAACTGATCGATCTGGAAAACAGATCAAGGCGTAACAACTTACGAATCTTGGGCATTCCGGAGGGGAGTGAGGGGGAAACATTAGGCAATTTGTGGTTGAGCTCTTCAAGGAGGCCTTTCCGGAACTATCTCAATGGCAGCGGGACTCAGAGCTCCAACGAGCTCATAGATTCCCCTTTCAAAAGAATAACAGAACGGCCTCTATCGTAAAACCCAGAGCCATACTGATTTGCCTAAATAACTTCCTGGCTCGGGAGGCTCTCTATGACTTGGCCAGACCGGATCAGAAGCGTAAGGGGAAAGGTCAGGAGTTCTTCGTCCGGCCAGATTACTGCCAGAGCCACCGTCCAACAGCGCTGGCAATTTCGACAACTTATCCCAGCCTTCCAAGCTAAAGGGGCCCAAGCTTTCCTCCTTAACCCCTCAAAGTTAAAAGTCATTTTTAAAGAAAAGACATTCTTCCTAACCTCCGAGACCGCAGCAAAAGCTTTATTAGCATCTTTTTAACTACATTTTTGTAGTGTATGGAACGTCTATTGATCTATGATGTTACTTATGCATGTTATTACGTTTCTCAGAGGGTCTTTCAGTTGTCGGTGTAGATAATTTCTTTTTCTTTTTTTTTTTCCCCCCTGGATCACTTAAAGTGAATATCTATGTAGGGAGAGGACCTCTTTATGGTATGGTCAGATAATTTGATGGGCGCGAACTGCGAGGGGCACTATGCTTCTCAGGCCATCAATTCCAGGGTCTATTCAGTCCCTCTGCCTCAGGTGGGTGGGTTTTTGGGTGGGGCACAAGGGTTGACAAGCAGTGACAGACTTTTTTTGTAAGAGAGGCTTTGGTGGCATTTGGTGCTGCAGTATACTTTTTGGGATAGGATTCGTAGAGGACTTTGCAGTTAAAAGTGCTGTTTTTTTTACTTTGTGGTCTCTTCATTAAAACTGTATTATGGCTAAGCTGAGGATCTGCTCCTGGAATATCTGTGGCTTGAACAACAGGAAAAAAAGGGGGATTTGTGCACAAATAATACAGTGTCAGGTTCGCAACCCGGACCCCCCCCTTTACCGCATTCTGAGGCCGGACGCACGGCGCTTGCCGCAACCACCTTCACGAACCTGCGCCTTCCGACCGGCGGCGTGTAGAACAGGCAGCGTCGCTGCCGCCAAGAACTACGCTACCCAGAAGGCCTGTCACGGCATAAATGGCGGCCGCCAGTAAGGAATGGCGTTGGATATTGCCGGACACTAGCGGAGCCTAGCATACCTCGGGAGAAGCGTGAGGCCAGCGCTTGTCTCCCTTTCATGACTTTGGACCCTTGAACACTTCCAGGAACATTTTGCGCGCAACGTTCGCGGAGCCATTCCGCCCTGCGTTGTTCGACCCCAGTACCTGCCTGCCTGCTACCAAGGGGGTTGGAACGAGCAGTGCTGACTGAGAGCTGCCCTCCCGAACAGACTAACCATCAGAGAATACTAAGGGGGTTCCAGGCGGTGACTATAACCGCAGGTTCCCCAAACCTGAATACTGACCTTTACCCTACCGCAGCAAGCGGGACTCGAGCGGCATTGTCGGCCGCTACTTTGCACAGTGCCCTCCGTTGGTGAGCTACCTGGACGGGTGCTCTTGCGGAGGACGGTTGGTCCCTACGGTTCGCTCGGCATTGTCGGCCGAGGAGGGGTTCTGCAAGGAGTTGCTGACCGGTGAAGGGTATCGTTGACTTTATGTTCGTCCTGTCTCTTTGTCAGATGTGTGCTCTCTCGGATGTGACATTAAACATCCTAACAGTTCTATAACTCAATGTTGTCTGTGTGCTTGTACTTGTTACACGCATTGCTTAGGAAACTGGCGAACCAATCCTGCGCTTCTCTCGCACACACAAGGGGAACCCGGTAGGCAGCCTGAGCGCTTGGTGCACGGGTGGGTTCTCTCTGTGGCGGTCCTCACAAGCATCAGGTTGACCCTGAAGACCCAGAGGATCACATACAGACTATGAGATTAGATCTCCTCTGTCTTCAAGAAACACACTTGTCATGGAATGATAGGCGATGGTTAAACGATTTGGGTATGCCAGTATTGAGTTGTACACGTCAAGGTACTACTACAAAAGGGGTTGCCATCCTTATGAAAAGAGGTTTGGGTTGTCTCAAACGTAGTAAGGTGGATTTGTATGGCAGATGGATTATATTAGAAATTAGTATAGAGGGTAAACTATGGACTATCTGCTCAATTTATGCTTCAAATCTGGACGATCCAGACATCCTAAACTTCTTAAGTTTAGAATTAGCTGGCTGGCCCTCCCCTTTAATATTGTGTGGAGACTTCAATATTCACTTAGATCAAACTTTTGACATTCATTCTGATCTGGCTTATCAAGGGCTTAAAAAAAGACGTATAAAGCATTAAGAGGGTTAGTAGAAGAATTTGGGCTATGCGATGTCGGATTTGTTAAGAATTCTCCTACGCCAGGCTTTACATTCTTTTCTGCACCGCACCAAAAATTTGTCAGACTGGATTATTTCTTTGTCACCTCTGGTCTTTTAAGTAACACCGGCTATGAGATATTCCCTCGAATAATCTCAGACCATAATCCAATTTTGATAGAGATCAGAACAGGCTTATGCTCGACATTAGATCTGATAGTATGGTCATTGGAACAGAAACTTTTAGCGGACCCATTATATATAGAGCATATGAATAAATGGATTGAGGATTTTTTTGATTTTAATCGAGGGTCTGCCTCTATTCAAACTGTTTGGGACTCTTTTAAAGCCGGGGTGCGCGGAGAGACCTTGTCTTTTTCTATACATAAGCAAAAAAAGGCCCGAAACACATTAGCCATGTACTACAAGGCAGTGTCGGACTGGGAAGCTAAATTAGTTACTGCCATTAATTCTTTTCAAGATACCGATCATATTAAAGCTACCCTTGCTATACATAAATCTAAGTTGTATGAGATTTTTTCGGCCAAGCTTGCAGAACAGGTGGCAATTTTCCGTTCACAAATATATGAAGTGGGGGAAAATTCTGGCCGGATCCTGTCCCAAAAAATTAGGCAAAAAGGTATATAATTCGATTAATAGCATTCAGGATGAGGTGGGTCAAATATACCATCAGCCTGAAGAAATCTTGGAGGTTTTTCGGCAGTTTTATAGCAAACTGTATGATGAGGACATATTATCGTACTCCGAGGAATCTATCCTAGATTTTATCTCTCCTGACATTTTAACTAAATGGACTTCCGCTCAGGCGGCATTACTGGAGGCAGACATTACGTGGGAGGAAACAGAGGCGGCTATTCTTTCTCTTGCCGTCGGCAAAGCTGTGGGCCCGGACGGCTTACCGCTGGAATTCTATAGAGTTTTTCGTAAGGTTTTAAAACAAGATTTGCTGTCCACTTTTCTGGAAGCCCAGAAAGGAACGGCTCCAATCTCCTAGAGACAATCGATAATAATGGCCTTCCTCAAAAAGGACAAACCCCCTCTCAATCCTGCCTCGTACAGGCCGATTTTCTTAATCAATGCAGATAGCAAGTTTTTTTCAAAATTTTTAGCTTCTCGCCTTTCTGGTATAATATCTGCATTGGTTTCACACTGGCAGCACGGCTTTATTCCTAACCGCGATACCGCGGACCATGTCCGGCGAGTGATCGCTCTAATGGACTGGGCCCAGGGGACTAATACGGCACTTGGGATCACCCTGTTGGATGCAGAGAAGGCATTTCACACGGTGGCCTGGCCGTACCTCTGGGAGCTTTTTTCATTGAAAGGCTTTGGCCCTCAGATGATCACAGCATTAAAAGCATTGTACGACTCACCAACTTCCTGTATTAAAATTGGGGGGGGGAAAAGTCTGCCTTGTTTCCTATTCTTCGCGGTACAGGTCAAGGCTGTCCGTCATCACCACTTTTGTTTGCCCTGTACATTGACATATTTTTAAATAAATTGAACCAAGCGGATGATATAGCCCCCATGAATGTTGCAAATATCAACTATAGAGCTCTTGCTTACACAGACGACATTGCGGTGACTACCACCGACATTGTAAAGGCGCTACCAAAGATAGAACAGCTTGCGACCCAGTTCGGTGCTCTCTCGGGTTATAAATTAAATCTGACCAAAACCCAAATTCTATATATCGGCCCGCATCCTCTTGTACACCCGAAAAGCGAATTTTTCATTGGAACGCATAGATCATCTTCACTTATCCTTATATGGTAGAAATAACGTTTTTAAAATGCTTATACTCACGAAATGTTTATATATGTTCAGAACAATCCCTCTCGAATTCCCCTCAAGCTGTTTCAAGCAATTAGAACAGATGTCGGCTAGATTCATCTGGGTGTATAAGCGCCAGCGCAGAGCTTACAAGAAGATGATCCTCCCAAAGACAAGGGGTGGGTGGGGCATTCCAAACTTTTTGTTTTATTATTTTGCTTCAGTTTTACAGTTTATTACCCTTTTGATAATAGGTGCGAAGGCCCGAATTCCAGTGAGCCACTCACCATCAATATACAAATTTGCATTGGGAGTGGAGACCTGCGGCTGCCTTTTAAAAAAATGTTGAGCCTAGTTACTTCAAAAAAACTAAGTTCAAGATTTTGAAAGCGGCGATTGCGGTATGGAAGCAGATTAGGCGCTACTTAGGGATTCAAAAAATGTCATTGTATACACCCCTTTCATCCATTATTTTCCCCTCGATCTTTAGAGATCCTATAATGGTTAGATGGCGGAATTCTGGTATTCAGTGTGTGGGCGATTTATGGCAAAATGATCATCTTATATCCTTTCCAGAGTTGTTGGCTAAATATAATCTTACAAGTTTTGATCATTACAAGTATCTGCAAATATATAGCTTAATACTTTATGGCCCTCAAGAAAGGTCTGGGCTTCAGAGGATTCCTCTTATTGACAGCTTGTATAGCAAAAGGAGAATAGATTTTTTTTATAACCTATTACTTTAATCATTTTCAGACGATATAGCAACTGACCAAGAGAGATGGGCGGTGAAGCTTGGCAATGATAACATTCTGATAGAGGAATCTATTGCCCTCCCCAACACTCTATTGCCCTGGCCAACACTATTTTGATAACTGGGAGATCACGATCGCAACATTACATGGCTTTATTTGATTTATATTATACGCCATCGAAAAATTGCTAAATGGGGATCAACAAGGGGTTCATCATGTAGTAGGTGTGGTCTGTTTGCCGCTGATGCAGCACATATGTTCTTTTCTTGTCCTCAACTAACTCGGTTTGTCTCTGCAATTCAAACTTTCTTATCACTCTTGCTGGGTTCTTCACTTACTCTGACAGATGAATTAGTTCTAATTGGATTATCCTCAGAAATAGTGTCAGAGGGGGAAATTTTTTTTTCATTTTTATATCTATGGCAATTATGCGTGCTTGCATTACACAGGAATGGATTAGCCCAGATCCTCCTCCTTTTTTCGCGTGGAGGACTCGCCTCCTGGCTATGTATCATATGGAAATGGCTATCTATAGAACAAAGGGTCGTAAAAAAAGAGCCCTAGGTAGGAAGCTCTGGGCGCCGGTCCAGCACTGGATTCAAGGGGAGCTGGACTGAGACTGTGTCTGGTTTCAGTGTTAATAGCTGTTCAGTTAAAGTAGATTTTTTTTCCACTCTTGGTTTATGATGATCATTTTTTTCTGCTGGTATTGAGGATGAAATTCAATCGAATGTATTATAGTGTAAGTTTTTTTTATTTCTCATGTTATTAATCTGTACTATTTGAGACTGATGTAGTAACAGTTTACCCGCTTTGACCTGTTTTGATCTGTCTCTTTTACAATGTTTTTTTCTTTCTTTTGTTAACTATCTCTGTAATCTGTCCTGCTTGACGGGGAGGGAAAAAAAAAATGGGAAAAACTCAAGAATACATTTTTTCCCAAAAAATATGAAATGCATAATAAAGTTTTTTTTAAACGGAAAAAAAAAAACGAACAGGTGTGAACCAAATGTATTTGTATGTAAATATTTGCTTTAATATGCTGGAAGCATGTATCTCCCCTACATGAGGCTAGAACCCTTCCCATTTTAAAGACAGCTGTGTTGCTTTTAGACCTGTTGTGCTAACCCTCATTTCTCCTTCTACCCTTGCCAGGTCTACCCTGAGCCGCGGACCGACAATGAGTGCCTGGGTAACATCCGCGAGTTCCTGAGAGGCTGTGGCACCCTACGGGTGGAGGTGAGTGGTCTTTATCTGTGCATCTGAAGGGACATTACAACTGCTCCTGATCCAGTAGTAGTGTTGCACTGCACCAGCAATCAATTTGTTATGTGTACTAGGGATATACTCCTCAAAGCAGTGATACCCGGGATCCAAGCTGGCCGTGGTTCCTCCACGAAAAGTTGCCTTTAGACTGTAGGCAACAGAACTATTTTAAGAGGTGGTAAATATGGGTTGCTATATTGTGTCTCTGAGCAAAAACCAAACACAATCCAGCTATTTGTTAATAAAAGAATGAAGAAAATATTTGTTTTTCTAAAGAGTGTTTTACATTGTCCACAGAATACTTGGGGCCTGGTTTAGAGCCTGGCGGATGGGTACTCGGGCACAAAAGTACCAGATATCCTGTCTGCCTTATAACAAGAGCAGTTTTAGTAAATTTTAAAAGGGCGGCCGGGATTACAATCATACTTGTGAAGGAGTACTCGTCTGCTAAACTCTGAATCAGCCTCTGGATTTGACCTGAAACAAAAATGTAAATCAACCGATAATGCTCTGAGCAGGATTTACTATTAACAAAGGAGTTAAATGCTTTGAAACATATGGCAAAATATTTACACAAGTTCATCGAAGATAGTGAGCTGGAATGGGGTTAAATTTTGGACAATAACTGTAAAACATTAGTCTATGGGTTGAAAATATGGGAAAAATTGCGACAAAAGGTTTAGCGAACATGGACGATAGGAGACATGAATGGCAAATAAGAGATTGCGTGGTTAAAGGATTATGCCCCTGTAGCCATCAATGAAACCAGAAGCAATCCCCCTATTTTTAAAAGGTGAACTTTGAGATGGTAGACCTGGAACGATTGGAAAACATGGTTCAGAGACCAGAATTCAGGCTTTAAAAGGATGAACCTCAGGCTATAAAAGGATGCACCACAGTTTATAGAGTAACTGTGATTTTCAAGAAAATCTAGTGCAATAAATCAACAAATTGGATCTATGATGGGGGAATTCGGGTGTTAGCTGTGGCCTGGGTGACCTGCTTAAAGTATATCCATCAAAGCGAGTATCCGAGGGGGGCAAATGGAGTGAAAAACTGTGAAGTCAATAGAGATTCACAATATTTGGCAAGTTCCCTGGGTATGACATTTTCCTCACCAACTGAAATCTATGGGAAGCTTGTGGCTTGCTGAGAGGGTGAAAAGAATGTCAATGTAGGAGGCATGCCCCAAAGGTAATTTGGGAAGTTGTAAGCTTCTGATTTAGTTTTAGCTGTTATTTAGGAAGTTCATTAGGGTGAACACTAGTATGTGCTTCATGTCTCCTTCTACTGCATATAAACTTTACATTCAATAAGTCCAAATGATAATTGTGCAAGTGACTTGTCTTACCAGGAGAACAGCCACTTAATTGGATTTCTAGGAATATTACTTTTAGTTATTCCTTAAGTGTATATTTGTCAGGCCTGTGAAAACCCTGAAAGGTTTCATTTCCTATGGAAAAGGAATAGAATTTGGTGCAAAGCTTCCATGTTAAATTGTACCTGAAGCTCATCTTTATTAATGTCAACACTGCTCTATTTCAAATTTCATTTATGAAAATATTCTTTCACTTGCTGCATTACATCCTTGGGAAGGGGAGTTTGTTTAAATTGGTAACTCTGGGTGTCAAGTTTGGAAAATAGAAAACGGGACCATGTTGGTGCACTGGGTAAATCACTGCCTTTGATAACTCGTAAACTATGAGTTATTAAACTGTACTCATTAATAAGTGCGTGAGTTGCAGACGATAGGAAGAGTTTAAAGTGTCAGTGGCTTTGCACAGTTGTTGAAGGTCATCATCTTCCTTCATTAGCACTATTTTCACACTGATTATTAATAAGCCTCACCAACAAAAAAACAAAAACAAAAAAAAACACTTTTCCACATAGGCCATAAAATGCTCAAAAGAACTTACAAACAAATAATTCTGATTCCTTCTGCCTATAGCAATCAACAGAATGAATAGCATTTTGCACTAGACAATTAAAATATTGGCTTTCCATCTTGACCTTTAAATTGTTACACGGTGTTCTGGAGATTGATGGAATATCATTCAAACTCAACTCATTAATCAGAAGCTGCAGGATAATAAGAAAACAGTATTGGTGTTGTGAACAGGTACACTCCCCCGCTGACACAGTGTACTTCTCCTCACATTTAAGTCCTAAAAAATCCCATGTAAGTGCTGGTATTTTGTCTTGGCCTAAACTCAGAAAATTAGGTTTCACTTCTGCCCATCCATGCAGTGTTCCATTAATTGCTGGAAACAAGGCGAGCCAATAGATGGGAACATGTCCGAACAATGGCTGACACGCCTGCAAAAGAGAAAATTGTCGTTCGTGTGTTCGTTTTGCCTAAGAGAAATGGCTGTAGACTTTAAAAAATAAATGCTTCCGACATCAATAAAAAAGGCCATCAGTGGTTGACTTAACACAATTATTTATGACGTAGGCAGGGCAATTTGCTGAAAGAATATCTCCATTGACTTCTTTCAATAGCTGAAAAATAGAATAATGTTGTCAAATTTTCCCATTTGCATTGTTGCTACACTATAGGATAATGTTTGCATTTCAAGCCACGTAGTGTTATCTTCTATTCAGCTCAGCAATTGCAGAAGCGGTCTTTGGAACAACATCACAAAAGTCTATAAAAGTATAGGTCAGGCCATAAATGGAAGTGAATTGCATCAACAAAAGTACATGTAATAGAATGTTTTTCTTGTTCAATACATACTACCAACTGAGAAACATCCATCCTATAGGTCTTCATCTGCTTGCAGCAAGAATATTTTGGGTGAATTGTATTGGTTTTTACATAGAGCTTTCCAAAGTTCCTGGCGAGGCTCAGAGAGCTTTCCAGAGTAGTACAGTGGTATTATTTAGTTAGCACTTCGTCCCACTCTTGCAGTTGTTAAGTGCTCTGAAAGCATCGGATTCCTGGAGGCCATTCGCAGTGCATTGTTGAAAAGGTGTTGCGTGCAATTAACACAATAAGCTATGTTGGTATGGACTGCTAGGTTTATTGGTGTGGATATATATGATACTTTCATGCAGCCGCAGGAGCATAGATGTTTACGTAATGAGCACCAAAGGTCTCCTATCATTAAGAAATACTTATTGCGAGTGAACTGCAAAACCAAATGTAGATGGTTGACATTGTGCCATTTTCCAACAGTTCACACCATAATAGATACTATAGGCTGCTAACTCAAAAGTAATCAATATGTGTTTAATGCAAATGGGGGAGAGAAGCACGTTAAGAGCACTCTGCCTGAGTAAACAATTCTGTACACCACACTTGAAATAGTGCAATAAGGCAGTTGGCACATAAGAACAGTCAAAGAGCCTGTGTGCCATGTAGCTACTTTGGCAGTTGCTAACCTGAGCTATAAGCGAATGGTAGTAGAAGAAGAAAGTCCGCACACTGTACCCTACGAATTCAGTATAAATAATGGAAGACAAGCACAAATGCATTACGTGTGATTGACAGTAACTAAAAGGCTTTTGCTGTAATACAACAAAGTAGAAATGTTTAAAATATTAATCAAGGGACAGCTTACTTTGGCTAAATCTGTCTGATAGGAAAATTGACAAAATTGTTGCCATCTTGGCCCTGACTGGAGCGTTTCTGACCAGCTCTGATCTCGATTCATGTGTGTAGTAGATACAACACTACTACGGATGCAGTTGAAAAATATATATCCTTCACCAGTCCTCGTAATTGTTTTCCGAACACTTAGTTATGCCACGGTGTCTGTATTTGACAAAGCACTCTGGAAAAAGAGTCTACGTAATGAATGGACCCTCTGAAAATTAATTATCATCATTGACTGCCTCCACATCGGACACTGGCACATTTGATTACTTTAATAACTGGTATGGGTATTGCTCTATTGCACCTTCTCCTGACTTTGAATTTGACATTGTTTTATTCCTGAACGTAGCCAGTAAAATATACAACTAAAACTCGTAATTAAGGACGAGAGCTACTAATGTACTGATCACAAAAAAACTGTTGCAAATTGCGCACCAACTTTTTGCGACTAGTTATTTTTTTTAACTGATCTATCTATTTAATATATCTGGAAGTAAAATAACGATTCAAAGAGGATCGCAGAATGACTTGCCAAATTAATAATCAGTAGGCTGGTAGCAAAATATTACTCTCTTATTAGCTAACTTCACTCGGGAGGTGGCCTGCAAAGGACAGCAGATCACCACCCCTGTGAATGCATTTCAAAATATTTTTTAAAGCCCTCCCAGTTTCTTAAGGGAAACTGGGCCTTCTTTAAAAAAACAAAAACAAAGTCAGTTTTGAAAAACTGCATCAAGAGTTAACTGTGGTCCCCTCGATCACCGCCTACTCCACCTGAAGCTGCCACCATGATTCACAAAGGGGAAGTGGTCCGAGGGAGGGATGGTCTTCCCCTCTGCTAATCATTAACTACCCCAACATGGGATGGGTTACCTTTTCAAGGGTTTGCAACCGGAATAGCAGTTGTAAACCATTAATAAATAGGATACTTCCAATTTGAAAGGGAGGTCCCATAGCACTCCCTTACAAATTGTGAATTGATATACATTTCTAAACACATTTAACAATTCAGAAAAACGTTTTTGAATCATTAAATGGGTTTAGGACTTTACACCAGATTTATCAAATCGGAGGGTTTGTGGCCATTAAAAACATTCATACATCAGGTCCTTTCTTAGGTCTCGCTTAGGCAGCACATGCGGTCTCTTGAGACATACTCTATCTACAGTGTAGGCTTCAAGCACTGGCTCTATTTGGCAAGCCACATGCACAATTTATATTATTGTATCCGAATTGGCTATCTGCCTTTGTGACTGATTCGGAGACGGTGACAGACTGTGTGATGCAATGCCTGTGTCTGCCTCCTGAGATAGTATAACTGTCTGAGGAGAGCTCCTTCCCATCGTTTCCTCAGGCCCAGACCATAAGCGTGTACTCCTGCTAGTTTTAGCCCTGCCACTGCTAGTCCACTGATTAACATGCCATGCCTGTACATTTACAGACACGCTTGGGCAGACTAGTAGACAGTCTCCCAACCACCCATGATGGAACACAGGTCTACCACACTGCCACGGAGGGTAAACCCTGAAGGCATCACCACCACCTTACTCGAGGTGTAGCACTGGGAAAACCTCCTCCTCCTTCGCCCAAAAATATGGGCAGCTGCTGCAGGTGGGACTGCCATTGGTACATACCACATGGAGTATCCGGTGTCTTTAAAAGACAAACATGCTATATATGCCGAACAGGGCTGCTGCTCCCTGTGTCAGTCAGCGACTCCACCTAAGCCCAGAAACGTGAGTAACACTTAAACCCTACAGATTTAAGTGGTAGTATACCACTTGTTAGGGATTATTCATGCTTACCCAATTTACATTCTCTTCCTATGGCTTTTTAAGGGCTGCCGCAATTGACTAATCCGATTTCAAATGTCTTCCAAGAGGAGTCTTGCGCGCGCAGCTCTGAGCTGTAAACAGCTGGTCCATCCTACAAGGATAAGCCGATCCAATAGTGACAGATACATCTTTTAGCCAATCCGATCTGTCACAGTCATGTACCAGCCTGCCTCGTTGCCATTGGCCCTTGTTGGGTGCGTGCTGCTGAGGGCTGTGACTGATTCAGGCTTATATCCTCTGTCTTTGTAGTTATCTTCCGTGCATTGACACTCTCTCGTCAACATGAAAATTGATAAAGCACTGAAGTACTAACTGTGCCTAGGGCAGGTGTTGCTCGATACACTTAAGATGTCTCAGTTACTATGGTGAGACCTTACTGCATTGAGCTGAGCCAAAGCTATCAGTGACACTCTTACCGATTGTCATCTAGATTAGGTTTTCACTTCTTAAGTTTGGCAGATTCAACGGTCTATTGTATCCCATCCATTTGTGCTCGATTTCCAGCTTCTTCAAATTAACCATGACAGTAAGGTGGCGCTGGACAGATCCAAGGCGACTCCTCACAGCCTCTTCACCGAGCAGTATTGAACTCCCCTTAAATGAGTCCCCTCCAGCCAAAGCAACACTGTGCTGGAGAGCTCATTCTAAAATAGATTAGAAGAAAAGAAGCACAGTAACATCTGTGTGTACACGGATTATGTTATAGCTGCTCAGTGTTCACCCCTTCCTAATCCTACTGGTCTGTTTAGTTACGAAGCGCCACGAAACATTAGTGTTCTTTTCCTGAAAGCATCAACGGTGCCAGAAGCGCTTCCACTACAGAAATTGTTCTAATAAGGGGAAACCTTTTTTCCGCCCTGGAAAACAATTTTATCAACGTTTATTAAATCATAACAGTCCTTTAAGTGCAGGTTTCGAAAGCGATATTCCGGTTAACTGACAACACTTCCTTACAGGTTAGGTTGCACGTAGTATTGTTCAGTTAAGTTCCTTAAAACCCACTCACATATGTTATTTCCCAAGCCAGGGTGTCACTAGGGTCGAATACCACAGTGATTTTCTCTGATCTGTGTCCCAAGGTGGTACTTTCTGGGATCGTGTTGTCAAGCCGAGATCATATGATGGCATTTCCAGTGAATTAATCATTATTCTAAACCGTGGTATTACAGACTTGCAAATCTTCCTCTTTGATCGTCCGCCGGGCACGCCAGCCCCAAGTCCGGCAGTGACCCGTTCGTCATCGCCGCGAATCATCTGAACCACTCAGATATTACCGAACTGCCAATGCCTCCACTGTGGTACGACCTGCCCCCTCAGACCCACACACAGCCTTGCCGTAGCGTTACCTACTGAAGCTTTACTAGCCCGGTCGCCTTCGACACGAACTCACTTCAGCACCTCAGTAGCCGTGACTAGCCGATATCCAGCTTCCAGCATTGCAGCTCGGCAGTGTTTCTTTCTTTTACCATTCAGGAGTACAGGAACTCTACAGCCAATGAGCATCGCCGAGGTCTGCACTGCGCATTAGGATTGGTTGAGTTTTTACCAACAGTCCAATCCCGGGGTAGTTTACATATCAGCACTCCCGCCCAACCTCAGATGACTCCCAGGATAAATTCTGTCCTGAGATTGGCTTTCATACGACCCGGAAGTACTGGAATTAGGGGCAAATGTCGTCCATTAAAAGATCAATAACTGGGATCAGACATTAGGCTGAGTTTATTGGCGGTTTGTGTAAGTATTGACCAAGTGGTCAATTTAAGCGTATTGAATATTTATATTCATATAATTTTAAGTCCTTGATTCTTCCCGCAATGGATGAAATAAGGACTCAATTTCTATGAAGCAAAGAAAGGGTCCCAGAATTCCCCGAGCCGTTTGTCTTTCACATTATATTATTTTTGAATGTATGTCTTGAAATCTGCGCAGGAACTATTAAATGGGAACAGTTCCTAATGACCATGTGACCTGCTGTCATTAATAGACACATATTTGTCTTTGGCTGAATGAAACCCGATGTTGTCATAGACAGATTTAAATTGCGCTTTGTATAGTTTTTTTTGAGCGGGCAGGGATGTTAGGAAGAGGCGGCCATCCGTTGCATTTGATAGTTTCTGCCCGTAAATCTTCCTTTCATTGTGGTAAATTGCCTAGATTTTTTCTCTGTTCTTAAGGTGTAGCTTGATTTGCTTTTTCGGTGTTATTGAAAACGCATGCCTTGCCAATCAGTACAAAACCAGAGAATGGAATATAGTCGTGGGGGTTTCAGATTGTGTATTTGTTGACTGTGATAATGGTCAATAGTGGTTTCTTGTTTGTGAACATGTTTTAGTTGGTTTCTGCTGCTACGTTTCAGACCGTTGACAAAATGCATTTTTTTTAATGAATGTTTTCTGACTACATTATCTTTGCATAAATAATACAATTGCCATTTGACCACACTACTAAACAACATTAGAATGCAAGCAGATTATATTTTGAAGCAATGATAATTGTTCAAAGGGACATTTTTCGGACAAAACCAATGAATTGGGGTTTAGCGGCTTGATTGGATATTGTATTTTAATTGCTTTTATATAGCGCTTACTACCCCTGATGAGGCGTCAAAGCGCTTTTTCGGCGAGTAGCATGCTACTGTCTGTTATTTAGATTGAAATGGATAGTGGGCGGATCGAAGGAAAGGATTTATAATTTGATTAATTTTTTTGGCGCTCGTAGCTGTAGGAGCAGGCTTGGGATGAGTAAAAGGGAGGTGGAAAGGGAGGAGTCAGAGAGAGGGTTTAGAAAGGCTTGTTTTGGGGATCGGAATAGTAAAAAAAAAGGTATGAGATGATGCAAGGAGGGGTGGAGTAGGGAAGAGTCTCAAAGGGGTAATTTTGTAGATCATAGTAGTGGTATGGGGTTTGGGTGGAATGAGAAAGTGAAGGTAATGGATATATTGATCGAGGTATAGGTTGAGAAATAGGGTAGTGCATTGGAAAGAGTAGTAGAAAGAGGATTGAGATGAGTTGAGCTAGAGGATATATTGAGAGAGGTATAGGGTGAAAAATAGGGTAGTGCATTGTATATGCTGAATTAGAAGAAAAGTAATAATTAAGTAAAAGTAAGAAACATATAGATCCAAAAGTAATAAAGATATAGATCCATAAGTACATGGAAGGTATATAAATGCATAAAGGAAGGTAGTATATGTAGACTAACGATGCATTAAATAAACTCCTATTTTCAAAGTGTCTACTTTAAAGTTGTTATATATATATATATATATATATATATATATATATATAGTAGATCAATAGTGAATAATTGCAGCTAAATAGTTATGATAAAAAGATTCACTTGTTTATCAGTCACTTATATACATGTTAACAATGTAGAATAATGTAATCAGTAAGATGTACATTTGTTAAGCAGAACTAATGAATAGATATAATCATTTGTTTTTAAACATAAGTAATCTACACTTATACACAGCAATAAACATATAGGTACATATCTATAGTACAAATAAATGCTTATATACAGAGAGATATGCTGTCTGTTTCTGTCTGTTTGTGTATGGTGGGTATGTGGGGAAGAGCCAATTGTTGAGTAGTTTTCTGAAGATAAGGTGGTTATCTGTGGATCTTATGTTGGGGGTAAAGTGTTCCATAGTTTGGCTGCTTGAACAGAGAATGACGTTCGACCCATTGTTTTTTCTTTTATCTTGGGATTTTGAGGTGAGGTACCACTCTAGAGCGGAGATTCCTTTGTTGAATGTGTTAGGTGATTTTATTCCTGATGAAGAGTGGTCTCGTTCCATGTATTGCTTTGTGGGTGATACAAAGCAGCTTGAGCGGGGATCTTCTGGCAACCGGTAACCAATGCAGGGCTTTCAAGGGAGGTGAGATATGTTCTTGTGGTTTTATATCTAAGAGTAGTCTGGCAGCAGAGTTCTGAATTCTTTGTAGTCTTTTTATGGTTGTTAAAGGTGATCTGTGATAGAGGCTATTGGCGTAATCCAGTTTGGACAAAACAAGGGAGATGGTAGTGTGGACCTTGTGTGGAAATCCCAAAGGGAGGAAGATTTGTTGCAGCGTTTTTATAGTAACAAAGCTTTATCTGGCTAGGTTGTCCAATTGGGCATTCATCAATAGCTTGGAGTCCATGGTCATTCAGAGGTTTCTTACTTCCTTTGATGTTTTAGGCGGTATTCCCAGATCATCGGCCACGCGGTGAGCAGGTCATAATGTTTCCAATCCCACACATGAGTGTTTCCATTTTTGAAAGGATTCAGTTTGAGATGGCTTCACGTTATCCATTGATCCACTGCTCTCAGACAACTGAAAATTGGTGAGTTTCCGAGGTCTTTGGAGCATTCCAGTCGAAGGCGTATTTGCGCGTCATCTGCATAGTTATAGCATGTGAGGTGAAATTGATTGATCAGTGCCGGTAATGACTTCATGTAGATGTTGAAAAGCATGGGCGATAATAGAGCCTTGAGGGACCCCTTCTTTTTTTAAATACGGTTTGGATGAGAAAGGTGGGGTATGGATGACATTAGTTCTGTTGCGAAGGTAGGACACAATCCGGTCTAGCGGTGTCACCTCTATGACGTCTTTGTAGCGTCTTTGTAGCAGAGTGTCATGATCAACCTCGTCAAAGGAAGCCAGGAGGTCCTAGAGAAGTAGTGCAGCAACCCTGTTGTTTTCAACTGTGTTCTTTGGGTCATCCCAGATGGCAAGGAGGGCAGGTTCTGTTCCTCTTCCTGGACGGAATCCTGTTTGGAAGTTTGCAAGTATGGCATTCTCTTCAATGAATTGTGACATCTGGGCAAAAGCTGTTCTTTCTATCAGTATGCCAAGTTAAGGTCCGTTTTGAAATCGGTCTATAGTTGTCTGGGTTCAGCGGGTCCAAGTTTGTTTTCTTCAGTAATGGGCGTATGTATGACTTTTTGAGTTCTTCTGTCAATATTCCGACAGTTAAGGATTTGTTGATGATTCTCCTTACTGGAGTGGCAGCAGAGATCGTTACAAGAATTGTCTTGAAGGTTTGCGGTGGACAAGGGTCAGAAGAGCTGCCGGCAGGCCTTCTTGCTTTGACCAGGTCCATAAATTCATTGTCTGAAATCGGTTGGAAGGAACTGAGAGGCTGAGTTAGAGTATTCTTGGATTGTAGCTTTGGAAAAGGGTTATTACTGATGCTTTGACCATATTTTAGGCATGAGTCCGTGTCTGCTTTGTCCTTGTAATGATTTGCCAGTTTGTCTGTGAACTGTTGAGTAATGGGATGAGCTGCTTCTAGGCAATTTGGTTTACCACATTTATTGTGAAATCTATATAATTCTTTGTTTGCACATTTAGTATTTTGAATCTGTCCGAATAGTATTTTTTCTTCGCTTTTTTTGAGAGCTGACTTGTACAATCTGTTAATTTTCTGTAGGTTAAGTTTGTCTTGGTTGGTGTTTGTTTTGAGCCAGACACGTTGCAGCCTTCTAATTTGTTGTTTTATTTCTGTATTTCTCCAAGGTGCTTGTTTTTATTTTGTTCTATTGTTTGGTTTTTAGTGGTATCAGGATATCAAAAGCTTCCTGTAGCCACTCATAGTTTTTTAACAAAATTTGTTTCTAGATCTCTACTGGATGTTAGTTGTGTTTCTAAGTGTTCCAAATTGAGATTGTTCCACGGCCGATAGGTGGATGTATGGAAGGTTGTTTTAGGTGCATCGCTTAGTGTTGTTTTATGTTGGAAGGCAAGCAAATGGTGCTCTGACCATGTGACCGGAGTCCTCGTTTAAAAGATTGCTAGTTCTGTTGTAGCAATTATGACATCTAGGATGTGTCAAGCAATATGTGTGGGTTCGTGGACAATCGGAAGCAGGTTCAGTACTTCTAGGCCAGTGATGATTGTTTTTGGATGGGGCATATTTGGTTTGTCATACCAAATGTTGCCGTCACCCAAGATGCATAGGTTGGATTGTAGTGTTATCAGGTTTGAAACTGTGTCTAGCAGTGCATCTGGGAATGTTGCCTTACTAGGTGGAGGACTGTAGAGGAGCAGGAAGTTACAGGAGGAAGACAGTGTAGTGTTGTAAGATGATATTGATAAACGGTGTATTCCCATTCCCACAAACCCAAATTCAAAGTCTTAGTGTCCTTCAGCTGTATTCTTAATTTGTGTGTACAGGTCTCCTTTGTTTTACTTTTTGAGGGTACATACATGATTGCAGTCAATCCTTTTGTCCCCTGACCTAACATAAAACTTCCTATGTGTTTTACAAGAAGTACTACCTAATCAATAGTAGTGCTGCTCAGAAGTGAGATGAGTTTCACGCCATACTCGCACACCCCTTTCATTGGCAGTCCCTATTTGTTATCTGTGCCTATCCTTCTCAAATTCTAGTTGGCAATAATGAAATCAATGTTTGGTGTTTAAGTTTCATATCTGCAGACCATATAAAACCACTACCAGAATCAAATGGAAAATGGTCAGCGCTATATTATTGTCAAGGTCTAGCCCTATGAAGGAGAACAATCTGAAAGAAGCACATCTGTTGCCTTCACCTAACAAGCACTGGCAAAGTCAATCAGTTTCTCCTATGCGAGAGCTATTGGCTTTGCCAATGTCTTTTTGCCATGTTGTATAGCGGCATGGCTAAAAGTTAGGGATGTGGCGTGGCATCAAGGGACATAGATTAGCAGAGTAAAGTGGCATACATTAGATTGGTATAGCTTGGGGTGGCATTGAGTGGAGTGGCGTAGAGTAGACTGGAGTGGCGTGGAGTGAAGGAAAGTGGTATAGAGTGGCATTGTATGTAGTGGAGTGGCTTCGAGTTGTACAGTTGTGGGTGGAAGTAACTAAAGCGTCAATAGAGATGTCAGATAGTGTGAAAACCACATTAATAAGGAGTCTTTGTTTGTGTTAAAAGTAGGAAAGCATATTCCACCTCCATAAATAATACTGAAACGCTTATAAAATAAAAAAGTGTTCTGCAAAAAAACGAGGACAAACAAAGACAAGGAAATACAAATGTACTTGGACCATGCTCCAGCGAGGAGCAATCGCAAGAAAGAAAGGAAGGGAAGCATACGCGAGCTACGCAGTCGAAAGATTGCAAATGAGTGACAACTAAATCAAAATACTGGAAGGCTTCTAAATTAAAAATTGTGCATTGCAAAACGTTGAAGAAGAACAAAGACAAGAAAGAACACTTATACTTGGTCCATGCTCTAGGGAGGATCTAACACAAGATGGGCAGAGAAGCCTGCAATAGCTAACCAATCAAAAGAGTGCAAATGAGTTATAACGAAAACAACTAATGGTATGCTATGGGCAATATGTAAGGCCATTCCGTTTTAAATAATATTTTTCGCAGCACATGCAAAATCCTCCACGTAGAAAGCAAGTGAAGAACTGCCCCCCCCACACATAGAGTGCCTTCTAGGTTGACTAATAATCCCAGAACTTCCGTTCCCACACACCCTTTTAGTAGGATGGATGGAAGTTCCCAGGTCTTGAACTAGATGGGAATTTCGTAGTTACTAACAAAGATTACTGAAAAGTAATGTGGATATTACCCTAAATAACTGAATAACATATCCACCACTCAAATTACTTTCATATTTTTGTGTACAAATTTTCAACACTAATCTTTTATGGGTTGCGGAGTGGCATGCTACTCGTAAAAAAAAAAGCGCTTCGACACCCCATCATGGTTAACATGCGCTGTATAAATGCAAACCCTTTTCCCTCTTCTATCCCTCCGCTATCCTTCTCACTCCAAATAACTGACTAATATCCACCACTCATGAATATTTGGAATGGTACACCACTGAGCTTCTCTTCTAAGAATCAATAATACAATATATACGGACAAATGTTCCTATCAGGTTTCCCCTTTATTAGAAAAGATCAAAGTCTCTGCATCAATGTACAGCATCCATCCAGCAAACGCGTTTCGTTCAATTGTCATTGAACTTCATCAGGGCTTTTATAGTAAGCAGACCCCCCAGGATATAGCGGCATGGATTGGCAAATTTAGTGGCACAAAAATGGAAATTTAGCGGCACAAAAATGGAAATATAGCGGCAATTTTGTGGCATTTTATTTGCTCATTTTTCCTACAACAAACACCGATATCTTCGTTTTTTTAGTTATTTAACAACATGAAGCTATGTATATTTGGTTTATTCACAATGTAGACACTCTGTTTCCCTCGAAAAGCAAAAGACTGCCCATCAGCAGCCCAGGGCAGCAAAACATTCTCTCAAATGTTACTCTTCTGGGCCTTTTAAACATGAGATAGCTGTAAAGTAAAAGGTCATACTTGTGTTTCTGAAAAAAGGAAAATCCCACTTGTGGTGACGGTAGGAGCAATTAGTCTAGGGGCCCCAACAAGGTGAATATCATGGTAAATACTAATATGTCTATTCATTTTATAGACTTGAACGAGATATGTATGGCAAGAGAGATAAGAGAAGAACCAAGAGGTCACTGCCAGAGGTCTTAAGTGAAGTGTCAGAGCAGATGTAGGCTAAGACAGAATGGTCACGTGTGTTTAGCCTCTTGAATGCAGTGGATGACCTGTTGACAGCCACTACTATCCGTCACTACTTTTAACCCCTTGCACGCTGATGACGGAACCGCTCCGTCATCAGCTGCGGGTGCGCTGTGCTGATGACGGAGCGGTTCCGTCATGGCCCGCCCCGCTCGATAGAACGCTCATGCGCGGCGCGAATTACGCGCCTGCGCTGAGGGTTCTATTGAGCGGGGCGGGCCATGACGGAACCGCTCCGTCATGAGCACAGCTCAACCGACGCTGGTGACGGAGCGGTTCCGTCACCAGCATGCGGCCGCCCCGCCCCCTTAGCACTGCGGCGGAATAGCCGCCGCAGTGAAGGGGTTAATGTGACTTCAAGAAACTCGTTTTTCAGTTTTATACAGTTCATGCTTGGAGCGCTGTACATGAGCACCAGTTACATAACACAAGCAGTGCTTGAAATGGAAAAATAAAAGTGCAGGTACTCTGTACCACAGTACCTGCTTGTTTCTGAGAAGTGCCAGTACTCTCCAGGGCTCGAGTTGGGGGTACGCGCAGGTACACGGCGTCGCCCCACTTTTTTCACAGGGTGGACGCCATCCCCCCTGCCTAGAAGCTGGGCCCCACAGAAATATGCTGAACATATCCTGGTGTAATTTTCAGACACCGGGACACATTCAGCATGTGACGTAATTTTTTTTTTTTAACTTTATTTTTATTGCAGAATTAGACAATATACATCCAACTGTTCCGGGCATCCCGCTGGTAATATACTAATACGCCTCGTCTTCAACATAACTTATGCATATCACGGCCATTTAGCCCACATCCCGGAGGTCGGGCGGCGTTAGCAAATCAATATCACAATTGGTGTTTCCTGCGGGGGACCTTAGGTTCTGCCACTCGGTTTATCCAATTTCTGCTTTTCTGTAGTACCATGCGCTATAGCCCTGTCAGGCAACCAGACTTAAATCTAGGTGTTTGCATCTCAAGTGCTATCAGTGAAGTACCCAGGCCTAGTGCAAAACCTCTGTCCCATTACCGTACACCACATTGCAGAACCGTTTACTACGGCCACTCCTCGAAGGGAGTCTCCAGATTAACTGCACCACCTCAAGGACCATCTATCAAATTCCAAAAAGTGCAACCCCCCCAGAGTAACAGTAGATGTCAATATTCTAAGTAAACCTACCCCCCCCCTAAACTGTGATTCAGCATGTGACGTCATGAGGTCATTTGCATATTGTCAGTCCCCCCCATTTCTTTTTATAGAATTTGTGCCCTGGTACTCTCCAAATAGAAGTATTGCGTCTCTTTTGAGAAGTACCGGTATTCTCCCTCTCAAAATAAAACCATACTGGACAGTACAGGCCCATTTAAAGCACTGAACACAAGGACATATTCATTTGTTGAATCACATGATGTTGAGCCGACGTGAGGCTAAAACCTGTTTTCTGAGCTCGAAAGTCGGTAGCTCTAGACTTAGCACAACCGCACCCACAGAAATGGACACATTTTCAGTATTATATACACAACGGAGCCGTAATTACATCGGCCACACTCCTATGAGAGACAGCCCCCCCCGTTTTATTACCCAATTTAAAGCCCTAGGCATTCCTTATTGCTCATTTTTGGTCCCAACCTTGTTTAATTTATACACCGCCTCTTTGACTTCCATAGTACGATTTTTTAGATTCTCCTGGCGTAGGGCGATTACCTCGAATAATTCTAAAACTGGATAGTAAACTTCAACCTATACAGATTAGCATGCCACATAATATATCTGCAGCGAACGTCAGGGTGAGTAAACACCGATCAAACCAATGTAGCTAAGACTACATTTTTATTTATAGAGTACTGTACCTCCTACTGCTTAATCAAGTGACCATGGGGTCTAGGTACCTCTCCAATCCCTGTAACCGCTGCTAGCACTTTACGATATGTATACCTAAGCAGTCTTTGACACACTCACATAAGATTAATACGACCTCTGTCGTATGTTTTTCTTTCTTCGTATGCTTCGGGAAATACTCAATTTACGGACTTGTTTATCTAGTTCACAGTGGAACATGCAACAATTGCTTCCAGTCTAGATGATTAATGCATCTGGTTGAGGAATCTGCCAACATGTCAACCAACGCATATTTTAGCACCAAGGGGCCGAAGCTTTACAGAACACAGGCTTCTAACCTATTTAACTTTTCGGTTGCAACTAATGCAAAATACTGCGGAACAGGTCATATAAGTCCTGTTACCTGGCTTTGCGGACTTTAGTAGATGCTCTTTTACTTGACTCTAGTCGCTGTAGCACGTGGAGTTCTGTGTTGTTCCCCTTCTGACTACAACTTCAACACAAACGAAGTGATCATCAAAGGAAAGAGAAGACAGACTACGGAACCTTTCGTGCTACTGATTAACCAGACCCCCCAGGATATAGTGGCATGCTAGCGTCATGCATTAGCTTTTGTAACAATGCCGCAATTTCTACTAAAAGTGCCGATTTCGCGGGCACTTTTGTAAAAATTGCTGCATTTTTACAAAAGTGCCGATTTCGTGGCAAATCGCGAAATCCCGGAGGGTCTGAGTAAGGCATAAGTCAAACATCCACTTTGAGTGGCAAGATTGATACCATAGTACGTATAGTTTGGGTTATATTTACATAGGTTCGTATATCTCAACCAGAGCTGGTAAATTTCAATGAGAACTGGCCCTACGTCAGGGCCCTGGGTATGTTAGCCTGTCATCAATACCGTATTAGCGCATCGGTATGCCCAGTCTCCAGCCGGCGGAAAATCCACCACTCAAATTACTTTCCTATTTCACTATACTAATTCAACACTAATCCTTTATGAGTTCCGGAGTAGCGTGCTACTCGCCGAAAAAGCGATTAAACGCCTCGTCAAGGGTAGTACACGTCATATAAATGCATTTACGATACAATCCAATATTGTCCATCTTCTTTGTCTGAGTCCTAATCACACTAGTACATATTAAATTCACCCGTGAGCTTGATGATGCTGAAATAGCGCAACACTCTGTTTTACTTACCAAATACAAAATATGCAGTGCTCAAATTAAATCATTCCTCAGAGTAGCAATTCTAAACTGCATGGTTCAGTATCCCACCTGTAAATTATAGTGGCACACAGCAGTCTGTAAGCTACTCAAGTGGCTGCTTTTCAGATGTCTACTTGGGCCTCTCCCCAGAACTCTACCCAGGAGGTCCCCATGGCCACAGCAGAGTGACCTAGAACTGGACCTGGAAACTGAATGTGGAAAGGCCACAAACTAGAGTAACTGATAAGCTTGCCTGCCTACTTAGAGTGGCAGCGGTGTGGTATTCATATGTTGTAGCTGAAGCGAAATACAGGTTGTGGTTCACCAAAAGGATTAAGCGTGGGAGATAAATCTTCATGCTTGACCAATATTAATCATCTGTAAACTCTCACCTCCTGGAAAGCAGGTCAAAGACTGCTCTCTTGGTTGAGATTATAGTGCAAATGATTAGGAGATGGATCCTGTTTGGTTGCAGCACCGTCTGTTGTACCATGTTCCTGTTCATCCGTTGTAGGACCACTGAGTGAATCAGAGCTCTCGCCTTCTTCATCTACGGTAATCCTCTTGCTAATTGGAAAAGGCGGTGGGAAAAGGTAACGGAAGACGATGTGGCCACTGGGAAGGGAATCTTGATCTCTATAGTCAAAAAACATTGACTCAGGAGCAGCAAGCGAGCAAAAAATGTGTGTTTTTTATTCATAATAATTTTTTTTATGTTGGCAAACTAGTCTAATCACAGGAACCCCCACTAGTGTCCAATCTGCAAGTACTCCTGTGAGGACAAGAGGGGTCTAACCTAATCCCCTTAGAAGCTGATTTCCCCAGGATGTAAGCAGTCCTGAGAGAGTGAATGTCCACCTCCTGCTTATATTCCCAACTGGTGCTCTACTCTGTTCAGGGGCATTAGTGAATTCACGATTTATGTACAATCTGACGAAGTGATGATCTGTTGTGGATATCCCTGAAATACTTTTAACCCCTTCGATGCTCATGACGGAACGGTTCCGTCATGAGCGTCGGTTGAGCTGTGCTCATGACGGAACCGTTCCGTCATGAGTCCATAGGCTCATTAGAACGTTCAGCTGAAGGTGCTAAAGGGACAGCAATTTACCTTAGGGTAACCACATTGTCTATTAGTTCCTATCTGTAATATTGTCACCTCTACATGAGACCAGGGGCCTTAAGTTAACTGGGGCCACTCTGTAGCACCTGAATTTTGCATATGGGTCTCTATTAGGGTATTCCCACTTGGGAATCTAAGACATACAGTTTATGACAGGAATAAAAAGATTGAAAGCAGGGGAATTCACTGACTAGTAACTCAAAACATGTCTGCCCAGAAGCTAGACTGAAGGGCCATAAAACACCAGGTGCTTCTTCAACTGATACCTTTTGATGAAATGTCTTCTGTGAAACCACTGGCTCTGAGCTTCACAGCTCAGATCTTTGTCAGAATCCCCTGAAATTGCAAAACCAGTCTCAGGTTGCTTGTCATCTCTTCTGGAGGCGACCTTACCTGATAGGTTGGGACGGACTGTTCCAATGAGGAGCATGGTTGGTAAGTGATTTGCACAAGGCATTTGTCTAGAGTGTCATGGTGGGTGAAAAACGAAGGGCTGGAATGTGGGTCAAGGAATTTCAAGTGGCTGAGATTAATTCAAGCATTCCATCCATCACTTGGTTGTTGTTGCACCTAGGTGATGGCACAATATTACGATTGCAGTCTCCACCACATGATTCAGATAGACAACCGGCACCATTCAGAGCACAGTTTTAGTCAGTGAGGCAGTAGCAAAGAACCCAGTCTTAAAAAACACGTGCTGTCAGCTAGCACAGGTTGCTTTGCAGTGATGTCGAAAAGTTCCAAAACAATGTTAGTCTAAACAAGATGTAATACATATGGAAGGGCTGTCATTACACCTCCTCATGTTTGACTTGGAAAATAACTGACTGTGCAGGGTGTGTATGTTCTATTCCCATTGATCAATACAATCAGTAAGAGCAGAAAACTGGGTATTCGGTGCACTCAGCAGCATCTGTGGCCACTCCTGAAGCCAGTGATAGAACCAGCAGTCAGACTGCAATGCCAAAGCTTAGAATATTGCTATAATCCATGCTGGGTTGAAAAATACGTATTTGTTTTCAAAGGGGTATTTTTATGAAGAACTTAGTCAAAAGCATATAAGGGTAAATGATGTTTATTTTCCAACTGGAAATCCTTTCCAGAATTTACAAACTTCACTGAAGAAAGTTCCACATACTGGTCTAAACAGACTTTGCTTAACTTTGTGAAGCTAATGCTTCTAATAGATTTCAAGCTGCCTCTAGCAGGCTTCTATTCATGGAAACGGTTTCCAAAGTTACCCACTTAGGAAAATGTGAGCAGAGCGAGCAGGGCATTGTAGCAGCTGGGAGACCTCACAATGGTGGTCTGTTGGAGTAGGTTCCTATCAGCTCCGCTGACCACTGTCCCTTAACCGAGGACCATACAGAAGTGATGCAGCCCAGCACCTTACACTCAAGTGTTGCCGCCAGACTCTTTGCGCATGAGCGTCATACCTAAGCACCAGAACCTCAGACAGAGGGATAACTGTGAGATAAGGTCTAACGGAAATCTTGTATAGCAAATTGGTTCGGGATATGACCACTCTTAAATGAAAAGTTGTTGCTCAACAAAGATTTAACATTCAGTGTGCATAGTTTGAGTTTCATAATCATAGCGGGCTCAACCAGGACTTGTCTGCGGTGTTAAATATTTTGTAGGGTTTGAGACTGGACAAATGACTGTCTGGCTACAACATATGAGGAAGGTTGTAGAGAAGAACAAATGACATTGTACGTCACAGATAACACTGTAAGTAAGTATTTATTTGTTGATTAATTAAAATCATTACAATTAAGAAAAGATAAAAACAACCAAGTAAAACAAGCATATACAGTGGTAGATGACCATTCCATCAAGACATTCATACATTACGCAAATAATTAAAATACATTAGACTTACTAAAATGCCTTATAATTGCCCCAAAAACTATTATAGCAGCATTTACATAAAATGACTTGTGTTGGCAGATACCGATTTTAGCTGTAATTCATATAAGAACAATAATAAAATACAACATTATTACATTACACAACAATTAAAATACATAAGACTCACTAAAAGTGCCTTATAAATACTCCAAGAACTAATATAGCAGCATTTACATAAAGTGACGTGTTAGCAGTTGCAATTGCATATGCAAAATTTGACTATATTCCATATGCAAGCAATACGAAAAAGTGCAATATGCATGACTATATTAAAATATACTCCTAGTCCCTTAAGCTAAATTAACACTTTGCATCCAATGATCCTTAAGTTATGTTTCTTTACATATTTTATATCGCAATACAGATATTTATCCGTTCTACTCCCTTGAGTTTCTTCTCTGCAATAATAATAAACTTTGCAAAAAGATAAGTAAGTTTAATATTCTCTCCACTCAAACAGGTAATAATTGCTTGTCTACATGTTCTAATTCCTAATTCATTAAAGATCGATTTTAAGATGGATTTCCGAGCGTAAGCCAATGCTGGGCATAAGGTTACTATATGGATTATTGTTTCATCCCTTTGCCTACAAAGCCTGCAAATGCTTGATGGCCATTGATTTTCCCATTTTGGTATGCCATCCTTTGTCAGATATCTTCCCAACCTTAAGTGCATAAATTTATTCTTGAACTTTGGTTTTAAGTGATATGCTAAATAGGGTTGAGGCATCAGTTTACCAAAGGAATTAGCAATTGACCAGAAATGATTTCTTTTCCTTAATTCTTCTTTATCAGCTATGGCCGTTAATAGTGCGGCCATTTGATTCATTTCTTTTTTAAAAACTACTTTACTCCTCATTTCATTTTCTAAATTAGTGCAATCAAAATTATATAAGCATTCGGTTAGGTAGAGCTGCCAGTTTTTTGAATACTCTCCTTCTGATATTTCGAGCCAACAAAGCTTTGCTAAAGATCCTTCCTCCGAGCGGGCTAATGTTATTAAGGACTTCAGAAATGCCGATTGACGCGCCACAAATTGGTTTTTCAATCCAAATTCCAATCTTATGTTTGCTCGACTGATATATTTAGGAATTTTAAAAACAGCTTTATAAGTTCTAATTTCTATGTCGTCGAGCACTTTCGCGTCTTTACCCCGAAAGATGAGTCAGCAGTAGTCCAAAGATGGAATTAACTTTGCTCTCATCACCTTCATCAAATGATCATAATTAGGGCATAATAATTTGTCTCTTAGTTTCCTGAAGGCAAATGCAAGAGAACAACCCTTGGCTTCAAGGTTATTAAAATGTTGTCTAAATTTTAGACCGTCATCAAACGTAATCCCAAGGTATTTATAAGATTTCACATTTTCAATTACCAGGCCATTAATATTCCACTCTTTAGTCCTATGTTTCCCTTTTCCCATAGTCATTATTTTTGTCTTTTTTGTATTAATTGTTAGTCCATTTTGTTTAACATAGCCACTAAAAGAGTCAATTAACCTTTTTAACCCTATTTCTGTTTGGCTCAATAAAATGGTATCATCTGCATATTGCAGGTATTTAATTTCTTGACTCTGAATAAAAGGCGAATGTGAATTACTATCTTTAAGATGGGCTGGCAAATCTGCCATAAAAAGATTAAAAAGGCAAGGAGCCAACACACAGCCTTGCTTTAATCCCACATTCGTATCCAATCGACGGGTCATATGCTTTCCATCGCCAATTTTGATCTGTACCCAGGTCTGGGAGTATAACAGTATAATCATCTTTAATAAAGATTCTGAAATACCCCAATTCCTTAACTTACCCCAGAGAATATTTCGCGGCACAGAATCAAAAGCGGCTTTTAAATCGATAAAACACACATATAATCTTTGCATCCTGGTTTTGGCTCTCTCACCTAATAATGGTAATAAAATCAAATTGGTATGGGTAGATTCTCCCTTTCTAAACCCAGTTTGGAAATTGGGGATAAGATCTTCCATTGATGCCCAAGCCTCTAGTTCTTCCAACAGGCAACTAGCAAATATGTTTGCTTCTACATCGGTGAGCGTAATTAAACGATAATTGGCCGGATTATCCTGTGGGCCACTCTTATATATCGGTTGAATAACACTCCCATGCCAAGATAGCGAAATAAGACCTGTTTTAAGAACTTCATTAAAGAGAAGCATTAGCAGCTCTGGCCAGTTACTTATATCAGCTTTAAATATTACGTTCGGGATACCATTTGGACCTGGTGCTCCATTGGATCTAATCTTATTTATCATTTTTTTTACTTTATCGAGCGACCAGGGCCCCAAATCCACTCTACATTGGGAAGGGGGAATACTACCCTCACTCCCTCTATTATTTTATGCATATCAATTGGACTATCATTAAAACATTTATCATTATCTAGGCATTGGGTATCTATTTTCTTATTAAAGAAGCTCACCCAACTCACTTCATCAACATTAGCACTATTGCTTCTATTATTGCCGTTCTCGATGTTATTAATAATGCTCCAAAATAATCGTAAATCTTTGGATTTACAAGCATGATGGACTTTTGCCCATGTTGTTTCATAAAAACCTTGCTTAGCCCTCCAGATTTCCCTTTTATAACTCTGTTTTAACTCTCTGATTTTAAACGATGCAATTTGCAACGATAGCCTATTTTTGTTCCGGTGCAGTGATCTTATCTCTTTATTAAGCTTTCTTTTTTGATATAGTAAATGAGAAGAGTACCATCCTGGTTTCTTAGGATTTAATTTAATACCATTAGAGGGCTCATCTCTAGCAGATTTAGCCAACAGTTCATCACATAAATGTGCCCATAAGTCAACCATAGCTTTCCCTTCGTCATAAGCTGCATGAACATCCTGGATTAAACAGTCAAGCACTCTCAAGATTTTATCCTCAGTTTTAGCATTCCATGTTAACCTTTTAAGATTAAAGGATGTTGGTACTTTTACCAGAATCTTAGTTTCTGGTAAATGGTCTAGATCTATATCAAAATTGATCACTTGTGGATTGTGATCACTTTCAATTCTTGGGGCAATCTTGTAGCTTTTTACTAACTAATATAATTTCTCTGACATTATAGTGTAGTCTATTACAGAGGAGCTATCTGCTTTGTAGAAAGTCGGAATATTATCAAGGTCATGCATAATCTTTAAGTTGTATTTTTTAAACTCACAATCCGTCCATTGAGCTAACCATTTTGAGTCTATTGTCTGCCTTTTAAGAGCAACAAAGTGCATATTAAAATCACCAGGAATAATAAATAATGAATCCAAGTGCTCATAATATAATGTTTTTATCATCCCACAAAGCTGAGTAATTTGGGTAGATCTAACCTTCTTTTTGCAACTTAAATACACATTTATCAAAATAATTGAGTGACTTGCTATTAGTTTAACGCACTGTAACCATTTTACATGAAGGTCAATTTCAAAGTGAGAGGCTTTTAGTTTTGATGATATATATATGGAAAGACCACCACATGGGCGACCTGAGTTGGCTTCTCGTTTTGCAACATTACAGTATTCAACATAACCTATAAAAGGTTCTTTTGACGTGATCCAAGTTTCCTGAAACATCAATATACCAAAAGCCTTCAAAAAATAAATTGCATATTGATCCTCGATTAATGATTTTAGGCCATTGGTGTTCCAGGAACAAAGGATTTGATATATATCAATTCTTCGTTTCAAAATTATGATTTGCTAGAATTCCTGGAAGCCAACTCCAATCCTCTACTAACTCTGGGACTTTCTTCAATTCCTCGCAGGTTCGCAAACCAGACTGGCTACTTGTTATCTTGATGCCATATGCTAAATTCAATTCCTTAGATGCGCCTGACGCATTTTTAAAAACTCTAACTTGTTCCACTATGTCTCTTTTTTTGTCATCAATTTTTTGAGTAGCCATAGCTAATTTTTTATCATCCCCTTTTGATTCAATTGGTATTAACAACATCGGGTAGCTGGATGCCTGAACTCGCCAAAGTTTAATGCCCCATTTTTCAAATACACTACTGTTCGCCATTATTTTATCAACAATTTCTATACTTGACCAAGTTGTAATTGTTATTTCCCTATCACATTTTTCACTTTCTTTTTTAAACTCCACAACTTCCAGATTCGTTGTTACCACATCTTTAAGATCTATAGTAGCATGTAGTAATTTCAGGATGTTACCACGATTTAAGATATCATGTAGGCCTCTTGAAGTGTATTGAGGGCTAAAGGCAACTTTCCTCATATCGGGCGACAAATTTAAATGCTCAACATTATCTTTCTCAATTTTAATTTGCGGACATGGATTATCCTTAACGGGCACAGAAATCATTTCCGTTATCAAGTTGACTTCTTTAACTTCCTTTACTAATCGCTCTTGTGTCCCACAGAGGGCCACTTGATCGAATCTATTTACACCTTGCTGATAAATGTGATTCACTAAATTCTGATTAACAATATTATTTTGTGCATATTGGTCAACCACTACTTCATTACTTGATTTCCGGCTTAATTTAAACCCCAGTTCGTTACTCATAGTACCCACTTGATCATTAGAGTCCTCTATATTCTCAATATGACTAGGTTGCGTACTAATGACTTCCACAATTGGTGATTTATCAGAAGCTTTATCTTTTATTATTCTTGGAGCTTCGCCTATGAGGCCAGAACTAAAATTGTGATCTGCGTCCCCTAGTTTTTCAATGTCACACTCCATTGTTTGATTTGCCTTTACCTTAAATCCTGATTTCCTATTGGGTCCAAAAATCGGGAAATATGATTTCATTTGAACTTCCTTTACTTTCAAGGATTTAGGATCATCACTCATTTTATTACTAATAGGCTTTAATTCTTGTGCTTTCTTATTATGAGCTTTCCTTAACCTTTTTCTAGTCCTTTTCGAAAGGTTTGTTGGTTTTAATGATCCGCTTGGATCTTGGTGTTGTTTTGAACATATCTTTTTTATAATACTTGAATCATTAGTTAACCTTGAAAAATCGCTAGTCACATGCTCCTTTACCAAGCTATCATTAATTATGTCGCTTTCAAATTTCGGATAGGGGGTCTCGGTTGCTTGTAAGTTGCTATCTTCCTTTACGTGTGGCAACTTATCAGCGTCAACAGATATACTTAATTTATTTGGTTGTTTAATGATTACATTTCTACCTTGGTCATCTCTACCCGACAGCAGTTTAACTTCTTGCACCATAGCACTTACTATTGAGGGCAAATCAGAGATCTTATCGATCAACTGTGCACAGGTGCAGGTTATGAATGGACTATCCTTATCTGCTTGCACCTTCATAATCAGGTTAGTCAGATGCAAGAGTTTGGTATCAATGCCCGCCACATGGGACGCTAGCGTGTTTAAAATATCCACCTGAATATCCAGTTTGTCTGAGTGGAAATTAAGTGCGTTAGTAATTGAGCCCATGGTGTGTAAAAGGCAATCCCATAAACCCTGCGCCATACTAAGCTCACCCCTTTTTGAGTCACCTGGGGTTCCATGCTGGTCAACCTCTACTTCAGATAATGACAGTATATTCACTGATTTAGACTGCTCTATAAGGTCTAAGCTATGTTGTTTATGTGTATTAAGAATCTTCTCAGAACTGCCAACACCTTGATAGAATGATGATATATTGTTATTAAGGCTATTGTCCATTGTTATATTTGACTGGTCCGGATTAAAAAAGCTAACATTACCACCTTTAACTGAACAGTTAATTGGGCTTGGGTAGTAAGTCTTGTGTAACTAGAATTGGTTCACTTTGGCTGTCCTTAAATACAAACTTTCCAACTTCGGTACTGACTTCAGCTCCCAGATCATATACATTATCATGTTTATTTACTTTCCTAGACATACAAGGAGACAAGTCGCACAATCCGGATTCCCCTTTATAGGTCGTCCCTTGATTGGTAATTTCAAGATCATTGGCCAGCCGAGTCACCCCCTGAGCTCCCCCAACACAGACATGAATTTGTACCTGAGCCTGTATCAGACCAGCTACCATTGAAGGATGGAATGGGGGTGTGGAGACAGACGCCAACACTTTATCTGTTACAGCATTTTCGCCTACTGTTCGCCTATCCTGATTAACCACTACAGCATCCAATTTTTCCTGCAGTTTAGGTTGGATCAGATAACTATCTGAGCAACTTATTTTCTCTTTTTTACACAGCGGGGGAGGCAAAGGGGAAGACAGTGAACATTCACTAACCCCCCCACTAGAGTCTTCCTTATATGAGGACTTCCTTTTATGATTATCTTTGCGATCATCTTTGCATTTATCTTTATCAGATAGAGTTTGATGGTACTTAAAAAGTAACTCTTTATCGACGACTGCGCCACACATGGAGACCGGATATGACACAAGTCTTTACTAAGGGAGACAGAAGACACTTTTTCCTCAGCTGGGTTACACAGATTCTCCTCTGAACAGGCACTTCTTTTGTTAATTTGCATGTTTCCCTCCTGTTCTCCATTATCCTTATCCCTGCACATGTGCGGGTCTTCTGTAATCTCTGTTGTCCCCTCTGGTTTTTGAATTTGTATAGAGTTTTGTGGACCCCCACATTGGCGACCGGACCTCATCATCATTAGACAAGCAAACACCACCTTACACCATACACAGAAGACCACCTACTGCTTCTCTCTCCTTCTCACTTTTGAGTTTGTGTGCCCAAAGTTCTTAATTGAAATGGGATACAGGTTTTGACAGGGTTTGACAGATTCGAGGGCGGGACAGCTTCCAAGTGATCAATATTCCAATATTCTGATATTCAAATATTCAATCAGGGGAGCACCTCTCCACGGGTGCCTCCTCAATGGTCCTCTGGTCCTTACAGGTATGGAAAAATGTCACCCCGATCTCTGACTCATGCACCCCCACTCCCGGCGCCTGGGCGATTCGGCTGCACACCGACCCCCGTCTGGCCACCGGGACTATGAGGTACCTCAGGCTACACTCTTGCTCCGCTCTGCTCAACAACTCGACTGCAACAGCTCAGCAACGCCACCCATCAGTGACAAAGCTGATGCTTCTCTTCCTCTGAACTCAAGCAGTCCACACACGTTTTGCAGCCACCCGTCTGGAAATGTCCGTCAACGTGCTATAGAAAGTGTAATCTCCCCCAGTGTTATTAAGTATGTCTGCGTGGGGGTTATGAGGGTGATAATAGTGAGCATGCAGGCTTTTTAAATGTTCTCACTCGTCAGCTCACCTCATCTCATCTGGTGCTTTGTGCTGTACCCCATACCGCCAGTTGCTGTGTCACTGTGCCCTTCCGCATAGGCTCGGGCTCGATAATTTGTGCATGCCAATCATCGCTGCCGCTGCAGCCGAGACAGCTTTTCCCTTGGTCCTTACAGCTCCTCGCAAATCATGGACTGGGTTAGCGATGAGGGTCTGTCCTCAGACCAGAATATTTAGATGCAGTGTGTTGAAAATTGTGCTCAGATATGCAATTTACGGCGATCCCCCGTGGCTCCTGTCACGTTGGAGGGGGCTCACTGCTCCTGAAGCGCTAAAGAGTTAAAGAGCCGAGAGCAGCTCGCGGCACCTGCCGCCGCACAGGGGACTCCTGCTGCGATGGGAGGTACTCACTTCTCCGGTGCCCGCAGTTCGTTGTATACTTGAAATAAATGCAGGCTAAGTTTGGCGCTACAGCTTTGCAGCCACCACCACTTCTGACCCCCGGCACGGCAGCCTGCGACCACGATCTGCGAGCCGCAAACCACTGTGGTGGCAGTCACTGCTTCCCGCCGGTACAGATAACACTGGTGCCAGAACAAGATGAGAATGGTACAATACTTTGCGTATACAATGATTAAACTTCTTCTTTCATTGCATAAAGTATTGATTTGTTTAGGAAGGCACTTTTGTGAGTACTGTATTTCCTATAGCTGATGAAGGTTGTAAAGAGGTAGAAATTGGCGTCCCTGACCCATATTTTGTTGTTACCTCCTGTTAGCAATCACTTACGTTGGGAAAGCAAACAAAGTATGTTCGATCCAAGATTTAAATTAAATGATTTATTAAAGGGGACTGCTCTGATACCAGACTGTAACATTTTTTTTGGAACCCTTAAAGAGTTCAAAAGACACACAATTGATGGACGGAATGCTGAACAAATCAAAACATTCACCCCCAGTCAAGAGATCTGGGTTAAATCCATCATTCTTTTGCTCACCATGCCACCCCAGTTTAGACCTGGCCATATGCAAATCAACCTTGACCCTGTGCCTCATGGGAACAGTCCAGTCCTTCTTGGACTGGAAACAAGCCTGGCAGTTCGGGCTGGACTGTTCCCATGAGGCACAGAGTCAAGACTGATTTGCATATGGCCAGGTCTAAACTGGGGTGGCAAGATGAGAAAAAGAATGATAGATTTAACCCAGATCTCTTGACTGGGGGTGGATGTTTTGATTTGTTCTGCATTCCGTCCACCAATTGTGTGTCTTTTGCTTTCTTGCCCTAAGTTTGCCAGGTATGCCCAGACGTGGGTTCTGGGCTCACTGTGCCACTGGAATTAAGCTATCCTGGCAGAAGAGTGGTGAAACCCCGAAACCGGTCCTAGGATGCTTCTTTCTGGTCTAGGGAGGACCTGGCTTGGCAGTTCGGGCTGGACTGCTCCCATGAGGCACAGGGTCAAGACTGATTTGCATATGGCAAGGTCTAAACTGGGGTGGCATGATGAGCAAAAGAATGAGGGATTTAACCCATATCTCTTGACTGGGGGTGAATGTTTTGATTTGTTCTGCCTTCCGTCCATCAATTGTGTGTCTTTTGCTTAGAGAGTTTAGCAGGTTTCGGACTTGTAACTTGTTCTATTTTTAGGTGTTACTGGTGTAGTTGAAGTATGAGCTGTGTGAAAGAAGACAGATGCCATACATATCAATGTTATTGAATTGTTAGGGAATGATACAGTGTTGAGGGCTACGAAGAGTATCAACAAAACCGTAGGACAGTTTTGGCAGTTTTCATTTTGAGTTCTCTGCAAATGTGATGCAATATGTTCCACTAGCTCAATTTCCATCGTGCAAACTAAAACAGAGCAAAGATGAGACTTGTAACTAGAAACAAGATGGCTCGCCTTTGTGGTGGGGAAAGGTCTGGAACTGTAGAAAGTTACAAAAAGTACAGTACCCTAACAAGTGTGTTATTGGGACACCACAATATTGCTTCAAAAGTGGAATTCTATGACAGATAATTCATATTTTTTATCTCGTTGTGTACCCAAACAAATCAGTCATTAGTAATTGTTCTTCAATTATTTGGGGATGATATTGCAGGAAGGCTTGAGTGAAATGTTTGCTAATTTGTAGATGACGTGAAGGTCTTACATTGGGTGAAGAGTGCTAATAAAATGAGACGAAGCCTCGGGAAAATAGCTGAAACCGTGCCCTGGCACTTGACAACTAAGATCCACTGCAGCCAATTGATGGTTCATACATTCGGAGTTTATAATGCCAGAGGCATACTGCTTAATAAAATCGCAGAAAAAGGGATGTTTCATCTCGAGTTGGTTGCCCTTGAGGAAAGACACTTATGTTCCAGCTGGAAAACGCTAAACTAAATATTGGAGTCGCTGCCTCCAGGAAGCATTTTGTGTATCAGCTACTTCATTATATTTTCATATGGGTAATCCTTCTGAACTGCTAGATTGAGTTATTGTAGCATCTGATGCAGTCTGTCGTTTGTTTTAGTTTTCTTTCTGCTGACTTGCTCGCTGCATGGGAGGCCTTAACTCAATCGTACCGATGTTTCTCGGCCCTGCTCCTCTGTTCCACATTCTACCCACCTTTTTAGGCTCTCTTTTTCTACCTGTGCCATCTTGAAAAGTCACACTTCTTCTCTTCTAGATATTCCCTCCTTAACCGCTAAATGTTTTAAACTGGAAGCTCTGGAAGGACCGGTTAAGTTTCTTCCTGTAGGTCTGTTGAGACAAAGCATTTTCTTTGGCCTCAAACCCTGCTTTATTAACCTTCTTGTCCCTACATGTTTCTTCACTTTCTCATCCTCCTAAATCAGCCTACTTCAGTTCCACAGGACTTCTAAGTGTTGCTTCTTCTATTTAATTTTCTAATATCATCTATTTCTGCGGGTTGTGTCATTATAGCTTCTTGGTCGATATTTGTAGGAAAGTGCCCCTTTTGACATGGTTAAACCGCCCCCCCCCCCCGAAATGTTGATATTGTTTTTTGTTGCGACTTTGATTGAAAGTGTGCTCTGTTCCTGCTAGCCAGGTCCCCAGAACCAGTGTCTTTTCCCTAAACTGTATGATTGTTTCTCAGTTGACACCCCCTTTAAGTAAATAGTAGCCCTGGTACCAAGGGCATTGAACCTGCAGAGGGTCCTTAAGGGCTGGTGCACGAATTGTGCCTCCCTATGGGAGCTCTTGTCAAGCTTATGCAACTGCCATTGCAGCCTGCGTGATGTCCAGGAGTTCCGGTCCCACGTCTCTCGTGATGGCTACAGGTCTCCGCTTTGCTGGGGACTCGTGTCAGCCACGG
The DNA here is from genome assembly GCF_964261635.1 of Lissotriton helveticus. Classification (NCBI taxonomy): domain Eukaryota; kingdom Metazoa; phylum Chordata; class Amphibia; order Caudata; family Salamandridae; genus Lissotriton; species Lissotriton helveticus. The sequence continues at coordinate 731,741,689 of NC_136069.1, read as the reverse complement.
AGATGTCTGGAAGTCCGTGTCCTGTGTCGCAGATTTTTCGGGATCCGGCAGGAGCCTCGAAAATGCAGACCGGTAAGATGCTTCTTTGGTGCCGGTTTGAACAGGGAGGTCACTCCTTGACCTTAAGGGAGATTTCTTCTGTCTTCCAGTCGATATGAATGTCGAAGTTCCAAGATTTCGTCTTCAGAGTTTCGTCCAGGGTAATCCAAAGTCTCAGGGAGTGGGTTCCTATACTTATACTAAGTTTAGGGGTTAGACTAACTCTAGGGTCGCACCTATGGGAGGACCTGGGGAGGGGGTGGTACACCCCTCCCACTTTGTCCAGTTTTGCGCCAGACCTGGGGCTGAGTGCTCCTGCAACCGGTTTGAACTGGGAAATGCATGGAGCACCTTGTGTGCCCCAGGCAGTGTCTGAAAAGCATTAACTGAATGCAACCCACCCTGTCCCAATACACTAAAGCCTGTCTGGGAAGGTGCTAGCACCTCCCTGGTCAGGAAACCTATTGTCCAGGCCTCCCCTGCCGGAGTTTCATCCAGCAGCAGGAGGTCAGACTCGTGTCTGTGGCAGCAGCATCCATTTTGTGATGCTGAGGTTCTTTTAAACATTTACCGGGAAAGTAAGTGTGTACATGTCTTCTCCCTCTAGAAGTGTGGAATGCTACCCCACGCCGCTAGAACTGACGAGGGGAGGGGGGGGGAAGTATTTCAAAGTGTTTGACAAAGCCAAACCAAAGTTAGCATTAACCGCGAGGATTATAATGCACTTAAGAGTATATGGTATGGCCATATCACAGAACAGCTATAAGGAAGGGATTCCGAAAGCTGCAGAAGGGCACCCTCTCACACAAAACCAAGCACTCTGCCTTCAGGATTGTCAAGGCCTGCCATAGGAGTGACTTCTAGGTTAATATGTGTCTGTTTTAAATGGTGGATATAGATATACTATATCCCAGTAAGGAGTGCTTACACCATATTACCCAGGCTGCAAGTGCAGACATGTCTTGTCATTTTGGAAGGCTTCCCAGGGGTGGCATAATACATGCTTCAGCCCCTGGTAGGCCTCTGGGGTACCTATGCCCTTGGTGCCTAAGGTACCATATACTAGGGGCTCACAAGGTAACTCCGTAACCAATCTGGTATGTACCCAAAGTACATGCAATCAATTTAGAGAGAGTACAGCTAGGCTGTGGTCCTGATCAGCATGGCCACAGCCAGACTAATGTTGAAAAAACAGTGAAACACAGCAACAAGTGGGGGTAACCATAGGAAGCAGATCCTACTCTCCTACACCAACTACTATTATTATCAATGGCCTTTCTTTGGTAGCATCACCAGCTCTTCTTAGAGGACCCCACATATCTACTGCTGTGGAGCCTGTTGCTTTCTACTAGGTTTGCCATTGCTACTTCTGGGTTTTCCTCATACTTCATTAAATATACTATTGCAATTCTGTGGACTTCCTTAGCTAGCCTCTTTGCCACCAACAGTGAAAGGTATTTTCAGTTTCCACATGTGTTGCTTTCCACATCTTTTTTGTCTACAATTTGGATTCATGGCCTGGGGATATCTCGCTGTTAATGAAAATGCTGCAGATATACACATGGGCATGGTCTTCTGGGTCTCCTTACGAGTGGCCTTCTGCTGGCTGTTGCACTTGGCAAAGTAGAAATTCTCTACTCATTCCGGATATTTTGTATTTTTTGTTATCTTCTCTTGATGATTTATCTTTTTTTGCAGCAGCTTTTAATCGTGGCTTGCCTCTTGGAGATCTGAAAACATTTTGTATCTCTTTTTAACTATACGAGTCAAAGGTGAAATAAATTATCTAGTTGAGTTAGCACCCAGGGTGCAATTTGTACTGTGCCATGTGTGCTATCGTTTGTTCCGCCCTTGGGAGCTATTGTCCCAGTGTTCAGTTTTGTCCAGGCCCATATCTTCTCTGCTGTTTACTTCTACATCCTGCTGTCTGTGATGCTTAACATTTTTGGCATTGTCTTGAGTCTCCTTGCCCTACCTTTACAGCAAGCAAATCAACACCTTTCAGATTTGGAGGGGAGGAGGGTGGTCCAGGACCACATACAAGAGGTTGGTAAAGACACCATCTTAAACAACATTGCCTTTTAAATGATTGTTAAGGGAAGGTGTTTGACATTAAAAGTACCTTTCCCAAGTCCCACCCACAGTGAGTTGCTCTTTATGTCCATGAACTCGATTGTGTTCTGCTTCACTACTGCCCCTCGGTGTCTTAAAAGCTCTTTCTCTTCCATTAGCCTTGTCTTTTGTATTGCCACCATCAGTTCACTTATGTAGAATATCATTTGTTCATATCCTGAATGACTGTCAAGCTTTGAATCAAACTGCCTCACCCCAAGTGACTGTGGGGTCTGTTTGTAAATTAACATATTATCCAAGTAGAGAGAGAAGTGACTTCTGATCGTCACATAATCTTCCTGAGCAAGGTGTCTGGTCGAATACATTGGGCCATGGGTTTTATAGTAAGAGCAATCTGGAGAGGCGGCAAAGAGCATTTTTATTTCATCCTCTCTTGTAGTGGGAAAGGCCCTTACAAATGGTTGTGACCCAGACCTGGGCCAATGGTTCTTTATAGAGAAGCCTAATAACTTCAAGAATTCTGCATCTAGATACATATTTCCATGACTTCAAACTTGAAGTCCAGTTTTATTAAATCAGTGGCCTTCTCAACAACCTTTAAAAGGCCTGCAAAAGACCACTTTATCCTTTCCACTAACTTCAATGCATTATGCAATCCTCTGTTAATTTACGTTCTGAACCAGTTTGGTATGAAAAGACATTGGTTTGAAGCATGAAGTTCTCCGACTGTTTACCAGCTTGCAATTTTTGTATCCCGATTCCTTACAGCAATGAATCTTTACTGGTAATCTGTAGCATGAATGCTCCATTCTTGAACTCATTAACACCTCCTGGTCCTGTAAGTAAGTTTTGTTCCCTAGCAGGTTGAATAACTTAGCCAGGGGCTTTGAGACCAGCCTTTCTCCTTGTTGCATTTCCACTGATATTACCCTATTTCTTTAGCTATTATATTTCGGTACAGCCCCTATCTCCCCTCCATTGTGAAAGAAGGTAATCTGAAGTCCGCAAATACTCAAATGTTAAGACCAATATTAGCTTCCTTGGAGATTATTTGCTTGTAAATCCTGAAGGTTTGGAATTTTTTCCTTTTACGTTCGTTACTTTGGTAACCTTTTCGCTCTCAAGCATATTTTACTGATGGGTTACACCTCACCTGATTGTCTCTGCTGCTCAGTCAAACAATTCTTATGATTACTCTAACCTGAACTTTTCTGCCCTGTGTTGTGCAGCCGTGTATTGTCTTTATTATTGCTCCAATCTACTTTCTATTTTTCTTGACTGGAAAACAAATTAGTGTCGGAGAGCTTACGAAAAATCGATGCTCCTTTCCTAGTTTCGAGAGATGGGAACGTAAGACTGTCTAGCAGAAAAGGAGCACAAATTCATTCCGAACTATTTACCCAGGTGGAAAAGGTAGTATTACACTTGGAGTTTGATAGGACACTGTCCTAATGACTCAAATATGTGAAATTGTTCTGCGTCCCAGCACACCCTTTGTTTCCTGTTAGGCCCTGTGCCTCAACGTGGTTTAGTTGGGCGGAGAGCTGCAGTCTACTGGGTACGCCTGCTCTTCGAATAACGCACGCTCTAGAATCTTGGCAGACACCCTTCACCTTCACCTCTTTCTGCACTTTACCAGGGACATGAGATAATAAAACGGCATTGTTCCGGCCTCCTTTTCCCCCTCGGGCATGTCTCTCTGGAAGCTCTGTATAGAGCCTGGTTGCCATTTCCTTAGTCTGTGGTTGCAAGTTCTGCTGGGAACTATTTCACTCCTAATAACATCTTGAGAAACCCACATATTGATTCTGGCAGGTTAATAATTTGCTTTTGTTCAGTGTTTCAGTAGAACATGGCAAGAATGGGAATTTGGCCAGTACATCCATTCACATGCATTTGAAAGATTTCACCTCTATTTTCTTTGACCTTTTTATTTTAATATATCTTCGTTTCAGTATGTTTGCAGACAAGGTTTCAGCCTGATCCATGATGAATCAGTAATTGATGATATGTGTTTATTGCCGTTCATATGACCCTTATGCCGTTTCTAAGCGCTGTAAATCGCAGGCTTTACTAGTACCCAATTTAGTGGTACTTAATTTAACGACTACGAAAGGATAGACGGTTGAGTTTACCGTGTCGGGATTTAAACTTGTGGCTGCTTTCTGGCATTACCAATATAGAAATTCCTAGTAAGTAGTATGAATAACTGACACCTACAAAATGATGGGTGGAGCATTGTGTAGGGGCCTGAAGAACTGCGAGTCCGACGAAGGACTAGGGGAAGCTAGAAATGAAAACATGTAAGTTGTCAAACCACGAGTTCCTTTGGCTTTCGGAAATGTCAGGAATCATTACTTTTGAAAACCTTCACTTTCTGGACAGTGGGGGTCGGGAGCAAACGTTTACACACTTTATTTAAAACTCCACCGACGTTCACAAAATAAGCTTGTTTAAAACATCACTAACTCTTTGGTAGCGTGGCTGCGCCCAAAAAGTTTGAACATCACAGAATGTAATGGATTGCTGCACACGGAGCAGTAGCTATTTAAAATGGAAATAAAGTAAGCAATCCCAGTTCCTGACTGTAACATAAACCTGAAGAATCCGAGCTGGGTTATTTCTTTGCCAGTGATCTTCTATGGAGCTAGGTGTGATTATACATGACTGGGAACAGCTCGGTCTAAAACTAATCTCAACAAAAAAAGAATGTAATATGCTCAAAAGGAAATTCCAAAAAAGGAGTGTATGTATTAAAATCACCCCAAGCAATCCAAAAAGTAGTCAACGAGCCTTTATAGCTATGTTATTTAGTCATTAAAGAAAGCCTATTGTAGGGGGTCATAGAAGTCATTGGTGTGTGAAAAATGTAGTAAAAAGTGACAGTATTTGCATATATGCTTCAGAAAGACGAAGTTTTACTTTCTGATAAGAAGCTGAGGCCAGCCTTCGAGGTGGACGAGCCACTTAAGGCTTTAGCCAGAGTCCTGGTTCTGGCTCAACTCAAGGTCCTTTTTGACCATCAAGCTTAAAATGGACCAAGCCTTAATGCTGCTTTTGCCTGCCACCCAGGCTCTACCATTATGGGCCAACAATCAAAAACAAAGCATAAATCTTTGGTATTTAAAAGGAAGAAAAAGAGGTAGCCATCGAGTGGGTGAATTGCGTAACAAATCAGAAAACCTGGTACCAATCCTGTCTTCTCTGCTTGACCAAACTATGTGAGCCTATGCAAATATTTTATTTTACATAACCTCCTTTTTCCTCGTTATCATATATGAGAGCATATCCCAGTATGTGAGTTCAGGGTGTGAGGTGTACAAAAATAATCTTATGTATTTAGGTGAAATGTATCTGGTTGATGATGAAATACCTTTTAATTTTTAAAGAGGCTATCTAATAATTTCACATTTTTGTTGCATATTTTCTGGGCTGGGCTTGTGCGCGGGCTGTTGGGAGTCCAGCCAGGCCCCTCACTCTGCTCTGGGTCAGCTCTTCCTGTTAATTTGTTGGCTCACCCACCTCTAGCCAGAATACTGAGCTTGACCGACATTTGAGCACCTCATTCTTTTCGTATTGAAACCTTGGGCTGCTGATATCAGCCGTGGGTGCCCTGGTTGAAATTCTGCATTTAGCCACAATTTAGGATTGTATTTTTGTGGTTCTGCAGTCGAAGTTCAGATTCCAAAAAAGGTGCGTTATTGAACTGATAAATCGCTCTCAGTGTGGATAAAATGAATTCACAAGAACGAGTATAATTTCTAGAATTATTATTGCCTGTGGTGTTTGACCATAAATTCGTATTCGCGGCGTCTGCCACAAAATACAATTTTTAAAATTTTTGGGGGAAATCTGTTTTATTGTTTTTCAGCCAAACAGCATATATATCGGAGTACATATACACATATAGTAGCAGTATGTCAAGGAACCACAATAACACGCCTACCACAGTTCGCATTGTAACTCTGTCACCATTAATTAGCGCAGCACTTAATTCCCGTGACATCACTCCCTCAGTAGTCTTCAGAGTCATCATCAGTACTATCATCATCAATTTCTGGCACTGGCTCACAAATGTCCCCTCTATAGGTGTTCCACGCAGTCCATATCTTAGTCCATTTTTGGGGGCATTTCCGGGTTCTATACACTGTCCTCTCCGTTGACATGATGAGGTCCATATATTTACACCATTTTGTTAGTGACGGTACCTCCACTGCCCCCCAATGTTGCGCAATGTTACGTTTCGCCACTATGAGACCCAAAGTGACCCATGTCTGTCTGAGTCTCGTGAGATCATTAGGTTCCCACACATTCAGGAGGCACCTGCGTGGCTCCGGCGTGAGTGACACATTCTTAACTTGACCCACAGGACTATCATTATGCAGAAGTTAAAGTTCTATCTCCGAGCAAGTTTCTTAGTTGATTTCAGAGGGAATCTTGCACTTACTTCAATTAAGTCTCACCATTGCTGACATGAACCCTTTTTGGTGCCTGCGAACAGAGCACCATGGGTGGCTTGCCACTGCGCTTTTACTCATTCACGGACTTCAAATATTCGTGTATATCTACATACCAGTTTATATTTTCTTTTGCACGTTTTTAGTTGTAGCAGATTGCCTTTGTAAATTGAACTGTTTCTCCCTAGCAATTAGCAGATGATTCATTTCTACCCAAACGGGTCCTTCTGACGAAGCATTTGTTAAATGTCTGTTTAATGTGTTAGTTGTCATGCCGCTGAATTTTTTAACGCGTTACGATACCTACTTGAGTGTGGGCGATATGACTTAAAAAGAAACCCATGATTCGTCTAAAAATACCAGAACAGAAAAAACTGGATAGAAGAGATAAAGCAAACCGTCCCTCAAGTGAATCTGTCCATCGTTATCCATTGCAGAATGAAGTTTGTGTATGGTTTGATAAAATATGATTCCTTATGGGGCAGATGAGTTGCCTGATTTGCATATTTTATTTCATTTAACAATATTTGTAACTTGGACTGAATACTCCAGAAGGGCACCACTGACAAGATTACTTGGGGGGTGGCATGAGAAACTGAATGATTTAAGACTTTTTGTAATGATGATGATATGTCCGGTTCATTAGGGCTGATACTGTGTTTCTCACAACTTCGTTGGTTACTGGACAAGCCAGGGATGAATTTTAAGATTTGCGTCCTATTCAATAAATATATGCAAGGTTCTCTGCCCATGTATTTTGCTGAAAGATTTCACAATGCTGTTCAAGTTGCTTGTTGTATTCTGGAGATGTCTCTGCTAACACTTCCAAGAACTAACAGTGGATCCCACGGGAATTGCTGTCTTCCTGTGCTGGATCATTGAATGTGGATTTGCCTTCTGATTCATCTGAGGGAAAATCCACCTGCAGCTGCTTTTAGGAAAGGTTTAAAAAGTTGGATTCTCTGATGTTCTTTCCTGTTCTTTACGGTCTTGTCTCGAGTTCTTTTACTCATACACATAGAATTAAGCCTGTGAGGCATCTCTTGTAAATATTAAATAAGTATTGGCCTTTATGGCATTTCTGAAAATATATATCGTTTTTTCAGATACAAGAGCAAGATGCACAAGGCAGTTGAAAGTTAGGTATAGGATATTTTAATTTGTGTTCTGAAGCGGTGCCTGTTCTTGCTCTGTATATGTATCTTATGCTTGCTTCCTGGGTATTCAGATGATGGCAAGTGATCTTTCGTCCCATCTGGAAGGCCGCACTTCATTTTGCATTGCTGATCTTGGGAGCTGTGCTGAAGTCCCTTTCAAGACGTCGCTCAAAGCTTTTTGAGTACAGGCTGACTGGATAAGGTGTAGTGCGCTGGGCTAACGTAGTCTGGGCGTATGTAAATTAGTGTGTAAAGGGAAAGGTGGAAGGCAGAGGGTCCCACAGCTAGATTCTCCAGAAAGCAGCCTGAATGGATTGATGCAGCCAGTAAGAGGAAGTGTGCTGAGGTGCCGCTGTGGACGTGTGAGGAAGAAGTATCGTGCAATATGGCTACTGGCTATGGAAAGGATACATAACAAAGGGGCACAGGCGTTGTAAGCCCCTGGCCCTCGCTACCACTAGTTCGAGGGGCCATAAATGAAGTTTTAGAAATATAAAGTTAACATGGCTTTAAGCATACAAAACAATTACAATCCGTACCATACTGTACAATGACGGGCCATACTGTACAATTTCGGAGCATTTCCTACCATACCATGTTATACAATGGCAGGCCATACTGTACCATAAAATACAATCACATACCATATCATACTATACATTGGCAAGCCACACCCTACCTTAACATAACATACCATAGCATAAAATGACTGGTTGTACCGTTCCATACCATTACATACCATACCATACGATACTATACCATACCATACAGTGACCATACTATATAATGAGGGGTCATACCATGAAATGACTGGCATAACATGCCATACTATACTATGATGGGTCATGCCATTTTATACAACACTAGCTTACCCGTCGCGCATTGCTGCAATCTCCAAAGAAAGGAAATTCAAGGAAACTCGTTATGAGAACATTCAATTTACATTGTGTCATTTTTATTGAAACTTATTTATTTTAATATGGAAAACATTTCAGTGTTGTTTTAATTCTATTTATTTATTTGAGTGCTTGTGGATACACAATTTGTTGTTTTTCCGTCTGGTGCGTACATCATTATTCGAAAGATTATGAGGGCCCTGGGGAGCCGATTTTTAAAAAGTTTTTATGCCAGAAACCTTTGCGGGAGTGTACTCAACAACTTCCCAAAGTTTCCTGGCCATCGGATGAATGCTGTTTTAATTCTATTTATTTATTCGAGTGCTTGTGGATACACGATTTTTTGTTTTTCCGTCTTGTGCTTACATCAGTATTCGAAAGATTATGAGGGCCCTGGAGGGGCCGATATATCAAAAATTTAAAAGCCTAAAATCTCTCCCTAATAGGAGATCAACTACTCATTACTCCTTATCAAAAGGGGTTTCCTTCATCAATGAGGAGCATCAATTTCTGTTTATTAGCTAGTTCCTAGACAATGGACCAAACTATGTAGCACATTTCAGTCATACATTGGGGACTGGAAAAATTAAATAACATTTACGTTTTTAGGTGCTGTGGGCGGTTTGTCTGAACTACAGTGGAGCCAAAGAATGATGACTAGGAACCAACATTCGTCCTTATAACTGAATCATGCACAGCCTGGCTTGCAACGGCAACTGTTTTCTTGCTTATTTAGGTTACCTTCTCCTCTTCAGAACCTCAGTTATGGATATGCGCTTTACATGGATTACAAGAATTATTACATTAAGTCTACTAGCTTCAATAGCATTGCAATGGCCAAAAATATTTTCAGATGTAACAGTTTAGTAGTGGTGGTGGTCTACTGAATGAGGCAGGCATGATGATTTACTAAGAAAGTCATATCACAACCATGCAGGATTCGCCAACTCCCATGCCACTGATGAGATTAAGACGTGTGTCTCCAGCATTCAAACATATAGACACAAGATCATGAAAATACTGAACAAGTACTGAGTGGAAGACAAAAGATGGCTATCACTGCAACCTTTTCACATTCCTGTAAATTTGTAATTCTATAGAATCACAGAACACTTAACCTGTCCAGGCACTGAGTTGCTTCACCTAGAATTTGGGAAATTATCCAAGGACTGGCATGAGTACACACTGACGTCCTGCTAAGTAAGTGGCTGGGCACGAATCTTGCAGTGAAATACGAGTTGGCATGGTTCACCCTAAAGATTCACCCTCCAAAGATAGAGAGCCCAATAGATTAGCCCTAAGAGGTACACACTACCAAACTCGTATTAGAGTAATGAAGCCTGTAAACTCTACTGATGGTTCCTACTTTCACTCGTTAAGTCGATACAGCAGCAACACTGGGAACTAGAATGTAATTGGCGAAGCGTGCTACCTTCTCTCTTAGCTCAATCTGCAGCTGGGACAGAGGCATAGCAGAACCTATACTGCTTGACAGTCTGTTGTAATAAACCGCAACAGAAACAGTAATTCAGCAGTCGACACCATGATAAAGGTGATATCTGACCTAAATGAAGCATTTCATCCTCAAGTGCTCGAACAATACAGTCAATTAATGAAATGAGTTTCTGGTGCAGGTCATGCACCTTTTAACACAGGATAATCTGTGAGAGAAATTGCAACTGTTTAAGAAGCTGAAATATTTAACTACACACCTACGAAACTTCACGTGCAAATGTTCGGTCAAACAGGTGATATGCAAAGCAGGTCCAACAGTGTGCAGTAATTAAAAGTAGAAACCATAACAGAGAAGCAGAGAGGGTTCTCGGGTTCATCAAACCTGTTCATTAGGAAATAAAAAACAGGGTAAGTACACAAATAAAAAGCAAGGATTATCCAAGATTAGGGCGACCTGCGTATACATCATGAGGGAGAAATTAAAAACGAATAGAAATCATAAATAATACAACAGACTGGCTAAGTGAGGTAGCATAAATATTGATGTGGGGAAGTTAGTCAAAAATAAGGAAAAAAAAGTTTATCAAAATTTTCAAGAGGTTTTACTTCACTGGCAGTAATTTACTTTATGCTAGGTTACATGAATAAGATTGCAATATTGACAGCCGTTAACTACTAGTTGCAACACACAAACTCGCACAAAATCGGTGGCTATATCAATCACGTAACGTTTTACTTATCAATCCCTGGAGAAATACACTTATCAACTCTCACCAAATACTACAGCTAGTCAGAGGGTTTCTGCCACAGGTGCAACAGTCATTCCATTACTGCTATTCACAACATATTTTCATGCCTCAGACCCTACAAGATTTTGCTATTTGCAAAAAATATCGCAAAATCCACTATGGAGCAAATTTGGGGGAGTGGGGAGCACAAACTGCGTTCTGGAAGCAAACCAGGTAAACAGATTGTTTTTAGTTTTGTGTTCTTTAGGTCTCATTTTGCAAGGGAGGACTATACAGAGACATAATGCGAACTGACTGAACTGCTCATGAAATGGGCAGTTTTTTTGGCTGTCACTGAATCGTATTTGATTATGGAGAACCACACAGACTGCTCAAATTAATTGGGGAACATTTTTCCCTCCATGTTGGGGGGGAAGCACTTTTTTGGGAATTAATTGGAATTCGCTTCGGCATACTGCAGAAACAAAATTCATCCTACACTAAAAGGTGCCATCGTGTACTCTTAGACTCTAACTCACATTAGAAGGCTGACCTGTTGTTCCACTTTTAGCCCTTCAGCATCCTCCTATTTGTTGCTGAGTGTTTAGGAAAAGGGCAAAGAGTTGAGACTATAGATGAATAAAGGCTTTAAGAGTCCTGGTTACTTTCTGTTCCTACTGCTGTCTTCATGCCACTGTGACCAGAGGTGGCAAGGGCAGTGCTGAGGTGCCAAAGTACAAGCCATGAGTATTACTATTCTAATTGATGTTGATGGCAGGGACATTGGCTGTGCGACGGAGTACCGTTATCATGAAGTTTATTTTGTGGAGTTGACCCCACACGTTAAAACAAACAGCTCTAAATAATAAAGTTTCAATGAAAACATCAAGATCAAATACAGAAAAAGCAGCAAATGGCTCTCGATGTTGCTTCTTTAGTCACAATTTCATATATATTTTTACATCTTATTTTGTTCACACCCATAAACTATTTTATATCTTGATTCCTCTTCCACAAAGTTCATCCACGGTTCTAAAATCTGCTTACACCATAGACCATATATTATTGTGTGTCAGATTTTAAAATTCTCAAAACAGACTTATGCCTTCAACCCAAGTTCAGGCATATCGGGCAAATCCGTATTCATCTTGTCTGTGCATAAACAGGACAAAAGAATAAAAAATGATCCTTCATTTCCTGTCACATTCTTGCAAAAAGGTCATCTATCAGAGCTTCTACCCCCCACCCCATGAACACCGTTTAGCAGTAAAACTATAAATAGGTAATATACCTAGTCTTAATGTGATCTAAAGCTTTTATTCTAACAAGCGTTGGCATAGCCAATAGGTCTCGCCTTTGGGACCTTATAAGTATTTAGTAATGCAGCACAATATCCTTGGTGCAACAACAACAAATGTTGCATGGGTAAACACTTATAAGGGCCCAAAGGCGAGATCTATTGGCTATGCCAATGTTTGTTTCTCTTGTTCTTGTTATCCTGGTCATATCAAGTAGCGCTCAGAGGCTATGTGATTTACCCAGTTGGGTGGTTTGATGGCTAACCACTTTATCTTTGCTGCCTGCAACCTGGCACGCCCTGACAAAGTCTTTGGGGTAAGTTGATTTTTAAACGGGTGCCATCATATGTAGATGGAGAGTCTTCTAGGTGGCTGACAGTGATGAAAATGGTGGTGAGAACAGATCATTAAAAAAAAAATTAATATTGAATTTTCCATCTTTTATTTTATTGTTGCCATGGACAGATCTAGTCGAGTCAAAATAATGGGAGAAGGCAAGCATTTGATAGGGTGATCCCATTAAACTGAACCAAGGATGAACAACTTAGAAGAAGGCGACATAGGTTTGAAGAGTCTATGGTGTCATTTTGTTTGCAAGGAGGGTAAATGGAAGCAAAAGAGAAAGACCCGTCAAATGCAAATGAGTTAAAAGATATGGCAAATAAGTAGATCCATTGCCTAAAAAATTCCTTGTTTCATAATTCTAACTTTTTGATTGAATAGTCTACATTTTACAGAAATACGAGTGTAATGTTTATAGTCTTACCTCATTATTGCATTTTCCAATTCCATTTGAGTTAAATAAATTCTATCAAACCTTTCATTTAGCTGTGAACGCTTACAGTTCCATGACCAGGGTTCCTAACAGTCTATGGTCTAGGATTTCTGTTGTACACCATTCAGCTGTAATTCTCACAAAATAAAGATGAGTATGCAGCAAAGGGGTTATGTGACACAGACAAATTGTACGTTTTAAATGAGACTTCTAATTTGCGTACAAGAGAATAAAAAGGACCCATCTGGTTAGGCTTCGCATTCACCGGATCCCTTACGCCGCTGGCTGCAGTTATATGTTTCATGACTGACTATCCTCATGATGTGCTGTGCCATCAAACAACAGCGGGGGTTCTCCAGAGGAAAAACAAGTCTTAATAACAATCATACCCTTTGCATGTTCCGACTCGAGATCACTCTTCATGACACCGTACAGTCAGTGTGAAAGAATTTGCCCAATTCAGTTGTTTCCCCTCAATTTATTCTATATATTTATAGAGCTCACAAGAAAGGGGCAACACTTGTTCACTTTAACTTGCATGGCCAATACATTCAATATGTGGACTATTGCTCGTCATATTCTGAAGCCAGCCCCAGAAACAGACCGGTGAAACAAAGAAATCTACATGGCAATCCCACAATTGTACGAAGTGACATGACAACAATGAAAATAGTTTAAAAAAAAATAGGCAGGTGAAACAAAGTAAAAGAAGTCTAAATAGCAATCTCAAAATTGAACAAAAAGTGGCTTGACAAAAATGAAAATAGTTCCAAAATAATAACATCTAATAGGAAATCGCGCACAAAACTAATATACAGATATTACAAAAAAAATATGAACCAATCTTCCAAAAGCCAGAAACTGGGTACTAGTTGTTTTTGTTGGGCTATTGGAAGAAGAAGAAAAAAAAATCAGACGGACTAGTAGGTTTTCAGAGCCAGTCAAAAAGCTGAACAAGCTGTGAAGTACAGCAGGGACGTTTCGCTTTATAGGGAGGCTGCTGGGGTTAGAGAGTGGGCAAAGCAATCCTGTTACACAAAGTGAAATGATATAAAGAAAGAAGTAGAAAAATATATTACGTTTACTGCAAAGTACTCGTTTCTCAACTATATGTTCAGAGTTGGTCTCATCTTGGTTCAAAGCAGTGTAGATTTATTGTCTTTTACAACTGAGGGGAACTTCGGCTCTCTGTGAGGGAGAGTCCCAGTCATGTTTAAGGTGGTGAAACATTGACTGTACTGCCCTGTTTCTCCACTGATCGAGGGCTTGCTTTGTGTCCTGAAAGATTCTTAAGCATCTCCCTGCACTTTCCTCCAAACAACTTCCTAAGAAAAAATAAATACATCAATAATCGAACTTCGGGTAGGTACTTCATGCACAACTCTGAGGATCGTGAAATAGGGTATCAAAGTTGAAGAGCAGGAGTGAAAATGTAAGCACACACAAAGGTATATGCCATTGCTACAAAGAAATGTACGAGTGTGAAACAAGCAGGTCTAAACTGATGCTGATGACAGAAAAAAACAAGCACTTTGTGTGAAAGTGAAAGTCCTTTTCTTGTGCAACTTCCTGGATACACTTACACATGCCTGGCTTGGCGAGAGTCATCCAGGACCGGCTTCAGCGACATGAAACGGAAAAGCAACGTCGTACATCGCGAGGAGGGAAAGAGGACTGGCGGTGGGGGGGGAGGTATGAGGAAGAAGGCCAAGAGAGCAAGGAGAGAAAGACTGAAGGAAAGGGGGGAGGAAATACCAGTGTCGTCTTAAAGATTCTGAGAGGTCCAGGCAAGTCTGTATACCAGTTTGAGGGATATGTTGTGGCAGTGAGCACAAGGTGTCTTCTACATGCAGCATCTAGCGGCTGGCGAACGCTCTAATGAACATCTGTTTCGAATTATCGTGGTGAAAGCAACCACGCTAATTCAAAACCTCACTTGTGAGAGAGAGGGGGAGGAGGTGAGCCTGCGAGTGGTGCGCGCGCTTGGGAGAGCAGTCTGCTCATTTTCAAGCACTGCACTCATGCTTGTGGCGCGCCCCTGTTCGCTTGTGGTATATAAATAAATAATACCGGATCTATTTTTGAATGAATGAATGAATAACAGATAGCTCAATAAAATAAGAGTCAAGATTCGAGGTAGTAGGAGTTTCTGCAGGTTTATTACAGCATAAGGACAGGATCAGGACAACCTGCATAGGAACAGGGGCCCAGCAGGACAACTGGGGCCCAGCAGCTGCCGGGGCTTGATCTGGGATGAGCGCGCTAACTTTTAATAACAATACATCAACTTATATACATAGCGCAAACACATAGCATTACATTGCAGTAGGCGTAACAGTGGGTGGAGCAGAAGGTGTGACGCGTAGCAGTCGCGAGAGATAACAGTAAAAAGAGGTGTAACTGAGAGTATACATAGACATGTGATGCAAACGTAACAGAATATGTCATGAATGGGCGGAAACTTTGGAGGGGGCTACCTAAGGAGCCGGGACCTCTAACCTAATGGTGCGCGAAAACTGGCAATGACGTGTTACTAGGAGAAGCTGGGGGCTACGAACTCTGTACTAGGAGCAGAGACTAGAGTCTGGAGGGTCAGAGCGACATGTACCTAAACCCTATCTGGTATCTGATGTTTAGGGAACATGTTGATATAAACTAGAAGTCATGAGGGGAAAAGCTAACTTGACTCTAAGACTGGACCATGCATTATTCTACATGTAGTGCGTGATGAAGAATATTAAATGACCATTTAAATGCAGTATTTCTCTAACATGGAGACGAGAAGGCTAGACAATGACGGAAACTATTGATGCAGTTCAGTAGCTTAGGAATGCAGAAGAGGAGGACTGAACTGATAGCTGGAACTATAACATACTTTTGGCAGACTCAGAGGCAGAGCCAAGCTGCACCGGGCACTGCGAGGCAGGAAGTAAGTGAAAGGTCGAGGATACAGGTGGGGGCTGTATCGCTCCTCAGCGAGGCTTTCAGGAGACAGGAGCTGAATCTGATGTCCGGGCCCTTTTGAGGCCTGGAAACGGGGACTTTATAATGGAATAACGTGCACACTGAGGAACGTGGCAACATTACTTTACATAGGCCTGATATTCGTAGTATTCACGAGGACTGGAAACTGACATATCAGAGGTGGACACAACTGTAATTGCGTCTTTAATCAGACATGGGGAATAACATATGCATATTGATCATGCACACATAACATATGATGGATGAGGCGTAGGGACACAGAACATGGCAAAATTTACTTTTCCACATTCCCTCCTTGTCACTACGTTTCCATCAGGAAACATCAATTTTCATGATACCATCTATCATTTCATACAGTACCATTTGCTCGTCTCGAATTGTCTTGGAACGGGATTTAGAACGGGGCTTGGGACTAGGAATACAAGAGGTAGCACACATGCTGCAAATCGCAGGGCCACATTGTATACAGAGGCAGCAGCTAAATATGATCGCTACTGCAATACCTAGAAAGGACAGGACTTTCCATCCCCATGCGGAAATTATATTCCAGAACCAACCTGACCATGTCCAGGTGCCTGGATCTTGATGTAACAGATGGGCGATTTTATGAAGTCTGGTTATAGCTGAATAAACAGACGGCGCGTTATTTGGAATGAAAATGCAGCAACTAGATCCGATGACTCTACAGGCCCCGCCCCTATCGGCCAGTATGACGTCAAGGACGAGACGATTTTGCAAAACGACAAATCTCATAGCAGATTGTTCTTCGGTTAGGTTACCTAGAGCAGAGGCAGTCTCATTTACTACAGCTTCAAGGGTTCTTGTTAACCTACGGATCAGTTTACTATTCTGGACAGGTCCTACAAAGAAGAAGAAACCTTTATTGAAATCTGTATACTGTTCTAGAGTAGTTTCAGTATAATCGACAATTGGGGACTCCCTTCTATGTCTAATGTGTACTAGATGTGTGTTTCTGTGATAATCAGATGGGGCTAGGAAAACAGGTGGTAGTAAGAAAGCGATGTAACAGGTTCCCTCCCAATCGAGGGGCAGACGGACATATGCAGTTTGACCACAAATAAAATAAGAATGACGTGAAGCTTTGAAAACAGATTTCCCACTGTCACTATACTGGATAACAGTAGTACATTCACTATGACCTACATGTATGGAACCATAACTACGGACACATAATTCGCCTTTGACTGGTAGTACTGAAATAGCAGGTAAGTCTGGAGTAGTATCAGACTGAACATTCAGGACCATGAAATTCGACGAATAATTACCTAAATTATAAACTTCATTTTCTAGATCTAAACCTGTTCTGTGGGGGAAACCTTGCTTGTCTGGAAAACATGTACTGTTAAGAAAAGACATATCGGTTGAGGATGACGTTAACGTGGACCATGCTCCACACGAACCATTATGTGAGAATGGATAAGGAAACAGTGGCAGAACTCCCTTCGGTGTCTGAAAAGGGGGGAGTCGACCACACACCCAACAATTAGTGGCATTGCTGGTCTGGTGTGAGTAATGTAACATACGGATAAATGTGTTGTTGCGCATAGCGAGGCGGTAAGAATATTCGTGAGGAGGCAGATCACTAAACGTGTGCTCTACTGTAGCATTAGCAGACATATTTACATGAGGAACTGGAAAATACAGATAGAACGCATAGCTGGTGCAGGAAATCATTATGCTGATGAATAATATGAAACTTAGAAAAACGATACATCTGATTGAACTTTGACTGACTCTCTCACTATGGGGGTCTATTTTATACATATCAGAAACAGTCTAACCGTTTCACCTAGGGGAGGACTTATACAATCAAACTGACTGGCTTATTTTACTAGACCTGAGCTTTAACTTATACTCCTGTTGCGGAGTTTTCTCTAACAAGGGAGGGGTTGTAGTAATGTCTTGTGCGGGACAGTCCTTTAAAACAATGTTCTGGCAGTCTTTAGAATCTTGGGAATCCTTGGAAATGTTCTTGGAGACTGGTTTCAATCCATTGAAAAGTTTTACATGAGAAAGATGGACCCACCCCTTCCTGCCTTCCAACTTGACGGCAGTACGGGTGGTCAAGAGGACCTGACGTGGCTCCTTCCAACGTGGTTCCAGCGGACTTGATCTGTCAAAATTTCTGATCATCACCAAGGAGCCTGGAACGATCTCGTGCGGTGCCACCTCGGTATTGTCTGGAAATGCGGCGGCAACCTGTGAACGACATGAGTTGAGGGCAGACATCAAGGAAGCTAGGTAATCTGTCAGCATATTACATGAAACATCGGTAATACTTCGGGGTCTAGGAGTACCCCACATGTTAGGGGGCCGGCCGAAAACGACCTCATACGGGGACAGACCTGATCTGGAATGTGCAACCATGCGCATATAAAACAAAGCGACTGGCAGAGCTACTAGCCAGTCCACACCTTTGTCTTTACAAACGTTTGCGATACGGATTTTCAGAGTCTGATTATGTCTCTCGACCAGACCGGCTGCTTCAGGATGGCGTACACAATGGAACTTCCACTGGTACCCTAACAACAGGGAAACGTGCTTCATTAACTCTGAGGAGAATGGCTGACCGTTATCAGAATATACGACTCTAGGGAGTCCATACCTAGGGAAAAATTCACGAACCAACTGTTTGGCAGTGGTCGCGGCTGTGTAATCTGGGACTGGATATGCTTCTGTCCACCTGGACAAAGCGCATACTACTACAAGGACATACTTGAAACCTCGACATCGCTCCATTTGAATATAATCCATCTGGAGGACCTCAAAAGGGTGGTCAGGAGGCTGGAAACCACCTTGTTCCACCGGGACACTTTTACCTGGATTAAACTGACAACATATCATACAGGTACGGACTTTCTGTTTGGCTGCAGCTCGTAAATGCTTATTGAACCAAATATTCTGGATACTGTCTAACATAGCTTTTTCTCCTAAATGTGCTGGACTATGTGCGGTATTGATAATGACTTGAACCATAGAGTCGGGGAGAAACCATGTGGCTCTACCCTTCGTTAACCATCCTTGATCTGTCTGGACCCCTCCTTGTTCAGACCATTTCTTGATTTCTTCGGGAGTAGCATGTAACTGTATATCTATGACGTCTTGTGTAGGGTCCTTAACTGTCATGCATGTAATCGGATCTGGAGTATGTGTCTGATTAACTGGAATGTCTGGAGTCTGTGCTGTAAGCTTGGCTGTGCGGTCTGCTAGATCATTACCTTGGGAAATAATGTCTGTAACTTTCGTATGTGCTTTGCATTTCATGATAGCAATGGATGTCGGTAAATGTATGGCATCTAACAGGGCTTGAATAAGGAGACCATGCTGAATCTTGGTTCCATGAGAAGTCATGAAACCTCGCTCCTGCCAGAGCACTCCGAAGTCGTGTACAACTCCAAATGCGTAACGTGAATCTGTGTAAACATTAACTTTCAGGTTCTTGGCGTGTATACAGGCTTGTGTCAGAGCGACTAGCTCTGCTGCTTGAGCGGACAGGGTATCAATACGGTGTGTTTCAATAACTTCAGTGTCAGTAGTTACTGCATACGCGGCGACTAGTTCTCCTGTACTAGTTCTCATACATGAACCATCCACATAGAGTGTCAGGTCGGGATCTGGTAACGGAATGTCTGTCAGGTCTTGTCTTGGCTTTGTCGTAATATTGACTACTTCCACACAGTCATGTGGGTCTGGATTTGAACTAACTGATGGTAACAGTGTAGCAGGATTCAGGACGTTGCAGCGTCTAATTTCTATGTGTGGCTGGAACAGTGTCAATTCATAACCTGTTAAACGTGCAATTGTCAAGTGCTGAGTTTGTGTTCGGTTCAAAAGAACTTCTACGGAGTGTGGAACTTGTACTGTCAGGGAATGTCCTAAAACTATGGAATCACTTTGTCTGATAGCTAGTGCTGTGGCTGCAACTGACTTGAGGCACACAGGCAACGCCTGGGCGACTGGATCTAATGTGCTCGAAAAATAAGCACAGGGCTTGTATTGTCCTGCTTGATCTTGTGTGAGAACAGATAATGCTGTACCTTCGCGTTCAGTAACGAAAAGTGTAAAAGGCTTACTGTAGTTCGGTGTAGCTAGAACTGGAGCTTGACATAGGGCTTTCTTTAACTCGTTGAAACTAAGTGTATGGTCAGATGTCCAAGGGAGGACAGTCGATACGGCTGCCTCCTGTGTCGTTAACTGTATCAGTGGCTTGGCTAGAAATGCATACTGGGGAATCCATTGTCTACAATAAGAAGTAAGGCCGATAAAGGCACGTACCTCCTTCTGGGTTCTGGGCTGGGGAAGACTCGCTATTAACTGGATACGGTCGGGTGTCAACTGCCTACCCCTCTTGGACAGCAAGTGTCCTAAGTATACCACTTGCTGAACACAGAATTGAAGCTTCGAAGGTGACACCTTGTGCCCCATCTCGGCTAGGAAATACAGAACCGTCAGTGACGCTCGCTCGCAGTCACGTTCAGAACGGGCTGTGATCAGTAGATCATCGACATACTGGAGCAGGGCAGTGTCAGTTGGCATGTGAATGTTGTCTAGTTGTCTCTTAAGTGCTTGACTGTAAATACTAGGACTTTCTGTGAAACCTTGAGGAGCGCGTGTAAACATATAGCTCCTTCCATTTAAACAAAATCCGAAAAGAAACTGGCTGTCTGGATGAATTGGAACACTAAAAAATGCATTCTTGAGGTCAATGACAGTGAAAAACATGGCTTCGGAATCAATGGCTGTTAACAGGGAAGAAATGTCTGGGACAACTGGGTACTGAGGAATAATACATTTATTAAGCTCTCGTAAATCAATCACTAATCGATATACTGGGGGTGCATTTGGATCAGTACGTTTCATGACTGGAATGATCGGAGAATTGCATACATTGGAGTCAGTTTCTACAACTACTCCTTGAGCCATGAGCTCGTCAATAATTTTGGATAAGGCTGCTACAGCCTCGGGTGGCAATCTGTACTGTCTGATTCGGGGTAACACTACACCTGGCTTGAGAGTCACACGATGGGGTGTGATTTGCATATAACCTACATCAGTTGGACCTTGCGCCCATAAGTGCTGTGGAACATTAGACAATCTTGAATCAAAATCTCGTAATACATAGTGACCCTTAAAGTCACGTAGGAACAGACGTATTCCCTCTGGGGAACAGCAAATGACTGCACCTAACTCTTTCAGTGTCTTAATGCCTAACAGATTTTCTGGACATGACTTAGTAAGTAACAGATCAGTAGTACGGGACAATGGACCTACTTCTAGAGTGACTGGCTTTGATATCTCATTAACTATTGGCTTTCCTGAAAATCCAAGGGAAACATTTCTTGAGCCTGAGAGCGGAGCCCCTGGAACTTCGGCATGACTAATTGTGGTCCTACTTGCCCCTGTATCGATCAAAAACTTTCTGTCTTTCCCTAATACTTGACTGTGAACATAGGGACCTTCTTGATCTACAGGTATCTCGATGAGAGGCAAGCCTACCTCCCTCTCTAGGCTGTTTCATGAATATGGCTGGTACTCTGGATACTCAGACTGTGCATACTGGTACATCTGTGATGTGACATGCTGTGTTGCAGCAATAGGCTGCGGTACTGTAACTGTCTGTTGTGCATTCTGTGGTTGAGGAGTCTGTGAAACTTGTTCTTGTCTCGGCGGACGTGGTCTTTCTTTAGTCTTACCAGTAGCTATATTATGTTTCAGAACTGCACACTCGTTTATAAAATGACCTGGCTGTTTACAATAATTGCAGTTCCCTTTAACGGGAGCTGCAGGATGACTGACTTGATTCGGACCCCTCTTCTGACTGTCTTGAGGAACAGATTGTGCAACTAGCACTTTCATTTTCGTGTCTTTCATACGTTTTCTCTCGTGTTCTTGCTCTTCCCTGATTCTATTCTGGTGATACTGGAGCATCTGGAGCATCTGGGACGGAGTATTAGCTTGCCAGGTGCTTTCGACTTTCAAAACTCGGTTTTTAATTTGTGGGCTTGAATTCTCGACTAATTTAGTAACAAAAAGGTGAGGGTATGACTCACTACTTGTCTTGAGACCACTATTAATACTGAAACATTTTTCAAACCTAGAATAAAAATCACTAATATCTTCATCTTGTTTCTGTTTACAGGCTGAGATTGCATCCCAGTCTTCCTTCCTCGTTGTCAATAATCTAGGTAAAACTTGAATCAATAATTCTGGTAATTCTTTACATTTATCTCCAAGACCGGTACCTGGTACTCGTGCCTTGTCTTCAGCTTCTAGAGCTGCCCAATCGATCTTTTTCTCTCCCACCTCCCATTCTTTTTCCTTTAGCTTTTCATACACCCCTGCGGGTAACAGGACCTTTAACATTTTAATGATATCTGGGTAAGTGTATTCTCCCATACGGAGCATGTCTTTTAATTCTCTATGGAACCCTGCTGGATCTTTGTCATGACAGGGAATTAATTTCTTCATTTCAAGAAGTTCCATCTTTGAAATCGGAGTGTATACAAACACTCGTTGCATTACGCCACCCGCCCCTTGGACTGGGTGGACTTCTCGTAACGGATTCTGTCTGTCTATGTAAAATGATTTACTTTCTGGGGGTGAGACATGAACAAAATGCGGGTTCAAGAACGTTCTATATTTGTGACGCTGTTCTAGAATGACACTAATTAAATCGGTACCTAGACCTCTCCATCTATACTGGAGTAACTCGTTCAGGATATCATGCAACGGACCTGGATCAGAGTGTTGACCCTCATACAGAGTAATGAGGTGTTGAATCATATACATACCCACCAGTCGCTGCTCGGCTGGGGGCAATTTCAGAAACATTTGTGCCACTATTTCGTCTGGAAAAGTGGTAGAATCAGTAATCCATCGGACTGCTGATCGGGCTAGTTCTTGTTCATGCATGGTACTTAACTCACTATAACCGATTCGTGATTTCAGAATATGATCGGTAGCTTGAAATACTTGTTCTAGAGAACCTAGTTCTGGTGCTGGATGATGAAAAACAGACTTGGGTTCTAGGCGTAGGCGTAAATGGCGATCTGGAAATCTGGATTTTCCTACATACGCTATTCTGGCGGAATTCTCGTCTTCCTCTTCAGGATCAGAGATACTTTCTTTCTCGCTTACTTGTGCTGCTTTACGCTGGTCGTGTAACCTTATTATTTCTTTACGGATTTTCTTGTACATACTCTCCATAGCACCGACGGTCTTGTGCTTACCCTCGGCTATATTATCACTCCACCTTGTCAGGATTCTCATTTCGGCGGGATCTTTAGACGGGTAATCTTGTTCTCTTATTAGACAATTGATCAGAAACTTTAATATCATGAGCTGGATCTCGGCTTTCCTTTGAGACATAATCTCGCCAATACTTTCTGGATCATCCGCTGTACGGATGAAACGATATATTCTGTCTAGATCTTCTTTCATATTCGGTAAGGTGACTAGATACTCGGTCACTCTCCTTACACGTAAGGAATATAAAACCATATTATATTCGCCTGGAACTGGATCATAGACACATTCGTTAAGGGTTTGCCTGATTTCTGTAACAGACTGATGTTTGGGCGTGCGCTGTAACGCTTGAGCATGTAATTCGAGTAATGTTGAACGCTTGTGTGGCGGCGGGGTTTGAGGAGGACCTCCTCCTGCGGCCCCTAGACTAGAATCGTCGACTGACATTCTTCGTCCTGGCAGGGTCGGTAATTGTAACGTGGGCTGGACTTGTATGGCGGACTGGGCCGGGGGAGCTGTTAAGGGCACCCCGGTGTCTGGAGGAGCATGAATTACCTGGTTTACAGGGACTGGCGGAGCGCGAACAGGATTTGCATATTCGGGAACTGTGTCGTCCAAATAGGACGAAATAAAAATATCAGCTGCGGTCTGTTTGTGACGTAGCTTGGTCGGAATTAATGGTGGCGGGAAATTACTAGATGCCTCTGGGGTCGCTTTTGGCAAGCCCTCGGCAAGAAGAGGATACATACCCTTAACAAGGGCATGCCTCTGTCTGTCTGACTGTTCGGCTTTGACTTGTTCACCTATCTCGATTAATTCTCTTTCTTGGGCTCGTTCTTGGGATTCTCTACTTAACTCTGACTTCCTGACTTCCTTTTCCGTTCTTTTATGCGCTTCTTTACGCCATAACTCGATGGCATCTTTCTGTGACTGTCTGGCTTTCTTTTTCCATAATGCTTCTTCTACTCGCATGATACATTCGGCATCCCATGTACCCGATACGGGCCATCTATACTTTTCTTCTAACTGTTTGGTATACTCTACCCATAAATCTAGATATAATATGGCGCTTATGCCATGTTTCTGATACATAAAGTGACCTGGACTGTCCCTAGGCGGAACAGGAACTGCTGCTTCCAGCAGACCCTTTCTAGTTTTTAACTGACGTAACTTGGAAAATATAGGCATGACTGAACTGTAATCTGGACACAATACAATATTCAATGAAAACACGAAATCACATCACACTCATACCACAACATTAAAATACATGAAGAACATTATAAATAGCAGTTCGAACAGAATATTACCTGAAATACTGAGAACAGAAATAGAACAGATTTTCTCGAGAACGGAACAGACTAGAGTTACTGGATGCACTGCTGTAACAGTACGGAACATACCGGTCCCATAAAGGGACGCATCAAGACCCGTATCCACCTAGGTGAACACTTCGTTTGTGAGTCTGGGCACCACCAACCCACGGACCAGGAGTCAATTTAGATTGGTCCTGTCTAGATACTACCTCAGCAATGGTACTCACCGGGCAGCACGGAACGGAAGGCCTCGGACTGGACTGGACGACGGACGACGAACTTCGGACTTCAGTTACAGGTGGGCCTCCGGATACCTCGGACCTTGGACTCTCGGCTTGGGCTCTGGTCGGGACTCGCCGCGTTCCTCCACCGTCTCGTTTGGATGCTGGACCGCCTCCTCCGTGGGCCTGAGGGATACTTGGAGCAGAAATATCTGCCAGTGCACGGTATGGTTCCGTCACGACTGCAGAGGGTCAGGGGGTCGGCGTGGCTTCACCGACGCGTGGGGAAAGGGCAAGTCCCTATTCGGGCGCCATTATGTGGTATATAAATAAATAATACCGGATCTATTTTTGAATGAATGAATGAATAACAGATAGCTCAATAAAATAAGAGTCAAGATTCGAGGTAGTAGGAGTTTCTGCAGGTTTATTACAGCATAAGGACAGGATCAGGACAACCTGCATAGGAACAGGGGCCCAGCAGGACAACTGGGGCCCAGCAGCTGCCGGGGCTTGATCTGGGATGAG
This sequence comes from Lissotriton helveticus, assembly GCF_964261635.1. NCBI lineage: Eukaryota > Metazoa > Chordata > Amphibia > Caudata > Salamandridae > Lissotriton > Lissotriton helveticus. The sequence continues at coordinate 731,716,495 of NC_136069.1, read as the reverse complement.
CGCGCTAACTTTTAATAACAATACATCAACTTATATACATAGCGCAAACACATAGCATTACATTGCAGTAGGCGTAACAGTGGGTGGAGCAGAAGGTGTGACGCGTAGCAGTCGCGAGAGATAACAGTAAAAAGAGGTGTAACTGAGAGTATACATAGACATGTGATGCAAACGTAACAGAATATGTCATGAATGGGCGGAAACTTTGGAGGGGGCTACCTAAGGAGCCGGGACCTCTAACCTAATGGTGCGCGAAAACTGGCAATGACGTGTTACTAGGAGAAGCTGGGGGCTACGAACTCTGTGCTAGGAGCAGAGACTAGAGTCTGGAGGGTCAGAGCGACATGTACCTAAACCCTATCTGGTATCTGATGTTTAGGGAACATGTTGATATAAACTAGAAGTCATGAGGGGAAAAGCTAACTTGACTCTAAGACTGGACCATGCATTATTCTACATGTAGTGCGTGATGAAGAATATTAAATGACCATTTAAATGCAGTATTTCTCTAACATGGAGACGAGAAGGCTAGACAATGACGGAAACTATTGATGCAGTTCAGTAGCTTAGGAATGCAGAAGAGGAGGACTGAACTGATAGCTGGAACTATAACATACTTTTGGCAGACTCAGAGGCAGAGCCAAGCTGCACCGGGCACTGCGAGGCAGGAAGTAAGTGAAAGGTCGAGGATACAGGTGGGGGCTGTATCGCTCCTCAGCGAGGCTTTCAGGAGACAGGAGCTGAATCTGATGTCCGGGCCCTTTTGAGGCCTGGAAACGGGGACTTTATAATGGAATAACGTGCACACTGAGGAACGTGGCAACATTACTTTACATAGGCCTGATATTCGTAGTATTCACGAGGACTGGAAACTGACATATCAGAGGTGGACACAACTGTAATTGCGTCTTTAATCAGACATGGGGAATAACATATGCATATTGATCATGCACACATAACATATGATGGATGAGGCGTAGGGACACAGAACATGGCAAAATTTACTTTTCCACACGCTCCTGCAAGGTGGATGCCGCCACAAGCACGAGTGTGTGCTTGAAAATGAGCAGAGCGACGGCTTAATGCCCTCCTATGCAGCGCATGTGCGCTGCTTAGGCGAAACCTAAAATGGGAGTACATTGTTCGTATATGGTTCGAATTTCATAGTAGACTTAAAGTTCAAGAATGTATCACTTAATTCTCCATCCCCCTGCTCGCACAAGCCAGTTCTCAAATGATATTTTGTACCAGTGTCTCATTTTCCATTTATTGCTCCTCGGTTTGTTCCAAAAACCTAGCAACCTTAAAGTATAAAACCTGTCTCTTACTTATTTCAACCAAGGTGCTGTATGCCAATAAACCTTTCTAAAGGGGGCCAGCTTGTCTGTATGTTAAACGTTTAGCCTTTAAACACGCTGTCTCGGGTCTGTTATATCTGCATCTCTCCCAGATCCAAAAAAACATCCCCATGAAACAAAACAAGCATTAGAAATGCAATCGGGCTCGGATTTATTTGAGTTTGAGCTAATGGCATTGTAAATGCCAATGTCTTTTTGCCATGTGTTATGGAGTGTCTGCATGTGGTGTGTAGTGGAAGTATGTTTGTTGAATTGTAATTTTACCAATGGTGGCATGCTGTGCTTTATATGAATATGTTTAAAAGTAAAGTGTACCATACTGCGATTGCTTGGTGGAAAAGTGCACTGCCGGCTGGAGGTGTGTGTGCCTGGTGGAAGGGTGCACTGACGGCTGGTGGGTGTGTGCTTGGTAAAAGCGTGCACAGATGGATGATGGTTGTTGGTGTTTGTGCATGGTGAAAGCATTAATTGACGGCTGGGGGTGTGTTGTTGTGTGTGTTGTTTTCTGTGTGCTGCTGAGTGTGTGGTGGTGAGTCTGTGGGGGTGAGCCTGGGGAGTGAGTGTGGTGGTGAGTGTGTTGTGTTGAGTGGTGACAAGTGTGTGGTGTTGAGAGACTGAGGTGTGTGGTTTGTGTGTGCGTTATGTGTGTGTGGTGTATGTGTGTGTGGTGTTTTCTGCACACTCACACACTGCCCCGTAACATTCACACACTGCTCACCCGCACACTCCCAATGTCACCCTGCATAGTCACACACTGTTTACCCTGCACACTCATTCTGCACACTCACACAATGTGCACCCTGACACACTGTCTCAGCAGTCACTCTGCACTCACTGTCACTCTGCACTCACTGTCACTCTGCACTCACTGTCACTCTGCACTCACTCACTCTGCACTCACTGTCACTCTGCACTCACTGTCACTCTGCACTCACTGTCACTCTGCACTCACTGTCACTCTGCACTCACTGTCACTCTGCTGTCACTCTGCACTCTGCTGTCACTCTGCACTCTGCTGTCACTCTGCACTCTGCTGTTACTCTGCACTCTGCAGTCACTCTGCACTCTGCAGTCACTCTGCACTCTGCAGTCACTCTGCACTCTGCAGTCACTCTGCACTCTGCAGTCACTCTGCACTCTGCAGTCACTCTGCACTCTGCAGTCACTCTGCACTCTACAGTCACTCTGCACTCTACAGTCACTCTGCACTCTACTGTCACTCTGCACTCACTGTCACTCTGCTGTCACTCTGCACTCACTGTCACTCTGCTGTCACTGTCACTCTGCTGTCACTCTGCACTCACTGTCACTCTGCTGTCACTCTGCACCGCCACTCTGCACTCTGCACCGCCACTCTGCACCGCCACTCTGCACTCTGCACCGCCACTCTGCACCGCCACTCTGCACCGCCACTCTGCACCGCCACTCTGCACTCTGCACCGCCACTCTGCACCGCCACTCTGCACCGCCACTCTGCACCGCCACTCTGCACCGCCACTCTGCACCCCCACTCTGCACCCCCACTCTGCACTCTGCACCGCCACTCTGCACTCTGCACCGCCACTCTGCACTCTGCACCGCCACTCTGCACTCTGCACCGCCACTCTGCACTGCCACTCTGCACCGCCACTCTGCACCGCCACTCCGGCCTGGGGGGGGGTCCTCCTGGTATTCCGGGCCATAGCACCGTGTGAGGAGCCGGCAGGAGACGGAAACAGTGTCAGAGAGCCATAGCACCGTGTGACAAAGTGAGGAGCCGACAGGAGACAGACTCAGTGTCACGAGAGCCACAGCGCCGTGTGAGGAGCAGGCAGGAAACGGTCACAGAATTACGAAAGCCACAGAACCGTGTGAGGAGCCGGCAGGAGACAGACTCAGTGTCAGGAGAGCCACAGCGCCGTGTGAGGAGCAGGCAGGAAACAGACACAGAATCACGAGAGTCACTGCACCGTGTGAGGAGCCAGTGAGAGACAGACACAGAGTCACAGCACCGTGTGAGGAACCGGCAGGAGACAGACCACAGAGTCAGGAGAGCCACAGCACCGTGTGAGGAGCAGGCAGGAGACAGACACAGTGTCACGAGAGCTACAGCACCGTGTGAGGAGCCAGTAGGAGGCAGACACAGAGTCACAGCACCGTGTGAGGAGCCAGTAGGAGACAGACAGTGTCACGAGAGCTACAGCACCGTGTGAGGAGCAGGCAGGAGACAGACACAGTGTCAGGAGAGCCACAGCACTGTGTGAGGAGCAGGCAGGAGCCAGACACAGAGTCACGAGAGCCACAGCACCGTGTGAGGAGGAGCCGACAGGAGACAGACACAGTGTCACAAGAGCCGGCACTCACACACCAGCTGCAGTTTCAGGCGTCCGATCATACTCCATACAGTCCACCACTATTATATTTATATATGTACAAAATTCTCTTTTCTAGATATTTCAACTTCACTATCGTCCACAAACAATGAACTACACAGTCACAACTAAATACATTGAATTAAGATGGTATTATATGCTGTGCACAGAAGCCGAAGGAAAAATCACAACGTCGGACAAATATTCTTTTAAACGAATCGAATCCCCACGCCGCTGTTGAGTGGCTCAGGACAGGGTTTCTCCAGAACGCGTTTGGTGCACTTCACGGGACGGATCTCTTACGAACTGTGTTCACCCGACCGTTTCCGCCATTCATGTCGCAGCCAAGTTCGTATTTCTTTTAATCTTTGCGAATGAAGAACAGCGAAGTGTCCATCTCCACGTATGGACTGTGACACCTCCAGACATATGTGTGTCTAGTGTATGAAACCCTTCTGTCGCCATCCAAGGAGTTAGTGAAAGTCTTGTTCTCGGCTCCAAACTCTTCCTCTGAAGTAATTGCCGGCGCTCCTCTCACGGCTACTTTCTGTTCTTAGAGAAAGGGTCCAAGTGTCCGCTAATGATGGCCGCAGCTCTTACAACTACTTTTCGTGTGTCCGTGGGCTGGAATGAGGTTTCTCGCGCACACAGCTCACGTGCCGCAGGACTGAGCAATAAAAAATGATGTCATATTTGACACTGTGTGATTCCGGCTTGGAGCCCGCTCGAGTGCCAGAGTCTCAGGAACACTTTTTCACATTCCCGAGTGCGCTTCGAGCGGGGGAAGCCGAAGAAATGGTGAAAAAAACAAAAGGCGCTTTAATCGAAATACACATAAACATCTTTATGAGGCGTGAACCTTGCAGTGCATTGTTGCGTACCTGTCAAAAATGTATTGTATTAAAAATATATATGTACGTTTAACTTTATTGCAACACATTCTTTTTAGCGCTCTGTACCGTGCTCTGTTGCTCCAAAGCGGTGTCAATAAATTGGTAATACATTTTCCGATCCCAAAAGGATGAAAGCGCAAGGATGTAGGCTTACGGCTAGAGCGGTCGCCCTCGAAGCTGGAGAACGGGGTTCGTGTCTCGGCAACGACGCTCAACATCCGTGATTCTGGACAAATCACTTAATCTCACCGTGCCTAACAAAACAAGGAAGCTGCGCGCTGAGCGCTGCAGAATTGTGAACGCGCCCGGCCATCTGGATTCACTAACGGAGGCACCCTGACAGCTCCTAATTATAATTTATGTACTTCTTTGCGCGAGCACGAACGAAATATGCCCAAAATGGCGGAACAAAACTACATTTACCCTATCACTTCAAGCCTATTAAAACGAAAACACAAGGAAGACGAATCACTGGCCAGATGACAGAAAACCCTAAGGAATGTGTGGAATTCCTCTCGCCAAGGCCCTAGGAGATACTTCTTTTTTTTCTTCATTAACATTAGGATCTCGAAACTCCTCCCCCACTTACAGTGGGGAGGAGTCCGAGCCCTAAAAATAGGGTAGCACATACTACAGGAAAGGAGGAGGCAGGGTTCAGACTCCATTGTCCTCAAGTCGCTCTTATGGATCATGCTCTACATTTTATTCCGTCTTGTACATAGAAATGTTTCTCAAAATACAGTTTTCATAGTGTAGTTATTAAGGTTCTATGAAATAGAAAAAACAAAATCTCTTGACTTGTGCAAAATGTAATTAAAAATAGGCAATTAACCTTGATGAATTATGGATAAAAATGGCTACTTTTTTGGCGTGATAGAGATTTTGCACTAAATTTCATATTTATGCCCCCAAGCAACTATGCAACCTTCTGGATACTATTCTCAATTTAGATTTTTTTTTATTAATAAATGCATGCTTTCATGGTAATGGGAGTTGCAACTTACCTCCCAGTTGTTGCACTTCTATTCCTTGGTGCAGACCGGCTGTGATGGAAACAACCATTTAAATAAATTTCTCCCCTTCCTTCCCACCCCAAAACCCTTTCATTATTTTTTCACCTCCTAGTATCCAGGGTGAGCATGAAGGAGTGACCAGCGTTCACTCAACTTCAAATTTAATTATCTTTTTCTTGTATTGTTTTCATCATCATGAGTGTGTGGCTTCGGGTTTAGGAATTAAAGCAAATGCAGCAAGGTTCTGTCTGAAATATGTATGTGGTGCTTCAGTGTTGGTCATGGTAATCAAAAAAGCTATGCGTGCCCCTAGATGACCTTGAAGGCCCAACACTAGGTAAAGTTAATTAATTGCTTACAGACTAAGTTTGCCTTCAGAGGGTGGGTAGCTTCTGAGATTTAGGAACGGGCTTGCTCTTTCCATGTAAGAGGAAGAGATTCCGTGTGGAGTTGATTGATGGGACAGACAGGCATAGAAATTGTATAGGCTTAGTCTTGTAGTATCACCATGTCTCGGCGAAGAAGCATAATTATAGTAGAAGGTCTGAGCATGCCTTACCGTGGTTACATGCATGGGTTTGGGTTCCCGAGTTTGGCCACTGGTGCAGCAGAGGAGCGAGCACTGAGTGTTTTTAGAATGTCCACAGTGGTGAAGTTTGACACATCACTGCTTTTTTCCTGGTAACTGTTTCTTTTTCAAATAAAAAGCAGTACACCTCTGTGACCACCCTATGCCTGTTTCACAGCATTGATCCAGGGTTTCTGTATCGTTGGTATCCAAGAGTTCTGTGGCGTCTCGTTGTCTTAACATATGACAAATTCACGGAGGGCGTCCTTGAGCCTCTGGCTTGAGAAGAGAGTAGTTCAAGCATCATAGCTGTGACTGCAGCGGGCCGGTCTGGGGTACTCTTGGCCATTCTTCCACTCCATCTGGTGGTGCTACTGATGTCCATTATGATATCTTCTGTGTCAAAATCTGACCTGATATTGTTTTGCCTTTTATTAGGGAAGGTACTCTCTTTTAATACGTTTGATGTTGTTTGTGGTGTGCATTTTACTGAATCAAAACACTCCAGCCCTAAACAAATGGGAGAATAGTGAGATAATGCTAACAAGATGAATCTAGCTCTCCAGATCTCACAAAATTCTAGAGGTCCTGATGGGAGGGACAGGCATTATGCATTGCTTGTGCAATTGAGCGACACCTGAAACGTCGTCTACTGGTTAAAAGCCCAAAGATTTCCTCCTATGGCTAACCGAGTCCTATTTAAAAAAGAAAACCACTGACCGCATCCAAACGAGAATTTCTGGACCACAATGTCTCTGAACGGACCATCCTGAAGGAAGAAATTATGGATTGAAATATTTTATCTTCCAGTGTATGCCGAGGGGTGTCCTCCAGAGACAATTTGAGAGAGGAGAGGCAAAGCAGTATGTTTGTCAGTCAGTGGGGAAACTTTGTGCAGCCTGGTGAGAGTCTTAGAGGGGGGAGGGTGTCTGGTCTGGAGGGGAAACCTTACATGAGGTTGAGTGGAGTACTCCAAGAAGAATATTGGATGGATGGCTTCTGAGTGGCCCCAAATAGCAGCAGGAATAGATTTTTGCTGACTCTGCTCTGCATTTTCATTTAAAATATGGGTAAATTTGCACTTTGATTACCTACCAGCAGTTTTAAATAAAAGCTACGTTGCAAGTCTTTGGACTTATGCAATGTGTAATCCTACTGTACACTACACCAGCTAGTCTTGAAACTGATGGCAGACACTTCTTTTGCGGATTACAATTTGATATTGCTTTATTGAGGAGAGTGTGTTTTCCCTTTTAGGTTTAAGCCGCAGTGCCCAAAAAGATGGACATGTATGGCAGACTTAAAACTTTACTAATATTTTGCTAATTTATCCTTCTTTCTCACTTTGGCTGAGGTTTGCCAGAAACTGATAGCTGGCATAGTCGAGAAATCCGCTTTGGTACGTTAAATTCTAAGATTAGTATTAAGGGTGTATAGGCCAATAGTGGGAGTCTTATTTATTCAACAAAATATTCTGTTGGTTGACTCTATATTGGTTTATGCAGTTCACTCCAGGACAAGGACTGAATTAATCCCCATTTATTGTCAGAGAGTCACATAGAATGAATGCAATGGATTAAAGTTCCTGTGTTATGTGATCTGTAGATGCGGTTAGTACTTTGGGTAGATGCCAGTATTCCTTGTGACCTTCTATTGAAAACACAGAATCAGACGGGGATGTTGCGTCGGGTAGCAGTGGATCAGATGTATTGCCAGTATATTCTTAATTCTTAATTGAGCTTCAACTAAATTGCTTGTGGGGTGGCTACCTTTTTGCTGATGATGCACCACTCTTTGAGTGTTTCAGGGGTTTTCCCCAGATACACAATCAAATATGTTAAACATGGAACTAGGTGGATTGAAATTATTTGGTGACAAAGTGGATAAGGCGTTAGCGAAATGTAAGGAGTCCAGACTTACAACGTTTTCATTGGTATTTTAATCTTTCATGCCGTAGACCAATATAGATTGTTGCCTTAAACCCCTCTGAGACCTTTGTTTAGTCTGGGATTAAACATTTGGGAATCGGCTACTGTACAACAAACCTCCATGGTCCGAGAACAGATGCAACAAAAGGCAGTTGTGCCATCTTAAGCTGTGCCACAATGTAAAGTACAAAGTTCCCCAGACTGGGTAGAGAGGAGGTAGAGTATGTCGATATGTAGTGTGTATAGAGAGAAAGAAAGAAAAGCCAAAGAGGGGGGAATCCCCTTGTTGGGACTAAAACCCTCACACACCTAGCAAGCTAGATGTCATGCTTCATCATATGGGTTTGCTCCTCGCTGAACTGGCGCTGCAATGTTCAGCGGGCACCCTCAAGGGGGCTCTTTAACGGAGATCTTTAATCCCTGCCATATGGTGCATGCGGGTGTGTGGGGAAGAAAGGGGTGTAGTCGTAGGAGGTGAGGTGAATGTAAAAAAGGTGGGTCAGTCCACAATAGAATTTATTGGAGTGGCTGGCGCCCTTGGTAAAAAGGTGGGAGGGGAGATAGTTGCTACTGGTTTATGTTGGGCAAGATATCTACAACCCCCTGGTGTGGTCAACATGTTTCATGCCTACGCGGCATTTCATCAGGACCCAAAGTGGGACGTACTACACAGTGAAAATAATATAAAAGTAAAGATTAAAAATCTGTAGTCATACAACCTTATGCCAAAAGGTCATAAAGGGGCAGGCAAGGAAATCCTGCTCGGTATGAGTGACCTAAAAGAATAAAACATAACAGAACACCGTGACAGTTAACTGTTTGTCTGGCAAACTCACACGACACACATAGAAAGGACATACTCGTATTTACAAGGAGAAAGGGTAAACCAATTGGTTAGAACAGTGGTTGCATTGACATCAAGCTGTGTCTACTTAGTGGGGCGCACAGTCATATGTCATGCACAAAGAAGATACATCTTAAGCTGTAACAGCTTCGGTGACTTGGTGCTGTTTTGACAACCCAATGTATCATACGTTTCCGTTGGTAGCTAGGCAGATGGGCTTCTACTTGGGATGAGAAGAACGGTCTGTGGACCAATAGGCATACAGACAGTAAACCTAGGTTAACGTTTTCCATTGAAAGGTTTTCTTTCAGACTGCCCTCCACTTTCACACCCCAGAACAGATGCACACAGAAATAAACCTTAAATTGAGTTTTCATGAATGTTCTTACAGCTGACTACTAAAATAAGATCTAAGAACTGAACATGTGGTTTTGCTTCAAAATGGGAAATAAGAAAATTGAGATCTACTTCACACCGAACAAAGACCCCAGGGGAAAAAATTCATTTCTGGATGGTCTCCCCAGGGCAAATTATGACCGTTAATAAAAGACAATTGGATGGTGCCCCATGCTACCCAATATGCATATTTCCATATTTAAATTCTTATGGTGTGTCAAAACTGCCTGTGTTTGAGAGTGGAAAGTAGACTTTTTCAATTCAGGTGTCTGTCTTTTGGCCTGAGAGCACATTGAGTGTTCATAAAGGGGCTGGCAGTGGTGGCTGCTCATCTGTGGGTTCACAGAGTGCAGGTGTGTTACCCGAATCCTAGACTAATAAAGGAAGCTTCTCATACATGGATGGCATTTGCATTTCAGAATACTGTGACAGTGCTACACTTTAAGGATTTTCTCTGAGCATTCCAAAATCAAAGCTGACCAGGATGCTCCGATTTAATGGGGCATTGATGAATATTTTATTTAACAAGCTTTCCAGCCTTTATAGGAAGCCCACACATACAGGAGCTAAGCTTTTTGTTTGTTTTGAACAGGACAATTTAATCCTTTCAGCTTCTGATGTTAATTCAGATCATGACATCCTTTTATTCTGCTTTTACCTTATGTAATACTGACGTAACTTAAATTTTGTAGTTGAAGCATCAGGGTCAGCATACAGATCTCCTGATGGTGAAGTAGAATGTTTGTCCAGGCTCTAATGCGGTGGTGGCTGGATAAAAGTCTACTGAACAATCGGAGTGGATTCTCCACATCATTTGTTGGCGATCAGATTTACTCTTGTTTAAATTTCTTGCTTGAGTGCATGCACTTGAGTGTTCACTGACAATCCCACTGTGTCAACAGATTGTGAACAGTGGCATCTTGAACTTGTGCAGGAAAGCTATGATGCATTGGCCTTTGGTTATCTATCTATATATATATATATATATATATATATATATATATATATATATATATATATATATATATATATATATATATATATATATATATATTATATATATATCACAGTGAGCAGGTTTTACATTTCTTTATACCAATGGAATCTTCATCTAGATGTGGTTTTAAATGTTTTCAGTGCCCAAAGGTGGATCTCTTTACAACTCGCCAAACAAAAGTACCTGGTCCACTCTCGTGAGTTCCTGAGGGAGTGTGCTTGGGGATATGCAGTATTGATCCTGTTTAACTAAAAGTATGACCTATGCCTCTTCACCTTGTGACTGGGTGTTTTTCTTCCATCAAATGCTTTTCAATGGATTAAGGACATTATAAACATGAATGACTATGATTTGGTGGAATTGGCCTAGGAGGCTCTGTTAGAGTAGTCTTTTGCTTTTCAGAAAAGGGAGGCTGGCACATGTGCAAGTCTTTCCATTGCTTTGTTTACAGGAGTGAGGCAGTTTGTTTCACCCGAACCTGACAGCATGTTGTTGATACATTTGGCTCCTAAGAAGCAGAGATTTGTTGGGTATGATATCTTTGTTAAGGTGGTTGGTAAGTACAAGTGGTTCAGATTCCACAGATGATGGAATTTAGGACATCTTTATTGACTTGTTTAATTTTCTGAAGTGCAAGTTTACTACTTGCCTAGGAAGATATTTAGATACCAACTGTTATAGGTCATTTGCCACAATGCTCTTTATTATTTATTTGTTAAAGATTTTTTTAAGATCCTTGTGACGTTTTCTTTTGGAGGGTTTTATGAACAGGTTTCACCCTGCGTAGTGCATTGAGTAGTTCTTCAGCTTTGTATTGACTCTGTTCATTTGGTAGGTGTGCCCTATTATGCCCTTTCATTGTTGTTGATGGATATCTTATCATTAAATCTGTTTGGCTGGTGGCATTTAATTCAACCAGAAATATTAAACCTTATTGGGAGATTTGAAGTGCACAGTGCTTCAAAAAAAGACAAAAAAACACGGGCCTGATTTAGAGACGGATTAAAAAATAATTTAGGGCCCGAATACAATGCTGTCGGAAGAGACTCCAACCATCGGTTGGAGCCTTTCCGACAGCATAGTAATGTACCTGTCAGATTCCTTTCTGCCCGCCTCATTACAATATAGGCGGGCAGAAAGGATTCTGAGCTGTCTGACGGTCTCAGAGAGCCCGTCCGCCTGTTGAAATGCTGTCAGTAATCCCAAGGGTAGCTCTTTCTGCCCAAGGGATTACGATGTTGGATTTCTGAAGCCTTTCTGTGCCAGCCTTTCTGACACAGAAAGGCTGTCTAAACTCGACTTTGGGGGGCCCCCAGAAGGGCCCCAATGAGTGCACGGCCTCCGGTTGGATTCCGAGGGTTACCTGTGGTGCCCACTGTTGATCCCTGTACCCCGTGACAGGGAGCGTGAGGTGCCTGCCACGGGTCGCAGGGAGGAACTGCACCACCTATTTTACAATGAGAGCATGTATTCCGGCAGGAATACATTCTCTCATTGTAAAGTATAGGCATACGACCGAACCGTGTTCGGTTGCATCCTAATTAGTCAGTCAGTCGGCACTGCCGACCAGGTGTCGGTCATCCCTTGACTGAGACTGTCGGGCGGAGGAAACTCCGCTCAACCTCATAATGAGGCCCACAGCCTTACTTTTTTAGGTCTCGCCTTAGCGACGCAGCGCATGCGCTGCTCGCCTTGGCGAGACCTATAGTCGTCGCTTTTGCGAGCGAATGGGGACAGGAGGTGGCACGCGCCCGGACAGGCGATGTGCGCGCGCCCATCTCCTGTCCCTGCTCGCGGCATTTGAATAGAACGCGCACCATGCGCGTTCACTCACACGGCGACAACTTCTTTTTTCAGCCACAGAAATCTGTCTTTATAGTAAATGCAAAAGGAGGAAGCTCGCGCCTTTCAAGATCCGGGCTGTCTTCTCGTTAAGTGATTCAGAAAGGGAAAATATTGTGAAAAAAGAAAAAAGTCACGGCTCTTCTATTCTCCACCTCACTCTGCGAAAGACAATGATCCGTGGGAGTTAGTTCTGCATCACAGTTCTAATCTCCAGGCCGTAACAGTCGGCGTGTTTCATCTTCCCATCAATGATTTATGTGTACTTAACCGGAGTGACAACTACTACTTTCAAAGACTCTTAGCATGCACTCAAGCAGCCATGTAAAATACCAAACAGGCAAACACGTTTTCAGAAACAATACCCACTGAAAAATGCAACACTACAAAAAACCGGTCCGAAGAAAAAACGTGTTCTTTAAGCTCAAGCAATCTAGACACTTTTAAGCTATCCATTCAAACAATTTTAATTAGTAAAATGTTTGCTCGTCCGTAGAGATATGATTTATTCGTCAATTCCAGCCACTCATGCATGTATTTCAGATTATTTTCGATCATGTATTGCTGTATCTGTGTATCTTGCAGTGAACTCTGTTATATTCTATATGAAAGGGGAAGAACATGTTTTTGTATTTAGCATGGACGTTATGAAATGGGGGCTTATATCAGACTGTAAGTACCTCTTCCTTATCATCTTCCTCATAGTCCTTAGTTATTTGAGGTGCACACGGACTGGGGTGAGGGTGATGGAATTACAGTAATGAGATTACTGGTATTTAATCAAGGCATTCCTGAAGAACCTCTATTTCAAGGGGCAAACAAAGAAAACTGGGTAAAAGTATGGTCAGAGATTAATTTAGGAACACAGAATATAACTGTAAGGAGAACATCGCAGGCGTGAAATGTTGTATTATTTATATTATTTGGATGGGCGCGTGATGAAATTGAGGCATATTTAGAGAGCTACCATAGTAAAATAACAAATTTTACTAAAGGCATGATCCATATTCTTCCTGTCTTACTTTTTTTCCTTTGGGGAATTTATTTTCCCACATGGAAAAATAACTTCATTTACACTCCAGCAATTTTGGGAGCTAGAGTGTCTTTGGTCCATTCCCACTCTAGAAAGGGATTTTTCTGAGTGTAACAGTAAAATATGAAAGTCAGATTTGGTAAGGAAAAAGTATGGGAAGGGATTTACTCCTGGTCCTATGAGGACAAAATAATCAACTTTTAAGTGTTGCGAAAAGGTTTGCGAATACCCATAAACAAATACGTTTGTGAGTGTGCACACATTTTCAGGGCATTCCATTACTGGATTACTCTCAAGAAATTGTTTGCATGATCAAATATTTTACAAATGTAACCCCACCTTTTGTAAACATAAATGGGTTTATGCCCACGAAAATAGGACATTTGCTTAAAATAAGCAATTTGCGTGTGAAATGACACAAGCTTGAGTAGGAGGCTTTTGAGTGGCTGGTAGGCCAGTTGAAGCTCAGTGCAGGGTGGAGTGCACTGGTGGGCATCCATCTTGGTTATATTAAAGAGCACTTCAACCTAAATTTTCACCTAGGTAGTCTATGTCCTGTGTTTCGAGAGGAAACCTGACTAGCAAAGATCAAAGAAGGTTGTGTTGCTTGAGGTTGGTTTGTAAGCGAACATAGACCGCTTTGTTCCCAAATGTTTTCCCGCTTAAACATACCTGTAATGGGCTACAAGTTGCTTAGACATTTAAATGAATATGCTCCAAAAAAAGGGACAGTGGAAGAAGGCTCCCTGAAATCTGCAGATATGTAATCCCCCTCAGCATAATCATCACAGTGCCCACAGAAGCAGTGGTGAATAAAGTAGAGTTGTGACTCAGTCGAACATTGTAGATACTGGGACAAGCTCACACCATCCATGGCAGCACTCCTTAAGCCAAGCATCTCTATAACACTATTGGCTGAAACTTAGGATTGAATGATGCCACTACCAAGTAATATATTCTGCATTCCCTCTTCAGTGTTACCCGCCCTCTACTCAACCACCTGAAAGAACTTGGCACCCACTGTGATTCAGGTACCAGTTGCCTACCTCTCGCTCAACCCACTGCTGATTACCAGGACCCTAATAGGACCTGCCAAGTCTTCTACTTCCACTGATAAACCCACTGAATCACACCACACAACACCCCTTCAGGACGCATAAACTGGAGATAGCGCAACCAAATATTACAAAACAATTAACCTCATTAATTGTGTCATTGGTAATGCAGTATACAAATACATCGACAAATTTGAAATGTCATCTATGATGTGATGTAAGGCCAGGAGGAGGAAATCGTAGATGAAGTCAAGGCTGCACAGCTAAATTAACTGATAAATTTCATGGTTTAAAAAATATATTTTCTGTTTTCAATGTCAACTCAGCTTAAGTACTTTTTCAGTGAACTACAAAAGATTGTATTGATACTGCTAAATGCTACGGAGCCCAAAATGTGGACTGCTAAATATTATCGAGTCCAACATTTTCCCTGCGATGTAATAGAGTACGTTTGCTTAGAGGAATATATGACGTTACAATGCATGCAATTACCACGCATGCTTTTACAACGCAACTACTATTACATCGCATAACTTTACAACGCATGCCATCACAATGCATTTTTTTAAACTACCATTAAAATGCATTCCATTACAATGTATACCATTACAACGCATAATACTTTTAGGGCAACAGTAGGGTAAGAGTTGGATAGTGTAGGTCTAAAAATTACTATTCCCACTCCAGTGAATGCAACAGTAGGGAACGTGTTGGATAGTGTAGGGGTAAAAATTACTATTCCCATGTACCACAAAACCCATACCCACCCTAATACTAAAAAAAATCTCCATTACTTAGCTTATAATGCGTTGTAGTGGCATGCATTGTAGTGGCATGCGTTGTAGTGGCATACGTTGTAGTGGCATGCGTTGTAATGGCATGCAATGTAAAGGCAGTTGCGTTATTATTATTATATTATTATTATAATTAAGTTTCTAAAGCGCTCAGCTACCCGTAGGTTTCCCGGTGCTAAAACCAAAAGGTGAGGGGAGAGTCAGAAGAGAACTGTTAGATGTTGAATAGCCAGGTTTTTACCTGTCTGCGGAACCTAAGGTAGTTGGGTTCAGTTCGTAACTGAAGGGGAAGAGAGTTCCAGAGTGAGGGGGCAAGCTAGACAAAAGAGCGGCCACCCACTCTGGCTTTTTTAATTCTAGGAACTGAAAGTAAGTGTTGGTTAGAAGATCGTAAATTACGAGGGGGACAGTATTGTTGTGCCAAGGAGTTGAGATAAGGTGGAACTAGACCAGAATTTATTCTGTGACTGATGCAGAGGGCCTTAAATTTTGTCCGGTTTTCAATTCGGAGCCAGTGCAGGGTGCGAAGGGCGTTGGAGGTAGGGGAGGTTTTAGGTAATTTGCAGAGAAGTCGCGCGGCCATGTTCTGGACTGTCTGCAATTTACGCGTCACCTCTTTACTGGCTCCCAGAAGAAGGATGTTCCCGTAGTCCAGTCTCGAGGTGATAAGAGCCTGGACCACGGTTTTCTGAGTGTCCAGGGGAAGCATCCAAATGATTTTACGCAACCACTTAATGATGGTGATGCAAGTGGATGATGTTTTGACCACATGGTTCTTCATAGATAGTTGGTCGTCAAAGATGACACCAAGGTTGCGAGCTGTTTTGGACGGGGTAGGTAGAGGGCCCATTTGGGAAGGCCATTGCCGGGGTCCCCATAAGCTGGTGTTGTGACCGAATAGAAGAATAGAATAGAAGCGTTCTAACAGTTGCGTTGTAAAGGTAGGTCATTGTAATGACTGCATTGTAATGGATGTTTCCCACTTAAAGTCACTGCCAGGTAAGTACTTTACTGGAATTCCCACCGCTATGTAAACAAGCGGTGCATAAACACACACTTTGTACGTATAGTCCGTGCGTAAGCGAAGCTTTGCTTCTCATAAGCAAGGGCTATAAGTACAAGGTGCTTGTTCACGCACAGCTTGCAGGTTTTCAAACGCATAAATAAAAGGCGTTGTCATTTACAATGCCAATAGCTCAAACTCTCGCAAAGGTGAGACCTATTGCATTGCAAATGCTTGTTTTTTAACCTGGGAATTCTTAGCTAGAGGAACTGCATTGCATGTCCTTAATTTCTCAAATCGAAACTACACCTTTGCAGGAAACTTAGTCTCCTTTTACTTTTTCAGAATAATAGGTTACACCCTTCTAAGTCAGATCAAGAGTAAATTTCAAATAGAAGAAAACCATTGTTGCCAAGATTTTATTCCACCTATGTGCCTCTAGTCCCTCATGCCCAGTACTCATGATTCAGGTCAGCAGCAGAAAGTTGGTCTCGCTAAACCTCGTTCGTGGTGTGTAGATGTGGACTACCACTCTGGGTCTAGCTCAAGGACAGTGGTGTACGGTGTCTAGGTAAAGTACTGCACAAATATCACATATCCCATATAGTATGAATGCAGTATCTTCTGATTTTTTAAGTGCATTATCAAATAATAGCTACACATGAACACAAATCAAAATAAGTGCAAACAGGTAATGAACAATGAAATTAGTAATCTCATTGGGAATTTGGTAAACTTAGATGAAACACAGTTGCAAAGCAGTAAACGCGGTGTTTCTTAAAACACGCCTAGAGCGTAGAAATGCAGAACCACTGCAAGAAAGTCTGGAATTCTTCTTTCAGTAAGACATTGTTTGCGATTGGCTATTTTTTGTTTTTGAACAGTGAAAGGATACTGTTTCAGAATGGAGGATCACAATCTTACTATCAAAAGATGGTTATTTTATATACTTTGGTATGGATTAACGTTCCATACTGTAGGGGTTTGAGAACACATAAAACAGTATGCGGTAAAGCAACATGGTGTTCGTTCAGAGTATCAATAATGTAATCAGTGGTAGGGAACTGAGTCTGAGTTCATGTGTGAGCTCGCTGACCAATAATAGAAGCTGACCCACAAACTCTTAGGCCTCCAAACAAATTGGACTGGTCTCCATGACTCCTGCTAACAAGCTACCCATCTGGGTGGTAGACCATTGATTATGGCAGGATCAGTAAAAAAAAAATACAGTGAGGAGTGTGCTTGCCAGGCAGACTTCACTTGTCTTACCTGCATTTGTAGCGATAGATCTGTCAGCAGCCCACCTTGCTCTCCCATGATGGATTCAATTGGCTTCAGCAGATATTGGCGTCCATCTGGATTCCTTATTAATGCTATTAGGCGAGGTGCAGAGCAAGCTTGGGCTCGGGCCTCTTTTGCCTGGCTGTGGGATTTGCACAAAGTCAAGGTCGCAAGAGGAGAAGGGCAGACCTTCATTGGGTACCCTCCAGCTCCACTCGCTGGATACACTGACCGCAACAGAGTAGATGCAGATCCAAGTACACTAGATAGTAAGCTGGGGAGGGTAGTTCTGGCGTAACTTTCAAAAGCTATGCAGTTCAGCTAATGTCTGCTCCCAGTCATGGCCCAGTGCATATGCAAGTTTTCTTCCTCGGAGAGAGGTTTGGGAAAGTTCACTGCCGACCAGTCACTGCAGTGGTCTACATCTGTCCTCTGCATTGTAGCATCTATTCCTCCACCTTGGAAATGCCATATTTGGAGAGGTGTAGTGCAGCGGCCAGGGCAGCTAACTTCAGAGCACATGGTTCACGGTTCGATTCCCGGCTCCGGCGGCAGCTCAGCTCAGCACCATGTGACTCTGGGCAATAGGTCACTTAATTTCCACGACGGCCCCCAGCGCCTTGAGACCCGTAAGGGTGAGTAGTTTGTGCTTTACAAATACGGATTTACATTTACTCCGAATTAAAATTTAACAAATCGTGATGGCTAGCAATAACCAATTGTGCACCAACATTGTCCATGCAGCTTTTTACCATAACTCGTTTTATCGTTTGCAGTGGGTACAACAGAAATAATTATCTGTAATGTTTATGTAGGTGAATTCATAAAAAACCAAATGAACAGAAGAGTGCACCCCAAGGCTCTATGGTTAATTTGTACGTGGAAGTATTGAGGAAGCTTGCCTGGTTTCAACGCTTCAACTAAGCTCCTCAAAAAGTATTCATCATTTGCTTGTGCCGAACGGGGGGGGGGGGGGAGTAGTAAATAATATGGGATAGATGCATGAAGATGCCTTTAGATTGAAAAGTTTCTAGAGACAGTCAGCTTTCCGTGGCTTTGAAATGTACTTTTTAGGGTCTGTTTGGCCAGCAATCCTTATACAGTACCTACTCCGAAAGAAATAAAATGCCTGACCTAAAATACATTCTTTACTATTGAGGACGCTAACAGCCAAAGTCACTGTGTGAGCAAAGTAGACTCTTTAGCGAATCAGCAGAGGTTTTCTTGTAGACATTTTTCAAAAATGAAGGAAAATTATTGAATTTAATTTTTCGGTACAGTTTAAAATGGTATACATTTTTTAAACCATTCTGAATATACGTCCATGAACCAGCCTGGGTATTCTAGGAATGCGTCATCATCTCTCTCTTTTAGCACAGACGCCTATGTGAGCGTTTTATAAAATTGTGTGATGGATGGAAACACTGGATGAACATCAAAAAAACATGTTTTTGTGAGTGAACTTATAATCCCGTCTTCTGCTGTACATCACAACAGCAGTTTGAGGAGATCAATAGTTTGGTAGTTTTTACAATATACTTTTTATTGAAAGACAAGTTTCATAGAACAAAAGCTGACAAACGCTAAGCACCACTCGATCATTGGTTCCTTGCAAGTCAGAATAGTTGCTTTTATGGCCCAATAACCTTCAGAATGCGCACGTCTGCACCTGCAAAAAACCCCTGCTCATCTGGTGGCTCTACCCAGATTCTCCCTTTAACCTTACCCCCTATACTTGCGCCGGGCATCTCACACTTTCTCCCATATTTTTGGGGCAGCCCCTACTTTTGTAAATCACTTGTTCCACTCTCTGGCACCAATTCAAGTCCTCTTCCCAGTCTGCTATCTCTTGACGGATAGTAACGCCCCATGCACTTGTGATATTTCGCTTAGCAACCCCCTCTGCCAGCCGCAGCCAAATCTCTGTATATTTAGGCCACATCGCTTCACCGGTAATCCCCTGGAGTAGCCATTTAAAGTTCAGAGGGACCACCAGTGATACAACCTGAGACGACATCTCTGTCGTTCTCACCCAGTAACTCTGAATAAGCAGGCACTCCCAGAGGACAGGGAAAAACGTGGCCTCGCACTCACAGCCCCTCCTGCTCTGCGGAGACTCTGCTCTACCTATTTTATGCAGTAGTGTCTGCGAGTAATAGGGCCTGTGTAGTAATTTAAATTGAACCAATCTAAATCGAGCGAGAATGGCTATGTCTCGGAGGCTTTGGATGGCCTCCACCGTATATTCATCCTCAAGGTCCCCTATACATCCCCCTCCCCCATTCCACCTTCAATTGACCCAGCTGGTTTGGGGGAGTTGTCAACTAGTTTTCATTAAATTACCAATACCCCTTTGTCTGGTATGGCTTAAGTGAGTATCCGGTCCTCCAGAAGGGAGGACTCTGGTAGTAGTCCCCCCTCTTGTACGGAGCATCTGAGTGCATGCCCCAGCTGTAAATACCAAAAACGTTTAGATTCTGGTAGAGCGTACTCCTGGCGAAGATCTTCAAAGTGAATTAGAGCTTGGCCTCTCTAGATATCACCCGGGAGCTCTATGCCTATTAATTCCCACTTTGAGAACTCCTAGTCCCCCCACCCCCCCCACCTCAGTCAACTGTCTACTGTGCCACAGCGGTGTCAAACTGGGGCGTTTCCCTGTCCAGCCCTAGAATACTGTCTGAGTGTGCTGTAATATATCTTTCTCCTCGCACCATACAAGAAGCCCTCATATCCCCTCGGCACTTAGCTTCTCTGTCCACCCTATATGCCGGGTCTTGAGGGCCTGCAAAAACCCAATCATTAACCACAAGGAGCTATGAGGCCCAGTAGTATTTCAGGATGTCCGGAACCACCAGCCCCCCCCCCCATCATATACTCCTCTCTGTAATTTGCTTCAACGCTATTCTCGGGGCACCACCCTGCAACGAGTAACCGATGGACCTCTCAATCTATTTTCTTAAAACATCTGGAGGAATTCTTTATGACGTGTTTTGCACGACCTACAGAAATGGTTGTAGGCTCATTTTATATAGGACTGATCTGCCCATCAGTGTCAGCGTTGGGCTGCACCAGTGCACCACGTCTTCTTGGAGCCTCTGTGACTAGGGAAATATGTTTCTATGGAGGCACTCCCGGGGATCTCGAGTAACCAAGATCTTCAAATTCCGAAATCTCTCTGAGACAACCGGTGCCTGACAGTCTTGGGGCAGGCGTGGACCTGCATCCAAGAGTGGATACATCACCGACTTGGACCAATTAAACGTGTGGCCAAAGGGTCCCCAAAAATGCAAAACACCTGTATAATCCTAACTAATTAGGTAAGGGGTCGCATAACAAAGGATGGAAGTCCTCAGCGTTGAGGAAAATCGGCTCCTCCAAACCCCTGGGCGACTGAATCCATTGGACCAAGGGGTCTTGGAGGATCCATGCCGCCAACAGCTCGAGCGCCAAAGCAAATATCCTGAGGGAGAGTGGGTATCTCTGTTGAAGGCCCCCCCACAGCGCAAAGCTGCAAGACGTCACACACTTCACATGCACCCTGACCATGGGTGATCGGTAGAGCAGCTTGATCCAGGTGCAAAACCGTGGCCCAAAGCCCAGCCTCCCTAACACGGCAAATATGTAATTCCATTCAATGAAATTGAATCGGGTCCTGGCATCCAAGGCCTTTAAAACTGCCTGACCCGCTGTCGGCTACTGCCAGATGGAGTACTTCATATAGGCGTCGATGGTTAAGTCAGGTGCTCCTATAAGGCACCAAACCTGACTGGCCCAGATGCACAATCAAGGAAATTACCTTTCTGCAATCTGGTTGCCAGGGCCTTTGCCAGAACCTTTGCCTCTACATTTAACAGGGATATCTGTCAATAGGATCCGTAGTCTGTAAGTGGCTTGCCCTCTTTGTATAGGACTACAATAGTTGCTGTTAATGGGTCCTCGGGTTGGCAGCCATCTTTGCATTCCTCCTGGAACATTGCTAGCATAGGTTTGGCCACAATGTCTGCCAGCCCTTTATACAGCTCAACCGGCAACCCGTTGGGGCCCAGTGCCTTTCTTGACTGAAACTCCTGCAACGCTCGCGCCAGCTCTTCCTCTGTCAGATCCGCCTCTAGAATTTCCTGTTCCTCTCCAGTTAGCTCCTGAAGAGAGAGATCCCTAATCAATATGTCACATTCCGCAGCCATCACGGAAGACTTGACAGCATATAGGGCCTCATAGTAAGAGGCAAAGGCATCTGCTGTAGCTGCGTTAGTGGTTTGCATGGCTCCCGACTGTCAGTTTCTTTCAGTACCCAGGAGCGTTCCTTATCTCTTCTATCAAGACAGACTAAGAGTACTTACTTCATCCTCCACTACAGACAGGCATCACCAATGCATGCCTATGCGCAAGAGTCTCCACCAAGGCCCGCAGCTCCTGTTGGCTGAGCTGTAGTCAACGGCAATGTTCAGAGGTCCTAGTAACTCTGGCCACCTTTTCCAGTTAGGCTATTTGCTTTTCAATAGCACGGCATCCCCCCCCCCCAATAAGAGCAGAGCCTTTCCTCTAATCACTGTCTTGAACGCTTCCCAAAGGGTGTGACCGACCCCTGGTTGTCTTTGAAGTAGAGGTCCGCACTTTCACGCAGTTTGGGCCGCGTTGTCCATCGCGTAGGAACCTGGTATCCAGCTTAGGGGGCATCTGAAACTCTAGTTGGACACCTATCAGGGAATGGTCGGATATACCTCTTGCATGATGCACCGAAGACCTGAATCTGGGCCTGAAGTGTAAAGATATGAACTATTTTGGAGAAGCTTCTGTGCGAGGGAGAGAAGTACGTGTAATTTCGATCTTGAGGGTTGTGTTCTCTCCACAAGTTTGAGCAGCCCAGTGCTGCTGCAAATTTAAGACAATGGACCACCCTCTAACCCCCCCTTCCCCGTATCAGTGTTCTTCACCCTGTCAAACTCAGCATCCATGACTGCGTTTGTGTCTCCTCTCAATACCAGGATCACTGATGGCAACATCAGCAGCAACTCCCCCAGATCTGGGAAAGTTGTCCCGTGGAGTCGTGGTGGGACGTATACAGAGCACAAATTTGATGTAGACACCCTCCTGAGTCCCAGTTAACGCTACAAAGGAGCCGTGTATGTCGTGCCACACCCGGTGGAGAATGAAAGGTGCTGATTTTTAATAAGGATCCCCACTACTCTGGAGTAGTCTGTGTACCCGATGCGGGCCCGCAGAGTATATCCAAACATATCTAGGGCTCTATAATAATTACTTTGGAGGTGCCTCTACTGCAACATCACTAGGTCTGGGCCATGAGTTGCAGATGCTGCAGTACCAGCATGCGTTTTATTTTTACTACTTAGACCATTCGCATTTCAAGACCAAATGGTCAATTTGCATGTGGTATTGTGTGTCATTGGCGTAGTAACCTTAAGGATCCTACCCTTAGACACCAGCATTGGTTCCCCCATCCTGTCTCACCCTGGCCTGAGATCCCCTAGACCCCCTCCACTCTAGAGTGAGCATATAAAGCTGCTGTAGACCGAAACAAGTGAATAGTCCACTAAAACATCCCCCACAAAGTTACCCTGCATTGTGAGTCCTGAACTACCCACCAGCCCAACTTGTAGAGTGCCTGTCGCCCCAGAATAACCGTCTAATAAAAAGGGTAGGGCGAAGCCGCCCAAGTGATGAAGGTTGGGATGAACATAATAACAGAAGTTTAACATTCTCCTTGCAATTGTAAAGTACAAACGCTAAGCCAGGTTTTGTGTCAGCATGTCCTATAATTGTGGAGCTTCCTTTGGTCATTTCCCCCAGACCCCCCCCCACCCCCAACTCATGCTCATCAAGTCAAGTACGTTACAATGCCTTCTCATTTGTCGCAACTCTCCTGAGAGGCTCTCTGAGAGTACTGCTTACATGTCCTGCTGAAAAGGCGGCAATATCTAGTATCCAGCTGAGGGAAAGGTTCACCAGTCCCTATTCGCTGTGTTGCGATTTGTTCTGTGTTTTGCCTTTTTATTCCCTGCTTACCAGCCACTCTCGAACCAGTCCCACGCATCCAAAGGTGTGATAAAGTTCCAGGTTTTTCCATTAGTGATCATTCTACAGCTTGGAGGGGAGAAGCATCATTTATTTAATGTCTTTGGCCTGCAATGCCTTTTTTACTTCATCAAAGTTTTTAAGTTGATGCTGGACTTGTAGAGTAAAATCCAGGAAGGATTCCTTAGTGCCATTTACCCTGTGACAAATTGCCTGTAGTATAGCATCCCGACCTCTGTAATTTAGGATCCATGCTACTATTGTACACAGGGGCCCCAGATTTCGGGGGGGGGGGGGGGGGGGAACCCAACGCTCAATGTGCTCTCTTGACTGAGAAGAAATTGGATAGTTTTTTTGATTTGAGCTTGTTGAGGAGAAGATCCTCAAAGAAAAGTTTCATGCTAGGGCCCTCCGATCCCTACGGGACCCCCATTACTCTTACGTTGTTCCTCCCTGACCAATCTTCCTGATCCTCCAGCTTGGCGACCATAATTGTGCTCTGTTTTGCTCTTACTTGTCCAAGCTTTTAAGTTGCAAGGGCTTCTGGGAGGCAGGCCCTCACCATTTCCTGGGCCCTCTGCCCTTCTGTGCTCAACCACCATTGGTATTGCCAGGGAGCTGTAGACTATCTTTGCCGGCAGACAATGGGGCCACCCGGTACTGCTCTCGTCTCACAGGTTCCGTGTCCACAATTCAAATCTAGTTCAGCCCCTGGTAATACAGTCTAAGCAACAAAGCACTCTTAATACAACTCTAACAGTTGTTTTTGCCCACTTATGCACCACTGTATATTTAGCTTCTAGGCTCCACTAATTTAAAGATGGTTTGCAATTTTATAGAGTCCATTGAGTGTAGACTAGAGGACTTGAAGGAGTCTGAGCGAGTCTTGCATCATATAGTTGTGTTAGTGGGAGGAGGAATATCCCTGGAGCGGAAGAAGGAATCCACACCACACTGCTCCGAATGAGTACATCTTGGTCCGTTTGTGAAATGATTTTGGTGTGTGAGGCTGTGTAGGCCTGATTTGCCAGTCAAGTTCTGTCATGTATTCCTATAGGTTCTGAATCGATCCCCCTATTCCTGACCCTATTCTAGTTAAACAAACCAACAAGTTAACTAGCAGACAGCCCATGAGGCAGAAAACCCCCATGATGCAGATACCGTTATCTGACGCAGTCACACTACGGCACAGGAACGTGTTATCTGATTAGGTCATAACGCTTGCGATCTAATTAGACAAGCGATATTCCTCCAGCCCCTGATAAGGCATACGGAGTTCTCATAACAAATCAAACCTATGACAACCTGGGCAAAACCCTGCGGCCATTGTTTTGATTTCACCGAGAACTTCAGTAAAAGAATGTGCTAACGAGCAAGTCGTATGACATCCTTATTGACGTATCTATGTCCATCCTTACGTCAATCTCTGCACCTTAAAGGTATAAATATTACCGATCTTGCCCTATGCAAACACACGCGTGGTGACGAGACGGAGCAGCCATACTTGCCGAAGCCAAGAGCAGAGCAGACCCCGCTGGCAGCAGCCCCGCCTTCCTGACGCGCTGATAGACGCGCTGCTTTCTCCTGCCGAGAATCCAGCACCGGCGTTTCTGGGTAGCCCTCGCAGGCAGCCTGGAATATCGAGACCAGAGAGAGAGAGATACCATTCCTCATTCATCCTAACTTCCAGGTACAGAACTGAATAACCCCTCACAGAGAATTCTTTAGTTATTCACTTGGCAAAAACAAACTTAACTTAAACTGTAACTTTCTATTCCCGCCCACGTATTAGGCTTAGGTCAGGTACACGGGGTAGGCGTATCTAGAAACACCAGTTGAGCACGTTTAGTCAAATGTATATGTGTATGTAATATATTTTATTCATTTTAAAACATCTTATGGCTTAGAAACCATATCAATGTTTTTACAGTATTATTTTATACTATTGCTTTTAATGTATGCACTTTACTTAGCTATAAGTATTGCAATAATATCGATCCATTTCTCTTGTATGAGAAAAGAGACTGATCAATAAATAACACCTTTTTATTGAACACGCCCGTCTCTTCCTTTTCTCTACATTCTGATGAGACTAAGAATGCACGTACTGACTGAGTAAAATAAATTGCCTTTTGTTCACACAACTCTCGAGATTTACTCTTGATTAGGGGAGAGCAAAGTTGTCATGTTCTATGGTTGTCAGAAACTAAATCCCTTCTTGTCTAATCAGGGAAGTTAAGTCCTCCTTGAACATTCGAGAAAGTTTCTAGTGAACTCTGAGCTAAGCTGGCAAACCCAAAACTTTAAGTCTAGTATCGACAGTAGTAGACCTAGTTAACGTCTGGCCTAGGCCTTTACTGCTGTAGGTATTATTCCAATGCGCAGAGCCTATTGGGATGATAGGAACTACACTAAATGGCGCCCAACTCGTTTGGAAAGGGCGATAAAACTAACGTAAGACATTTAGAGTAACTCAGTCGTGCTTTCTCACTCAGACCCCTTTTCCCAAATACTCCAAAGACGTCTGGAGTGGGTGAAAGGTTATATCCGCCAAGACCTCGCAGGAGGGAACTCCTATGTATGGGTCTTGGTATAGTCAACGTTGAAGGATACACTGTTCCAAAATATTGTGCATCTAATCTTTGTTTCCATAAGAAACCTGATCTGCAAACAAACAAAAAAATAACCATCCTGTCAGTAGAATGGGAGACAGTGATGAAGAAAGAGAGGCAGTTAGATTAGCAACTGAACTCGCAGCAGCTGATGCTACCATGCAAGACGCAGACCCGGATATAATACTCATCCCGGTCATTAAAAGAAAATCTATAACCATAAAACTTATAGAAAATGGACTGACACCTAGAGGTGGTACAGTCATATTCGTAATTGAGGCACACGAATATCGGCAGACAGAGGTATACTATTCATGGATACATTTTCCAGCAGCAAATCCTGTAACAAAGTACTTCCACTATTACAAAATAGAGGAACCTCCTGAAACGTACACTCCTTTCGAGGAGGTGGAAGTACCACTCAAATTTCAAGAGCATTTGCTCTTATTTGATGGCGCCCTAAAACACAATAATCACATCACCAGGCTCGGTCCTTTAGGTAGACCAGGAGCAACGTGGCCGGTCCTAGCCGGATACACACCACATCCAGACATCGATGGGATGTCTGCACCAAACCTTTTAACACAGCTAAAACAACTAATAAAAATACACAGACAATTAGTCCAATATGTGATGCGGACTTCAACAATTCAGCCAGCGATTAAACTCCCACAGCTGACCCCTCACCAGGGGAACACAAATAAAATTACACCACAGAACATCCAGTCCTGCCTAGGTAAAGTACCGGCTAAACGGGAACAAATACCATTCTGGCTAGCGCAGAAAATCACCCAAATAGAGGCGGTGTTTCCAGACACCACCCCGCTAGAAAAGCACAGGATTCTGACTATCTGTCTTCCAATGGGAATCGCACCACACATTGAGGACTGTGACACTTGGGGTACAGTCTTTGCTTCCATCTACACAAAAACGCACGGTGTTCCATCCATTTCGGTAATACCAGATGTGCTAAAACAAATTCAAGATGAATATGGACCTGAACCCGCTTTAACTCTTGGTATGAAATTACTAAAAGACTTCAAGCAGGTCTCGGCTATATTATTACTACAGCTCCCAGCTTGCTCTGCATCATCACCGCTTCCTCTCCCTGTGGAAAGCGCCAGGAGGCGCACAAAAGGGAACAGCTCCCACAGAGGAGCGGGGGACATCACTAGCGCACACCGGCTCCAGGAGGGGTCATAGCGCTACACTGCATGCTGCACGCTGCACCAACCTGCCAGACTCAACCACGCAGCGCCGCTGGGTTCCTGACGCTGTGACTGGACTACAGCTCCCAGCTTGCTCTGCATCATCACCGCTTCCTCTTCCTGTGGAAAGCGCCAGGAGGCGCACAAAAGGGAACAGCTTCCTCCGCGTCGCGGACGCGCGCGGACGGCGCCGGGCGGAGCCCGGGCAGAGGGCGGGCCGTCTGTGGCCGTCTAGGGACGAGGAGGGACGGGACGGGCCACCCCCCTTACGCCCAGGACCGTGGACCTAGATTCAAAATGGGTAAGAGAAAACTACCCTCCCCTACTGTAGGTGGTACACCTAAGGATAAAGCCCCCAGGAAATCTAACAGCATTCTCTCCTTTTTGACCTCGGAGGTGGGGAAGTTGACTACTGAAATCGCAAGAACTGAACGCAAACTGGGGCTAGAATCATCGCTGAATAGCAAAGAGAGTACAAGCCATCCACAATCTGGTATTACATCTGTTCCCCTTGAACCAAAAATCGTTATTGCCCCGCCTAAGGAGGCTGCGTTACCTCCCCACTCCACTACTGCTGATTCTAATGGGGCTACTCCCAAACTCTCTAGCTTAGCTCGAGTATGCAGACCATTAAATATAAAGCAGACAAAAAGACAGTATAAAAAAAGGAACACGCAGAATCACAAGGGAGGAAAGGGCACGGTGGGCTCACTGGAAAAGGCTATCAGAGACATGGTGGAAAAAGTCATCACTGACAAGATAGAGCCCACACTCACAAAAATAGCCTCAGATATTATAGACGTCTTACACCAGTGCGTCGACGGCATCTTAAGGAAATGTGAACGCCTGAATGCATGCCATACAACTGCCGAACCAGCTACTTTTGTTTTTAAAGGTAATATACCGGCGGATCTAGGCACTAAATGTCCTCAACCAAATTTTGGTAGTAAAAGACCAAGGGAAGATTCCCCAGCTGCCAGGAGTGCTGTATCCAACTTGCCCTCTGGACCAGCAACTACCACGATAGTCATTCCCAGTTTAACAGGAGTGACAAATAAGCCTGCTACTCCTGTTACTACAGGTCAACAGAACCTACCTAGCCCACCCAAGCCTGTTCGTCAACCTTTTATTAACTTACCTCCCGAGGCTGCTCCTTTTGTAGCTATTTTGGTAAATGTTCCCCCACTTAAGTCAGGTGAACAAGAACATCCGCCCCAATTGTTAGCAAGGACTAAGTCTTGGGCAAATTCGACCTGCTCAGGAGACAATGAAGTTTCCAATGCCATTGTCTCTGTTCGGCGGGTGGGCTGGATTGGGCGAACTAACAAAACTACTGATGGAGACTGCTTGATAATCAACTTCAATAATCCGGGAGAGGCCCGCAGATTACTTTGGGATGCTTCACCCCTAGAGGGTTTAATTGCTGGGCCCATTGCCGTACCCTTGGGCTTTTTCTATCCTAAACCTAAACCTCACCCTTACTTGAACTTAGGTTATGACCAAGGCAGGGGATTTGATAGGACACCTAGTTTGCCCTCCCATCCTGTTAACACTCGACCAGAACCAGACTATAGCTGGTCCACGATTAATAGGTTGAATAATCATAAGGCGGTCACATACACTCCAATGTCCCTTAATAGCCCTTTAACCCTGCATAATAGATTCACGCCCTTGGCTCAGGCGGTTGAACATAATTGACGCCCAGCCATTAACACCACTATGCTCAGACAATCTATAGGGAACTGTCCCCCTCAAGGAGTTCCCAGCAGAAAGCCTAAACTCATAAGCTGGAATATAGCCGGCCTTCGCTCAAAAAGGGAGGACAGTGCTTGGCTGAACCTTCTGAACCAACATGACATCATAGCCCTGCAAGAAACTTGGGACCGCAACAACAATTTCTGGGTTCCGGGGTTCACATCTTACTTTGTCCCAGCGACCAGATCTTCCAGTGGAAGGGACAAAGGGGGCCTTATGATCCTGACTACTGTCCAACTGGCGGGAACTGTTAAACAAATAACCACTAACTCCCCCAACTTCTTGTGTCTTGAGATCAGCTTAGCCAATGGTAATAAATACATCCTTATTAATTTTTATAATTCTGTAATAGATGGACACTCCACTGAGCATCTCTGTTCCCTACAGTCTTTTTTGATTAATTTTAAAGAACGTCAAACCTCTTTGTTGCACATTATAATTATGGGGGATTTTAACACGCATCTCTGTAGGCTTTCCTGCCACATTGAAGACACTGACTGCCCTACCTCAGGCGATTACCAACACTTTGAACACAACCCCAAAGGATTGGCATTAGAAAACCTCCTTGCAAACGTTGACCTCTATGAACCGGGGTTCAATGCCTACAGTGAAAGGGTTAAGACATATAGTGCTAGAAACTCCGAATCCATCATTGACTACATTTTTGTTTCCCCTGGATTATTAAGTTGGGTCGTCTTTTACAACGCAGTTGTGGCTGCGTTTAGTGACCACAACCCAGTCATCCTTGAGCTTGCCTGCTCTGCGGGCCTACTCAAGGAGGGAACAACAAAAATGCCCGCGCAGGCTGTGCGGCCCACGGACCAAGGAAGAAGGCTGAAGTGGTCCAAAGTAGTTCCAACTGAGTTTTTTAACATTCTAAGCAGCAAAGCCCGCAATGAATTAGATATCTGCCAAGACAACTCTAAACAGGGGGAGGATGTAATCATCGCCTTTGATACCTTGTGTGCTTTAGTTTCTGATGAACTCACAGTTAAACCCAGGAAAAAGACTCGATCGACCAAGGGCTGGTTCAACAAAGCCTGCTCGAAAGCACACACTTGCCTCCTGAATGAACTAAAAAAATCACCTAGGGACAGAAGGGAAGTTGCCAGACTAAGAAAAGAATACTATAATATTATTCATGAACGTAAAGAAGCTCTTAAAAAGGATGCATGGGCCTCACTAATGGAAAAGGCCACCTTAAGAGACAGCACTAGCTTCTGGGCTATTATAAACAATCCCCTGTTTTCTGGAGAAGCGAATGATATCCTAGAGGCCAACATCAGTGAGGAGGATTGGTTAGCTCATTTTAAAATCATCTATGGGAGTGACCAAATATGCGAAACACCTACTATCCTCAAATCTAATCCCCTCAAGCCAGCACTCTCCTTTAATATGGTAGAAGTTGAAAAAGCTATAACCAACACAGTAGGGAAGAAAGCGCCAGGCCCAGATGGCGTCCCAGCCGACATGTTCAAGGCCAACGTCTCCTTTTGGGCAAACATCCTGACCAATGTCTTCAACGCCGCCAAGAAACATAGCCTGCCTGTCTCCTGGTCACACGCCACCATCATTCCAATCTTCAAGAAAGGCCAGAGGGGAGATCCGAGGTGCTACCGCCCCATCTCACTTATCGACTCGTCTTTCAAAATCTTGGGGAAAGTGATACTGGCAAGGATCGACGAATGGGCTGCCAGTAATAACATCTTATCAAATGCCCAATACGGGTTTCGTAAGGGAAGAGGGACGGAGGATCAGTGCCTCAACCTACATCTGATCCTAGGCAAATATACAGTGGCATCCAGAGGATCAATCTACCTAGGGTTCATGGACCCGTCCACAGCCTTCGACCTAGTGAATAGGTCCAGGCTGTGGGACATCCTCTTGGAATTGGGGATGGACCCTACCTTGGTTCATTTTCTGGCTGAGGCTCATCGGGACCTAGAAGCGTCCATCAGGATGACACAGGAAGGAGCCTGTACAGCTGGATTCAAGTCTACCAGAGGGGTGCGACAGGGGTGTATCCTCGCCCCAATGTTATTTACACTCTATATTAACCACCTTGAATCCACATTGGAGCTGGCAACACTCGACGTCCCGCGTTTTGGTGGACTGACCACTCCGGTCCTCCTCTACGCGGACGACGCGGTGCTCGTGGCACGTACTCCTCTTGGGCTACAAAGACTATTGACATCCTTCGATGCCTTTATGACCTCCCTTGATTTAAAAATCAATACAGACAAGTCCCATGTTATGGCTGTAGGTGGCAGAAAAAATAAGGACATGAAGACCTTCTATTGTGCTAATACTCCTATTTCCAATGTGAGAACTTTTACCTACCTGGGGGTAGTATACGACGATAAGGGCACGTGGGCACCTCAAATATCTGTCAAAACCAATGCCATGAAAAGAACAGCAGCCGCCATTGTCGGCTTTTCAAAACGTCTGGGAGGTAAGCCCACGGAAGCAATGCTGGCACTCTACAGAGCGAAATCAATCTCAGTAGTAAGATACGGGGCTTCCATCTGGGGTTATTCCAAAAATATAGAATCAATACAGATGGAAGAAAACAGATTCTTACGTATGCTACTAGGATTACCTCAATCTACAGCCACTTTTTCTGTCCATATGGAACTAGGCCAGGGGTATATCAGTGACATCATCAAACAATCCCCTATCCTGATGTGGTTAAAAACATGGCTGAACTCCAACTTAACTCTGAACCACACAATTATGAGAGACTGCCTACTTCTGGACAATATGAAAAATATCCCGTGGCTAGCATATATCAAAAAAACACTAACTTCCCTGGGCCGCCCAGATCTTTTCCATAAACCAGACTGCATCGTGAAGAATGACCTGGAATGGTTCAAAGTGACTTTTTTTAAAGTGAGAGAAATGGAGCGGGAGAGCTGTGAGCTTGCGAAACCCACTGTGAGGGAGCACTATATTTCCAAAACTACACCGGCCATTGAAACTTATTTAACAGTAGTGTCTATTCCATTACATCGCTGGTTATTAACCAAACTAAGATTTAACCAGATTCACTTGCTGTTAAATGACTCGAAGGCATGGGCCAAGCCAGAGGACTTAGCGGCCTGCAAATGTGATGGTTTTTCTCTGCAGGACACTGCTCATTTTATGTTCTTCTGTGGTATATATGATTTGCCCAGGAAAAAGTATATTGTTCCATTGCTTAAGAACAAGGGGTTCGTCCAAATCAAGCCTGCCCTATTTTTCTTAAAAAAGTTAGATTCACCACTATTTATGTTTAGTGTCGCTAACTTTTTGGTAGCTGCTTTTCGTCTTAAAAAACGTTCTGGAAATAGATAACTTATCAGTTTTTGACAATACCCGATGGAATTATTGAAAAATTTCTGCATTTTTTAAAATTCTGTAAATATCTTAATTGTTCTATTTTAACAGTGACTGCAATCCGTTGTAACTGTACCCCTTAATTATGTATTTTATGTCTACGTGCTTTTTATGATTCGTTATGAATCGAAATAAAGTCGTTTTGAAGTTGAAGTATATTATTAGCCAACATAAAGGGAGAAGCAGCAAACGTGGCGATCCGCCAGAGGTTAAAAGAGACAGATATAGCAGACCAACCAGCTGAAATTGCCAGAATCATAGAAAAATCCTATGAGGAACTAGGTAGAGATAGTTTAGGTGGAATACCAGTAAAACCACAACTGACTGAAAGTCCAGAAAAATATTTTTTAATAATAATTCACCAAAAAAGAACTGGGATGGAAACAAACAATCCAATCCTAAAGAAAAGAAATTCCAGTCCAGAGGAAGGTCTCCTAGGCGAAGAG
This sequence comes from Lissotriton helveticus, assembly GCF_964261635.1. NCBI lineage: Eukaryota > Metazoa > Chordata > Amphibia > Caudata > Salamandridae > Lissotriton > Lissotriton helveticus. The sequence continues at coordinate 731,683,710 of NC_136069.1, read as the reverse complement.
AGAAATCTCCGAACCAAAGACACAGGTCACCCCAGAGTGACCCCTCTGGGAAAAGATATAACCTTAGAAATAGGGATAATATAAAAAAGCCTGATAGATATCAAGACATTGATACACGTCCCTCTCAATCTTTTCAGACTTCCTCGCAGAAATCGGAAAGAAGAGGACGATCAGAACAAAGAGAAGAGCACGCCAAGTCCAAAGACAAGGAACCTGCTCAACTAAAAAAGAAATTACAATTTCCAAAAAAGAAGGTAGCCAGTATCAAGGTAGTTAACAATGCCGAGAATACTGAGGACACAACTGAAAAACGGAGAGTGGGCTCAGACAATGCTAGACAGCGCAGCAGAAGTGAGCATAGCTCGCAAAGTCCTTATCAATCATCTGGAGACAGTGGACACGAATGAATATCTTCAAGTGGAAACTGCGGACACCAGAGTTAGCAAACCTCACAAAATATACGAAATAACATTGCGTATAGAGGGGGATAAGACTAGGAAAATAAGGGGACTATTTTGGGATAATCTCTCCAAGGGCTATGATATCCTTCTAGCTGAAAAAGACTGGCCACCAGAGTTTGTCAGGGAGTGCCCTCATGGCGAAGAAGTAATTATGCCTGCCTTCTCAAATCAAATTCCAATTCATAAAAAATACACACTTGCTAGAAAGTGGGCAGTGGCTCTAGCTCCTGCCTTATATAAAAATCATGTAGGATGGGATGAGGACTCTCCTCCTCACAAAATCCAGTTAAAATCACAACCAACTGCACAAAGGCAGTACCCAATTAAGCAAGAAGCTAAAAAACAGGTAAATGAAATACTAGATCAGCTAGAATACCAGGGGGTGATTGAAACTTGCACCTCACAAATGAACAACCCTTTGTTTCCGGTCTCCAAACCAGACAATTCATATCGTCTAGTTTTGGATTACCGACACCTTAACACATGTTGCAAAACTTTTGCAGTGCAAAACTCACACAGTGCTGCACTAATGAATAACATAGTGCGCAAAAAATACAAAACAACCTTGGACATCTCTAATGGATTCTTTTGTCAAAACATAGCACCAGAGAGCAGATATTTAACTGCATTCTCAATAAATGGCACTCAAAAACAATTCTGTCGGTTAGCCCAGGGGTACAAGAACAGCCCGGGGGTATTCTCAGCGAGAGTAACAGAATTACTACAACTATATGATGATGAAGCATTATCTTATGTCGATGACATTTACTTAACAGATGATGACTTGGAGACTCACTTGAAGAGAGTGAACACCATAATACTTGGGTTCGCAGCAGAGGGTTACAAATTCAATTTTAAAAAATCCAGAATTGCCCATCTGACAGTCCTATTCTTAGGATATGAGTTATCAAGTGAAGGCAAAAGCCTGGCTGACAATTTCCTAGAGAAATGTGCCGTAATCCAAGCACCTAGAACACTAAAAAACTTACAGTCGATTCTAGGCTTCCTAAATTTCGGAAGAACATACATTGCAAATTACGCAGAAAGGGTCAAACCCCTTTATGATCTGATAAAACCAGATTTTAAAAGATCCAATTGGACTCAAATACACACAGAAATTTTGAGATCCCTACAAACAGACATGCTAATTAAAACAAAATTAGTAACACGTGATAACACACGCAATCTTGTGATTCGAGTCATCCCAGGAAGATGCGGATTCACATACCTGACCTCTAATGAGGGAGAAAAGGTACCAATTGCATTCAAATCACACTTGTACACAGAAGCTGAACAGAAATCCAGCAACAAAGAAAAAATTGTTCATGCAGTTCAAACCGCAATAGCTAGAGAAAAAGATCAAGCTGACGGTAGACATATCACAGTCAGAACAGCAGAATCAGCCTTTGAGGCACTAACAACACCGTGTAATTTACCAACAACAACATTGAATCCAAAGTGGATACAATGGGTGAATTCAATCACAACGGACAAAGTATACTATTACCTTGATCCAGAACTAGAAGAATTGAAAAATCTAGAATATGAAGAAACATATCCTCTGCCAATCGATATTCTGCCTTTACGACATTACGCCTGTGTAATTTATACAGACGGACATGCTCAACCTCCCGTTTGGGGAGAACAAGCACACAACCCCACATGTGGGATTACAAAAGAAGTGTGGCGCGGAGGTAAACTAAAACCTCTATTAACAAAAACACACTCAGTAGAAACTAATTCAGAACAACAAACTGAAATATTAGCTTTGAAAATGGCGCTAGATAATGCGGATCGCGAATTCCCGACACTTATAGTGTCAGATTCATATTACTGCGTCAAATCATATAACAAGGATTTGCAGACATGGATTCAAAACGGTTACAAAGATGACACAGATGCACCAATAAAGCAGAAACTGCTCTGGGAACAAATAGCTCTTTTACAAAAAGAACTACCAAAGACTCACGTGACACACTCACTGAGTCATCAGCGTGATGGCGTTCACGTTGCAGGGAATTCATTGGCTGAAACAGCCACAGCGGCAGCAACTAAAACGGCTCCCGTAGATCGAAAAAAGCGTACATTAAAATACATTGACGGTGAAACAGTGCTGGCAGTGAAAACGTCATCAAAAGGCGACTGCTCAGCGTTACCGATCAACTATCCACTCAATTATACATACATAATCGATGCAAACTCCGTCCCTTTTGCTCGAATCCCTGGAGTGGGGGATAGAGTGATTCCAAACATGGACAGGAGAAACTTGTTAATCGCAGACGCACATATGGGCGAGGGTCTCAGACACCTCAAACTAAAAAATTCTCTGGAAGAATTACAATCAAGGTACTGGTGGCCAGGCATGAGCCTGCGTCACACCATGTTTGTAAAAAACTGCCCAAACTGCAACAGAGATCGCAGTGGGGAGAGAAACAGTTTAATACCTCGTCGGTTTACTCCAGGAAAAAGCAGGAGTAAAAAGGAAGGGTTGCGATTAACTTATACAGGCTAGTTCCACTTATAATGTAGATCACCAGCACTCGGCTGACGTCCGGACTGTTATACAAAGATTTGCGAGTCTAAATGGCATATACGCTAAGAGCATGCTATGTTTGACCATTGTCTCCACTCTAGCCCTCAAGCATGGGGGGAAACATGGCCAAATGAGCATAGCCCAGCGGGAATCTTCTCACTTCCTTCCTGAGGGTACGGGATGGTGTAAAGAAAAAACCAAGGCATAAAGCAATCTATAACGGAAAGGATATTAGGTACGGGAGCTGGGTGGGTCAAACATCTAATAAGTGTCCAACGTAGTCTCAATAACTTGCCAAGAAATTCTCTGAAGGGATTCAGTCCGTACGAATTATTATTCGGAACTAGGATGATTATCTCTGACCTTGACAGTCAGACTTCAGTGGTGAAAGAAAAAAGCTTTGATATCAAAGACCGTTTGGCTATTTTGCAGGACTTAAACAAAACAAGAAAAGACCTGAGCAACATAAAGTTGAAACAACAGCCAACAACCACTGAAGAACCACCACCTGTCCCAGCAAGACCTGTCTGGATTCCTAAAGTCGGGGATCTAGTCAGGGAGAAGATCGCGGTAAAGAAGGAATTTGGGCCTTCTTACAGAAAAGCAGTTCCTGTCTTGTCTGTCAACGGTACAAGATCAGTTGTACTACCGCCACTTGCTGGTAAAAAGGAGAACCGAGTTGTATCCATCGACCTGGTAAAACCACAACATGTGGCCGATAACAAACAGTAGGCCAAGTGGACTCCCAATAAGTAGCAGAACACCAAGGTTTGCTACCAGTACAGAGGTCCTAACGAAGAGGCTCATCACATTCGAAACGCCTACAGAAGAACAACAAGGACTATGCAACAATGCAATAGAACTCAGACCTCTGAAAACCCAAATAAAAACATTTAGCAGAGACACACCAATCTATAATGAAGTACCAAGTGAAAATGCAAGAAACAGTAATCCTGAAGCAATTGGAACAATTGACAGAACAGCATCTGGCTACTTCATAAACTTCGATGATTCCTCTGAAGGCTTCAGTGAATCAAAGACACAGCCATCATCAAAAACCTTTAAAGATAAAGCCAAAGAACTTTTGAAACAACTGAAAGAAACATATCTGATTTCTCCATGGATTGAATTTTGGGTGGGTTTTGGTGCATTTATCCTCATACTTTGGCTCATCATGATACTAACATTGGGACGCTTTATTGAGGGAAAATATGCAAAAATGGACACAGCAAGTCAGAAAATCAACTTGATCCTCAAACCACACACATCTTCACACGTCGAGAAAAGAGAACTTTCTTCAGCCAACTTCACAGCCAATCCGATACCTGGTGGGGTAGCCTGGGACAACACTGACTATGAAATTTATGGTCCGGTCGAGATCCTGAAATATCCACACCAAATTAAGATCTCCTTGAGTGACTTTGTAAAACCAAACTCATTTGCTGATGATTGGGACTTCGAAAGCATTAATAATATGATGTCTGATTTAGTAATGTCTGCTAAATTTACCAAACATGATTATTTGCAGGGTTCTACCAATTATGATAGTATGTACTGTTATAACCACTATGGTAAGCATTTTTTACATAGATCTGCACAACCTAGAAATGTTTTAAACTATAATCAATGGGAACATTGTGCAACACCTCCAAAAGGGAGCTCAAGAACCGTTTACGACAAATATTCATATTTTTCAGGTTTTAACACAAGTAATGCTGAAGCATTTTATTTTAAATTATCAAATAAGACAGGGACCAAGACCATGATAACCAACTCAAAATTGTTATATTCAGACTCATTCTTTGAAAAAATGAATACCTTTGGATTTGATTATTGGGACAAAAATGTTGAATTGAAAAGTGTTTGGGGTACAAAAGATTGGCAAGTACAGGGTATAGAAGCTTTGTTTAGAGCCTGCATGATCCCAGAACAAATGATATTTTTAAATGACACTGTTCAACAGACCACCTGTCTTGGCTTAGCCAAAATCAAAGATTTAAATAAACCGTCTATTCCAAAAGCCAACAATGTTTAGCAATAACTCTGATACAGATGAAGAGATAGACGTAAACCATATATTAAACCAAAACAGAACACATCCTGATTGGAAACAGTGGTTGTTCTGGCCCACAGATACTAATAACTGTCAAGACAGATTCCTGAACAAAACGCAGGGGTTCAAAATGACCAGGCCAGACCCTAGATATCCTCAAAGACATCACCCAGGGATAATAACCACCTACAGTGTGGGCAAATTATGCCTTCAATGGCTACAAACTTCCACACTGGCAGAAATTAAGCAACACCTAACTTTACTTACTGATGATGCTGACTTGCGTGATTTCACTATGGGACCACGCTAACAGCGTCAAAAGCGTTTCATAGCAGCCTCTGTATATGCAGCATACAATGAGGCCTGGAAGGTTACTCAAATTGAAACAGCAGAGAGAATACGGGAAATTGACCGTATTAATTTGGAAAAATCACTTTCTGTAGTGGACAATGGGTTAATGACTCTGTCCTCCAGAATTTTTTCTTTGGACAGCATTATGTCTTCAGCAATCGATATATTATCGCAAGACTTACTGTTATTACAACACGGTCAGTCACAATTGCGTTCTATTGTACAGCTTGGCTGGACGTTACAAAATCTGCGTTCAGGCTATGTGCCTTGGCGTCTAATCAACACAACGTCATTATTCCAAATCTTTAACCTTACTGATAGACAAATCAGTATGGCACAAAAGGGTGCTGATTATACAATCTTGAGCATTGAAAAACTCGAAAGATTACCAGTGACAATGTCGGAACGACCTGTCAGTGAATGGATAATACATGGGATAATAAATATTCCAATCTCAACCTTCAGGTTTCAATACTGCCAAAAATATATACAGGCTGGCATGTACGAGAAATTGGGAAAGGGGTACCTTAAAACAACATGGAACCTGCCCTATTCACATGCATGTGTCAGTAATAAAGGACAGAAAGTGTTTCTTAGTGGCAACAATTGTGCGATGTCACTAAGTGGCACACTTCTGTGTAACGGAATTAGTTTGCATGGAGCCTGTGAAGGGAATTCATACAACCTTTCATGTCACCAGCAAGGCGCACCTGCAACAGAAATAGAACCATTCTTTCAAAGACTCTATAATGGGAGTTACATTCTAATTGTAGACCGCAGATGTTGTAGTCTTATGCCCGGGACTCCTTATCTAGTAACTACCACTGCGAAGGTCAAGTGCTGTGGACGCTCGTTGTTCCCCAGCTCCTTCCCAGACAGGGAGGCAAGGGCATGGCCCGATTTGAAAATTACTTCTATTCGAATAGATACTTTAAGCAGAATGAAAACAGTGCTTCTTCAGACGCCTACCAGGCTCTCGTCATCAAAAGAAACGTATGATCTACAAGTCGCAAGGACGACTGCAGAGATACATACATTATTATCAACTAATTCCCCCGTACATTTCGCGGAAATCCTGAATGAAATCTTAAATATTTCTGATACCAATGGGGTCTCAAAGGTATTTAAGACAGTATTTTCAATGGCATTAACACCATTCAAAGCCATACTGGGTATTTTTCCAGATTTCGTCCATTCGATTTTTGGCGGACTTCCCCTGATCTTGGGACTAATTGCAGGAATCCTATTCTTAGTCCTTGTTTTTCGTTATGGCAACCCATGTCACAGACAAAACTCTGGCGACAAGAGAAGAAACAATCCTAGCCATTGGATACCGGGACCGGATATCAAAAATCCTGGGACTCTCCCAGCTTAGAGACCTGAACATGACTTGGTTTCTATCATTTCGACCAATGTGGCAAAGATGTGTTTTACCTGTATTGAGGTGTCTGCTATGCGGAGAAGAATGCGTGTTAGACACATGTCTGACGCTACAGTCGGATGCGCCGATGGATGCAGAAACATTGTTGAGCCCGATCAAGGTTCATGCTTTGTGCTGCCCTCAAAGGCTACCAATCCTGATGACGGCATTCGTGGAAGCTTCACCACTGCGATTGATGGGTAGTGAAGTTCAAGATGAAAGCAGCATCGAACAGGTACGACCTTCTGTCAGCAATGCGAATCAGAATGTCAATGAAGACAATCATGCACAAGAATGCATGATTACACCTATTTCCGAGTTAGTGGAACTTTCCCAGGAAGCTGAAGACAGTTTTTTCGAAAGCCTAAATGATATGATGTTCTCACCCGAACAGAAATAGAGACTTTTGAGCAAGCTCGCACACGGCGTTCCCTGAATTCGGCCTTCAACTTTAAATAATAAAGTCCCATGAACTATTTTTCACTCCAGTTCACGGACAGCAACTCTTTCAGAAGCCCCAATTAATTTTTTCGGTTTTTCGGGACACTTATCTTCTGCTTAAAGTAAGAAACTATTCCTAAAGAACTAAGATTTCTATTTTTAGATACTTTATAGACTTTAGCTGCCCACTGGTATGTTCACAAATATTTTATTCTGTGATGGAATGGTCTCGAAACTTTTTTCTGTATTTAAGAAACCATTTCATGTGTAATTCTCATATACCAAATAAGCAATAATGTATACAAATGCGTGATTACTTTAGCATTATTCCATAGCTTGAGTGCATACAATGTATATGTCTGCAAATTTTCCGTATATTTGAAGAATTTCAAAATGCATTTATGTATTTTGGGGTGGTAAGGTATACACACTACTCTATAGTATGTTGTACTATGTTATACTATGCCTAGATTAGTAAATATGTCCATAGTTAGCGTGGAGTGGGTGTCATGTATTCCTATAGGTTCTGAATCGATCCCCCTATTCCTGACCCTATTCTAGTTAAACAAACCAACAAGTTAACTAGCAGTCAGCCCATGAGGCAGAAAACCCCCATGATGCAGATACCGTTATCTGACGCAGTCACACTACGGCACAGGAACGTGTTATCTGATTAGGTCATAACGCTTGCGATCTAATTAGACAAGCGATATTCCTCCAGCCCCTGATAAGGCATACGGAGTTCTCATAACAAATCAAACCTATGACAACCTGGGCAAAACCCTGCGGCCATTGTTTTGATTTCACCGAGAACTTCAGTAAAAGAATGTGCTAACGAGCAAGTCGTATGACATCCTTATTGACGTATCTATGTCCATCCTTACGTCAATCTCTGCACCTTAAAGGTATAAATATTACCGATCTTGCCCTATGCAAACACACGCGTGGTGACGAGACGGAGCAGCCATACTTGCCGAAGCCAAGAGCAGAGCAGACCCCCGCTGGCAGCAGCCCCGCCTTCCTGACGCGCTGAGAGACGCGCTGCTTTCTCCTGCCGAGAATCCAGCACCGGCGTTTCTGGGTAGCCCTCGCAGGCAGCCTGGAATATCGAGACCAGAGAGAGAGATACCATTCCTCATTCATCCTAACTTCCAGGTACAGAACTGAATAACCCCTCACAGAGAATTCTTTAGTTATTCACTTGGCAAAAACAAACTTAACTTAAACTGTAACTTTCTATTCCCGCCCACGTATTAGGCTTAGGTCAGGTACACGGGGTAGGCGTATCTAGAAACACCAGTTGAGCACGTTTAGTCAAATGTATATGTGTATGTAATATATTTTATTCATTTTAAAACATCTTATGGCTTAGAAACCATATCAATGTTTTTACAGTATTATTTTATACTATTGCTTTTAATGTATGCACTTTACTTAGCTATAAGTATTGCAATAATATCGATCCATTTCTCTTGTATGAGAAAAGAGACTGATCAATAAATAACACCTTTTTATTGAACACGCCCGTCTCTTCCTTTTCTCTACATTCTGATGAGACTAAGAATGCACGTACTGACTGAGTAAAATAAATTGCCTTTTGTTCACACGACTCTCGAGATTTACTCTTGATTAGGGGAGAGCAAAGTTGTCATGTTCTATGGTTGTCAGAAACTAAATCCCTTCTTGTCTAATCAGGGAAGTTAAGTCCTCCTTGAACATTCGAGAAAGTTTCTAGTGAACTCTGAGCTAAGCTGGCAAACCCAAAACTTTAAGTCTAGTATCGACAGTAGTAGACCTAGTTAACGTCTGGCCTAGGCCTTTACTGCTGTAGGTATTATTCCAATGCGCAGAGCCTATTGGGATGATAGGAACTACACTACAGTTCTACATATTGAAAGTGTTCCAGGAGCTCATATAGCCACCACTGTCGACCTGGAAAACCTTCTCCTGATATTGAATGTCGCACCCAGGATTCCGGGTGTATCAGGTGCTACTACTATCCTTATTGAGCCGGGCCAGGTGCCCTAGGACCCTGCTTTCCCACTGTAATTAATTAATTAGAGGGCCTCTTCTCAGGCCCACTTCATGACGGCAAGGGCTCCGCTCCTCGCCCCACCTTCAGCGGCCCGGTTGCCGATTTATCGCACTGCATGGGGACCCCTGCGCCGCCTGGCCCAGGACTCTCGGCTCCCCATCCCTTGGTCTTTGCCCACGGGCCAGTCAGTACACAACCCAGCTACTGGTCCCAAGGCCCCCGGTCACTTGCCAGCCGAGTTGCTCCTGAATCTCTGTGCATCACCTCGGCTCACCTCTCGCTGCGACCGTGCAGCCTTTCCTGCCATGATACTAGGCCTCCTCAGTACCTCTGTGCTCCGCCCCTTCTCCCGTACTGGACAGTCACTCACGACTCTGTTCCCGCTGGACCCCCCTCACATACTGCTTCTCTATCCAGCTCTTTCATCACTCTCCTGCACCCCAGGCACATCAGCGAATGGGGGGGGGGGACGGGACAGTATAGCACCTGTTCCTCCCGTCAAAACCGGCAGGCTGCCTGTGCCGTTTCTCTACGCCTCTCAAGCTCGGACCACCATTTTCTGTATCTGAAAGGGGTGGGGATTATGCTCTGCTTCGGCTCAGCAGCTTGTGTTCTCTGGATTCAATCTCTTCTCTGGCAAGCAAGGTACAAAGATTTCACAGCCCTCTGCTAAATCTCTGGGTTCTGGCAGAATGGACGGATTTCAGGGGATTTCACCTGGGTGGCTTCTGAGTTCTCTTAGCTTGAGGCCATCTTCACCGTCGGTTAGCCACGCCGCCGAGTTTGGGCCTCCTTGGCGAATTTATTTGGTGTCGCAAAATCAACTTCCAAAAGTACTGGGTCTAATGGCTTACCCACTATGGTACTGTTGTCAGTGCAGCCCCTCCAGCAGAGTTTTGATGTTCCAAAAATGGTCTTCAGCTTGACAGACATATCATTTCGACAGAACATTGAATGGATTTTTTTGTGTTGAGTACAGATAGTGGACTGTGTTGATGTAGGCCAGATGATGATGAGCCAAGTCTTTAAAATTACCATACAGAGCTTTCTCTGCAACTTCTCCATATATTTGTATTTACAGTAGGTCTGAGAATCTCTAGAAGAGTATAAAGATTAGAGGTGCCTTTCCTAACCAGATTACGGGCACAAAACAAGAACAGAGTGGAGAGTTTTAAATCGATTGCCTCCTCATATACATTTAACTGAAGCACCTGCATTAGTCTGAACTTGTTGTTGGGTGACAGTTGAAAAGCTTCACCGTTCATGATTTTCTCATTTGCATAATCGTCACCTAACCGAGGCAGGTATTTTTTAGGGCCACTGGAATACGCAGCAGTGAAGCGCCACTTTATGTGTTGGGTTGATTAAGTTATGCACCAAGAAAAGGTACATTTATGTGGCATAATGCAGCACATTTTTTGATACTATGAGTTCATTATTTTGTTTTGTTACTTTTACACATGGAAATATTTCTGGGCAAAGATTTTTCATAATTAGTGCCAGTTTAACAACCACAGACAGAGAAAAGCAAATAAAAGATGATCAGTTAACCTTTCATAAGAGCCTTCCACTGCTCTTGTACCCACTGTGCTTCATTTTAATTGTTTGATCTGTTTGAGCTAGAAACAATTTTTTTTATTAAAATCTGCAGATTATACCTTGGGTGATGGATTATGTGGCAAAAGCGGCAAATCCAGAATTATGTGGCCAAGAATTTGCATAATCCCATAGGCCCTAGTTTGTTTTTATTGTCTAGTGTGGGAATTAAATGGCCTATATCCTAGAAGTGGAAATCAGCGATGAAAACTATTGGTGTCATCTGGGATGGGTGTGATGTAATATTGACTTCCTTTATGTATTAAGTGCTTGGCTTAATTACACTTGTAGGGCATTCTGAAGGAAACCTAATACGGCTTTGTAGCGGCACTAACTTCTTAGTTTCCTGTAGAAAGCGTAATTTATTTGGTAGCGATGGAGAGTAACTTGGTATCCTCCTTGGTACATATGATTTTCGCACATTAGCAGAGCAAACCACTGATCCGTGTTGAAGTATCACGATCTGCAAACAAATTGGAAGTTAGTTCAATGTACCATCTCCTGAAATAAATTTTACAAAAATAATGGCAAATCCTTAATAAAGAGATGAGTTTGGCTTGGGTAGTGGGAATGGAAACTTTAAACTAGTGTGACATTTTCCGTCTTTTTCATTGGAATGAATGATCTTGAAAGAAGTCATCCAGTTGATTTGACTTCTTTGTTCAATCCTTTGCGGTGCTCCCCAAGAGTTTTCCTTCTGCTTAATGGTCCTAATTCAGTTTTTGGCCCATTCTAGTCCAACGATGCAAAAACAACTCATGTACATTTATATGGTTAACTATTTAAACAAAGTTGCTGTTTTAGCCTAAAATCTAAGTTTTGTATTTCCATGAGCAATTTTACATTCTATGGTGCTGCGGATACACAGTTCAAATCCCGCTTTTATTTCCAAAATAACTCCAGTGACTAGAAATCCTGTAATTAAGGCCTTTTGGGTCAGTCAAGAAATACAGAGCTAGCCCCTGCATACTAATTCCAGTCTCGATTCATTGAAGTCAGCACAAGAATGACGTTTCCTTGGAGCAGGGTACTTGCTTCATGCATGCATGTCCGCAGTATATTAGGCCTACTTAGAGTTGGTTGTCAACAGATGTACTGAACTGTGCAGGTACAATTAGCTTGGTACTAATGCAAGTTTTTTGTTTTTGTTTTTTTGACTGGGCTACATAAGAAGAGAAATTTCCGAGCAAGGGGCATTACGGGGTGCTGATTGAAAAAAAGTGTAAACAGCTTTCCCTCATCCTTACAAAATGGACAAGTGTGCATCAGATTGTTTTACATTACTTTCTTGCTCAGAAATTTGTGATTGATGATTTTATTTGTATGTTCTTTTTCAGAGGGGTCTTTAGTAAGATCAACCGAGTGCAGTTACACCTCCAGAGAATGTTCCAGTTCCCAATGTATAGTATTGCTAAGCGTCCTTTAACCTGTGCGCAGGCTAGAATGTTCAAGATATATAGGTTATAGCAGCAGGGGGTGGTACATCATTTTATAGTTGTGTAATTATTTCTCTACAAACTTTTGAATAAGAGGACGTGTATTAAAATCTGTTCTTTTTTGTCATACTTATTTTACGCCCATTGATCTACAGTTTCTTGTGTACTTAAGTTCTGATGTGTCAAGTTAGCTTTGTAAATTTCTTTAACCTGAAGTGATACTTGGGACTGAATGACTGTAGTGTCTATCAGTGGAGCTGGACGAATTCACTGAATAGCATTGGGCAAACTGACCCTTTTAAGGCACTTCCTGAAGTTAAGGTGGTTACTGATCAGGCGAAGCTCCAAATGAAGTGTGTTTCCAGCCTCAGGGTGAATAGAGATGTTAAGTGGAAACGCATTTTCATTTTTAAGTGCCAACCACTCAAGGTATAACCTGGCAAAATATATGCAGAAAATCACTTTGCTTTGCCTGAATGTATTATTGTGCTCATGTCACCAAGATGGCTTCCCTTAAGTGGAGGACACTTGACATTTCAAAGTATGATTTTTCTTGTAAAGTTATGTTTTTTTTTTGTCCCATTATGTCCTGTGATTGGGTTGCTAATTGGCACAGCTGTACTGAAGTAAAACCAGTTAAGTTATATGCCCTTTTAAGAAAACCTACTTTGGCAACGCCTAGAAGTGTCACATATGCAAGGTCTATTGACTTTGTCAATGTTATTTCTGCTATGTACATCACAGCTGAAGGCTTTAAAAAAAACAGCTATGACATTGTCCATGCTAGCTGTGTCCGTTTTATTTTTATTTTTTTAACTTTCACCCACTCTGCATAGCACCTGCACTCCTGTAGAACGTAGCTTTAAAAAACATTGACAAAGCAAAAAAATAGAGCAGTTTGGCTTCTTCAAATTTTTTTTTGTTTGCCATGTTGTTGTCTAACAGTCCGGCTGGTGTGCATCAGAAAAGCTGTGTGTAATATATTTTACCAGTAGAATGGCAGTGTTGAACATTAGACGTGAGGTGCGTCGGAAGAACTTTTTGTGGACTTAAGTGGTTGATTAGCATCTTGTGCTACACATATGAAATTATGTGCATTGACGGAGCTGGTTGTGAGACTTTGTTTCCAATGCACCTCATACCAGTAAGCACAATTCTGCCATTTTAATAGTGCACGTTGTGATGCCCTTCGGAATAGGGTGCATTGGAAGAGGTATTTAGGCCTCTAGGTGACGAAACAGTTGATTTTACTGTACACCAAAAATAAGGTGCATCAGAAGAGCTCTCTGCAAGTCTTAGTGTTTCAGTAGCCTAGAGTGATCCTATCGGAAATGATGTGCATAGGCTGGGCTGTACATGAGTATCTATGCCAGAAGCAGCAGGTAAATCCTATTTGGATCGAGTTCCAGTGGGAGAGCCAGTGCTAGAATGCCGGTGGATGTTGTTCTTCGTTGATGGGGTGCCTGGGGGGGGGGGGGGCTGCAGTAGGCTCTGTGTTGGAACAACAGGGGTGTTGCACAGCATAAGTTTGGTGCATCAGCAGAGCTGTGCTCAACTCTGGGCTGTAAACGATTATTGGCACATCACACATGTGGTGCATCCATAGAGCTGTTCGAGAATCTTTGTGCTTGACTAGTGCATAAGATGAGAGGCACTTCACACGAGGAGAACCCGCTGAGCTGTGTGAGAATCTCAACCAGTCACAATCAATCCCATTTGTTAATACATGACGTAAACTGTAACAAGTCAAAAGAATACTTATCTGCTCAGAAGCAGCAAACAAAAGAGGATGAACCTGGAGTGTTGAGGGGTTATGTTGTCTTGGGAGCTCTGATTCATTGTGATTTCATGTTATTCTTGGAAGCTTTTATGGTTGCTGCTCAAATGTGGTTAATAAAATGTTATGCCTAAAGTTAGCCTCCTGTTTTGTCACATCTGTGCTGGAGCAAAAGATGAAAGTCACATCACCCGAGGAGAATCAGCTGGGCTGTGAGTCTCGGCACTTGGAACTACAGCTTGATGCGCCCCATTGTAAAGTCTGAATTATTGGATTATGGCTTGGTGCGGATTATGGTTTGAAGTTCCAACCATCATTTATTAGAAAGAAAGAAAGATTGCTCGGGCACTAATAAACAATTCTGTTCCTTGCCTGAAGGTATTAGACTGGCATCTGCCACGCACTGCTAAGGGTAGGTGTGATGAACCCTTCCTTTGCTGAGGAAGGATGGCTAAAAATAAAAACATTAACATAGACAATAGATCTGATGCGGGCGAGATCTATTTTCCAAAGTGTGTGTGGTTTTTCTTTTAGTGTTTTTTTGCTATGTGTTGAATCTGGAGGTGAAACCATAATCCTCCCAAAACCATCTGTAGCAAGCGAGAAAGTCATGATAAAATCAGTCTGACCAACAAAAACAAAGTGTGTGTGTGAGACTGGAAAGCCCACTAATGGTAAGTAATGGGTCGGCAGTAAGCCCCCCCCTTTTTTTTTTTAGAGCTCTACATTCGCTGAGTGACAGTGCAGACTGTCTCAGAAGAGACATACAACTGACAACATTTTAACATTTGGTGTTCGTAGAAACAAAAATTATTTGTTTCTTTCGAAAAATGGACCATATTGGGGTTACTCCAAGTTACCCCTAACACTCTTTTTCTAGTATTACCTTTTAATAATTTCCCATTTACGATTTGTCAGGAAACACCTCTTTTGCCAGGACCATGGGCTTCCTCTGAACAGCTTAAAAGACTTTCTTAGGATCGACACCAAGCCTACCTATGAAATCGACCTGTCTGCAGTTTCAAAGTGCTGATGTGCATTATATCAACATTTGGTTGTTTCAGTGTCCTGTTTGTAATAATAATTATTTGAAATTCTGAGCGCACACTATGTTTAAGGGCTAGTTGTTTTTAATGCATTCTGTTGAAGGTCAATGGTTTCTCTTATTGTTTGGCTATTTTAGCCACTTATTTTGGTTTAAATATTTCCTTCTAAAGAAACATGAGAAAAGTTAATAAGATAATGTTATCACAATTTAGATAAATGTTATCATCTTCTAAAAAATGCACTAAAGCATTACACATGACCCACACCAAATATGCCTTAGGTGAGGGCTAGAACTGGAGGGAACAATAAGCTACCTGTATATTACTGAGCTGTTAAACATTTAACTCCAGATAAACAGGACATTTGGAGAATAGGGAGGTTTCTAGGTGCAGACTGACTTTTACCTAAATCTTGTAATAGTCTGGGAGTCCTGGGCACCATTCATGTCTTTAGTGCCCCCCTCCCCGGGACCCCCCCCCTCCATCGCTGGGGATTTAGAGCAGCTCCCTTGCTAGTGTTGAGCCACTTCTCTGTAGGGAGACGCGTGTTTTAAATATGCTGTTACAAGTACACATTCTATGCAGAAGGCCAGCCCTATTACCATGTTAACAGATACTGCTCACTTGCTTGCACCTCTGCACAATGCTCCACTCCAGTGTGCATGGCTGCTCAAGTCTTCTGAGTCCTTCCGAGGTTGTAAACCCTTACACAAACCCAAAATGCACTGCTGCAGACGTACCCCCAGCAAGCAGTTCTAACTAGCGCATAGAGCATTCAGGCTATGCCCCCGGACCATGTGCAGTTGAGCTCACCGTGCTGCCACTTCGCAGTGAGCAGCTTTAGCTTGCTGAAGGAAAGACCTGTTCCTGCTGGAGTATGCCGTTAACCTGCACTAGTATCAGAGGACCAGAACGAACCAAGAAGAGGACCGGACAGGCATTGGGCAGGGTCTCTGCTTACTGTGAACCAATGTCTAGTAGTCCTTCTATAAAAACACACCTTAAAACGTCATGCCCCTTATAGCACACAGTACGTTTAGAGCATCTAGCAATATAACTTCTACACCCCGTTTGCCAGTTTTGCCTACTCCGATGATAATACAGAGGCTATGTACAGTTTTGGGCACACTCAGATGTAAAAGGCCATGCACAGTGAAGGTTGGCCACATGCAGCGGGTTGGGGCATGCCTGTGGAGAAGCACCCCACGTCCACCCCAACCCGGCCTAATGCGTAGCAGAGTAAAGGATGATTTCATAGACGTTGGCGGTAGTGTATTAACCGCATGCGCGCTAGCGGTTTTCCCGCTGCGCGCTGCGTTTAAAAAAAAGCCGCGTTACATGACGAGCTCAGCTCGTCATCAGCGTGCGAGCGTCGTCGCTCATGACGAGCTGAGCTCGTCATGAGCGCAGAAGTGGTTAACAAACGCCCAGATATTTACCACAAAAAACTCCTTTATGGTGACTTTCTGGTTAGTTCTGGTTCACAACCTTAACATTTGTTTAAAAACAAATACAAATTCCCTTAAAACAGTTAGAGTAAAGTTATGCATAATACTTTAATAACAGAAAAGTTACGTTGAACAGTTCTGGTTAGCTTCATGTACCATAACGTGCACAACAGCCCTGTGCGCATAACTCGCACGCAAACTGCAATATGCTTATGACCATGCAGAAATTATGCCAATAAGTAATACCATCTAATATCACAACATCGTTAAATACATCACATACTTAAACTATTAAATAATGCTATTTCATAGTACTTTAATTGGACATAGTGCATTATTGCAAATCAAGGGTGAGATAATAAGTATTAGATTTTCTTTTGTAGTCCCCTCTGTGTTTTAAACTGTCTTTAGGTTTCAGCAAATCAAAACCAGTGGTGCGTTTAGATAATATTCCTTTCTTCCTAGTAAGTACTTCAAAATTGAAAAGGTGTTCTAAGTGTACCTTCTTTCTAGGAAGCATTTGTACTTTTCTATTAAAAGGTATATGCAATTTTTAAAAATTATTTTTTATTACAAATATGTTGATCTTATTTAGGGAGTGGTATGTTTTCTTTTTTTGTTTGGCGCCATATGCTTGCAATAAAACAAATATTGACAATGCCAATAGGTCTGGCCTTCGGAAGCTAGTGCACACCTAATTTATATTTTTATTGTATTTACAGCGTCAGCTCCTTGAGACAGGGTGTTCCAATCCAAAGTAGCTTTATTCGAGGTATACTCATTAAAGCACAAGACAACAACAATTAAATAAGAACATTTAAAAATTCATACATTGAATAATTTAAAAAAATGTGATCGTATATCCATCTCACCGCAAGTGGAAGTAATAAAAATAGCATTAATAAAATTACTTTTGGATTATAAAACTCATTCACAATAATTTAAAACAATTTTAAAATGAGCAGTGCATTAAATGGGCATATCGAGAAAATTACAATTAAAACCACCCAAAGATTACCCAGATTTACATTTCAACCTTATGGCCCATGCCCATCCTAAGTATTTAGCTACCGCTATTGAGATAAACGGTAGAGAACTGGTTCGAATGAGCCTTTCTGCTTCAATGCTCCTGTATGTGCCCAGTGTTTTACCCATTGGAGTCAACCAACACTCGTCTAGGCAACACATCGGCAGGGCAGGCAAAAAACAGGTGGCCTGTTGTTTCACTACTACTCCCACAGACAGGACAGATATCATTGCCTGTGCTGGTCCACCTGCCCTTAAAGGACTGGAGCGGTAAAGAACCTGCCCTAAATTGGAAATAAAGCTTCCTATCTCCAGGCCTGGTGATGCTATCCCAATAAGGTTTTAATCTAGGTATAAGTTTTACTTCAAGGAAAACTCCCGCCAAGGAGGATGAGTCAAGCGTTAACAGCAATCCACTCCCAGTACTTAATTTTCATAATATTTTTGGAGGTGAAAGAAGCCTCTACAGGGTTCTCCCATAACGTTTGCATTCCCAAGCCAATCAGAATATTCCAAACACACCTTAGCCAACCAATTTTCTTAAAAATATCGGATTTTATTACATCTAAAAAACCCTGAGCATATGATGAGAGTTGGGGTGTTCGGCTGCAATGACCACATCTACAAGCTTATAGTAACATATATATGGGCCACTTTTTTTGTCTACTCGAGGGCCTTAGATATGATTTTATTATAGAAAAGCAAAGAAATGGGAATCAAATCATGATTTGCCAGCACTTGTCTTAAGGTCCCTATCAGTATTAGCGAAGAAAAAAGGTGCAAACAACGGGCTGGAAGCCCAATTCCCTATACTCCCTTGAGTTAGAAGCTGATTCAAAGAACCTAGCATTCAACAATTTATTAACACATAGTAGCCCAGCACACTTTAAACACAACTTGTAATAGTCTCAAAAAGCAATTCAAAGGGATCTAGTTCCATAGACGAGTCGATGTTCAATTTCAATTTATTCTTTATTTTCATTCTTTAAAAGCTTTTCAAAGCATCACTTTTGAAACCGCCAACGCGTTTCGTCCCATCCAGGGACTTCTTCAGGGCTTGAAAAGTAAATATAGGCTATTCAGTTTGGTAATCTTTCATTTAATCGCAACTGGTGATTATTAAATCTCAATTTAGAGGATATTCAGTTTGGTAATCTTTCATTTAATCGCAACTGGTGACTATTAAATCTCAATTTAGGGCACGGTACCGTGGCGAACCATGTGAAGCGGACACGATCGAGGATCTCTATTGCGGGACCGGAATTACTGTATCCGGGACACTGCTCCGCAAAAAAAGACTTCTTACCTGCTAAATACTATGTTCAACAAATGAGGAAGCGCCCTAAATTGAGATTTAATAATCACCAGTTGCGATTAAATGAAAGATTACCAAACTGAATATCCTCTAAATTGAGATTTAATAATCACCAGTTGCGATTAAATGAAAGATTACCAAACTGAATGGCCTATATTTACTTTTCAAGCCCTGAAGAAGTCCCTGGATGGGACGAAACGCGTTGGCGGTTTCAAAAGTGATGCTTTGAAAAGCTTTTAAAGAATGAAAAATAAAGAATAAATTGAAATTGAACATCGACTCGTCTATGGAACTAGATCCCTTTGAATTGCTTTTTGAGACATTACAAGTTGTGTTTAAAGTGTGCTGGGCTACTATGTGTTAATGATTTTATTATAGATCTGCCTGAAGTAGTGCAAGAGATTAAGTGTGCCCAAAATTTAAAATAGGGTCTTCCATTAAAATCAATCCTTGAGTGGATGAACACGACCATGATAGCCTGAAAATGTTCACTAGTACGTTTTTGACTGTCATTCTCAGCCCTGACATATTCTATGTCTAAGGTGTCCTAACTGTCCTGGGCCTCATTTATTTGTCAAATTAAAGGTTAACAGGATGAACTGGTGATTTTGTTTGGTTTAGACCTCAGATGTCTTTATAAATTTTATATATTTATTTATAATGTAAAGATGATAGCACACCTGAGTCTGTGGTATATTTGACTGAAGGCCGTGTGAGGTGCTTTACTTCACTGTATGAGTGAATATCAGCCTATGTGTAAGGACAGTATGGGCTAGTGTGCAGGGGTTGGGTAATTTGTCCTACGAAAGCCAGTGGTGAAGTTGATGCAATGTATTCTGGAAAAGGATATTTTGCGGTTTAAAGTATTGACCACTAGCCTCAGTGTGCATTATTAGCAGGTGCCCACTTCCCCACCCTCTTCTGCTTCTCGGCAGCAAGGTTAGTTCACCTTGTCTCAAACGGTAAGAACTCGCCCTACCATCCAGCGAGACACAATGCAAAACATCCTGTTTTAAAAGCACTGGCCGCCTGTCAATCCCGTTCACTAAATCTAAGGGCATTCTTAGAAATTTCTTTCTTCTGCCAGGTATTGAAAAACTTATTCACAGTGAATATCAAACCATTACCAAAACAATTCAGCCACCTTTAAAATGTATATGCCCCCTGCTAAGAATTGCAAAGCCAATCCTTTGAACGTTTTCAAGAAGAATATTGGAGCTATTACATATTTGTTTTTGGTCTGAATCATCTCAGCCAGGATTCAATTATGAAGGCACATTCCATAGATGAGAGCCGCAGCACACATTACTTTGGTCTCTGATCCTTTTGGTGACTAGTGTGCATCAGTGCCTGAAATGTTACTTTTACAGGGGGATCTGTTGATGAGGTTTGTGGTAATACCATGTTCAGATTAGGAAAATGTAATAGAATATTCATTATTTTCTTTGTCATGTATAGGATGAGGTTGGAGAGAGTAGAAAAATAATCACTGTTGACCAGATTTGCAAAACATAAGGAACAAAGTCAGGGATGTGTTCTGATTGGATTGCTCATATATTTGAAAGCAGCTCATTATTCTTTGAACATTACATAGTAATCTTGGAGACGTTCAGTAAAACAATGACCGTCCTTTTTTTCGAGGTCATAAACTGTATGCTTGACGATTTTTTTTGGTCAGGCAGGCAATTGTACCTTGGTGAAAATTTGATGCTGTTGTGCATACTCAAACTAAATTTTAGTTTTGTTTTTTCTCTCCACTGGGAAAAATACTGTTCTTGTAGAAACCCCTTCACGTGCATCATTATCGTGGAGGTGTTCTTGTTCCATTATTACCATGAAATTGCACATTTGCTAGTGCTTCGGGGTGGGAAACTACTTGCAAGAGATTTGTGAAAAACCATTCACCAATGAATTTGAGAACATTTGGCTACTTATGCAGATGAGATCTCCCTCGAACATCCACAAACCTGCATCAGCCCCAAATTTTCTAATGTGAAAATATCTAGTGGCGGAATTTCTGTGATAGCAAATGAAATTTCTGAGCATAAAATTCCGATTATTCTGCGACTCTGGATTGGAATTGTGCCGCACAAATCCATTTGTTTGTGCATATCAGTTAAGAATATGTGTACAAATAACCTTCTGTTCCATTTTTGTGTCGGTAATGACCTCTTTAAAGATAGTGTGTGTGTGTGTGTGCGTGTGCAGGGGCCAAGAATTTTTCTTAGGAGCCTGGTGCCGGGGGTGCATAGTCTTAATTCCATGTCATGTTTCTTTCTTCCACTACCCTACATTTCTGATCTCTGTGTCCCATGTGGGTTCTTTGTCATCCCTGTTTTCCCCCTTTGTCACTGTTTTCCTTCCTTTCTCTTCCTACTTCTGTCTCCATTTTTAGGTCTTGCGTAGCGCAGCGCGCATGCACTGCTTTAGGAGAGGGCCTCTTGCAATCACTCCAGACCTTCACTCGTGCATGTGGCGGGATGCAGCTTGCGGGAGCGAGCAGGGGCGCGCAGGGTGCCATCTGTTCTGTATCGTCGCTTTCACTATTGCGGCCGCATTGCTGCGCTTGTTAAACTTTCTCTTTTCTCCTGACACCATTTTTTCTAGTCTCATTCCATCATGCCCCACTCTCCTACACATTTCTCCTATTTTCTTCTCTTCATCTCTACGTTCTGTAGTCCCTCTTCCAGACTCCTGTTTTCTTTCTTGTTTCTCCCTCTCTCTCTCTAAATTGCATCTCTCTCAACCTTCTGTGTCCTCTTCCCTTCCACACCTCTCCTTTTCAGGTCTACTAATCTCTTGTCTCTGTACTCTTTACTAATCTCCAGATTTTTCTCTTCCACCTTTTTTTCTTCTCTCCAACTCGCCCTTCTTTTATAATCTACCTTTTCCTCCCCACACCTCACCTCTTCTTCTCTCTATCAGTTACCCATAGCAGCACTTTCCTCTCCCTCGTTTTACACCCTATGTATCTCCTTCCTGTCTATATTGTATCTCTCACCAACGTAGCCCCCTTCGCCATCCTCTCTGCATGCATCCACCCCCTAACCTTATCTCTTGTCTTACCTCAGCATTTGTTATCCGGGGAGAGGATGTGGGTTACAGCCAGAACTAGCGACTTTGCAACTGGGAAACCACCTCCAAGTCTCGGCGTATGCTCAGCATACTGTGATTCTGGACAAATCACTTAATATCTCTGTGTTTAATGTAACTAGTGCACATGTTAAGCCCATCAATGCTCTGAATACACCTACAAAAAATGTCTTTTCTTGTCTCTCCGTTCTCTTCTTAGGTCTCCCAACCTTAAGTTTCTTTACTCCTTTCCCTATTTTTTTTGTTTTGTCATAATTTTTATGTCCCCTACTGTCGCTGCACCTCTCCCATTTGCTTGCTATTTTTTATGACATTTTTCACCGTTTAAATAGCATTTGCTTTTTTTAAGCAAGGCTCAGTGATTTAAAGCAGTGAGGGCTGACACCTGCTTGTGAACTGTAACAAGGGCCACTTCAGTCTTTTATGCTTCCCGGTTCGACACTTTGAGGCCATTACATTGGGTAATAGTCATAGCAGTTTTTATAGCACACTGAAACAAAAAAACCTGTGGTACTGAGTTCCATATAAAACAAGTTAATTTAGGATGGCATTTTCTTTTCTTTCTTGGCACTGCCTCTGTGTCCTTTCCGACACCAGCTTTGCCCCGTTCTTCTCTCCCGTCTTGCACAATCTCACTTTTCACTGACCAAGCTTTCATTTTCACTTTCAGTGCTCATCCCACTCACCTCTCTTCACAGCCCCTTTTTCTCCCGCCCTCCGACCCATTGGCTCCTTCTCCCACTCATTTCTTTCCTCCCTCTCTACACGCACTCACCTTCCACTCTCAGCTTTGCTACATATTTCGTGGTTTTGGTTTGAAAAAACACAACTGTAATGTATTGCAACATTTACATATGGCTTAGTACCCTATGTGGGGCGCCAGAGCGCTTACCTACATGGGTAGCACGCTGCAGCGTGTATTTTGAATTTTGTTCTGTACTGCCGAAGAAGAGGCAGGCTGTTTAACACCTCATAACCGCTCCTCCATTCTTAGCCCCGGAACACCGCCCCCAGTTAACCTACTGTAACCGATTGTCTGCATCTCTGCAAAGCTCGAAGCGGAGGGCCCCTGGCTCCACATTTTAATTGAAGAACACTAATTACAGGACACGAGGTCGCATTAACAGCACTGGAAGTGATGTTTTCTCCACAAGGGGCGGTTTAGTTGAGTTGTGCGCCGCATACATTACTGCATCAATTTATTTCCAGAAGATTCTTTTCTCTGACCCAGAATTTGCTCTGGGTCAGAGTGTCCTGGCTCAGGTGCCTAGAGACGTCCTCCCGCAGCACTATCCTGACTGCATCAGACCCGAGTTCCTTTTTCCTTTCACTTCCCCGTGTCCCTTTCTTCCTAGTCCCTTTCTTCTCATTGAAGATAGTTACTTTCAGCTCAGTGATGCCTTGCCTTGCTGGCACTGAGTGATGGAACATAATATGCTTTTGTACCGGGTGAATTCAGGCACTGTATAGACTTTCGGACCGTCCTAAATGTGGTGGGTGTCTGTTCGTGCTGTGTGGGGCGTAGCTACTTATGGTGCAGCCGGAGCACTGGCACAAAGGCTTTTTGAACCCTGATTAATGCTGTATGTTACTACCTCAGCAGTAGTCCAAGGAGGCAGATTAAATATCACCTCACCGGATGCGTCAGACCCCCTATTACGGGTGCACTAGTCCATGCCACTGGTAACTGACGGAAACTTATCTAGTACTTCGAATGGTAGAAGCCTCTTTTATGTAACCCGCTTTTGTATCCTCAAAACGCGCAAGACTCCCCATTTTCCGGTACCGCCACCCTAATTGACTGGTGTGCAATACAAAAGCATTTGCTTTTTTTACCGACAACCGCGCTTCACCACTCCTTAACTAAATCGGAGGAGCCCCTGTTCGGTGTAGACTGACCATCCTCCCCTAAAATAATATTAGGACAGCGAAACACAACTAGAGTAAAGGCATGTATTGATATGTCCTGATGATGGTCCTAAATTAAATATGGATCGAAACGTCGTCGACACTATACACGTGATGATTTGTATACTCCTCCATTGTGTAAATCACAGAATGTGTATGTAATTAATAACTGTCTGTTCCAATTTTTTGATTACTTGACAGACTTCTTTCTTGCCTTGTAATTGTTTGTTTTTTATGGTTGTGTATATGTGGTAGTTGGACGCAGGCTTGTGTTCCACTTAGAATTTGCTATATATTTCGCTACATTTGAGTGTATTTATTATTAAAACATGTCCGGCTGTACATTGAACAAAGATTCCAATTTTGGTCTATTTGTACCTTGCTTTTAAATTGTGATTGATGTTTGGGACCACTGTTCTTTGAAATATTGCATACCCCCAAGGTCCCATACTTACTGCTACTTTGGGTTTCCCTTGTTATATATAATAGTATGTTACTACCTCAGCAGTAGTCCAAGGAGGCGATTTTCTTGCCTGCACCAGGGCCCATGGCATCCTTGCAACTCTACTGCTGGGTTTCTTATGATATTGATTACCTGGCAGTGTGTAATTATAATTGCATTTATATAGCGCTTACTACCCCAGGCGAGGCATCAAAGCACTCTTTGGCGAGTAGCACGCTACTCCGGAACCCAAAAAGGATTAGTGGTGAATTAGTATAGTTAGAAATTACATTAATTTGAGCAGTGTGTTGGTCTCTTTTTCGCTAGTAGTGTTCCTTAAGTCTGATTGTATGTCAGATACTATGTGGTGGTTCAGGTCTGGTTGTTTTGTAGTATATTAGGATCTGTTCGTCCCTAGCTATGTTGACCCTCATTATGAGTTATGTGGAGCGGACATACCTCCTGGAATTCAAGATCTGATTCCAAGTGGGTCGGTTTTTATGTATTGGTTTATAAAATGTAAATAACAGGCATTGTCGTTTACAATGCCAATAGCTTATACTTGTGTAAATGCGAGACCTATTGCCATTGCTTGTTTTACCTTTGTCACTTGTCCTGGTTCAAAGTACTGGTCCCCAAAATTGAGTACCAGTGCCCATCACTGGTAATTACCCACACAAATTCATTACTGGCACATCGGGCCTTTAATATCTCATGGTTAAACTATATAAAATATTTTATGCATGATTTAGGACACCCGGAATACTATGAGGATCCAAGCTCTGCACTCTTGGTTACTTGAAAAGATCTTAAAAGACAGTGCATGACTCTTTTAGAGACATGCAGATTTTCTGCAGAAATAGGGAGGCCAACAATCCGGTCCAGTCAACTGATATTTACTACATATGACATGCAGCCATACCTAATGTATATCAGGGATATACAGGATAGATTTGTCCTGACCTGATTTAGGTTTGATATTTTCCACTGAATTACATCTTTTCCTACAATGAATGACTGGTCGAAAATGCTAAGTAAGTGTCCATGCGGTGATGTCAGTGCAGTCCACAATTCAGGTGTACTTTTTTGCAAATTTTACTTAGTACAAAGAAAGAGGTGGGTTTTACCAATTTTAAAGATATTGGGTTTTAGACAATGCACTATTTTTTTTTAATTTTTCAGAATGAGGGTCTTACCAGGTATATAGCACAATTTTTATGGACTGTAATTGGATGCAGGAAGACTATGATATCATACATTTTAAATATGAATGTTTTTTAGGATACTGTATAAGATTAGCAGTTTGATTAGATTATTGTATATGTCAATTTATAAATACATGTGTCTTTTTCATTTGAGATGTGTATAACACATACTGGTTTTTATTGTGTCTGATTTTATGATTTTTTTCTAAAACTTGAATAAAGCAAATTGAAATGAATACTGGCACATCAAGTTCTGTACTATGAATCTTTTGTGCTACAAGGCTGAGGTGTGTTAAACTAGTGTTATTTTGCTGTACATACTTTGAAGATCTACTTACAGGTTTGAGTATAAAATTGACATTTATTTAGTTATAACTTTTTATTATAGATCGTGAACATGACCCAAGAGGGTATCAATGCACTTTATAAGTGGTCAGGAAGAAAGAACCAGTAAAACAAATAACAAAATCTAGAGCGAACCAGGAAGGGTGGGTCCCAACAGGAGGCAGGAAGCCAAAACGGAGACCAATCCACCCACTAAATTTAAATATACATGATCTTAAAAAGTCCAATACTTTATAAGGGTATAGCAAATGTAGCCTAGGATGGCTGAGCCATAACCCCTTGCATTCTGCGCACATGTTCGCGCTGTATAGCTGATTTAAAAAGTGGACGGGATTCGGACGGACCCTGGCTGCCCTCCGCACACGCCCACTGTGACGTCGGACGGCCAGGGGCCGTCCAAAGCATGCAAGGGTTAAATAAAAAATGTGTTCATTAGTAGTACTTTGGCTTCTTTTTTGAATGGTATGGTTGAGGGGATCATTTTGCATTCAG
The DNA here is from genome assembly GCF_964261635.1 of Lissotriton helveticus. Taxonomy (NCBI): domain Eukaryota; kingdom Metazoa; phylum Chordata; class Amphibia; order Caudata; family Salamandridae; genus Lissotriton; species Lissotriton helveticus. Next base: position 731,657,287 of record NC_136069.1, on the reverse strand, counting down.
GGGGGACGGGAGTTCCATATTCTCAGGGCAATACCCAAGAAGGTTTGATTTATACTTTTTCTTGTTTTTGAACTTCTGTGGTTTCAGCAGTAAGGTGCTGGAGCTTTTAGCAAAATCAAAAAAAGAATTTCAATGTTCATAAATATTTTTTTATCTTTGTAAAGGTGTTCTGCTAATGAGCGTCGATGAAAGGGCCTAGTAGTGCATTAACTTGCCTTGGAATAAACAGAACGTTAAATATATACTTATTTGGACTTCTGTTTTAGGCAATTCTGGACATTACCCATCGTTTTTCTGTATAGCATATTGGTTTTCACTTTTTAAATTTGTAGGTAGTAAAGACCACTCATCTAGCTGCTGAATCTGCACCCAAAACACACATTGGCCTGAATAACCCTCCACATCACAAAGGTCACCAGTCACTTTTTCTCTCTTATGTTGAGAAACTGTTCACTTTGTCAGTTGAATTTCTTTCTTTCTTTCTTTCTTTCTTTCTTTCTTTCTTTCTTTCTTTCTTTCTTTCTTTCTTTCTTTCTTTCTTTCTTTCTTTCTTTCTTTCTTTCTTTCTTTCTTTCTTTCTTTCTTTCTTTCTTTCTTTCTTTCTTTCTTTCTTTCCCATCTGAAGGAACTGCAATCTAGACTAAGGATGTTTCCCAATTCATTTAGGCTCCCACATTGTTTCTATTCTTGTATTGCTGTTCTACTCTAATTTATGTTCAGCATGCTTTGTCGGTTAGAGGTAAAATTATTTTTTTTACTTTCACCTACCAGACCGCGCAAGCTTAAGATCTATTGTAAAATACCTATTGTGGATTTACCAAAACTTGCTTTGGTTTAACGCATGTCCATTGCTTACCATTGTGGCTTTTTTTGCTTGTTTTTTATTTATTCTTTTTCCTTGTCCATCATGTGTTGGTCTATTAAATACAAAAAAAGATGGCACATGTGTCATTTTATAGTTGCTAGCTCATGCACACACCTACAGAATGAAATGACTGGCAGCAGTGGCCGAAGATTTTTTTCCCCCAACATTGGTAAACTGTTTGAATTTTATTGTTGTGAATGGCACTTCCAAATGAAGTAAATTTGCCAGTAAGCTGGATTTTTCACTTTCGCACATATAGGAGCAGAGATGAAATTGTTGTCCTTTCCAGGTTAGGCAATGGAGCATAATTAGATGAATACCCAGAAACTTGATAACACTGAAGGTGTTCACATACCTCTTGCATGTAGTTTGACACCCCGGAAACCTGTACAATTTGACTCCTTGAATGGAGTAAGAGAGAAAAGTTGACAAGATGATGGCGTCTTCATTAAGCAGATCATTCATCTTCAGCGTATTTATCTGGTGGTGGAGCCCAGTAAAACATCTTTGTCAAAACAAACTTCTAATTGCACTGCTTCACCCACACTGTTGATTTATTACGCCTCCAACCTTAATTGTTTGGCTCTCCCTCTTACTTAGGCAGATGACATCGCTCCTTTCTAATTTGTAAAATTATTTTATACATTCTCCGCTTCCTTCAACCTTCCTTTGACTTACCCACCTCGCATCTCCAGCCAGATGATACTTCTGCCCACATAAAATGATCAGTCGCAATTAAAAAAAAAAAAAAAAAAAAAAAAGTAGAAAGGGTGGCACCAACCCAAACACTGAGTGGTTAAAACCTGAAATCTCCCCATTTGTAATGGGCATTAAAAATAGCCATACATACCGGGTTGCAGCTTATGTGCTTGGGTGACTTGCTTTACTGATACTGGCAACATATCGAAAGGTTTTAACAGTGTACAGAACTAAAATATGCTTTTTACGTTCTAGCCATTAGAAGTGTCATTGAAATAATTTTAAGTAATCATCAATATATTAGTTTACTTAGCTGTACATATACCTAGGCAAATTAGAATTCCATTTAGTGATTTCATGTAAAGGTGTATGTTCTATTGTTTCACGAAAGTATTTCGGAAACACCCAAAACATTTCTTAAATTTAGTTTGTTGCTTCTGTTAAGATGTTGACTTCCCCTTTATTTTTATTTCCAGACTTTTGACGCAAATGACCTCTACCAGGGGCAGAACTTCAGTAAGGTCTTGAATTCCCTCGTGGCTCTGAACAAAGTAACGGCAGGTAAAACTGGTGACATGTCTTTTGCTTCTCCCACTGATAAAAGGTGCTCCATTCTGTCCTTTCTTTATACGAAGATTAACTAAGCATTTTCTTTACAGGCTGTACGAGGTATTTTGTACCCATCTAGGAACATACATTTCAGGAAGAGCTGACAGTTTATGGGTAATCAAAACCGAGTTATAGAGGTGGCTTAAAGAAATAATTGCCCATATGTCCTCCAGAATGTTGTACTCTACGTGTAGTGACAGAGCTAAAGAGTCCTTTCTTAAGTTTATTTCACATATTTATCTATCTATATATATATATATATATATATATATATATATATATATATATATATATATATATATTGTTTTAGGTTTCCTTAAGTAAGAAACAAACTTCAAAAGATGTTGCACTGATGCACAGGGGAAGGAGAAAATGTCACAGTGTTTTTTAGAGTGTTTTAAGACCATTACGACAACAATTTCTAGAACAGGTTGTATAATATTGTGATTAGTTTAAAGAAATCTAGAGAGTTTTTGAATGATAAGGTAGTAACACACAAGATAATTTGTGGCAAAGCCAACAGACCTGGTTTCAATGTGCCGTTGTGTGTAAACAAAGGCTTTCGCAAATGTTTACAGGTGTGTTGCATGCACCAACTGCCCTTTAACACATTAAAGACTGCCAGTGCGCTTTTTGGTTATACAATAGTCCCACATGCGTTCTGACGGAAACACATCCAAGATGTGCTGATAAACTAAACTGCCAAGAAATTGAAGTCGGAGGGTTATACTCCTTTGGACCAAGATAAAGCTCAGGCTATGTTTGAGTTTGAGTTTAAAAGTTCTTGTAAAGCGCGACGTATACCAGCGGTTTCTTGGCGCTATAGCTAACGGGGACTGAGGTTTAAAGGGAAGGAAGGAGAAGGGAACAGTTATTCAAAGGATTTGGTGAATAAATGGGTTTTAAGGCATTTACGGAATTGTGAGTAGAGGGGGATGGAGCGAAGGTCAAGGGGAAGAGAGTTCCAGAGGGTGGGGGCAAGGAAAGCAAATTTGGAACCGCCCCACTTCTTTCTCCGGAAACGTGGGATAGAAAGGAGGGACTGGGAGGAGGAGCGTAGGGCCCTGGTGGGGGCATAAGAGACAATCTCAGAGGAGATGAAGGCCGGCGCCAGACCTGATCGGGCCAGGAAGGTGATGGATGCGAGCTTGAATTGAATTCTAGCTCGCACGGGGAGCCAATGAAGAGATTTCAGGAGTGGGGTAGAGTGGTGGAACTTGGGGAGATTGAAGGCCAGGCGGGCCGCTTGGTTTTGTATTTGCTGTAGGCGGCGTAGGCTGTAGGCAGGGATCCCAGCATATAGGGCGTTCCCGTAGTCCAGGCGGGACACCACCATGGCCAGGATAATAAGTTTGAGGGCAGAAAAAGTGAAGAAGCGGGACACCCTACGTATAGTACGCAGTGAAAGGAAAGAGGAAGACACCACAGAACTAACCTGGGAGTGTAGGGTGAGTTGAGAATTAAGTTTTATACCCAAGGTTTTAACTGAAGAGGAGGGAACAGGAGAAGAACCAAGAGAAGGGGGCCAAAAAAGAGGGGACCAGGGACTGGACGAGCCACCCGTCAACACCAACTCTGTTTTATCAGGGTTGAGTTTAAGGTGGTTGTGGTTCATCCAGTCCCTGATGTGAAGCATGACAGTTTGAAAGTTGAGGACAGCCGAAGGAGAGGAAAGATTGAAGACCAGCTGGAGGTCATCCGCATAATTAAATACGGCGACCTCCATCTGTTGAAGAGAGAAAATCAGTGGGGCAATGTACAGATTAAACAGGAGGGGAGAGAGAGAGGAACCTTGGGGGACCCCGCACTGAACTTTCCGGGTGTCCGCTGTGAAGTCACCCAGGCGAACTGCCTGGGTGCGGTCGCTCAGGAAGGAGGACAACCAGACCAGGGCACTCCCCCCGATCCCCGCCGCCCCGATACGGGAGAGTAAGATGTTGTGATCTACCGTATCAAAGGCGGCTGAGAGATCGAGGAGCACGAGGGCCTGGTGCTGATCGGTGTCCATACCCTCCCTGAGGGTGTCTAAGACCGACATGACAACGGACTCCGTAGGGTCAAGGATCTTTCACATAGGCATTATGTAGCAGCAGCTCCTAATCTGTGCTAGTCCTCTCATCGTTTAAATTCCTCATAATGTCTGTGGGCATCCGGATGGCTTCTTTTTACCAAATGGGTTGTTTTTCTCATCAAAATGACACTTTCTTGATGGAAAACAATGTATCCACTTTGTTTCTGTTGGTGATGTATATTTAAAGAATTGGTAATAGTGGGTAGCAATACTTGGTGGTCTCCAGTAAGAGAAAACTTTTTAGGTCTCGCGACCTGCATTGCACTGCGCAGCAATGCTCGCGCAGGCGAGAGTCCTTTTGTCTGGGGTTCAGAAATGGACCCTGTCTGCTCTTCTGTGATTGGGCTTAGAGAGCGTGTATTTTGTTAACAAAAGCACACAATAGGCCAAAGGCGGGCGCATTGCTCCGCCCATGGCCTATTGGTGTCTGTTACGTGCACCAAAGCCCATATGTTTTCAATTATCGTTCCCAGACACGTGCGCGATAACATATGCCTCGCAGTGGCGCGCGCTCACCACTCGCGGGCTTGTTGTTTTTTTTTTTTACACTAGCGATCGCTTTTGTGATCACTTTCAGTGCCACTTGTTTTTATAAGCAGCGCTGCACAACGCGCTTTTTTAATGTGGTTACATGTACCAAGAAATGAGAAGACGGTGGCACATGAAAGGCTCTGTGGGGAGCGTTCGGCAAATGAACAAACAATGTTAGGAACGTAGGACAATCAAAAATTGTGAGACACCTGGGGCAGGTGGACTGATAGTGCGACAAGAATGAGGTACATGGGCCGGCAATGCAAAAATATTGGCTATTTACGAAAAAAGTAGCAAATTAGTTTTGATTTCTGGCGGGTGGCAGGGTCCATACTCTGAAATACCTTAAACATCAACCACCCTTTTGTGTTAATTTAGTGTTGTAAGGATGCATTGAGCTGCAGTGACCGAATTCATTTCCTGTCCGAGCCCTACAAACATATTCCTTTCTACTCCTTTCAGCCTCTCCGCTGTGTACTTATCTGTTCGTGCAGATAGTGCTTAGTTTCAGAGACGCCCCGGGGGCACTTACCTGTTCGTACAGATGGTGCTCTACTTTGGGGTGCATGCTCTTTTCCTGGTCACGGGACTACTTTTTCTCTCTAGCTTCACAAGACCTTCTCGCCAGGGGGACCCTCTCGCGCCTGCACCGGTTTCGTCTTAGTCCCAGCTCCCTCTGTCAGCCCGACCCGGGCACCGCTCCTCTGAGACTCCAAGACTCTCCGGGCATTACCTCATAAACTTATTTCTGGCAGGGGCAGCGCGGGCGGGAGTAAGATAGGTGGGGCAGGGAGAGCAATTGGCGACCTCCGTGAATGACCCCTTCACCCAACTGTTGGTCACGCACATCTAACTTCCCTAGGTTTAGGATAACAACTTCACAAAACTGATGAGCTCACGGTCGCTACAACCGAAATTGTTGTCTTAGCCTCTGAAAAATAATTTATAACTGCCGAACGATGACTGCCTGGCTCTAGCCAGAAGTGATAATGACCCTCCAATACCGTTCAAAGGCTCTGATTAGCCATTCCATTCTTTTGAGCTGCTCCATAACTTTGTAATGTTATAATTAACAATAACAGTATTTCTAATACTGATATAGTTCCTTTATAACTTTAATAACTAACTTTTCATTGTTTGTAATAAAAAATAGATCCATTTTAACTTCATAATTCTTCTTAGAAGTACATGTTATGCTCATCTAAAAACATGCATGGTTGATTGTTGCAAATAGAATGGCATATTCCTGCATTGCTCTTGCATTTTGTTATGTTACATATGTTTTATATGGCAAACTTTCCGTTTATTTTGCTTGCTGGTGCAGTTGCCTGTCTAATTAGCAAAGTTCATCAACTGGTAGTGGGATACCTTGTTCGGGAAACCCTTTATGGTGCGAGGTGATGGCAGTGAGATGTGGAGTTCAGTTATTATGTTCGTGTGCCCCAGCCAGAGTATCCATGTCTGTGTCTTCCTACTAGCAAGTGTCTCTCTAACCATGTGTGTCTCTCTATTAATGCATGCGTGTCTATCCATGTCTGTGTCTCTCTATTTCTTTGTCTCTCTATTCCCTGTCTGCTTCTTCCTGCCTATGTCTGTCTTCTTAGCAAGTGTCTCAATAACAAGGTGTGTGGCCCTATCATGTGTTGTGTCTCGCTATCCATGCCTGTGTCTCTCTGTCCATGCCTATCTCTTCAGAGCAAGTGTCTACATGGCCATGTGTGTCTCCCCATCCATGTCCTTGTCTCTCCACGTCTGTGTCTTCCTATCCAGCTGTGTCTTCACAGCAAGTGTCTTCCTATTCATCAGTATTTTTCTAACCATGCCTGTGTTTCTCTATCCATGCTTGTGTCTCGTTACCCATCTCTGCGTCCATGCCAGTCATGTCCGTTTCTCAGAGCCCCTCCTCCCTGCCCAGTGCTGAGCCTGTGTCTCCAAGCCCAGAGTCTAATCTCTTGTGTGTTTCTCTGCCCTGCTGTAATTGCCTGTGTGATTGCCTCCTGCTTCAGTGTTGATGGCCGTTTTGCCACACCTTTGTGTCTGTGTCCTTGTTTCTCTCTCAGAGCATGCATATGTGACCCCTGGCCCACTGCTGGAGTCTGAGTCCGCTCGCCTTCCATTCTGTGTGTTTATGCTGTGAAGTCCAAGTTCATATCATTTTAACTCCACAAGAGCAATGCAAACGACGTTCTACAGGGAGACAAACAGAAGTTGTTTTTTTTTCCAGGTGAAACAGAATCACATCTTAGGAAGAAACATCTGCTTGTGTGTCCATGTATTTGGGTTCTTGCCCGCTATATGAGTGCCTGATGTATGTCTGCGCGACCAGGGCACTGCATCATTTTGAGCCATAAATTCTGATTGTGCCCATCGCTGCCCGCAAACGCAACATCCACAACCACATCCACAACCACACACACAACCACACACACAACCACGACCACACAACCACGACCACATAACCACAGGCACAACCACAGGCAAAACCGCACACACAACCGCACACACAACCGCACGCACAACCGCACGCACAACCGCACGCACAACCGCACGCACAACCGCACGCACAACCGCACGCACAACCGCACGCACAACCGCACGCACAACCGCACGCACAACCGCACGCACAACCACATACACACAACCACATACACACAACCACAAACGCACAACCACAAACGCACAACCACACACACACACACAACCACACACACAACCACACACACACACACAACCACACACACACACACAACCACACACACACAACCACACACACACACACAACCACACACACACACACAACCACACACACACACACACACACACACACACAACCACACCGTCATAGCACACTTTCACCAGGCACAGACACCATCAGTCGTCAGTGCACGCTTTCACTGGGCACAAACACCACCATCTGTCAGTGCACGCTTTCACCAGGCACAAACACCACCATCTGTCAGTGCACGCTTTCACCAGGCACAAACACCACCAGCCATCAGTGCACGCTTCCACCAGGCGCACACACACCACCAGACGTCAGTGCACGCTTTCACCAGGCGCACACACACCACCAGCCGTCAGTGCATGCTTTCACCAGGCACACACACACACACACACACACCACCAGCCGTCAGTGCATGCTTTCACCAGGCACACACACACCACCAGCCGTCAGTGCACGCTTTCACCAGGCACACACACCACCAGCCGTCAGTGCATGCTTTCACCAGGCACACAGCACCAGCTGTCAGTGCACAATTCCACCAGGCACACACACCACCAGCCATCAGTGCACAATTTCTACAGGCACACACATCACCAGCCATCAGTGCACACATCAATTGTTAACGCATCTACAATTAACTATTGTAGCAAACGCAATATGGCGCACTTTACTTTTAAACATATTCATCTAAAGCGCAGCATGCCGGGGGCATGGCCAAGATGGCGGCGTGTGCGGACGGACGGCTCCGGAGCTCCTGCCGACGGCCTACTATAGCACCGCCTTTCGGGCCGATCCAGCGACAGTCGGCCTGAGCATTCGTGGCGGCTTTAGTCCCGAACCCAGGGAGCAACTTTCCGGGTCGGAGGTGGCTACTGCGGTGAAGTTTGCAGCCCGCGAACTTGAACCGGTTGGTCTTGCGTCTGTGCTGGAGAGGCGAGGCCCAGACACCCGAGGCCAGCGGCGAGACTCCTGAGGGGAAAGGCGGCGGACCCAGTGGACCTGCGCACATAGGCGCTGACACCAGGGCTTCAGCTTTGGCAGCTTTGGCAGCGGCGGCCCGGAGGGCTGTGTTCTGATGGATCCCCAGCAGTCGAGGTCTGGAGTGGCGCGGGGGAGCCGGGCCCTGGCCGCCATCTAGTGTTGAGCGCGCCATCCCTGGGCCAACGGAGCTGGGAGCACGGATCGGTGGAGCTCCAGTGGGCAGGGAAGAAAGCCCCTTAGCAGTGTGGTGGACGCTGGCCCTGTCGACCTCCCCCCGACGAGAGTGGCACAGTGAGTTGGGCGACCTAGGACGTCAGCGAGGCGTGAAGCCGCAAGGAACAATTTGCCGGGCTTGGGCTTCCCGTCTGGCTTTCCTGGCATCAGTGAAGGTTGGTGGCGGTGCCGGCGATCTGCACTCTGCCGGTGAGTGGAGCTGCGGTTCCCCGGCGGCGGCTGGCGTGACAGGAGTATGGGATGGTGAGCATCGTGGTGCGGCCCGGGGGGCCTCTTCGGCGACGAGGACGGAGGCTGGTTGACTGAAGGTGCAGGAAGTAGCTGGTTGCAGGCATCGCACCTGGCAAAGCAAAGGTAGGGTGCAGTGGACAGACGAGCAAGGCGCCAGGGACCGCCATTTTGTGGAGACTCTTCCTTTTGGGCCCAGGTTCCAGGGACTGTGGCTGCGGCCTGCGGCAGTGGGGAATTCCTCCCCGCCCCCCAGAGTGGTGGGGGCATCCGACTGGTGTCCTCGGCGTGATGGAGGGAGTCTCTGGGAGTAGCGACGACATTCAGCGGCGGATTGCGGCCGGCCGGGACAGGGACGCTGGGAAGTGAAAGAGCTGTTCAGGTACAGGGACCCTGTATCCGGCAGACCTGCGGGGAGTAGACCTGTGGAGAGGCTGGGAAGAACTGGACGCGGCATACCGGTCCGAGCAGTGAAGGTAGGCCGTGCCCCGTCCAAAGTTTAGTAGTAGGGAGCGGGGCCCAGAGACGCACGCAGCGACCACCGCTGGGGGTGGAAAGAAACCTGCTTTTGAGTTTAACTGGTCAAGCCCCAGCTGAGAGACATTATAAGACCACTGTGGTATCCACCTTGAGGTGTGGCTGGTTCTACACCGTGCAGAGGAGCTATCGAGGGATGCTGCAACGCTGTAGAGGGGCCCTAGACGTACGCTGGGATGCGGCAGCACATGGACAGCCTTTCAGGTTTGACGGGGATGCGGAGCTGTGGGAAGTGACATGCCAGAGCAGTAAGGGGACGATGTGCCGCAGGCCCGTACCGGGGTGCACGGCTGGTGTTTGATGTTGCCCTCGGGTGAGGAGGAGTGGCAGGTCTCACCAAGGACTGAGTGGACACGTGGGGGCCCAGCCTGGCTCACACGCCACGACCCATATTAGCGAGCCCATCGAGGCTTGATTTCCTCACTCCGAGCCACCTGCAGACAACCAGGCCCACTGTGGATATCGGGTTGTGAGCGCGCTTGACACGTAATTGCTGTGGCGCTTGGAGCATGCAATGTCCACTTTCAGAGGTCGGAAGGACAAGACTGTGAAGGATCTGTTTGCTAAGGTCCAGGCGAACCAGCAACTCAACGCCATGGCTTTAAACTTAACCCAATCCGCCTCGGAGCAGGGGGCTGGATCAGATCCAATCACCAAAGCTTTTTTGGAGTCACTGTTTACGTCCTTGAGAGAGGACATCCACACATTAAAGAAGGAGTTCACTGAGGAAATAAAGGAGGTCCGCAGGGATATGGACAGAATAGGCGAGCGGGTCGCCGACCTTGAGAATAAGAGTGACGGGAAGGGCACAGAAATAGCGGCATTACAGCAGGAAATCCTTCGGATACACAACCGACAGGTCGACCTTCAGACCCATCTTGAGGACCTGGAAAATCGCTCCCGGCAACATAATGGTAGGATCCAGGGAGTGAAGCTGACCGACGATACGAAGGATCTGTTTCGATTCACAAGGGAACTCAACCACATTTTGGGACGTCCACTTGAGTCAGAGCCCGCCTTAACAGGGCACACAGGGTGGGCCCCCGCGGGCCTCTTCGGCTCCACCGCCAGACATCCTGGTCTGTGTACAGGACTATCACACCAAGGAAGAGATCCTCCAGAGAGCCAGGCAGATGCTCCCAATGTCCTTCCAAGGTGAGTCACCGGTTCTGTTTCAGGACTTATCAGCCCTCACTTTGCAAAAACGCCGAACCTTCAAGCCCATCATGGCCCATCTACAGCAACGTAACATCTCTTACAGCTGGGGCCACCAGTTCTGCTTAGTGTTTAAACTGGAAAACAAACTATCAGCTGCGATCTTTGTCTGAGGCTTGCCGTTTGCTGGGCATTGACCCGCCTACCGAGGAGAGCGACTCGATGAGCCATGCCGTGGATACAGACTATTCTATGCCAGATGGCGTCGGCAGGGCAGGTGGTGCAGAGTGAAGAAACCCCCAGCAGCTGAGATCGTGGAGGGCCAGCGGGCCGCAGTGGAGGCGGTCACATCGGAACTCATCTCCACCTGGCTGACTTATGATTTCCGAAGGCCAAATGTTTGCTTGTTATGTTTCTCAGGCCGTTGGCGGGAGGGGGGCTGTTGAGAGTTAGACGAACGACCCCGATTCACTACACTTTCAATCACCTACGGATGATGGACATTATGATTGTGCTCACCTTCTTTCGTTTTAGGGATTTTCTTTGGGGTGGGGAAGTTGTGGCGGGGATCCGATGTTCCAAGTCCACCGAGTGCTAGAGGTTGCGTTAGGTGCCCACTACCTGGGCACTCCAGGGAAGAGAGACACTCAAGGTCCCGGGCATTCTCCCGCTAGTGTGCTTCTTCAGCTTAGTAGATGCTAGCTGCGGAGCTTAAAGTCCTTACTTTAAATGTGAGAGGGTTGAATAATCCAGTAAAGCGCAAGGCAGTCCTCTCATGCCTAGAGGACTCCCAGGCTGATATCTGCCTCCTACAGGAGACACACCTTCTGCAGAAAGATTGCCACCGCCTTCGGTCCCGTAAGTTCCCACTACAGTTTTTCTCTTCCAGCACCACAAAGACTGCAGGAGTCGCTGTTTTGGTAGCTCAGCGATTCAAGGGTAAAGTACTGCACAAATAGGCGGAGATCAAAGGAAGGTTTTTGACCTATAGGTTCTCCTTAGGCGCTTCCAGGTTTACTATTGGGTCAGTCTACTCCCACAATGAAGGTCAGGAAAGTTTCTTTCACTCAGCCCTCACAGAAGCCTCAAACACACCGGACTGCCACATTCTGTTGGGGAGAGATCTAAATTTGGTCTTTGACAACACCCTAGACAGATCATGCCAACGCACTTCCCAAACAGGTATTCTCTCATCGGAGGGATTGTCCTGCTTGCGCGAGTTAGGCTTCATAGATTTGTGGCGCAGCTTCCACCCCCAGGGTCGGGAATACTCCTATTATTCTAGAGCACACAAAACATATGCCTGCTTAGATTACCTGCTAGCTTTGTCATCTGTGCATGCGCTGGTGACTGCGGTAGAGATAGGGGCTGCTTCCCTATCGGATCACACACCAGTGACAGTTGTCCTCTCCCTCCCACCAACCCAGCGCACGATACGGACCTGGCGCCTTCGGGAGACATTATTACACCGCAAGGAAGTGGTCACACGGATACAGAGTCTTATCACTGACTATCTTTCTCACAATAGCAATACAGACACCACACTTGTGACTTTTAAGAGCTGGAGCAAATGCACCAGAGAAAGTGGTCCCTCGAATATGAAAGCAACTTAAACCGGTTCGGCAACAACTAGCGGCTATAGATCAGGATCGGGCGGAATTCGCGGCTCTGCGGCTAAGGCACGCATATTACACTGGTGGAGACAGGTGTGGGCGCCTACTAGCCCATAAGCTGCGCGAAACTAGACAACACGAGTGTGCAGGAATTTCTTCGAGGGGACGGTAGGCACGTCACGGAGGATACCGATATCGCTTGTGCTTTTAGTGAATCTACGCCGACCTCTACGTCAGTTCCCCAGTGTGGGACTTAGCTGGAGAGGCCTTTCTTGACTCAGTTTCCCTCCCAGCCCTTACGAAGAACCAGGCGGAACATCTCAAGCATGACATTCAGCCAGAAGAGGTTATCACCGCCATCTCACGCCTTAAATTGGCGAAAACGCCTGGGCCGGATGGCTTCCCTGCAAGCTTCTATAAGACATTCTGTGCCCAGGTTGCTCCCCTCCTTACATGCCTTTTTAGTTCCCTCTCAGAACCTGGGGCGATCTCAGGGGATCTCTTGGAGGCTTCTATTGCGGTCATTCCTAAGCCGGGGAAGGATCGGTTGCAGTGCGGGGCATATCGTCCTATCTCGCTCCTTAATGTTGATCTTAAATTATAAACAGGAATTTTGCATGCCCATCTTGGGCCTCACATGGGAGGCCTAGTCGACTCGGATCAGGCGGGTTTTATCCCAGAGCGCCATACCTCTGATAATACTAAGCGGGCCTTGCACCTTATCGAGAAAGCTACACGTACGAAGGGAGAATTCATGATTCTGGCTATCAACGCAGAGAAAGCGTTCGATAGGGTCCATTGGCCCTATTTGGAGAAAGTTCTGGATAAGGTGGGGCTGGACGTTAAGTTCCGTACATACGTCCTAAACTGTTACAAATTCCTGACAGTAGCGGTCCGTGGTAACGGCTGCACATCCCCCCGGTTTGCCTTTGAACGAGGCACGAGGCAGGGGTGTCCCTTGTCGCCCCTTCTCTTCACCCTCTACATGGAACCGTTGGCACAGAGGTTGAGGCTTAACCCGAGGGTAACGGGAATCAAGTTCGGGGGCTACGTTCATAAGATTAGTCTTTATGCCTACGACGTCCTCCTCTCGTTGTCTCCCGCGTGAGTCGGTGCCCGCATGCCTTGAGGATCTGGAGCTATTTGCATAAGCGGCCGGGTTCAAGGTTAACAGGGGTAAGTTGATGGCACTCGACCTGTCCCTGGAGAGATCCACCCGAGATTTTCTACAGGTATTGTTTCCCTTCCATTGGAGGCATTTAGGAGTTCTAAAGTTAGGAGTCCTAACTTTACTACTCCTAAACTGAGAAAAATCCTAATTTTAAGACTTTTGGTATTCTCAGAAGGCATTTAGGAGTCCTAAAATTAGGACTCCTAAGTTCTGTGATTACCGAAATGATTAAGTGCCTTCTGTGAATACCAAAATGGTAGTAAGTTTAGGATTTTGTCTTAAGTTAGTTCTGTGAATCGGGCCCGGAGTGTTTACTTTATCTCAGAAGCGTCTTCCGTTACTGTTAGACGGAGGAGGTGAAGGTACTTTGGACATGTAATGTCATTGAATTTGGTGGACATCAGGGCGAAAAGAGGCCTCCACACCGCCCTAAAGCCGGACCCCGAGCCGGTGTGAGTGGCCTGAATGCGTTCCATCCATAAAATGTACCATCTGTTTTCCATTGCGGGACTTCAGTGGAAACATTAGAGGATTGGGCAATCCGAATACCACATAGGCTGGGAATCTTGGAATCTGTGTCTTGAAGTGCACATCAATTTCATCTAAAATCTGAGGCCAATAATTGGAGCGAACCGGGCAGTCCCACAACAAGTGCAGCAAGGTCTCTTCCTCCCCACACCCCCGCCAGCAGGTAGAGCTACAGTCTGGATTCCCCTCGTTTAAACGTATAGGTGTCAGGTACCAGTATGTAACTATCTTGAAGGCTGTTTCCTTACGGGCGGTGTTTCTCACTATATGTTTGGCCCTATAATAGATGTCCCCCCCATTCCTTCTTTGAGAGTTACCTACCCAGCTCCCTCGTCCACCGCCTCTGACCAGGGGATACCCTCTGCGTGTGGCTGGCATGCGCCGCATGTCTTTTAGCTCAGAGATCAGTTTTTTGTCCGATGTCTGTTTTTTGTCCGATGTCTTTGTGACCAGCCATTTTTTGTATTTCGTCAGCTTTCTATTTACTTTAGGGTGTACGTCGGGATGTAGAAGCCAGTGTCACACCTGCATGTAGTGATACCTTTCTGTCTCAGGGAATGTGTACAAGGCGTGGCTTGCCATGCTCCAAAGGCTGTGACATCCATTCCTGGGTAGAATTTCCTATTCCCAAGCAGGGGCATCATCTGGGAGGGAAATGAAGTAAGCTTTTCATCGTAGCCACCTCCTCCCACGCATCCATCACCGCCCTATTGATTGGAGACCCCAGTAGACCTTGCAGCCTATCAGCCTTTTTCAAAAAGGGATCCTTCCACAGAGAAATCTGAGCCAATGCTCTATCTTGGAACAGCCACCGCTTTTTGGATACCTCCCGGCTCCATTCAACCAATGTTCTCAGTTGAGCGGCTCTATAATATTCCTCTAAATTCAGGGTCCACAGCCCTCCCTCGTCTGCCCTCAGATAACCCATGTCCCGACGCATGCGTGACCTCGCCCCTGCCCATACGAATTGTTGTATCGCTTTCTGTAGTGCCTTGAGTGTCCCTTTCGGTGGCTTGGCCAGTAGCGTCTGAAACAGATGCAGTGCTTTCGGTAGGGCCTAAATCTCATTTGCGGCCACCTGCCCGTTAATGACATCTGATGGCACTTCCATACCTGTAAATCTTTCGTGATCAGTTTGGTGAGTTTGTCATAATTTCTGATTATTGTTTGTTGGACCGACGGAGACAGCTCATTCCGTAAGTAAGGGATCAAGTTTGTTACTTGGATCCCTAAGAACTGAACTCCCTCCCTCAGTGACGCCACCCGTGCCACAGCTAGATTTAGGATCTGTGATTTCCCCAAGTTGACTTTAAAACGGGACACTCAACCAAAGACCTCCCCATCCTCCAAAAATGCTTGAACCGACCTCTCGGGAGCCTCTAGCGAGGTCAATATGTAATCCGCATACAGGCTTATGACCGGTCTTTCCTTTACAAATGGTATGCTCCTGATTGTCCTGTACCCTCTGCACCAGCGGTTTGATGTATAAGCCGAACAGGAGGGGCGACAGTGGACATCCCTGCCTGGTACCTCGTTGGATGGGGAAGGGATAAGACGAAATCTCGTTGACACTAATGGAGGCGGTGAGAGAGCTATAGCAGCACGCAAGCCACTTTCTAAAGCGTTCCCCTAGCCTGATGTGGGTCCGTGTGCGCTCCAGAAAACTCCAGTCGACCCGATCAAACGCTTTCTGTGCGTTAACTGTCAACAGCAGTGCATTAATTTTCTTGTGGTGAGCCTCGTCTATTAAGTGAAGGGTCAGTTTCGTGTTGTCCCCCCTTGACGATTTTGGATAAATCCTGCTTGGTCTGCGTCTATTATTCCTTGTCTGGGCACATTAGAAAGAAAGGCAAGAACCCATTTTTTGTTAATATTAACTGTATGGTTTCTGGCAGAATGAGCGAGCAGGGGACTTGGAGAGAAGACCCTGATGGTGTTGCCAGTATATTTGAGTTAAATGACAACACTCAGACCTCATAGATTAAAAAAGGTGGGAAAGGGGTAGTCCATAAAAATTACAAAAGGAAAGATTTTTCGGTCCAGCACACATCTTCCTAATTGCATTTATATTTTGCTACAAACGTCTTAGTTCCGTCCAGAAAACGTATTCCATTTCAAGAGCACAAGTCCTCACCCAATAGTTGTGGCCTGCTCCATCATCTTGCTTTGCTCCTCGTTGGGCTGGTGCTGCAATGTCCAGTGGGCGCCACTGGGGGGTGGGGGGCACGTTGCCAGAGATCTGTTTTTTGTATTGCCTGTTGGACAAAAGTTTATGGCCAAAAAGTCCTTCAGGAAATGATTCGAGAACGTTTATAGGAATTGTGTGGACATGTCTAAAACAGCAGTTTAAAATTAACTATTCGTGGGGCCAATGTTAATGGGATAAAAGTAATAATGGATCCTCTGAGTATAATATGATTCGTAGCTCCTTCTATTTGGTGTACATTTTTTGCACCTTATCTGTCCTAAAATGGATCAATGGCACTTATTTAGGACCGATCTGTAAACTTATCTATTATGGTTGTGAATGTTGTCTTGGTGTTAATGACCTACAATTAGCACAACATTCTGTGGAAAAAAATATGAGGAGAAACACTTGCGTACATACTTTCTACTTAAAATACCCAACAATTTGAAAAAACCCACATCCAATCGGGTCTCATGCAGATCATGTATTAAGTGTTTGTTGACTTCTATAAAAACAGAAACCCTATGTATAGTGAAAGGTGGTCAGATGTCGTTATAGTACTAAGAGCAACTTTCCAAATTATAGCGATGTATTCTTTGTGGTTTCATTTGATTTTCTAATTTGGTTCACCAACACATGGTACGTCAAACATGTGTTTCAAGCATAGGTGTTCAGTAGCCTCCTCCCCAAAGGACATCGCATGCAGGATAAAATGGGAATCGAGATGAGTCACTCGTGGTTCGTATATCTAATCGTTACTAATCACAACTTACATTCTAAAAAGTATTTAGTCTCAAGGGTGTTATTTTTTACAAAGTATCATGTAGTTTGTAATTACATGCAGCTGTATTAATTCCATTAGTCAGTAACAGTGGCAAAAATTTGTTTTTTAGATATCGTGCATAAATTCTTCCAACAACGAGCAAGCTTACCCTAATCCTAAGGTAGAAGGGCCCATTGGTTGTGGCGGGATCTTAGACTACCGGCTGGTCACCTGCAAAGTGTAGCCCATAAAAAGAAAACATACCAATCTAAGGAATAAGTACATACGCTTCTTCTCTTAGTGTTGTGGTGACACCATCCAGTAGCCTGTGCAGTATGCATACCATTCCACCGCCATTCCGAATTTGGATTTTATTCGGCTGAGACGCCGTGAAATGTACGCCGGTCGGACTTCATGTTTAGAGTCATATGAACAGCTCCATCTTGGGATGTGGGTTCCTATCATTAGCACTGGATGGAGCACACATCATTTCCTCCCATACATTCAGTCAAGCGGTCTAATTCAGGGTGTAAGTTAATCAGAACTAAATCTATTTGTTTTTGGATAGCTAGTCCTACATGCTTCTAAGAGTATGCATTATTCCATTGTAGTAAACCCATATATCTATTGGTATACTACCCTTTGTGGTTTTTTTTTGTTGAAAATCGCAACAAGCTTTGAATCCACTGTGTATCTTCCTTAACAAGGATATATATGTTGACACTTTCTTAAGGTGAACATTGTTCCATTCCAAAGC
This sequence comes from Lissotriton helveticus, assembly GCF_964261635.1. NCBI lineage: Eukaryota > Metazoa > Chordata > Amphibia > Caudata > Salamandridae > Lissotriton > Lissotriton helveticus. The sequence continues at coordinate 731,639,632 of NC_136069.1, read as the reverse complement.
AGTAATATGTTCAGTTGTGTTCTGCTATTTGTTGTGTGATAAGTTACATACACCTGTAACTTTCCTGCATATATCTCCCCTTCCATCGGTACGTAATTATCATCTGCACACGTAGATCTTGAGCTAGGTGTGTGGTTGTGTTAGTCACTGTAATATTTTAGAAACCACTATACAAGTATGTTAAAACTATTTGCTTGCCCCTTTGTCTTGGCATGATGGGATCCCAGTGTGACAACTTGGAAAACTAATTTCTCATTAGTGTGGTGCACGGAATATCATCATTCCATCCTGATTCATGTGTTTCTTATTTGAATACTGTGAGAGGCTGGCTTAGTATATTGTGCTCACGTATCTAATTGTAGCACCCTGCACTAATCCAGACAACCCTTATGGTGATTTTAGTGGACTTAGACAACCTTAGAATGCTCTCTAAGTGGTAGCTGCGAAGAACAGCCTTCAGGCTTAGTACTGAAGAAGTGTAAAGCAGCTTGTTTTACCAGTACTTAATATTATGGTATAGTGTAAAGTGAAAAAGAACCACACAGTGTAGTTATAAACAAATATATATTTCTTATTAACACTCACTAACACAATGTATTATCTCCTACCCAGAGATATAAACTCAATACCTTGTCAACAGAATATGCAAGTAGCACAGAATACACAGTGGTCTCCAGGGAAAGAACAAACCATATACTAAAATAATGGAATGCGAACCGCAACTTCAGTCAAGAATGGACCCAGAAGACGTAGAAGAGTTGGGGACCCAAGGTGAGTCCATGTGCAGAGTGGAAACACAATTTCATACTCAATTCAATCCAATGGGTACGTCGCGGTTCCAAATTTAAAGAAAAACCTTTCTCAGTGGACCCTGAAGAACCCCCGTGAAAGATGGAAAGTTGGAGAGTCACCTACCCGGGATACCCCAGGAACCAGGATACCTACACCAGGGAAGCCGGGTGCTAAGTGATGTCGTAAACTTCCCTAGACCACAATGGAGGACTTCAGAAAAGAGGCAGGTGGCGAGGAAGGTGAAAGTGCCTGGTGGAACCCAAAGGTGGATTCAAGATTAGAGGTACTCGCAAGCAGAGGGGACCTAGTATATGCCACTCAGGAGTGACCAGGAGGCACGGAAGACGAATGCCCACCAATGTCGGAGATGCAGGAGAGTTGACTGTGCCCTTGAAGTTGCAGCTGTGCGGACCATCCAACGCTATAGAAGACCAGGAGCCTTTCACAATATGTCCCACATCGGATGTCGAGAGCCAGTGGGTCAGTGTCCAGCAGGGGCACCAACAAGCCTTGGCAGCAGCAAACAACGTAGTCTACAAAAAAGGTGCAGTGTCGGGATCAGCAAGGTCCAAGTGACCCCCCACGAGCAGGTAAGTCAGAGCGGGCCCTAAGCAAGAAGGGGAGCCCCCTGGAGCCAAAGAACACCCTCAAGAGGACCCACAGTCCGGAGGCAAAGGAGTCTCAAGAGGACCTCTAGCACCTCACCAAAGGAGGAAGGCCCACAGTGCGAAGGATGCGGTGCAGGCAAAGATCTTGGTTTCAGGAGATGCTTGTGGGTGGAGCTTCTTGGAGTCCGAAGATCTCTGACTGGACACTGGGTAGGATACGCCCATGTTCTTTGTCCAGTTTCATGCCAGAGCAGGAGCTAACGGCTCCCTGAACTGGTTTTAATTGGAGTATGCTAGGAGGGCACCGAATGTGCCCTTCAAAGCAGCCTAGTGGCGCTGGCATGTGCCCCCACCCTGTCCCAACACACTAAATCTTGTCTGGGAGGTGGGTCACCTCACTGTGACAGGAAACCTATTGTCTTGTCTTCCCCTGCTCGAGCTTGGCTCAGCAGCAGGAAGGCAGAATTGTGTCTCTGGTCGGCAGCAGCCATAGTTTGCTGTCCTGGTCTAGAAGACTGGCACCGAGCGCACCGAGGGCATCCCGGAGGAGCTTTACTGTGCATGAAATCATATCTCCCACACTGTTTATGGTGTGGAATTATGATTCAAGCACGTTTGATGCCAAACACGACTGGGTTAGTTATAGCCAGTTTAGAGACAGCCATCCTGTAATAATGCATGGCCACTCTATTTATCTTAATGACTGGTTCACTTACAACCCGGGAGAATGGACTCCGAAGGTTGTAGGGGAATCCTTCTCATGCAGAGGCACCCTCCCACTTGTAACTGAGCACCCTGCTTTCAACAGTGAAAGACCTGCCTTAGGGGTGACTTATAGGTTTTAAGTGCCTTGACCTCGGCTATAACAAAACGTCGTAAGTGGTGCTTGCACAGGCTGCAATGGCAGGCCTCTAGTCACAATTTGAATGGTCTCTCATGGATGGCATAATGCATGCTTCAGCCCATTGGAGACCCCTGGGGTACCTATGCTCGGGGTACCTTAGTACCATATACTAGGGGCTTGTAAGGGTGCACAAGTATCCAATTTGGTGTGTATCTAAGTACTCGGTGTCCAATTTAGGGAAGAAGCACAGACTGGGGTCCTGATTAGCAGGATTCCAGACATACTAGTCAGTAAAACATAATGACACCATCAAAAAGTGGGGGTGACCATGAAAGCAGATCCTACTTTCCTACACATACCCATCTTAATGCTCTCTCAAATAATACTCTTGGTAGAGCTGCCCTGTCTTCCAGTACTGGTTCAACTCATTTTGGTTGATCTGGGGTATGTGTCGCCATGAAAGTGGATTGTCCTTTTAGTCATAACCCTCTGACATAGGTTAGTGCTTCAATGCTGATTTATCAGTGTGGACTGTCCTTGTGGGCATGACCACATATTTTATATTACAAGAACAAACATTCATGTGTACATAGTTCTTAGTGTTACAGTTTGTATGTGTTTTTAGGTGTCATACAGTGTTATGTCCAATTTCCAACTCTTTTGTTCTTATTGTTAAGTCTCACCCATTGCAGGGACTGTACAGATAATGACTTTCAACTGGGGGTGACACTCCAACTACAAGGGATGCTTTTTACTGTTTCTGGTTTTCTTGATCATGTATGTACTAGAAAGCCCCTCATATTCTATGACCTTTTGAATGAAAACATTGGTTTTTGATTTTTATTTGATAATGGGGTGAATGTGGTTACACACGTCAATGTGGATTGGTCCTTTTTAGGTCTCGCCTAGAGCGAAGCGCGCGTGCGCTGCTCAAGGAGATGGCTCTTGGAATCACTTCAGATTTTCTAGAGCCTTCTGCGTGTGGATGTGCCACCTCCCACACATCCCATTGGCCTTTGCGTGTGGCTTTCAATAATTGACAGCACGCAAATGGCCAAAGACAGGTGCATCTCCTACCTCTCCTCAAAACTTTCACTCCCGTGGCCTAGGGGTCTCTGGAGCGCTCAGGGTGCCAGCGTTTTGCTCTTGGGAGCCAGCAGGGGCGTGCAGGGTTGCCATCTATTGTCGCTCCTGTTACAAATGCTTTCACTTTCGCGCAGTCACACTTGTCTATAGAATGCCCTTACAAGCACAACTTAGACAGACAGGCCCATGGATAGCAGAGTTTCTGCCATAGCAATTCAAGCAGCCTATTTCAAAGGACCTTCCATATTAAACGAGGCTTCACAGTATTACGTTGGCGCTTTACAGCTTATGTGTGTACTAATGACGCACTTCAATGAAGAGCTTTGCAGCTACTTGGCGTGCATGCACATAGCACCAAGAAAGATGGCATTGCGCCAGAGGTGTGTTTGCTTCCTATCAATACGTCTTGTTACCTGGGGGGGGGGCGGAGTTCTTTTAACGGTGTTCATTTCCTCGCTCAGGAAGCATCAATTCTAAAAGAACGTAGATTTTCAAAAGGCAATAGATTCCATACTCTGCCCTGCACTCCCCCCTTTCATATGCAAGCGCCGGTCCACCATGGAAACCCCCGCACCTCCAGCTAAACCTGATTGCAGCAAAGAAATTACCAACACCGTCTATTTCCTACTCTTCCCACAAGCGGCAAGAACAGCGCTGCTTCTGTTGCACTGAACTTCAGAGTGTGCAAGAAACCTTTTTTGTCTGTTACAGCGATGCCCCGAATTCCTCCGTACATGCCAACAGTATAGATAGAAGATGAAAGTGGGGGATTAAAAAAAAAATGTGGGTGAATGTATTTTCCCCATTAACCTCAATTGAAATCGAGGTAATGTCAGGCGGGGCTTTTTTTGCTTTAAATAAACTGGACTCTCCCTCCTGAATCGGGTCTAAACTCTTATTAATGCACCTTATTTAGTATTTGATACTAAATATGGTGGTCCTATTGTGTGCCAGTAGGTGCCAAAACATGATGTTCAATTATTGCACGTTGAGGCTAGTGCTGTCTTAAATGATGATAGTGTGTGTTTTTCAAAAGGAGTGAATATCTCAATTAAAGTGAGTGTAACTTAATGTTCGAGGCATATGAGCTGCAGATTCTAAACTTTGCATTAGATCGCCACCTGGTGTTGGGCTTGGATGATTGCATGTTGTCGTCTTGGTAGAAGTCTTTGCAGTTACGAGATAGGTGACTCCTCCCTTGGACGATAGTGCGCATGGGCATCGGCTCCATCCTTAGATCGTTTTTTTTTTTCGCCACTGGGTTCGGATGAAACTTTTCCGCTCTGGTTCGAAATCTACTTTTCAAGTACTTCGACGCGTAAAAATTTCTTCAAACTTCACCAAACAACGTTCGATACCAATCAACATCGGCTAGACTTCGTCAGCTCGATTCCGGTCTTCGAAGCGGGCTGTTGGGCCTGCCCACGCCGTGAGGCCTACACCTCATGGAAAGGACACCATTCAAAAGATGCCCTGAGTGTGGAGCAAAATTTCCACACAGTGACCATCACGAGGTCTGTAACCTGTGCTTATCGGCAGATCACGACAAATCCAGCTGCACAGCCTGTGCATACTTTCCATTGAAAAAGACCATTCGGGATCGGAGGGCCCGTCGATGCGACATGCAGAGATCAGCGCTGGAACCAGTGGATATCTTCGACGAAGGACCATGTGTCCCGGAGGAAGATTCCGATGATCTCCAGATCATATCCGAGGCAGATGACTCCATACCTTCGGGTCAACGCGTGAGTATCACAGCCCCTACCCCAGCCCAAAGACCAAAATCGAAGGCAAAGGTCAACACTCCACCTGCGGGGCCCAGTCGAGACCGAAAAAACACTTCGAAAGCCCTGCCATCGAACCCGACTCCGAAGAAAATAATGAAGCCTTCCGGTAGCTCCATACCGAGCAAACCGCATGTGCCGATACCACCTGCTCCCTCGGCACCGAAACAAAAAGAAGTCCTGGTTCCGAAAGACACTCCGAAACCGTTGACTCCGAGAGACAACTGGTTCCGAAAGACACTCCGAAACCGTTGACTCCGAGAGACAAAGCGGCTCCGAAAACAACAAAGCCTGTTTCCGATGCCCCGAAAACAGCTTTTACTCCGAAGCTGATACCCTCGATGCCGAAACAAACAAAGCCTGCTTCCGATCCTTCCAAGTACCCGAAACAGGCTTCGGCTCCAAAGACAATACCTTCGGTGCCAAAATCTACGCCAAAGGACCCAACATCTGCTTTAAGGTTAAAGACTAGCAACAAACCGGTTCAGAACGGAAAAGATCGGCGCCGAAGGCTGTGCCTCAAGAAGAGGAGCTTTTCCAACCAGATCCTTTACAGAAAAAAGGATCTACATTGATCCAGAAACAGGACATGTTTCCACCACACCACACAGGAAGAGGAAGTCGGATACAGTACCTACACCTCCAGTGCCTGTCAAGAAGAAGGACTCTGCCACATCTCCTATGCACCCTTCTTCTCCTGTATCTCCTTCTCCTGCTCTTCCTTTAAACATTTCACCTCAAAATTCTCCTACTCATTCTTCACAACATACACCTCCTCAGGATGTTGATGATGATGAGTATAGCATGGGGGGAGGTAGAGACCCAGATTACCCTTTTCCCTACCCAACAGGTTCACCAGACTGGGAGTATCCAAACCCAGGATGTACCAGATATTCCTGACCCACATATATATCCATCTAAACCTTCTCCTCCAGAAGACAATATTGGTTTTGTACACTTAATTAATAGGGCTGCCATCTATCACAATGTCACCATGCATTCAGATGAGGCAGAGGAAGATTTTTTACTAGACACTTTTTAACACTCCCAAAAATCTGTGCAAATACTGCCAATGATTAAAGGAGTCATTAAACATGCACCAGAAGTGTTTAAAGATACTGTAAGAGCTAGAATCTTAAACCCAAGGATAGAGAAAAAGTACAGAGCAGCTCCTGGGGATCCTGCCTACATTAAAGGACAGCTACCCTTAGACTCCCTAGTAGTTTCAAACGCGAGGAAAAGAGCAAATTCCCAAACATCAGGTGAAGCACCACCTCCTGTAAAGAATCAAAGATCATAGATGCTCCAGGGAAAAGAATAGCTGCCCAAGCTAGCAATACATGGCGCATCGCTAACACACAGGTCCTCCTCGCAAGATACGACAGGGCTCACTATGATCAGCTAGAGAAGCTCTTACAACACCTACTTGACCAATATAAGGCACAAGCAGATGACCTCATACAAGAGGGTAAGCTTATATCAAATGCCTCCATTAAATGTGCACTAGATGTAGCAGACACTGCATCCAGAGCAATAAACACCAGTGTCCTCCTTAGACGTCACGCGTGGCTAGGCCTTTTAACGATTTAAGCAAGAGGTGCAAACTATTATCTTAAATCAACCATTCAAACAACAACAATTGTTTGGTCCAGAGGTAGACACAGCACTTGAAAAAATGAAGAAAGACACTGACACAGCCAAGTCGATGGGAGCTCTGCAGTCCACCCAAGCAAGAGGCTCCTTTTGTCGCTCCTTCTACAGAGGAGGCTCCAAACAAGCTGGTTTAGACAATTCAGCTTCCTTTAAAACAAATACACAAACATCGTCTAATAATGAATACTTTAGAGAAGGCTACAGGGACAACAACAACAAGGGAAGAGGTCGAGGAAATAACAATAATCAAACCTCTCCCAACACAAAACACTGACTTCCTTCTGCTCCCCCAACAGCATTCCAGTCCTGTAAGGGGCAGACTAACAGTTCCTACCTGTCTGGAATTCCATCACAACAGACAAGTGGGTAAGACAAATTATCCAGTATGGTTGCTGCCTAGAGCTTACAGCTACCCCTCCACATATATCGCCCAGACAGCGTCCAATGTCACAGAACATCTAACGCTGCCCCAACAAGAGGTTCTCTCATTGCTGCAAAGAGATGCAATAGAGCTAGTTACGTTAAAACATCAAGGAACAGGGGTTTACTCACTCTATTTCCTAATACCCAAAAAGGACGGAACATTAGACCAATTCTAGACCTAAGGCCTCTCAATCTGTATATACACTCAGATCATTTTCACATGATCACTTTACAAGTGCTCCCATTGTTGCAACAAGGCGATTTCCTAACCACACTAGACCTCAAGGACGCCTACTTCCACATTCCCATACATCTTTCTTCACAGGAAGTATCTCGGATTTGTACTAGAAGGACAACACTATCAGTTCAAAGTCCTTCCATTCGGGGTCACAACTGCACCACAAGTGTTTACAAAGTACCTAGCAGTACTAGCAGCACATCTCAGAAGACAACATATCCACGTCTTCCTATACTTGGACGATTGGCTCATAAAAGTCAAGTCTTTCAATCATTGTGTCCAACACACATTTGAAACAATTCAAACACTGCACGACTTGGGTTTTACAATCAACTGCACCAAGTCACATCTCCAGCCCTCTCATGTACATCAATACCTAGGGGCTACCATAAACACCAATACAACTCCAGCTTATCCCAGTCCAGCCAGGATACAGAGCATTCAAGCCTTAGTTAGGTTTCAAAGCCAACACTCTCTCCCAGCCAGAGTGTTCATGCAACTAATAGGCATGATGGCATCTTGCATTTTTAATGTACCATATGCAAGACTGCAAATGCGCCCATTGCAGGAATGTCTAGCACATCCGTGGAATCAGGCACAAGGACAACTAACAGACCTGGTGTTGGTGGACAGCCGCACACATCGCTCTCTGCAGTGGTGGAACACCAAAAACTTGTCCAAAGGGCGGCCGTTCCTCGAGCCAGTTCCACAGATAGTACTGAAAAAAGACGCATCCCTGACAGGATGGGGAGCACATCTGCTCCACCATTCAACTCCGGGAAGATGGACCGCTCCACAAAAGGTGCTTCACATCAATCACCTAGAGTTGCTGGCAATTTTCCTAGCACCGAAGTCCTTCCAAGTGCGCATACGTAACAAAGCTGTCTTAATCCGGACGGACAACATAACAGCCATGTACTACATACAAAAACAAGGAGGCACACATTCCCTGCAGCTGCCCCACCCCGCACAAAACATTTGGGGATGGGCCATTCCACAAAAGATATATCTGCTTGCAGAACACCTTCCAGGAGTTCACAATCAGATAGCCGATCTGTTAAGTCGACAGACACAACAGATTCACGAATAGGAACTACATCTGCAAGTTCTTCAACCATTCTTTCATAAGTGGGATCATCCAGACATAGACCTGCTTGCCACACACGAAAACACAAAATGCCCAACCTTTGCCGCCAGGTTTCCACACCCGTTGTCCAAGGGCAATGTGATATGGATGAACTGGTGAGGCAGATTTGCGTACGCTTTTCCGCCAATTCCACTAATACCACTAGTGGTACGCAAGCTCAGACAATAGTCTCTCAAACTGATCCTGGTAGCTCCCACATGGGCACGCCAACCGTGGTTCACCACACTGCTAGAACTCGCTCTAGTTCCACACCAAAAGCTGTCTCTGACACTATCCATGCTAACGCAGAACCATGGAGACATCCGGCATCCAGATCCAATTCGACTGAATCTGGAAATCTGGCTCCTGAAGTCTTAGAGTTTGGTTACCTTAACCTGCCACCAGACTGTATGAATATCATTAAAGAAGCCAGAAGACCTACTACTAGAGCTTGCTATGCTGTCAAATGGAAAAGATTTGCCATTTACTGCACTAATACTCAAATTGATCCTTTGGATGCTTCCATCCAAAATATTATCTGTTAACTTCTCCATTTGCAGAGATGTAATATGGCATATTCATCTATACGCTTACATCTTGCAGCCATTGCGGCATATCTACAAAACAGACAACATATGTCGTTGTTTAGAGTCCCAGCAATAAAAGCTTTTATGGAAGGATTAAAAAGAATTATTCCTCCTAGGTTACCATCCTCTCCAGTGTGGAACCTATTGTTCTTACCAGGCTCTTGGGACCCCCTTTTGAACCTTTACACAAATGTGAACTGCAATTTCTCACATGGAAAACAGCTTTCCTCATTGCTATTACCTCTCTTAGAAGAGTTAGTGAGATTCAAGCTTTCACTGTACAAGAACCATTCTTACAATTAAGCCGTAACAAAGTGGTTCTAAGGACTAATCCTAAATTCCTTCCTAAAGTAATTACTCCTTTTCATCTAAACCAATCTGTAGAGTTACCAGTGATTTTTCAAAACCAAGACTCGGTAGCCGAGAGAGCTCTACACACACTAGATGTCAAAAGAGCTCTTCTCTATTACATCGATAGGACCAAATCCTTTCGCAAAACAAAGCAACTATTTGTAGCTTTCTCTCCACCACATAAAGGCAACCCCATTTCTAAATTAGGAATTGCAAGGTTGATTGTTAAATGTATACAAATATGCTATCACAAGTCAAAACGCACATTAACAGTTCCTCCTAGAGCGCACTCCACACACAAACTAGGAGCCTCCATGGCTTTCTTGGGGAACATTCCCATAGAAGACATCTGCAAGGCAGCAACATGGTCTACAACACACACCTTCACTAAACACTATTGTGTTGATGTGCAAGCCAAGCAGCAAGCTGCAGTAGGCCAAGCTGTCCTCAAAACTCTCAAACTACTGCAACGGATACAGGTGACCACCGCTAGGGGAGACACTGCTGCACAATCGATGCAAAGTGTAGAATCTGCAGCTCATATGCCTCGAACGGAAAATGCTACTTACCAGTATGCATCTGTTCTTGGCATGTAAAGCTGCAGATTTCTACAAGCCCTCCCGCCTCCCCGGGACCTGTATCTGTTCCAGTTTTATCTTAACTAGATATACACGCATGGACATCCTTTCTTTCTACTAACTCCATCATTTCCCATCATGGCGAAAAACAATCTAAGGATGGAGTCGATGCCCATGCGCACTATCGTCCAAGGGAGGAGTCACCTATCTCGTGACTACAAAGACTTCTTCCAAGACGATAACAACATGCAATCATCCGAGCCCAACACCAGGTGGCGATCTAATGCAAAGTGTAGATACCTGCAGCTCTACATGCCAAGAACAGATGCATACTGGTAAGTAGCATTTTCCTTTTCATACTTACCTTTCTATCAGTAATGATATCTGTCAGAAGTGGTTTATTTATTTATTTTTATTTTCAATTTTATATAGCGCGAACCGAAGGTATTGGCACGCTTTAAATCAGTACCAGTTACAATATAATGAAAAACAAGCATTTGCAATGCAACAGGGTACGCGAGTTTGAGCTATTGACATTGCAAATAACAAAGCCTTTTATTTTTGTTTTCGGTTTTAAAACAGAAAAAAAGGTATTGTAATTTACAATGCCAATAGCTTAAACTCTCGTAATTTCGAGACCTATTGCATTGCAAAGGCTTGTTTGGTTTTGGTTCTAGCAGTGCATCCCTGTTATTACTCCGCGCTCTCTTTCATGATTTTTGGATGATCCTTACAGGATAATCCCAGGAGCATAAAATGTTTGACAGTTCTTCTGCTTGTCGGTCATAATCCTGTAACTGGCCTGCTCTTAAGGATTCTGAGGAGCTATAGCCAACTGGAAATGGAAATTTGACCTTAGTATTGTGGGTCATGACTTCCGAATAGGAGTAACCTGATCTGATCAGTCTAATTCTTATTTTTAGGTCGAGCAGACTACTCTCAATGCGTGAGCATTGAGAGTCTGCTACAGACCTAATGTGGCCCGTATTCAGGAGAGTGGACACGACTCAGACGCGCGCTTTTGCAGTCTCAGTTTTGACCGCGGGAGCGCGCGTCTGAGCCGCGCTTGCGCAGACGAACTCCCAGCCCCTGCTTTCGCTTCGCTCGCATGCACTAACAGGGCATACACGCACACACACACACACACACACACACAGCCAGCCCCCACCCCCCTGCGCGCACCCATACACACGCTGCCGCCACCCCCCCTGCACACACAGACACGCACACACACAGACACTCACGCATACACACGCAGCCGCCCCCTACCCCCGCCCCATGCACCGGGAGATCTGCCATACCCCTGAATCGGTACTTACTGCTTAGGCGCCTCCTCGTACTTCGGCCGTCTAGAGAGTTAGGCTCCTCTGCATCTCCGGAGGCTCCGGGTGGAGGAGGCAGTGGTGGGAAGGCGGGCCCAGCTTCAGGGGAAGGACCGATGCGTCACGACTGCTCCTGGGCCATCCACTCCGTGGGCGCGGGCTTCGCGGAAGATGGAAGTCCCGCCTCACTACAGGCGTGACGCTCCCGAACTTCCGGTTTCGGGATGCGGGCCTGTGCTGCAGTGACTTATATGCACCAGAATGTCCACATACTGTTGTTTACCTCTCAAGGTGTTACAAGATGCTAACAGGTAATGATCAGGTAAGCATTGTGCTTTAAATTCAGCATGTTTTCACTTTGTAGAACCGTTACTTGCCGTGTTTTCGTCTTCCGACGCACACAAATGTCAACCTGGTGAGCCCATCTGTGAGCAGTTGCGTGCACGTTTATAAAAAGAGGCAGCTGCTGTGCTCAGACTGTAGACTGCCACCAGTCGAAAATCTGACTGTTATAATGTTTGATGTTATGCGCACTCGTGCTGCACGTTTTACAGAGCTGAACTCTGTTTACCAAAGTAAAACGCTGCAATGAAGCTGAAAGATCTCCTCTCAGGCGAGGAGACGAAAACACCGTGTTATAGTTTCCGGTGTCGGGGTGAAGCATGCAGTTGTTTTTGTGAAGCCAATAACATTTGTCTTTCTGTTTTATTTTTAAATTGTGGTGAGTAAGAATGATGATTGATATTGGACATCTGCAGGCAAATCATAACACAGATGTTGCTTTCCGACGTGTTTTTTGTGCAAAGTTTACTTCAGTGACTTTGAGTTCTTATGTGTTGCTAGAAGAATTACACTTACGTGGGTGTTGGGTTTTCCGAACTGTCCATTAACATGTATAGCATGGGGCAGGTAGAACGGGCGGGCTGGTGGGGGTACAAGATTTTTGCGATGCAGGGAGGTGTGCGCTCTTCCTGGGAGCGTCCGTGCCATGTTTCATTTGCAAGGAGCTGTGAAGTGACGCGCTCAGTCCTGTTTTCTTCATGTTTTAAGCCAGTCACACAAACAAGACGTGTTATTTGCCCCAGGTGATTACACCGGCTGTGCAGTGTAGTCTGGCAGTCACAGTGATGGCTGGTTTACGGGTAGCATCATACCACGACTCCCACCCAGCAGTTTGTAAAGCAGACACACCGACAGAGAATGTCCTGGAAGCCCCTGCAGCTTGTAGAGGAGATGAAGTAATAATCGTTTTGAAGAAAAAAAGCAGGATGCTGATGGTAGCAACTGTAGTAATTTAAGCGAAGTTGTCTTTTTGTTCCACATTTGACGATACATACTTTAAATTACATGGTAGGTCTGAAACGCGCAAATGGAAAAAACATGGTAATCCCCACGACTCAATTAGGCAACTACCAGTGCTCAAAACAAAAGGGATAATGTTGCAGCCTTGGTGAAGTCGAGGTAGAGTGCTTTTCAGTCTTATAAAAGATAGTGTAATTATGCCCGTTCCCATTTAAAAAAGAACCCTGACAGATTGTTACCATCTTTTAAACAGCACAGAAGTGAACAACACAGTGACCTGACATGCACGTGCCTTTAAATTCAGATGTTTATTCTTAAAATATACAGTGAGGTTACAACAGTGTGGAAAAGTAAACACACAGAAGAACATATGTAATGTGAACCGCCCCTTCATTTCACTGCCATGTTTGGTATGGTAATAACGCCAACCTTAAAGTTATAATTTCCACTATGTGGGGAAAAAACCTGGTGACTTGTCCAGCTTACATATATAAGAGCTATGTTGAGCGAAAGGCTTCCTTGAGAGAACATTAAATGCCCCATTCGGTTGTTTAAAGTCACACCACAACAGAAAGTTTATTGCAACAGGGGCCTTCCTCAATTTGGTGGTCTTTCTGTCACTGGGATTTATAATTCTCAAGACAATTAATGCCGAACAATTTTCTATCCATATTTGGTGATGCAGAGGTCTGGCCCGGGACCAGGGTTCAATTCCTGCCTCGGCTGGTCTCGGCGGATCTTGGGCTCATAATCCCCCGGACCTGATTTCTCGCCTCGGTGCCTACTCTAAGCATGGGTCCCACGCTGCAACTCTGGGCAATAGCTTGCTTAGTCTCCACAACGGCCCCCTACAGCGCTGGGGATGCCTGGTTGCACCCTGGGGGTGCCCAGGAGTGGACATTTCATGGGGAAAAACCAGGAAGGGTTCCCTAGCGGTATGAGTACAGCGCCAGGACACTTAGTAGTATCAGTGCGCTTTACAAATACGTCTACATTTACATTTACCTACAACTTAAAGAAAATAACTTTTTACACAGCACTTACAAAGTGTTGCCTATAATATATTCCCAAAAATATTTTCTCCTCCTGTGCCATAACAGATGGTGTCTATATGTGCATATTGTGTCCAGCATAGATGCCCAAACCAAATCAGTTAATTCGCAAAACGGCAGTGTGAGTGCCGTTTGCATTTTTAACAGATTTAAGACCCTGGTGTAAAATGTGAGCTCAGATGCATGTCAAGCAGTGTGTGGCTGGTGCACATCTTGCTGCATTCCTTTTTCACAAAGGAACGCAGCAAGATTTGGCCTGCCACACAACCACCACCTGTGCGCCTGCCTAGTGTAGGCTGGCTCCGAGAAATCACATACGAGAGGAGAGAGAAACATCCACTGCTCGTATTGCAAGCCCCATGCACTTCGCTGCTCTGGTATGCCACGAGCAGTGGAGCACAGAGTTACATTCCTACACTGACTTTAGAGACAAAAATGTAATTCAGTAAATTTGCAAATAATTGCTCTTCGATGGTCGTACCAATCAACTTTGAGGGGCACTACTGAACACCACAGCATCACTCGGTGCCACCACAATATCAATCTGTGCAACCATTAAACAACAACTAGTTCAAATATGTTCTCTCAATGTTTCAAGCTTTATTACAAATGTCACAAAAAGTTGTTAGTATTTCACTTCTGTTATTTGATTTTCGTCACAATAAAATACACTGAACATAATCTTCACAAAAGTTATTTACAAAAGTTTAAGCTATTGCCATTATAAATTACAATAACTTTTATTAAAGTATTAATTATTTAAAAAAATTAAAAGCCATTGTTATTTGTAATATCAATACATCTAAGTCACATAAATACAACACATATTGCATTACAAATGCTATAGGTGTCACATTTGCGAAAGTTATAACAATTGGCATTGTAAATAACAAAGCTATTAATTTCGCTATTTTCAAAACCAAAACATAAATAGCAAATTTGTCATTTACAATATCAATAGCTCAAACTTTCCTAATGCGAGACCTATTGCATTGCAAATGCTTGTTGTGTTTTGCAGCGTGAATCTTTTCTGGCTTAACATACTGTCCATTTTTCTGCCATCTAGTGGTTGGTGTCTGAAATTATCCCCCAAAAACATTTGTCCTACTTTTTTTGTTTTTTGTTGTTGGAGGGCTTCAACGTGCCTCCATTTGTTGCCTCTTGTGACATTGTCGTGCTTCCGCCGAAAGCTCCCACCTTTGTGTTCCCATCTTCAGATTTTTTTTTTCTACCATTGGGTCTGCTGAATGCACGCAGAAGGCTCTCCAACAATCGGAAGGGAAATGTTTCCAAAAATAGAAATTTGCCAAAAGTCTACGGGAGAGAAGAAGACCTAG
Organism: Lissotriton helveticus; assembly: GCF_964261635.1. Classification (NCBI taxonomy): domain Eukaryota; kingdom Metazoa; phylum Chordata; class Amphibia; order Caudata; family Salamandridae; genus Lissotriton; species Lissotriton helveticus. Next base: position 731,624,549 of record NC_136069.1, on the reverse strand, counting down.
GAAGAAGGTAGCAGAGTAGTTCTGGGAGCAGAACAAGGTATCCATACCGACAGTCCTAAGAGCACACGTGCAGGGAGCTCCCTGTACATGGTGATGGAGAAGACACCATTCCAGTTTTGCAAAAACTGTCACCATAAGTTTGCAAAAAAGGACCAGCACCCATCTGCAATCTCTGCCTGCCGGTGGATCACCGTAGTGAAGATTCCAATGCTTGCTCGTCGGTCACCCCAAAGACTCTGAGGGTAAGACTGTGACAGAGAGCAGCCCAGCATACCATACAGGGCCAGCATCCCACTCAATCTCTACGAGACTTGGGCCTTTCCAGAGATGAAGAGGAGAATATCGATGAAGGTTCAGAAGAGGATACGGAGACTGACATATATATTGTGGACGCCGACCAAGGGGGCTAGAAGATTTCTCGAACAGAGGTAAGACGCATAGTCCTTGAAGATTTTACCCGAGTCGCAAAAATCTGACTCTAAATTCTAGAAGGCAGCATTGGCATCGAAGCACTCGACAACTGCAAGCATGACCAGAGAGAAAAGGACCATGTGACCCTTTGAAAAGGACACCGCAGTGATAAAGAACCCCAAAAATTCCAAGATTTGAAGGACGATGAGGAAAAGATTCAAGTGTTTTGGATCAAGGAAATAAGGCATTTAAAGAACAAGCAACATGTAATGCTGTAATTGCTAGTACAGCGAAGAAGTATAAACACTCTTACAAGGATCCAAGCTACATAAAAGTAACAGTTCCAGCAGATTCAGTAGTAACATTACTGCTAGGAAGAGGGCTAACGTCCCAAGCATAACAGGACCTCCTTCAGATTAGAAGAGTAAATGGATGGACCTCTTGGGCGAAAGGTTGAAAGGAGTTCTTCAAAGCAGTGGCGTATTGCAAATTCCAACACACTACTCAGTCGTCACGCCTATGAACATTGGAGAATTAAATGAGACCTCTCCCAGAGCAGTACCAAAAGAGGGTAGCACATTTTGTGGAGGATGGCAAAAACATCAGCAATACCGGTTTAAAATCTGCATTGGATGCAGCAGAAACATCAAGCAGACAAATGATGGGCATTACTAAACAACACCATGCCTGGTTAAGATTTTCAGATTTTAAACCTGAAGTACAAGCTAACATACTAAATGCACGATTCAATGGGGAACAACTGTACTTGAGTGTGGTTGATGAGGCTCTGAATCAGTTGGAAAAAGGCCTACGAAACAGTGAAGTCAATGGGGACTCTACAGTTCAGAGGCAATATGTGTATGTGAATAGTACCCTCACAAAGACCCACAGGAAGGGGCTTCTTCCCTCCAGGAACATCACATCAGACGTACCAAGAGTCATAGAAGGGAAGTAGACTGGCAAGTCCATAACAACCACAAAACTGGCAGTACCAGTAAGAAAGACAGTAATTTCGCGATCTCCCACTCAGAAGAGGACAACCACAAAGCGGTTGAGTCTCCCAGTAAATAAGGGACTTGTCAAAGTTCACAAATGACACTTGTCAAACATCCGGGAGTGCAGGAGTAAGAGTACAGACGTACAAAGGGACAAAAATAGAATATATTGAACATCTACATTCAATAACACATTTCCTCCAGCAGTGGAGGAAATCACCACAGACAAGTGGGTTTTAAACCGAATACAATTCAGATATTGGAAAGAATTAGACAAGGCACCTCCATGCAAAGGTCCCTGTACCGTGGACCATGGCTAGCATGCGTCTGAAAAGCATAAGTATACATAAATCTGGATATTTTTACTATTTAATTCCAGACCCACCCCATTTCCATTTATGGTGAGATATGTAACTGCCAGTCCTCTACAAACCACTGTTTGGTACTTAAAACCAGGAGGATCCAGGTTAAATTCAACTCGACAAGTCCAATGATGTCTGCCCCAGTACGACAGTACATCCACCCACACTCAAACAAATGGGAAAAAATGTTTGGTGGAAAGGAAGGCACCTCACGGGCGAACAACCCTCGGGAAACTTGGCTGATGTTACCAATTCATTGCCCCTTTCTCATCATCGGTTACCAATCCGATTCCAAGGAAGCATAGTGTACACAGAAAGAGAGTGCGTGCAAGAGAAAGTGCTCAACAAGAAGCTAAATTAATAGCTCCCTAACGTGACCAAAATAAAAAGTGATATAAAATCATCAGCCACACTCACTATAAAACTTTATTGATCGTGCTAGTGTGAACTGGTGAGTTAAAAAGGCTGGTAGCTAATATCGCATACCAATACCTGACACCGACATGTTTCACTGCCCAACTGCTTTATGGCAGATTCATCAGGGTATTATCACTTGGTCACCGCACCACTGTCGGACATCTTTTTAGGACACTGTCGAGTTGAAGAAACACCCATTAAGAAACCTAATCCGAACCAATCTCAATTCCTTCTTTTGTAAAGTTATAACATCAGGGAGTTAAGGATTACCCTCAATCAGCCATGTCCTCTCCTACCAGCTGATCAGGCAAAAATCCGCCCTTTAGTCGATTGTAGCATCAATCTAAAAACAAAGGTCTGTAGTTAGAACTAGCAAATATGCTCTGCATCCCTATATCGAATGTACAATTATGTCTATGCGTGGGCAATACTTCTATTGAGCCCTGGACATAAACCACCCTTCTCCAAGCCAATACTCTTTTACATCAAAAAAGGGGGAGGGGATATGGACCCAATGAGCCCGAGGACCGGGTCGAGGACGTTTTTGCAGGAAGCATATATAACTCCCCGGTCGTGTGGCCCCACTGGGTAATGCTGTCATATGTTACCTTCGTCCGGCAGACCCTACTGTTAGAACCCACACACAATGTATATGCCGTCAAAAACAATCACTGTGCCACCCCAAACACTCTCCTCACCGTACATATATGAAGCCAGGACCTTCTATCATCCCAGGAACGCCGCGTCTTTACTCCCGGCGTTATTTAAAGGAGTGTAGATTTTGCTATGCTCGGGAGGTTCCGATCACGTGATTTCAGGCGCATGCTCACATTGGCATAGTCGTATGTGGAAATGACCAGCGCCATCTTGGAATGGGGTCAAAAAACGTTGTTACTAAGTCAAGATACAATCGCTGTTATTAATTAAACCCATATAACGCTCCTCCGCTATACATAGGTCCAGTAAAAGACGCAGGGCGTTCAGGGCCGTTTATTACGTCACAACTACCTTTTCAAATTGCAAGTACCTCTGTTATTATCTAGAATACATGGTGTTATCAAAACTTTATTAACCCGGTATTATAATAACAAAGAGTCTGGTCCTGCATACCATGGGCACAGACGTCGATATTGTTTACAATAGGATCACAAGGTTCACTCATAACCAACTGCCCAATATCACTAATGGGCAGAAGGAGCACCAACACTTGCAGGCTATGTAATAAATGGACAGAAATACCAGACACAAGTTCCTCCGCTATTTATAAGCCCAGTGAAAGAAGAAAAGCATTCATGACCGTTGTGAACTACAACTGCTTTTTCACATTGTAAGGACCTCTTTTATTTTTTATTGCGTAGATTAAAGGGCGCTGTCATAACTTTATAGACCAGGTATTGTAATGACACAGAGTCTGGTCCTACACACCCTGGGCACAAGCGCCGCCAGTGTTTACCATAGGATCATAGGGTTCACTCATAGCCAACGACCCATTATCACCAATGAACAGAAGGAGCACCAGAACTCACAGGCTGTGTAATACGTGGACAGGCTTACCAAAAGGCAATCATTTAACTCTGTTCCACTCAATGATCTCATTTAGGCCTTGTGTGTCACTGCGTTCTCTGTAAATCCACCTTGCTTCCTTATTTAATAGTACTGTCTCCATATTCTTCGGGTTGCCCTTTACTGTTTCTAGCACGGTCCACGTAAAGGCATGTTTCTCCTGGTGACAATGCTGAACGAGTTTAGTGGTGAGTTTACCTGACTTAATAGTGCTAAGGTGTTCTTGTATGCGCACCTTAATTTTCCTTGTGGTTAATCTAATATATTGGAGCCCACAAGGCCTAAATGAGATCATTGAGTGGAACAGAGTTAAACGATTGCCTGTTGGTAAGCCTGTCCACGTATTACACAGCCTGTGAGTTCTGGTGCTCCTTCTGTTCATTAGTGATAATGGGCCGTTGGCTATGAGTGAACCCTATGATCCTATGGTAAACACTGGCGGCGCTTGTGCCCAGGGTGTGTGGGACCAGACTCTGTGTCATTACAATACCTGGTCTATAAAGTTGTGACAACGCCCTTTAATCTACGCAATAAAAAATAAGAGGTCCTTACAATGTGAAAAAGCAGTTGTAGTTCACAACGGCCCTGAATGCTTTTCTTCTTTCACTGGGCTTATAAATAGCGGAGGAACCTGTGTCTGGTATTTCTGTCCATTTATTACATAGCCTGCAAGTGTTGGTGCTCCTTCTGCCCATTAGTGATATTGGGCAGTTGGTTATGAGTGAACCTTGTGATCCTATTGTAAACAATATCGACGTCTGTGCCCATGGTATGCAGGACCAGACTCTTTGTTATTATAATACCGGGTTAATAAAGTTTTGATAACACCTTGTATTCTAGATAATAACAGAGGTACTTGCAATTTGAAAAGGTAGTTGTGACGTAATAAACGGCCCTGAACGCCCTGCGTCTTTTACTGGACCTATGTATAGCGGAGGAGCGTTATATGGGTTTAATTAATAACAGCGATTGTATCTTGACTTAGTAACAACGTTTTTTGACCCCATTCCAAGATGGCGCTGGTAATTTCCACATACGACTATGCCAATGTGAGCATGCGCCTGAAATCACGTGATCGGAACCTCCCGAGCATAGCAAAATCTACACTCCTTTAAATAACGCCAGGAGTAAAGACACGGCGTTCCTGGGAGGATAGAAGGTCCTGGCTTCATATATGTACGGTGAGGAGAGTGTTTGGGGTGGCACAGTGATTGTTTTTGACGGCATATACATTGTGTGTGGGTTCTAACAGTAGGGTCTGCCGGACGAAGGTAACATATGACAGCATTACCCAGTGGGGCCACACGACCGGGGAGTTATATATGCTTCCTGCAAAAACGTCCTCGACCCGGTCCTCGGGCTCATTGGGTCCATATCCCCTCCCCCTTTTTTGATGTAAAAGAGTATTGGCTTGGAGAAGGGTGGTTTATGCCCAGGGCTTAATAGAAGTATTGACCACGCATAGACATAATTGTACATTCGATATAGGGATGCAGAGCATATTTGCTAGTTCTAACTACAGACCTTTGTTTTTAGATTGATGCTACAATCGACTAAAGGGCGGATTTTTGCCTGATCAGCTGGTAGGAGAGGACATGGCTGATTGAGGGTAATCCTTAACTCCCTGATGTTATAACTTTACAAAAGAAGGAATTGAGATTGGTTCGGATTAGGTTTCTTAATGGGTGTTTCTTCAACTCGACAGTGTCCTAAAAAGATGTCCGACAGTGGTGCGGTGACCGAGTGGTAATACCCTGATGAATCTGCCATAAAGCAGTTGGGCTGTGAAACATGTCGGTGTCAGGTATTGGTATGCGATATTAGCTACCAGCCTTTTTAACTCACCAGTTCACACTAGCACGATCAATAAAGTTTTATAGTGAGTGTGGCTGATGATTTTATATCACTTTTTATTTTGGTCACGTTAGGGAGCTATTAATTTAGCTTCTTGTTGAGCACTTTCTCGTGCACGCACTCTCTTTCTGTGTACACTATGCTTCCTTGGAATAGGATTGGTAACCGATGATGAGAAAGGGGCAATGAATTGGTAACATCAGCCAAGTTCCCCGAGGGTTGTTCGCCCGTGAGGTGCCTTCCTTTCCACCACACATTTTTTCCCATTTGTTTGAGTGTGGGTGGATGTACTGTCGTACTGGGGCAGACATCATTGGACTTGTTGAGTTGAATTTAACCTGGATCCTCCTACCAAACAGTGGTTTGTAGAGGACTGGCAGTTATAAGGGAATACATGAATGGAAATGGGGTGGGTCTGGAATTAAATAGTAAAAATATCCAGATTTATGTATACTTCTGCTTTTCAGACGCATGCTAGCCATGGTCCACGGTACAGGGATTTTTTGTAATTGAATTTATTTGAGTGGAAGGCTATCCCTTGTGTGTACCGTTTCTTTTCCCTCTTGGCTCCTTTTTGTTATTACATATACCTCCATGCAAAGGACCAAAGAAAAAGATACATTCAAAGGAGAAAACATCCAGTGTACTCAAGGAGGTAGAGGAAATGCTGTCAAAGGATGCTATAGAATTAGTTCCAAGATTAGAAAAAAACAAGGGGAACTACTCAACATGCTTCCTAATACCAAAGGTAGATGGGTCACTCAGATCAATTCTAGACTTGAGGTTTTTAAACAGATTTATAAAAACGCAAAAAATCAAAATGACTCCTGCAAGAAGTAATACCTCAACTACAAAAAGGGGATTACATAGCAACAATAGATTTACAGGACGCTCATTTACTCATTCCCATGAACACAAGCCACAAGAAATTCCTCAGATTTGTGGTAGACAACAAACACTCCAGTTCAAAGTACTAGCATGTGGAATAAAATCAGCACTAAGATTATTCACAAAGGCTCTTGCAATAGTAGCAGCACACCTGCAAAGGCAGGGAATACATGTTTATCTTTACTTAGACGACTGGCTGGTAAGGGCAAACTCATACAAAATATGCAAAGAGCACATGCAGCAAGTAATAAGAATGCTATACCACCTCGGGTTCTCAGTACACATGGAGAAGTCATTGAGAATTTTCTTAGGGTGCATTATAAACTCAATCCAAGCGGAAGTATTCCTGAGAGAAAAAAGAGCAATAGCACTATTAAAGGAGCTACAACTGTACCGGAAGGGGCAAGCTCTAACAGTAAGGATTGTGGGGATGCGACTAGGAACAATGGCTTCTTGCATCCTGTTGATACCAAACACCAAGCACATGAGACCATTTCAGGAATGGCTACAAAACCAGTGGTCACAGGCGATGGGAAGTTAAGATCTAGTGGTTGTCATGCAAAGGATATAGGAGGAGATAGTATGGTGGAACAGTTCACATATTACACAAGGAAGAACATTTACACAACCAACTCTAATTGTGACCATAACAGATGACTCAGATGGGATGGAGAGCACAGGGCGTCTGGAAAGACCAGGATGCAGTACAACAAATCAACATCCTGGAACTTAAAAACTTATTCCTAACCTTAAAGGTCTTTCAGAAAGAGCTCTGGAGAAAATAATTATTGATTCAAACTGACAACACAACCACCATGTTTTACATAAACAAAAATGTCTTTACCACTGTGAAGATTAGCACAAAAATGGGGTATTCGAAGGAAGATGGAGATCTTGGCTATCCACCTACCAGGGAAGGACGATATCGAGGCAGACAGACTGAGCAGACAAGCCTCATTGTCTCAGGAATGGGAACTGAACCAAACAGTTATCACCAGTCCATGGGGAATGCTATGCCGATAAATTGGTTAGGGAAATGAACGTATCCACCCCCGCCCCCATACCTCCGCTTCACCGGGTGATCAACAAAGGCAAGATCAACAGCATGACCTTTATACGAATTGCACCACAATGGAAGACAAACCTGGTTCTCAGAAGTGATAGAACTATCACAGGCATAGTTTCACAAATTACCAGTGAGGCAAGACCAATGCAGGAAGGAAGGGTGCTACACCCAGAACCAGAGTTTATTAGCCTGACAGCATGGCTCCTGTAGACTTAGAATTCGGACACCTAAAGTTTTAAGAGAGGCAAGAATACCAACAATCAGAAAGTGTTACTTACCTAAATGGAAAATATATTCACTTTGGTGTCTTAAAGAAGGATTATTATAAAATATCACTAGAGATAAAACGGTGCTAAAGTACTTTATACACCTAGATTGTAAGCGGACCTATGCATCTTTAAAGGTTCGTTTAGCAGCAATTATGGCGTACATAAGGTGGCACATTGAAAGAAGATTCTTCGCATTACCAATCATTAAGCGGTTCTTAGAAGAAGCAAAAAAAATGGCACCTCCGAAGAAGGTTGCACCCACATGCTATTTAAATATTTTGCTTACGCAATTGATGAAGGCACCTTTTGAACTGTTACCCAAGGCTACATTACAGATGCTCACACTAAAGACTGCTTTTTTTGGTGGCCATAACATCATTACACAAAGTTAGTGAGTTACATGCACTCACTTTACAGGAAACCTATTTTCAAGTACGCAAAGACATAATTGTCATGAGGACTGCCCCACAATTCACGCCAAATGTTATCTCTCAGTTCCACATGAAACAAAGTATTCAGATACCAAGTTTCTTTCAAAGACCTAAAACACACTCAGAGAGGACATTACACAGTCTTGATGTAATACATTGCTGCCCATCTTGCATCCAGAGGACAAAGGCTAACTGAAAAACAAAACGGCTTTTTATATAATTTGCAAATAGTTTTCTAGGAAGGCCTGTTACCAAGAACACAATTGCAAGATAAATATCACAGACTATTCAGTTGTGTCATAGGAATGCAGGAGAGACATCACACAACACTCCTGGTGCACATTCGACAAGAAAGACTGGAGCATTGCTTTCTTAGCAAATACTCCACTACAAGACATTTGTAAGGCAGCAACGTGGTCGTCGGTACACAATTTCACAGGACACTATTGTGTAGATATTCAAATGAACAAGGAAGCACAAGTATGACAAAAGGTCCTACAAACTCTGTTCTCAAATCCATACTCGTCTTCAACCAAACCACCACTGTAATAACAAACCACTACAAAATGTGTGTACTGCACGTGAATCCAGAGAAGATTCACGCTGCAAAACATATAGTTTCTTACCTGTCTGTGTAGTTTTGCAGCTTGAAGAATTTTCTGGATTCACAAGCAAACCCACTCTCCTCTGCCAAGAAGATGAGGAGGAAGCCGCAAAAGATGAAGAAAAAAAATGTAAAAGTGGTTACCAAAGGTGGGCGCTTCTAGAGGAATCACGACGACGTCACAAGGGACACCAAATGGAGTCACGTCAAAGCCCACCAGCACAAAAAAAAGAATCCGGGCAAAAGATTTTTGGGGAGAATTCCAGACCCTACCACCAGATGGTGGAATAATGTACAGCATGTGAATCCCAAAAATTCTTCAAGCTGCAAAACTACACCAATTGATAAGAAACTATAAGTTTCTAGAAAAACATTGTTAATACTTATGGCTAAAACTAAAAATGAGATCTGATTCCTAGATTGTCTGAGTAAATCTCAAATATGGGTTAATGGTGTTGCTCCAATCAAAAAAATCATTCTAGAGTGCACTCCATCTCATTTTTATATATTATCAAATGTCATGGCAAAACAATTTCGACAATGCTTCAAATAGTGGCCTTATCTCCAAGATAAAAGGTCTGCATGGTGGAGGTGTCCATCCTTTATGCATCTTAGGAAGGGTGCAATAATCAGGATCCTTTAGTGTTGGTTATCAAGGAAATCCACTTCCTTACGTGTAATTCACCAGAGTGTCTCGGCCTTGTTGAACATTATCCTGATCCGTTGACTCGGGCTTACAGTTGTATATTCCTTAATGAATTTGTAATATCTCATGTCACTGAGATGTCATAAACGTTCTTGTCTATACACTACTGTAGATTGAATAACAATGGCTCCACCCTTTGATAGTTTGATTATCTGCAAGTGACTTAATTGCTCTTTTCCCTGCATTGGTCGTGTTTTGAAATGGTTTTTCACGGTCAACTTCTTGATTTCATTCAGCACTGTAAATTCAAAGGTTGAGCCTTCATTTGGTATGGCTGCTGCTGCTGAAGGGCTTGTTGGCCATGAACTCTTGTCCAATAGGCGATACAAAAAGATCTGTGGCAAAGTGCCCCCTATGTAGCGCATTGGCCATTGCATTGCCACCTCAACGAGGAGCACAGCCAGATAATGAATCAGGATACCATTGGTAGTGTGAGGGCTTGCTCATTTAAAATGAGCTTCTCCTTGATGATCTGCTGGGTCCAGGCCCTCACAGTTGGTTTTGGAACCCTTTTTTGGTAAGGAAAGAGATAGAACAATGGTAGAAATAGAGGACCTTTGACTTGTTGCTTGAGTCAAATGTAGATCTAATATGTTCAACCAGCCAACTATGATGCAAAATTGGAAAGTCTATTTTTAACCCTGACTAAATCATAAACCCTCGTAATAAAAACAGTGTTAACAATGTAATAGCTATGGAAAAGAAATAAATTACAGAGCTACATCCGCAAGGAATCAGACTGCTGTTGGCGTCAGTCAGTACTGAAATTTGTGAAGTTGAGGAAGCATTAAAAACTGGAAATGAATCGGTTATAACCTGCTGTTGGTTGTAATGCATTATCTCCTTAGAATCTCTGGTCCTTGCTGCTCAGGCAGTGTGTGAGCTCATGGGATATTGGTGAGTGCCTGAAGGAGTGGACAGTTAGAGAGAGGGGGATGAGCAAAGAGGATACTGCTCCTGATGGGGTAATTTACTATATAACCTTTCCAATAACCCTACAACCTTTTAATCTACATGAATTGACTACCGGACTCCTGTTTACCAAGAAGGTATCTTTAAATTACAACAGAGACCTTGATCAGGTAGCTTATTTCATGAAGGTGGAAGAAGCCTCGATGTGTGAGAAGTTACTTCCGACTGGAAAGTGCAAGATGGTGTAAAGACTGTTTGCAGACACCAGTTGTGGTACATGTAGTGGTACAAGAGTTGCCTTTGATCAAGTCCGCAATACATGCATGGCTTATGACTAGAAAAAAAGCTTAGCTGGGAGAGAGGTTCAAAAGCAAATCATTTAGTGAAATGTGTTTTTCCCCTAAGAGCTGTAGATAAAAGCCAATAGTATTTTAATTAGTTGAGGAGTCTATGGTCAACATTGTCTCTTGTTTACAGATGATTCACATTGAAATAACATTTTTAGGTCTCGCGACCTGTCAATGCGCATGCGCATTGAGCGGAGCGAGACTATAGGGGCTTAAACAGACTTTAACTAACTGGCGATTTGATGCTGTGCCCGTGCGCTTTTAGGTCAATGCGCAAGCGCATTGACCTAAAATGCGCGTGCACAGCATCAAATCGCCAGCCATCTGTTCCCCAGCAGCTCTTCCCGCTCCGCCCCACAAGCTTCCCCCAGCGTGCGCTCTGCCTGAGCCGCACTCCTCCCACACCTTTGAAGTGAAGCTTAGCTTCACTTCAAAGGCCCCTGCTGCTTCACACTATCCACTCTCCCTCATCGCCGCTCTCCCCGCTCCGCCCCCTGCTGAGGCTATGTCGCATTTCTCTTCCCCCCCTCCCCACAGCAATGCCCTCAGTCTTGTTTCACTTTCAACTTACCTTTTCTTCCTTCCCTTCTCTGCCGTCATTTGAATCACAATTCCCCTCTCACTTTCAACATTCCCCTATACACCCCGGACTTCAATATGTGTCACCCACGAACCACCCCCCCACATTGTATCAACCACTTATCCTGGTCGTGTCTTATAGTCTTTCCTCTCTCTCCGCTCGCAACTCGTGTCTACCTTTCCTTCTTCTCATCCTTTGTATTCTTCGCATTATCTTACTCCTTCTTCTGAACTTCGCACCTTCTTACTCCTTTTCAACTTCATGACGTTCCAACTGACCCGTTCCCTATCCACCCACCACCCACTTAACATACCTATCTTCCTATTACCTCACTACCCCGCCTTCAGCCTTGAGAAAGCCCTGGCTTATTACAATTATTCACAGTTGGTCTTGTGATAATTTCAATAACTGCAAAATGTTGTCTTGGCAACTATACATTTATTGACCACAAGCTATTGTACCTGTGTACCTTGTGTCGAGGTGCCAAAACAGGGTCACACCAAAAGGCAGCTTTGCAGTAACATTACCTCTAAACACGTGCTGCAAAGGAATGCAGATGCCCCGAAACAAATGACTTCTATTCTGGGAAGATTAATCCTGGATTAACTAGCAATAATGTTATCTTGTTCTTCACACTTACATATTTACATTTTCTTATATACATATCCTTTTTCTTACTACTGAAACAGGGAGAGGCGGACGGGATAATGCTCGCCCCTCCCGGGAGAATTGCTATTTCATTACGAGACCGGAGGTCATCATAATGCATGTTGGTAGCCCTCTAGCACTACGTTTGCATATGCTCAATTCGCTTGCAATAATGTTTAGTGAAAAAAGAAGCATTCGACCACTTAGCCACTCTAATAATGTCTTCAAACCTTCTACCTTTCCAGAAGGCTTGGCTTGCCATTGCGCCTCTCCCTGAATATGCTTTAAACTGTTGTAAATCAAAACCAGCTTGTTGCATAATACATTTCACCAATCTAGCAATAGCTGCAGAAGTCACCGCTTGAAATGGCTTCACAAAAAAGACCATTAAATGAGTCACTCCATCAGGACGATACTCTTCCAATCTAGAATTGGACTCTTTCATTCAATCTACCATACATAGCTTCTTTCAAGCCTCAAATTTCAGATAGTAAATTGTATCCGACGTTGCCAAACCAAACAAGCATTTGCAATGCAATAGGTCTCGCATTTGCAAGAGTTTAAGCTATTGGCATCTGTTAGACCTGTCTGGCTTCTTGCGTAGTCCCTCCAATTTATTATTTATTTTGTCCCCCTTTTGCCCTCATACCTTTAATAATTTTTGTCCACTAACTTTTTCTAGGTGTTGGTCAAGGGGATAGGTGTTCTTTTCTCCCTCATAGTTTTTCACCTCAGGCCTAGAGGCCTGTTCTGTCAGGAAAATGCAGTAGTTCACAAAATGGAGGGCCCTAACTGTTTCAAGTCAAGTCAAGTCAGAATTTATATAGCGCACTACATACCCGTAGGGTCTCAAGGCGCTTGAGGAAGGGGGGGGGAGCTTTACTTATCGAATATCCATGTTTTAAGTTGTTTTCTGAAGGCTAGGTGGTTTTGAGTAAGACGGAGGTGGGTGGGAAGGGAATTCCAGGTCTTGGCCGCTAAGTAGGAGAAGGATCTTCCTCCCATGGTGGTTTTGCGGATGCGCGGAACAGCGGCGAGGGCTAGGTTGGACGAACGCAGCTGGCGGGTGGGGGTGTAAAAGGAAAGGCGCGTGTTGAGACAATCAGGTCCAAGTTCGTATAGGGCTTTGTGTGCGTGGGTGAGGAGACGGAACGTTATTCTCTTGTTGACGGGGAGCCAGTGAAGGTCTTTCAGGTGAGCAGAAATGTGGTCTGTGCGGGGGATGTCTAGTATGAGTCTGGCTGAAGCATTTTGGATGCGTTGGAGTTTTTTCTGTAGTTTCGCGGTGGAACCGGCGTAAAGGGTGTTTCCGTAGTCCAGACGGCTTGTAACCAGTGCGTGGGTGACCGTTTTTCTTGTTTCGGTGGGGATCCAGCGAAATGTTTTTTTGAGCATGCGTAGAATGTTGAAGCATGAAGAAGAGACGGCGTTGACTTGTCTGGTCATCGAGAGTGAGGAGTCCAGGATGATGCCTAAGTTCCGTGCGTGGTCCGTCGGTATGGGGGCTTTTCCTAGGGCCGTTGGCCACCAAGAGTCGTCCCAGGCAGAAGGGGATGAGCCTAGGATGAGGACTTCCGTTTTGTCCGAGTTCAGTTTTAGACGGCTGTGTTTCATCCACTCGGCTACTTCTTTCATCCCTTCGTGTAGGTTGTTTTTGGCGATGGTTGGGTCTTTGGTGAGTGAAAGGATCAGCTGAGTGTCATCAGCGTAGGAGATGATGTTGAGGTTGTGTTGACGTGCGATGGTTGCGAGGGGGCTCATGTAGACGTTGAAGAGGGTGGGGCTGAGTGATGATCCTTGCGGGACGCCGCAGATGACTTCGGTGGCCTCTGACTTAAAAGGGGGGAGGCGGACTCTCTGAGTTCTTCCAGCGAGGAATGAAATGATCCAGTCCAATGCTTTTCCTTGAATTCCGATGTTTCTGAGGCGTTGTATAAGGGTGCTATGGCAGACTGTGTCGAAGGCCGCGGAGAGGTCAAGAAGGATAAGGGCGACTGTGTCTCCGTTGTCCAGTAGTGTTCGAATGTCGTCTGTTGCTGCGATGAGGGCGGTCTCGGTGCTGTGCTTGGCTCGGAAGCCAGACTGTGAGGAGTCGAGTGATTTGTTAGTTTCGAGGAAGGTGGCGAGCTGATTGTTAATGGCTTTCTCAATGACTTTGGCAGGGAATGGGAGGAGCGAGATGGGGCGGTAGTTTTTGAGTTCGTTGGGGTCAGCTGTGGGTTTCTTCAGAAGGGCGCTGAGTTCGGCGTGTTTCCAGCTATCTGGGAATGTGGTGGAGTTTAGGGAGTAGTTGATGACATCTCGGAGATGGGGCGCGATAATGGAGTCTGCTTTGTTGAAGATGTGATGGGGACATGGGTCTGTAGGGGATCCTGAGTGGATGGAATTCATCAGGCGAATGGTCTCTTCTGTGGCGATTGGGTTCCATTCGAGAAGGATATTCGGAGGGGGTGACGGTTCGGAGGTGAGTGGGGTGGATTGGTTTACAGGTGTGTTATCAAAGCTGTTATGGATGTCGGTGATTTTGTTATGAAAGAATGAGGCAAGGGAGTCGCAGAGGGCTTGAGAGGGGGTGATGTCGTTAGAGCTGGCGGTGGGGTTGGTGAATTCTTTGATGATGTTGAAAAGTTCCTTGCTGTTGTGGGCGTTGTTGTCTAGTCGGTCTTTGAGTGCTGATTTCTTGGCTGTCCGTATTAGTTGGTGGTGTTTGCGGGTGGCGTTTTTGAAGGCGGCTTGGGTGATAGCATTTGGGTCTGTTTTCCAAGTTTTCTCAAGGGAGCGACAGAGCTTCTTGGATTTCTTAAGTTCGTCGTTGAACCAGGGGGCGTTCTTGCTACCTTGCTTGGTTTGATGTTTTTTCAAGGGTGCTAATTTGTCGGCGGTTTGGGTTAACCATTGTGTGAGGTTGATGGCGGCTTGGTTAGGGTTCGTTGAATAGGCAGGGGGTTTTTGAAGAAGCGATGTGGAGATCTGGTCGATGGTGATTTTGTTCCAATTTCTTCGCAGAGTTGGTTGAGGGTGGTTGTGGGTCGAGGTCTTATTGTAGATAAAGTGGATACAGCTGTGGTCCGTCCAGTTGAGGGGTGTGGTATGAGTGAAGGAGATATGCTTGCTGGAAGTGAAGATAGGGTCGAGTGTGTGTCCTGCATAGTGTGTGGGGGTGTTAACAAGTTGTTTGAGTCCGAGATTGGCGAGATTGTCCAGGAGGGTGGTGGTGTTACTGTCGTTGCTCTTTTCCAGATGGAAATTGAGGTCTCCCAGTAGAATGTAGTCTTCTGAAGGGAGGGCGTGTGGGGTGATAAAGTCAGTGATGTCTTCGCTGAATTTAGTACGGGGTCCTGGTGACCTGTAGAGGAGGGTGCCTCTGAGTGTTGTCTTGGGGTCGGTGTGGATCTGGAAATGAAGGTGTTCGGCGATAGCGAGGTTGTCATCTGAGCTGGTTGAGACGCGGATGGTGTTCTTGTGGACGATGGCGATGCCTCCTCCTGTTTGGATGGGGCGGTCCTTACGGATGATCTTGTAGCCGTCCGGGATGGCTATGGTGATGTCTGGAGCTGAAGAGGCATTCATCCAGGTTTCTGTTAGGAAGGCGATGTCCGGAGAAATGGTGTCGAGTAGATTCCAAAGGTCGATGGCGTGTTTGTGAACCGAGCGGGTGTTGAGAAGGATGCATTTGAGGTGGCAGTTTCCAACTGCCACATCTTAGACTGCCCCATAGGATAACCTTAGGCCTTCCAGAACTTTCTGGACCCTACTGGACTCTGTGTGGGTTATCTATAAAAGGGCAGGGGTCAGGGAGCCATTTTGTGTAGTCCAGAGTGTGAGAGGAGAGAGGCAGCAGTGTGAGGAGGAGGACGCGCTAGAAGAAGTTAGTTGGTCTACTGGATTGACAACATCTTTCAGAAGACGTTCCCCCTTGTGCTCCTGACCAAACCCTTTCATTGGTCTGACATTAATCTGGGTCAGTCAAGCAATCAAGAACTTTGGACACTTTCCCGTTTTGGGCCGTGTCCTACATCCACCTTCAAACCCCCCATTGGTTTAGTAATTGGCTCCCCGCCTTCATTCTGAAGTTCCAGCCTACCCGGACTGGAAGAACTGTGCCCGGTGTGTTCTGGCATCTCGTGCTGCTGAGGCGTCTCTACTGGGAGGCGTGAGGGGGCGTTGAGGTGTACAGTCCGCGGAGAGTGGCGCTGCCAGCTGTCAAAGCCCCGCGGTGAAATTGAAGGTGAGGCGGGCAGAACAGCAGCGAGACACTGCTCCTCCGCGCAAGGGCAGAGGCGTGTACTTCCCGGGTGAAGGAGGCGGCGCCGGCCGTGTCACTGATTCCCCCGCGCCTGCGCGGCTGAGGCCTACGTCTGGAAGGAGCGAGGGGCTCCCAAGCGGCAACGCATCTCCGGTCTCCTCAGCGTTTCCGATTCCGGTGAGGACAGGGGCGAAGGTGCAGCCTACATCCCCAGAGAAGCGGGGAAATTGGGCCATAGCCGGACCAGAGGCAGCTCGTCTGGCGCCTGCCCTCAGACAGCGAGTGAGGGAACGAAGGGCCGCCGTCATCAATCCTTACCACACCAGCACCAAGGTTGAGAGGCTGGCTGGGCGGGGATAGGCGGCCGTTACCGCTGCCGGTGGCATTTACAGCGGAGCCGTGTGTCAGCCCCCACTCCTGGGGACTGGGGCAGGACAGACACACAGACAGTAAGGAGAGTGGGGGTGAGGAGGGAAAGTGCTGAGCCCTCTCTGGGGATATTCATATCACGAATCCTAGTGCCTAGAAAGGTGCCCCGACATTCTGATCGTCTTTACTCCTGAGCTGTGCCCTAGTAGGTGGGGGAAATAGTTACATACTCCAGCTTCCTTGAGACAGGTCTGAGAAAGACATCTACCAAGCCAGAAACCAGGGGGGCTGAATCTATAGTCAGAAGAGCGCTGACAGTTCCTATCAACTGAGGACCCCCCTTCAGACACTTATAGAGGTAGCTGATGCTTACTGAGAACTTGTGAGTTCCCTACATTTCACTGGGTGTGCATTCACTTTGTATATAAAGGTGCAGATACGGGAGGAAAAGAGTTTAACACTGTAGTAAAGACAAAGCCAGTGGATTTGGCAGGTTAATGTAATGAGATGAATTGTTGTTGTTGATCATTAATGCAAGGTAATACTGCTGAAAGTAATCCTACTGAGATAATTTCACATTACTAAAAGTAAGCATTTCTGAATTCATGACATCTGAATGTTTAGACTGTAATTTCTTTTTCCCCACAGACAGAAAAGTGATATTAACTTCTCCTGATTAAAGGTGTAATTTCCAATTGTGAATACTGAGAACTAAAACAAAGAGAATATTATTTTTATAAACCAGTACATATTTTCCTAACAAATTGTTGTAGTGTCCTTTTTAAGTGTTATTGCGTGGATTTACTGCTGGGTGGTTTGCAACCTTCACACTTGTGCCTCTAGAATTGCATGTCTTACCCTAGGCCAGGCTACCCTAGGTGACCTGTCATCCCAGGTTCCAACAGCATCGTAAATGACAATGCCTTTCATTTATGTTTTAAAAACCAACACGTAATTAAAAGGCATTGCCATTTACAATGCCAATAGCTCAAACTCTCACAACTGCGAGACCTATTGCATTGCAAATGCTTGTTAGTGATTGGTATTTCAGGCCTTTCAAAAACCTAAGACAGCAGAGATTGCTAGACTGTAAAACAGTGAGTGTGGACGCCTCTGATTTAGAACCAAGAAGAACATGGTTTGTACAGCAAGCTCATGAGAGCTTGTAGCATGCTTGCCAAGCATTCAATTGTATACTTAATTGCTGTACAGACTTCAATTCTCTTTTACACTTTTAAAGCATAGGTTCAACTTTTCAAACCAGTTTAGTGGCATTTACTCTATATTCTATATGAGGATGTCCAGTAGTTTGGATGTTTGGCCTCCTGTGCTCTGCTGTGGGCTTCCTGTGACTTTATGGCCATGCCTTTGTCGTGTAGAATTCTGGGTAGTCACAACACTAGCAGTACCGCCAGAGTGAACAACAGTGCAATTTGTTGAGGATCGTCCTGCTCTGGTACCTTGCATATAATGCCTACTAAAGAAAGTTCATGAATGCGACTGTGCAATTTGCGACTTTACACAGTTTGCATCACACAAGCCCTTGAAGAAGCTGTAACTGTTGTATCTAATCCGATAAAAAAATGTGTACTTTACCATTTTGCCCCTGGGGCGTTTGTGCATTTAACCCAATTGGGCTGGTCTTCAACTCAGTGAGACATTGTCTTTCTCCCGTTGTGTTATATAGTGACTTGATGATTGTATGCAGTAAAATACACAGGTCACAGCATGTAAATAATCACATCAATTAACTTGTCTTAGACATTTTAACAGAATATTTGTATGTGACACAGGCCTGCAAAACAAACAAAATACTCGTATGATCTTAACACACAAAAGATGAAAATGGAAATTTTAGAAATTGTTACTATAAGGTAGTTACCGTTCTTTGGATTTTGTTAATATTTTTTACTGTGCTTTTCAGATATTGGATTGGGCAGCGACTCTGTCTGTGCAAGACCCTCCTCTCATCGGATAAAGTCATTTGACTCCCTTGGTTCTCAGTCTATACTCGGAAGGACATCAAAATTGGTTCAAGCTCAGTATCGAAGTCTGGTAGGCTTATTTTTATTGCTTTATGCTAAAGTTTTGCTTTTTAGATTTGTGAGGCAGTTGCGTAAGCAAATATTAGTTGCTTTGTTTCAAACTTTTTAGTGCTGAGAAGAGGGGTGCATTAACTGTTCAGCTACTGCACATGGAAAATAATTCAACGTTCCCCACTACTCACACGTATTTGATCTAGCTTTAAGCTTAGATTGCAGGTAAGTTTGTGGGCAAGGCAGATGTTCGAGGAAACCCTCAAAGTTAGGTTCATGATCATACTATTTTCATTGCCCACTTTTATGACTTTCCAAGTGGGCACACAGACTTTCCCTTCCTGGGTTCATACTGCCCACTTACTAGTTGCAAAATGAATATATTCAGAGGATCCCACGCCATAATATTCAAGACCTGCACTGTAACCGCTTCTATTTGTTTGTCATTGGTCTCATTCTGAAATACACACATTTTTGTTTGTCACCTGATTACCAACAGAAGTGGCTAGCATCTCCTACTTTAAAAGGTGTCACTTTAGAGTTGATGCACATATTTCAGTAAGGGCCAAATTAAATCTCACAAAATGAATACCTTTTTATTCATGGTTGAAGTGCAGTTACCAAGGAGCAATTAAACCTAGCTAAAGCTTGTTATAGCTTTTATTGTTAGATCTCATGCCATGCATGCACCGAGAATACTTGCATACTTGATCTTCTGTTTTGTGGTCTTCTGTGGAGATGGTGGGGCTTATGAGTGAGGCGAGTAGAGAGGCCAAGGTTGTGAGTCCACATTGAATGTCATGAGGTTTCAGATATCTTTTTTGAGGTGTGAGCTGTTTGAGAAACGGCAGGGTTATCACATCCAGTACGTACGCTATAGCTTACTAAAACCACCAATAAGGTTATCGATCTCTAAATACAGTCTGGGAAAGTACCCACGAATTTAAAGGAAAGCATTGTAAAACAAAAACCTAAATTGTCTAACTTTCATCCGGAAGAACTTCTCTTTACCTTAATATTACATTGCTCTAGGGTATTACAAAATTCTTGAAGTAGATGATTCACTGGTAGGCTTTTAACAGAAGCACTGAATCAGGAATACACAGTGCTTCATTTGTAAAAGAATCAGTGCTGATGCCCAAACCTCTCCTTTGAATCCAGCGGCTGCTGTTACTAAATGTCAGCACGGGGAATACCAATGCTACACAGTCTTAAGTTCATATCTGGCCTCTTTAATCCACTGCCACATCATGCCAGCCCCTTTATCTCTCTCTTTCTGGTCTCTTCCTTTCTCCCTTTGTGGCGTTTTTTTCTGTCTTACTCTGCCATTTTTCTTGTTTGTGTGTTTTTCCCTATCTTGCTTTCGGTCAATATCTGATGAGGAAACAGAAGTGCTGGCCCCCAGAAATGAGTGCTGGTGAGTCCCACTGGCTCAAATTAAGTACTGGAATTAAGATTAGTAGACCACAGTTTTGTAATCTCCAGTTTGTCAGAATGTGGGATACAAGGAACTGCCTTAACACTTGACCTAAATCCTTTCTTGACACCCACTCCCAAGAGTGATGCTAGACACCCTTCTCTCTACCCCTTCTATTCAAACTGGGGTGCTTGAGGGCTCGCCTATTACATCCTACCTTTTCAACATCAGCTTCGCCTTCAAATTATCAAGAATTTTGCACATTTGCTAACACAGTTTATTTTCCATTTAAGTGGTCCGTGTGTCCTATACGAGGATTACCCGCTTGATTGAATCATAATAAATCTTAGATGAATTCCAATGGGCTTAAAATGAACCTGGGCACAACTCAGGTATTTGGAACTACTCAAATTCAGGGCTTCTGCTTCTTCAAGGAATTCAAAAAGTGAGGGGGAGGCTCTTATCAGTAGTGGCAGATAATTCCACATTTCAGGAGCGATGCACGAGAAGCCAGTGAAGCTTACAGTACGAGCTTGGCTGAAGAGTAATGGGATCCTTTAACAATTGATCCAGCAGGTTGGTTCTGCGTGGTTTTAAGTCTATATTGCCGTTTGAAGATGCCAATATAAAGAGATTTACAATAATTAAGAAGTGAACCCAATGAAAGTGGGCACTATAGTTTTCCTAGCATCCACAGTCAAAGGAAGAACAGGTCTGAGCCTCCATAAAAGAAAAGAACCTGCTGAAATTGCCAAAGAGATTTGAATGTTCATTATCAATTTGATGTCAGATTCTTTACGTGAGGTTTGGGCTCAAGACGAGGACCCACAACGGAAGAGTGGAGCAAAAGGTATGAGCTTTGCCTATTATAAAGAAGGCCCTAGTTTTGAGTTTGCAGTTCTTAAATAGTGGTTTCAGGGTGTTAACAAGGTGGTAATTCAGAACTGAGTGCAGGATTCTTTGCCTTCTGTATCTTTGTTTTTTCAGCCCCTGTAGCGATGTGACATGCTATGTGGTAACAGGATATTTAAGACTACCCAGCCGTTTGTAACATCATCCAATTTTCTAAAT